>NC_138545.1:30746555-32207520 GCF_964234715.1 Podarcis melisellensis | reverse complement strand
TGAGACCGGAAATTCCATGTATCTGGAAATCTTCCTTCCTTCCTTACCCGTATAAACAGCATTTAAGCCATTATGGACAAATTAGACAATTGGCTTTTTGACAGAAGCCGGCACCAAACCTATTAGTGCTCCCTACAATCTCATATTAGTCCTTTAAAATGGGCAGTTGGCCACATTTGTTGTGTATGACTCAGTTGGAACCGTGCTTGTTTCGTAAGTGCAGGATTTGGGTGCTGTGTGAAGAATACGGTAGTTTTTTCACCTGAGAAGCCGCTAGTCCTTAGCACTGAGAAAACAGCCTTGATAATCTGGGCATTGCCTGCTAAGATTGCAAAAGCTGGAGCGTGAGGCTGAGCGGGACTTCCAGCAGGGAGAACCTTGATGAGATATTTCCTTTGGATTGTTAAGGAAGGTTGTTTAAGGTCAGAAACCAGCTCCTCCCTCCCCCTCCCCTCAAAATATTTGCCGAAGAAATAAGTGCTTTGTCTACAATGAATGGGTGGGCATGACTTGTTAACTGATAAAAGAATTTTTGGCTTATTAATCATCTGCCTTTTAGCCAGTGAATGGAGGAAAGAAATTTCAATACATTTGTATTTTGCCAAGCACTCAGTATAGGTGTCTTGTTAAGTTTCTGACATACTGATTGAAGTGTAAGGTAACTTACAATTAAGTCTACAAAAGCTAATATTCATTGTTAGAAAAGCTTTCTTTAGTACGTCCTTTTTCCTCTTCCTATTATAGAAAACATGCCATAACCAATAAGAGTCTGTAGGTGGAAAAAAAATGGCCCCTATAGATTAATCAGGTAAAGCTTTAGTTGATAAATCTGCTAATGAAACTGATGGATCAGGCTTTCAGGGCTAACATATTTCTCATATGCTCCAAATATGTGATGTCATGGTTAGAGTGTTGGACAAGGACCAGGGAGACCCAGGTACCAATTATTTGGTAATAATAAGATAAGCACTGCTGGATTCGGCCAAAGCCCATCTAGTCCAACATTCTGTTCTTACAGTGGACAACCAGATGTTTATCCTTGTAGGGAAGCTATAAGCCATTGATGGCCTTCTCCTCTATGAATTTGTCTAATCTTCTTTCGAAACCTTCCATGTTGGTGGCCATTATGACTTCTGGAGGGAGAGAACTCCATAGTTTAACTGTGTGTTGTGTGATGAAGTTCTTTATTTTGTCTGTCCTAAATTTTCATTGGATGTGTCCCCCGGAGAGGGAGAAATTTTTCGCTATCCACTTTTCCAAACCACGCATGTTGAAGTTCAGTCTAGATGACCCCAGGCACATCGCTTAGGAGGAGAAACTGGGAAGGCTCTTGGAAGGATGGATGGGATATGTTTGCGCATAGGCAAGTCTCGTTGTTTTCAGTGAACTTACTCCAGGTATTTGTGTCCAAGATTGCAGCCTGCTGTTGTTTAGTCGTTTAGTCGTGTCCGACTCTTCGTGACCCCATGGACCAGAGCACGCCAGGCACTTCTGTCTTCCACTGCCTCCCGCAGTTTGGTCAGACTCATGTTTGTAGCTTCGAAGACACTATCCAACCATCTCGTCCTCTGTCGTCCCCTTCTCCTTGTGCCCTCCATCTTTCCCAACATCAGGGTCTTTTCCAGGGAGTCTTCTCTTCTCATGAGGTGGCCAAAGTATTGGAGCCTCAGCTTCACGATCTGTCCTTCCAGTGAGCACTCAGGGCTGATTTCCTTAAGAATGGATCGGTTTGTTCTTCTTGCAGTCCATGGGACTCTCAAGAGTCTCCTCCAGCACCATAATTCAAAAGCATCAATTCTTCGGCGATCTGCCTTCTTTTAGGTTGCAGCCTAAATATCCCCATTTATCAGGGCCAGACGCAGCTTTCTGGGTTTTGTTCCAGATAAATTGCAGCTCCATGCTTTGCCTTTTGGGATGCCTTGTTGCAATGTTGTTCACATGAGATGCCAGACTCTGAGACATCGTCCATCAATGCTCAGCTATCGCCCTGGGGTTTTGACAGCTTAAATATCTGGGAGTAGTATAGCAACAGTGCTGTATACATCTTGCCCTTAGTACACAGTCATGTTAATGAATATGAATGAACATTTAAAGGCGGGAGCTGCCAGGCTTCAAACTTGAAGGGTATATTTTATTTCTCAGTCCTGAGGCTTACCAACCAGAATCAGGCAGAAAATAGAGATTCGGGGTAGACAGAATGACATACCATTAGGAGTAAGAGGCAGTGTACCCAAAGCACCTGTTCAGTCCAGGAGGGGTTTTTAAAGTACCAGGACTGAGCTTTTACACATAAATCCGCTCCTAGCTTTCTGTTAACCTTTCTTCATTTCAGTAGCCTAATTTAGATTTTTTGAAAAGCATTGTTGTTGCTGCTGCTGTATTGTTAAATAAATAGACCCAGAAATCCTTGCTGACCCTATTGCAAATCATGTAGGGATCTCCCAGCACACCTGAATTTGCCCTCTACCCATTCCTGCATCCATCCATCCATCCAGGTAGATAGATTTCATCCTCACCTTTCCTCCAATGAGCTCAAGGCGATGCACACGGTTCTTTCCACCCTGTTTTATCCTCACAACAACCCTGTGAGGCAGGTCAGGCTGAGAGATGATGACTGGCCCAAGGTCACCCAGTGAGCTTCATGACTGAGTAAGGGATCTGAGCACAAGTCTCTCAAGTCCTGGTCCAACATTCTAACCTGGAGCAGGCAACCTGTGGCCCTGCAAATGTTGTTGAACTACATTTCCCATCACCCCTGACCATTCGCTATGCTGCCTGCGGCTGAGGAGATCAACGAGCAAAGGGAGCACATGTTCCCTTTTTCCTGTTCTAGTATTTCTTTAAAGGAACATATATCCCTCCTCTTAAAACCAGCACAGGACAGGCTGTGGCAGAGTAAACGGAAACAGCAGACTGGCCTTCAGCGATTTGTAATGATGGTGCTGGCAGAACCTTGAGCAGTGATCCTTGTTATGAGCAAGGGGAATTACAAGTATGTCCCTGTTTCCATTTGTGAAACATGGGAGGGTATGATGATTTGCAGACAGGATCGTTGTCACTTAACCGAAGTCAGAGATGGAGTGTCCAGGAATACTGAACTACCTACGGGCACTGTTTTGAGTTGGTGAAAAGAGAAGCTTATTGTCAGGTCTGTCACAGAGCAGGGGCAAGCGGTTGGTCCTCAGTTGCATTATTCAGGGCAAGACAGTCCTCTGCTTTGCTACTCCATCACACTACCTCCTCTCCAATACATTTGCAGTGGTACCTTGGTGCTCAAACTTAATCTGTTCCAGAATTCCGTTCCAAAACCAAAGCATTCCAAAACCAAGGCGTGCTTTCCCATAGAAAATGGATTAATCCGTTCCAGACTTTTAAAAACAACCCCTAAAACAGCAATTTAACATGAATTTCTCTATCTAATGAGACCATCGATCCATAAAATGAAAGCAAAAAAGAATGTACTACAGTCACACAATCAATCAATCAATCAATCAGTATCTGTACTGGATTCTTCCACACAGTCACAAAAACAAAACAAAAAAAGAGCCGCAAAAAACAAAAACGCAAAATACTGTATCACTGTTGAAACAGCTGTCCTAGGTCTGTAGCCCTGCCTTGTCTTCCAAGGCCAGAATGGAGAGCGCCCCCCTCCAGCCCAAGATGCCACCACGAGGGCTGTTGGGGGTGCAGTACAATAGCGCCCATCCCAACTGTGGTTCCCAAGCCTCCCCTATGCCGGCTGAGAGAAGGGGAAAGGGGGCAAGGCCGCTGGCAAAGTGTCATAGCCTCCCCCCCCCCAACAAAGCAGCCCAGAAGATTTTTTTCCTTTCCCCACTACATTTTAAAGGTGTGGCTTATATTCGGGTGCGTCTTATATTCGGGCCAATACAGTAAATATATTAAATAAAATTAAAGTAAGATCCACTGTGTTCAGTGGGACTTACACCCTGGTACGTATGCCTAGGATTGTAGCCCAAGCATACGAGTTTGAAGAGCACAATAAATGAAAACAATACAGTGGTGCCTTGGTTCTCAAACGCCTTGGTACTCAAACAACTTGGAACCCAAACACTGCAAACCGGAAGTAGGTGTTTTGGTTTGCAAACATTTTTTGGAAGCCGAGCGCGCTCCGTTTTGATTGTTACACTTCACTTTTGAGTGCCACACTGAGGTCTGTCTGTTTTTGCTATTTACTGTATCATAAAACCCAAGCATCACCTTAAAATGCTTGATGAAAGTCTTAGCGATGCACCTAAAGTTCAGCAAGGAGGGTGTCTGTCTAAGTTCAAGGTGGGAAGGAGTTCCACAAGCTTGGGCCCACTACACTCAATGCATACAGACATAGGACTGTGCTGTAAAGGTAAAGGGACCCCTGACCATTAGGTCCAGTCATGGCCGGCTCTGGGGTTGCAGCGCTCATCTCGCTTTATTGGCCGAGGGAGCTGGCGTACAGCTTCCGGGTCATGTGGCCAGCATGACTAAGCTGCTTCTGGCGAACCAGAGCAGCGCACGGAAACACCGTTTACCTTCCCGCTGGAGCAGTACCTATTTATCTACTTGCACTTTGACGTGCTTTCGAACTGCTAGGTTGGCAGGAGCAGGGACTGAGCAACGGGAGCTCACCCCATTGCGGGGATTCGAACCGCCGAACTTCTGATTGGCAAGTCCTAGGCTCTGTGGTTTAACCCACAGCGCCACCCGCATCCCACTAAAAAAAAAACTTTATACTAAAAAAGTTCATCCATAGATAGTGCAGTGGTATAGCACTATGATTTGCAACACTGCACTGGTGCATTTGATCCTATGAGCTTTCTAAAAGAAATAAAACAACTCTGCAGATCACATTGTGAGAACATTTATAAGTGGGTCCTTCTGTATTCATTTTAATGTACTGCCAATTTGAAGCTGTCTCTTGATGCTGAGTGCTTACAGTGCCTATCTCTTAAATGGGACAAAAATGAATCCACTTCGCTGCTCCAGGCGAGCAGGATATCACACAGGCGAGCAGGATATCACACAGATGTCCACCAGGTTGAAAAAGAGTTCTCTGTGGTTCAGAAGACCACCTAACAAACCTATTACTTTGTTTGGAAAACTGGAGGGGAAAGCTAAGGTGTTCAATTAATTTGAACTTTAGGAACACGGTTAAGCATGCTTCATAGGACTGAAGCATTTGTGGCAAAGGAAGGAGGAAGAGAGGCCCTGGGCTTTAGAAACATCAGTGTCATGGAAAGGAAATTCTGCCTGAGTGAGAAGCCAGCTTCTTAAGTTCTTTGGCACAAGTTCTGTGTATGTAGATGAATAATGAGATGCTCAGTTCTCTGCCCTAGTAACCAAAAAGGTACAGTCGCTGGAGGATTGCTTCCATGTAGCATTCTTAGTTTCAGTAAACAGAGAGGGAGGTGGCAAAAGATAGGAAGTCTGTCAGTTCCAGAATCTAATTATGCCAGTCTTCAGTTCTCCACATTGCCGCATCAATTTAGGAATAATTTTTAAAAGTCCTCATGAACATTCATCAGCATTTTGGTGCAAATTTCTCACCATATACACATTTTTGTATGCCATTTTGCTGAAGCTACACATTTTTGCAAAGCAATTTCGCAGTATATAACGCATTCTTGTATGCTTGCTTTCACTATTATATGCACTTTTATGCATACTTTACCCCAGTTTTTGTACACATTACATGGCTGGAGACCTGTACTGCAAAAATGGGAGAAGTGTGACTTTCGAAGGTTTGCTGCATTTCAGTTTGTATACTGTTTTAGAAAGAGCAAATTAGGTAGGTTTGCCTTTAAATGTGAATCAAATCAAGTTTCCTCACACACACACACACCCCATCCATAGTGGCGGCACTTGCAAAACGTTATTTGACTTATTTGGCTTTATTTCAACATGATGCTAAGGCACATCCTGTGCAATCATTCTGCATTGTCAGAAATTGCATTCTAATCTCTGCAGCCATGGTGTGAGTCAAGCAAATGTGCTTGTATTGAGTGAATTTGGCTACAGTATTTTGCTTTGCTTCAGGAAAGGGCCAAAGTACTCGGCAGGACATTGAGCCCTTCATCGTGACTGCTGGGAATACTCGCTTAATTTAAGCCAGAGCGCAATTTAGGGAGGGCAGCCAGGGACAGACCCACAAACACACTCTCTCACATGTTTCAGATCACGTGGACCAATATCTCTTGGCCAGCTTTGCTGGTTCTGCACTCTGAATGACTATTCATATAAACAGCGAAGTGTACTTGTGCTCTAAGTATGCATGCCAATTACCAAAGTCACAAACCCTTCTTCTGAAAAAGAAATGAAAGAGTAAATCTCTGGCAGCAGTGCTATAATTATTATGGGGAATAAAAAGAGTCACCGCATCACATGTTCTTAAAATAAACAGCCTTTTTTGTGGTAACTTACAGTGCAATTCTGTAAGCGTCTGTTCATAAGTAAGCCCATCTGAATCCAATTGGACTTAAGCTATGTATAGGATTGCACCCTTAGTCTTAAATATATCCAAAAGAGGAGCTTTCAAGCTTGTGGACAAACTCTCTTTCTCTGCCTCCCTCCCTCTCCTACTAATACTTACGTGAAATAGTTCTCCTGAATGTCAGTGCTAATCTCTGGGTGACTTGAAGCTGTACTCAAAGAGAAAAGACCGACTGGGCATGCACAGAGTGTTTTCTTCTCTCTGTTGTGTAACTGCAGCTGGTGCCATTCAGTATTTATCCAGTCACCTGAAGATTAGCTTTCAGAACAGAAACCAAGATGCCCAGACTGCCCTGAACATCTCTCATGTTACATAAAGCTGTAAATTCCACAAAGACCTTTTGTTTTTGATAAGCAAAGTTTTAAAATAGCAATGCAAATATATAGATAGATGAGAGATGAGAGATAGATAGATAGATGATAGATATTCATTTGCAATGTTGATGTACTTTTATCAATTGCATTTTCCCTCATTTATAAGTTCGTATGCTTTCTTTCCTGCCCCTATCCTTTGTTCTCTTCCTTGCCTACGTAACATATTCCTTTCATCTCTTCCTTGAAACAGGAAGGAATATAAACAGGAAGGGATTTTAATACAATTTCTCAGTGGTGCTGGATTATTCTTGCCTCTCCTGCTAAAGTGGGACCGAAGACCGTTTCATCTGCCAGAGCTCTTATATATAGCTCTCTGTTTTCCATACTTGTCTGGACTCCTGGGCTCTTTTTGGGGAGTTGGCCTTTCCCTCCTGATTTCAATACGTCATCTTATTTATTTATTTTTAAAACCCACAACAACCTTCTTTTGGCTCGTTACGTTTTGAGCCATAGATAGAGGCATGGAAGAAACCTGTACATTTACATCTGGCCTGGGTTGTTGTAGGCTGTTGTCCAACAACACCAGGTCTGCCAAAGTGTTGCAAATCACAAGGAGAGAGTGATTTATGCTCTAGCCCCCAGCTCCCTTTCCTCACTCCTTTTTTTTTTTTTTGCTGAATTACACCAAAAATTACATCTAGATAGACCTGCATTCTGTGACCAACTTTTGGGAAGCTTACAGGTATGGAGTTTCTCCCCTTCGTGTTTTGTTTCCAGCATCTAGTATTCAGAGTTTATAGATTTCATTATAAACCCTTCCTGCTGCTCAAACTCAAGATACTGTTCCCACCACAGGATTCTGTGTAGCAGTTCCAAAGAACACAATAAAACAGTCCTCATAACCTCTAGCTCTAGGGTGGGGAAACTTTCTCAGCCTAGGGGCCACATTCCACCATAGGCAGCCTTATGAGGGCCAATGGTGGCTGGAACAATGGCTTATAACGCATACCTTTGCACAGTAGGCTGTATTCCAGCTTCTCACAAGTCAGAGATTTTTACACACACACACACACACACCTCCTGGAGAGCAAGAAGCAGTGAGAAGAGGTGGAGGGTGGTGGTGGTGGGAGCCTTCTTCGTGTTGGTGCCCTGCCTGTGGAATTCCCTCCCCAGGAAGGCTTGCTTGTCACCAACAGAGTTGTACTTTCAGAATGAGACCAGGGTGTTCCTTTATTCTCCTGGCATTTTGACTTTTTGGGGGGTGGGTGGGTGAGAGGGGTGAGCTGCTGCTGCAGCAGCTTTGCGTGTTTTCATTTGCATTGTATTTTCTGTATTGCACTTTTAGTTTTTTAAGATCTCATGGCAAACTGCCTTGAAAGCGTGCCTGAATGCTCATGTTTATAGAGAGTTTGCAACCCATGTTTATTGGTAGGAATGATGTCTTTGGCTTGTCTGCTTCGGGAACCACAACGCCTTACAGTTCAATCCTAGGCATGTCTATGCAGTAGGAATTACACATAAACTTCCAGGTACATGTGTATAGCAGCCTTCCCCAACCTGGTGCCCTCCAGATGTTTTGGGCTACAGGTGATTCCCAACTACCTCTCTATTGAGCACACATCCTGATTTTTCTACGGGGAGATTAGATGACATTGACTATTTATTCAGCATTCATTTCGATGTGTTTGCGGGAAGGTTGGAGCAAGCGTTACCTCACACTTTCCAACGCATTTCCACTGTCAGTCGAAAACTCTGCTCTCTTGGGGAAGCAGGTTTGTTATGTGAGATTTCGCAAGCAACTCTGATTTATAGAATTGTAGAGTTGAAAGGGACCGCAAAGGATACTCTGGTCCAGCCCCCTCCAATGCAGGAATCTGTGCAATCTGAATTTGCTGGCCTGTTATTGAATCCTGCATGAAAACAGTAATAATCTGGAAGCACCCTACAAATGTGGCCCGTGGTGAGGGATGATAGGTGCTGTAGGACCCAGCCCTGCTTGGTCCCAAGTCTCGAGGCAGTGTAACACATTCATTGTGCCACTCTATCCCTGCCTCCTCAGAAGTAAGCCTCGCCAAAATCAGGAAAGGGTGAATAGAATTGGAGACTGAAGTATTCTTCCACATTTCTAAGCAAATCCTTGGCAACAAAAAAATACTTCTAAAGCAGGGTTTCCCAAACTTGGGTCTCCAGCTGTTTTGGGACTACAGTTCCCATCATCCCTGACCACTGACCTTGCTAGCTAGGGATGATGGGAGTTGTAGTCCAGAAAACTTGGAGAGACCCAAGTTTGGGAAACTGTGTTCTAAAACTTGTTATCAAAATTGTTTCTCAATGGTTAAGTTCAGTAATTTGAAGCTGAGTGGGAGCAGCTGCTTTTAAGTTCAGATACTTTTATCCATGAGCACCTTCTTCAAATGAATACTTTTCCTTAAGTTACCTCTTACCTTTTTAAGCACTGTGCCAGGTTCAAAGAGTTTCCCCCCACAGGATCACTTAGCTGACAGAAACGTCCCTAAAAGCAGCAGATTTTATTCTTCAGGTGGAAGGTCTTAAAACTTAGGCAGGCAAATCAGTGCTCCCAATGGGGCCGTGTACTGGTAACCCTACCTTGCTACAGCTATAGAGCTCAAATCTAAAGTCTGGTTGTAGGACCTTAGAGCTGAGCTGCCTTTTTAAGATGAAGGTTGTCAACAAACCGAGGACTCGCTGAGGGGTAGATTTTTTTTTTGAGGGGAAGGGGACACTGCTTTGAACTAGCAAGCTCAGGTCTGCTCTCAATTTGCCTTAATTGACAATAACTTTTTGGAAACGCTACTCATAACAAAAGAAAAGGCAGGCAACTACGTACTTTGTGGAGCTTAGCTTTGCAGAGTGCTCCTTCCAAAACAGGGAGAATTGGCAGATTTGCAGCCTGGTAGGCCTGCACAACTTATGAACCCACCAAGCTGAATGGAGCCACTAGCTCAAGTTGTGGCCTGCCAACTGCTTGAAAGCCTCCTGTTTTGTGGTGTGGGCAGGCCACAAAAAACCAGAAGTTTTATTGAGCTGTCTTCTGTGACTGGCTGGATGGGTTTGGCTCAGTGCATCACAAGTTGTGGAGGCATATAGCATGAGATTTGAGAAGTCCAGCTGAGCCTCTAAGAGACTGAATAAGGGGGGAAAGGTTGTGTTGGAGGGGACCAGCCCAAATTTGCAGCTGGAATAGGAGCTTCTAAACATACGCACAGTACATACCCGCACATTTCACTCTTTGTATTTTCCTCTTCCCTCACAGCGTGCTATGGAATTGTTCAGGTTCCCACTGGACCGTGGTTTTGTCGAAAATGTGAATCCCAAGAAAGAGCCGCCCGGGTGGTGAGTATGTCAGAAGAATTGCCCTGTGCTGGGTCAGGCCCAAGTTCCATTTAGCCCAGCATCCTGTTACCGACAGTGATCAGCCAGGTGTGTCTGTGAAGCTCACAGAAATAGAACATAAAGGCAGCAGCCTGCTTAAGTTGTCATCTGGAATGTTGAGGTAGATTGCCTCTGAAGGTGGAGGCTGAGGCCAGTGAGCACTAGGCAACTAAATGGTTAGCACTGGTGCCTACATAATTTGCCAGTTTCTTCACACCTATGCAGACCTGGTTCTAGGGTCACTATCTGAGGTGGGCACAGAAGTAGCACTCCCTGTCTGTATTTATTTATTTTTTACCTCATGTGACCCCCTGTACTGCAGGAGCACCTATATTTCACTCTCTAGCTCTATACATTGAGTGGCTATTATTCTAAACAACAACAACAACAATGACTTTATATGTGCTAGGGGGTGTTTAAAATTTCTGCGGTGCCCTGTGTGAGGCCAAAATTCAGGGCCCCTCCCACCTCTCGCCTTCCATTCTGCTTATTTCACTACATCATAGCTGTGTTTTTAAAAGGGGACAAATAGTCTTTCCTTTTTTTCCTTTGGTCATTTAATTTTGCACATCCCCAATAATGTCCCTCCCACCCTTAGAGTTGCCAACTTTTTCCATTGGCTTTTGCTCTTGTGGCTTTGATCTGCATACATGAGTAGATAGCATGTAAATGCATCTCTCCATGCTGTGAAAAGCTTCAATTTCCCCAAATGAAATGGATATTAAAGGCACAGGAGTAGCACAGGATTTTTTTTTAAAAATCGGGTGGCAGCTGTATCCACTGTCATAGGAGGAGGGGCAGGCCTAGCGGAGGCTGGTTCATTAGGGCAAATGGGGGAGGGGCTGCCCCACCAGCTTCATTCTCTCCTCAGTCTGCCCCCTGCTTGCCTGACTAACAAGCAGCCCCAGGGGTGGCACTACCTGTCAGCTTAATTCTCCTTAATCTTAGTGTTGTCCTCTTAGGGAGGAGAGCAGGGAAGATGGTGGCTTTACCTGACCTGAGCGCTGGCTCCATCTGCTGTTTAGGGTCCCTACACACTACCCCAGGCATAGGCAAACTCCGGCCCTCCAGATGTTTGGGACTACAACTCCCATCACCCCTGACCACTGGTCCTGTTAGCTAGGGATGATGGGGATTGTAGTCCCAAACATCTGGAGGGCTGGGGGTTGCCTATGCCTGCTCTACCCCATCAGTTTTGGTGGGCAGCCACTGCTGCCTAGACCATTGACCACGTTGGCAGGTGATGATGGGAGTTTTAGTCTATTCACACCTGGGGACCTAAGGCTGAAGAACACTGGGGTCAGAAGACACCAAAGTCAGGAAGCTGGATAAGAACTTTATTGTCTCCCTTAAAGAAAAACAGAACAGCCCACAAGGGCAACCAACCCAGCTACAAATCAAGGTTATTTGGGTTCCAGTTCTCCAAATATTATAGCACCAAGGGCAAAAGATCCCTGTGTTGCACGAGGATTGGAGTAGATGACCCCCCCCCCTGTGGTCCCTTCCAACTCTATGATTCTTTGATAAGAAACACCTGACTCCACCCGGCTACAACTAAGTCCAGTGCCACCTAGTGACTAAACTATATAACGACACTGTCTGTGCACCCTGAAATGGCAACCTCAGTGGCCACCTTGAAGTTTGATGCCCTCTGCTAGGAATTTGAGACGCTGTTTCCTCCCAAGCCTGTCAGAAAGGCTCCCAATGGGAAAACCCCCTGAATAGGAGCAAATGTCAGTTGGGTTTTCTCCAGGTTGATGTTTGCTGTTATTTAGCGTCAGAGAGTGGGTCTTCCAGGGGAAAGCAGTGGGGCAAAACTGCTCAGACTCCTTTCTCAAAAACACAGTGTAAGCGAAATAGTTCCCCGTAGACTCATGTTTTCTAGACACAAGACAAGCCCCAGTGTGGATGAGATGAGCCCTGAGCTATTGTGGCAGAGCGGGCATAACTGCTGCTTCTGTTTGGAAGGGTGAAAATAAGACTGCTCTGTTTGTTATACTTGCTGGGGCGACTTCCCATTTCCCCCAGTTCAGTGGAGCCTTGCGAGGTGCAGCAACTGAGCTTGGAAGGAACAGATGCACACAGACAAGGCATCCTGTGGCTCAGATTTCTTCTGAGTAAATAAAAATTGGTTCCATCTGCTGCTTGTCACATGACTAAGTAACGTGATCCACACACCATTGTTGATGAGATTTTGTTTTGTTTTGTTTTTTGGGATGAAGCATTAGTTAAATGATAAGGTGCCCTGGAGGGATTTTGATTAAACATACATTGGGTGGAGGAACAGAGTGTGTGGCTCAGGTAATCCTAATGCAAGAGCAATCTGATGTCCACCTGAGAGCCTGTTCCGACAGTTGTGGGAGGTCTCTCCTTTTTTTGCTTCATTAACCTATGTAGCTGTTATTTGGTGCCTCAGACTTACTGCATTCCATTCACGGGTAGGCAAACTTAGGCCCAGGGGCAGGATTCGGCCCAATCGCCTTCTAAATCCGGCCCGCGGACAGTCCAGGAATCAGCATGTTTTTACATGAGTATAATGTGTATTTTTATTTAAAATGCATCTCTGGCTTATTTGTGGGGCATAGTAATTTGTTCATTCCCCCCCCATATAGTCCGGCCCCCCACAAGGTCTGAGGGACAGTGGACCGGCCCCCTGCTGATAAAGTTTGCTGACCCCTGGCCTAGCTTATGGAGAGAGGTTTTAACAGTGTTTGCACATGCTAGATCTGATGTATATAGATTTGTGTAAAAAAGCTGACATTATGTGTAATCACTTCCGATGTTCTTGCAAAGCTTGATTCATTATCAAAGTGCTCTCTCACTCTCTCTCTCTCTGTGTATACTTAAAAACAAAAAACCCTGAGAAGCTTTCATGTCTTTGAGTGAGTACAGAAGTACATAATTTAAGCACCAAGCCTTTTGTACAAGTTCACTAACCACATGTTCTTTTTAGATGTATCATATTCTTTCCTAGACTGAGGTTGCGGGAAATCAGTTCTGTGTATTTGTAGCGCTGTGTTGAATGGCTGGAAATGGGTGATGTCAATATTCCTTGCCCCTCAAAGCAATTGTTCAACATTTAAAAATGGGATTCTGCTTGCCCACTGCTTTTAAAGAGGGGGATTGAATATAATGTCATTTAGGGACGTTGGTGACGCTGTGGTCTAAACCACTGAGCCTCTTGGGCTTGCTGATTGGAAGGTTGGTGGTTCGAATCCATGCAACGGGGTGAGCTCCCATTGCTCTGCCCCAGCTCCTGCCAACCTAGCAGTTTGAAGGCATGCCAGTGCAAGTACATAAATAGGTACTGCTGTGGCAGGAAGGTAAATGTCATTTCCATGCGCTCTGGTTTCTGTCATGGTCTTCCATTGCGCCAGAAGTGGTTTAGTCATGCTGGCCACATGACCTGGAAAGCTGTCTGTGGACAAACGCCGGCTCCCTTGGCCTGAAAGCGAGATGAGCACTACAACCCCATAGTAACCTTTGGCTGGACTTAACTGCCTAGGGGTTCTTTACCCTTTTACCTTTGCCTGTTTAATAAATGGCACAGTTGGGACTCTTGCCTAAAACCATGGCTATAAAACAAAGTTCAAGATCCATTATTATTATTATTACTATTATTTTCATTTCTATACCACTTTATACTTTTAAGGGGGAAATCTCAAAGTGGTTTATAACACATTTAAACATCAAATAAATAAAACAACCCTGAATAAACATTATTGAAGAAAATGTCAAATATAAAGTATACCTTCAGAGCAACATAACTAACAAGAAACTAAAATATTACCTTAAAGATTTCAAAAGAAAACATTATAAAGGTCAACTACAAAATGCACATTTAACACAGCAAAGTTTACAACCATAAAAATTACCTAAAACAGTTCAAAAGAAAACATTACTAAAGGAAGTAAATATAAAATGCACATTTAAAGCAGCATAATTAGCAAGAGAATAAGATGTTATCATAAGCACAGAACATATCTGCTGCTACTGTTGCTGCCTATTGTGGTTCATGGCAAGTGGTAGCCGTGGAAGCTAAGGTTTGATGACCTGAGTCTGCACTAAGACAGCCAAAATGGTCCCACCCTCCAGGCCAGGTGGAAAAAGGCACACAAGGCAGGGAGCAGGTCTTCCAGGATTCACAGCCAAGCTGGTCAGCACTATGGGTGAATCAGAATTAAAAGACCTTCAACATAGTCCTGTGCATATTTATTCATATATCTCTCCTAAATCAGTTGGACTATCTCCTCGGACGCGGGTGGCGCTGTGGGTTAAACCACAGAGCTTAGGACTTGCCGATCAGAAGGTTGGCGGTTCAAATCCCTGCAACAGGGTGAGCTCCCGTTGCTCGGATCCTGCTCCTGCCAACCTAGCAGTTCGAAAGCACATCAAAGTGCAAGTAGATAAATAAGTACCGCTCTGGTGGGAAGGTAAACCGTGTTTCCGTGCGCTGCTCTGGTTCGCCAGAAGCGGCTTAGTCATGCTGGCCACATGAAGCTGTACGCCAGCTCCCTCGGCCAATAAAGTGAGATGAGCACCGCAACCCCAGAGTCGGTCACGACTGGACCTAATGGTCAGGGGTCCCTTTACCTTTACCTCAGTACGTATTATGGGATATGCAGTTAGGCCCATTAAATTTAGCTTCTGAGTAGACATACAGAAGATAGAAAGTTTTTGCATTTAGATCAGGAACATGTAGTTTTTGGACTCCAACTCCCATCTGCCCTATCAATCATCTATGCTGGCTGTGACTTATGAATGCTGGAACCCAACAACATATAGATGGCCACAGGTTCTGCATTGCTGATGAAGAAGATCCTGGATTCAGTCCTGAGAATATTGAGATTGGGCCAGAGAAAATTCCTGAATAGTCAATATAGACTATAGTGGTCTGACTCAGTAAAGGGGAATTTCTTGTCTAGCACTTAAAAATTTTTAATAGGGCAGCCAGCCTTCCTGAAGCATGGCAGAAATGGCAAAATGGTATTGAATCGCCATTCAGTTTGCTGGCCAATTTGTCAAATGCTTTGTGAAAGCAGGAGAAAGCCAGGCTTGAGCTTTAGGAGAGAAAAATAGTGAACCATGATTTGCATGTGTTCCTGTACACACCCTTGTGTGTCCTTTTATAATCTGACACTTAGCATACTTCCATACAGCAATACTAGGGTTGCCATTTCAGAAAGTGATTGTTATTATTTTTTCCCAAAGTTGTAAAAATGTATGTTTTTGAGCTTTTTAAAAGTAAAATCACCAGAAATGGCACTGCCGACATGGGTTGTCATACGTCTGGATTTTCCCGGACATTTTGCCGATTTCCAGCTAGACACAGCTTCAGACAGCAGTATTCCGGGTATGTCTGGGAAATTCCAGACATATGGCAACCCTAGATACATACGTCTCTTTATGTTGATTTTCAATTTTCAATTTTTCAGTTTTTAAGGATTACTTTGATTTGGGTCAATTCTGTGTGGATTCTTTGTGTGGAAAGTAATGTTTTTAAAAACAAGCACACCATTCTCAAGTGATACAAGGTCCTGGAATTCTGGTATTCTGTACTTTGGTACTCATTCCCAGCTTTTAAAAGTAGGAAGTTATGCCTGGCCTCCTTTGAAGGTGAGAGCATTGGAGATGTAAGCTGAACTTGTGAAGATCTGTTTCCACAAAGATTTCTGCAGGTTTTGCCAGGGAAGAGGTGGGTTGCAGACAGTACAGGTAGTTCTAGCCCCACAACTGCTCGGATATAACCCCCCCCCCAAAAAAAAAATCCTAGAGGCACAGCAATTGCATGTTCCACAAGTCCCCAGCCATAAGCTGGTTATGGCCACACAAATGAATACATATTCATTTCTTCCAGAGCTATGTGTTAGCAATAGTTTCTGGGGCCAAGCACTAATTCAAACTGAACCCGAAGCTCAATTTGTGCTAGGGCTCAGTCTTACCAGCACCTGTATTCCTGGCCAATGTAATATATAGAGCTGTTAATACATGCACAAATGCCTCTGGGCATGTGCAGAGTGCTTGCCCCTGTATAACTGCAGCTGGATCCCAAATGTCTGAGACTAAACAGCTTCCAAATGTCGAGTCCCAGCTGCTCCTCATTTTAGGAATGACACACTCATTCTCATTCTTCCTTACATTCCCAAAGCCCCCTCGGGGATGCTCTGCTCCATTAGATGAAGGAAGTGCTAAAGCTCTGTTTGCTTTGTAAAGGAATTGTCTGGCTGGCCCTTTGAGACGGACTGGCTGGAGGGCAACTCGTGGGAAAGGGTGGGAGGGAGGGAAGTGGGGGGTGGAATCATGTGAAGGCTTTAACAGTCATGTTACAGCAAGGATATTAAAGCCTTCCAAGGGGTGGGTGGGCTGGCTGGCTGGCAGAGCTGTTTAACCCTTCCTGCTAATGATCAGAGCTTTGCTAATAGTGTGGTGGGAGAGGCGCTTTGATCCAAAAGGGATGGAGGGACCTTTTCAAGTGCAAATTTCCCAATGTTAAGGCCCCCTGCCTGCTCTTCTTCTGTCTCTCTGAGTTCCAAGTGCATCCTTTGCAGTAGCAGGCCTGAATCCCTAGACCCCCATCCCTCAAAAGGCAGCCCACCAAAGATCTTTCCAAGACACTTGCCTCTTCCTCCCTATCCCCATCAGTTACTTTCCTCCCCTGTTTGCAGTGGCTGGTGGCGACCCCCCCTCCCCCATCCAAACCAGCTTGTTTTTTGGGGTGTGGGTGTGTGATGCTATGCATATGTTCGCATGTGCGATTTCAGAAGGACACCTTGCAACCAGGACCAGGTCCAAAGGATAGGGGAGAGCCCCCCAGGAGTAACAGCTCAATGAGCCCTGCCCCACATTTTAACTTGAGCAAAGCCCGTCCCCTTTCATTAAGGCTCAGCCACTTGAATAAACCAGAGGTCAATATACCACCTTGACACTATGGAGCACCAAGGAGTTATCTGAATTTAGGGGTGTAGTGCAACTTCTGGACAGGAAAGTCTGTGATGCAGGAAATGGAGTCTAGTGAAAAGCTGCTACAAAGACTTCTCCGCAGAAGCCACCTTTGGAACTGAACCGATCACCACCTTGGATGCAGGCTATTTCCCATCCATGTCGCTTCTGCACATATTCAACCATAAACCTGCTTTGCTACGGTTGTTTTTTTTAAAGTATGAAGATTCTCATATAAACGCATATTTAAATACATATTTTAAATGTGTTTTCTCATGTTTTGATACTTTTTTGGACCAAGAGTTGTACCAGAACATTCAGGAAGTGAGAAAGCTACAGGATCCACACAATAGTCCAGGAGATGTGGATCATGTTAAGCTTGCATTGGAAAAGATAAAATTCCTTCCCTAATTGTGTTAGAAAGCGTTCCATGTTGTTATATTATAGAATGGAGGGTCAGAAACTGGTGGCCTTATGTTCCAAATCTGCCCTGCTAAGGTTCGATTTTTTTCTAACTCCCCAGTTGCCAGGAAAGAGGGGTTTGTGTTGAGAAGAGCAGCTGTGGCAGCAGGATTTGCCAGTAGTCCAGTTCAGTGGGATAGTGTGGAGCAGGAGCTATCTGGATGTTCTAGAACCATGGGAACCAAAGTCCAACCTCACCCACCTTGTCCCAAAGTTCACGTACCACATGCAGAGATTTAGCCTTTGCAATATAGGCCTAAGCATACGCCGCATCAGCATATTGCACGTGGGCCCGTTGCCATCATCTCAAATGATTTCTGACTTTTTTAAGATTAAAAATCATGCCAAGGGTAAGAGCAGCCTGACCCAATCCATCAGCTGGTAAAGGAGCTCACTCTTCCTTTTTTCCTTTTGCATCATGTCTGTTACGTTATGTGCCTGTGGGCAGGGGCATTTTTGGGAAAAAATATGTGTACAGTGCTTACAAAATTGGAGATGGTTTATACGACTTCATTACTGTTGTTGTCAGTTAATGATAAATTATTCCATTAGAGATAACCCATTTGCTCAGTGATATGGCAATGGGAACTTTCAGGAAAAGTTGAGCTGGAGGTGTAAAAAAAAAGGTATGGATAATAGTTATTTCATCCAAATTTTTAAAATTCGTTCCACTTGTTCTATAGCTCTGTGTGTGTGTGTGTGTGTGTGTGTGTGTGTGTGTGTCCTCAGCACTGCCTGTATTGTTCATCATATTGCCATGGTTGATGCAAGTGAAAATACCTATGTAATGGCCAAAATCAATCAATCAATCAATCTATGAACAAGAATGCCTTCAGTTCAAATCTAGGCTCTTCCATAATCTCACCAGGGAGCCTTAGACAAGCCATTTCCCCCCCACCGCTGACAACAACTGCAATATGGGAGACAGTCATATTGTCTTACCTGACTGGGTTATTGTAAGGGTAACAATAATGCAAACACCATACATTTAAAGCACGCACCTCTGCAGAGAATCCTGGGAACTGTCCTTTGTTAGGGGTGCTTGAAATCATAGCTCTGTGACAGGTAAACTTCAGTTCCCAGAATTCTTTTTCTGGGTGGGTTTGCTTTAAATGCATGGTGTGTATGTAGTCTAATATCTGGAGTGTTCTATACACATGTTTAAGTATTATCATTATTATATAGAAGTCCTAACCTTTCTCTTTAATTTTCAGAGGTGTGAGCTGTGTCCCCACAAGGATGGAGCGTTGAAGCGGACTGATAATGGAGGTGAGCATCCCATTGTAAGGTGGCAAGGACAGCCCAGAATTTATACAGGAACTCAATTGAGGAGGGCATGCTCATCTACTTTTGGGTAACTTTGGGTTAATGGCTAGTGCATATGTAAGTTCCCTGGTGAAGCTCCAAAACATGGACCTCTAGCAGGTTTCTCCTAGAACAGCCTTTCTCAACCTTGGGTCCCCAGATGTTGTTGAACTACAACTCCCATCATCCCTAGCTAGCAGGACCAGATGATGGAAGTTGTAGTCCAACAACATCTGGAGATCCAACATTGAGAAACACTGTCCTAGACTGAGTGCGGGGGCAGAGAGACTGAGGGATAAGGAACCTGGAACTCCCATCATTCCTGACAATTGACCACACTAGTAGTTGGAGGACCAGGCCTGGTGTGGCGTGGAGTTTCAGTGAATGGGACTGCACAGTTAATTTACTGTGACTGAATATGTGATAGGCCTTGTGCCATATAGGCATTACCCTGCTTGCATGTGTGTTTAAAAACCCTTCAGATCACAGGAACAAATGCAACCAAGTTTTCAGTGTTGCCTTCTGGTTTAACATGAAGCCACTGTGCATATAATCCAGGCTTTTAAAAACAGACTCCTCTTCCCCTGTCCCTCATGAAATATCTGCTTTCTCACATAGCAGGACCAGTCAGCCGGTTCATGGTAGCCCTGCAGGCCGCAGCCTTTAAGATTTTCGACCCAAATGCTGACACAAACCAGTCAGGGCTGACTCCAGGTTACCACGGACCCTTGTATGCTGTGGGGAGGGAGGCCCTTTTCAAGGAACTATGGCTGCACGTATCCTGCCTTGGTGTGGTGCCCAGTGAAGTGAGAGCCAAGATGGGGATGATAGGCCTCTTCTCAGGCCCAGGCCTCAGTAGGCCCCCAACCCCTTCCAGCCACAAGATGGGGTAGTGATGGCTACCAACTTGGATCGCTTTAAAACAATATTAGACAAATTTATGCGGGAGAAAGCTAGCAATGGTTTCTAACCACAATGTTTTTGTTCTGTCTCCAATTGTCGGAGAGTGCTGTTGCGCTCAGCTCCTGCTTGTGAGCTTCCCATAGGCATTTGGCTTGCCACAGTGAGAACATGATGCTGGAATAGCTGGACCACTTGCCTGACTCAGCAGGGCTATTCTTACGTTCTTAAACATAAGAACATAGTTTCTCACCACAAAATTGCTGCCACACACACACACACACACACACAAAACCATAATTGTTATATTAGAGCTACTATTGAGGAAAAGATGATTAGGGGTGTGTGGGAAAGGAAATGTGGTCATTTAGTGGTCTTGGGAATGCTATGGATGCTGGCCTAATTTTCACTGAGGTGATAAGCCTGTGTCTGGGCTATGCAACTTGTGACCACACGTGGGGACTTGCAGGACTGAATGCTCCTTTGTATACCACCAACCACCCTTTTTATTTTCTACACATAGAAAACTTGCATGTTAAGGCCAGAACCCTTCTCTCAGACATAGCTTTCAACATGGCAGGATTTGTTTGTATTTGTATCGAAGGGCATTGCGAGGTTAGCCTTCACCGGGGTCTGAGGTATACAAGTTTATTTCCACAGTGAAAACTGAGTCCCCTAAAGGTCTCTTCCAGTCCCACCCCACTGCTGCCTCCCACTGGAGACAAAGGCCTATTACTCTATGTTTGCCTGATTCAAGCCTCTCTGTGCCTTTCCGCCTATACTGTTGTTGTCTTGTCCTTCACTTAGGCTGGGCCCATGTCGTCTGCGCTCTGTACATCCCCGAGGTGCAATTTGCTAATGTTCTCACCATGGAGCCAATCGTCCTCCAGTATGTACCCCACGACCGGTTCAGCAAGGTAAAAGAGACATGCACGTACAACGCTTTCCCTCAGCATCCCGTTTCTGCCTCTTCCACAGACTGTCCTATTTTGATTTCCCCATCTCCTATGCTCTCCTATACTTTTTACATTTATCTGCTGACAAGTTGTTGTCACCCCAAGAACAATAAGATACATTTTTATTATTATTTTTGGCTCTCACAGTATGCTCACCACAGTGTGTAATGCACACCGTCTATGTTGTGCCTCCTATTGTTGCAGACTTGCTACATCTGTGAAGAGCAGGGCAGGGAGAGCAAAGCAGCCTCTGGAGCTTGCATGACTTGCAACCGTCACGGCTGTCGGCAAGCCTTCCATGTCACCTGGTGAGTCCATGATTGTGTCTGTTTAATGGTCACTTCCTTCCTCCCTGGTCCATGTTTCTAAACCCACCAATTTTGTCAAGTCAGTTTTGGATTCATAGTCATGAGATAAGCCTGCATGAGTGAGTTACGATGAGGGACTTCACAGATTCTTTGGTTGCTTCCTGCTGAAACTTTGAACCTTCTCAGTTGCCTTCCTTCCTGCCTTATCTTCCCTCTTCAATCCATTTTAAACATTTTTCACATACTATTTTATGAGAGCCACATGGACATATTGTTGATGTCTTTATGTTCCCCCCCCCCTAAAGAAATAGATAATGCACAAAAATAAATACTGGTATCTGTTCCCTCACCCCAGCAATCATAACACTTCAAAGAACTGAGCTTTGGATGTGCCATTTATCCAAAGGTTTGTCAAGATCACCATCCACACATGAACTCAAACCATACAGACCAGGAGTAGGAAACCTCAGGCCTGGGGGCCAAATGCGGCCCCCAGCCCTCTCTGTCTGGCCCTAGGGACTCACTTCTCCCCAGGCCACACTTCTCACCACCCCTACTTCATACCCTCCTTGAGGTAGGGGGTGTGGCTGCAGAGGACTGAGGAGAGTCCCAAGGACCAGATAGAGGGGTTTGGTTCCTCATCCCCAGAGTAGATCACTTATCCTAATGGTTTTATTTGCCCATTCTGAGAAGCTAACAATAGAGCAGGAGAGCAATAAGCTTCTGTGCTTGGTGTGGAAAGAGGGGGGAACCTGGCTGCTCTGGTCCCTCTGCCCTGGGCTCGGCTCACACAAGCACCTTGTTTCTTCGTTTCAGTGCTCAGATGGCTGGGCTCCTGTGTGAAGAAGAAGTCTTGGAAGTCGACAATGTGAAATACTGTGGCTACTGCAAGTACCACTTCAATAAAATGGTGAGTCCCTCGTCATCATCAAAACCCAAAAGCACAGAGCAGGTGCTAGGATTGAGCAACAACAAATAATAGATAGTTTTATTCCAAATCCAAAAGCATGGTAAAGAACACACTTTGTTTATAAAATACCCCTGGTTCAGTCCCTGGCACCTAGAGGATGGAAGATTTGTCAGTCAGTGGTGCTGGGAAAGAATGCTGTATACTCTTCTAAACATACACTGACTTCAGTGTGGAAAGTCACCACCCAAGTAAGCAGCACTGGACTAGCTGGCCCCAGTGGTCTGACTCTGTCTTCGGTTTTCAGGTGCACCCAGGTGTTCACTCACAAAATAGCAAATGAAACAATGAAGAAGAGAGACACCCCCTATTCCAACAAAGGAGAGTGATGGGGTTGCAGCTACAGCAGAAGCCATGGCCAATGGCACCTGGTTTTAAAGGAAAGGTTGCAGGTGCTGGACTATTAGTTGACAGTAAATGGTTTTGACTGACCTATAAAGCCCTAAATCGCTTCAACCCTATGTAGCGAAGGTAAACAATACAGTAGGTTTTTTTTTTAATAATATAAAGGCTTTGCTCCCAGTGATACTACACACACATGTATTTTGTCCAACAGGTTTTGGGCAGCATAAGTTGCATGGAGACTGCAAAACCTGATTCACCTCTGGTAAATCAGGATGCCTTTACATTCCCGTTCCAGCCATATTCATCTACCTGAATCACCACCACTCTGCATCCTTCGTGTTTGCCTCTTGCCTTAAGTGTGCATCAACCATACATTTAAAGCACATGGTTCCTTCCATTGTGGGGTGGTCCAGCTCTGGCTTTCTAATGGAATGGGGCAGATCTGTAAGTAAAAAATCATGGCTGCCCTAATCATGTGCAGTTTGGCCCTAGTTCCCTTGCAAAGCCTAGCACAGATCAAGACAGCCTGTGTTTCTAGAGGGAGCTGGAAGAATTGACTGAATGAACTACCATACCAGGTTAATTAAGATCTCTTCATCTTGATACCTTTTTAGCATTTTAGAGGTTGTCATGGTGAGTTCATTGCCTGTGGTACTACCCCAGCTTTGCAGTGTCCCCCCCCCCACTAATAATCTTTATTTTATGTTTATTCATTAAAACATTTCTATATTACCCTACATTAGAAACCCTAGGGCAGTTTGCAACAATTGTGGTAAAATGAGCACAATGAAACCAGAAAGTATACTATGTCCACATAAGATAATACTGTCATGAGTTTGTGGGTGCTAGACAAGTCTAAATTCCTGGACTCAGTAAGTGTCAGAATTTAATCAAGGCAAATTTTACAGTATAAGCCAGGCCAGTTTCCAGACCAGGAAATTGCTTGGGATGATGAGTCATTAGGAAAACAAAACAAAACAAAAGGTGATGACCCATTAAGAAAGCCATGAAGAAGGCAAAGGCTCTGTGCCGGAAACGCGGACCCTGAGTAAGCCACCTGGAGCCCCTGGAATCTTGCATCGCTTGGAGATTGAAATGGCGTGCAACTCAAATGCCTAAGAAAATAATGAGTCTTCCAGAAGCTCCTAAAACCAGTCAGGGTCAGTGCTTGTCTGATGTCTAGGAGGAGTTGATTCCAAAGGCTGGGTCCCACCACAGAAAAGACCCTCTGCCTGATAGTGTCCAAATGGATTTGCATGGGCTGAATCAACCAGAATAATTTCAGTGAATGGGCAGATCTATGTGTTGAATGCTTGAATCAGTGAGTTGCTTCTCACCCCAAAGAGATGTGACAAATGTTGACATTTTACAGGAGGTGCTGTCTGTGTGTGTGTGTTTTAAAGAAAGAGGCTACAGCCTATTGAGGCAAATATGTATTTGATAGTGAGGCGGCACCCACAGCAGCACCCAGGAATGTCAAATGCTG
The DNA here is from genome assembly GCF_964234715.1 of Podarcis melisellensis. NCBI lineage: Eukaryota > Metazoa > Chordata > Lepidosauria > Squamata > Lacertidae > Podarcis > Podarcis melisellensis. The sequence continues at coordinate 32,183,661 of NC_138545.1, read as the reverse complement.
AGATGACCCTGGTTCATTGGGTGCCCCAAATGGAAGGTGGGAAGGGAAGGGCCCAAGGCAAGCTGACAGGAACTAGAGCTATCAGAAAGTCATGAGCATTTATCAGCACTGCCACCTTCAGTGATTAATAACACCAGCCCCTTCCCCAAAGCCAAACTAGAGAACTCCACACCCTGCTTTTTGTTAATCATGGTGATGTGCACTGCTTGGCTGATTACCTGAAGCAAAGGTTTGGCTGTTTGCCAACCTTGAGAACTTTTCTTGTGGCTGGCAGGAGACAGCAACACGATTTCATTTTCATTTTTTCACCTTTAGTATTAATAACTGTTTATATAGCAGTGAGCAAATTTGCTTTTGCAATCGCTTATCTTCTTTGTCTTTTTGACAGCCCAGTGAGGTAGGTACGCAGAAGCCGCTCCCAGGGCACACCTGGAGCCTGGGCTCAGCCCCAGGAAATAGATTAAGTTTGCAAGCCAGGGAGATGGAATCTGAGAAGTGATAGCAAAAGGAAGTGCAGTCCCAAGTTTGTGCAGAGAGACGCCATTTCACTGGGGCTAAGGAAAAGGCTTTCCTTGTCAGCAGGCGAACTTGCACAAATTGTTGAGTCCTGGCAGAAGGCACCTTGGACTACTGTCCATGGATTCTGGCTTTAACACTGTTTGGAAGCTTAGGCAGAAAATCCAAATGGCACCCACACCTCCCACTAAATCTGCCAGGAAGTTCTCTAGCACTCATCTGGTTGAAATATATACAGAAGCTGGAGAGGGGGTGTAGCTCCCATCAGTTTCAATTAAGCTTATTCAGGAGAATTGCCAGTGGACCACATTTCAGGGGTCATATCTGTCTCACGCTGCTACTCAAAATCTGCCACCTTATTTTCCCTCTTAGTAGATCTGCCACTGATCCATAAGTTTAGACCAGGGAACTGAGGGCCAAACTAGACGTGATGTAATTAGAACGTCTCATTTTAATTTGGTAGTAATTAGCAGCCCCAGGCAATTGCTTTGAAGATCAGGATAGGGGAACAGCACTCTTGGAGAGAGTGTTCTTAACTCTTCCATCCTATTCCTCCCCACCCCCAATATAAATTGTGCTCCCATTCACCTCATCAGATGGGAAAAAAGAACAGCATTAGGAGCTAACAGCCATTTCAGGGCCCCTCCAGGTGTCCTTTTTATTACACAATCCTGATGATTTGTGCTCGTGATGCTATCATGGTGGTTATATGAGATCCCGCTTTAAATACTGCTTGTGCCTGCAGAAGTTTTGGGGCAGCCATACTGCTTCATTTCCAATCGACACTTTTCCTGTAACTTCCTGCTGGAATCCTAGAACCATGACCGCTAACGTTTTGGGGTTTTTTGTCCGTCTTTGGTTGTGGAACAACTCCTCCAGATTGCGGTAAATGTGGTAGCTTTGGGGAAGCACAGCAAAACAACTAATAAAGCATAATTAAGTGCAAGTAGATAAATAGGGACCGCTTTATAGCGGGAAGGTAAACGGCGTTTCCGTGTGCGGCACTGGTGCTGGCTCGCCAGTGCAGCTTCGTCACGCTGGCCATGTGATGCGGAAGTGTCTTCGGACAGCACCGGCTCCTGGCCTCTTGAGCGAGATGAGCGCGCAACCCTAGAGTCAGACATGACTGGCCCGTACGGGCAGGGGTACCTTTACCTTTTACCTTTAATCCACTACTAATGCACTATCATTATGTCACAAACGTGTTGCAGAATACACCCACAATAAAACAGCACTCTGGAGGGGCCCTCAGTGTGTGCTATTTCCCTTGGGGAAAGAAGGAACATGGAAGGGGAAGGGTTAAGCACCCTCACCCGGGACCACTTCCCTGATCTTCAGAGTAGCTGACTGGTACCTCTAATTAGCTGATTTGGCACTCTTTTGCAATAAACCTGCTTCCTCACAGGTTTTGTTTCCTTTTGCAATAAGGAAAGTGACAGGGAAAATGCAGTGGGAAGTGTGGGGTAACACTTGCTTTGAAGTAGCATTGTCCAGCCTCCCTACAAACAAATCAGAAGGAAGGTTCATTAAATAGCCAGTGCTGTCTGATCTCCCTACAAACATATCAGGACCAATGTTCAATAAACAGTCTGTCTGGAAGTGCCCTAAAATGAGTTCATAGCCCCACTGGCTGAAAATGAGCTCTGATGCCTTTGAGGAACCTGGGTCTTGCAGCCTGCTGTGCAAAAATGTCAGTGGAGACATCTGAGATGAAAGAGGTTATTCTAAACCATCAAGCCAAGATCCAGCAAGGGGGACCGTTCTTCCTACTTGCTCTTATTTTCTTTTCTTTTCTGCTCCTTTCCCATCCCTCCATCCTCATCCATCGCCTGCCCCAACTTCCCATTTGCCTCCAGAAGACATCGCGCCATTCCGGAGGTGGCTCTTTCATCGCGGGAAGAAGGAGCCGGTCGGTGTCACCTACTCAAGAGAAGCACGTTTCCCACCACGAGAAACCAAAGAAGGTAAGAAAAGAAGAAAATAAAATGTTAATCGCTGTGCAACCTGGGGTGGGAGTGAACAGCAAAAAGATATTAATATGTCTATAATATGTCTTTTAACCTTCAGCCTTTCTAATTACAAGCAGATCAGATCGAACACAAAGGCATATCCAGTGCCTGTGTATTCTACAATTCTTTGTTCTTGCCTTCCAAAATTATTACCGGTCCCAGAATTCAGCATCTGGACAATTTAAAGTTCTTGCTGAAGTTACTTCCAGATGACAACAACAACACACTTTCCAAAAAACCACTAAACCCCCTCCCCAATAACACAAGTAATGTTCAGTGGCAATTGCACACTATCCAGTTCCTTTGCAAAGAGGAAAGCAGTCCTTTGGAAGGAGAGTTAGCTCTCTCTCCACCTCTGCCGGTACTAGGGCTATCTCTCTTTTTCTCCACCTGTTTCAAAAAACACAGCTGTATTTGCCTATATTAACAGTTGCACTCAAACAGTGAAGCAGCCTCCCTGGAACTCCAGGATCTGATTGCATAATGGTGACAGTTAAGAAGTAAGAGCCACACAGCTATCCAGCCCCCATGTGTGGATCTGCAACACCTGGAAGCCTGAGCTGGGAATGGAGCAAAAAGAGGAGGGTTGGGATTCTGCAGTGCTTTAAGAAGGTCCGAGATGAGGAAAGAAGGAACCCTATAGATCAGATAAAAGACAAACATGCAAAAGCGGAGGCCTTCCCAGGTGCCCACAGGGTCCTCTCTCTCACGCCAGTCTCCATTCTGAAATTAGGCTGGTAAGAAGCTTCTCACAAATGTGCCCATGGGCCCCAAAAGGTCAGAGACCCCTTTATTAAAGATGAGGCTGAGGGGCTGGCTGAATTCTGCAGGCAAAAACAGCTCAACACCTACAAGGAATAAGGTAGCACTATATTCTCCACAGTCTGAGGCTTTTCAGACAAAGGACCCACCACTAGCCCACAGATGCGATTGGGGCCCCATTTCTTAATTATTGTTTTTAGCATATATTTGTGTGGTGGTTGTGGTTGTGCTTCTATTGTGACCCACCTTAGGTTAAGCCGCAACCCAGTGAGTGGGCCCCAACCCAACCAGTTGAAGATTGCAGGTCTAAGGTTGTAGGGCAGGCATAGGTGAACTCTGGCCCTCCAGATGTTTGGGACTATAATTCCCATCATCCCTGACCACTGGTTCTGTTAGCTAGGGATGATGGGAATTGTAGTCTCAAACATCTGGAGGGCTGGAGTTTGCCTATGCCTGTTGTAAGGGTTTGGTGTAACACTACTAAAAGCACCCCAGAGAGTGTGAGAGAGAAATATCTTGAGGGCAGGACAACATAAAAAGATGACGCAGCAAGCTGTTTTCAACATGGAGCTTCTCCCTTGGTGCTCCAGCATCACAAACTCGTATCCAGACATAGATTTACAGCAGGATAAGAACTGTGTTGCTCTTTTGCAGCCAAAACAGCCCAGAATCTTTTCAGGTGCCACAAGACTCTTCCTTGTTTTTTCTGGACATAGATGAAATTAAGAAGATACCCTCCCTTCTCTAGCCTTCAGAACCCCCAGGGAAACTGTCGAGTTTTATTGGTTTTACCCAGGCTTCTCTAATCACTGTGCAGAGATAGGGAGAAGCATTGTCGATTTCACCAGCACTTGTTAATCACTGCATGCCAGTGCTGATGTACACATGGTGAAAATGATAAGGCTTCCCCCCCCCCCACTCCCGCCACTGCTGCCTTAGTGCAAGACTGGAGAATCCTGATGAAATGGATGCCAGTGTCATGGGTCAGTTTGTCTACTGTGGTGAATAGTGGGGAGTGTTGTCAGTTTCACTCTTTCAGAACAAAATAGTGGTGGAGGGGAGAGGAGGGATTACACACAGTCATCAACAGCACCAGCAAACATTCCTTTATTATCCCAGGTGAGGCAGTCGTGCAAATGTAAGAACGCCCCTAAAATTATTTTGCAGCAATTGTAGTGGAAGTCTTTCCAGCATATGGGGCACCATGGGAATGCCACAGTTTGGGATGAACAAATGAGCTTCCAATACCAGAGAAAATTGCTAGTATGAAAAATCCTATGTCACAATTCTCTTCCTCTGCCTATTTGAAATCTGTAAAGGATTTAACTATTAGAAGACGGATAGTGAAATCCTGAACACACTTAACTGGGTGGGGAGTAAACTCCATACAAGTCCAGTGGGACCTATTTCTCAGTAAACATTATTTGGACTTATTTCTGAATAAATATTCTTTGGCTTGCACCGTAAATGGCGGGTGAAAAGAAAAAAAGAGGGCATCCTGCAAAAATTGCCCTAACCTTATCTGAGAGGTCTATAATCAGGGTTTAATTTTCATCTCTAGATAAAGTTTTTCAGGCTTGTAAAGGGAATACTTAAGGCCTCTGCTCTTGTATCCTCTGCTGCAGAGAAACCATTTTCCAGCTGTTCTCCATACTTCAATCAGTTGTTGCCACTCCTGCTATACAGCAACACTGTGTAGAAAGAAACATACTGTACAATTCACCTATACTATTGTATAGTGCCCTACACATATCTTATCCTCTCTAGCAAATACGATGTGGTCAGATCATACAGCTAGAACAAACTTGAAACCTGTTTTCAGTGCCAGAAGAAAAACACAAGAACTTGTAATATTAGAGAAGAGCATATGCAGAGTGCCTTAATAAAAGCATCTCTTCTCCCCACCCCCATCGCACCCCAACTCTCTAATCTGGGATTGAAGCGAAGGATTTCCAAGTAAGAGGATATGGTTTATTAGCCCAACTTGAACCCTAGCATCTCACTTTGGAGAAATTAACACTTGCCTGGAACTGTAGCAGAATCTGTTTCAGTGCCATTTGCAACTAGATTGGCGGGGGTGGGGAGGGCGGGGAGAGAGATACCTCACCCTTGTCAAGTCATGTTTTATGTGACCAAAAGCTCAGAGTTCCACACAGTTATTAGTTATGCAAAACTGAGAGGCATTGGTTTGTTTTTAGCCCTGCTGACTTGATCAGTTGCAACTGTACTGTCTGTCAGTCAGTCAGTCAGACAGTCATTCTGTCCAATTTCCTAGTATAGTGGCATCTCGGGTTACAAACACCTCAGGTTACAAACACTTCGGGTTACAGACTCCGCTAACCCAGAAGTAGTACCTCAGGTTAAGAACTTTACCTCAGGATGAGAACAGAAATCGTATGGTGGCGGTGCGGCAGCAGCAGGAGGCCCCATTAGCTAAAGTGGTACCTCAGTTTAAGAATGGTTTCAGGTTAAGAACGGACCTCCGGAGCGAATTAAGTTTGTAACCAGAGGTATCACTGTATATGTACTAGGCCTTTAAGGCAGCTTAAAGGTAGGTTGGCTTCAATGCACTCCCAAAGGCAGCTGCTGCCAAGGAAAATGGTGGAAACAGGAAAAGAGAAAGAGAGGCAGGAGAGAGATCAGCACAAGGTAAATGGTGGTAATGGAACAGAGTATGAGCCAAAAAGGCAGGGGAGAGAGGAAACCAGGATGGTTGGCAGGTGATTTGGAGAGCAGCTGACACCAGGCAGGCTATGGAAGAGAAAGGTTCTCTATTTGCACAGACTCTGAAAAGAAGGGGGAGGGAGAAGCAAGATCATTTCTTTCTGTTAATCTATATAGTACTGGCAATCATGCTCCAATAAACAGATGATCAAGGAAACAGTTGGCAAGGTGCAGTAAAGGTGCCTGTCCTGGGATCTATAATGAAGCTAGGCAAACTGCAGGCCTACAGAATAAAATAAAAGAAACTGGGGAAGTAGCCAACCACATATCCTTCCCTACGTCCCCCACAAAGGCCTGGAAAATCCTTTTTCCTAGAGGATAAATTATAGCCACAAATTATGTGTACTCTCCCAGGAGCCAAAGCTAGTGTGCATGAAACCTAGAAACAGACTTGGTTAGAGAGGGACAGCTTCCCCAGTCCAGCTGAAGCAGCTGCAGACTGTTGGAGGAGGGAAGAGGAGAGCTTAACCATGAACAGGTCATCAGCATCTTGCCTTCAAGCAAGTCTAATCACTGCTAATTGAACAAGTATTGATAATAACTTTGCCTGCCTTCCATTATCTTAGGCTTCATCCACACAGGAGTTTGATAAAGATTCCGAGCTGAATTATTTCCTAAGGCATTGTTCACATGGCATTCTCTGTATCCAGTGGGCAGCCTGCAGTTTTTCAACAGTAAAATCTGTTTTTTCCCCAATCCAGGGAAAATCTGGAAAAGGGAAGTAAATCCAACTGTGGACACACTGGAGCACATTGTGCGGGCAGGTTCTGGTGCCATCTACCACCATACCCATCTAAAAACCACAGGGTTGGAGAGGATTTTCAGTGGGAAAATAGAAGGAGAAAGAGTTTGTGCTGTTTTTTCTGCCTCAAACTCAGTCCTGCTGGTTGCTTTGCATAACAAAAGATGCCCCCCACCCCAATAATCACCAATCTGCATGTAGGGCATAGCTTCTCCTTGTCACTTCAGCTGTCACACAACTTGAAAATTCCACCATCTCCACCCCTGCTTTTGTTTAGAATCATAGAATTGCAGAGTTTGAGAACCTTACGCAAATTAGCCTGCTGGTTGCTTATGCAGACTCATGCTTAAAGACAAGCCTTTGCCATCCCAGGGCGCTCCAGATGTTTTGGACTATAATTTCCATCAACTCCAGCCAGTGGGCTACAACTTCTAAGTGTTGGGAGTTGAAGTCCGAAACATCTGGAGGGTGCCAGGTTGGGGAAAGGTTGGTGTGGGGGAAGTTTTGGCCCTCCAGGTGTTGTTGGACTCTACACCCATCAGCCCTAGCCAGCATGGTCAGTGCCAGGGGATGATGGGAGTTGCAGTCCAGGAACATCAGGGCATGGGCTCAAAGGTTTCCCTTCCTTACTGTAGAGGGGGGTGTTTATATAGCTGGAATGGGTTAACTGGTGGCCCTGTAAAAAATGTTGATCTACATCCCTTATCATCCCTGACTCATCAGCCATGGAGAGAGGGGCTGATGGAAGTTGGGAGTCAGGTAACACTCTGGAGGGCTGTAGGTTCCTCATGCTCACAAGAACATAGAAATCGCCTTCCTGGGATCAGATCATGGTCCGTCTAGTCCTGTACTCTCTTTCCAACAGCCAAACGTTTCTAGGAAGCATGGAGGTGAAGCCTGTTGCTTTGTGTCCAATATAATTAACTGACATACATGGCTGGGAAAAGGGAAGGATAGTGTGTAGATTTATTTCTGTCTGCCAGAGAAGGGGAGATTAGGACCGGTCATTGGGGGGAGAATTCCCCCCAACTTCCATCCTGGATGATGCAAGGTTGCAGGACTTCAGATATGGCGATGGGCTCTCTGTTCCTCCCAAGTTAGGATAAAGGTAAAGGGACCCCTGACCGTTAGGTCCAGTCACGGATGACTCTGGGGTTGCAGCGCTCATCTTGCTTTATTGGCCGAGGGAGCTGGCGTACAGCTTCCGGGTCATGTGGCCAGCATGACTAAGCCGCTTCTGGTGAACCAGAGCAGCGCACAGAAACGCCATTTACCTTCCCGCCAGAGTGGTACCTATTTATCTACTTGCACTTTGATATGCTTTCGAACTGCTAGCTTGGCAGGAGCAGGGACCGAGCAACGGGAGCTCACCCTGTCACGGAGATTTGAACCGCCGACCTTCTGATCGGTAAGCCCTAGGCTCTGTGGTTTAGGATAGTTCAGCTAATTAGCAGGTCTCCACAACCTTGTTTCAAAGTCGTGTAGTTTCAAATTTGTTGGTATCTTCGTCACATAGGCTTTTCCTGCAAGTATTTGTTTTTGCTGTTTCCAGTGAATGTGTGGAAAGAACAAGCCCATTTTGAAACATAGAATTCTGCCCTGAATTTATATGCCCAATTTTATTCTGTATCTCAACATTCATGGGAGCTGTTACAGTACAAACACGCAAATGAACGGAAAATGCCAAAATTGGGGGTAACCAAATCAATATCTCACTTGGCTGAGCAAATCATGTACGTATTTAAAATCTGCCTCTCCAATGCCTTTGTGCCATTTGGCAGTACCTGGCAATATTATAATTAGCTGGACCAGCTTCTATCAGTGTGAAAATATGGGAGCTTTCAAGTGAGTGCTTTAATCTGGAAAAGCTGTAAGAACAAAGAGTTTTGTCTGTAACCTGAAAGAACCAACAGAAATAGGACCATTTTTTGAAAAAGGTTGGTAAAAGAAGTTCTGTTTCTCTCTCTGCTTCAGTTTTTCTCCTATATCAGTCCTGCAGCATCAGACTAAACTAAAATAGTTAAAAGTTAAAAGTTTCAGTAATGTGGTTTTCCTCCTTGTATGCTGAACACACACCCCAGGAAGATATTTTTATACCCCACCCTAGTTTGACAGAGCTGGTAAACCTCAGTTAAACCAGAGTGTGAGCAGTACAACAGTAGCTGAGGACTCAAGCAATTGCACACAAACACTTCACACACAACCACTCTTCACATAGAACATTATGTCAGGGAAAAGAGATCGAGCCTGACCTTTTCCCTACTTTGGTCTTTCCAAATGAGAGTATGTGCAGGAAGCTTTTGTGGGTTTCTTTGCATGGAGGAGCATTTAATGACCATATGAGCAATCTGAAATATTACTGCCAAACACACATTCCCTACCTAAGCAAAAACTAAGCGAAGATCACACCCTTGCATTCTTTAACTCCCCCCCCCAACCTTTTCACCTGAAGCATTATAATGCCAGAAGTGTTATTAAGATGTGCTTGCGGATAAACCCTGTGAAAGAGATTAGCCTGAGGCAAAATGCATCCATTCCAAATACAGTATTTCTAAAGTGCCCTTCATCGAAAAAACGATCCCAAGGCTGAGTGCAACCAGAATAAAATACTGAACTTTATAGCCTTAAATACAGCAAAACCCAAGCTACCAAAATATCAGTAAGGATAAAAACACAGTGAATATCAGCAACATTCGGTACTTTGAACTGAAGTGCGTTCTTGCTGCCAGTTGCTTAATTTGCAAAGGAAGTGCCCTCCAAATTGGAAGCCAAGTTGTGTTCCTTCAATGCTACCTTGTTCTTTACGTGGTTAGAGACACGCTTCTTCAGAATTACTCCACATTTCAGGGCTGAGCTCGCCTCTTTGTCTGGCCCGGAAACCTTCCACTCTGTTTCCAGAAGCATGGGAGGTGGGTGCACGTATTAATTGTGCTAAGGGAAAGACACTTTCCACCTGCTCAGGAGCAGTATCTGTTCTAGCCCATTTTGTATGTTTAAAGGGGGGAAAGTTTCCTTAAACGTGCGGCGCAAGTTTTCTGTCCTTGGTCTGCAAACCGATTCTAAACACAGGCAGCATGTGTGAGTGAAGGAGGGGAGGGATATATATTGCACATGCCCAGAGACACTATCATTCATCTCATTCCTGCGGGCATTCCAGGGCAACGTTCTAACGCCGAATCCCGGCTGAAACCATGCACATGCTCAGAGGTGCTCTCGTCTCTTATGATTCGCTTACATTCCGAGGCTGAGGCTCGGTAAGAAGAGAAGGCAGAGCTTTACCCTTGACCCGTGTGCTTCGTTTCTCAGAATAAGGAACGTCTCCTGCCAGGCGGGGCAGACAAGACTTTATCGCCCCCCCCCCCCGTTTTGCTCTCACTGCAGTGCCCAGGCCGGGGGTGGGCGGTGAGGGGTGAAATCAAGGGAGGATCTTGTGGGCAAGGCCCTTTCTGGCATCTGAAGGGATCCTATTTCACTCGCCCTGACGTTGGAGATCTACAAGTTAGTATGTGCAACGTGGGCACCGCCTTCCCTTGCTTGCAAGGCGAGAGTTTCCCCCCTCCCCATTCCTTTCCTCCTCCTTCTCCTCCCTTTCTTTTCTTTTTTTCAACGCCCCCCCCCCTTTCCACTCTTCCCCGCTCCTCCTCATTAACTATCGGGCTTTTCCTGTGCTTGCCGAAATGCCACCCCCGCCCCCCACCTCCAGCTGCTCGAAACTCCCAACGCAGGCTTGGAAAGAGAGACTTTCTTCCTGTTGGTGAACTTTGGGCAATGAAATGAACTTGGCAACCCCAAGGCGATTGACAAACCCAGGCATTCCCAGAGGAAAGGAGTCTGGAGAGTCGGGAAGGTAGGGGTGGCCTTTTATTTCCAGGGGATCTATCATAAGGTCAGCGGCCCCCCCCCTCCAGTCCGACTTTAATCCCCCTCGCCAGTGACAGTGGGGTTTCTAACACTCTGGACGGCAAAGCAGACATTAGCAAAAGTGGGCAGGCATTTAAAAGTTGTGTCAGTGTGCGTGTGGCGGGGCTGGGGAAGAGGGAGATCTGAGGAAAAGGGGGGTGGGTATTAAGAGTCAGAGGGGAGAAGGTGTGGGGGAATCAGTTGGCATAAGAGAATGATTGAGTGCATTTTGAGTTAAGAGTCAAGACACGGCCATTGACATCCCAGGGTCAGTGTGCAGGACTGCTTTTGTGTGCCAACAAGGAAGATAATGAACCTCAGGGTTTCTCAACTGGCTTCTATTATTATTTACTATTCTTATTAAATGCTCGTTTTGCATGCTCTTTGGGTATTTTGTACAGAATTGCAAAATTGCCCCAGAGGTAGTATGTGGGACGGGAAGAGAAGTGTGGGGCAAGCGACGAGAAATGCAGATTTATGCACAGTTTTGCAAAAGAAGCTTTTAAAAAAACAACAACCCATATCCCCACTATGATGTCACATCAGCCTGAAAGATCTATATTTACACACAACAGTTATTGTGTTCTTCAGAAATATCCACTACCTTTTTTTTTAGTCTGTGAAAGGTCAACCCTCCAGGTGTTACATTTCTTCTTATGGCAACCAATATGCGGTAAAGTGAATCTTCTGAACTGGATCTGTTCAGATGACTCGAAACCCAGAATGCTGTGTCGTCTTTTTGGGGGTGGTGGATATCTTAAGATTTTTTAAAAAGGCAAACAAAGTAAAAGCTAAAGTGAAAACTGAGACTTTTTTTTTTAAAGGCACAATTTATAAAACTGGAAATCAACACACAAATTGCAAATAAGCCAAGTAAGCCTTAACTTATTTATTCATATTACTATTGCAAAATTGATTTAAGGCTGCAAAACTGTACACACTTTAATGGAAGCTCTATTGAACTCAGTGAGACTTTTTTTCTGAGCTAACATGCATAATAGCATTGGGCTGCATATATGTCAGCTGGAAATACTCGAAACCAGATTTGTTAATCTCTTTTATAAACTTCTAATCTAAAGTTTGCTCGTTTTAATTTTTTCACAGATTGATTTTTTAAAAAGTAATATTTTTCTTTGTTCTTTTATGCAAAATTTCTTGGTTTGAGGAGTTGATCTGGTGTTTCTTTGTTCACATGAAGCTGCTATTCCTGTACCTGCTTATAGAAAAGGAACTGACAATGGAATCCCATGTGCAGTATGTCTTTTAAGAAGCAAATCCTGCTGAATTCAGTTAGACTTATTCCTAGGTAAATGTAGATAAGATTGTACCCCAAAGCTTCCATTTTAAGGAAATCACTAAATTTTAAGGAAATTTCTGTGCCCAAAAGAGTACAGTACTGTGACTTACATAAAGTGAATGTGTATGTAAAGGTAAAGGACCCCTGACAGTTAAGTCCAGTGGCGAACGACTCTGGGGTTGCGGCGCTCATCTCGCTTTACTGGCCGAGGGAGCCAATGTTTGTCTGCAGACAGTTTTTCCGGGTCATGTGGCCAGCATGACTAAGCCGCTTCTGGCGAACCAGAGCAGCGCATGGAAACTCTGTTTACCTTCCTGCCAGATTTACCTATTTATCTACCTGCACTTTGACGTGCTTTTGAACTGCTAGGTTGGCAAGAGCTGGGACTGAGCAAGAGGAGCTCACCCCGAACTGCCGACCTTCCCATCGGCAGGCCCTAGACTCAGTGGTTTAGACCACAACGCCACCCGCGTCCCATGTGTATTTAGTTACCTATTATTTAACACTTTTATATACCACTTTCTGATTGGACTTTAAATAATAAGTAAAACAATGCATTCAATCTAAGGCATACTAGTGACGTGGGGGCTGCATATAAACAAGAGGGGCACTCCAGGGACAAATGAATTTGGAATCGGGTGAAGAGGCCAGGGCAGACTAGCCCCCCGCTTTTTTAACAGATCTCAAGCTCAAAGTAAATTAATTCAATAAATATAGAGCAGGCAGGTAGAAAGCCAGCTGAGGTGTGTGGGGTATGCAGAGTATTGTACTGAATCTTACCAGGTAGAAGTCATGAATGCTTTCTCCATGTAATATGCTCTTGGTCCTTTGGGAAAACATTTGTTCCTCAAGGGTAAGGTAGATGAAATGTAGAAGTTGAGAGAGGCAGTGGGTTGGTGTATGAAGCCTTTGGGAACATGGCAGTGGTAGCCAGGGGATGGATGTTGGATAATTCCCTCAGATATGGAAATGGGAGCAAAAATTTGCCACAGTGTGCATGTTCATCGGAGGTCAGGAACGGAAATAACACAAGTGAATATGAGTGGTATTCACTATGGTTGTATTTTAGGTCTATAAATGTTATATAAGTAATCAACATTATTTTCTGCATAGTTTTTAACTTTTCCGTTCCATTTAAATTGATTACAGCCATATCAAATAATGAGACAAATCACATAGGTTTCCGTGGAAACTGAATTGTAGCAGAATGGAAACACTGCTGTTTGCGATGAACACAAAATAGGAGTGAGGCTCTCTGGGAAGGAAGGAATCACTCTGAGGAAGAGGCATTTGATCCCCTAGAAGGGACCAATTTCCTAGGGGATAATGGTGAAAAAGGTGAAATCTGTGTTGGAGAAGGGGACTGAAAATAAAACTGCTAATATCAGAATGCCATTATAGAAATCTATGGCGTGACTGCACTTCAAATATTGTATTCAGTTCTGATTGCTTCACCTCCAGAAGGATATTGTAGACCTAGAAAAGGTTCAGAAAGTGGCAACCTAAATCATCATAGGACTGGAACAACTCCCTTATGAGAAATGGCCACAACATCTGGGACTTTTTAGTTAAGAAAAAAGGCAAGTAAGTGAGGATATAATAGAGGTGTATAAAAGTATGTAAGGTGTGGAGATAGTAGAGAAGGAGAAGTTTTTCTCCGTCTTTCATAATACTAGAACCTGGGGTCCACCAAAGCTAAATGAGGGAAGATTCAGAATGGACAAAAGGAAGTACAGTCATACTTTGGTTTTCAAACAGCTTAGTTCTTGAATGTTTTGGCTCCCAAACGTCACAAACCCGGAAGTGAATGTTCTGGTTTGCGAACTATTTTTGGAAGCCGAATGTCTGACGTGGTTTGCGCGGCTTCTAATTGCTGCAGGAGCTCCCTGCAGCCAATCAGAAGCCGCGCTTTGGTTTCTGAACATTTTGGAAGTCGAACGGACTTCAGGAACATATTCCATTCGTCTTCCAAGATACAACTGTACTGCTTTACATAGTGCATAGTTAAACTATGGCATTTGCTACCACAAGATGTAAATATGGCCACCAACTTGAATGGTGTAGACCAGTGGTTCCCAATTTTGAGTCCCGGGACCCCTGGAGATCCACGGAACACACCCAGTTAGTCCACTGCCTCCCCCCTTGCCTCCCCGCTCCCAACTATTTTTTGTTTTGTTTTGTTATTTTTTGCATAGCAATATCACAGATTTTAGCGCTGTGTGATTTTTCAATATATTGGCCTAAATCAGTTTTGAAATCACACTGCGACAATGATTTTGACCTGGCAATATTCAGCAATATATTGCTCCTTGTGTGAGGGAGAGCAGGGCAGCTGATTTCAAGGCACTGCCGATATCCCGCAATGATCTCGGCTGATAACGTGGCTGCTCTGAGCTGCCTTACCGTGATACTACCTTCCCCTGGTGCTGAGGTGGAGCAGCTTTTCTCAGTAGGAAAGCAGCAGCAGCAGCCACAGCAGGCAGTGCGTCTTCACTGGCTGCCACTGCTGGCTGCCTCTGTTTGCTGCCCCCTTGACTGCGGCTTGATGTACCCCAATCCCCTCCCACTCAAACCGTGCAGTGGAGGTGACTCTGCTTCCTTTCCTTCCCCCAACCATCTGATCTCCACAGCTGCCCCTTGCCTCGTCTCCACGCCTGATCTGCAGGCACCCGGCCCACACAATCTCCTTGACTGCTACTTCCCTCATCCCCACGCCTGATCTGCAATTTCAGACATTGTGATATATCAGAATATTGTGGTGCTTAGCTGCTGATATATCACGATGTTGAAAACCAGATAACGCTCAGACCTAGTCTGTTTTTTTAGTACAGTATACCTAAAATCCTTTGCTTGTTAGGAGCTACCCCACATTTTGTTCAAAAATGAATAAATAAATGCAGAGGTAACTTCCATAGAGTTTTCAAAACTTTCAAAAGTAGGGGGTCCGTGGCTTGGGTTTTGAAAAATAAGGGGTCCTGGGTATTTAGCTAATTGGGAACCACTGGCGTAGACAAGTTCATAAAGGATTATGGCTACCTGCGCTATTAGAGGCAGTATGTCTCTGAATACTGGTTTCCCAAATGCATCTAGTTGGCCGCTGCAAGAACAAGATGCTGGACTACATGGGCATTTGGTATTATCCCACAGGGCTCCTCTTATGAGACCAGTGCTTTGAATTATACCTAGAAACAAATTGGAATTCAGTGAGGATGTTTTCAGCCCTAGAGAAATGTGATCCAACTGGTGATTCATTGATTTGCATAATTTATTCTGTTTACCATGAGCGCAAAGAGGGGAAAGAGCTGTCTGACCATTGGAATGCTTCTCAGACCTCTGCCTGGCTTTTGGTTACAGAGATTTTGCCAGGCGTTAGCCACACACTTTGTCAAGGCTGTCCCTGGAGCCACAAGCAGGGCTGAGTGTACTCCACTCTGAAGGGGGGTGGGGACCTGCTGTCAGGAAATCCAAATTCTGTGCCAAGAAAAGTCGACTTTTGCAACATGTATAAATCATGCAAATGGAGGACATTTTCATGGTTTGCTTTTGCTAGGAACAGGAGGGGTGAGGTCATTGATGCACCAGTTTTCACTCTTGCAAATCTTTTTCAGCTATCTCTGGTTGCAAATATTTCCTCAGCCATTACCCACATATATCTTAAAATCCATAAAGACCTAGACAGCTGCATTTTTAAAATGAAACTTGAGATTCTCAGGAAACTGAATTTCTATACCCACTACGCAACCTGCATTTCTCTTCTGTGATCTTCCAGAATTGCAGCATACAAAAAGTCCTGATCAAGAGCTAGAAGTTTGCTTTACAAAAGAAAAGGTGTTCTTCACAACACATGTGGGTTTTGTTTGTAGCACAGGTGGGCAAACCATGGCCCCAGCCTCATTTTATGCAGCCCCCAATGCCTCTTGTAGCTGTCCCATTCCTCTTTAACTGCGCAGGCCTACATTTCCCAGTATGGGTTTGAATCATCCCCGCAAAACAGTGACACTCTGAAGGCAACCTAAATTTAGCCACAATCGCTTTATGTCCTTCTAGCATAGATTGCAATTAGGAAACACACCTAATTCCTGTGCAAAGCTTGATTGCTTATTTATTTAGCCAATATCGAATTTTATACCTCATTTTTTAAAGAAAATACTGTAGTCAAGGTGGGTTATAATCAGTTTAATACAGTGTTGGAGTTCAAACACAGCATGCTAGTTTATCAAGGCAAAGAACAGCAGAAGCGCCACAGGTTTATGACACAGGTGCTAACACCTGCAGAGACAATGTGGGTTTGGTAACAGATGCCTTGTAAGACTACTTAGCAGGGTAAAAAGAAAAGCAGGACATACACAGCAAGCAGACTAATACCCAGTCTTCTGATGTGCGATTAGATGCCATCCTACCTCTTTTCCTGCAGACATGCCTAACTATCCCACTTCCTTCCATTCTTTTCCAACTCCTTTTTCGCTCCCAGTTCAGCCACTGAAGCAATTTACTCATCTAGCTCAGTAATATCTGAGTGGCAGCATCTGTCCAGGGCTTCAGGTACAGGACTTTCCCATCATCTCCTTTTTAACTGGAGAGGCCAGGGCGTGAACTTACATGCAAAGGATGTCCTCTATCACTCAGCTACATTTTCTTTCTCCCAATCTACATAAAAGTTGTGAACGAATCAGGTTTGTTATAGGAACCTGGACCTTTGACATGCGATAGCTGTCCTTTAGCCATGGCTATCCCCGTTAAGCCACAAGAGAGATGATGATGATGATGATGATGATGATGATGATGATAATAATAATAATTTATTTATTTATTTATACACTGCCCATCTGGCTGGGTTTCAACTCTGGGCGGCTTCCAACAATATTATTAAAATACAATAGTCCGTCAAACATTAAGAGCTTCCCTAAACAGCCTCCTTCAGATGTCTTCTTAAAGATGTGGCTGGAACTAAATATCACACAGATTAAGCGGGGGAAACCCACAACCTCTTCCTGAACGCCGAGGTAGCAGGTGCTTGCAGATTTATGCAATGCACCCCATGAATGCAAACTAAGCCTTTGAAATGTTAGGGAGAAGCTGCCCTTGTACAGAATCATATGGACAATTGGTTCTTCCAGGGGACCTGGCATGTTCTATAACTAATGAAAACGACGCTGCAGAAAAAGGGGTTTTGATATTGGGCGCAGATTTTGTAATGCTGTTTTATTCATTTCAAGAAATGAAATCAAGTTTCTAGTCCCTGAAGCAGGAAAAAGAAGCATGAATAACAGTTAGTAAGCAGGGTTCCCAGTGATTCACTGGATGGTGTTTGAGGACCTCCTTACTCCTCCCAAGAAATGTATAAGCCACGACAAAAATTAAGCAAATCTTTTCAAAATCATTTAATTAGCTGTTTTCAGGATGTAGCGGCCAGCTTTTCTGGGCAGTGAAAAATCTCGGATAACCTTTTCTTGGGATTTAGTGATATCTTTATTTTTAAGGAGAGCAAAATTCAGGTGTCCTCTGATGAAGCTGATCCAGGAGAAGAAGGAATTCCCAGGGAATAGCTGGAGGGCCTTGTATGATGTATATGCCTGTGTGTATATGTATAATCTTAATCTGAACCTGATATGGATTTTTGTCATGGATCTGCATGCCAGATGTTGTCTGCACCTGGAGGAGCGGTTACTCCAGGCAGATGTTTTTGGTGATGAGCCAGAGTTGCTGTCTATGGTGGGGGAAGAAATGGCTTCTGAGATATACAGTCTAGACTGTCATCCTCGCTTGATGCCTTCCCCTTACAGATTCCTTTCTCCCTTGCTGCTGGAAGGGTGGAATACATTGTCTTTTGATCTTCCTTTTATAGAGTCGGAAGGACAAGGAAAGGCCTAAACAGAAGCACAAGAAGCATTCGGAATCACCCACAAGTCTCACACTGTCCTCCACTCCCATTGTCACTGAAAAGGTAACGAAAACCCCATGTGAGGTGTTTGCAATGGAGCACCAATATTTGTTTGTTTGTTGTTTTGTTTTGGCAAGTGCTGTGATATTTGGTATCGGTGTCTAATATTCAGCCTCTTGGAAAAGCGTAGGAGTTGTTTTCGTGTTTTGAGACCTCATGATTCTGAAGATAAGTGTGTTGATATAAGTGTTAGATTCTCAGAAGCCAGAGGGGAGAATAAGCAAGGTTTCAATAGACACACCTGTGCTCTGCATTCCCCATGTAGCCATGAGAAACACAAAACATTATAGTATGGGGCGGGCGGGGGGAGGGGGAGAGAAACACAACTGCGGTAAATTTTAACCTCACTTTTCAGGTTGCAGAATTCAGTTTTTCTGGGTGTACAAACAAACAAGATTAACCTATGAGAGCCATTGTGGTGTAGTGGTTAAGAGCGGTAGTCTCGTAATCTGGGGAACCGGGTTTGAGTCTCCGCTCCTCCACATGCAGCTGCTGGGTAACCTTGGGCTAGTCACACTTCTCTGAAGTCTCTCAGCCTCACTCACCTCACAGAGTGTTTGTTGTGGGGGAGGAAGGGAAAGGAGAATGTTAGTCGCTTTGAGACTCCTTAGGGTAGTGATAAAGCGGGGTATCAAATCCAAACTCTTCTCCTTCTTCTTCTTCCTATGATCTTTGGGTGAAGGGTGGTATATAAATTTTAATAATAATAATAATAATAATAATAATAATAATAATAATAATAATAATTTACCCGAATTCAGGACCTGTGTTTTATACACAGCCCTCCCTTGAGAGTGGAAAAAATAGATCAAGCAAGAGAAGAAAGATAGATGTACAAGCCCTTCCTTGCTGCACCCACTCCAATTTGTTTCAGGTCCTAATTGCACACATTCCCCCAATGCTCTTCCCTTCACTTCTCCACCACAAGCAAGCTCTGAGCCCTGAGAAGCTCATATTGCAGCTGTCTGCTACTGATGACATAATCGCTAAGCTAAACCCTTGAGTGATTTCAGAAGCATGTCACAGCTCGTTCCTGAAGAACATGTTTCACTTCAGGCCTTCCGTAGCATTAATAATCTAATCGCAGAGCTTTGCTTTGCTCTCTCTCTGTCTCTCAAGCCTGATTGTAAACCAGGTGAAATGACTGGGCTACATTTTCTAGGGCCAAATCTCACATTACTTAATCTGCATCAGGGTTAGCCCATTAGGCTAAGTAGGGAAGTGAAAGCCTGCCGGAGGAATTCCATTTCCAGCTCTGTTTTCCAAGCCTCTGGCAGCAGATTTTCTATGGAAAAATCAATCTCTTGGCTTGAATTTCAGGCAGTTCTGTTTGTGCTATGATTGCTTCAATGCTGCCAATTGCTTGGTTCAATAAAAAGCCCCATATGTGTTCACACATAGGTTTTTGTTCACATGCGTAATGCATAATAATTGGGCTTTGAGGCTGGAGATGGGCAGTGTTTTTTTTAAAGAGCTGAAAGTGGTCCAAGAGAGAGGAATCTGTTTCTGTAGTCATTGCACACATACTTCTTTTGTCCCATTGTTACCTCTGGCCAAGCAGGTTTTGCAGGGTTTTGAAACAATACAAACTCCTGCAAGACCTGTTTACCGGAGCTAAAAACGGGATGCGTGTTTTTGCTGCAGAAGCAGTTATCCCTCTTTCAAACCACTTGATCTAGTTCCATCCTTAAGATAAACATTTTGACTTACTTTGTACCAGATTGCACTGTAGGATGGGCATGGTAGGCTGTTTGAGAGCATGCATATTTTAAGTCATGTATTGAGATGATGTTGCCGGATTTTTTGAGATTGTAGGATGTGGTTTGATGTTCAGATACCACAAAAATGCAGCTGGTATGAAACAAAGTGATTAGCTGTGCAATCTGAACTCAGGAAGAAGGGTAGGATATAAATTTAATAATAATAATCTTATGTATGTCTACTCATGCATTATTGGAGGGGATTATTAGGTTGTCTTTGGTTTTGTTTTTATTGTGTATTTTGTGTTTTCTATATTGTGATTTTATGTTGTGAACCGCCCTGAGATCTATATGTATAAAGTGGTATGGAAATTTAATAAAATAGTGGCAATAAGTGCCAGCTGGTTACCCACCCTGAACCTTGCCAGCTCTTGGACCTATGCTCCTTATAATGTAGCTTAGGGGCTCAATGTTTGGGGGCACCAGCGGGCTAGGAAATCTGCTTCCTCCCTTGAAGACCATAGGAACAAAATAATGCATAAATCTGCAGCAGGACCTTGAAGTATGGTTCTCATTAGTTTGCAACGGGCCTCATCCATACAGGTGCAGGGTGTGGAGCATATAAGCGGGACCCTTAGTAGAGCTTGCTTTCACTTCTTGAAAACATCATTTGTTTAACCATCAGAAACCCCTCTGCTAATGAGTAATTCCTGGGGAAACTGTCGTCTGCCCTGCAATCCTATCCTGCTTAATTAAACTAGATTGTTTTAATTGGATCTAGCCTAGCCTGAATGTGGATTTATATTCTTGTGGGATTAGTTTAGTTCAACTGTTGTTCTCCAAAGGTTTGTCCAGAAGGGGCCTGGTCACCCCCTTTCGCCTCTTCACTTGGAAACGCTGTCTATTTCATGTGAATGAATTTAAACATGTGTGGAGATGCTTAACAGAGATTGTGAGCAGCCACATGGATTGGGTGAGGAGCTCAATGTGTGTAAGCCCCCACCACCATATTGTTAATGTTGATCAGATAGACTAAGTGCTTGGTGACATCTTCATGTTGCGGGTAAATATCAGTCATGGATAATCTGTGAAAAAAATATTTAGTGAAGGCATGTGAATAGAGTTTCCAAGGTCATTTTGTGGTTAGAACCAATGGGGCCAACTGCAGAGTTTTGTAATGTGTGAACACTGGGGGGAAGAGATTAGAAACCACATGGTATACGATGGGTAGCCAATGTGGTGCCCTCTAGATGTTGCGGACGACCAGGGAGGTGGGTGGCGCTGTGGTCTAAAACACTGAGCCTCTTGGGCTTGCCAATTGGAAGGTCGGTGGTTCAAAACCCTGTGACGGAGTGAGCTCCCATAGCTCAGTCCCAGCTCCTGCCAACCTAGTAGTTCGAAAGCATGCAAGTGCAAGTAGATAAATAGGTACCGCTCTGGCGGGAAGGTAAACAGCATTTCTGTGCGCTCTGGTTTCCATCAGGTGTCCTGTTGCGCCAGAAGCGGTTTATTCATGCTGCCCACGTGACCCGGAAAGCTGTCTGTGGACAAATGCTGGCTCCCTCGGCCTGAAAGTGAGATGAGCACCGCAACCCCATAGTTGCCTTTGACTGGACTTAACTGTCCAGGGGTCCTTTACCTTTGTGGACACCTCATCCTAACATCTCTGATAATTGGCCATCCTGATTGTGGGACGTATCAGTGGTCAGAGCCAATATTTCTGCACTCTCAACCCTTTCCTAAATTCAAAGCATATTCCTTGTTCAAAAATACTAACCAGCTAATCACAAACTGAATTTTAACAGCGGAACAAGAACTCATTTATGTTATGTGTCTTATATCATCCAGTGTCAATGACATCCATTAACGAAAAGCACACTTTCAATCTTAACCTGCCTTCCTGGGAATATTCTCAAGTTTGGAGAGAGAGAAAGAATGAATAATTCCCCCCCCCCCCCACGTCTCTCTCTGCTGCTTGCAAGCCTCCAAAGTGTCCATCCCTTAGACATTGTGGAGCACAGAATGGGCTGAGAATCTTCACATGGAACTTTTCCCACTCTGCCACCTGCGTGGCTCCAAGAATCCTGGAAGGAGTTAAAATTGGCCATTAAGAAAATTATGTAGCTGTGTAAGACAACCTGTTAGGAGGCCCAGAGCTGGAACTGCAAACAGCAGGATATCTCTCCAGGTCAGGACAAGGGTGAGGCCACAGAGATATGTGGGAGACCCAGGGGGAGGGTGGCAGGGCGGGGCTGGGGGGCTGTTTGAGACAGGTCAGGATTACACAGCATTAGTGAAATTTCTCTTTGGGGCCTGTCAAGGGTTCAAAATGAGCACATCTAGGGTAAAGCAGCATAGTGCATGTAAGACAATACCTCTCAAATCCAAAGATCTGAGGATAGTTTAAAATAAGTGTGTGGTGATTGTGTGAGCGCTTGCTCAAACACACAAACTAGGCTTTTAATTTAGTGTATGTTCCTGTCTATAAGATGCCCCCTATTTTGGGGAACTCCAATTTAAGAAAATGGGGGGGGGGGAGAGATACTATCTGTGTATAAGACGAGCCCCAATTTTGAACCTTATTTTAGAGTAAAAAAACACAGTCTTATACACGGAAAAGTACGGTAGTTTAGGAGTTGTGGTGTTTCTCCTGTGCCATCCATGTACACACTAACATGGGGAAATAGTTAGTGTACACACTAACATGGGGAAATATGACAAGATACCTGCCCCAAGAAGCTTACAATCTACATATTAACAACGGGGGTAAAGCACTAGAGGCGGTGGTGGGTGGAGATAAAGCTGTTCGGGGGCGACTGTGAATAAGCAGAAATATGCTTACAACATGCTTAGACTCCCTTTCAATTCAGGATGAGGACTAAATGATTTATTTTTGCTACTAATAAGCAGTAATGAGTGCAATATAATAATGAATCAGCGTTGTTGTTGTTGTTCTTTTACATTTCTGCCCTCCCCCGCCATATCCAGGTTAGACATAACATTGTTAGCAAATTAAAGTCCAGAAACATGAAAAATACAGGTGGAAACAATTGTTCGAATGTTTACTCATATGTTACAATGTCCTGTTTGGAGATATTAGCTGGATTGCTTAGAGGGAGGGGAAGTTAACAGACTGTGTTTAGGGAACAGGCGCACTTTCATCATTGGGGAGAGCTGCCCCCCTCTACCTGCAGTTTTTTTAAACCTCAGAATTGCTTATTGCGCTATCACTGCTTTATGGAGGCATTCATGCCTTTCTGGCATCGAACGCAAACCACATCTTGGATCTCTTTGCATGCTTGGAAATTTAAGGAGCAAGGACTCCAGTGTTTAATAGGCCTGGAAACAAAGGCTCGATAATGAATGTGCACATACAGAGGTAAGCAGCTCACCCACTTGCTCAGACACAGCTCTTATTTTACAGCTGTTGCTATATCCACATGATGCGCACTGAGTATCCCTTGGGATACATTCATGTGCAGTAACATGTGGCCAAAGCTGCAGCTTCCCACCAAGAAATTGTCAGACTGCAGGTGGCACATTTCCTCCCCTCACCTGGTGATATAGGAATTGAAACATTTGCTTCCAAGTAGCTGCATCCACACACGACCTGATGAGCCCTTGGTGAGGGGAGCTGTCGTCGTGGGAAGGATACTTTGAACATCTGAATTAGCGGACCGCACTTTCAAATACAGTGGTACCTTGGTTTAAGAACATCTTAGTTTATGAACAGGGATTAAGAACTCTGCAAACCCAGAAGTAGGTGTTTTGGTTTGTGAACTTTGCCTTGGAAGCAGAAAATGTTTCGCTTCCTGTTGAGTGTGTTCTATTTGTAAATGGAGTCCGCCGCTGTTATGGGAAAGCACGCCTTGGTTTAAGAACGCTTTGGTTTAGGAATGGACTTCCGGAACCGATTAAGTTCGTAAACCAAGGTACCACTGTACAGTTTAAGGAGTCTCAGTTTACCATCAGGTTCATGAACATCTCTGGAGAGTGGGGCTGCAATAGCTGTGGGTGTTTACAGTTTGGGGAAGAGGAAGAATGGCTTTGGGAGTGAGAAGGTGGTTGGGGGGGTTTCTTGGGTACAGCAGCTTCTGTGCCCTCTGCCCCCACCGTGGATGAGGTGAGACTTGCAAACTGAGAACACACTTAGGTTGCGTCCAGTCTTCCTGAGAACTCTGCCCAAAGTGGGCATGATACCGTTTTAGGGTAGTGGGTCCTGTGCTGGTCTTGAGTCCCCAGCAAATGCCCGATTTTACCATCCAGGCAGCAGCAGCAGGGCTAGGAAAGAGTGGCAGCCCTTTGGGCAAATTTGCAGCCTTCACTCAGCCAGCAGTGGTACCTCTGGCGGGGCAATAGGGGCAGAGTGCTACTGAGATCTCTGCCTTAAGATCATAACAGTGGCAAGGGTTGCCATATTTTGAAATGGGCAGAAGAAAAATGCAGGGCAAAGGCAAAACCACTTGGACCTGTGTCTAGAAAAGCACAGGACGAGCGGAAAACTGCTCAGACCCATGCTTTCTAGGCACAGGACAAGTGGAAATTGCCCACAGATAGGGCAATAAAAGAAAAGGAAGCAGCCAGAGCTCCAGTGCTGTAACTGAGGGCTCAAAGATAGCAAAACGACCCAGTTACCTGAAGAAATTAAATAATACTTAAGCTGCTGAGAGTGCCTTGGTGTCTGGGTGGTGTTCTCACCAGGAGAAAAATAATCTGGATTAATCCTAATTACATTGGTGGAACATGGACATCATAGTGGGAACAGACACGAATGCCCTCTCCCCCTGCATCCCCACCCTCCGCTTGTCCCTCAGCAGCTGGTATTCAGTGGAGTGGCTGAAGTTTAGCCATTATGACTAATAGCCATTGACAGACCTGTCCACCGTGAATTTTGTCCAGTCCCCTTTGATCTAAGCCCACGGCTATCACCACGTTTGTGGCAAGTTTCATACATCAGATAGGCACTCATGCAGAAATTTCCCAAACACAACAGAGAGACCCAGTGTTCCCCAGGCAGCAACAATTTATATATTGGTTTAACACTGTAGTCTCTAGACAGTGTACAAGCAGGTTACAAAAGACACAGCAGATATGAAATTATTAGGACTCTTGTAGGTCAAATATTTGATACATACTACTGAGCTGATAGCTGATCTTCTCCTGCTTTCTCCCGAGCATGGAGGTTCTGTGTAATACCCCGGAGACTCTTGGCTTTGTTGCTGTCTTCCTGGAGATATTCATATCTGCTCAAGTCACAGCCTATTCTTTTGTAGAATCTAGAAGAGTATTACCAGGAACTTAGGAGTGAAAGCCCACCTCTCCTGAGATACAGGAGTCCCATTGCCCATTGCTAAATGCCACTCAGGCTATTAAGACGTGGCAGAGATTGAGGAGCTTCACCTATTTCCTGGACCAATGAGGCAGTAGCAGCAACAACAAGAGAATATCCTCCATCCCCATGAAGAAAGGCCCAGCTGGGTAGTGGACTTCACTACTCAGCCCAAAGCAGGTGTCCCCACTGGCGCTCCATCAGTTTCCTATGGTTATGTACCGGTTGGGCATATACGATGCAACTATGCCTACATACATGGACTGTTCCCATTATCTCTTGTAAATAAGATGATAGTTCAAGGACAAACAGCAGAGGTGTTAACTGGATTAAATTTTCATATGTACCATTCAGGGATGTGTCCAAGATGAAATCCTACTGACTCACTGTATCCATAAGGACAAAGAGCCCTTTTGTACATGGGCTGCTAAGTAAGAAATAGGCATATAAGTCCACCTTATGAATTGTATTTCTGTGGCACATGCTGTAGAGATAAGCCTGGGTTGGCCCAATTTCCTTCTGTTTTGTGCCCTGGCCCAAGAAGTAGAGGGGGGTGGATGGAATAAGTTCTACTACGGGCACAAAACAAACTGGGAATCCACCTGTCCAAGATTTAAACTATCCAGTGAGTTGATAACAACTTCCCAGAATACCAAGACTGTCCAGATCACAATGGGAAAGCTGCAAGTTTTCAGATATGTACAGACAAGGTCTTGTTCTGATTTGAGAATGGATTGAATCATAGAATCATAGAGTTGGAACAGACTCAAAGATGTCCACATTGACGATGACGTCAGTGTTCAGCAAGTATTTGGGGGGTGGGGAATCCTGTGATTCCTCTGTGCTGGGCGCATTGTTAATACCATTAAAATGCAAGTTCAGTATTTTGTTTCAGAGTTTATCCTGTGTGACAGGATACCTGGCCTACCACTGGAATGAAATGTCAGCAGATTGGGAGAGTTGTGGGCTACTGCCAGCAATTCACTGTGAATTTAGTTGCCTTGTTGGCTAACCTTTTGACTGATTTGGTTGCGGAGGAAACAAACCATGTGGACAGATACTTTATGGACTTCCGTTTGCAACACATCCCTGCTGTGCTGTGTGCAACAAGCTTCAATAAACTGTCCATTGTTCACACTGATGCCTCTAAGTTGTTGTGCCTGAACAACAGTTCCCTCCCATACTATCCCTGAGATGCAAACTCTCCCATCACGAGTGAATGAAAATAATTTAAACTCCACAGGGTGAGAGCATGCTCTGGTTTAGAACTGGGCTCCTCTCAGGTGAGAGAGGAGAATTAGATAGTCCATTGCGTGTGAGGCATGACTCCATTAGTGCTTCAGAGATGGGTAGAATCTCTTGCCTGTGTATGCTTGGCAGCGATCCTTTTTGGGTCGTAACATTGAGTGTAAGTGGTTTTGGTATGATTGCAGTGGTTGTGAGTGAGGTTGACTGAGTGCTTGGGTGAATAAACGTGTGTTGCGTTATGCTGCTTTGCAATGCTCTCTGGTTTTGTTTATAGTGATAACCGTTTCTATATGTGGATGTTGTTTGTGCATTTGTTCTGTTACTATATAAATAATTTGAGATCGTTTTTATTGTACTTACTGTGTTTATATATTTTCAAATGCCTTTTTTTCATTCAGTATTGTGAACTGCTTCGAGGTCTTTTACTAGTAAGCAGTCTGTAAAGGCAAACCATCATGGTCACTGAGAGAGAGGCTGTGGCAACAACCAACATTACTTAGGGGAAGGTGTCTTCATTACACATAAACAACCCCTGCCCCTCCCTCACACAGTGGTACCTTTCCCTCTAGGGCTTCCCTCCCACTTCCTTTAAGGTGGTTCATCAGGCCAGGCACCGCCATGATACCCCCCCCCCCCCACGATGAATCACTGCCCTGATATCTCTGATCTCTAAGGAGTTACCTCCCAGCCATTAATACCTGGACAACAAATTCTTATTGAGTTCATTGTCTTACTTTTTTTTCCCTCAGTGCCTGCAAGGAATTATGGGGTCACCATTTCTGGAATGGAGTGTTTTGATGAGGGTGTTCAGAAAAGATTGTCGCTGCTTCTTCTTCTTCGTGGTTTTCTCCCCTTTTCTCTCCCTCCCTCCCTCTCTCCCCCTCCCATGTGTTCTCTTGGCTTATACTAGTGCAATTAGACTCTCTCTTTCATCACCCATGGAGTCGCCTGGTTCACGGAGCTGTCTGGAGCTGACATGCTAAGAAGATTATTCTCAAGGTCTCAGTGAAACTTAAAACCTGGCTGCTTAGCTTGGGTTGTAGACAATTAACCCTCTGTTTCCTTTAAATAATAAAAAAAGAGGGAGAGGGAAGCCCCATCAGACTTCTATTGCATGTAGACAATGAGGGAGAAGGAAAAGAGTCTCATCAGAGATGAGGCAGCCTGATCCATTTTTGGGAAATTACCCATCTCCACAAACACATCCATGTAAATAAACATGGGGCATGGTCCATCAGGCAGTTCTGCACAAGTCCCATTGAAATTGTCATAGAATCATAGAATTGGATGGGACCCCAAGGGTCATCTAGTTCAACCCCCTGCAATGCAGAAAGAGCTGTGCAAGAGTGCAATAGTTCATTTCACTGCAGCTTAACAATAACAACAACAATTTGTTATTTCTACCCCGTCCATCTGGCTGGGTTTCCCCAGCCACTCTGGGCGGTTCCCAACAGAATATTAAAAACATGATAAAAACATCAAACATTAAAAACTTCCCTGAATGGGGCTGCCTTAAGATGTCTTCTAAAAGTCAGAGAGTTGATTATTTCCTTGACATCTGATGGGAGGGCGTTCCATAGGGCGGACACCACTACCAAGAAGGCCCTGTGCCTGGTTCCCTGTAACCTCACTTCTCGCAGTGAGGGAACCGCCAGAAGGCCCTCAGAGCTGGACCTCAGCATCCGGTCTGATCTAAGGAGGTAGTAACCGTTTGTGAAAGCAGAACCTCACCACACACACACACACACACACACACACAGCCCTATGCTTTAGTGACTGCCAGCTAAGTATGCAACATCCTATTGTTTTGTTGTCCTTTCTGGCAAAAAAACAACAACCACAAAACAAAACAAAACAAAACATGTGTTTGAATGAGGGCTGATCTGACCAGTCTTGGCATGAATGGTTTTAATGATCTTGTGAATAAGGAATGATACTGTGCTCTGATGAATGCAGATTGACACGTCTGTGGCAAAAGCAATACCTTGAAAACTTGCCAGTAAACACAGCAAGGTTTGTGATCTCAAGGCATGTAGTTGGAAGTACAACCTGCCTTCTTGTCTGAAAAAACCCCCCAACCCTGATCTCATCCATCAGCGTCTCAAAAGTGAAGGAGAGAAATGGATTCAGCTTTGGCACCTGCACCTATGGATCCTTCCAACATGTACAGGAATAAGCCTTCTCCCTGCTAAACTCAATGCTGGAGAAAGGGCAAGCATGCAGCCCTTGGCTTCCACAGCCCAGTGCCAACAATGCTGGTTGTCTCCTTTTGATTGGCTGGGAAAGAGAGAGTTGGTGGTACCGTTGCTAAGGCAGCCAAATTTGTATTCTGTGCCAATATGCAAATAAGTAGGTGATTTCAAAGCCTATTAAGCAAAAAATTAGTTCAAGCTTTTACTTTTTAAGCAAACCAATCTGGTGGGAGAGGGAGATTTCCCATCTCATTACTATTTTTATTATAACTATATTATGTTATTATTTTTCGCAGATTTGCTTCTGCTCCTCACTCGTTTTCTTGTTGCATGTTAGAAAGGGTATCCTAGTGATGGAAAAGATTAAAAAGAAACAGGATGACAAAAACGATTGCTGGGGTTGCAGCATCTCCTACATACGAGAAAAGTGTTTGGGGTTGTTTAGAAAGGAAGGAGGCAAGATTAAGGTTTATTACATTAAGTGTTTCATAGCCGTGAAGCCCTTTTTTAGGTTCACGGTTGCTGCATGGCACTGAACTTCTTTCGCAGTTTTGAATAACTTTTGAGAGGAATCCTGTATCTTTGAAATAACAAGGATCCACAGCGAGGAGGGTCAAGTTCTGCAGTAAATATAGCTTTTGCCCCCGGACCACTATTCAGAGAAGAGAGAGACCCTTGGAGGAGAAAACAGCCATCCCTGCATTAATCCATTAATCAATAAACCGCTCGGAATCTATAAATGCTAAAAGGAAATACTGAATTTTCCTTCCTTCAGCAGGACTAATAGGTTTTACATCCACAGGCACTGCCTCCTTTTCTCTTATTGCTGATAACAACAAGGCAAGATAGCCTCTTTTACATTTGGGGGAATCCATACCCTGCTTTCTCTCTCTCTGCAATGTAGTTGAATTGAGGTCTCTGTCTACGCATGCGGCAGAATGAGATTACAGATGAGAAATAGCTTTTATGAATGACACAAAGCCCATATTAAAAACATAATAAGGTAAACCTGATTCTATGATTCTCCCTGCAAATGGAAAATCGGCACATGATTGAGGAGCAAAGTTTTTTGCCTACCATGTTGATTTTCTATTTGCAGGGAGTTTTTAAGCACATAGGAGCTTTCAAAAATGGGATATCCCCCCCCCACCTTCCTGAAGTGGTGCAGTCCACTTTGATGCCTTGTTCTGCTGCCTAAATCTGCATCCTTTCACTCCTCTACCCCACTCTGGACGCCCACCCCACCCTGGCAGCTGCAGACATTCTGATTACTTGTTGACAGGCATTCAATACATTGCCACAGATGGAGACCCTCAACATCTGGCTCTCCAAATTGAAAACTTTCTCTCTCTCTCTCTCTCTCTCTCTCTCTCTCTCTCTCTCTCTCTCTCTGCCGTTTGCCCCTCTTGGTTTATGATCCCTCCCCAGCCTCCATAATCCAGGTCAGGAGGCTGTGACGGAGGAAGAAGTATTTTAATTGGATGCTCTCATGCCATAGGCGGAGTTCCCACTGGGTTTCCTAGTGTCACCAGAGATTGCAGCTGACCTAAATCCTTTTGGATATAAAGCACGTCTGAGAAAGAAATTTTAAGGAGGGCTTTAATTTCCCGACTTGAGAGGGGCTCGCTGTTTGAGCCTGCCTGGAAGTCATATTCCCCTAACTTGAAAGCTCTGTTCCCCATTCTCGGATATTTGTGGGTTAGTCACGAGAGGGGAAATACTCTACACATGCACAGCGGTGCTCTTATCTTCATTATTGTTTCACACATCTCTGGGCATCTTCCTTACACTGGAAAAGAACTTCTAGAACTGTTTCCCTAGCTCAATTTTCACACTTTTTTGACCGTCCATTTGCAAATATAAGAATTGGCTTGCTGGATTAGACAAGGAGTATTTTTAGTCCAGCATGTTGTTTACTGCAGCGACCAACTGGGTGCCTCTGGAAGCACACAAACAGAGCACAGTTGAGACACATCCTGTTGTGTGTTCCCAACACCTGATAATCTGATATCATTCCTCATGCCATGGAGGTTCAGTTTCACTATTATAGTTCCTGGCTATGGATAGACTTAGCTATCTTCCAGGAAGGAATTGGTCTAATGCATTTCTGTACAATCTGTATAGTGCTTTGTATATTTTAGTTGTCTGTATGCACTCATCAGCAATGGCATGTTTTCTACCAGTTGCTTGTATGGGGTTTTCTATGTATTTGCAAATGCTGCTGAATAATGCATCTCATTTCACACTCAGTAGGTGACAACCTTGTTGGGGTGGGGGTGGTGCTGTGATCTAAACCACTGAGCCTCTTGGGCTTGCCGATCAGAAGGTCGGCGGTTCGAATCCCCGTGCCAGAGTGAGCTCCCGTTGCTTGGTCCCAGCTCCTGCCAACCTAGCAGTTCAAAAGCACGCCAAAAGTGCAAGTAGATAAATAGGTACCGCTCCGGCGGGAAGGTAAATGGCCCTTCCTTGCGCTGCTCTGGTTTTGGTGTTCCGTTGCGCCAGAAGCAGTTTAGTCATGCTGGTCACATGACCCAGAAAAACTGTCTACAGACGCCAGCTCCCTCAGCCTGTAAAGCGAGATGAGCGCCGCAACCCCAGAGTTGTCTGCGACTGGACTTAACTGTCAGGGGTCCTTTACCTTTTTAAGTGACAACCTTATTTTTATGAATAGTATCGTATTGGTCAGAATATAGGCCACCCCCCCCCCCGAAAATCTGGCTTGTATAAAACTTGAGTGTTGCCTATAATCATCCTCTTGTAGATAGAGAGGTCATGATTTAAGAGCTCTCCTGGGTATGTGTGTCTATATATTGGGGGGGGGAGCTTATATTTGGACCAGTATAGTAATAATAATTTAGAAAAGGCTTTTAATTTGCAAGGTGTTTTACCAACTATACCTTCTTTCTCTTCACAACACCTATACTGACACACTGTTCAGCCATGGAATACCTCTGCAACAGGATACATGTCTGCTCTGTGTTCCTTGTTTCGTAGGCAGATCTTGCTCTGCTATCATTTATTTATTTAAAGTTAAGTAATATTTACCGTGTCTTTTAGCTTTTAAAAAAAAGGCACCCCGAGCATCTTGGAAAGATCGGTAATAAGATATCCTCTGTCCTCGGGTTTATGGTTTAAAAAATAAGCTACCAAAGGAAAAACGGTTTGGGATGGAGGAGGAATATAGCAAACCCAGGCACTAATTCTTGATTACATAGTTTGTATAATGACCTGCTGGGAAGGAAACAGCTTGGGGAGAGGGGAGCCAAAAGTTGCTGGTCTCTCTACAGAGCAGATGGAGTGGTCCTGCTCCTCTCCTCTTCTGCAACCTAATGGAGGAACCTGATGGAGCAGGTTTCTCAGCAGAGCTGATGGTGGAACCAACCTGCCTCCCTTTTCCTCCTCTGCCGGATCCTGATGGGCCTGTTGGCCAAGCAAGGCAGCTGCTGCAGCGACTGCAGCTGCACATTTTGGCGGCCAGTTGTCCCATTATTAAGTTTGCTATTTGTACATTTTGGGGTGGGGTGCCCTTTGGATTTTCTGCCTGGGCCACCCCAAAATTGGGACCCATCTCTGTCCGCAAGACTCCTGCTGGGTCAAATTAATGGCCAGGAGCTTTTGTGGTCCCTGGGCAGGAAGAGACTGTCAGGAGCCTCTTAATGCTTTCCCTCCCCTTTGTTTCCCTTTTAGTTTGGAAGCCTGCAGGCAGGAGCCGTTCCTACTTCATCATCTGAACCTGCCCTTACAACTGGACCAGGCAATTTGGTCTGTCTAGCACAGCCTAGATCAGCTTTCAACCAACCTGCTGATCAGCTTTGGAGCTGATGAGGGTTGCAGCACAAAACATCCTCGGGGCTCCTGGTTGGTGAAAGCTGATCTGGCACAACATTGCCTACCTCTCCCTGACATGCTGCTTTTGTGTGTGTTAGATTACTAGTAGCAGCAGCAGTCCAGTATTTAATAGAGAAGCATCTGGTGATGTGAGCTCTCACCTTCATCCAGTGTAACACTTCTCCTTGACATCCTAGTTCTCTGTGTGAGGAGGACCTATGGAAAGGTTCAGACATGTGACCAACGCAAAGTCTGAAGTTGTACAGCATAGGCAGTGAACCATTCAAATCTGTGCAGCATTCTGGACACAGGAAACCCCTCCCCCATTTTATTCCTTTATTTTGGGCTTGGGTCTGTTTGCTCTGACAAGACAAGACAGAAGTCCCCTCTGACAGGCTATTGCTCTCTTCCCAGCAGCTTCTTGCATTTCGCTCGCAGTTTCACTGTATCCCCTTTGTCTTGTTTGCAGGAGAAGAACCCTCAACTGGGTTTTGATTGTTTATTGTTCTTTCCCCCTCCTCCTGCTGTCAGAGTAGTGCTAGTCTAATCCGAGGCGCACAATTCAGCTGCCGCTGGTTGTTTTTTTTTTTTAATTCTCTCCTCCCCACTCCGCCAGCATCCAGCTTCCTTGCTTCTTCCTCCAGTCTCTGTCATTCCTTGTAGCAGCTCATCTCACAAGCCAGAATCTGGGAGATGTTCCTCTGCTTTATGGGGCAGATCCTGCCTCCAAGTACAAGGGACGGGAGTGCTGGCTGAAGGTGGCTGTGAATCAGGTATACTCTCTCTCCAGGTGGTAGCTTGTGGCTGTGGGTGCTCTGCATGTCTTTGTGTCTAAGCTCTCGTTGATTGTTTGATTGCTCTCTGAATATTGCTGAGAATGTGTCTTGGGAGATTGGAAGCGATTCGCGAGGAGAGAAGAAGGGTGAACTCGCTCGATCTGGGGGTAGTGCTTCTAAATGGTTGAAGCAAAGTCAAGGAACTGAGGGTGATCAGGGTTTTTGTGCCCCTACTGAAGAATAGATCCACACTCTACATTTAAAGCTACATTCACAGACATTTGGAGCACATGACTTTCCCTAGAGAATCCTGGGACCTGTAGTTTCCCCTCATAGAGCTATAGTTCCCAGCACCCTTAAACTACAATTCCTAGGATTCTTTGATAGGGGAGAACCCTGTGCTTTTAATGTGCATTGGATATGCTTTAAGCGTATGGTGTGAATAAGTTATTCCAGTTGCTATCAGATGCCTAGCTGGCTGGACATCACCCAACAGGCCAAGGGAGCCAAAGAAAGAACTAGAGAGGCCAGAGCAAAAAATTGATCAGGTGTGAGTGAGGAAGTCCTGGCTTGCAGACAGACTAGGGGATGACCTGCATTAGGAAGGGTTTATATAGAACTCCCACTGGCATCCAGTCAGAATGTAAGGCTGGGAGCCAATGAGGACATGGAAGGTCCCTGTTCCAACAGGGGAAGTTGGAGAACTTCCCATGAAGGATGAATGGCCGAAGTCTCTGTCTCTAGAGATGAGTAGAACTCGACTCCCACCTAAGAAGACAAGCACTATTTGTATAGGATAGCGAGAAGTTGGTCTGATACATTGGGTGCCTTTGTTCGAACTTAAATTGAAAAATCTGAACTTCTCATCAGCAATCCCCTAAAACATCTGGGTTCCTCTACTTAACTGCTTGCTGTTTGAAATTTTAATGAATTTTCCACTCAGGATTCATTTTCTGAGTCAGGTTTTTGCCCAGCATTAATACATTATTATTCACTCCATCACCTTTTGGCCTGACAGATTAAAAAGAAGGCCTTTGATGTGGATTCTGGGTTATTTCCCACCCACGTATGACTTTGTATGTGTTGTGCATGGGTTCCAAAATACTTTTGCAGGGAGAGGAGCTGATGAGAAGAAGGAAATTCTTTGGGCTTCTCTTTCAGAGGTGTGGTTAGTGAGGTCAGTGTGCCGGCTGAACCTGCTTGGGATATGGGTCATTTTTGCGGTTCCTTAGAGGGTTTAGCATAGTTGACTGCTGCTCTTGCATTGCCCCATCTCTTTGCTGCTTCCCCTCCATTTGGCAGATGTGGTTGTCAAAGATCACCCCCCCCCGCCCCAAGTTCGTAAATCAGAAGGGTTTAACTTTTTAACATCCCAGGAGTTGCTGGCCTGGAGAAGGCACAGGCCTCCCGCTTTAGATTTTCACCCCTCTCTTTTCCACGTACTTCTGGCACATCTGGAATGCATTTTAACCTCCCAGCTGTTGTACGGTGATAGCTTGATTACACACCACCGGGGAAATGGAGATTTTGGGTTTTTTTTAACCGTGTATCAAAAGTTTTTGCACCGCACACTACTTTTTTCAGGGAACTCATCTGGAAGAATTCTTGATTGCCCCCAGGGGGCCACTTCACAGTCTGGCTAATAATTGCTGCAACTTTTTTTAAAAAAAGCACACACATCAAGTTTCTAGTCCTTACTTTGAAAGCTCTTCAGCTTTTGCTTCCCCCCTTAGGCCCTTACAATGACTCGTTGCTCTCAAATGAAGGCTGTGTGCACATGGAAGTTCCAAGTGGATTAAACGCAGCCCATGTATGTGTGTGCTTTTTGCTTTGCCTGCACAATGTCATTCTCATTGGAGTGGCAGCCTTTACTCCCTGCCCACATTTAATTCGTATTTTCCCAATTTGTAGATAATGCAGTAAAGGGGAGGGCAGGAAATCTAACAGAAAATTGCATGTTACCCAAGTGTGGACATACTGAAGCACATTGTGTAGACAGGAAGTGGGTTTTTCATGTGTGTGGTGACCTTTCGCTGGGTATCATCTATGCCCACATCCTCTGCTTCTGTAGGTGAGGCACTGCTTGCTGGACTGCTAGAGAGGCTGGGTGTGGCATACTTTTTTAAAAAAAAAAACAGCTTGCTGTTTTGTGCAAATCTGGTATATCAAAAAACTTGTGTTTCAGAAATAAAAATAAATAATTTCTGGAAGTCAGCTGTGTACTCCTTGTACCAACTCTGATGGTTGAATGCTTATCATTAAGTTATCTTCCTAATGATACCGTATTTTATTGAATTACTCTGAAAAAGTCTGGTGTTACGAGTCATTAGACCTAAGAAATAGCAACTTTCCCTAAATTTATCCACAATTTTGGCCACTAGCATAATTGAACTATGTCAGTAATGGCAACCAACTTGGATGGCTTTAAAAAATAATAATAATAATTCATTGAGGATAAGTCTTATCATTGGCTACTAACCCTGGTGGTTATGTTGGTTGGCAGCAAAGTTTCAGTTTCTGGAAACCTCTGGAGGGGAGAGCGCTGTTGCACTCAGGTTATGCTCAGAGGTTTCCCATAGGCATCTGTTTGGCCTCCGTGGAAGCGGGACCCTGGAATAGATGGGCCACTGAACAAGACTGACCACTGGCTGGCCTGATGTTCTTAACAAGAATTTTAGGGTTTGAGCTCCAAAGATTCCTGACAGCAGTAGCATGTTCCAAAAATGTCCCAAATTCACATGTATTAGGTGTGATGTATTCAAGACAATGTCAGCTCAATGTCTCAAATCTCTCTCTCCTTATGTCATGTGTCCAGCAGACTTCCACCAACCACCACGAGAGCAGTAAAGAAACCGCAGAGGTCATTCGGTCGGAAGTGAAAGGCAAGAAGTCCTCAAGCCATGGCACAAGCCACAAGGCCAAGAAATCAGGAAGTGGGAAAAGCTCGACGGGTTTTGGCACATCCTCTTCCAGTGGGACATTTCCACCTGCAGGTGAAGCATGGGAAGGAACTGGGAGCCAGTAGGGTCAGCAATGACAGTGGGCTTCAGTCCATTAATATCAGTGAGTCTGTTATGAATAGAACTTAGTTGGATGCAGCCTGATAGTAACTAGCCATATGAATGTAACTGCATGCAATTAGACATGCTAAGTCTTCTTTTCAGTTGATGCATGTGTGTGTGAGGGGATCCCCAGATGTTTTTTGGACTTCAAGTGTCATAAGCCCCCAGCCCACACCGCCAGTGGTCAGGGATGATAGGAATTGTAGCCCAACACCATCCAGAAAGAACCACGTTGTCTACCTGGTGGGTTTTGCCTTTTCGATTGCAGTCTTTGTCAACCATCCAGCAAGTGAGAAGAGCATCTAGTTTTTTTCAACTGTGAGCAGTGAGGCTTTCTCCAGCAGTGCCTTCTGCACCTTTAGGCATTTTGCAAGCAAACAAATGAACACGTAGACTTAGATCTGTGACAGCTATAGCTCTGATGCCTCATCTCTGCCTGCTTAAGGTTTCAAGATTTCCCTTGATCCCCTTCCAGGTACCTCATGCAGCTCCTTGCCCTTCTCCCAGGACTTCGTAACCTTCCCAAAGCTGGAGCAGCAGCAGCAGCAGCCAGAGGAAGAGAAATACCGCAAGCCTGTCTCTTCCTCCTCGTCTTCCGCTCATTGCTCCCCGTTGTACGAAGGGCAGAAAAGCGACGTCTTTGAGCAAAAGGTGATCTTCTCGGGTTTCGGCTCCATCATGCGCTTCTCCACTTCGGCCGTCAGCCAGCAGAGGGGGCACGACGCTTCCCCCGTAGACTACAAGGTCTCCAACTCTATTGGGGGCACCTCTGGCGGAAGTGGGGGCAGCAGTGGCGGCAGCCACAAACGGATGCCGTCCCTCAACGTTGAGGAAGGAGAAGTCCTGAAGGAAAAAAAGCACAAGGCCAGCAAGAAAAGCAAACATGGGCCAGGGAGGCCCAAAGGGAGCAAGAACAAGGAAGTCCCGGGTGCCCAGCTGGTTGGATCCACAGCTACGTCATCTTCACCCTTCTCCGGGGGGTCCCTGGTCAGCTCCAGCATCGGAGGGTCCTCTCGGTCTTTCAGCCATGCAGCCGCCCTTCCGAGCCTCAGTATGGAATCTCCGCTTCTGGGATCAGGTAGGTACCACAGCCTCTAGGCAGGATGCTGCATATCCTATTGGTTTTGGCTTCTGGTGCAGAGTTCTGAGGCTCTCAGCTTGAAAAAACAAAACAATAGAAACCAAGAGTGAAGGCAGGTATTTATGTCTGTCTGTCTATCTATCTATCTATCTATCTATCTATCTATCTATCTATCTAGAGAAATAAGGGACGTGGGTGGCGCTGTGGGTTAAACCACAGAGCCCAGGACTTGCCGATCAGAAGGTCGGCGGTTCAAATCCCTGTGACGGGGTGAGCTCCCGTTGCTCGGTCCCTGCTCCTGCCAACCTAGCAGTTCGAAAGCACGTCAAAGTGCAAGTAGATAAATAGGCACCACTCTGGCGGGAAGGTAAACGGCATTTCCGTGCACTGCTCTGGTTCGCCAGAAACGGCTTAGTCATGCTGGCCACATGACGTGGAAGCTGTACGCCGGCTCCCTCGCCCAATAAATTGAGATGAGCGCCGTAACCCCAGAGTCGTCCACAACTGGACCTAATGGTCAGGGGTCCCCTTTACCTTTACCTATCTAGAGAAATATTGAGTGGTTGCAGTGGGTTCTTTACCCACAGGGCGAACCTGACCTTGCAACTCTGTAAAATGGAAGCAAACACACAAGCAAGTTGAACACCCTCAGTCTCGCCTCTGTCATCATGTGTCAGATGAGCTGTCTGCTTTTATAGGCAAATCTGTATGCGTGTGTGTTGGAGATGACATGCATGCTAGCCAGTAGGCAGTCGTCGCAGTCCAAATATAACCCGTGCCAGAGAAGCTGTGATAAAAAGTTGCAGAACTTTTCATTCCCCCATCGCCATCGGTGTTCACCGCAGTGCTGTGGAAATGTGTGTGTGTTTTGAGGGTAGCAAAGGTGCTATCAACCCTAAGTTTCCAGTCACCATCCAAGTCCTTAGTAACTGTGAGGATAAGGTTTGCAACGTGGATAGTAATACTGAGAGAACAGGATACTAGACTAGATTGACCTTTGGTCTAATCCAGAAGGGCTCTCCTTACCTTGCGATATCTCAGGCTTTAAAACAGTATTTCCCAAACTTGGGTCTCCAGCTGTTTGGGGACTACAACTCCCATCATCCCTAGCTGGCAGGACCAGCCGTCAGGGATGATGAGAATTATAGTCCGAAAACAGCTGGAGACCCAAGTTTGGGAAACACTGCTTTAAAAGACACATTCACAAAGGACAGGGCCATCAGTGGCTGCCAACTGTGATGGATGAGTTCTGCATCTACTGTTGAAGGCAGTATGCCTCTGTAGACCTGTTGCTGGGAATCAGAACTGAGGAATAGTGCTTGTCGTACTTAGGTCTGGTTGGCTTTTATGAGAACAAGATGCTGGGCCTTCTGTCTGATCCAGTAAGGCTCTTCTTATGTTCTTACCTGGTGAAATCTCAGAGCCACTTCCTGCGCTGTTTGTGGCAAGGCACCCGTGATGTGTGTCAGTGTGATTTCTTCTGCGAGTGCAACAAACCAGCAAACCACAGCGCATCTCAACTTCCTGAGCCAGGTGCTTGCAGCAGAAAAGATGTTTGCACTGCTAGTCTCAAAAGCCAGAAGGCTGCTGAACCACAAGCAGGACTTCCAGGAGCTGGGTCCTTCTGAGCTCTGTGCTGTTCCTTCAACCCTCTTCTTGGTTAACAGAAACGGAATCTGTTTTGCTGCACTTGTGCAATGGTGGAAATGTGTATAGAAACATGGCCTAGAGTCGGGTATGTCCTTGTAAAATGAGGGGTTCGTTTTTCTTTGCCCCAGAGAATATGCTTGTTCTTCCCCAAGTCCTTCAGTGTTACTCCAGTTGTGCTTTCAGGCAGTAGCTGTGTCGGTTGTTGCTCACTTGTATTGCGGACTCTTTGTACCTAGGCCTATTCATCATGTCAGCCTTTGCCTCTTCCTTTATTCCAGGTGTGGAGAAGACTTGGCCTTCTGGATATTGCTGAACTACCTACAAATCAGCAAGTGTGACCAATGGCCAGGAATGATAGAACTGTAGTTCAGCAACATCTGGGGGAGGCAAAGGTTCCCCATACTTGTGAGGCTGTTTTTTTTTAACACTTTCCCCTCTGCTGTGAAACCCACAAAAAGTCCTTCCCCCCAAAGCTGCTGCTTGACATGGAAGGGAAGCTTTCATTGGCACCAGTGGCAGCATCTTTCCCATGCCAAATAGCAGCTGGGGAGGGTGTAGGTTGGTGAAAATTAAAACAGGGCTCTTACACCTTTAATAGTTATCAGTGGAGACTGAACCACCAGGGCAAATGGGGCACAACCCCACCTGCCTCAGCCAGCTCCCATCTGTCTGCGTTCTTACTTACATCCACTGGGGGTGCTGGTTCCTGCTTGCAGCAGCTTCCTCTTGTCTCCATAGTCTAGCAGCAAGGAGGAAGATTGGAGCAAAACTCTTAATTCATTGGCTTTGCCTGCCATTGACTCTGGCGCCACCTATTGCTGGCCTCCTTCCCTCCCACTCTTAACTGGTTGGGCACCGATACTTAGAGGGGATTTCAGCAGATGTTGTTAGACATGCATTGTGCAGCTGCTGAAATTCTCTCTTCTAAGCAAGTATTAAAGGTGCGGGAGCCTTGGCCTCACTTGCCCATGGTCACTCTAGGGCAGGGGTCAGCAACCCGCGTCTCCGGAACCGCATGTGACTCTTTTACACCTTTGCCGCGGCTCTGGGGCGGATACTAGCGAGGGGAGGAGGCGCATTGTGTGCCCCGACACTCCCCACTGTTTTAAATGTCGCGATGGTTTTGCGGCTCCCAGGCTTTTTTTCTTCGGTCCAAGTGGCTCCTTTTGTCTTAAAGGTTGCAGACCCCTGCTCTAGGGTGACCTTTCTCAGCTTTGGGGCCCCAGATGTCACTATACTACAACTCCCATCATCCCTGACCGCTGGTCCTGCTAGCTAGGGATAATTGAGAAAGGCTGTTCTAGGGCCACGAACTTATTTTTCTCCATGTCCCAATTCCAATTCTACAACCTCCCCACCCTGTGATGAACGCTGCACACAAACTAGGGCTAATGCACATGACTGTGGTGCCCACATCCCAAGCCACATCCTCGTGGCAGAGCAGCCCGGCTTCCAAGCATCCCGGCATTGCGGCGGAGTGGAATCGCAACACCTGCACTTCATTTCCCTGCCAAGTAGCGATCCCATTACATGCTGAAGGACGTTCCCAAAAGTGCTTCGTCAACACACCCATTGTGTGCGTGTTTGAGACTGCCGGGAAGAGAGGCACTGTAAAAAAAAAAAAAACCCTTTAAAAATCCCACCAGCAACACCTTCCTGGCAGTGACACTAATGGCAAAGAAGGGGCAGCATCAGCAAAAAAGGGTTAAAGGGGAAGGAAGTGGGAGGCCTGACCTGGGCACAGCTGATCTGGCATGCTCTCATCTCTGTGCCGGCTTGCTATTCAGGTCACATGGACAGATGAGAGGGTGGAAGGGGAGGCATAGGAGGCATAGCTGAGCTCTGTGTCATTCCCTGGTGACGGCCTTTTGCTCTCATTGCTTTGGGGCAGGGGAGTGGCTGGCGGAGTGGAAGAGAAAGAGAAACCAGGATGCAATTATTTCTCAGGGAGGAGCTGCTGCAAGCCACACACGCCTACCCATAATCGTAACCTCAGGCCATACGGATTTTCCTCCCCTGTTTCTCTCGCTCCCTTGAGTTCAAAGGAAACAGCCTTTTCGCGTGAGGTGGGTCTGCCTGTCAACCCGTAATCCAGGCCTACTAAGGGCGAATTTTTCCTCACACAGCTGCAGCCAGCTCCCTGATGAACTTCTTGCGATTGGCGTGCTTGCAAACGTGCTTTTTGTTGTTGTTGTTGCGTTCACACATTACATTTTCGGTGGCCAACAGAGATGTTGCAAGTCTGCACTTAGCAGGTGCAAGTGTCTAAACCAGAAAAGTTTCAGAACTTTTCATGTTGGTGGCACACCTTTTAGACGCGCATCATCTTGCGACATAGTAATTCAGTTTTACTAGCAAACCGGAGGTTAAGCTAACCCCTTACCAGCCCCGGGAGGAGCGTTCACGTGACACATATACACACTCTAGCCGGCACACTAACATATTGCGACACGCTGTTTGGAAAGCTCTGGTCTAAAGAGTGTCCCTTAGAGTGCCGGCGGCATCATCTTAAATGGAAGTGAAGATACCAGCAGATACCTACCCATTTGCTAAATTTCTTTCTCTCCCATTCTCTCTCTCATCCCCTCCCGGTCCCCATTTTCTGCTTCTTGTGCTGGTTGCTTACCTAGGCAAGAGTCATCCAGGTGGGTGGAATGTAAATGTAGTTTTCTCATCTGCCAATATGGGATTGAGAAGTAGGTGTGTTCTCCTCTCAGTTCAGTAAGGTGGCTGGGCTGTGGTGGGCTGGATCAAATAGCTAGAACAATGTTAAATCTGCAAATATTGAAGGCAAGAGGGTTTGGTAGGCAATAAGTGGAAAGAGAAGGTTCCTAAGGGTTTCCTAGATTTTGCCCTCCCACCCAAGGCTATTGCTACAGGCTGCTTCAGCCTCATGTGGCTCAAAGTTGTGAGGAACATGCTGCAAGGATATTCCTAGGTGGAATGTGCTAACACTTGGGAGATCTCTGAAGCATGCACCAATGCCAAACATGTTTTTAGACACTTATTCTAGCATGGACAATTCGGGTACAGGAGACCCTGGGATCCACCTCGTTCTTTGAGTGAAATTGAATCAGTTGGATGAGTGAATTGTGCATGTGTAATTTATTACTAAGGAACTAAGAGAGGGGCAGGTCAAATTTAGAACTCTCTTCAAGCAAGTGACTATCTCTCAAGCCTCCAGGATTGCAGACATGATACTAACTATAGTTTAGGGATTGTAAACGGGCACATAGATTCCTCCTTTTCCTTGATCTGTGTTCTCAAGCGCATGCAACGGTTGACAACTTTAGTTAAAATTAAGCTGGCAAAACTTAATTTTGAAAAGCACTAAAAGCTGTCAGCATCTGAATAACATTTTTGGTAATGTTTCCAAATATAACAGTTTTTGCCTGGGTCCCATCAGAGCTCACCTTTTGTCCAGACTTCTGTATTACAATAATAGTACAACTTAAATAGTTTTTTAATAGAGTTTTTGAATATTCAGGTTTTCCAACACATCGCATTACACTATCTTGTAGTCCTTACAGCAGCCCTGTAAAGTAGGCCAGGATGCAGCCCAATAGTTCAAAGTGTGCTTTGGCTGTATATTGTTGGGTTGAATGATGTGCATGCC
The DNA here is from genome assembly GCF_964234715.1 of Podarcis melisellensis. Lineage (NCBI taxonomy): Eukaryota > Metazoa > Chordata > Lepidosauria > Squamata > Lacertidae > Podarcis > Podarcis melisellensis. The sequence continues at coordinate 32,141,288 of NC_138545.1, read as the reverse complement.
AACCTCCTGGTTTGCAAAAAGAATAATAGAAGTGTAGAGTTAGAAGGGACCATGGGGATCATCTAGTCCAACCCTCTGCAATGTAGGATTTTTTTGCCCAACATGGGGCTCGAACCCACAACCCGGGGATTAAGAATCTCATACTCTACCAATTGAGCTATCCGGGGGCACCAGGGCTGAAACTATCATGCAATGTAATCCTGTGTGCATTTACTCAGAAACAAGTCCCACTGTGTTCTGTGGGGCTTACACCTGGTAAGTATGTTTCGGATTGTAGCCTGCATCTCAAGGCACAAGACCTGAGAAGCCAATCCCTGACTCCACCCCAGGAACTCACACACACAAAAAGCAAAATTTAAAGACTGGCTGCTGGGTTGGGAGGGTGTGAAATTGACTAAGAATTACCCCTCATTTTGACTTGAGGCTACTCAGTTTCAGCTTCCCACCCAACCTGCAAGGAAGTCCCCTTTTGGCAGACTGAGCTAGTATTACAGTGAAGATTTATGTATGGGGTCTGGTGGGGAAGAAAACAGAGCTTGCAGTGAATTCTTCAGCCGCAGTATGAGCCTGGCTTTCTCTCAGCACCACAACTGAATTGGCAGACATGCATAGCAGTGAATCAGCTCTAGCTAGGTTGTCATTTATGGCTCTCTGGCCATGGTTCATGCAGAATGTAGTTCTTTTTCTAAAAAAAAAAAAAACCACACACACACACAAAACCCCCCAGCACTACAGAAATGTTATCCACTGTTTTGTTTTTGTTTTTAAAGGGTAATGGTGATGGAATTGTAGAATCCTAGAATTTCCATTTACAAGAAAGGAGGTTCTGACTGAACATCAGAAAGAGCATTCTGACAGCAAGAGCTGTTTGACAGTGGAGTGGTCCTCCTCAGGAGGTTGTGAACTCTCCTTCCTTGGAGGTTTTTAAGCAGAGGTTGGATGGCCATCTGTCACGGGCGCTTTAGTTGAGATTCCTGCATTGCAAGGGGGTTGGGCTAGATGACCCTTGGGGTCCCTTCCAACTCTACAATTCTATGAGTCTGTTCCACTGTCAAACAGCTCTTATAATATTATTTTTAGTCAACTGTTAGAAAACTCTTCCTGGTGTTTATGCAAAACTATTCTGGGGGTGGAGTAAAGGCTGTTGGTGATGTCAGAGGAGGCCAGCCATGCTGTATACAGCGTGCTTCTGGGAACTGTTTTGTTCTGAGATTGATTCTGGAGAGAAATGGTTCCATTTGGGTTAGATGCAACGAGGGCGTTTCCAGATCAGTCTTATTGCTCTACAAACCTTAAACCTGTCTTTGTTTGCCCTTAGAGTCACCAAACGAACTGGGCATTGAAGGCAGGAATTGTATAATTCAGTTATCAGTAACCTCATGAATACTGTCCAAAGGGTTTCTGTCCATTCCAGAAAGCACTCCAGACCACATTGGTCTGAATAGCTGGGAAAAACAATGTCATATCCAGAATCAAAAAATTGCAGTTTACAGGCCTGTCTTACCCATTGAGGCTAGTGGCGCAAGGTTCTGGAGTACGCCACGTGAGAGTCCAGGGAACACCGAACGAGTGTGCTGAGTGAGGGCGCGTGCGCCGCTCCCACCGAGCATCGGCTTGGTTTTTTCCCTTTTATCCTGCAGGCGCCGAATTCTGCAGGGCACCAGAAGGCTAAAAGGGAAAAAACCGAGCCGGCGCTCGGCGGGAGCGGCGCACGTGCCCTCACTCACTCAGTGCAGGCCTGCTCTCTCGGTGTGCTGCCTGCCATGGCCACCACGGCAAGAAGCAACCAGCTGAGCCTCTGTCTCTTCCCCGTCGGAGCTGCCCTCCAGCCACTGCCTGCCTCCTCCAGCCCTAAAAAAAAGGTCAACTCTGGGAAAGGGGGGTGGCGCTCCGCAGGGATCTTTGCACCACGGCCCTGGCAGTTTATTGGCTGGGAGAATGCCTTATCTGGATCCCACATATCAGGCAAGTAACAGAGGTGCATTTGTTGTGCTGTGTGCTATGCTGTGCCCTGGAAAAACCCTCAGCCACAGTTGGTCCAGTTCTCTAAAATGGGAACAATACTGGCGTGCCCTAAAGGGATTGTTTTGGGAGGATGCAGAAGGAAAGGAAAGGTTGTCAAACCATCCTGAAAGAGAGGAGCAGAGGCAACGTGGGAATTCGAAACAAGCAGCTATAGACATCCTTTTCCTTGGTGCCTGGCCATCTCTTTTCAAGTCTTGCTTTCATTTCTTCCTGCAGGGATCTACACAAGCAACAAAGATCCGATTTCGCATGGAGGTGGGGTGCTCCGGACAGTGTGTAGCACTCCTCTCTCCTCCAGCCTCCTGGCTCATCAAGGCACTTCGTCGCTTCCCCAGCTCACCCGCTCTCCCTTCGCTAGCGCCATCCCAACCGCCTCTTCTTCCTCCATCTCCACAACCCAGGTAAGCACTTCAAGCATCAGTGCTCTTAAGTCATTTCTGTGCACTGAGGGGGTGCATGGGGCACGTTCTAAAGGACAACTGTGCTGGCTGGGGCTGATGGGACTTGTGGTCAAAACAACACTGGAGAGCACCAGGCTGGTTAAGATTGATGTGTGTAAAAGGGTAAAGAATTTAAAAGGCATCAAACAAACAGAAACAGCCTAGGGCTTGACTGACCTCTGTGGAGCGTGATTTGTAAAATGTGAAGCAAACAAGCGTGGCTGCTTCTCAGGGTCTGGGTAACTCCCAAGTCCTCATTGTTCAAGCACGCTGCTCCTGCTGCTTGCCGATTTTGCTGCTTTTTAGTCGGCCAACTTGGAATATGCAATACAGAAAACCTGCTGGTGAAGAGCAGTATTCAGTGGCTGGGTGCACTTTACCATGCTAGGCTGTGTGAGAAATGTCAAGGGTGCCGTTCTTCTTGGTCTGCAGCCCTCACGGTAAATGTAGGCACTCATTTTGATTTGCAACTTGTACATTCATTAATTGGACTCTGAAACCACTGCTGTCTCCCGAGTAAAAGCAAAACAAATGCTATTATTCTTTGATGGTGGTGAACTGAAGCAGCAATCCAGAAAGCTCTCTCATAATTCCATCCTGATGATTTAGCATCCAAAGCTGAAGCTCTCCCCATTGTTCTAAAGGTAAAGGTACCCCTGACTGTTAGGTCCAATCGCGAATGACTCTGGGGTTGCGGCGCTCGTCTCGCTTTATTGGCTGAGGGAGCCGGTGTACAGCTTCTGGGCATGTGGTGAACCAGAGCAGCACACGGAAACGCCGGTTACCTTCCCACCAGAGCGCTACCTATTTATCTACTTGCACTTTGATGTGCTTTGGAACTGCTAGGTGGGCAGGAGCTGGGACCGAACAACAGGAGCTCACCCCGTTGCGGGGATTCGAACCGCCGACCTTCTGATCGGCAAGCCCTAGGCTCAGTGGTTTAGACCACAGCGCCACCCTCGTCCTATTATTCTAGTCTCTGGCTAATTTACATGCCTCCAGGTATCCCACCACCACCACCAATTTCACCTGCGTTTCCTGCAGAAATAAACTGAAATGCTTTGAAGCTTCTTTTTAAGACAGAGGCCCAAATGTCATCTGTCTGCTGCCTGTCTGTTCCGCTCATCCATTCAGTACCAGCCTAAGCTCTGATCAGAAGTTTGGAAAAGACGACTCTTAAAATGAAATGGCTGTTTTTCTTTTCCCTTCTTCCTTTGTTGTCCTCACCTCTGCAGGTGTTCTCACTGGCGGGATCTACGTTCAGTCTCCCTTCCTCGCATATTTTTGGAAGCCCCCTCACTTCTGGGCTGCCGGTCAATCCTCTGCTGAACCAATCTGAAAGCAACCGGACAGGTACACAAACCGGAAAGTTTGAAATGATCTCATTATAGAATGTCCTTCTGAAAGTCAAGGCCACACTTGTCTACAAGGTCATCTCCTTCCCTTCTTCCCCCTGCTGCTTAGTTCCAAAGTCTTTAGAGCTGATAAGGTTTCCACACATGTGGGGAAGTGTGATGGGTAAGCTAGGGAAAAAAGTTTCATGTTTACTCCTTAAAAAAAGAAAAATGAAAACATGCCATTTACAAAGATCAAGCTGTTTGGGGTATAAATACAGCAGGCAAGCTTCAGAAATATGACCTGGAACCCTTGGGAAAATACGTGCGCATGCGCAGTGAAAGAGAGACCATGTTATGTTGACACAGTGACTGCACTAGCCTGCCATCTGGTGGCATGTGGGAGTAACACCATTCCTTGAGACAGGAAGTGGTTATGTTGTTATGGCTGCACTGAGCATTTTCAGTTTTTAACTGGAAGGTTTAAGAGGCTTTGTTTTGAATCCACAGAAGGTGTAAGACCGTGTAGTGTAGAATGTTAACTGTGTAACTATTGGGTGTAGGACAGTTGTGGGTATGCAGAAATAAATGGGAGCTGAGTTTTGAGAAACTGCAAGTTGAGGAGAACTTAGACTTATAAGATCTGTGATTATAATAAATAATATCAGGGTTGAATTCACTTGGGCAAAATTATGTTAATGTGGCAGATCACCCAGGGATTTTGCAGGCCTAGACACAACGATAGACCTATAAACTGTGGTCTTCCCTTTTAAAACTGGGAGCCCTTTTTTAACAAGCAGAACAGAGGCATAGGGAGAGCTAAACTTCAATCCCTACTTGAAGCTTACTTCCCTGGAATATGCCCTCCCAGATGCCCTCCCTCTTTGATACTGGATGTGGAGTGTCCTTGGAGAAAAGGGCAAAAGTTTTTAGGCTTTTAAGCAGCAGGTTTTAGTACAGAATCTGGGTTTGAACAAACAGTAGTGCTGCATCATGTCTGCTCAGGTCTTCTGCCATATCAAGCGTTTGGGGTAGTGTTGGGGAGGTTGTCTGTAAATAATTTTTTTAAGCCACTCTATATATTTCCACTTCCAGAAGCAGATTTGGAAGACTGTAATTTTGTCTGCCGAGGGTCATCACCACAAGAAAGTCTTTCTTCCATGTAAGTTTATTTGCCTGAAATGCTGCATTGGGGGCGGGGGGGGGGGGGGAGAGAAGGAAACAATGCACTGCTTAGCTAGGAAGGTTAACGTAGTAGTAGTAGTAGTAGTAGTAGTAGTAGTAGTAGTAGTAGTAATATCATCATCATCATCCAGAGATAGGGTTGCACCACGCAACAGACTAATAGGGAAGACAAAACCAATGGGGGCATGACAGGGTAAGGAACATGTTTCCTTTCTCAAATCCTCATTGCATGTGGAGAGAGTAGCTTTTCTGAGAAGATACCTTTGAATATGCAGCGCCTGGTGAAATTTCAGGTGCAGAGAAATGGCAGGGCAGGGGGTGCTGACAAGGTGTCTCCCTGTGGCTGGTGATGCCAAATAAGCAAAAACATATGGAATCTTCATAATACATGCAGAATTGAACTTTTTTACATCTCACAGCCTTCCAGCTGATGTGGAGTTCTGAACATGAGACAAATGGACTTAATAGCTTGTTTTAGGAGGTGTGTTGACTGTCCTTCCCCTTCTGACAACACTTTTCCCACCACTCTGTTCCCTCTGCAGGTCCCCCATCAGCAGCCTCCCCACTCTCTTTGACCAGACAGTATCAACAAGCAGCGGGCAGCTGGAAAATGTTCCCCAGGCTACACCAAACATTGAGCAGCTCCTGGAGAAACAGGGCAATGGAGAAGCCGGTGTTAACAGTGAGTCGCAGGAGACCTTGTGGAACTGTTTGCCTTTGCTCAGGGGCTAAGGATGGTGGCAAACCTCACTCATGTATACTTCTCCCATCAGGCTATCTCCATGCTGAAGGCTTGCTTGGGGGTGGGGAGGTGGCATTCTGATGCCATATGTCAACAAGCAAAGCAGATGCACAGAGAAGAGGTTCCTTTATTAAAATAATATAATGAATGAACCACTTGTCCCAAACTGTTGGTTCATGCGAATGTTGGAAGATCAGACCTCACACATCTCAGACCTTTTGACCTCATTCCTGACCATCATGGAGTATAGGGCCCCAGGTTTCAGGTGTGCTATGATGGTTAGAGCTTTGGGCTCAAACCATGGAGACCTGTGTTCCAACGCATCCCCCAAGCCAAGAATATTTTATGACCTTGGGCCACTTACTTATTTCTCAGCCTACTTCACAGGGTTGTTGCAAAAGGGCACAGGGGCGGTCCTATGTGTGCTACCCAGCACTACTTCCAAGAAGGGTGGGGTGAAAATATATTAGGCAAATGAATGAGGGCTCCTTTCTGTGCAAATCAGGGGGCAGAGAATTATGGGCAGCCTGTTGGCTTCATTGATTGTGCTCCTTATTTTACTGCCTCCTCCCTTTCGTGTATGCTCTAACTGTGTCACTGTTGTTCCCTCCCCACCCCTCTCCACTCCCGGCCCTTCTTCGTTGCCTCTCCTCCCCCCGGCCCCCTTCCCACCCACGTTTTCTGCAGTTGTAGAAATGCTCAAGGCCCTTCATTCGCTGCAGAAAGAGAACCAGCGCCTCCAGGAGCAGATCATGACTTTGGCAGCTAAGAAGGAGCGCCTGCAGCTTCTCAACGTCCAGCTCTCTGTCCCCTTCCCGGTGGTCACCACCAGCAACGGCCCTGCAGGCCAGGCCCAGTACATCCTGGCCTCCAATGGTATGGAGATGAACTCTCCCCTAAGCCCTGCCTGACTGTTTCTTAATTCCTGACAAGGACATTTTCCAGTCATGGCATCCCATTTATGGGATACCGTGCTTTTATGTCTCTCAACTTCCTTTTCCTTAATCTTAACTAAGAGGGTTTTCAGCTCCTCCTCAACAAAACAAAACTTTATGGTTTCACCTTGGCCTTTTTTGGTTCCTCAGCCACTTTGCAGACAAGGGGTGTCAGAAATCAGCATATATAATGGTTTCTGCACATGCTGTAGAGGGAAGTGAGGGGCAGATGAGGCTCATCAACCTGGGAAGGTAACCCATCTAGGAGAAGGAAAACTCTGATCCTAAACCACCTCTGCCTTGCAAGTTATCTTTGAGAGAAGAAAAGGCTAAGGAGTAAACCCTACACAAATCCGCAGTGAAGTCCCTAAGATGGTTGGATGGTGCCTTGTGTGCCTCCTTCTGGCAACTCCTGCAGCCAAGCTGGTGCCAAACATATTGCTCTGCTTTCCTTTGGACCACATCAGTGAGGCCAAGACGAGAGTCTTGTCTGGGCAGCCCAGGACCTCCATACACACTGCCCAGGCTTGTACCTGGAGAGGTCACTTTGGTGCAGCTAATGCAGCACCTTGACTTCATCCCCAGAGGCACACTCCATTGTATCTTGAGACAGTCAGATGCCAACAACATATATATCTCAAAAGAAAGAGGCACAGACCCAAGACATTCAGTGTGATCCAGAAGCTCTTAGCCGTCACCTTGGATAGGGTGGGCTAAGCTGGGCTAAGTCGGAGATACAAGGTGCTCTGCAGCTGTGGAGATGTTCTCTGGAGAGGCTTCCTGATTTTCTCTTTTTCCCTCTAGCATGCAACAGCGACACGTTGAGTATCAGCAAGAGCCCTCCTTGCAAGAACAGCTTTGGCATTGAAAACTCGCTCTCCACTTCCTCCGAGGTACGGAGCATCTCTTTCCGTTCTCTCCGCTGTTGCTTATTGGAACTTTAAACCCCCACCCCACCCGGAAGCAGGTCCTCCATGGCAGATTTGGAGTGCCATGGAGCGTGGCCAAGTGGCAGGCAGACCAGCCAATGGGGAATATCTCCTGCAGCACCATATGCCATGAAATCAGTGGGAGCTGTGTATGAGTGTGGCAGCACCCTTGTGTGGCTTCCATTCATTTCAGCAGGGGCTGGCACAGGAGACCTCCCACAAGGGTTACACACACACACACACACACACACTCATTAGCTTGGGCATCAAAATGCCATCCCTGCTGTCAGCAGTTTGGACCTGGCAGATGCCTTTCCCTTTGGTGGGATGTGCTGGATTCAGTCACAGGCAGCCCCTGGGTAGGATCCCTTGCGCACCAGAATGATTCTCCCTCCTTTCTCCTCCCTTCTCACAGGATCCTCACTCCGGCTGCCCCAGCAGAAGCAGCTCCTCCCTCTCCTTCCACAGCACGCCTCCCCCACTGCCCTTGCTGCAGCAGAGCCCTGCCTCCCTCCCGATGACGACTGGGGTGCAACAGCCGCCACCAGTGAATGGCTTGGCCAGGGCAATGGGGACTGTCCACGGGGGAGGCACCCCTGCCAATCATAGCCTGGTGGATGGTCTACTTGGGAGCCTGGCGGGAGGGCAGCAGGTACCCATCAACGGCATCCTGGGAGGTCTGAATGGAGCAGTGGCCACCCAGGCCCAGAATCCCCTCTTGGTGCAAAGCAGTGGGCCCCCAAACCTGCAGCTCTCCAGCAGCCAAAGCAGGTAAGGCTCAGGAAGGAGGGGAGAAGAGGGAGGGAGGAACAGATGGAGATGGGTTTGCAGTGCCTAAAGGGGCTCTACTCGGCCAGAGTTCTGCCACACGTTCCAGAAAAGCATTTTATTGGTGAAAGCTTCAGGGGAGGTGGCTGTCCCCACCTACTCTGCCGGGCTTCCGGGCGTTTGGCTTTCACCCACACCTGCTGTTCCTGGTTGGCCTCCCAGATTTAATTACATGTGGTGTGTTTTGCAAGGTTTGTGCATACCCCTGAGCTATATCATCCAGGCAAGGCACAGGAGATGCAGAGATGTGCACTCACCTTAAAGCAGGAGTGGGGTGCCCGGGGCCAAATGCAGCCCTCCAAGCCTCTCTATCTGGACCTCAGAACTCTCCTCAAGCTATGCCTCTCACTTATCCTGCTTCACACCTAGAGTACTTTTGCCTGGCTGGGATGTCTCCTTGAACTCTGGTCTGGATGGAGGATAGAGGGGGGGAGGTGTATGAACTTGCCTACTGTACAAACATAAAGCATAAGTCCATTGCCCTGCCCACTTTTGACCCTGACCCTGACCCTGCCTACTATTGCCATGTGGCCCTTGGAAGGTTGCCCGACAGGGAATGTGTGAAAAGCATTCTCCACCCCTGCCTTGAAGTGTAGTCCAACCTGCAGTTTGGAAAGAACCAAACTAGGGCTACGTGCACCTTGCAGTTCTGTGACTGCAGGAATTATACCTGGGTGCAAGTAAAAGGGAAGAGAGTTTCTAACCTTTAAGGCATATAAGGGACCAAAGGTGGGGGAAGGAGACACAATAAGGGAAGCATGACAGCAGGTGAGCAAGACTTATGCCTTCTCTGGACAGCCAGTTTGCATCAACAAGGCCTGGTCTCTTGCCATAAGGCGGTGGGGAAATGAGTGCTCTCCTGGATCAGACCAAAGGCCTAGCTAGTCCTGCATCCTGTTCTTACAGTGACCAACCAAGTACCTCTGTGGGAAGCGCCCGAGGGCAGTGCAGTGAGGTTGTATAAGAGCCATGTCGTATGTTCCCTCCTGTACATGAGGCCAGGTGAGGGAGCATGCCTGGCATGCCTCCTAACGCAGCCAATTTTCAGGGCCATTGGAAGGTGGCAGAGTGGGAGGCAGGCAAATCTGACCCAGGGGACACAGTGAACCATTAAGTTCTTCTCAAGCCCTCTTTAACCCAAACAGCACTCCTCTTGCCTCAGCTCTTGTTTGTTTGGGGGAGGTTCCTTGGGGTGAAATTAGAACCAGACGTGTCAGTTGGCTTTTCTGTCTTGAGCACCAATGTTTTGGGGCATGGCCCCACTGTTTCTGGAGATAGCTCTCTAACCCCACCCCCCTCGACGCTTTGTCCCTCTTACCTTTCTCCAGCATGGCCAGCACAAGCCACCTGACTGAGCAGCAGCAGCAGCTCCTCAGCCAGCACGAGCTCCAGCTCCAGCAGCTGCAGCAGCTCCTGACTTCGCAGCCACTCAACCCAGTAAGTACCTCTGCTCTGGTTGGCAACTCCTGCCCACAGTTGTGGCAGGCAAGGGGGCTAAGCAGCTGATGAGGTGCCTTGGCTTCTTACACTTGGGAGGCTGGGGTGGAAGTTCCAGGAAAGGATGAAAAAAGCCTGGATCATCTGGGGAGGACAAAGATTGGCGTGTGTAGGAATTATGAGAGAGGTTCGTAACATTATGAGCGGTGTAGAGACAGTAGGCAGAGCAGTGGCTCTTGAACTGCGGGGTGGAGATCCCTGGGGGGGGGGCACCTCAAGAAAGATGAAACCCCATAGCGTAGGATCCTGATTCAGGCAGAGCCTTCCTTCCTGTTCCAGCCCATGACTGGGGTGGCAGACCTAAGTTATGGGAGCACTCCTTCCCCTAGTTCTTCTCTCCTGTTGGCGTGGAGGGAGAGCTGCCGAGATCCTTCTGCAGCTGACCTTTGCAATTTTGTCTTCCCAGGAGCAGCAGGCTTTGGTATTCCAGATGATTCAACAGATTCAGCAGAAGAGGGAGCTGCAGCGGCTCCAGATGGCCAGCTCCTCCCAGCTGTCCATGACTGGCCTCAGGCCGGCTACCTCCACATCCCTCCTCCACTCCAATGCCCCTGCAGCTTCAGTTGCCAACAGCAACCTCCTGGCCTCCATTTCCCCTCAGCAGCTTAATCCAGCCAGTTCCTTGATGGCTTCCCCATCACTCAGCACCAGTGGGAACAGCCTGATGTCAGCTGCAGCAGGGGTAACTATCCCAACTGTCCTCACCGCACAAACCAACCCTTTCCTCAACCTGCAAGGTGACAACAGCAGCCAGAAAGGAATGGTGGGTATCAGGCCATCGCCTGCCAACAGCTTAGCTGCTGTGAGGTCACGGAATGTTCACAAGTTTTCTCCCAGCTAAGGGGGAAAGGGTTAGCTGCTTTGAAGAGAGCAGGAGATAATTTTGACTAAGTGGGGAGGAAATCTACATAATCTAGGGACAGGTTGGATTCTTTCAGAAGGAAATGAGAGGTGATAAGGGGTCTGGGTGAAGGGGAGATGAAGGCTGGAAGTGCTAGTGGGAGAGTCTGTCTGAGACAAGGATGCCAGCAGCATGGAGCTGAGCAGGGAAGGTGGTTGAAGGAAGGAGGGTTAGAGTAGGCAATGAACTAAGACACAGAGACCTCAGGGAGCACTAGATGGAGAAGAAAGGAGTAAAGAAATGTGAAGATTTCATAGGAAATTGAAGTGAGCAGGTGAATGGCCTTCAGGCTTGCAGGGCTATTATTGTGGTGGATGCTGCAATTTCCTATATTTTTCTTTTTCTTTTATTGCTCTTTGACACGCAACCGGTTTAGACTGTCCTGTGCTTCTTCCTTTATCTTCATGTTTAGGGCATGAACGAAAAGGGAGGTGCCCCAGTTCAGGACAAAGGTTAACTTGGGCGATACCAGGCTGCTCTCTGCTATAGGAAAGCAATCTGTGCCTCAGCCACGGATCCCGAGACGTAGAGCAACCACATGCAAGACTTCAGAGGGAGTCTTCCTGCCATGGGCAGAGCAGTGCCAAGCAAAGGTCCGCCAGGAGTCTACGTTCCTCGGTTCTGAGCCCGTCGTACTGAACCCTTCCAAAGGAGGCAGGTTGAGCAAACAACACCCAGCTCCCTTGTCAGCTGTGTCTGCGATGCCGCACTTATTTCACAAGAAGTTGCACTCCCAAGGGGAAACGGTGAAGCAGTCTGCTGATCAGATACCTGAAGACACCCCCCTCGAGGGTAGGATCAGCTAATCGGACTGTGGCCACCTGGTCCTGGAAGGAATGCTGTCTTTGCAGAGCAGGGCATTCTCCAAACCAGGGATAAGGAATCCAGCAAGGCGCAAGGCAGCGAAAAGGTCCAGCTGCGGCAACAGGGTGGAGCTTTTGAGGTCTCTGATGCACAAGAGGGTGAGATTTGGAAGGCGTTACTTGGAAACCCCACACGGGAATCCTGCAGAGAGCTTGGAGGTCTTCAGAAGTGCACACAGATGAGCCTTTCTTAGCGTTTCTGCTGGGAGAAAAAGCTGCTCGGTTCTCCCAAATCTCCCACAGCCAGGGGTCTTAAACACTGACCTGAAGGAAACAGCCCCTCGCTTTCATCCTTGAGTATGACCCTTCTCTTCCATACCTTCAGGAGGCTTTGTTAGGTGTCCTGCAGTTAACAAGGCCACTGCAAACAATCACCGCTCACCATCAAGGTGCTTTCCAGCCCCTCCAGAAAAGGACCTTTTCCTACTCCGTCAGACCAGCCACCCAAAAGCCAACAGCAAAGAGGCAGGGTGGAGACTTCATCTAAGGGCAGGAGCTGCTCCTTCCACCTCCAAAGCAGCTCCGTTCTGGTGAAGGAACATCTTCCAGCCCAGTCAAAACCTCTAAGCTAAATCAGGTCCTAGCTGACAAGAGCATTGGTCTTCCCACCAGTGTGAGCCCTCTCCCATCTCCAGGGAGTCAGCTCCATTCTCCTTTAAGCATTTTTAAAGGATGTTGCGATGAGGGGAAATGGGGATCCAAGTCAGATATCCTGAGGAATCCCACCCAGACTTGCCTCCATGTCATTGCGGGCACATCCCAGCCACCTCTTCCAATTTGCACTATTTTCAAATGGTGCTGGGCATGTGATGATGACCACAGGAATGGCCACTGCTGTTCAAATTCATCTCCCCCCTCCCCTGTGTGCTTTTTGCTTTTGTTTCTTCTTTTTCTTTTGCCCCTTTTTGAAAAATACCTGCCCCACAGATGAGTTGGATGCTTGAAGTAAGGGGGGGCGGGGAGAGAAATCACAGCATGTTTTCAAGATTTCATCCTTTGGTTTGTTTTGTTTCATGTAAACAGATGTACCTGGCTCCACATTTTGTGTGTGTGTGAATGTGAATGTGCTGTAGGGGTTTGGTGTGTGGGTTTTTTTTTTTATAATTTGTTCAACAGAAAACTACTGGAAACTGACAAGAGCAGCAGCTTTTCCACATGGAAACCAGGCAGCTTCTCATCATGGCAGCTTTGGCACTAATTAAGGAGCAGCTAGAAAATGGAATAACGCTTGACATTTCCCCCACCCTTTCAGCAGAGCGTTCACAGACAGAAATACCCATCAACATTATGCACTTACTGCTTGGACAGCAGACTCCTCTTTGAAAGGCATCCAGGCCAGCACTTCTGCCACATTCCAGATCAGTTTTGTCCTTCACTGTCATTCTGGTGTGGATCTTCTTGGCTCTTGTCCAACTGCCCAACTGTGGCCTTGGATCGCTGGTGAATTTTTGTTTTGTTTTAAATTGTCTGTTTTTTAAGAAAGCAATTGCACAGATCAACTGTTTGATTCAGAGTTGGAAGTTGAGGAAGGACCACATCCAGCCCCTTGCCGCCCCCATTCCTGTAAACAACTGGTTGGTGTTGTCCTCAGTCTCCTGTTGGGAATCTGTGGTGCCACCAGGCAGCTGGATTGGGAAGCAGATGCTCAGCCAGCACCTGCAGAGTTCCTCATCCAGCCACGCCAGTGGACTTTTGCCCTTCTCACTGGTTTGCGGTGGTATATTCTTCCTAGCCATACTAACTTTCCTCTCCCTGGAATTGCAGGTTTGACTTTTTAAGTTTTCCTGCCAATAAATGCTGGATTTGCACAATTGTTACCCACATACCCACGGACTCCCAACTAAATTTGATTCGATAAGCAGGGGGGAGACAGGAGGGAAGTACCCTGAGGTGGGTTCCTGAAGTGGCCTCGTGGAACTTCCCCTAAAAGAAGACAAGTTGAAGAAGCACACAGGTGAAAATAGGCAGATGTGAAGGGGCAAGTTCACAATTGGGAATGGTTTGGAGAAGAAAGGGGACTCTGTAAGCAGAGGAGGGAAGGGCCAGGGCATTGGCTGGGCAGGAAGGCAGCACAAGGCTTCGTGCATAACGGTTGGGAGAGAGAGACCTGTACCTCTCTAGTGATGGCACAAATACACAACAGTACAAGAAAAAAACATGGTTCCCAACCCCTGGTTCCACTCCTAACAGTGAGGTGGGGGGCTTATGCAAAAACAACTAGGCAGAAACATGAGCTTTTTTCTCTTTCTTTTTAGTGCTTTTCTCCCAGTTGGGCTCTGAAGCCAGAAGAAGCCCGACTGCAGAGAAAATTGGTGGGGTGTGGGTGTGTAGCATAACATATGAATGGATGATGGCAGGCATGAGAAGGCCTAAGCAGCCCTCTCCTGCTTGTCCACCCTACCCTGAATATGCCTCCCCCACCTACCCCTGCATTTGTGTTAACTGGCAGGCACATGCTTGGAAAATGCATGCCAGCAGACTGGCTGGAGACTGACCCATTTCATGGGTAGGTAGATTTGGGGTTCACACATCATCACAAGCATGAGAATCCCACATTCACCCCATTACACTTTCAGGGGTTGCGTTCTGAAATCTCACCCCCCACTATCTCCTTGCTGCCCCTTAGTGGTTTTGTGGGGATATATTTGTCCTCAAAATCCAGTCCCAGCCCTGTCTGGTCTCTTTGACTTAAGGAATGCTATGTGCCCAGTCCAACCCACCAGGCATGCTTTGTGGCTTCAAAGACTCACCTGGAAGGGGGGGTTTTATCAAGTCTTAGGTGGGCTGCCATCCATCTGGTCATCTGGAATAATGCCCTAAAAAAACATTAATCTATGCTCTGGATTACATCTGAAAGGAACTAGTGAGTGGAAAGATGGTTTGGGCAGCTGGCATTCAGTTTGGGATGCTGCTGTTCAAGTTGTAGTGAGCTTGTCCTGGCGGGCAAAAGATTTATCTAAAGAGGTGTCAATGCAGGAAATTTTGTGGAGAAGGAGGACATGCACTTAAGTATGCCAGTTCTGTCCATTAGGCCACCACAAATCATGCAGCCTCCCTCCCGAGTCCCAAAGAAAAGAACTGGCAATGGCATGTTCAGGTCAAACGGCAATGCCTGAATGATGCACACAACCCTGTGCAAATGTAGCAGCTTGCTTACTGGTGCTACTTGTCGTAGGATGCTCCTATGAGTTCATAGGAGCATATACCCAACCTAAGAGATGGTGAAGGGTGTACTTAGGGTGTATATTCCACACATCTATGATCTGACAAATAGTTGTGGCAGTCTTAAAAAAATTAGGGCATTTTTCTTTAAGTCACTAAGCAGATGGTAGATCAGATGAACTTAAATATAGAGAAGCAGAGAGCTCACCTGAAACATAGAGGGAAACGCAAGGTGAGTTATTCAATCAAAGTTTAATTTGTTGTTCAATGGGTCTGCCAAAAGAATTAGAACAGGGGTGTGGAGGAGTAGGGCAGCCCACTTTGTGGGGGGAAACACCATGTTGACTCCTCATTTTAAAGTCCATCTGCTCTCAGCCCTGGTTGTGAAAAAATACTTTCCAGTTTTCTCATCTTGCATAACCTATTGAAGTTGCAGGGTCATGCTGGCCAGACTCTTCTTATCTAGGGAAATCACCCATCTTGGAAGTGTGGTTAGACCTGGAAATCTGACTGAGAAAAAGCTTACTGGCTTCACCAAACGTTTGGATCGGAGTAGATCTCAAGCTAAAATTTAGACAGCCAGTAGAGAGAGAATGTGTAGGTGAAAGAGGCTTGTGGGGTATGGGAGGAAGCACTTATTTCTGGAATCATCCAAATGCACCTGCTCTCTCTTAAAAATGGCAGCTATCACCTCCATCCTGTCTGTTTCAGCCACAATGTTTTCTCCTACGAAGCCTACCGGTTTGGGCCATGACTTTCTATCAAGACTTATGAGGGCATTCTGACAGTGGTTGGAGAACACAGCCATCATGGTAGTCATTGATAGCCTCATCTTCCCTAAGTTTCCCTAGTCCTCCTTTAAAGTCATCCAAGTTGGTGGCTCTCAGTCCATCTCATCACAGATCTCCAGCATTTCATGTAGTTTGGCAGTTTGTTACATTTGGCTGTGAAATTCATCCATTTTTTAAAGATTCAAAAATGCTTCAGCCTTTCCTCATAGGGAAGGTGCTCCTGCAGTCGATCAGTCATTTGGGTTGTCCTTACTGCACCTTTTCCAGCCAAAGCACCGGTCCAACAAACTTGGGAGTTCAGGAACAGTGTCCCAGGAATGAAACTGACTTGAAATCCTAACTATTGGGGTTTTTAAAGCAGAAGCTGGGTGGCTATCTGTCATGTATGATTTAATTGAAATTCCTGCTTTGCAAGGAGTTGGACTAGATGACCCTCAGGGTCCCTTCCAACTCTACAATTCCGCGACTCCATGATTCTAACACAGGCATTAAGGTCAGCGCGAAAAATCTGTACGTAAGGCAGACTAGTTGTGGTGCTTTGAAAAAGCACCGGGGCAAGAGCACTGGAGTCTCTTCCTTGGCAGGAAGAGGACAAAAATAAAAATTGGAGGAGGAAAAGGAGTAATCTCCACATTTGGTTGCACTGGGGTATATTTCTTTATACCCATCTTTTGATGCTAATGTCTCGTTTTAGTACCTTGCCTGTGCCTAACACCCCTCCCCTCCTTGGTAGTTGTTATTTTTAATTAAAGAGGAAAAGATGTCTATATATATTTTGGCAATTAAGGTAATGTAGCTAAGATATATTTTTTCCATGCTGCTTCACTGTTCTTTATTATAATAAATAATAATAATTAATATCAAAGACTTTAAGAAACTAAAACAATTGGGGCTGTCCCCCTTCAAATTTAACTAAGCATAGAGTGATATCATGGGTGGGAAATTTTCTCCTTCCCCTCTCCCCACACTGGGTGTCCTTCAAATGTTCTTGGAACACAACTCCCATCATTTCCTGACTGTTGGCCACGTTGCTGGGGAAGATGGGAGTTGGAGACAAACAACATTTGGAGGGGACAAAGGCAGCCACCCCCCATTTTAATGCAAGCACTGATCAAGGCGTTGGGTTTCGCCAGCTAGGCTAGAATGGCCCGTGTGAGAAAATGTCAGCAGAATGTGCGCTTAGAGAAGAAAGGGAATACTGTAATGGGAACGAGCATTTCCGGAGTCCCTCAGTAGATGGCAGTGTGCTAAAGCAGGAGTGGGCCTCCAGGTGTTGCGACTGGGGCTCTCAGAGCTTGGCAACATCTGGGGAGCCACAGGTTGCCTTTTCTTGCATTGAGCCGTGGAAAGCAGAAGTGATGTTTCTAAATAAATAAATGAATAAATAATGACCAAAAGTTATTCCAGTGCATTTTGAGCTGGCAAGGCTTTTCACGAGGGAACTATAAATTTAGTTTATGTTTTTTAAAAGGTCCACCATATATGCAGTCCTTTTTTAAATAACCCACTTGTATTTCTTGTCTGCAAGCAGATACAATCTTCCAGGTGGAAAGGCGCATTTACAACTTTAAAACTATGTACACCTCTGTGAAGTTTAAAATTAAAGGCTGTACCCATTGCTAACCAAAGAAGGAAGGGGAAAAAATCATTAAGAAATAAAGAGATGTTATAGTTTTGGGGTATCGGTCACCCTTGTTTCTATTCTGTATAGTTGTGATGTGCTTCTTGCTATGTAGACACTGAGTCCACTTCCAGGAGACAGCCTTTTCTCCCCACCTATGGAATACTCTCCCAGGAGACATAGGAAGCAAAAATAGCTGTATTCTTGGTCCATAAACTGCCAAAATCTGCAGTTGGTAAATGCTTTTACTGTATAAGGCCCATACTAAAATGTCACAAAATAGTAACACGTTCTCCAGAATGCTTCATCAGGCAAGATGCTACCCAAAGCAAGAGGTTCTTCTGAGCTTCCTACTAAGTTATCTTTCAGGGCCAGGCAAAACCCTTTTAACAATTGGGAGTTCCTATTTAAATTGCTTCTATGCTGCTTCTATAACGCTGTTGTCTGTTTATTCATTCCGATGGTGCTGTACTTTTATTGATTGTATTCTGTTGTATTTATGTGGTGTCACACTGCCCTGATAGAAGGAGGTGGGTGAGGTCTTCTGGGAGGGCAGGATATAAATTCTTCTGCAAATAAATAATTTCCAGCCTTGCCAACTGGAAATGGTAGATGACTTTTGGATCACTTTTTAAAATAAAAGATTCTTTTTCAATACACCTTTAAGGGTTGTCCCTTCTGCCTTTTGTGGTCTGGTAAAATACAATATAGGTGTTTGCTTGCTGCAGAAAGAGAGAGAGAGAGAGAGAGAAAGAAAGAAAGAAAGAAAGAAAGAAAGAAAGAAAGAAAGAAAGAAAGAAAGAAAGAAAGAAAGAGAGAGAGAGAAAGAAAGAAAGAAAGAAAGAAAGAAAGAAAGAAAGAAAGAAAGAAAGAAAGAAAGAAAGAAAGAAAGAAAGAAAGAAAGAAAGAAAGAAAGAAAGAAAGAAATTGTTGTCATCCATCTGTCTTGGGAGACAATGGAGAAGCTTGTGGGTGAGGTTGTGACACCTGCTGTGGCTGTAGAGACCACTGCAGCAGAGACATGTTTTGTTGCAGCTTGGGCAGATGAAGGCAGGGGGTTGGACTAGATGGCCCTCATGGTCCCTTCCAACCCTACAGTTCTATGATTCTAAGACTGGTCTGTCCACCCTCTGGCAGTCTCTGGGCAAGGAGGGAGATGGAAAGGCTCTGCCTTGCCCACTGCTGGCTTCAACCCCACCCACCAACAGCACACAGCCCGCAGATTATGCACCCAATGCCCTGGCATGTGGTGGTTCTCTTCAGGAGAGGCTGCCCCCCCCCCACTATGGTGAAGGTGATTACTGGCATGTAACACAGAAGCAACATACAGAAATGTATGGAAGATGCCTGTCTGATGAAATGGGGAATGGAATTCCATGCACACTGGAATTTCAACAGGTCGCCCAATCTCCCCAGATGTGCTTACTGCATTTCTTCAGAAGGCATCTTCCATGCATTGTTGCATTTGCAACAGAAACTCCAGAGTGGGGGAATCGGGAGATCCCACTCCTGTAACAATTTGATCATTCCCTCCAGAAAACGTAATTAGGATGTGAGAAAACAACTAAAAACCTGCCCCTGCAGCAAAAAATCCCAGAAGTGCCTTTCCCTGGGAATAATTTTGATGTGTCTGCACAGGATTTGAGCTAGTTTACCTAAACAGGTGCAATGGTATTCCAAGGCAATGGGGTTTGAATAAGCCAATCTAAATCAGAGCACATGCATGTTCTAGGCATGGTTTGGCTGGATATGATGACAAAGGAGAGCTTTCTAAATTGTAAATAACTATGAGCCTAAAAAAAATAAATCTGAATTTTAATTAGCACATTTTCCCATAATTTTTTTATTTCTGCCTTTGGGTTTTGGTAACGTCAGAGTACGCCAGAACTGATGTTGACAGCCACACTTCAAAAATATGCTTTACTGCGGCTGAGATTGCAGTGTGTCTGATGCAGTTACAGAAGTTACAAAATCATGAATATGCAGATGCCAAAGAGGCACAAAGAACAGGTGGCAGATTTGCAAATTAGTTGAGGGCAAATCCCCTCTCTGCAAAACATCAGGGATGGATGTTAAACTGAATTTGAAATGTTGGCCAACATTTGAATTTGGAACATTCCTATTAATATTTAGCTGTGGAGGAAAGCAGCATAGTAAAACAAGCAGGTGTGTGTACTTTTTCTATTACAGTATATATAAAAGAAATCTGTACTGAGTGAGGGGGGCAGGCCAGATGCGCTAGGTTTCTTTTATGGCATTTTAACAAAGAGACACTTCTCACTTGGGGAAAGCATGAGTTTAAACGTAAAACACTTATTTTTTCCTATGAGAAAATTCACAGGGGTTGGAATGGGATTAACAGCAACAGGAAAATCTCAAATCCTCAAGTGTTGCTTACTTACCCTTTGCTTCCACTTTTGGTAACTCCCCTCCTTTCATTCCTGTCCTGTAAAAGGCAGAATAAAATATATTTGTATCACAACTGTATTTGAACAAATCCAGATCACATAATTAAAGTTGATTGGAGCTCTGCACAACAAACTTGCTACTGTCAAAAACCAGACTTTTTTGCAGTAAGATGGGGAAATGCATTCACTGCAAAGTGTGGAAACTGCAGCAAGGAGCTCTGAAGGAAGACTGATTACCAACACTGCCTCCCTGCTCCATTCTCATTTTGATAAACTTGTATTTATCCCGAAGAAGGGCCCTTACATTTTGTAAAAAATGTAAAACCATCCCGAAGCCTTTTTCAGCTGGGTTGAGGAACTTCAGGCCCAGAGAACAAATGCGGACCTCCAGGTGTCTCTTTGTGGCCCTCAGCTCTCTCTCCCCAGTAGCCTTATCCCAAACCTCCCTGGAGTGCTTTTGCCTGGCTGTACTCTCAAACTGTGACAATGCCTCTTGTTTGGCAGGGACGGCCCAACCCTTTTTGCCACCTGAGGCAAAATGGGAAGGTGCCGTCCGGTGTGCCTTTTGCTCCCCCCTTGTTGCTCCCGTTAAAGCCCTGGTTATCAGGGTCACGTGACTGTGGCTTCTGGTGAGATCTCACAAAATCCGCTCAAAATCATGCAGAGGGCCCTGGAGACCTCCATGAGATCTTGTGAGGGTCTCACAAGATCTCGCTGGAAGCCACTGCAGCTTCTTATTCTCACTGGGAGAGAGGCACCCATGGAGGCATTCCTTGTATTCTGCTGCCTGTGACTCAGTGGCCTAGCTAGGGCTTTTGTGTTGGAAAGGGGTTTTGCTTTCCCCCAAATTTCTGGTATCCAATTCTTGCAAAATCCAGCAAGTCCTAAGAAACTTGCTTCTGGTAAACCTGAACCTTCTCTCTCTCGAGGCGCCTCAGTTTTGCTCCTGCTTCCACCCACTAAACAGCATGTGGCCCCACAAGGCAGGGAAGTGTTCCCTGCCTGTTTTTAAACCATGAGGCCCCACGTCAAGCCAGCAACCCCATTTGTTCTGCGAAGGGCTTTGCTGCCTATAGATTCTAAATATGTGGAAATTAAACTCTAGTTCCCATTTGCGGAAGACAGTCCCTGGGTTGTTTGACCCTTTAATTAGTTCTCTCACCCCTCCTATAAAAACTATGCAAGACAATTCTTTTTTAAAGTTTAAATGACATATAACGTTTACTTTGTGTGCTTGCACTTGCAGATTATACAATATAAGACTCCAGACTAACTCTGAGGCAGACGGCAACACACATAGACGGCCTTGCCTCCGTGATACAGGGGCTCAGGGCTGCATGATGTCAGTGTGCTAACATCAGCGTGCACACCACAGAGCATGCTGACGTGTGTGTAGACACCCTGTGGGTGCAGAAATTTGGGGGGCAGGCCTCTCATTTGGAATTGGGGGTGTGCTTGGCATCCCCCTCTATTCTTGGCGACCGTGCCTGCACAACGTAACTGCTAACTGCCATAACTGAACCAACTGCCATAACTGCCACAGAGCGTATGACGTCATAGAGTTCCACAGCTCTTGCAATTCACCCTTTTCCGTATGCATTTGGATGTTAACATCCCACGAAACATGGCCATTCGTTGCTTCTTATTTTTATTTTTTAGCAACCGGCGCTCCGCCCTGCAAGGAAGGAGGCTGAGCAAATGCAATGGTCGAGGAGCGCGGCGGCGGTTTGAGTCTTTCTGTCTGTCTGTCTCTCTCTCTCTCTCCAAAGCGCAGCCCCAGGGCTAAAGGTTACCCGCCTCTCCCCTCCCTCCCCGGGCTTCGAGCTCCCGCTAGAGCCAGCTAGGAACCTTTCGTCGCCGGTTCAGGGGCTGCCGGCGGGGCGGAAACAGAAACACCTGCGGCTTCCGGTGGGGCTGTTGCCTTGGCGCGGGGGACCGCGAGAGAAGGTGACCCCTTCCACGGGGGCGGAGTTCCGCTGGCGCCTCTCAGCTGCGAGCGATGCCTGCGCTGCGCGGAGCCGGCGCTGCCCTCTCGAGCGCGGCTGGCTCCTTCTTCCGCCGGCTCGCCTCCCCCCAGGTGAGCGCCGCCGCCGCGGGAGCCTCGGGAGTCGGCAGGCGGCTTCACAAGCGCGCCGAGCCGGTGGAGTCTGGGCGTCGTTTGCACGCGCGTTGCTTTTGCACCCAAGGGCGATTCCGTGGAGGCTGCAGCCCGAGTCACACTTGCTCGGGGTCAAAGCCCCGCAGAAGCCAGCGGCACCTTCACCTCTGGGCGTGGGGTCAATTGAGCCCGTAGCCCGAGCGACTTCTGCTCCCGAATTCGCACGTGCATCAGTTGAGACACGTGTTGAGTCTCTCTGCTCGCATTGGGAAAGCAGAGCACGCTGCAGTACTTTAGTACTCCTGATTATGGACGCAACTGAGTTTAGAGGTGGGACGGGACGAATCACGCTTATGTGCGTGTTTGCGGCAGAGATTTTGAGCAGATTTTCATGCCCCTCACCAGGGAATCCTGGGACTTGCCTGTCTCTTATCAGTCTACAGTTTCTATTATTCTTTGGGCAAAAACCTTACCCCACGTGTGCTGGCTCGACCCATTCCGCATTTGTAAAAATAAAGTCGTTTACTGTGGCGGCACCTACACTTTGGAGCTCCCTGCCTCCTATTGAGATCAAGCAGGCACTTTTCACTGTATTCTTTGCTTAGAAAGTTGAACTAATTCTAACCTATTTTAGTATTTTAACTTTTGTATGTTTTGAATTAGAGTTGTATTTTTTTAAAAAATACTGTTTTTATCATCGGCCTTGAGGGTTTTATTTTTTCTACAATCAAGAGGTGTATACATTTTATGAAATAAAACAAAAGCCATGACTAATATTAAACTACTTACATGAGTATAGATAACATTATTTGTATAATAGAGTTGGGGGCAGTGGAAACCCGCAAACCAATGAGTTCTGCCTTCTTGCTGCAAGCCAGGCCAGCGGCTACTAACCATGATGGGTATCTTCTACCTCCAGTGGCAAAGGCAACATGCCTGTGAATACATGTTGTACTATTGTGCTGCTCCTGGGCTTCCCATCGGCATCTGGTTGGCCCCTGCGAGAGCAGAATCCTGGACTAGAGGGGCCTTTGACTTGTTCCAGTAGGGCTCTCCTCATGTTCACCCATCAACCACAGAAGTGCCCACAAATGGCACACCATGAGCAGAGAGGCCAAACTGCTGATCAAATAATTCTTACAACTCAAGGAAGTGAGCCATAGGACAAGCCAAAACTCATCATCACTCCCACCCTGATCACATTTCCATTAGTCATTTTGACCTGGGGAACTCAAATACGTTGATCATTCGAAACCTGTGTGTGCCAGAAGGTGGACTTGTATATAGCAAAAACCAGATGACCGAAATGCACTTGGCATGCACCCATCTGCTCTGCTAAATGACCAGTAGCCTTTGGCCTTCTCTGAACTGCCACCTGGTGGCGACTCTTCCATTAGGCTTACTGAACCATTACCTTCCTAGCTGATCGTTATAAGAGCTGTAGCAAAACGAGACAAGTGTGTGTCCTGCTTTCTACAGCATGTTGTGTGCAGAAATCAAACTTGTGCATCTCCACCTTGTGGAGTCGATTGGGGTCCAGATACAGGAGGAGCTTGAGCTTCTTCCTGCTTCTGTCATCTTCTGCATGCCAAGATAGGGTTCTTGGGCTGCAACCAGGAATCTCCCCACAATGCCTTTAATTCCACCTGTGCCCTGGGAAATGAGGCTGCAGGGATGTTTGCTGGTGGCCAACTGCTGACTGCAGCAGGCCTGTACACTAGCTAGCCTGCTGCCCTTTCCCTTTAATAATCTTCATTCTTTCCACCATTCCCACCCCACTCTGATCACATTGCAGATAAGGATCTGTTCAACTGCTTCAGCATCTTCAGTCCGGCCAGTGATTGCAGCCAAACAACCCTTTCCGGTGGACCTAGCAGCAGGGAAGCGTTATGCATGGTGTGCCTGCGGTCACAGCCAAAAGCAGGTAAACCACCTGTAGTCCTTCCAGATTTCCCTCTGTATAAAAATCTTGTGAAGTAAATAAATAAAATGCTGCAGTTCTTGCATCTATGGGAATATGGTTTCCAAGAACAGAGAGGTTGCAGAAATCATTGCCTCAGCCCAACCAAAGTACCACTCAAAAAGTGGTGCTGGTTTTATTTACACAGTCCCAACTGATCTGCTAGGACTCTGATGGATCAACACTAAAACTGTAATGGAAACTCCATTGGCAGTGTGATGAGTGTGAGCGAGGGAGTTAAAAACTCTTACTTTTGTTTTGCTACGACAGCCATTTTGTGACGGGTCCCATAATAGATGTGCCCCGGAAATCTCTCCCCTGAGATTCAAACTGGAGGAGGCAAAAGAGGCCTGGCTTTGTGGCTGCAAATACACCAAGAACCCTCCATACTGTGATGGCACCCACAAAGAAGATTTTGTGCAGAAAGCTGATCTCCATTCCCACCCACAGTTGTGCTGAAGGAAGGAGAGATCTTCATATCAGGGTTTCATATATAGAAACCGACTGAACAATCAAGCATGAGGTACATGTATGTGCAGGTATGTTTCAGTGGCTGGGAATTTGCCACTTTCTGTTCCTCCACCCCCATTTCTTTATTCTTAGTTAAACTTTTTTTGAAAATAGAAATTATTTTTTTCCGTAATTCTGAATACCTTTGAGATTCCACCCCCCCAAGGCATGCAATGACCTCCCTCTTCTTGGGTGGTGCCATTTTAGTTATATCATGCTTGGCACTCACCACTAGATTTGAGAAATAGAGGGAATAGCTAGGTTTGTTCCATAGCTAAATTTGCTTGCATGAGCATATGAGGTTTGCTGGCATCAAAGTCCACAGGGCTTGCTGTCCAAAGGCACAGCCTTTGATGTCCTTAGAACAGTTCTGCCACTCGGCGGAATGCCAACTTCTTGGGCGTCATCTCTGTTGATTAAGAAGCCAACCCTGTCAGCAATTCAGTGTTCCAGCCACATCAGGTACAAAGACCTGTGATGGGGCAGAGTGCAGAAGAGGAAAGTCAGATTTCATCATGCCAGGCTGCTTTCTGGCAGTCAATCCTAGCTACTTGTTTTAACTGCTTAGTGACATCTCGTTGGCACCTGCCTGTCTCAGGAGAATCAGTGCACCTTTAGGAGTGAAGTCAAACTGTTGGAAGGTTACAGTGCCTGCTATAGCTGTAGAGACCGATATGGGAGAGACTTGTTTTGCTGCAGCTGGGGCAGATTAAGGCGTCCAGTTGTGCTGCTGCAAATGCACCAAGACGTTTCTTCTGTGTTCCTACCAGTGGTCATTCCTCCTGTGCTCACTGCTATGGATGCATGACCTGACCGCCTCTCTGCAGGCACTGTGGTTGTCTGCAAGGGATTCTCACAGCAAGGTTAATGTTGCCAGCTGTCAAATCTTGTTTGCAGACATCTTTATATTCTCACAGTCCTAGGTGTAAGGCAGATGTAGGGAACCTTCACCCCTCCAGCTGTTGCTGACTATAACTCCCATACTTCCTGGCCATTGCCATGCTTGACTGGGCCTGATGGGAGTTATAGGTCTTATTATTGCTTATTGAAGCTACCAGCATGAGTTTGACCAAACTGCGGGAGGCAGTGGAAAACAGAAGTGCCTGGTGTGCTCTGGTCCATGGGGTCATGAAGAGTCGGACACGACTAAACGACTAAACAACATTGCTTATTTAATTTGTCCAGCAACATCTAGGGACAAAGGTTCTCCACCCCTGGAGCAAGGGATTCCAATGGAACTTGAGTTTCTTCAACTTATTAGAAATTATAAGTGCTTCTCTTATTCTCAGTATTCTCTTCCAGTTCTTAATGCAGTAACAAACTTGCATATGTTTACAGGATAGTCAAAGGGCATCAAGGCTGAGGAAGAAAACAGGAAAAGGGCAAGAGCTCTTCTGTCATCGAGATTTTTGTACGGTTACTCAGCTTCCTGGTCAGCTCACACATTCCAGCATGTTCCCACTGTGTGCTAATGCAGGAAGCAAAACTCACGTCCCTGCTGCTCCTTGACCCACTTCCTAGAAGCTCGCTTTTCCCAGGAGCTTTTGACCTATCCTAGAACTGTTCCTCACAGAACCCTGGAGAACCTGTATTACATCAGGAAGGCTTAGGATGAAAAAATGTTCCAGTGGATTGTACTAAAAGGTTTTCAGAAAGTAAAAGAAGAATTGGGGCTTGGGAAGTGTTGTAAGTATTCAAGTTTTATTGGCATTTAAAATAAAATAAATAAAGCATCATGGTTTAAAAAAACAACAACCCAGTGGGATTTTTTTCAGAATTGCCATTAAATAAATATATATATCTTAACAAAATTCCATACATTTGCATTTGTCAATCATTGACAGAAGTGTCCTTTGAGGTAAGGACTCAAGAACACCAGAATTAAATATAAAATAAATTAGGATAAAACTCTCAATAAAATAGTATCATTAATGAAATAATGTATTCCAAGGGTTTTGCAAGTTAAATAGGCATAAATAAAGCAATGTCCTTCCATATTATCTTGTCACTGAATATGCATTGCTAAACTATATATATTTATGTTGGCAGCTGTGTTGTATACAACTGCTATGAGATATGAGAATCATGGTATAGTGTTACAAGATATATATATAAATTAAAAACACAAAGCAATGTCCTTAAAAAGTAAGAGATCCAGGCATGATGGTAAAGAGGAATGTTCTTCTGTAGACCAGGAAAGCTTCCCCATACTTCAGTACATATGAGGCTATTCATCACGTGCAGCAAACTGCCTTGTGTGGTTGGACTGCAGCCTGTGTGCTGTACAGTTTCTTTAACCGTTGCTCAAAGGCTGACACCATCCGCTTGGCTACCTCATCAAAGAAGAGGTTAGCCAGTTGGGAATGCAGAACTGACTTGAATTCAAAGGAGACCTGGGAGGGAGATAAAAACAATTAATACACTGATACATTGGGAGAAGAGGAGTATTACATACCCTCCAACACCTTGATAGCAAAATCTGGCACACAATCTTTAGGGATGCCATACTCCCAATTTTTCCTGTGAGAGAATGCTGGTCATTTTGGATGCCATGATCTCACACAATTTCACTCCATTATTTTCCCCTGAAAAAAGTGCTTTTGGGGGGACAGTGCCCCAAAACATGCCCCCCACAAAAAGCACTTGAGGGTGGAATTGGGTGAAATCGTGCAAGATTGTGGCATCCAAAATGGCTGCCGTTCTCTTGTGAGAAACAGTGGGGTGCCCCGTTTTTTTCTGGGACACTTGCAGGGTATGGCGGTATTCCTATGCCAAGGTGAGCGGCCACATCTGGCAACCTTGGGCAGCTGTCAGGGCCCAATACCTGTCTTGGGGTCTACTCGGGAGGAGGGAAATTGGCCTAGTGCTCCAATAGGCAGCTAGGTCTGCTATTTTAATTTCCCTCAATGGACCATCACTCTTGGGCATTGGAAACAATTTATGTGGCAAATGAGTGAAATTTGATTCTGCAAATTTAGAACTGTATTTTGCATTTCTGCATGCAGAATTTAAATTAATGAGAACATCAAGAGGAGGAGTTGTTGTTTTTAACCAGGTTTCTACTTCTTGTGGCTGTGAAGATACGTGGGTGAATGTGTAGGCCTAAATACTGAAAGTTGCACAAGTAGCTGAATAAGACTCCTAGCTGACACATCTCTGCTTATGAAAGGCAATCAATACTTTTTTTAAAAAAAGGCAACTGTGGAAGTACCTAATCAATTAATGACCCATATTGACAAAGCTGCAATAAATCCTCCAGCGTAATCTTTGAACCTATGATGAAATGGGACTTTGCCAACATGCAGCTCTTAGCACACATCCTATTGGCCTTGCAAGTCACACCCTCGCCAGGAGTTGGCATACGAAGGGCACTTACGTAAAACTTGAGTGTGCAGCTGCTGTCCGGCTGCCCTGGATGTCCTGGTTCAAACTGCCACAGTGTTTCCAGATGCTGAAACAACCGTCCGTCATTACTCACAACCTGAAAGGTAGAGAAAACAGCACAGAGTTAGTGCTCACAGTTTTGAAATCAGTTCAAATACCCCAAAACGCACTGCTGTGAGTTCAACAAACCCGCTGTTGCAAGTTTTCATTTACCCTAGACAGATAGGAATTGGGACAAACTCTGCGGCTGAATTTCCCGCATTTGGGGAAATCACAGGGGTCAGCACACCCGAAGTGCAGTGCATGAGCCTTATCCATGGCTTTAGTATGCAGTAATTACACTGCGTGCTCTGGTCCATGGGGTCATGAAGAGTCGGAAACAACTAAACGACTAAACAACAACAAATTACACTAATTTGAAATATTATAACAAACAACCAGAGTTATATGCAGTTTACTACGATTCAACCTGAGCACAGAATTTGATACTGGGTCCAGAATTCAGTAGCACAAGAATGTGGTCAAATGAGAAACTGTGTTTCTGGAGATGGAACTGTTCCAGGTAGTGATAGAGAAAGATAAATTATATTCTGGAGTGAGGTAGCATGCGCAGCCTCATTTCTCACCTTAACATAAAAATGTGGAAACTATAGTCATCCTCATGCTGTTGGACCACAACTCCCATCAGCCCCATTCACTGAACATACTGGCTATGGCTGATAGGAGTTGGAGTCCATCAATCTCTGGAGGGGCACATTTTCCCACCCTGCCACTGCCCATGCTTGGTGGGTGTGGGTGGGTGTACATTTTTAAAAACAACACAGCTTTGCAGTTTGTAATGAACCTCTGGCCACATACACACCATACAATTAAATCACATTCTGCACCACCATGAGTCCTGGGAATTTGCCTACTGTGCTACCATTCCCAGCATCGTTAACCAAATTGCAGTTGCCATGATTCTTTCCTGGAAGCCATGCACTTTGGGCTTTAAGTGTATGGTGTGTACATAGCCAGAGTCAGAAGCTGAGAAAGCAGTCTTGTGAGATGAAAACACAGCACAATGGGTGCCCATCTCTCCCCCTTTCTGGAAATGTGGGCAGTGGATCTGCTGCTCTCTATGAGTGTATATGTTCCTTGCTTTCTTTATAACCAACCAATATATCTGTAAATAAAATTACACATCTCTAGGGCTCTCTCCTCTGATGAGAACACAAACCCAGGTAGGTCTGTCTGCCTCTCCTTGAAACACTCTTTCGCAATCCCAGGTCACAAAGGTGGAGATAACAGAAATCTCCACATCTAGAGTTTCAACATTGCAGGCCCTCACACCAGCAAGTTCCAAAAGGCCCTGTGTTGGGAGCAACAGGACTCTTAGCTCTGGTGAATTAACTTTTTGAGGTTTCCAGTGTCTACTGACATCATTTCTCCCTGGGTGTTATTTATCGCCATGTGAAGGAAGCATGTGCCAGAGAGGGGAAGTGAGTCAAGGAGCTGCTACATCATAAAACTGAAACCAGATTAAAACTGGTTTGATGGCAATAGCTCTCACCCGGCAAATTCCGGAAATCATAATCCTGGACCGCAAATTAGTACTAAGAAAGAATAACTCAGTGTGTTTACTTGGATTGACAGTTTTCAGAGTTCAGCGCAGGTAGCCTTGACAACTAAAACAGCCCCACTTGACACAGGTGAGCCCTTAGCCCAAAGAAATGAAGATTGTAAGCATTTCTCAGATTTCTGCTAATGGTCAGGGAGAATGGTAGTTGTGGTTCAGCAGAACTGGATGGCTAAAGGCTCCCCCCATCCCCGATTAGCACTGCCAGCTCACAAATGGCTGGGATCCTGGGATAAAATCTTCCAGGTGAGTGAGTGTGGCTTCTGCGAGGGGATATAATTCAATCCCTTGGTTTATAAAGTGACTTGCGACAAAACAAGAGTGCACGAAACCTCGCCAGCAAGGTCATCCAAGGAAACACCCAAAGCATAAGCCCCATCCTCCTATGCTTCCTTACCCGGATCTGATGGTGAGGCACCAAGGATATGTCGGAGGAGTAGCGCTCTACCACAGGAGGGAATCCCACTTCCAGTTCAGCCTGCAGGAACCCGTTGCGATGGGAAATGATGCGGGAGCCAGTGCACCAGGGCACAAACAACCGGTAGCTGCCCACATCTGCCACCGTATTGTAGATCTGCTCAATGGAATACCTGCAGGAGAAGGAGGTGAAAAGGCAATGAGTGAGAATGATCAGCCTGGAGTGGTGGGAAGTGGCAAAGCACAAAGGCTGTATTTAGGAACATGGCTTTCTTTCTTGCTTGCTTGCTTGCTTTCTTACACACATGCACACACCCCCATCTAATATATATATGGGAACTGCTCTTTTTGAGCTAAGCATCATCACGGAGCCTGTTTCTGATCTCTGGCATGTGTGAACTAAAAAATAAGAGGGTGTTTCTGAGTCATGTGCAGAGTGCAGCAAGCAGAGGCCTGAGGGAGTAGTGTCAGCTAAGTTGTTCTCAGAGAAGAGCTATTTCAATGGGTCCCACTCTGCAAAGGAGTAACATTGGATGCAATCCTCTCTGCTGAACTACAAGTCCGGTTGTCGTGCCCCAGTCATGTAAAAAAACACAACAAAATGTACAACTCCCATCAAATAGAAAAGTGTTGCTGCAGAGTGCTAGGAACAAAGGGTGAAAACGACAGGGAGGCAGATTTTGGCTAAACGTTAGGCGAAACTTCATAACAGTAAAAGCTGTTTGACAGTGGAACAAGCTGCTGCAGGAGAAGCTGGGCTCACCTTTGCTAGAAATATTTAAGCAGAATCCGGATGGTTATCTGTCAGGGAAGCGACCTTATGCCAAGTCAGACAATTTGCCCACTTAGCTCAGCATTGCAGACACTGAGTGACAGCGACTGTCCAAGATTTCAGGCAGGACACATTCCCAGCTCTACCAGAAGATTGAACCCGGGACCTTCTGCATGCAAAGCAGATGTTCTCCTACTGACCTATGGTAATGAACTGTAGTAGCATCCAGCACTGAAGAACCTGCACTCGGAGGGGGGATGAGTGGGCAGGTTAGACTAGATGTCCTTTTGGTTCTTTTCTGTATGATTTTATGCTGCCAGGGGGATGAGTTCTTTGACATCCCTGTTGTCTATATGCAAGCTGTTTGTTCTTAAAATTGGAGAGATCACTGGTTGTTGTTTTCTGGCTTCTATAGCAAGGCTGTTCAACAGGCGGCGCTGGTAGATCCTGATCGAACACGTGATCCTGAGCAACCGCCCCTTCCCCCCAAAAAAGCTCGACAACTTTGGCTTTGGTCAATCCAATGGGTAGATCACTTCCAATTTTTTTATAGTGGGAGTAGATCACAGTCTCTTGGAAGTTAGACATCCCTGTTCTATATCATGAAATTTAAATTTATTTATTTTTTAAAGGAGGATCACTTCCATCATGCAAACCCATGTTGGCAATTTAGCTTGGATAAAGTTTTACAACTCTCAGTAAGAACTAAGCTGGGTGGGCGTTTCTCTCATTCTTTTGGCATACTCACGGGAGCTGACGGACTTCTGCATACTCCATCCGCTTGGCGCCAAGCAGGGGGGCTGCCAGACTCAGGAAGGGCCGGCTCTGCTGTTTGGTCGCTGACCATGAGGCCAGGGAGGAGCAGGTCTTCAAGATGCAAGGGGCAAGAACCCCTTTGGAGCTGAAGCGCCTGCAAGGTGGCAAATGCAATCACCAGAAAGCAAGCACCAAATAAGGGAATCTATAAGGAGAAGGGAGTGTCCATTTCTCAGCCAAAGGGGGAAATAGGAAGCTACCACTATTGAGAAATCAGCACTTTCTTAGAAGTACCTAGAAGGGGAAGGTGGGAAATGGTCAAACTAGTTACATCCAGTTTTTTCTCGTGCTGATCTTTTGTTATTAATTAGTAAGGCATGTTCTAATATGGGCACAGGCCATCCCAAGTGAAACATATTAAGGCTGCAATCCCAGGCATTCTTAGCTACAGAGCCGGCTCTGCCATTAGGTAGCCAGAGACGGCTGCCTCAGGCAGCACAAGCTCCTAGGGGGCACCTTGCCTGCTCCACTCACTCCTCCACTGGCAAAGAAGCACTGATTTTGGCCAAAAATGACGCCGATGTGTTGGCACCACTCATAGGCGCCGACTCCATGGGGCCTGAGGGGGCCTGAGCCCCCTCAAAAATTCGTTTGGGGGGGCTCCGCCCCCCCAATAATTTAAGAAAATTATTACCGTATTTTCCCCTCTATAACACGCGTGTTAGGGAGCGTGTTAGAGAGCGAATGTGTGGTCCCTGGAGCCGAAAAATCAGGCAAAAATCAAACCGCGCGTCGGAGAAGGGAAACCTGAAAAGAGGAAGCGGCTGCTTTCCTGCATTCTGCCTCAGGGTCTTACTGCCCACCCTCCTCTGTTTCCTTGCTGTGTTTGCTCAAACGGAACAAAGAGCAGGGAAAGCCCCTCCCCTCCAGGCAAGCAGAGGGGAAAGCAGAGTGCAGCTGAAAACATGCAGGAGGAAGAGAGAGAGAGAGAGAGAGCGTGCGCGAGCTGGCTGGCTTGGGTGGGTAGGTGAGGGAAAACTTTTGCCTTCCTTTCCTCCTTGCCGTTATACCCCTCTCCTGCATTCTTAGCCAGCTGCTTCTCTGCACACCCCTCTCGTGCTCCTTGTCTGTTCTGTGTTTTTCCTTCCCTCCCCACTTAAAATGTGGTTAAAAAGCATGGATCCACATGGATCCTCAGGATCTTTGCATTGGGTCACCCCAAATTCACCATCAGATCACATAGCATGTCCATGGCTACAGCCTGCCCCCCAAAAATCACACACCCACTGTTGCCTGGGGCTGCAATGGTGCAAAAACATGGTTACAAAACATGGATCCACAGGGATCCTCAGGATCTTTGCATTAAAGGTAAAGGTAAAGGTACCCCTGCCCGTACGGGCCAGTCTTGCCAGACTCTGGGGTTGTGCGCCCATCTCACTCAAGAGGCCAGGGGCCAGCGCTGTCCGAAGACACTTCCAGGTCACGTGGCCAGCGTGACATCGCTGCTCTGGCGAGCCAGAGCTGCACACGGAAACGCCATTTACCTTCCCGCTAGAAAGCGGTCCCTATTTATCTACTTGCACCCGAGGGTGCTTTCGAACTGCTAGGTTGGCAGGCGCTGGGACCGAGCAGCGGGAGCGCACCCCGCCGCGGGGATTCGAACCGCCGACCTTTCGATCGGCAAGCCCTAGGCGCTGAGGCTTTAACCCACAGCGCCACCCGCGTCCCCCATCTTTGCATTGGGTCACCCCAAATTCACCATCAGAGCACATAGCATGTCCATGGCTACAGCCTGCCCCCCAAAAATCACACACCCACTGTTGCCTGGGGCTGCAATGGTGCAAAAACGTGGTTACAAAACATGGATCCACAGGGATCCTCAGGATCTTTGCATTGGGTCACCCCAAATTCACCATCAGAGCACATAGCATGTCTATGGCTACAGCCTGCCCCCCCAAAATCACACACCCACTGTTGCCTGGGGCTGCAATGGTGCAAAAACGTGGTTACAAAGCATGGATCCACAGGGATTCTCAGGATTTTTGCATTGGGTCACCCCAAATTCACCATCAGATCACATGTCTGTGGC
The DNA here is from genome assembly GCF_964234715.1 of Podarcis melisellensis. Taxonomy (NCBI): domain Eukaryota; kingdom Metazoa; phylum Chordata; class Lepidosauria; order Squamata; family Lacertidae; genus Podarcis; species Podarcis melisellensis. The sequence goes on along the minus strand of NC_138545.1, from coordinate 32,108,023 downwards.
CACAGCATGAAGCACAAAAATGATACATCATTAATATTCACCGCCCACGGCGGCAGCCAATCAGCTGCCGCAAAGGGTGGGCCCTCACAGGTTCACTTAAGGTCGGGGCAGCCCGGGGCAGCCCGGGGCTCACCCCTTTCGTTCCCCCAGCAGCAGCGGTTTGGAGGTCTTGAGCCCCCCCAATATTTTTTATAAGTCGGTATGGGCCCCCCCAATATATTTTATAAGTCGGCGCCCCTGGCACCACTTCTCCGCCAGCAGCAGAAGCAGCAGGGCAGGAAGGAAAGCAGCACTGGTAGCAACAGGTATGGCGGCAGGAGCAGGGCAGGGCAGTTTGCCTCCAGCAGCGGGACAGGACACAATACCCCTACATATCCTACATATCTAGGTGTTAAGTCCCATGAAACTCAATTGGACTTGCTATTTCCAAATTAAACTGGCTGCACAACCTATTGTTCTTAATGGGACAGTTGTGACCGACTATGTCACTCCCTCACTGAAATCCATGGGAATTCAGGGTGTTATATTTTGGAAGGATAGCACCCTATTTTAATTAATTAATCGCTAATAATAAACACAATCGAGGAGAATGCGTTATTTTTATTGATACTACATAATTCACTTTAATTATTATTCATTTAATAATAGTTGGAATGATTCAAAACAACTCTGCTAAAATGTTATGGTAAGGTCCATTCACTTAAATGGGACCTTAGCAGCTGAAACCTATGCATAGAACCCATATACACAGAAGTAAACCCCAATGAGTTCAGTTCAGCTTATTCCCAATTAGGTCTGTTACAGCCTAATTTTGGCAGGATTCCATGCCGTGTATATACTTCAGCTGCTGCTTTTAGTGTTTAACTTCTTTTTTGTGTGTGCTGTAATTGATATTTTAAATGGTTAAATTCCATGGTTAGCCACCTGCAGCTTCATGATAGGAAAAGGCAGAGTATCCGCCTTTTTAAAGAAACCACAGACATATACTCGAATATTGCTATTAACATTAAAACTACTATTCAAATAGCTCAGTCAGTAGAGCATGAGACTCTTAATCCTGCACTTTGGGCATAAGATTCCTGCATTGAGGGAGTTGGGTCCCTTCCTATGATTCTGTAATTCAGAAGTTGTCTCTATGACGGGCGCTCAGCAGCCCAAAAGCTCTCCGGGCTGAAAGTTTGCGCCTTTGGGCAAGGCTGATCGCCCCGACGGCAGGCGCAAGCATTTGGGGAGAAGGCAGAAACGGCGAGGAAGAAGCCGGATCCCCTGATCTCCAAAACCTCCCTTCTCGGATCAGCCCCCTCTCTTACCCGGCTCCTTTCGAGCATCGTGGGCGGGAGCCCATCTCCACCAAACCCCGGACGGCGAGGCGACCGCTTCTTCCTGCCATTGTTTCACGCTGACCAAGAGAGAACCGAGTGCTCGGGACGGACCGGCGGCTCGCCTAAAAAGTTACCCAGATCCAAGTGCGTCATCGCCGGGGAGGGTGGGCGCGTCTGCCTGTGCGCGTCTGCGGAAGGGCCAGCCCCTTCCCCGCCTTCCTCGTGCGCGCCCGAGGTTGGGGGCGGCGGGGCAGGGGGCAGAGTTAGGTAATGCCGGACTCTGGACTTGGTGGCCTTGTGGGTGCTCCCCCTTCCCGCTTTTTAGACGGCCATGTGTAAGCGCGTCAAAATGTGGTGTAAGCCAGCCTTGTTGCGTTTGCAGAGGAGCCCCTCTACGCAGAAGCGCACCTGGGTTGCCTCGGGCCCTTGGCAAGGACACCTGTTGGCACCCCCGTCTCTTGCGCCAGCTCAGCACACTTGACAGGAGGTGGCTTTCCAGGATTTCAGCTAGTGGCTTCACCCAGCTCTGCTTGGAGAGATCAAGGATAGAACCTTGGACGTTTTCATGCAAGGCAGATGCTCTACCACTGAGCTATGGAAATGTGCCTTTGCTGGAACTGCTATAGCTACCGCTTTGGATTAAAACAGCCATGGAACAATTTGTGCTTGGCACTCTGAGACTGAACATGGAGAGGGTAGAAAGAGCCTGGTCTGTTTGCGTTAAGCCCCTGCTTTGTCATTATTAACAAAATGTTATGTGTATATTTAACAAAGAAGAAATTAGTCCTAATATACACACACAAAGCAGATGGTATCTATTATTTTTGGTTCAGCTTTGGAACCCTTAAAGGCTGAGCTAAATTGGAGGTGGCAATGGCGGCCCTACAATATTTGGAGAAAAAGTGCTTCTGAGCACACCTGTCATAAGCTGCTGCCGGACTCAGATCCAACTTCTGCATCACCAGAGATTTATAGCTTTCAGATTCCAAGGTTGATCTTTAGCTTTAAGCCCTGTCAATTCCTCTACTGTTCTGAGGAGATGTTTTGCATAACTGGAGTGTCTCTGGCTTTCATGCAACCGTGTCTTGCAGTTCCTTTAAAACGAACCGATTTTATCGTCTCACAAGCTTTTGTGGATCCAGATGCATTGGATAAAGTGGACTCCACCCCATGAAAGCTTTTGGCACAATAAATCTGACGCCAAATGACTGTTTGCTGCATTTGTGCTGCAGGTTACTCCTCTAGAAATTTATTTTATAATTGTTCCTTAGCCTCAAGCGTGTTATATAGGAGCCAGGTGGCATTATTCACCTTTACATCAGCCAAGGCTCCCGTACCCTTAAAATGTGCACGACAGGCAAAACTTCAGCAGGACGATGTTTCTCCCTGAGAGAACTCGTGCAGCTGTTAAAGGCAAAAGATAGGCAAGCAGCCCAGAGCTTCCAAAGGGACTTGGGCAAAATAGCTGCCAAAAGCAGTAGGACTGCATTTGGAAACCCACTCCACATAGGATCTGAAGGCAGTTGTTATAAAACAAAAGACAGGGCTGTATTCTGCAAATCTTGTAATGGGAAACAAAAAGGGGCATAAGTGCCGTAACACACTGGATGGTCATTAAGTTCTCTTGGTATCCTCTGTTACTGAGCAGCAGGGTGGGGAGACTGGTTTAGCGTGTCTGGCAGCTCCATTGTACTTCGCCTTCAGGTGCTAGGATACTAATCTCCCAACGGAGGGCACTTCTGGGCGGGTGCCTAGTCCTAACAGCTGCTGGGCACCTTTTCTTTGAACGGTCGGCCATTGCCATCATGACAGCCACAGACAGGCACAATGTGAAGCACATTGGCAGGCTTTCCAAACTGGTCTGGTGATGCCAGAAAGGGCCACAAATGACCCCACCCCTTGCTCACTGCAGCTGCTATGGGGTGGCCAGAGAGAGAATTATGGGAGGCAATGCTCCACCATTAACAAAGTGAGAAGGATCCTGGGGCGGAGATGGCTTGCTTGAAGATCCACTTCCGAGAGCCTTCTGGTGGTTCCCTCGTTGAGAGAGGTGAACCAGGCAGAGGCTATTTTCAGTAGTTGTGCCGACCTTGTGGAACATCCTCCCAGCAGATGTCAAACAGATAAACAGCTATGTGATTTTTAAGAGACATATGAAGGCAGCCCTGCTCAGGGAAGTTTTTAGTTTTTTGGTGGTGTATTGTGCTTTTTTGGGATGCAGGTGGTGCTGTGGTGTAAACCGCTGAGCCTCTGGGCTTGCCAATCAGAAGGTCAGCGGTTCGAATCCCTGCAACAGGGTGAGCTCCCATTGCTCGGTCCCAGCTCCTGTCAACTTAGCAGTTCAAAAGCATGTCAATGTACAAGTAGATAAATAGGTACTGCTCCGGCGGGAAGGTAAACGGTGTTTCCGTGTGCTGCTCTGGTTTTGCCAGAAGCAGCTTAGTCATGCTGGCCACATGACTCAGAAAAATTGTCTGTGGACAAACGTCGGCTCCCTCAGCCAGTAAAGCGAGATGAGCGCCGCAACCCCAGAGTCGCCTGCAACTGGACTTAATTGTCAGGGATCCTTTAACCTTTATTGTGCTTTTACTGTTTTTTGTTGAGAGCCGCCCAGAGTGGCTGGGGCAACCCAGTCAGATGGGTGGCATATAAATAACAAACTATTATTATTATTAAAGAGAAAAATATATAATATTGAAAAAAGCAATTTAATTCAACACCTTCTACAAGGGCCTGACCACACTCCATTTCTCCCCTATCATAATGATTCCCAAATGCCTGTGCCAAGACATTGGGTGATCTAAGAAGAGCTAAAGAATGCCTTGGAAAATTAAGCCACCATGTTTGACACCCACTGGAAATCAGAAATTCCATGTCTTTTATGCCAATGCCAGTAGTCAACATAGTCAGATACCACAACAGACCAGAGCCCCCGAAACCAATTGATAGCAACTTCACCACATAGGAAGTTACATCAAACCCAGTCAGACCATTGGCTCATCTGGTTCAGTATTGTCTACACTGATTGGCAGCGGCTGTCCAGAATGCTGGGGATTGAACATGGGATCTTCTGCCGGCAAAGCAGATGTTCTACTGCCAAGCCATTGCTTTTCCTACAGTGTGGCACAAGCAGACAGTAGCTATGCAGACAAAACGTGCCTGCCCAGTAAATAGCCTCAAACAAGTGGACATGCTGCACAGAAAGGCCAAAGGCTGGCAGGGCCGCTGGCCTGATGGAGGTGGTGATGGTATATCCTCCATCACTTTTGAATTCTAGTAAGAAAGAGGAAGACTAAGGACCCACATGGTGAAGAAGGGCCATCACAAAGGTGTGCACACATGGAGACAGAAGCAGGAATTGGCTGTCGGGAAATGTAGAAATTATCTTCAACTGGCTTCAAAGAACTAGTATTCAGGGTAAAGGCAAGAGCTCATGAGAGAACACTCATTTTTAGAGGGTTTTTTAAAAAATGAAATAGTTATTGAGGAAAAGGTTAAAGCGACTGAAGTTATAATCATGACAAACAGGATGGCAAGTCTTTTTGTTTTCAAAAGCTTTGCATACGTGGGAGGGTTGTCAAAGAAATTTATTTGGGCCCTAGAATCTGGCGCAAGCTCAGGTCAAGAAAATGCATCTTTAGCTTTCCCCGCTCTGCCACAAATGTTTTGATGACTGCAAAAAGAGAAGAACTTGTTCGCCAACCACTGTGGAACAGACAAAGAGATATCCCCACCAGGTGTTAAGGCGTCAGGCACAACCACGCAGAGACGAAGCTGTCGAGAGATGTCGTCTTTATGTGTAGCTTATGCACAGGGCACACAGAACAGAGCAGTGGTGGGCTAAAGCAGAGCAGCCCCTCCCCACCCCTGTGACCTCCGAGTGGCGTTGTTGGTCAGTCGTGCTGCTGAAAGGTTAGTCTCCATCAGAATCATGAAACCCATCAATCGCTTTGGAAGCTAAAAGCTGCTCCTTCTTACTCCATCAGGCACCCCCTCACCCCTCACTTGTTCATGCCTCTCCCTCAGCCTTTTTGCAACCGGGGGGGGGGGGAGCAGAGGGAGGTCAGCCCTGTCCTCTCACCATCAAGCATTTTGAACTCCCCTTTCCCCCCACCTCCACCCTCATCTGTGGCCCCTTGCCGGGGTGGGGCCCACCTGCCGTAGACTTTTCCAGACCGGCAGCACCGAAGGAGCAGAGTGAAGAAGTGATTCCATCTCGGTTCAAAGCTCTACTCCTCTTTGAGGCGTTTCTGGAGCAGGGCCCAAGCCTTTTCTACCTGTGAAGAAAGGAGAGGTGATTGATTATTCGATAAGGTTGACAGGGAAGGGGCTCAGAAAAGGGATGCTTATAAAAGAAGCTGCGGGGTGGTCTCTTGAGTAGCGGCAGCAGTAGACTCTTACCAGCTCACAGGTAACTGCTGGCTCCCACAATGTGGAGAGAACCACGTGTGACTGTTTCACGCGCTGGCTGTTGGACATTTGACTTTGCAGACGCAACCTGGCAGATTCCTCACTGAGCCTGTCTCTGGCTATGATGCGTCTTAGGGCCTGAAACAGAGAGAAGACAGAAACTGATTAGAAGCGTATCTTTCTACAGGGAACCAGGCAGAGGGCCTTCTCGGCAGTGGCACCCACCCTGTGGAAAGCGCTCCCATCAGATGTCAAGGAGATGATTATCTATATAACCTTTAGAAGACATCTGAAGGCAGCCTTGGATAGGGAAGCTTTTTAATGTTTTATTATGTTTTTATATATGTTGGAAGCTACCCAGAGTGGCTGGGGCAACCCAATCAGATGGGCAGGGTACTACTACTACTACTACTACTACTATTATTATTATTACTACTACTACTACTATTCAGAGTAAACATTCTACATGTGGAAAGCACTTTTTGCATACACTCATCTATTTCACTGCCATGTATGTACACACAGCAAAGTGCACGTTGTAAAATAAATAAATAAAAGGTTCCCCAACCTATAATCTAAAGGCAGTTTCCATGTTTTCCCTGCACAGAAGTGCTTTCTGCATAAGAAAGCCACAATATTTGATGCAGCCCTCATGGATTGTATAAGCTTTGAGGTTCAGGTTTATTACATTTGTAAGTCTCAAAGCGATTTACAAACAATTTAACAAACAATGAGCTTTTGAGTTTTAGACAGCCTCTGCCTAGCTGGGTTCCTGCAAGTTCTAGCAAGTTTGTCCAACCAAAATAATAATAATAAATCACTCAGAAATCAGTTTGTGTCTGCTACGCTTTTGGTCCAGCATTGAAAACGCCATGTACTAAATTGTTGAGAGAGACAGAAGTGGAATCGTTTTGCTTCAGCTGCAGAAATGATACAGAGAAAAACAGTACGTACCTCATCTTCCGGGATGATAACCGTCCAGACCTCTTGCACCAAGTCTGCCCAGCCTGCCTCCAACAACATGGCTGCGTCCAGCACACACACAGCATTTCCTGCAGAACAGACAGGGGCAGCTTTGAGAAACTTCCAAGGACAGGCAGGAAAAGAATTCCTTCCCACGACAGAAGGGACGCAGGACTTGTGGGAAAGGCTCAGTGGTAGAGAACGTGCTTTTCATGCAAAATGTCCCTGGTTCAATCCCAGGCATTTCCTGGTAGGGCTGTACAATACCCTTGTCTGAAACCCCACCAGGATAACCGCTGCCAGTCAGTGTAGGCAGTACTGAATTAGATGAGCCAATGCCCTGACTGGGTGTGAGGTACCATCCTATATTTGTGCTATTATTGTCAGACTTCAGGGAATTGGCTTCCTACCCCACCCCCATCCCCACCCCCGTGGCAGTAGATAAGCAGAACAAGGGAAAAGGAGTCTTCTTACCAGTTAGAAACTTTAATAACCACAATGAGAGAACAAAGAACACATCTCCCAATTAAGGATCCCACCCCCTTCTGTTCTACATCTTGTAATCTGATCTTGTACCATCTGTGCTTTGTTCTGCCACTTTCTGAGCTCTCCATTAACTTTGGGGAAGGGGGGGGGGTGAATGCGAGAACGTGAATCTGTTAACCCTCTCTCTTCCCAGTGTTTCTTCTCCTAGCTGTTCCCCATCCAGTACTTCCCAGCTTCTGCCTTCTGAACTATGTCCCTTGGCAAACCACTGTTCCAAATCTATACTGTCCTCCTGTTCCTGGTAAGATTTAGGATCGAGATCAGGATCAGTGGGAGGGGGAGGCTCCCACCATTCCTCCTCAATGAAGCCCTCCCTAGCACGGTCCCTGACAATTATTATTTTAAGCCAGGGGTCAGCAAACCTTTTCAGCAGGGGGCCGGTCCACTGTCCCTCAGACCTTGTGGGTGGCCGGACTATATATTTTTTTTGGGGGGGGGAGAATGAACGAATTCCTATGCCCCACAAATAACCCAGAGATGCATTTTAAATAAAAGGACACATCCTACTCATGTAAAAACACACTGACTGTCCGCGAGCTGGATTTAGAAGGCAATTGGGCCAGATCCGGCCCCCGGGCCTTAGTTTGCCTACCCATGTTTTAAGCCATTTCCAAACTGACTGGAGGACAGTATTTTAAAAAGATATGCCAGAAAAAGCTTCTTTGGTGGCTAGGCTCCATGTTAAATGATTGGAAATAGCCCCTGTAGATTACCAACACCTGTTTGAAAAAGCCAAGATGGCAGCCCCTTCATGAACCTATTTATCCCTGAATCCCCACCCACGACTCCTGCCAAGAACCCAAATCCCTCCTCACCCTGTGCAGCTGCCTCGTCTATCTTTTCTTTCGCTATTCGAGCCATCACTGGCCACATGATATTGTTGAGCCGCGTCAACTGCTCCTGGGGAGAGGGAACAAAAGCAAGTAAGGATCCTGAGGCAAAGGAGAGCTGTTGGTCAAGAAACTAATCTGGGTTGTGTGTGTGGTAACAGCCCAAGATAAGACATGGGTGGGTAGGGGGCTAGAGAAAAACACACATCAGTGCAGAAATCCCAGAGCAGAGCACCTTTGGCTAACAGATCAGTGGGCTGTGAAACATGGTAAAAGAGAAGAGGTATCCCAGCATGCACTTGCACTATTTCTAGCACTGAAGAAGAGTTTGGATTTGATATCCCACCTTTCACTCCCTTTAAGGAGTCTCAAAGCAGCTAACATTCTCCTTTCCCTTCCTCCCCCACAACAAACACTCTGTGAGCTGAGTGGGGCTGAGAGACTTCAGAGAAGTGTGACTGGCCGAAGGTCACCCAGCAGCTGCATGTGGAGGAGCGGAGATGTGAACCCGGTTCCCCAGATTACGAGACTACCGCTCTTAACCACTACACCACACTGAAGTGCCCAGTCTAAGGGTCAAACTGTGCATACTGTACAGTGAGAAATTGTTCCAGCATGCACTACTCCCCATTGAGTACCTTTCACCCACAAAAGAGGAAAACATTCTGAGAACAGAGGTGAAAGGGTTCTGTTAGTTTTGTGGACTGAAGAGGCAGGCTAGCGTCAGAGGCACAAAGGGGAACAAAACAAATTATGGCCAATTGGGAGAGGGAGGGGTGTGGTGGCTGAAGTTAAACATTGATCCCAAAGCCAGAGGGCTTTTTACCTGGTCTCTAAACACTTTGGCCCCCAGGATTTGTCTGTTGATGGTTCCATCTTCTTTCAAAATATCTGCAAAGAAGGAACGGTGTTACTTGTTCTTGGTTCCGTTCAGCAGGGGATCTCAAACTTTCTACCCAAGGCCCCACTTTACAGGACTGAAAAATAACTGAGGCCCGCAAGTAACAAAAAAGTGGTGCAAGAGTGAATTCAGTCACAACATGGTGACAATGGAAGCAGAGTTTGGCCTAATCTGCTGGCAATTACGGACATCATTTTTCTTGGTATCTAAGCTCTCTTTGGAAATGTCTCAGCATTTTTCTGGTGGCAAGGGGTTCCATAGCTCAGCTTTCCTAGAGCTAAATGCAGGCATTTGATCAGGAAGTACTGTGACAGCCTCCATATTTCAGGCAGAATCTGCTAGCCCAGAGGTAATAAATAGAAAATATTTCTATTTTATATTTTCCCCTTCCTGCCCCCCATCCCCTGGCATCTCAAAGTATTTTTACTCATCTTCTGTAATTTCTTCTCCTGTTCTCTTTTCATTGGCCCTTATACCTCACCGCAACCTGCCAGTGCCTTTCATCCCTCTTTCTAGGTCCTTTCACACTCAAACTCTTCCTCTTACAGCAGCTTCCTACCACCATTCCTTTCTTTTCCGTGGCCCTTCCATTTTAGAAACACTGCTATACAGTTATTAACATTTTACCTACAATGGTTCAGTCTGCATGTAACATGAAACTATAGTTTAAAACAAACCATGGTTTCATGTGAGCCAGAAAAATTCCTGTGATCCTCTCCCACTCCTGCTGCTCCACAAACAAGTAATAGCTCAACTTGTATTATCCAAACTCCAAGGTTTGATGCTGGCTTTCTGCTCATTTTTTTTTTTTTTTTTTGGTGGGAACAAACCATGAGCCCTGGTTCAGACAACGTAACAAGTCAGACTCTGTCTTGTTTTGTCTGCAGCACAGCAGCAGTAGGAAAGGAGCGCTACAGAAAATCATTGACATCAAACCAGAGTTTGCATGTTCACAAACTTTCTAACTGTTTGGGGGAAACCGTCAGCAATAACATGTTGATGAACAATGCAACTTTTGTTAAAAACAAAAAGAAGAGAAATAGAAAAGGGAAAACTAGGTCCGGAATTGGGATGGGGGCATACATAATTTCTAGAGACAAAAAGCAGCCAGGCTGTGGGCTAGGGGACCAAGAGGGAGAGATAACCAAACATTGTTTAGCTGTAATTCCTGAAGCACTACCTATGCAACTTAATTTACTAGTCTCCCTGACTTTAAAAAATGTTTCCCAGGAAGTCTGAAATACCTGTTCCAAATGCTTCTACCACCTGTGCATACACAGGACCTCCTGGATGGTAGATGTTGTGTCCAAGACTGTCCATATCCAAATGGAAAGCACCGAGGCGAACCAGATGTTGCGCAATGGAACTCTTGCCACTACCGGACCCGCCTGTCAGCCCAATAACGTAGGGATGGCAAGGGACACCTGGATCTTTCTGGGGGTGGTGAAGGAGAGAGAGTGGTTTGGGGACACAGACACAATTATGCACATCCTAATTTTGTTGTTATAACTGTTGCTGCTCACGCTGAGCCGCTCTAAGACGTTACAGCAGAGATGTGGCAGCCATTGTTCCGTGGGCTCGTCCTACAGCACTGTTGTAACACTGAAAGGCCTGTCAGCAGGCAAACTTCTGCTCATGTTGACTCAGACGGACATTCCAAGTTCTGCCCTGTCTTCTGTGGGCAGCATCCTCTTTATCTGGGGAGTTTGTCTGCCACTGTCTGTGTTTACCACACTCAGTGGCAGAGCATATGCCCGGAGGGGCACATGCATGCTGCAGCCAGGGGCAGAGTGAGCCGCTCATGGCAGACATTCGGCAAGCCACCCGCCTGCGACTCCCAAGCATCCCCCAAGCTGTCAAAACAAAGGGGGAAGGGGGGGATGCTGCCAGCAAAGCAGCATAGATCCCCCCTTACCCTGACGGCTCGGGGAGGCTTGGGAGTTGCGGGCGGCCAGCGCGCTGAATGTCACCCCCCTCCGTAATGACACCCAGGGTGGCGCGCCCACAAAGCTCCCCCCCCTTCTTACGCCCCTGACCACACTTGATGACACATGAGGCCCCTGATCTTGCATGTATGCTCCCCATCCTTGAGTCCTCTAATCCCTCTCAAGCAGCACACAGAGGAGGAAAGGTGGAAAGGGAAAGACAGAGAGGAAGAAACAGTGGCTAGAGTTCATAAGATGGGGAAGGGAGGATGTTAAACTAACTCACCTCCAGTCTCTGCCCACTTAGCAGGCCAGACAAAAAGCGGCCTTCCTGGCTGAAAATCAGAATTTGCTCCTTACCCTATATGTGTCATCTTTTCTCCCTCCACCTCATTATTCTTGCAAGTAAGCCTCCTCCTGGAGATCCAACAACCCCATCTAGCCAACCCATAACCTATCCAGTTCATTGCCACAGGATATTACTCACATGTGGGGGGTGTAACAGAGTCCCAAGCAGCCTGTACCGCAGGCTAGAAGAGCTGATCTTCTCTTCCTCATTCCTGCCATGCAGGGGGTCAAGGGCCAGTTTGATGATGTGGACAGCCAGCTCAGGGAGACCCTGCAACAGAGCATGGGCCAGTGAGGAAGGAGGAGCAACAGTGAGAAAGGAAACCAGAGGGCCTTCTCTCTGCCACAGTTTGGCAACCAGCTGCAGAGTAGATTCTGCTGCTCCTTGAAACACAGCCTGCACCTAAACTTACTCAAACAAAATCAGGCTTGTGTGCTGCACGTTAGATTGCTAGTTAACTTCCTGGTTCCATCATTCCCAGAGACTAACACGGATGTGAATCTGAAGTTCACCTATAAGCAGGTTTTGAAAAGGTGCGATAATCCCTCCTTTGACCCATTGCTTAGTTATTGTATTTACATCCCACATTTATGACAACAGTAGGTTAAGCTGAGGGTCACCCAACTGTATTTCATGATGGAGTAAGGATTAGAGCCCAGGTCCCATCAGTCCCAGTCTTGACACTCCCACCACCACACTATACTGCCTCTCCCCAGTGACTGGGGACTGGTTTCTCTGCCCCAGTGGTGAGAAATGGGTAGCTAAATTAGGTTTAATATTTTGAAATGTCTACGACAACAAACTAGGACAGGAGACTATTTTTTTTAAAAAAAATCAACACTCCCCAAAAGCTTGAGATCTGTAGTTATGCAACTTGGAGTATGCAACTTTAGAGACCTTAAGCTCTTTTACATACAGAATGAAAAATACTTCTTCGCCCAATAAATCTTTGACCTTATGGAATTCATTGCCCAGGATGGTGCAGTGCCCACTAAAACACAGGGGTTCTTAAGAGGATTAAGTAAATGCAAGAGCAGCCGATTGGTGGCTACTAAACCTTCATCGTTAGAAACAGAACTTCCATTTTCAGAGGCAATATACAGCCAACTACCAGTTGCAGTAAATTAACAACATAGGGATGGATGTTGCTTTATGCCCTCTGTTGGATTTATCAAATCAGGGTTGAAAAAGTCTAAAAAGAAATCTAGTCCAACTCTGGCTGGGATATCTATGTTCTCAGTTCAGATTGCTACAAGCACAGAGCCGAAAGAGGCCCTTATACAGAGCAGTTTGAGATTTTTCCTCAAGAATGTGAACCAGGCTGCACACTGAAGAAAGAAGGCCAAACACTTCCTACATCTAGCCACTTTGAATAAGGAGATTAAATTCCAAACTAGCAATATTTCTGAGCAGATATGTTGAGGCATATACATGGTCACGGTTGATAAACAGGAAGCCAAGGCACATTGTTTGTTTGCCTGACCCAGCTGGACCATTCATATGCCCCTAGAGCAAATCTTCTTTGAGCAAAAATCATTGTGACTCAAAGGAAAATAAACACAAGCAGTGCCCGAACACTGGGCTGACCGAGAGATTATATGTTAGGAATGGAGGTCAAAATTTAGCAGATGGCACTCACCATCGCAGGATGCTAGCAAGAATGGATTTAAAAAGAGATGAGATACTGTAAATATATGGAGGTTCAGCCTGTCCATGGCAGAAAAGCCTCTGTTTATTCCATGCACCCCCAAACTTATTGATGATCCGATTTGTTTACAAGGCTGGGGCTCCCAGCACACTTACATTTTCCACCCTCCTCCTGTTGACGGCAAGACCACCCTTGAGGGTCTCTTCGCTGACTATGATGCACTTCAGTTTGCTGTCAGTGATGGACGGGCCAAAGTAGTCAAACAGGGGGGAGATTTCATACCGCAGGGAGGGCTTGATGTCCACCAGGAATTCACTGAGCTGAGCCACACGCTGCTCAAAGGGCAAGATCAGCTCTTTCAGCATCTTGGCTGCAGGTGGCGAAAGAAGGAAGGGGGAAAGATGACATTTTTAGGAATGTGCAAAGAGCCCAGTATGTTCTCCCACATGTGCTGTAGAGATGCCTCACACACACCAGTTAATCTAGCTGCCAACATCCAACATAGTATCTGTCAGGCACAAGGATGCTATCACACCAAGCGGCTTACAGAAAAGGGCAAACTGTCCATCACAGACAGATGTATTTTGAGGCTGATAAGACCTGCCACCTCACTGTGTCTCCTGCTGTGTGTAAGAGGCACCCAAAGCTTATAGGAAAAACAAAATCCCAGGCTGGTTAAAAATATACAAGTTTGAGGGGTTGCGTGTTTTGCTGAGCTAGCAATTAAAAGGCTCATCTTACCCAATAATTTATCGCATCAGAGTAACATAGGTGCATCTGTGATGAATCCAAAGAAGTATAAGCGAGCTCTGTTATAGCTCCCACTTACAGTTCTCCAGTGCTTGCTTTAGCTTTTCCTGTCTTGTTGCCTATATGTGTGCAGGGCTTGGGACAAACAAATGAGAACTAAAGTGCAAGATCTTGACAGGAGCTTTGGCCGAATCCTCTTTGCAAGTTCTGTCTTTTCCAGTTTGTGTGTGGCCAGAGAAAGGGGACATGCAGGATTGCAGGTGGTTCTTCCTATAGCTCAGTGACAGAGCACATGTACTGCAATGCAGAAGATCCCAAGTTCAATCCTTAGCATCTTCAGTTAAAGGAAGATCAGGCAGCAGGTGACGTGAAAGGCCTCAGCTTGAGACCCTGGGGAGTTGGTGTCATTCCTAATAGATAATGTTGGTCTAGAGTAGACAAACAAATAGCTCCACTTGCTATAAGGCGGCTTCCTACCTACAGTTCCTGTCCTGTGCAGCAGAGACAGGGAGGCTGAGCTGTTTGCGCTGTGGTTTCCGCAAAAGGCTTCTACCCCGTTCTACCAAAATCCTATTCAGATCTGCTTGTTTTTCCAACCAAAGCAAACCTGGAGCTTTTGGGCACAGGGACACTCAACAGTTGCAAAGATCAGCAAAACAAATTATGCAAAGCTATTAGAAGCTTTAGAAAAATCACCCTGATAAATTATGTTTGGCAGAGTGCCAAACATATTTTTAAGCGTCACTGGACTTTATGCATTCACCTTTATAAACCATAGCAAGCGTGGGTAAAAAACAGCAACAAACCCGAGGATCTAACATCACTTTTTAAGACATTAGTTTTAACAAGTCTGAAAAAAATATTTCAAATTCCTAGATATCAGCTGTAAATTTTGTATGCCCGGGCAATCATGTGTGTAGGATGTTCAAGTCCTATTTTTAAAAACAAGCCTATCCGTGTTCTTGGTTTACTGCTTGTGGTTAAGCTTGAGTTTAGATGTACCGCTAAACCAAACTAGCTCTGGGGAGCACAGCAGGACCAGAGGAAGAGCTTAGCAGCTGTGATTTTTCCTGTGAGTACCACTACCTGCATGTTCACATTTATCCATGTCTTGGTTTAATGCTGTGTGTGAACTGGGCCTTTATCTTGTGGCTCAACAGCCTCCTTTCCAAATTCACATCCTAGCCTCTGAAAAAACAGAAGGATTAAATTTCTGATCCTCAAGAAGAGAGAAAACCAAAATTATCCAGCTCATATCAAAACAGAAAAGATGTTGTAGGGTCAAAAATATCCCAGGCATATGAAAGTCTCTGGGTAGTATTTAAGGATTTGGAATATTTCTTCATCCTGTTAGACCAATTCTTAAACATTTGTTGCTAATGTTTAGATAATCTGAATTCTTTTTTCAAGGCCTGGAAATGTAACTAACTGGTAAGAAATAGTTCCAGTCAGGGCTAGATATTGTTTTAAGTTCCTAAGCACCAAAATAAATGTCCAGGCCACAAGGGAATTATCCTGCTCACTCTCTCACCCAATTCTGGGGTTTTCCAGCCCTGATTCTAGCACAGCATTCGCTCATTCAGTGCTCTTGGTTTGTTTAAATGGCATTACATAAGAACCTACGAAGAGCCTGCTGGATC
This sequence comes from Podarcis melisellensis, assembly GCF_964234715.1. Classification (NCBI taxonomy): domain Eukaryota; kingdom Metazoa; phylum Chordata; class Lepidosauria; order Squamata; family Lacertidae; genus Podarcis; species Podarcis melisellensis. Next base: position 32,092,739 of record NC_138545.1, on the reverse strand, counting down.
AGCCCACTAGCCTATCTAGTCCAGCATCCTTTTCTCATAATGGCCAACCAGATACATGTGGGAAACTTGCAATCATGACAAGAGTGCTCTGCCCTTCTACAGTTTCAGTAGCATTACCACCTCCAGCCATGGAGAAAGAGCATAGCCATCATGGCTGGTAGCCATCAATAGCTTTACGGGACCTTGGAGAAAGGGCATACATGGTTCAAAGGGACCCACTTTCCAGGAGATCTCTGTCCGAGACGCCCACCACAAGCCGATTTTCTGCCAACATGCAGCTCACGCTCAGAAGGATCTTGTGACCGTTGTGAAGTCTATCAAAAGTGCCCCCTACAACGACATCACTATAGCTCTGCAGTGGCTCCTCAGTTGCGTTGGTCTCATGCTGTGCGGACAGCTCCTCATCGCTGACTTCTAGCTCATACTCAGGGTACAGCAAAACAGAGATGAGATTGGGGCGACAGCTGTAGCAGCTGGTAGCGTAACGCTCCAGCCGCTGCTTGACTGGGTTGGATTGCCCTCCATCTCTGGTTTCAAAGTCAGTAAGCACCACTTCAGGAGGTTGGGAGAGGTTCTGCACAGATCCAAGTGCCGGAGGAGCAGCTCCCTGGTTGAGGATGTTGGTGAGCAGCACCCGGACATTGAGGTGGCGATGGATGTCAGCGTTGGCATATAACTTGCTGATAAGGGTGTACACCTCAGATGTAGCAGGGACATACGTAGAACGGGGCTGTGTGGAGCCGGTCAAGCTGAGTCCTGGCTGCAGGTGAATATAGAGTGTGTCTTGTACCAGCCGGGCAGCTGAGGCGAGAATGGGTACCAGACGCAAGGAAAGTGCTGACAATGGCGATGTCAGAACCAGCAGGCCTGAGCGGAAAACCGACATGCTGTCCAGCAAACACAGGCAGAGAAGGAGGGTGCAAAAGAGAAGAGAGGCAAAGGTAAGTGGGAGGCAGCATAGTATATATAGGGAAACTTTATGCAACAATCCTACCAGAGTCACCATCCAAAAATACAAAAATCAGATCCTGTACCCCAGAAGTACTTTCCCATTAGCAGGGTGGAATTGGGGCCCCCAAACTGAAATCACTAGCATTGGGCAAGTCACACAGTCTCTCACAGCCTAACTTACCTCACAGGGTTGTTGTGAGGCTGCAGTCCTGCTGAGTTTATGAAGTGAAAAGGTTGAATAAGCATGCATATACAATAACCTTCACTACTGCCAAAGAAATGCCAATCCCTGTTTTAATTCCCTTCTCCCCTGTCCTACTTTTTTTGCTTGGTTTTTAACTTCAACGTTTACATTTAGTTAATAGGCAATACAGCATGTGCAAATGAGTAACAGCCAGCATTTATTTCTCAATGCGTATTAACTCTCAGCTGGCTGGGAGGAAAGTGGTGAAAGACAGAGAAGTGGAAGGGGAAGGTGTCTTAACAAGTAATCACTTCTGCCTCCTCTTCACAGCAGCAGTGCTGCAGTACTGATGTGTTGACTATATCACATATTTTTTCAACAGCCCAAGCAAGAAAGGCTCCATACAGTTCCCCAAGACAAAAATGAAAATTTGTTTTGCATTTATTACTTAAAACTTTTGATGTGCAGCCCAATCCCATGTTTGTTTATTTGGAAGTAAGGTCCAGTGGTTTTATTTACTCACATAAAACATTTGTACCCTGCTATTCTTCCTGAATACCCTCGCTGCAACACAACTAAGTTAAAAGGGCTTACTTCTATTTAATTCCACTTGGACTGAGATCTAAACATAATAATAATAGTAATAAAGATTTCAATAGACATGCCAGCTAAAAATAAACTATTCAAATACAGTAAGAACTGAAATCCTTAGTATTTTTGTACAGTATATATAATGTCACTGGGATGTACTGTTATGTTGTTTATTAATTTCCAAGTTACGGTACTTTGTAATAGGGCATTAACATTTCAGACAGTTCTTTGAGGAGATCATGCATAGTATCTTTACTACCTGGGTGTCTCTCCTTTCAAACTGTTTAGGTAGATACATAGATATCACCTACCCTGTCCATTTTAATTTATATGACTCAGGCAGCAATCCTATGAACCCAGGAGCAAGATCCTGTGAATATAGTGGGACTTATTTCCTAGTAGACATGTATAAGAATATGATGTTATTTATTTTCTGTTCTAGCAAATCTGCAAACTTAGATTCATTAATCTCAATGGGTCAGCTCTGATCAACACTCAGTAGGCTCTCAAATCTGAGACTCGGACTAGCATTGGATAAAACCCTATATGTTTATTGGCCCACCTTTCTTCCAGGGACCTCAAGATGGCATAGGCAGTTCTCCTCCTTGCCTATTTCATTCTGAAAACAATTCTACCAGATAAGTCGGGCTGAAATATAGCGATTGGCCTCAGATCGCTAAGCCTGGAGATTTGGACCAGTTACCACCCTGGACCACTGCCCAACCAGTGGCTCAGCTGATAGACACTTCATCTCAAGGGTTCGTGGGATTATTCCAGCCCCACATTTGGGCAAAAAGATTCCTGCATTGAAGGGGTTGGACTGGATGATCCTTGTGGTCCCTTCCGACTCTTATGCCACAGCCCCCAATCTCTAGCTGCTTCGTGGACTCTGCCTCTCCGTTGCCCCCTGGTTACCTCCCAGATCCCCCACCACCACCTCTCGCTTTTCACTCCCTCTGACTTTCATATTCTCACTTGGCTGAAACACCCCAATTTCAAAGATCCTGTTCTTTTCCCCAGCCCACCAGCATCTATGCTTCGGAAAACGTAAGAAACATATTTTCAAAAATGCCGAAGACAATAAGCCTCTGCTCTGTGAGGTGGGGACATAATCAGCGGGCGACCTGTCAGTTAGAGAGAGGCTGCTGCCACCTCTGCAAAAGGAGAGTGTGCGGCGGTTATTTCCTTCCCCCGGGTTTGCTCGCTCCCTCCATTACCCAAGCGCTTCCCCTGGCACTCCCACCCCGCCCCACGGCTCCCCGAACCGCAGGCCGGCCCCGCCCCATATCCCCCCCCCTCTCGTCTCCCCTCGCTGGCAAGCAGGGAAGAAGGAACGGCGAGGGTCCGGGGTCTCTCTCACCCACCTGCTGGGAAGCCCCAGCTGAGGCGCCGTGTGATCCGGAAGCGTTTCCTCCCCCAACCGGAAGTGCCGCCTCACTGACAGGGGGATAAATAAATAAATAATAATTATTATTAAAACCGCAAAAAACCCACTGTATATTAAAGGAACTGATAGGTTTGGGCGAGAATGGGTTTCATTTCTGTAACCCGAAAACGTTTAAAAGTGGCTAAACGCAGCGAGCCCGGGATTCTTGCTGTGCTGGGGGCGGAGCTAACCGGAGAGGGGGGGCTTAGGGAGAATGGGAGGAGCTGGTTTACATGTGGGAGGAGCCACAGAGGAAGAGGGTCGTCGTCGTCGTCCCCGTCCCCCCCCCCCCTCACCGTTCGATTCAGTGCTTCCTCGTTTCTGAGGGGGGAGAGAATGCGAGGCGCGTTTGTGAAGGCGAGTGCCAGAGTTTTTAAACAAGGCATTGCGTGCAGAATTGTTTCCTTTTGTCCTCCCTCTTCCCACGTTCAGCTTCATATGGTCTGATATTGCGATAAGGGAGTGAGAAACTTACCCCTGCCCACTTTCCCCAAACCAGGCATAATTGTGCATGTCTCTCTCTCGTGTTCCCACTTCTTAGCCGCATTTCCCCTCCCAAACTAAAAGGCTCCCAATGTTGTAACCTTTCCTCATAAGGGAGTTGTTCGAGCCCCAGGATTATTTTGGTTGCCTTTCCTCCCTCCAAATTCTATATCCTTTTTGATGTGCATTACCCAAAGTATTCCAAACGTGGCCTCATGTTACATAATTTGCATAACTACATCATATTGGTAGTTTTATTTTCAGACACTTTCCTAAAGATCCCTAATATGGAATTCAGGGTTTGTTTGGTTTTTCCCAACTGCTGCACAATGCGTCTATATTTTCATTCCACCACAACTTACTTTCCCATGTGGTCACCAGCAGTTCAGATTCTATGAGCTGTTATGTGCGATCTTACCATATTTTGCCTCATCTTGCATTTGCCATTTTAATGCGCATTCACCCAGTTTGGCAATGGAATGCCCCAATTTTTATTGGAGAAATGTTGGAGGGTATGTTGGCATGATATTTTTGGTGCTCCACACAATCCCTTTTTGTTCTTACTACCTTGAACAAGTTGCTTGTTCAGAAGACCTGCCCATCTCACTCATAATTAAGGCTCATTTATGAACAACTTAAATTGTACGGGTCCTCCTAATACTGGCCCTAAAATGCTTGGTGTCCATATACTAATGGGAATGCTTCCAAACATATGTAGAAAGTTTTATTCTCACCACTGAGCACCCATCCCTAATAATGCCCACCCATTCCCTAACTCTTTGGATCCAGACGTAAAGCATGTCAGCAGATTTAACCCTCTGCCCCCACCCTGCAACATTTGGGGGAAATAATTTCCTCTTTCTCCCAAAGAAAAAAGTGTGATGATTGTGATGCCTGTGTTTGTCCAGTGGGGGCTCATTCACAAAATGCCAGAGAGAGATCAAACCCAGATGATATGTGAAATAAAGAAAACATTACCTCAGAGACTAGACAGAATGCATTTTATAGCCACTCTACCACTACATAACTTTTCACAAGGTATAGTTTCCAAACTTTCTTGAACCCAGCAAAACTACTTATGTGATCATACTGTGCCAGTCCCCTCTCCTCAGGGGAAGGGCCATAGTTCAGTGGAACAGTATTGCATACGGAAGATTCCAGGTTCAATCCCCTGGCATCTCCTGGTAGGAGTGAGAATGTCCACTGTCTGAAATTATGGAGAGCCTTCTATAAGTCAGTGTTGAAAATACTGAGCTAGATGGATCAAACAAAGTGGGAAGGGCAAGCCCCTCTCAGCCAAAGGTACATGGTGTTTAGTACTGGTGACAAAGAAAGCAGTTTGTTTAACATTTATATCTTGCCTTTCCTGCAAAAAGCTCAAGCATATGGTGTTCAAACCTTGTCTCTTGTTTATTGGCACAGTAAACGTGTGAGATAGGTTAAGGCTACAAAGAAGAGTCATTGGCCCAAGGTGACCAAGTGAACTTCATGGCCGAGCTCGAGCTGGGATTTGAACCTGTGTCTCCATTTTTTATGTGCCATTCTGATCACTACACCACACTGGCCCTCAAATTCAGCTTAGGCAAAATCTACTGAGGATGTGCCAATACATATGAAGAAATTTATCTAACCATCAAAAAGCAATTCTCTGGCAAATGTAGGAAGAATGCAACATCAAAAGCAGCAAATCAGAGGTGTTCAGGGGATGACCAGCTGTTTAAAGACAGTATTTCACCTGAATGGATAAAAAGAAATGACAAAGTATTAGCATTTAATTAGCATTGCATTAAAATGTATAACTTACAGTTAGCAGGGAAGAGAAAGGATGGGAACCAGAATCATTTGTACTTTATTTTAGTGGGCTGTATTATTATAAGTAGTAGTAAATCTCTATACTGCCCTTCATCCGAGGATCACAGGATGGTCTACAATGAACTCCCAAACCTGTCTGCTTCTCCCACTTCAACCCTATGTTGCACACTAAGAACTGCTATTTTTTTTACCAATTTTTTTAATTGGTTTTCCATAATTTTTAACAAATTATCACCAAATTAATACAAATTCAATACAAATTAAAAAGCTAACTTCCCACCCACCCCAGGTGCCCCCTCTATTTTCCTCCCTCCTTTGCTTCTCCCAATAAAATAACTCTTCCAACTATCATTTCAAAATGCCTTCATCCCTTCTCCCTACACATCACCTGTTCAATTACCAATTTCTGCTACGGCTTTTATAAATTGTTATAATCCTCGGAATAGCCGAGCAGAGTAAATCCTCTTTTATCTATCTGTAACAGTCATTCATCAATTTTGAAACATTTCCTTCTGATTCCTCTTGAGTAACACTTTGCTTCCTCCCAGACAACATGCACACATTCCTCCCTAGTGGTGCTGCGTGTGAGTGTTCAGAACGTAAATGGTTAAGGGTTCTGAGTGTGCGTCACATTCCGACGTCAGACGTAAGCCGGGAGGCGACAGAAGCTTTTAGAAGCTAAGGAGGAGGAGTTTTTTCCTGTACTTTCACTTCTCTCTGTGTATCTGTGAGAGAGAAAGACGTGCCTTTGGATATGGCTGAAAGAAGCCCCGGTCTTTGTAGCTGAAATGCTTCAATAAAGAGCTGTAAATAGACGGAGCTGTCTGTCTGTGCTTGCCAGAAGAAGGAAGTAAGTCTGCTTTACACCGCTGTGTGTTCTACTCTGCTAAGCCGTGACCTGAAGGGAGCAACAGTGGCGCAGCTTTGAAGAAGTGTGCCGGACCCGTTATAAACTGCTGATTGACGATCATAAAGTAATCAGGTGTCACGGCAGATCGATATCCAAGAGGTTATGGAGGTCAGCCAACGCTCGTAAAGCAGACGCTGTGAGCCTCAGGAATGTCTTTGAAGTTAGCGTTCTGAGGCTGAGGGGCCGTCGGAGGCCAACGGGAGCTGACTGGATGCCAGGGAGCAAGAATGATTAATTGCCTGCTTCTAAGAGGCAATGAGAGCTGCTGATACAGAGAGCTGGCTGGAAGCTGAGAAGCAGCTGGAGCTAAAAGCAGCTGGAATCGTTACTCCAAGCAAGGGAGAGCCGGGGGAGCTGGTACTGAGCACTGAGTACGGAGTAAGTACAGCTTGGGGCACCTTGGGAGAACGGGAGAAGATGGCCAAAAGCCAGAATATACCTCTGGAAAAGCTCACTCTAAAGAGTTGGGCAATATGGAGCAGAAGAATAAGGGGATGGTTCCTAGTCGAGGGGCTTTGGGAAGCAAGCCAATGGGAGCCAAAATCACCCCTTAGCTGGCCAGCAGCTGGAACAGGCGTTGCAAGCTGTGGGGCTGCGTGGGCTGAAGATAGCCAGCAGAGAATGCAACTTGAGCTGGATATGCTCAGAGCATGCGTTGATGAATCGCTGAAGCCTCATCTTGAGGGCGTTGAATCGGCCCAGGCCGCCTGGCAGGCGCTGAGGAGTGTGTGTGAAAGCTCAGCGGGAGTCAGGCCAGAGGGGGCTGGAAGAAGCCCAGGGGGGGCTGAAGTATGCCCAGAAAGCCCAATGGGGGCTGGGACAGTGTTGGGGAGCTGTTGTAATGCTTCTACACGTCTGTGTGATGGACTGGGTCCTGGAGAGGCTGGACTGGCAGGCCCTGTTCCCGATGTCTTGGCCTCTAGGAGCGCTAGTGAGCAGATCGGGGGGGCGAAAAGTTCCAAAGGCAAGTTTAAAAGACTTTTCACTTGTGCTGAAGCGAAGAGCAGCTTCAGGGGGGGCCAGGCTGGTGGGAGTCGCCGTTCCAGAAGGAGGAAGGCCAAGCCAGCTGTGAGGAGCCCCGGGCAGTGTTTTTCCACTGGAGTTCAATGTCTGCGTGGCAGTAGCCCCCACCGGAGCAGAGAGCCGAGGCAGGATGTTGGCAAGGACACTTCTCATGGGAACCAGACGGGTTTCCATGGCAACAGGCCTGGGAAGGCAGGCCAGCGTGCAGGTGGTCAGGGGAAGCAGCAGGAAGAGTCTTATCAAGTTTCTGCAAGCATGGCATTGTTCGAAGACGGCCGAGTGGAAAATTTCGAGCTCAGCCTTGTTATTGACTCTGCAACTAACCGCAACATGGTTCCAGAGACCCCTGCAGTCGAGATGTGGAATTGCATGGCAGTTTCAAAGGGACAGACTGTAAAGTTCGCAAATGGACAGAGATCGAAAATCAATAAGCGTACTAATGTATATCTTTCTGTTTTGCAGGAGGCGGTGGATTTTTGTGTTGTTCCAGGGGTTCATCACTGTTTGTTATCTGTGCCTTATTTGTTAAAAAAGGGTTTTCAGGTTTGTTTCCAGGGGGATTCCTGCACAATCTCCAGAGAAGGAAGACGACTTGTTGAAGTGAAACGGGGACAGAATGATCTTTTCATTCTTAAAACGTCTCTTGGGGGTGAGGGGAAGGTTGAGAAAGCACAAGCGTCGCGTGCTACAGTTCCCAACCAGCGTACTACAGTTCCCGCTCATGATGCCTCATGTGCATGCGTATGGCATCAGAGAACAATTCATGGGTCGGTAGAGGACTTGCAGACTCTGCCCGAGGTTGCCAAGGGGTGTAGGATTCAAAATTGTGGAAGTGCCATTAATTGTGACACTTGCAAGCAAGCAAAGGTGCGAGGGTGTAGTTACCCAAAGGTGGAACGGGTTACCACCAAACCTTTTGAGCTGGTTCACATAGATCTGTCCAATTCTGTCAGGGAACAGAGTCTAGGGGGGGCCAGGTATCTGCTGACTTTTCTGGATGATTTTTCGCAGAATTCCTGGACTCATGGTCTCAGATCCAAGGAGGATGCAGCACAGCTGATCAAGAGCTGGATTGAGGGAGTAGAACTAAGGTTCTCCACCAGAGTGCAAGCGATCATCAGTGACAGAAATGCTAGGTACACTGGTTCTGCTTTGCAGAAGTTCTTTCATGAGAAAGGGATACGTCACACAGTTACTTCACCCAATCAGAGGGGGGTGGCAGAGCTGAGGAGTGGAGCTCTGGTTCAGGCAGCACAGGTGATGCTTACAGAGTCTGAGTTACCTCCACAGTTTTGACTGGAGGCGGCTAGAGCTGCATGCTTCACCTGGAATAGGACCTACAATTCGCTGGTAGGTGACACTCCGTTTTCTCTGTTGAATGGCCGCAAACCCCAGGTTCACTTTCTGCGCAAGTTTGGGTCTCCTGCGATTGTCTCTGCGCCTGAGGCTTTGCGAGGGCCAGATGGAGCCAAATTCCAGAAAATGATCTTCTGTGGGTATGAGCCAGAAGCCCGTGCATGGCGGTTTGCTTACCCTTCAGGTGATCAGAGTAAGGTGCTGATCAGTAAACACGCTGAGTTCTGTGAGGAGGATGTAAAGTCAAAGTCTCCTGTCAGGCGTGATGTTCTCTCAGAATGTCTCTCTGATCCAGAAGACAGTTCTGATGAGGCGGAAGAAGAGGCTGAGGCTGCTGATGACGACCAGGTCACTGACCAGGGTCAAGAGCACGATGTGGCATCTCCACAAGTTGTTAAGAGAGTGCCCAAAAGTGAGCCTAGTTCTCCTGTGAGTGTGATGGAGAGGATTCGAAGACGCTTTAAGTCAGAAGGAGAATCCCATGATGCAGAGGACACACCTGCTGATCAAAGTGAGTCAGAGGGAACACCTGAGTTTGTGCCTAGGAGGTCCAGTCGCACAACAAAGGGTATTCCACCAGAGAGGTACCAGGCCACAGGTGCGTGGGTAAGTTTCGCACAGTGCGATTCTGAGAGTTGTGAGGTGGTTCCACAGTTGCCTAACAGGGACGCCAAGAGAGGGCGCAAGGCATTGGGGAAGGCATTGATCTCACAGAGTTTTGCTGAGGATGTTCCACAGGTGCAGTCGGAATCCAACGCAAGGGGGGGTGTGAGTGTTCAGAACGTAAATGGTTAAGGGTTCTGAGTGTGCGTCACATTCCGACGTCAGACGTAAGCCGGGAGGAGACAGAAGCTTTTAGAAGCTAAGGAGGAGGAGTTTTTTCCTGTACTTTCACTTCTCTCTGTGTATCTGTGAGAGAGAAAGACGTGCCTTTGGATATGGCTGAAAGAAGCCCCGGTCTTTGTAGCTGAAATGCTTCAATAAAGAGCTGTAAATAGACGGAGCTGTCTGTCTGTGCTTGCCAGAAGAAGGAAGTAAGTCTGCTTTACACCGCTGTGTGTTCTACTCTGCTAAGCCGTGACCTGAAGGGAGCAACAGTGGCGCAGCTTTGAAGAAGTGTGCCGGACCCGTTATAAACTGCTGATTGACGATCATAAAGTAATCAGGTGTCACGGCAGATCGATATCCAAGATATCGAGGGTGAAAATGAAACCTCTAGGTTTTTGTGTTTTTTTTGTATAAATATATAATATACATCCCCCCATTTATCACTGCCAATCTCCCAGCATCACTCCCAAAAGGATGACTTTATTATATTTTAATGTATTAAATCTTACAACTCTAACCCAATTAAACAAATCTTAGTTGATTAACTGTATAGTTTTCAGTTGATTCAGGAAGTGGTCTGGTGAATAAAACAAGTGTTTGCAAACTGGGCAGAATAGGTCTTTTTAAACAGACACCTAAAAGCAGGGCAGGCAGCGAACCCCAGTGAAGAGAATTCCAAAGGATTGACACCACCACTGAGAAGGCCCTGTCTGATCTCATGTAGCAACAGGCTGGAGAGCAAGGCCTCTGACATTGGTCTTAAAAACTAAGGCAGGTCAATATGGATTGGATGAATTAACAGTCTTTTATACCATTCCCTCCAAAGTTAAGCAAATTTCTTAAAAAGCTAAAATGTTATGTGCTGTTAGATCTGCAAATTTACATCTAACACTCAGGATCTGAATTTTGAATTTGTGCCATGCTTCAGCCAATAGACGGTGCATAGTGTTGAACTTAGCAAATGGTAAGACAGAAGTGTGGAAACGTTGCTAGCTATTAAAAACAGAAAGAGATGGGGGCAACCTGATTACTACCCTAGCAAGCCTGTGGGGCAACAGGACTGTTGGTTGTAGTTCTGTGTTGAGATGCTCACCTGCTGTTCATGCCTATTTATTCATCCACCCATCCACCTCGGGATCCATGATCACCAGCTCTTGCCCTTCCAGCTCCCCATGTGTCCCAGCGTTGTGATCCTTTAAGAGAAGCACAAATGGCGGAGCAGTTCTCTCCACTTGGATACCCTTGGTGCTGAGGTACGACTGCAGGGCGCTGAGAAACTGTGGCGGGGGGAGGGGAACAATAACAGATGAATAATGTAAATTTATTGGTCACCCCTGACTGGAACCTAGATTTGTTCCCTTCACAATCTCACTCCAGTTTGTATTTCCTCTTGCAACTGTGGGAGTACCAGATAAATGATCAGGGAATATAGCAAACTGCCTTATACAGCGGCACCTCGGGTTGAGTACTTAATTCATTCCAGAGGTCCGTTCTTAACCTGAAACTGTTCCTAACCTGAAGCACCACTTTAGCTAATGGGGCCTCCTCCTGCTGCTGTGCCACCAGAGCATGATTTCTGTTCTCCTCCTGAAGCAAAGTTCTTAACCTGAAGCACTCTTTCTGCGTTAGCGGAGTCTATAACCTGAAGCATATGTAATCTGAAGTGTATGTAACCCGAGATACCACTGTATCCAGTCTAGTGTTGTCTACTCTGACTGGCAGCTACTCTCCAGGGTTTCAGGCAGGGGAGATTCCTAGCCCAGAACCCGTTGGTTCCTTCCAATGCTACTACAATTCTATTATGCCTGTCCTTGTACTAGATGTCATCGCTGTGGCATGTCACTTATTCCCTACTTTGAAGAAACAAAGCCTTCTTGTTGGCTAGGCACTGTGTAGAGTCCTCAAAGTCAACCGGCAAGCATTAAGAAGGCCTCTGGGGAAGTGGAGTCTTGACAGACAGGATGCCAAGCTCAGAAAGCTCTTGACTTTTAACTTGAGTATCTCTTGAGAGATCAGAGGAAGGGCAAAAGGGAAAAACAAGATAGCGAAAGGAGAGTGGCACTCTTACCTTTGAGAGTCAATTACCTAATGGAACTTTGTGGTAAAAATGGGCCCTGTGAGTGCACACACAGGGGTGCATGTGTGTGTGTAAGTGCACAAGCACAGCAAACCGCAAATCCTCCATCACTACAGATGTAGCAGCCAGCGCCCTCACTGTGGATATGACCTGCTCACCCCCATCCTTCTGGGCACTATTTGGAGTAAGACGTGCAGATCTTAATCTAGGGCTGTTCAAACTGTGAAGGAGACATTGATTGGTGGCTTGTACAGCAGCCCAACAAGGAATGAACTAACCTGCTTTTGTCAAATCCGGTAGTGGATTTTGTCAGCTTGTGACTCCTCAGTGGGCTGCATTTGGCAGAGAATCGGGCTGGCCTCCTTTAACCGTTTTTGTTTTTTTAATGGTAAATTAATCAGATGACATATTAAGGGATAATTTTTATTCTGCCACTTTTTAACCAGTGGGGCTGTAAGTTAAGGGCGCCTGCCTTTATCCCTTGAGGCCAGGGGTTTTTTCCCCATCTGGAAGGTACTGGTGCGTTCCAGCACCTCTCCCCACACCATGTCTCTGGCTCACGAGAAGACTCTCCCTGGAACACAAAGAAGACACCCTCTATGGGCACTGGAGAGGGTCTTCTCATGAGCCAGAGGTGCAGCGGGGCTTTAATTAGGCTCTTCAGCCTCCCAGGCTAACAGTTGAGACATGGAAAGAAGTCTTCCTTTCCTCAGCTCTGCAAGGCGCCCTGTTTCTCCAGCTTTTGCAAACAAGCAGAAGGGACAGGGCAGCTCGTGGAGCTGACAGGCAGGGAATAAGCTTCTCTGCGCTTCAGCTCTGCCCATCCACAGAGCTGCCCTGCACTTCCTGCTTGCGCGCAGAAACAGGAGGGATAGGGCAGTGTTCTTGCACCTTTTTCTCCTAGAAAGAAAAGGACTGCTTGAGACTGCTTGAGAAGGACAGCCACATGAATCTTTTGCAGCAAAGTGAATGAGAAGTATTGCGGCGCCTTAAAACAGGGGTGGCAAATCTGTGGCCTGGCCCACAAAACCACATGCAGTGGCTCACCACCTCTCTGCTTAAAGGCTACTGATTGTATATTGGTTGGACTCAGAGCAGACCCACTGAAATTAATTGGGCATGACTAATTTAGGTCCATTAATTTCAATGGGGGAGGAGGGTGGCGCTGTGGGTTAAACCACAGAACCTAGGACTTGCCGATCAGAAGGTCGGTGGTTTGAATCTCCGCGACAGAGTGAGCTCCCATTGCTTGGTCCCTGCTCCTGCCAACCTAGCAGTTCGAAAGCATGTCAAAGTGCAAGTAGATAAATAGGTACCGCTCCGGCGGGAAGGTAAACGGCATTTCCGTGTGTTGCTCTGGTTCGTCAGAAGCGGCTTAGTCATGCTGGCCACATGACCCGGAAGTTGTACACCGGCTCCCTCGGCCAATAAAGTGAGATGAGTGCCGGAACCCCAGAGTTGGCCATGACTGGACCTAATGGTCAGGGGTCCCTTTACCTTTACCTTTAATTTCAATGGGTTAACTCTGAGGAAAACTCAGTTGGGTCACGTAATCCTATCAAATTTAAGCTTTTGTGGACCTCAGGCCACTTTTTGTCAAGTGGTGCATCACCACATATTGGGTTTGGTTTGTTGCTTCAACAGGGAATATTGAAGAAAATACAAACGTTGGCCTTTCTGCTTACAAGTAATAGCTTTTGGTGTTTTCTTATTATTATTTATTAAATTTGTTAAGCACTTTCATCATATCCAAGGCAACCCACAGCAACTTACAAGCTTTTTATGCATTAAATGTATTAAATTGTCTCCCAAGACAGACAGATGCCAACAATGTATTAAATTGTAAATAATTAGAGGATTTTTGGGGGGAAAGCTTGTTTTCCGGAGTGGGCTGGGGTTATGTTGTGCTCTGCCCATTTTTTTCAAAGGCACTCTTTTTTGCTAACTCTCCGGGTGTTGCAGAGCGAATTCTAAATAAAACCTTGCTTCCCATTCCGCAACAAGAGCCCTCTTACCAGCTCTCTGTTCTGCAAACGGTCCAGCATCTTCCACTGCTCATTCTGGGTGGGTTTCTTAAGGACCCAGCCCTGCACCGGCAGACACAAGAGACTAAGGAAGGTGAATAGCAGAAGCAGGTGCATCCCTCTTCTCGCAACAGCTGCCTTTGGGAAGGAGTAGCTGGGAAAGAAAAGATGGCAAGTCACAGCCAGAGAGGCAGGAGGAGTAGAAGGTGCCACATCACAAGTTGGAACTGGCAACAGGAAGGTCCCTGGACCAGCTCACAGTTGGGTTTGTGGCAAAGGTGAAGAGGCAGCCCAGCTTTTAAATCTGAGCTGGAGCTGACCCGCAGAACGCATTCGGTCATTTAAAAGTGCCAAGTAAATTTTAATGTCTCTGAGCATGTGCAGTGTACCTCCCCCACTCTAACACACAAATACTGAGAACAGCACAAGACTATGGCATAATTTCCAGGCAAGATTGTTAGTCCAATATCTATTCCTTTACATTTCTTAACGCCAAGTCTTGCACTTGAAGCATGTGGGGTCTTAATAATTAGTTAATCTGCATGTGAAGAGTGCATTTCTTTCTCTCCCCCATTTGATAACAACAGCCTCAGCGCAGGTCTTGTTAAATAAGAATCAGCCTGCAGTCCCAGGTTCTAAACTAAGAACAAATATGGGGGAAGGGGCAATCCTCAATCAACTCTAATTAAGTCTAAATACGTCCAAGCTTAAACAACTAATCATTGCCTCCCTGCTTACTCCTGCCTCCATCTCTGCCCCTTTCCTTGGTCTCCCTTGTGTTGAATTTTAGATTTTAAGCAATTTTGACCTAGCCTCTAGTACACAGTAAAGTATTGTGCACACTGATGGCAGCATCGTAATCTAATCAGGAGTTTTAGCAATTTAAATGAAATCACAACGATCATTTCCATAGATGGAAGTTGTTGCTTGCTTTTAAAAATAAATAAATTTGGAGCCTTGCTGGTAACATTTTAGGGCAACTTTGAGAGAGAAGCACACATTTACCAAAGCAATAGTTCATCTTCCCTATTTTCCTTAAATGTTTCAGTAGCTTCCAACACCCCCTCCCAATGCATTAAGTATGAATTTGAATTTATTGCAAACAAAATCAATTGGAGGTGACCTTGCTTGAGGACCCCCCCCCCAAAAAAATATCATTTCTGCTCTGCTCTGCTTTGCCATTAGGATTCCTGTTGTGCTAACTGATAACTCTCAATAATGGGATCCTTGCAAAAAGAAAAAAAGGAGACAGGGAATCCGTACCTCTTTCTCCTGTTTTGTGTTTCAGGATGCAAAGTCTGCGAAGTATGGAGCAAACACCTTTCCCCCCTACTCTTTTTATGTAGTTCTGCAGCTAGAGAGGGAGGGGAGCGAAAGAGCAAAGGAATCGCTGCCTGTTACCGCTGGCATTCCCTGCCTTTGCAAGTACGTGCTGTACCACTGCTGCCCCCCATCCCTGGTGATTCTGTAGCCCCCTCAATACTTCTTAAAAGCTTCCCTTCGTTTCTAAGGCCTTCAATGGCACTTCACATCTAATCACAGAGCAATGCTAATGCATTTTTATTTTATTTTTACTTTTTAAAGATACAACACTTGAAGGGCTCTTGCCAAGCCGCTTTGCGTAGGCTGGCGTCATAGCCACGACCCACTCCATCACAGACCACCCCACCTGCTGCCCTGTAAACAAAGGGCGCATATTCTCTATATATGCTCCAACGGCAGTAAGAATATTAATAGCTAGAAATTGGAAAAGTGAAAAAAGGAATGGCAGGATAAATTATTTGAATACAGCGGTACCTCGGGTTACATACGCTTCAGGTTACAGGCGCTTCAGGTTACAGACTCCGCTAACCCAGAAATAGTACCTCGGGTTAAGAACTTTGCTTCAGGATGAGAACAGAAATCGTGCTCCGGCAGCGCAGCGGCAGCAGGAGACCCCATTACCTGAAGTGGTGCTTCAGGTTAAGAACAGTTTCAGGTGAAGAACAGACCTACGGAACGAATTAAGTACTTAACCCGAGGTACCACTGTATCTCGAACTGGCAAAAATGACGGATGCGATTAGGAGACAGTCTAACCTAAAATTCCAAAAGGAATGGGAAATTTACAGAGATTATTTTAAAAAAACAGTGTCCCCAAGTCAAAACGTGCCTGGATTTGCTTTGATTAATTTTCGCAAAACACAACATGGATTACAGTGGTACCTCGGGTTAAGTACTTAATTCGTTCCCGAGGTCCATTCTTAACCTGAAACTGTTCTTAACCTGAAGCACAACTTTAGCTAATGGGGCCTCCTGCTGCCACTGCGCTGCCAGAGCACAATTTCTGTTCTCATCCTGAAGCAAAGTTCTTAACCTGAAGCACTATTTATGGGATAGCGGAGTCTGTAACCTGAAGCGTATGTAACCCAAGGTACCACTGTACAAGTATTGTATGCGGGAAAACAGTAGAAATGAAGAAAGGATAAATGGAGTAGTTTAAGTCACTGCCTCTCTGACTGTGGGTGGGAGAGTTTCCTTTCAAGACCCCCCTCAATGCCTGATGCTTTAACTCTTGATTGTGAGGTTTATATTTATTTATTATACAGAAATTCCCAGAGATGTCTGCAAACTAAGAGATTATGGTGCAATGCAGTTCTTTGAACTTAAGCAATGCCAAGTTGTCCATAGGGTGATTGTACTGGGTGCAATTCCACATCACTCAATAGGGCTGGGCGATACCAGCTTTTCAACATCGCAAGAAGCAGCATTCAATTAAGCCGGCCCATCAGTGCAAGGATTATTGCTAGCACTACAGGATTTCCCGTCTCCGCCATGTGCTCCCGAAATCTGCTCCAGAGGATCGTGGGAACCCCTAGATTTAGGGGGGCACACAAGGGGGAGGGGGAAAGATCTGTGGTAGAAGCAGTGATCTTTGCATCAATACAGCTACTGACTTAGTTAAATATACCCCAGTTGCAATTAAGTGGTTGATGGGGTGGAACAGTGCCAGTGAAGGGTGTAACTTGGGTGGAATCTAGACACATATAAAAAATGTCATGAAGATGCTTTAAAAAACATGTTTTGAAATATATATATATATTGAATTTGCCATAGCTCACCATCGCCATCTAGTGTCACATTTGTATAATTGCACTTTACAATGCACTTAAAACGTTTTATTTGCAAAGCCCCAAACCCCGAAACAGCTAATCAGCACGATTTATCCGGAACTCAGGTTGTCTTTTTAATAAAGCGTAATAAAATACACCAAACCCTCATGACGGCCTCTCTTTTGGCACAAGGGGGCACGTTTTTATACAGGTATTAAATCAGAAATAATTATTCGGAGATCAGACATCTTTGTGAACAAAATATATATACACATACGCATGTAAACTTACCCCTGAGTCACTCAGGGACAGTAAAGGCACTGAGCAAAATTAAGACAGGCGGAGGAAGGGAAAAGGCAATTGTCTGAAGCAGGGCTTTTTCCAGGCAGAACTCAGGTGGCACCTCTCAGGTGGGCGCCATTGCCATTCTAAGAGAACAAGGGAGGTGTTCAGGGTGAGTTCCGGCACCTCTTTTTCTAGAAAAATAGCACTGGTCTTAAGGCACGTGAGGCTACCACCTTGCTGAAGCTAAGCAGGTCTGGGTCTGGTTGGTGCCTGGAAGGGAGACCATGTGGGAGCCACATATATGGCCGCCTCAGCTTCCATGTTGGGTATAAATGTTATGCAGGAAAAGACGTGTTTGTTGTTGGCCCTACAGTTTCACTGCGTTAGTACAGGAAGCAAAGAACCCCGAAGGGGTGAATACTCCTTGGAAAATCTGCCCTGGCCAGCTTGGCCTTCCTCCTACATAGCTTACCAGAAGGAGCTCACCTTCCCTCTTTCATTGCCACCTGGGCTTTCTAACCCTACAACCCGCAAGTTTCTGAGGAAGAAGCAAGGCAACCCTTCGATGCTATTCCTCAAACCTCACTTCATGCTCACCACATCCCCATAATTCCAAAATGACAATGTTACTGATGAGGCCTGTTCCCTTTCCCAAGGATAGATCAACCTTTTCCCTCCCTACCCAAGCGTTTCTGGCAGAAGACGCCCAATCGCCTCGTTTGGTCTGTTAAATGAACCCCAATGAGCAATGGATTTGTTGTCAAAGATGCCTTGTGTCTTTTTTATATGTAGAAAAAGGCACCTAATAAATTCAAAAGGCTAAACCAAACTGCAATCAGTGTAGCGCCTTCCCGTTTCAGTATTTATCCCTATGGGGAGGGTGAGAAACTAGGGCTGCACTTTGAGGTGGGGTTTATTGATTTTATTGATTTTGAGGTGGGCTTTATTGATTTTACTAGGGCTTCTGTTTACTAGGGATTTCTAATGTTCCTTTTATACACCAATACCAGCTGCTGCGGCTCTTTGATCGATAGATAATGCTGCCATGCCAACCTAAATTTCAAACAACAGGAAAGACCTGTTGTGTGCAAAGGATGCCGCCCCAAATTCCTTCACCTGAAATTGCAACACAACACACTCCCACAAGTCTCCTGGTTAATGGGGCTGCAAGCCAGAATTTTCCTGGAAACAATTAACATGGAAATGAGCAGTAAATTGCCACTAGGCCACAACGTATTTCCACAAGTGTCTTTTGCCTCTTAGGAGATTATCCCTTGGAAATGTGGAAATTAGCCGGTAAACAGGAAAATGGACTAAAGGTGCTGCCTGAATGCAGCCAAAGCCTAGCTTTTTTGGTGGGAAGATCCCTAATGATCCTCTAGCCCAATTGCAGGGAACCTGTGGCTCTTCAGGAATAGTCAGAGGTGCTGGGAGTTGGATGTCCCAAGAATGTCTGGAGGGCTACCAGGTTCCCTGTCACTTCATCTGGTCTCTTCAATGCTTCAAATGCTTGCTTGCGGAAGGCAGCTGGAGCAATCTCTTCTGTAGGTGGTGTAGTGGTTAAGAACAGTGGACTCGTAATCTGGTGAACTGGGTTCGATTACCCGCTCCTCCACATGCAGCTGCTGGGTGACCTTGGGCCAGTCATACTTCCCTGAAGTCTCTCAGCCTCAGTCACCTCACAGAGTGTTTGTTGTAGGGGAGGAAGGGAAAGGAGATTGTTAGCTGCTTTGAGACTCCTTAGGGTAGTGTTAAAGCGGGATATCAAATCCAAACTCCTCTTCTAGCACTTCTGCTTGGGGGTGAGCAGGAGAAAACATGGACCACAGCTGAATACAATCCAGCAGGGGTGGCTAACCACTTCAGGGGCCTCGTGTCAAGGTGGGTGCGACCAGTTTTTTATATTTGATTATTATTTTTAATGGACCCATTGGGAAGTCTTAATGGGGCCACAAAGCCCTTTTTGGCACCACAGAGTCACAGCAGCAGGGGACCCATATGAGTGATCAGTATATATATTAAAATAGAGTACTTAATTATTATTATTTTTTGGGGGGGAATAATAAGAAAAATTGGGGCAGGGGACCTCGGAGGGGCCTTAAAACATTTTGTCATCAGACTATCACTTTGGAATACCTATGAGAGCAGTTAGTAAAAAAGAATATAATAATTATTTTAAAGGTTTCTTGTTGTTGTTGTTTTTACAATGGGGAGCCTTGGAAAGCCCCCACCCCCCAATCTTATGGAATCTCAGATTTTTAAATGAAATTATTATTTTTAAAATGATAAATGTTGGAGTTGCAGAGGCTACACAAAAAAACCCTGAGGGGCCTACAAGCCACAGGTTAGCCACCCCTTGCCTGTGTGGAGGGAAGAGGGCTGCGATGCAGGTAGTCTTTTGGCAGGGAGCTGCGTTGCAAAGCCTCGTGACTGCGCGCTTCCGTCTCCAAATTAAGGCAGCAGAGTCCATCTCCACCACACCGCTAACCTTTTTAGAGCTCAATTTGAGCCAGCTCTGGAACACGTGAAAAACAAGGAGAAGTCCCCCCAAGAACCATGTGCTGAGTCCCTGACAATGATCCCTCAACCACAACTAGCCTCTGCACCCATCTGGAGACAGGGTTACAGG
This sequence comes from Podarcis melisellensis, assembly GCF_964234715.1. NCBI lineage: Eukaryota > Metazoa > Chordata > Lepidosauria > Squamata > Lacertidae > Podarcis > Podarcis melisellensis. Next base: position 32,073,069 of record NC_138545.1, on the reverse strand, counting down.
CTTCCAGACAGGCTTTATAAACTCTGTCACCTCTCTTTCTGACCAGACGTCATTCCCATTCCCACCACCACCAGCTCCTGTGCCACTCGAACACTGGGAAAATGTGCATTTAAGAAGAAGCTGTTCAGTAGTCAGATCTGGCTCAGAACACCCAACACGGGACGAGTGCAGTGGTTGGGACTGACGGCAAGCAGAGACGGGGGCCTGCCAATAGTGAGTCTCTTCTCACGCAGCCCTCGAGCAGTTGTGCTGCACTGCGGAAGGGTAATACTTGAGAAATATCTTCCTGGCTATGTCCAGCGTGTTGCCCATGGCCTTGGCCGGGTACCGCTTCCCGTTGTAGATAAAGCCCCTCTCCACTTGGAAGACGGCTTGGTTGAAGTGGCTCTGGTGGAAAGGGGTCCCGGTGTTGAGGCACTCTACCAGGGTGGACACAAACAGGCTCCAGCGCACCCCGTAATAGTCCAGCACCAGCCCGCCTAACTGCTTGTTGGCGTAGTCCAAGATGTTGCCGTTGGGCCCCCAGAGCGTCAGCTGGTTGCGTGCGTTCAGGTCGTAGAGGACCGCTTCCTGGTCGCTGGTGGCTGACAAGCGGGCGGCTTCCAGCCACCGCCCGAGCAGAAACCGCCTGTCGCTCGACAGGAGGCTGTCTAGCTCCGGGAGGAGGTCGTAGACCAGAATGCCGCCCGCTGTCAGCAGGCGGGAGAGCATTCGGCTCTGGAAAGCCTGCTTGATTTCCAAGTAATACCGGCTCACCAGCTGCTGCATGGCCTGGCGCGTCACGTCAACCAGGTCGTAGCAGAAGGTGCTGCTGGCACCGAGCACGTCGACAGAGCTTTGCAGTAGCCGCCAGGCCTCGTAGACGTCGCTCTCGTTGTACCAGAGCTCCGTGGTCATCCGGAAGGAAGGGCGGTGCACCAGCGGGCTGCGGTTGTGGTTTGTGTACGGCCCAGAGCAATTGTAGGCGCTCTGGAGAAGCAGCTGCCAGGCCGCAGCCGCCTGGGCGTTGCTGGCCCCGTAGCGCTGCGTGGCGTAATCGGACACCCACCGCCGGAGGTCCAGGGGCTCCTTGCGCCAGCCCAGGTCGGTCATGAGCTCGTACATCACGTCGTTCTGCTCGATGCCTTCGGGGGTCAGGCCGATGCCCACCATGGTGGAGTTGGGGAAGCCCCGGGCGGCAAAGGGGCCCTGGTTGATGCTCTCCGCCGTGCCAAAAAGGCCATGGTTGCCGCCGAAATTGTGCAGCATGCACCAGATAAATGGCTGCCCGTAGAAGGACTCAGTCCAGGGGTAGACGGGCTTGGATTCGGCAAAGAGGTCCAGCACCACCATCCTGCCAAGGGGCACGCCCTGGAGGAGGGCACGGACTTGGGCCGGCTGCCAGAAGTCGGGCTGGTGTTGGAAAAGCCAGCCTTGCATCAGCCATATGGCACGGGGGTCAGCTGTGGAGAAAGACATTGCCAATTAGCGCACAACAGAGGTGCTGAATGTTGCTTCTGCTTGTGGAACCTCTAATATACAGTGGTACCTCGGGTTACATACGCTTCAGGTTACATACACTTCAGGTTACAGACTCCGCTAACCCAGAAATAGTGCTTCAGGTTAAGAACTTTGCTTCAGGATGAGAACAGAAATTGCGCCGCAGCAGAAGCGGGAGGCCCCGTTGGCTAAAGTGGTGCTTCAGGTTAAGAACAGTTTCAGGTTAAGTACGGACCTCTGGAACGAATTAAGTACTTAACCCGAGGTACCACTGTACTTCCACCCTGGACTCCTTTCATTCATTCATTGAGGACATCGACTTCAATTAAAATTATATAGGTCACCATCCTGGCTTCCTGCTGCAAAATGCCTGCAAAATATGGCTAGCTCTTTGGTGCCAAATTCTCTGCAGGAGATCAAATACTCTCAGAGATCAAATACTCTCAGAAATACTGTCTAGGAGACAGTAATCCTGCAGTGGAAAGCTATGCCTTATCTAACACATCCCATAAACATAATCTGGGAGGCTACAATGCTGCCATAGAAGGGCTTGACTGAGAAGACCAGGGCTCAAGCCATGAAATTTGGTGGCCAATGGTAAGTCACCTTCTTTCAGCCTAGTCTACCTCGGAGGGTTGTTAGAAGGATATACAGCACAGTAACAGGAAAATGCTAGGCATGCTGTTCTGAGCAACTTGAAAGAAGGATGATATACGAATGTGGGTATAAAGAAAACAAATAAATTCAGCCAACATCTTGTTCCTAAGCATAAAAAAATGGGAGATAAGCTAGCCATGGTATGATCAGGATGGTATCAACAGTGGATGGAAGAAATGTGGAGTTTGGAACAATACAGTTCCCAAGTTTTTAAAAATAATAACAGATTTTTGAATTTGCAGCCATAGACTTGAGGCTTAGAAAATGTGTAGCAAGTGCATAGCAAAGTCTCAAAATCAGGGGGGGGAGGGGGAGGCTTAGCCATAATGTGAAATTCTATGCAAGAGAGAAGGGCTCCTTCAACCTACGATGCCCCCTCCGAGTAATGCAGCTACCCAGATGTGGGCTAAAGTGAGTCACAGTTAGAGCGTTGGACATGGGAGACCAGGGTTGAAATCTCCACTCAGCCATGAAGCTCTCTGGGTAACTTTAGGCAAGTCACCTTTAGCCTGACCTACCTCACAGGGTTGGCGTGAGGATGAAAAGGGGAGGAGGAGAACCCCATACACCACCCACCCTGAGTTCCGTGAAGGATAAGCATAGTATATAAATGTCATAAATGACGAGGCGACTGCATGTATGGAGGGGAACCAAGAGAACCCGTCACATCCTACCTCCCGTCATGGAGCGGAAGACAGCTGCGCTGACCTGGGACAGGTAGGCGGGATCCGATGAGAGCGGGCGCATCTCGTTGAAGGTGTCGGCGCTGTACAAGTGATCCGTACCAAACTGCCTGGTCAGTTCTTTCAGGAAGAGGGTCCCGATGACCTGGAACATGGGGTCTTCGGGCGACAGGAGGTAGGAGCAGGAGTAGGTGCAGTCAAAGTGACTCCAGCTCCCCATTCGTGTGGCGTTGGCCCGGGGGAAAACCCTGAAAGCACGGGAAAGAAGGAATTGTGGCACCAACCGCTGTTTCACATTTGATTGTGCGCTAAACGCTGTACAGCTAAACCGTTTCCGCCAGAGAGCTCAGAGGCAAGACTAAAAGAAGAAACTCTAAAGCAGGGGTAGTCAACATTGGTGTGCCTTTTCGACACGGGGTGCCTTTCCGACACGGATGGACTATAATTCCCATCATCCCTGATCAGTGAACTTGCTGGGAGTTGGAGTCCACTGACATCCAAAGGGGAACGCAATAGCTCTCTTTGCTTTGAAAGGGAAATAAACAGTGATGATGATGATAATGATAACAAAATTATATGCCGCCCATCTGCCAGGGTTGCCCAGCCCCCTGGGCGGCTTCCAGCAAATTAAAACATCAAACACAGTAAAGCATCACACATTAAAAAAGATGGGAAGGGAAGGGAGGAAACACCCCCCATCCTTCAGGGCTGTGCCTAAATCACTGCTGTATTTGGGAAGGGGTGTAGCTGAATGGCAGAGCCTATGCTTTGCATGCAGAAGTTCCCAGCATCTCCCAATACAGTGGAACCTTGGTTGCGAAACGCTTTGGAAGCCAAATGATTCAGAACCCAAACGCTGATAACCCAGAAGTGAATGCTTCCATTTTCGAACAGTTTTCAAACAGCTTCCGAGCCGCATTTTTCATTTTTTCCCATTGACTTTGCCACTAGCCCATCGATCCTATGTTTTCGAACTTTTCGGAAGCCAAACCAGTCTTCCGGAACGGATTAAGTTCGAAAACTGAGGTTCCGCTGCAATGCTGGGAATGTTTCATGTCTGAAATTGTGGAGAGTTGGGGCCAATCAGCGTAGGAAATGCTGAGCTCAGTGGATCAATGGCCTGAATCTGTGTAAAAAGGCTTCCTGTGTCCCAACCTTCTGCCCCCCACCCCCCCCAACTGCAAACCCTCCTTCATCTCTTTCGTAATGATTTTGCAATCAGCCGTACCCTCCATGCGTTCTGATCACGGATGTGAGAGAACTGGCTGCAGAAGCAAGGAGCAATACACACCTGCACAGGCTCAGAGGCCTCTGAAATGTCTCTGGGCCACAGCCTCTTCCACTTCCCATGGAGAGAGGCAGTGGCGGTGCAAGCCGATTGGGCGCCTGAGGCAGCGCGCGTGCCCTGTGCTCAGGGGCGTGGCTAGCCACCCGTGGGGCGGGGCAAGCTGGGGCAGGACACTCCGCGGGGCCTCCGAGGAGTCTGCCTGCCTCCACCCACTCAGCCGCCCTACAGCTGGGGGGGGGAGGCAGCGGGTGGACCGTTTGGGGCAGCATGGAGCCTGCGGGCACCCAAGTCACCGCGTCACTCCCAGGAGAGATGTGTGGCTCAGGCGCGCTGCAGGCCCCGCGGTGAGTGCCGCCTGGCATTTTGTCACCCCCCTCAGTTTTGACACCCCGGGCGACAGGCCCCACTGCACCCCCCTTCCCCCACCACTGGAGAGAGACCACGCTTTGGATTCTGAGTGTCAGATGGGCAAGGCCCAGGATAAACATCCTGGTGGGTCAAACTAGGAGGGCTGGAGGGCCTCATGTGGCTGCAGCTAGATGATGATTTGATTTGGTATGATGTGGTTTCCTAGGTCCCTTTGCCACCTGCATTCCATTCCTGCTTGTGAAGCATGACCGACGACCTTTACCTTAAGATGCCGCGAGGAACGTATCCTGAGAAGGCAGGCAGCACTGTCAACATCCCCAGGCTCCGGATTCTCTCCAGGATCCTGTACTGGGAAGGCAAAGAGGGCAGGATGGAGCAGTGTAACAAGGCCTGGGGAAGGATCCATACTGTGACCTGATATTCCCACCCACTAGCCCCAGAAGAATGCCCACATTTTAGGTAGGTCTCTGGCGATTCTGTTGGCTCAGCTACAAGTGGTGCCAAAGATTGAATATTTGCTGGTTTTTTTCATTTCTTTCCCTTCTCTCTCGCTTTCTCTTTCTTTAGGTCTCTCCTTTTCTCGTCTTATCTTCTTTCGGACTTTGGTTTTTTCTAGGTAGCTGTTTCATCTTAGTATATTATAAAAAGTTACTTTGCAATGGGTATGAATTTTGTATATCTATGAACAAATATCAACAAATAAGGGTTTTTAAACAAAATTATCAGGTGTTTCAAAATTCAAAAATGTTGGAATTGATTTAATGAAAAGGCAACTGGCCTTTGGGCTAAAAAGTGTTATACAAATATACAATAATGACGGCGGCTTTATAAAATAAGATTTATGATTTGGTTACCTGAGTTTTCTTTTTACCCAAGTGAAGCTATGGGTGCCACAAATTAGCTCGGGCACTAGAGAAGGGTGTGTGTGTGTATATATGTGTGTGTGTGTGTTTAAACCAGGAACTGGGTACCTGTGGCCCTCCAAATGTTATTGGACTACAATTCCCATCATCTTTGACCAACTGCCATGTTAACTGGGACTGATGGGAATTACAGTCCAACAACATCTAGAGGGCCATCGTCCCTCATTCCTGGTTTAAACGTTTCCCCTTGTAGTTTTCTGAAACTCAGACTTGACCACCATTCCTATCCTAATTCCTCTTCTGAAATGGTTGATAGCCCCACAGGCAAAATAATATATAGATTTTAGACCCCATATACCCTGTTTTATAAGTGAATGGGGCAGATAGTTGATTAAACAAATATGGCTGCCCTTGGGTCAAGTTTGGCTCTTTATTAGCACATTCCATCATACTTCTGCCACCTTGGACTGAGACAGCAGTGGATCTTTCTACAAATACTAATGGAAAAACACTGAAGAGGGGGAAAAAGAAGCTCCAAAAGTAAGAACTAGAAAAGGAAACTGAACGTAAGAATATAAGAAAAACCCTACTGGAAAATAAGAAAAGGTCCATGGAGTCATAAAATCATAGAACTGTTATAATAATTTTAAGGTCTAAAATATAGAATATTCATAAATGCATACATATCTAAATATATGAACCATGTGTCTGAAATAGTACGGGAGAGCAATCCTGAAGCCATTTTGACTCTCCCATTGACCTCAAATATTCCTCTGCAGTAAGGGAGAAAATGGGGAAAGCCTTCCCATTGTCTTTTTGCTTGCAAATCCTGTCTTAAGGGCGTATTTGTATATGGATAGGGTAAGCCTGTGACCTGGATTCAGAAACTAAAGTATTATCATCACAAAAGAATGGCCAGACAGCCCAGGTAATGCAATCAGTGACCGTTATCAGATATCCTTCTGCGATGTATGTATGATTTTTTTTTTGGGGGGGTGGTCTTAGGCTACAGGATGGGCAATTTCAAAAGTCTATATAAGGGCTTGCACACCGTTGTCCAGGGTTCTCTTCCCTCCTGCATGTGGTGGGTGGGGACCCTGTTGCAACAGTTCCTTTAATAAAGATCCGGCTTACTAGCCGCTTTGCTTCTCAATATTCTGGTTGGCCTCTGTTATTTTCTCCTACCAATAGGGAATCCACTTAAGGACTCTATACAGCAGGCTTACTCAAACACGGCTCTCCAGATGTTTCTGGCCTACAACTCCCATGATCCCTAGCTAGCAGGACTAGTGGTCAGGGATGATGGGAATTGTAGTCTCAAAACATCTGGAGGACTGAGTTTGAGGAAGCCTGCTATAGTGGCTCTGAAATACCCCATAAGGGAAAAGGAGCAGTTTTTTCCCCCTTATAACAGAATCATAAAGCTGGAAGGGACCCTGAGGATCATGTGGACCAGGGGTCAGCAACCTTTTTCAGCCGTGGGCCGGTCCACTGTCCCTCAGACCTTGTGGGGGGCCGGACTATATTTTTGGGGGGGAAATGAACAAATTCCTATGCCCCACAATAACCCAGAGATGCATTTTAAATTAAAGGACACATTCTACTCCTGTAAAAACACCAGGCAGGCCCCGCAAATACCCCAGAGATGCATTTTAAATAAAAGACCTGAGAGATCTTCATTGGCTCCCAGTACGTTTCCAAGTACAATTCAAAGTGTTGGTGCTCATCTTTAAAGCCCTAAACGGCCTCGGGCCTGTGTACCTGAAGGAGTGTCTACACCCCTATCGTTCAGCCTGGACACTGAGATCCAGCGCTGAGGGTCTTCTGGCGGTTCTCTCATTGCAAGAAGTGAGATTACAGGGAATCAGACAAAGGGCCTTCTCGGTAGTGGCGCCCACCCTGTGGAACGCCCTCCCTTCAGATGTGAAGGAAATAAGCAGCTATCTTATCTTTAAAAGACACCTGAAGGCAGCCCTGTTGAGGGAAGTTTTTAATATTTAATGCTGTATTGTTTTTAACACTCGATTGGGAGCCGCCCAGAGTGGCTGGGGAAACTCAGCCAGATGGGCAGGGTATAAATAATAAATTATTGTTATTATTAAAGGGACACATTCTCCTCATGTAAAAACACGCTGATTCCCGGACCGTCCATAGGCCGGATTGAGAAGGCGATTGGGCTGCATCCGGGCCACGGGCCTTAGGTTGCCTACCCCGGATTTAGTCCAACTCCCTGGTAGTCCAGCAACCTGTTTTCACAGTGGCCAACCAGATGCCTACAGGAAGCCTGATAGAGCAGGAGCTGTGTGCCACAGTACTCTCCCCACCTGAGATTCCCACAAATGGTGGAGGTAGCACTCAGCCCACCATGGCTAGTAGCCTTACCCTTCACAGTAAGCATAAACCTAGTGCCGCCACCACCACAGCAATCAGGCCCAGGTACCTGCAAGTAGAGCTGCTTCAGTTGCCACGAGAGGGGCAGTGGCCCCGCCCAGGTGTGCAAGTTCCCCATCCGGTTCCAAGCCAGAAATGCTGGTCCAGTGAAATACTCATCAATTTCTGACTGGTTCAGGCCCAGGGACAAATATACCTGGAAACAAGAGAAGGGGCATGTTGAACTTCAGTTGCCATCAGCTGCTTTGGCAGGCATTCTTCCGGTCTGAAAAGTGCTTCTAAAATATTATCATGGTTCAATCGTTTTTCTGTTTAAACGAGATACTCCACCCGCTGCCAGACGGCTTCCTGCCCGGTGAATGCCAGCGCCATGTTGATGCCGTGGAGCGCCATCCAGTCGATCTCCTGTTCCCAGCGGTCCCAGTTCCACCACACGTAGGAGTAGCTCTGGGTGCAGACATTTTGGTAGAAGCGGAATCTGGGAAGAAAGAACAACGGAACTCTTAAGCACCTGCAAGCTTTTTATTATCTATCCATTTGTTCGTCTTTCTTGTCTTGGGCTTGTCTGAGATCAGGGACTCCTTAGAAGTCATTTTTCTACAAGTAAGTCTCTTTATGTTTAATGGGGCTTACCCCCAGGTAAGTAGGTGCAGCAATGTGTCCCAGGCTCTGGTTTACGACCTGCACTGGGGGAAAGCACAGTTATTTTGCCTTTAACAGCTGTGCAGCAGGCAGAATTTAATAGGTTCAGTATTTTCTAGTATGGAACTACAATTATGGGGAGAGCATTGCCACTTTGCATTCTGTCAAACATTTTATTACACATGTGGCCACCAATTTACTTTTTGGGCCGTCCACCCTGCCTTCAAACAATGACACATATTTGCATATAATACAACACAGATACAGTATAAACCTGTGTCCTCTTTTATGAGTCAGAGGGCCATATAATGTACTGGGGCCAGAAAATCCTGTTCTGGAGTGAGGGAGAAGGCAGGAGAATAACAAGATGCGCACAAGTAGGTCCACAAAGGAGGGATCAAGAAAGGAAGCGATACAATGGACTCAAAGTCAAGGCAAGTCTCACTGGGCAGCACTTGCTAAAATAAAATATCAGAAACTGGGAGGAATATCTTAAGGCAGATTATCAGTAGTCAGAGAAAGTAAATTGGCAGAAGCTGAATAGTGCTACTAATAAATATTATTTTTAAAAATCTAGGAAAACAAGCAAGCAAGCAAGCAAACAAACAAACAGCAAAGTTGCATAATTTATACAGGTTGCAGAATGCTTTTTTATACCCCCACCTTTTAGCAGCTTTTGTTTGTACTTTGGTTATTCTATAGACGATGTTGTAGTGTTGTCTCCCAAATAGCCATGGTTGGCAATTGCAATAGTACAAGGCCAGTGAGGAGGAGCTGTATATAAGGTTGCGCTTAGTGTTATGGTACTCACTCTTTTACCCACATCTGACAGGGGAGGGAAATAAATTTGCTCAGTTTACATTTTAATGCTGACGTTCCTAATTATCACTTCCGGAGAGCCAGCAATCCTTTGAAACCTGCACTTCGCCACATTTTGTGTTTTCCATCCGAAAAGAGTGTGCAAAATAAAAAAAAGTAATGTATTAGTGAAAATTGCATATAGAACTACATTACATGAGGGGAAAGTGCTTGCAAAAATGTGCACATCGCACACAAATATGCAAACATGTTAGGAGACAGGCATCGTATTTTTTGCTCTATAAGACTCACTTTTTCCCTCCTAAAAAGTAAGGGGAAATGTGTCTGTGTCTTATGGAGCGAATGCAGGCTGCGCAGCTATCCCAGAAGCCAGAACAGCAAGAGGGATTGCTGCTTTCACTGCACAGTGATCCCTCTTGCTGTTCTGGCTTCTGAGATTCAGAATTTTTTTTTTGTTTTGCTTTCCTCCTCCAAAAACTAGGTGCGTCTTGTGGTCTGGTGCATCTTACACAGCGAAAAATACGGTACCTCAGAAATGTGTAAGGAATTTCCAGGCAGAGATTTAACAGGGGGGAAATTCCACACTGATCCAGAAATGGGGGTGAGCTGCCTGGGCTCAAGTTTGGGGAAAAAAAGAAAAAGTAAGCAAGCTGAAATGGACACATTTGTCTACCCTTAGTGGCCCAAGGCCTTGCACAGGTCAGTTGCACTTGCAAGCACACCACTGCTGCAACACACAAAGGTACCACCGCATAAGGACTCTGTTCCGAATTTACTTTCGTCCGGCGTGGGATGAGAAACTGGGTGGCAGGAGTGCTAGAGCGATGCTAACTACGCAGTTGTAGTCCACAGTGTGGTGTGTGTTATGTAAACAACGCAGCTGTGATCGGTCCCCAAGTGCTTGAGATTAGCTGCCTTGGCTCAGGGGCCAAGTCCCCAGGTTGAAGCTATTCTAGAGTCGTCTTCCCCTCCACCAATTGGGTTTCCCTAGGGCCCGGGGTGGGGGTGGGGCTCTTCCTTTTCAAGCGGCACAAACAATCCAGTCACGCAAAGACTCTCCTCACCCTGCCAACCTCTCTCTGTCCTCGCCAGGACCTTTGTCCGCCTACAAGCCAAGGGACAGTTCCTCTAACGAGGCCCTGGGTCATTCCTCCCCCTTCCGCCCACAAAAGAGTGTCAAGATTAATTGAGCTGATCTTTAAAAGAGCAGGACCGACGGACCCCGACTGACGTGACATCCAACACGCAAAGGAGCACAACTGCACAGATGGAACTGCTGGACCCAGTCGAGCGGTGTAGAAAGGGAAGGGCAAAAAGCAGCCCCCTCCCCAAATCCACTTGGCAGCCCTCCGTGGCCTACTCAATACTTTTTCCTTCAATGGTCGTCAGAATTTGCTTACCACTGCTATTCAAAGCAGGCGAGGTAATGGACACCAGGATACCCTACAAATGGGGGGTGGGGTCCTCCCCTCTCTAATTTTAAATTTGGTGATTTAGAAACATCCACAGCTAAGACTAAGCTAACACGCTACAAACAGAACTGATATTGGTGCCTTCTTTACAAAACATGTCCCAGACTTAGGGTGCACGTACCCCAAGGTTGTCTCTGTATTAAGTATGATCAAGGCCAGAAATAGGCAAAGTCAGCCCTCCAGATGTTTTGAGATTACAATTCCAATCATCCCTGACCAATGGTCCTGTTAGCTTTGCTTATGCCTGGTCAAGGCATTGAAAAATTTCTGAGCAGTTTATGAGAATGTAGAAGAGCTGCAGCTGCTCTGCATGTAGAATGTCCCCAGGCTCAATCCCCAGCATCTTCAGAGAGGGCTGAGAATGTTCCTTGTCTGAAACTCTGCCAGCCAGGGCAAACAACACTGACCTACATGGATCAATGGTCTGACTCAGTAAAGGGCAGTTTTCCATGTTCCTTGTAGTTATGTTTTAATAGCCACTTCATTAGAAACCAGAAAGATGATTGTTATCTTCTCTTTGGAAACTTGTGGCTTGAGCGTGACTTATGACTGTTCTTTCCTCGCTAATGTTTAGAGACATCAGTGTGCATTGCACTGGAGACAGCAACATTAAGTGAGAGAGAGAGAGAGAGAGAGAGAGAGAGAGAGAGAGAGAGAGAGAGAGAGAGAGAGAGAGAGATATATCCCGGTGAATTTACAACCTAATAAAACCAGATGTTGCACACCCAACTCCCAACAGCCTCAGCCAGCATGATCATTGGTCAGGGATGATGGGATCTGTAGTCTAATAACACGCAGAGAACTGCAGATTTTAAGGACATGATACTGAAAGGACACACAAGGGGTCCGTGCCGTTGTGATGGCTACCCACCCCCCAAACACAACAAATGCACCGGCGACAACCCCTTCACACAAACCCAGTGTGTACATCACTCGGACGGAACCAGGTGGTACCATGCTATGACTCCCTGACATGTGCTTTCAACACATGAGGGGTGTCGTGTGAACTCTTCTATCAAGACCTAGTGTAGGGTGGTGGCTGAGAAAAGTGAACAGAAAGTCATCAGGTTGTTTTTTTTATTAAAAAACTCACTTCCTCCAGAAACCCAATAAGAAGCTTAGTCAAGCCACTCTTTCATAGCTCCAGCATTTTTCTAGAAGGTAGGTGTGACCCTCCAGATGAACTACAGCAGCCCTTAGCAAGCATGGCCAAAGGATAATGAGAGTCATAGTTCAACGACATTTGAGAGACCAGAGCTGTCCATACCTGCTCTCAGGGGATGCTAATCCTGACCTACCTTACTGGTTTGTCGTAATTACTAAGATCATGTCTGTGAAGCACTTTTGTCAGTAGTGCTTTATACCGCAATTGCTAAGTAGTATTAAAATTTAGGCGAGTGCATGCAATGGGAAGACAAAACAGGAAGGAAAATGAGAGAACAAAGAAGAACAAGCAAACATAACGACTGTGTACACATATTTAGGATTTCTTCCTGCCCCGCCCCCCCTGCCCCTTTGTGGATGGAGCCTAAGGAGGAAAATTATGAAAATTGAGTTAGGATAAGAAGGAAGAGAGCACTTTCCTGGGGAAGAACTTCTTTTCCTTCTTTTCTTTGTTATGTCAGAGCAAAACAATTCAAACACACACGGCCTGGGTATGGCCCCAAGGAGAGGTGGGCCACATGCTTTTCTTTCTAAAATGTTTAATCAGCACCTCCCAAGTATTTTCTGCAAGTAGCAAGCAAGGTTCTCTTTCATAATGGGAACAGCTGGGAATATAAAAAAGGGCTGTGTGTTCCTCCCCCCTTTAAAAAAATGTAGGTTTTCTAACAGATCAATTTTATATCTACGTTGCAGTATTTGCCACCTGTAAACACTGCCTTGAAAATAAGGTTTCGCAGATGGGGCAAGGTGTACAAAATGAAGTTGCAGCTCAGTGGTAGCTTGGAAGAGCATTCTGCTTTGCATGCAAATGCTCCCAGGTACCAACCTCTCTGCATCCCCAGGTAGGCCTGGGAATGTCTCATCTGAAAGCCTGGAAAGCTGCAGCCAATCTATGTAGACAATGCTGAGCTAGAAGGACCAATGGTCTGGTGAAGTACAAGGCAGCTATGCCATATTTCTATTTCTTTAAAGAAAATCCCCCTAGCACATGCAGTTTGTTTGAAAAAGCAGAACCTGAAACTCCAATGCCCCTGTGAAGCAAACCTTGAAAAACAATGTCAAACCTAGACAGCATCTTAAAAAGTAGAGACACCACCTTGCCAACAAAGGTCCGTAAAGTAAAAGCTATGGTGTTCCCAGTAGTGATGTATGGAAGTGAAAGCTGGACCATAAAGAAGACTGATCATCGAAGAATTGATGCTTTTGAATTATGGTGCTGGAGGAAACTCTTGAGAGTCCCATGGGCTGCAAGAAGATCAAACCTATCTATTTTTAAGGAAATCAGCCCTGAGTGCTCACTGGAAGGACAGATCCTGAAGCTGAGGCTCCAATACTTTGGCCACCTCATGAGAAGAGAAGACTCCCTGGAAAAGACCCTGATGTTGGGAAAGATGGAGGGCACAAGGAGAAGGGGACGACAGAGGACGAGATGGTTGGACAGTGTTCTCGAAGCTACCAGCATGAGCTTGACCAAACTGCGGAAGGCAGTGGAAGACAGGAGTGCCTGGCGTGCTCTGGTCCATGGGGTCACAAAGAGTCGGACAAGACTAAACGACTAAACAACAACAACAACAAATTTATGTAGCAAAGATATACAAGCGGAGGTAGAAGTCACTCTCTGCATGCTCAGAGGTACTTCTTTCCCCTCCCTCATTTCAATCAAAGCTGGAACTAGGATTGCCATGTTGTGGATGACAAGACACTCTGTGCCTTAAACAGCTACTTAACAGTCAGAAATTCAACAAGTACATCTTTCCCGGTCACTGCATCAAGGAAAGCTGCACCTGTTGGATTTCATTTTTACCTGAAGCTGTTCAAAGGCTCAAAGTTTCAAGTCCAATAAGACCAGAGGCAAATTTAATTGGAACAGAGCTCTGTTTTTTGGACATGCTCAGAGCCTTTAAAAAAAAAACCTTCCCACGTGCAAAGAGGGAACACAAAATCCTTTGCTCTCCTCCTTCGCCATCGAATCACCTGTTGGGGCTGGTGACGATGATCTCAGTGGGTACCGGCGGCAGGCTATCCGGCAGTCGGAGCTGCTTCCCAGACCAGGAGACATGGCAACCGCAGTAGTCCTTTAGGTACTGGTAGATTCCCGAGGCGGCGGCCACGCCGCTGGATCCAGCTACGTTTACAACGCCCGGAGCCCTCGAGCTCAGCCGGTAGGTGTCAAGCCCGCCGGGCCCGGCCAAAGACCGGTTGACCGACACCGAGAAGGCGGAGGCAGCCCTCGGGCCCAGCAGCCGCTCCAGCAGCTCCCGCACCGCCACTGCCTGCCGTGCATCGTCTGTCCCCGGCTGCAAACGGGCAATCGAGTCCCACGGGGGCCGGGATGCAGCAGCAACTGCCGCCACCGTCGCCCAAAGAAACAACAACCGGGGTAGCGCCATCGCAAGGCCCCCGCTGGGAAGCGAAAACGGAGCCAACGTTCCAAAGAACCGACCTCTCCCGCGCGCTTTAGCCAATCGCCGGCCGAGCAGCTGCTGGGCGTCCCTCTAATGAGCCAATCGGGAGCCACGCCACGCCCCTAGACATCAAGCCGTAGGCAGATCTGTGTAACCGAAAGTGCCGACGTTCGAACGACACAGAGTTCTTCAGCTCTCTGTGGAAAGGGCAGCTCGGACTCCTTTTATGTGAGAGGGCAGGACGTGAGCTCCAGTTCTGAACGCGAGGGATAAAGGAGGAGGTGCCTCTGAACATTTGCAGACTACATTTCTCTCACCACTGGAGCAATTGCTATCACACATAGTTCCAGGGTTAGAAAAAATGACTAGCAACTTTAGTAAAAACTGATATTGGGCCTGTGGTATAGCTCAGTCAGTAGAGCATGAGACTCTTAATCTCAAGGCTGTGTGTTTAAGCCCCACGTTGGGCAAAAGATTCCTACATTGCAGCTGGGTGGACTAGGTGATGACCCTTGTGGTTCCTTCCAGCTGTACAATTCTGTGATTATTGACTAGAGATTTAGATAGCAAATGTACTTTGCAACTGGTCAGAGTTGCTCCTCCCCCCCCTTTTATTACTGCTCCCCACATTGTGTTCCTCATTTTGGGCTTCCCCAATATTTGCTCCTGGCAATTTTCCACCAGAAAACATATGAGTAAATGCTCTTGGAATGCAGTCACTGGATGTTGATCACAGAGGAAGTGGAAAGAACCAGAGAGAAGTTCCCCATCCCTCTGAAAAACGGAATCAGCATGAACAGTGTGGAATTCTGCAGCACAACTCTCCCCAGTGGCGTAGCGTGGGTTGTCAGCACCCGGGGCAAGGCAAGTAATTTGCACTCCCTAACCCGTGGATTTGCGCCACCTAACCCCCAGATGTTGCAGCTGGTGCGGCCGGCCCCCCCTGCTACGCCACTGACTCTCCCCTCTCTCTGTATAGGGATGTGGACGTAAACTCAGACTTTGCACCAGTCAGATCTGGTATGGCTTTTTGATTTCCCTTCCTTCATGCCTACCCTATTGTAGAAATTTAGATTTCAGGATGTTTAGGGGTAGAGACCTATCTTAGGAAGATGGGAAACTGCCCAATACCGAGTCAGACTATTGATCTATCTAGCTCAATATTGCCTATGACAGCTTCCACCAACTGGGTGCCCGACAGGTACTGTTGGAGCGTAGTCTTAACATCTGCACAGCACCCGATTGGTGAAGCCTTCAAGGATTGCTGGCAGGAGTCTCACTCTGCCAGGAATTGAACCAGGGTCTGTCTGCATGCAAAGCATGCCACCAAGGTACAGACCTTTCCCATCTGTCTAATGATAGGGCTGGCCAAGATACCGGATTTGAAAAGGAATTTAAGCCTGGGAGCTTGCTATTATCACTGTATGCAAAATGCTGTGATCACAAAGAGGAAACAGAAATCAGGGAGGCACCCCAAGAAGTGTTGTAGTAATAAGTGTTTTCAGTCACCATCATATATAGACTATGTAAATGCATGCTCAGGTCACAGAAAAGGTCAGATTTCTATATATTCTAAGTGACAGAACAATACAAAATAAGCAGGTGTCAGAATCAAGCTTTACTTTGCATATAATAAATACTTTCTGTGTTCATGTATGCAATGTATGTATGTATGTATGTATGTATGTATGGTTTTAAAGCTCCCCCCAGGTACTATATACTGCTAGACTTGGCTTTACTTGAAGTCTAGTACTGTCCTCTGCATGTTTACTGCCATTTAATCCAAGTTCTGTGACATTGGCTATTTCAGGATATGAACCAATCCCGAATGCATGGTGTGGAAGATGGATTTATTTGCCCTAAATGCTCACAAGCCATGTCCTCTGTAGGTTTCCTCATCTTGAGTAGCTGTGTGAAAACACTATCATTATTGTATTAGGTATAGAATAGAGAACGTGTGTCGTCCCGTCCCCCCCAGCATTATGTTAATATGAAACATATCAGTGCCAGAATTGTTTGTTTCTTTGAGCAATATTTTTAAAAGCTATCTGTTCTCCTTTAGCAAACTACATGTGCAAACTGGCCATAGCTATGACAGTCAAGTTTCCATAAGCTATTTTATAGTCAGCACCAGGCAGACTCTTTTTAGCACTATAATTTATGTTGTGAACCGCCCTGAGATCTAGGGATACAAATTATGAACAGATGACCTAGAAAAGAAAGAACAAACCCTGGCTTATTAAATAATGTGGGTATTTAACCAAGCCTGCTGTACAAAAAGCCGGAGCTACTGAAACATATGCAATCACTTCGCTATTAAGGGTGAAGTTCCCAACAAAACCTACAATAGTTGGTCAAAAAAGAAAGCAACACACCTTTTATATTTCAGACATATTGTTATTATTTTTCCTTTTATGTATTTAAAAAATGGAATGGCAACATTATTGAAAGGCCCAGAGTGGTAGAGTCAGGCCCTGCAATTGTACAGGTTAAGCACACAAATGTGGTGGACATAAGGCAACAGTCACTTAAGAGAAGGCAAGTGGATCGTCACTCAAATGCTTCCCCCCCCTCTCCATGCCCCTTTTATAAGGTTCCTCAGAGGCTTAAAGGACAAAAAAGCTCCTCTGTAATTGAGAGGAGGAAGGGTGATGAGCATGCACAAGGTTGGAGGAAAAGACTGGGATGAAGTGGAAGATCTTTGACTTACTTCACAAAGCAACCTTTTTTTCTTATTCAAAATTGCAGCTGAGGGGGTTACGTTTTACACTGAATACCCCAGGGAAAATGTTAACCAGACACACACAGCCCCAACAAAATGATGACACTGGCAGCAAGCACTTAAAACAGAGTATATTCCACCTGGGCAAATCACCCTGAAGCAGGCTGGATAACTGAACACAATCTAGTTGTCCATCCACCCCAACTTTCCAACCCTCCTTTCCCATTACCCCATACCTACTGAAATGTGGGGAACCTTCAGATGTTGCTGAACTACAACTCCCATCAGCCCTAGCAAGTATTGTCAATGGAGGGGTGATGGGAGGGGGCTAAATGTTCCCCACACATGTGCTGGAAGGGAAAAAGTGAGTGTGGGTGGGCAGCTTACACTTCCTGTATTAAATATACAGGCCACCAATAAAATGCCACTATTATCTAGGGCAGCCTCTCTCAACTTTGGGTCCCCAGATGCTCTCATTATCCCTGACCACTGGTCATGCTGGCTAGGAATGATGGGAGTTGCAGTCCATCAATATCTAGGGACCCAAGGTTGAGAAAGGGTGTTACACATATGTTTTTCTCACCACCAGACCCCAGAAATTATTTCAACAAAGGCCTGCAATTCTTCATATGGGGTGGGTGAGTGGGGCTTCCAGATGCTGTTTAACTACAACTCCCATTACGCCCTGACCTTTGGGCTTTGCTGACTAGGGCTGATGGGAACTGGAGTCCAATAAAGTCTTGAGGGCCCTGGTTCCCCAAGCCTGGCTTAGGGCGTTTGATGTCCTCACAATTGTACTCTCATGGCCAAGAGAAAAACAACTGGGCTATAATTTTGTTGCACCACATGGTGGCACAGATATTAAGCATCACAAAATTTATAGGGCGCCTGAGGAGAGCGGCTGTGCCAACTTGGCAACTTACCGCAAGTCATCAGAACACCATTATCATTTTAAAGTATCTGGTTAACAGCAAAACTGGCTGCCTCGATTTCAGAAGAAGAAGAAAACAAAGACCCTCTCTGTACCTCCTTTAAACCAAGGCATGAGAAACAGCAAATGTGGCAGACACTCACAGATAAATGCATAGGAAAGTGCGTGTTGAAGACAGGCAGGCGGGTGGGTGGAGCTCCAATGAGAGGGACGGAATCATTGACACCACTGATACCGAGTCAGAGTTGTGTTCCTGATTATTTTGCCCCACCAAAGCTTGGCTACTCTTGACAGAGTGGGAGGGAGAGTGTCTGTGTGCAAAAGTTGTAAGTGCAGAGATGAAGACTAAACTCAGATGCAGCGGATCAAATAGATGTGGGGATGTAAGTGCAGGACAGAAAATAATCAGGAATGGGTCACACGTTGTGGATAGAGTGATCAGACAGCCAAGCAGGGGTGTCCAGAGGTGGGGAGGGGTCACAGCTAATTCTGGTCTGGTATGTGGTATGTGGAGAATTTACTACTACCACCACCACCAAGTGGTGGGGTGTAAAGTTCCAATCCAGTATCAGGCTTTTGGTAAGCGTTGAGAGGGTAAAATCTGGCAACTGAGCAAGGGGGTTATTCCCCCCCCCCCAGACCCTTTACTTGTTTGCCCACCTCCTGCAGCTATATACTGGCTGCATTCACCTGGCAGGTCATTCAATTTTCACAATGTTTTCCTAAAAGTTTACTTTCCACATTGTATTTGCACTTTCACACAATGTAATATCGACTTCTGGAACCACGGTGGAAAGTATAGGGCAAGTTTAGCACTCATTTCCACATTATTTGCAAATAGACCCCCCTCCCCCGCAAAGCAAATGACACATAAATGAGCACTAAACTTGCACTAGAGTTCTGGAAGTGGCTTTTAAGTCAGGTGAAAATTCAGATATAAAGTGGAACTTAACTTTTAGGGGAAAGTCGTGAAAACGGAATGAGCTGCCTGGTGGAATGCAGTCACAATTTAGCCTAAGGTTCAAAAGGGGTCCTTTCCTCTACAGCAGGACTTTTCCCAAATGTGGGTCTCCAGCTGTTTTTGGACCACAACTCCCATCATCCCTAGCTGGCAGGACCAGTGGTCAGGGATGATGGGTATTGTAGTTTCAAAACATCTGGAGACCCACGTTTGGGAAACACAGCTCTACAGGACAGGGCAACAGCATTCAAACAGGATAGTGGGAAGTTGTGAGTTAGCCAAAAACAAAAAGGGCTTCTGTTTTTCATGGTCCCATCAACGGCTTTTAAAGAGAGGGGTGGGGAAAGAAACCTCTTTATTGCTGAAGTCTGTAATAAAGTCTCCCCAACTCTCCTGGTCCTCTTCTACCCCTCAAGTGCTCCTTTTCTACATTCATATGTCAAGAAGAAATGGCTGAATCTTAAAGCAAGGATGAAGTGCAAGCAGGTGAAAAACTCTCCCAACACATGGAAGCACAAGAAAACCCACAGACATATACGGAAAAATGGGGGCGGGGAAGAGGGCTTCTCACACCCCTCGTTACATGTTTCGGATGCATAATGCAAGGATTCAGAATCTTTTTCTGGGGTGATCTCCCAGACTACTCCCACACGGCTCTCTGCTGAGAAGGAAGACCCAACAGATGGAGTGATAAGGCTCGGAAATTCCAGAGGGCCGATGGCAGATCCCAGTCTGTTCAGGGGCAAGGAGAAGCATGCAACAGAGATGGCACCCGTGCACATCCCACGCCCCCTCGAGTAAAAGGAAAAGCTCTTTTATCCAGCCAACCCCAGATGTGGTTTGTGCGTGAGACGCGGCAAAAGGCAGCAGAGAAGCGGCCTGCTGTTCGCCACAAGCCAGAAGAGAGTCCCCACAAGATGGAAGGACGGAGGTGTGTGGGGGGGGGAATAAGCCCAGATGCTACTACTTGTCGATGAGGCCCCCTTCCTTGAGCTTGAAGTAGAAGAACTTCTCCAGGGTGTTGGCGCACTTGCAGTAATCGCTCTCGGGGGGGTTGTACTCGCGGCAGTTGGTGATTATGCGCTGCAAGTCGGCAATGAACAGCTTCTTGGTGACGTAGTAGCGGTTCTTGAGCCGCTCCGTCATCGTCTTGAGGTCTGATGAGGCAAGGGGGTTGGAGGGAAGAAGGTCACTTGTGCAGGAAGCACCACCAGTTCAAAGAAGAAATAATAATAATAATAATAATAATAATAATAATAATAATAATAATATCTTCTAGCTGGAAACTGCTTATCACAATTCATCCATTCTAGCATGTGGCTAGATATCTAGCATGTGGCTAGATATCAAGATAGTGGGTTTTTATCACAATTAGCTTACCAGTACACCAGGATGTTTGTGTTATCATCAACACTGCTTTGTAATTTATCACTGGAACCATTTTGCTTTTACATTGGTACCTCTGGTTCAGAACTTAATTCGTTCTGGAGGTCCATTCTTAACCTGAAACTGTTCTTAACCTGAGGCACCACTTTAGCTAACGGGGCCTCCCACTGCCGCCACCACGCAATTTCTGTTCTCATCCTGAAGCAAAGTTCTTAACCCAAGGTACTATTTCTGGGTTAGCGGAGTCTGTTACCTGAAGCGTCTATAACCCAAGGTACCACTGTATATATAATTGCCACTGAGGGGTGTGGTGGTTTTTTTTGGTACAGTGGCACCTTGGTTCTCGAACTTAATCTAATGTCTTAATCCCAAAACCATTCAAAAACCAAGGTGCGGCTTCCGATTGGCTGCAGGAGCTACCTGAACTCAAGTGGAAGCTGCGTCTGATGTTCGGCTTCCGAAAAATGTTCGCAAACCGGAACATTTACTTCCGGGTTTGTGACATTCAGGAGCCAATTTGTTCGGGAGCCAAGCCTTTCAAGTACCAAGGTACCACTGTACTTTGATCTCATTCCTCTCCAAACTCAGCAGCCACATGAATATATATATATATGTCTATCAGTTTAGGACTATAGTTGAGATATCTGATGAAATGGTTCACAAAGCCTTTTCATTAATACATGTGATTCGAGCTTTATTCAACAGAGCAGTAATGAAATAGTTCTGTCAGCACAAGGATTTCTGCTTGTGCAATGAAACTCCCCCCCCCCCAGGAGCCCCCTAAATCTGTTCTAGGGTTTCTCCCAACCCCTGGAACAGATTTGGGGACAGTGAAGAGGGAGGAGAAAGTTCTGTATTGCCAGTGAAAATCCTTGCACACTATTTCGCTGTACGCCACCATAAAGGTGCCACGAGACCCTCTGTTGGGTTTGTGGCAACAGATTAACAATGCTAGCCTTCTGGAACTTCTGCAGGGTATAGTAAAAAAAAAATGTGGATAATGCATGGCTTAATTACTCATGAAACTCTGTTCATCATCAACAGAAATGGGCAATACCTTATGTGAGAAGTAGACCGGGTGGAGGAGGGGGCCCAAGAGGAAAAAGACACAAAAGCAAATTATAGCAAGAACAGCAGGGCTGTTTAAGGGATGTCTGTGGCTGTTTGCTCTGAGTTCAGGTGCTAGTCAGATTTATTTGCTAAAACCACTAGAAATCACAAAAATACAGAAATACAAAGCAGTACACTTCAGCACAGGTGTCCCCAGAACAATGGACCCCATGCTGTATCATACAACTATAAACAGCTTCCCGCAAGGCATTATGGGAACTGTAGTTAGTTAAGGGAGTTGCTATGAGACTCCATTCCCCTCAGAGAACTACAGTTCCCAGAGTTCCCTGGGAAGAGGGGTTGATTGTTAAACCACTCTGAGAGCAGCAAGCTCTATGAGGGGAATAGAGGTATCCTACTAACTCTTAAAGCCCTTACTAACTACAGCTCCCAGGATGCATTGGGGGTGAAGCCGTAACTGTTTCAAGTGGTATGCTTAAAATGTATAGTGCAAATATTTACAGCGATAAAAAAATGTTATGTAGTGTGTTTATCCCTTTCCATCAGCAAATGACAATTTGTATTCCTGTAAGAAGGAAACTCTCTGAAGATTTTTTTGCGGGGAGAAATCTATCCTTAGGAGGATTATACAGGGGGCATTGCATTATGTAATGAACAACAGTCTCCACCTCTTTCTAACTACAGATACACGAGCGAATGCAGCAAAAAATGTCAAGATTATGCTGAATTTATCTTTTTAAGCTCATTTCTGCCCTTAGCAGAATTAGGAACTCTTTTAATGAACAGAAAAGCGCCAAGTCTCAGGAATTTGAAATCCACACCCCTCACCCCTGTGGCACAATTATGATCCAGGAACTAATCTCCATCAATTCTGCCATCTGAAATATTTTCACAACAGCCATACTGACTCCTCCAAGCAAGGGCCAAGTCAAACTACCTACCAATGGGGAAACGGATGATCTCATAGTAGTCAGGAGCCTCAGATTTCTTGACCGGTTCCATGAACGGCCAGGCGCTGGGATGGGTCTGGCCAGAAGGGAGAAAAAGAGCCAGTTAGCTAGAACAGTAATGCCACCTTTCCAAAACAGGGAGATTAAATACATTTATTAGAACTAACTGAGATTCACAACATGGTGTGAAAGCTTTTTAAGTAACACAGTTCTTTAGCTAGAAGTTAAAAGAAAATTAAAAAGAGAAACCATGATGTTGGCAGAGGGCAGGCCTCAGTCAGAAACATTTAAAAAACCCTCTTATCCCTTTTTACCTTTTTAAACATCCAGCCAGAGGAAGAGTTCTGTGTAACTCAAAAGCATGCACACATTATGAACCTCGGTTTTAATAAATGGAATAGCTTTATTCTCCCTGTTTAGATCTTTTTTTTTTTTAAACGGTCTTTAATCTATTCTGGAAACGGTCTCCAGTTCATAAAGTGTTTTGTTGTGAAAATTTTTGTGTGTGAGCTAAACAAGAAGGTTGATCTTTTGAGGCCAGAGAAACAGCTAGGAAAAACAATAAGTGGGCTGGAGCCTGAAAAAAGTTTTCAGTTTGCATTTACAACGAAACAGCTTTTTAAAAAAAAAAATTAGTGCATCTTGCATAGCTTGTATGAGAGTAAAACAAAAGACCCTTACACCACGCACAATCTGCCTCCATCCACTCCATGAGTTGCAGAAAACCTCCAGCACAGGAGCCTAATTATCAAATCCAATTTGGTCCTGCCCCAGCCCATGGAGGAAGTGGATTTGATCCAAACTGCTTCCTTTGAATGCAGGATTCTTTCCTCTGCAGGCTGCTGCAGTGAGCTCCTCTGAAGGTGTGCTCCAAGTGTATCTTCCAAGGCAGTTGCTGTAACCACCGACCAGCTGATGCACACTTACAGCGATGCTCTTTGAACTTTGGGGAGGTTTTTCAATCACCTGATGCCAGGTGATTGACAAGTGAGCACTCCCACCCACCTCATCAAAGCTAGCCTGCTGGTGGGCAGGGGAATTAGGGATTCAGTTCTCTGAACTAGATTCAGTTTGTCACCCCTGTTACACACAAACCAAAAATGCCCCAAATATATTCTGAAGATGGGCTGGGTAAGGATATATTTCCCCAGTTAAGTGTGGGTTGGGCAATACCGAGAAACTAGGACTGTAACATGCAGCTATTTCTCCACTACATCAGCTGGAGAAGTCTTGCTTGCACCACCAAACTCCCTGCACCGCCCCACCCCACCAAATTGTCATTCAGACAAGTCACCTTGATTTGCGCTAGGAGGTTTTTCAAGGTTGTATACAGCTGGTCAGGATCCCTGAGCTCCTTCCTGCAAGAGAAATTCACAGTCTACAACATCAGCTATTAAGAGAGATTTGAATGACTCTCTTAAGGTAGGACCAAGATCTTGTTGCTGCTGCAAGAGAGAGGAAGTATTGCGAGGGGGAGAAGAAGAAAATTGCCACACTACTTACCCTTTCTCCTTCCCCAAGGGCTTCCATCCCGTCTCTCCTGGAAAAGAAGGAAAGTCCCCATATCAATGCAAAAGTAACAAATGACCCAGGACCAGCTCAGAAGCAAGCAAGCAAGCAAGCAAGCAAGCAAGCAAGCAAGCAAGCAAGCAAGCAAGCAAGCAGCAGTCCCCACAGCGCTGGAGGCAATTTGTAAAAACACCACATTTGTACACGTAGAAGACAATGTATTTTGCTTTTTTAAAAAATTGGGCAAAAATTGGGGGCCCTCTTGTATATGGATAGTGAATGCAGAGAGCGGGTTGCAGGCATGCGGGCGATCGGCTGCAGCTGCAGAGAATGGGTGTGCGATCTGTGGCTGCAGTGAGGCTTGCAGGCGCTGTGGCATGCAATTGGGTGCAGTAAGGTGTATGGGCGATTGGTCGCAGTGACCTCCCCAACAACAGAAGGGGAAGGGCGACCTCCCTCCAAAAACCTCAACAACTCAGGGCGATCTCCCCCCCGCAACATTGATTTCTTAATTTGGGGTTCGAAAAATAGGGTTCCTCTTATACATGAGGGCGTGTTATACACGGAAAAATATGTTAAGTGTAGGGCTTCATATTTCCCTGTGTCTTTTATCTTACAACACAGGCATTCCTCCCATCCCCAGATGAGTGAGTGCTGGCTGAGGTCACGTCCCCAATAGATGTCCTTTGCTGAAAATTGACCAGAGTCACCTGGGGAGAACATTCTCTCCAGTTTCATACCTGGCTGTTGACCAGACTCTGAAGAGAACAAAACGCAGCTAAAAAAAGCAAAACACGGCTAATGTGACCCCAAATTAGGGACCTGCTGGGGATCACAAAAGGCCCTCTACCCTGCCCCCATGACATATCACACACTCCTTGGTTGGTCTTCTCTGGAGGAGAGAGGCGGGACCTCTTTAGAACAGAGGAGTATTGCACCATCATGGTGGTAGCAATGGGGAGGAGAATTATTGGCCTCTTCTGCTAGAGATCTGCCACCATGCCTTCACAAGAATGCACAAAGGGCCCTGCTGGATGAGGCCAATGACCTATCTAGTCCAGCGTCCTGTTCTCACAGTGGCCAGCCAGATGTCTGTGGGAACCCCACAAGCAGGGCATGAGTGCAACAGCACCCTGCCCACCTGCAATTCCCAACATTCAGAGGAATGCTGCTTCTGACAGTGGCACAGAACATAGTCGTTGTGGCTACTAGCCATTGGCAGCTTTGCCCCCCATGGATTTGTCTAATCCATTGTGTTTCCCAAACTTGGGTCTCCAGCTGTTTTTGGACTACAGTTCCTATCATCCCTGACCACTGGTCCTGCTAGCTAGGGATGATGGGAGTTGTAGTCCAAAAACGGCTGGAGAGCCAAGTTCAGGAAACACTGATCTAATCCTCTTACAAAAACATAACAAGGGCATCTTGTTTGCCCCAAGTCCGAACCCTTTCAACAAGCTTGTTGTGGCGGCAATCCTTGATGCCTGAAAGCAGTGAAGGGGTGCAAGGTGAGAAAAAGGCACGCCCAGGTTCAACCTTCCCCAACCTGGTGGTTGTTGCTGGACTACAACTCCCATCATCCTTGACAACTGGAGACATTGGCTGAGCCTTGATGGGAGCTGGGGTCCAAAATACAGGTTGGCCACAAGTTGGGGGGAAGCTGTCAGAGATCATGGAAGAAGTTGCTCCCATCACAGCACTATTCACGCCACAAGCCATGCTCACTCTGCCAGAGACTACCCAGCAACCACCCAGCTGCACTCACGGATGCCTGGTATGCTTTCAATAGGGATATGCCGAACACCTTCCTTGAAGCAAGTGAGGCCAGGGTAGACTTTGCGGATCTGGGCCTGCTTCCTCTCTATCAGCTTCTTGATGATCTGTAGGGAGAAGACAGCAGGTGATGCACCTTGGACTACCATCCCCTGATGGGATGCTAGAGTTTTGCACATGACTGTGGCTTGATGGGAAGTCTTGCTCCTAAGCTTTGCTTCTGTACATAATGCTGCACAAACCATCCTAATACTAAGACATTCACTCACCACTTTAGAATGTTCAGTTCACATTGAGTTCAGGAAAACATTGTCATTTGACCTGTTCTTATATGCATAGTTGATCACATCTATGGAACGTGCTTGTTATGCTCTTTTAAGTTTCCTATATCAATCATTAGTAATAGTTTTAAGTCTTACTATATTAATCATTGGTTATAATTTAATTAGGAGGTTTTCATGCCTGTCTAGTTCTGCACTCCCTTTCCCAGTCTTTAATCTATTGGTGATTAATGCAACCTTTGCTTTGTACTTGTGTTAACCAATCAGCAATAAGCACATATGTGGCAATGTTGTAATAATCAATAAAAGAGGCTCCTTGGGACTTGCTCGAGGAGATGCCTCCCAGATGACACTCGCTACCTGTCTGTCATTATTTCAACCCAACAATCCCCACAGCACACCCCCTGCAGGACCAGTTCCAGGGGAAAGGCCATAATGGATCACCCAACGAAGGGCTGGTTAAACTTGTGTATTTGCAGAGCAGAGGGCGGGCGACAGGCCAGAATCAAAAAGGCATGTTTCTCTGGGTTGCCGACATTCCGAATTCGACACAAATACAGCATGTGATGTTTTTTGTTTCAGAATAATTTCTACTTCAGGATGGGGTACACAGGAAACTGCCATCTACAGCGTGAGAGCATTGGGTCCATCAAGCTCAGAACTGTCTACACTGGCAGGTAGTGGCTCCAGAAGAGGTACTTCCCAGTCCTACACCTGGGGATGCTGGCAACTGAGCCTGAGATCATCGGCAGATGCTCTACCAGTGAGCTACAGCCCCCTCCTCTAAGCAGCCACTGGTAACCTTCTGAATACTGAATTCTGGGCACAATTGCACATTTCACCTCCCTCCTTTTCTACCTCTCACCTCCTTCTGCTTCTTGATGATATGAGAGAGCTCTGTGTAAGGGATCCGGGGATTCAGTTCACACTCCATCAAGGTGGCTCCCTCATAGTCCTTGATATAGCCAAGGTATCGGCTCTTGGGGACTTTGATGTCTTTGGAGAAGCCCTGGAGGCCAGACATGAAAGGTCCATTCATTTTTCAATAATAATAATAATAATACAGTCATACCTCATGTTACATTTGCTTCATGATACATTTTTTTCAGGTTGCGTCCTGCGGCAACCCGGAAGTACCGGAAAGGGTTACTTCCGGGTTTCGCCGCTTGCGCACGCGCAGAAGCGCTAAATCGCGCATGCACAGAAACGCCAAATTGTGCCGCACACCTGCACAGATACGGCACTTCAGGTTGCGGGATTTTCATGTTGCGAACGGGCCTCCGGAACGGATTCCATTAACAACATGAGGTACCACTGTAATAATAATAACAACACGAACAATAGCAGCTTAGCAAAGAAAAGCACAAATCTATTCATGCACTGAGATGGTGACCTCTCGCCTGAAAGCTTTGACCCTAGCTCCCTCTTTCCCTCCCCAACACAATGGAAATATCTAGTCCTTATGAGGATGGAAGAGGAAGGAATGCTGACTCAAAAGCCAAGGCTCCAGCATGCTCAATTAGCTCTGTGCAAAACAGCCACCTTCTGCATTGCGCCACTGAAAAAGTCTCTCACACATGCACTTTTAAAATGTACACTGTCTTTGGCATTGAGAACCGATAAGGCATACCTAGTCTGGTACATGTTGAGCACATCAAAGCTCACATCTGTATGTATGAGATTCGCAGACTCAGAGTCAAAGACTTGCTTTTGAAAGCTCTGTGGACTTCTCCTGCCCCAAAGCGAATGCCTCATCTCCCCACAGTCCTACACAAGCTCTTTTATGTGGAAGAACTCACTAGTATGGTGTATCACCATCTCTTTTTTTGTTGCCCTTGGCAGCCATTTTGTGTTGGTACCCATAGCACTTTAACACCACAAGTACTGGCACCCCATAATTTTTTTTTTAAGCAAAAAAATAACTGGGTCTTCTCAATCGCCAGCCCTGACTTGCACCTTTCTGTTCTAGGTTGAAAGTCCTCTGGGGAGCAACTGTGATCCTTCTTTCTGCACAGAACTGTGAAGAGCTTCCCAATCCCACAGGCCAGCCATGAAAAGGTGCAGGTGGCAGTTTTCTCATTTCACTTAATATTAACCACCCACTTCTCTCCCTCAAAAGGAAACCAAAAAGCAGCTAACAGAAAAAAACGGTCAATGCAGCCAACATAACAACAGCTTGGAACCAGGCTAAGGCCCCATCTGCACTATGCATTTAAAGCAATATTAAACCACTTTTAAACTGTCATGGCTGCCCCCTAAGAATCCTGGGAACTGTAGTTTGTTAAGGATGTTTAGAATTGTTAGGATACTCCCTATTCCTCTCACAAAGCTACCATTCCCAGACTGTTGTAATGTTCAATCCCTCTTCTCAAGAAACTCCAGAAATTGTAGCTCTGTGAGGGGGAACAGGGGTCTTCTAACAACTCTCACCATTTACAAACTACAGTTCCCAGGAAGTCGTGACTGCTCT
Organism: Podarcis melisellensis; assembly: GCF_964234715.1. Taxonomy (NCBI): domain Eukaryota; kingdom Metazoa; phylum Chordata; class Lepidosauria; order Squamata; family Lacertidae; genus Podarcis; species Podarcis melisellensis. The sequence continues at coordinate 32,044,786 of NC_138545.1, read as the reverse complement.
AAATGTATAGTACAGATATGGCCTGAGTTAGCTGCACAACACTTTTGCTCTACCGAAACCAATGGGGCAAATTAGCCACTACTTAAGTCCTACTGATTTTAACACGACAACTGATTAAGTCTGGGTCCAACCTAATATATCAAACTACAGGCGGTAATAAATTCAATTGGCAAACAAAATTGAGTTTCAAAGCAGAACCATGTGACAATATACCTCATAGGAATTGCTTGACAGTGCCTCAGTTCAACAACAGAATGAACAAGATTGCAATAACCATTATAAATTCACTGCAAGTCCTGTCACAGAGACCATTGGAGAGGCACTTCTGAGTTCTTTATGGAACCATGAAGGCAAAAGCTGGCCCTAAATAAACCTTCATCAGCAATGCTGTAGTACCTGCTTCTTGAAATAGCCAATGGCATATTCATCAGCATAGGTGAGGAAGTACAGGATGCTGTGCTTGATGTGGTATTCTTTCAGGTGATTCATCAGGTGGGTCCCATAACCCTACAAAGAGACATAAGAGGGAATGAGGAAATAATGAGAGTGGCAAACCGCTGGGGGGAAAAGAATCTGATGACTTGAGGATTCATGCAGGAAGACCCAGAATATCATTAAGCAGGGCAAAATTAAATGAGTTCCATTTAAAATTGATTCTGGGGTAAGTAATGGCCAATAGTGAGGTAATAAATATGGAACAGTGAATGCCATAAGCATGGGCACATTAAATTACCATTGATTTTTAATTAATTCTGAGGGGGAAATTTTAAAATTCTGAGGAAATTAAATTACTATTCTTCTGGCATTAAGAATCTCAAGTGAGGTATCAGTATAATAGGTAGACAGATACATACCTATCAAGCTTGAACGGGATAGGAAACAGATCAGTGTGGACTGAGCATGCTAAAAGCAATACTTCTGAGCAATAATCTGAGTAATGCTTTCTATTGGGGAAAGAAAACCAGGAAGGGATAAGGAGTGGAATCCTGAACAGCAGAATGCCACACAGTAAGCTGCAGGTCCCAGTTGTACGGGTATGTAGACGCAACATGCATATAAGTGCAGTGTGGTTTACTTGAGCGGGACATTTAAACACACACACCCCAACCATTTTTTGGATAATTCAGGAGTCCTCTGGAATGAAATTATCATCATAATAACTTCATTATTTGTACCCCTCCCATCTAACTAGGTTTGCCCCAGCCACTCTGAGTGGCTTCCAGCACATATAAAAACATAATAAAACATTAAAAAGCTTCCCTAGACGGGGCCGTCTTCAGATGTCTTCTAAAAGTTAAACAAACAAACAAACAAACAAACAAACGAATAGTAGTAGTAGTAATAATGATGATGATAATAATAATAATAATAATAATAATAATAATAATAATAATAATAATAATTTGAAGGAACCCATTTCTGGCCTATCCCTTTCCCCATATTCCTGCCCAATATGCCCTCCATTCACAGAGCAACTTCTTTATTAACGACGACAGCAATATAGTTGGGGGGGGGGAATGGTGAACGCTTTCTAAATTTGCTCTCACTTTTCTGGATGCTTTGCACTTGTTTACGATCGACTGCAGGATCTCAAATACTACTGTAGAGCTCAATTCCACCCCTTGCCTTGGGCTATTGCCCTTCCTGGCCAGGTACACTCACACATACATATAACACAAACACACCCACCCCACATTGTAACACAATCCACCTCCAGCAACCCTACCTTGACTTGCTCATTGGACGTCACAGCACAGAAGACAATCTCTGTGAACCCCTGGGTAGGGAACATTCGGAAGCAGATGCCGCCGATCACCCGGCCATCCTTGATCAGTGCGAGAGTCTTGTGTTTGCTGTGAAGAAAAGCAGAGCAACGGATGGAAGTGTCTGGACTTCAGAGGAGCCGTAAGCTCAGAGGCACGGCATCTGTTCTGCGTGCAGAAGGCCCCAGGCTCAAACCCTAGCATCACCAGCTAGGGCTAGGAAAGATTTCTTGTCTGAAATATTAGGAGAGCTGTTGCCAGCCAGCATAGCTAATTCTGGGCAAAATGGGCCTACAGACTGATTCAGCACCGTATAAGACAGCTTCCTATATTCCTATGAGGTGAATGCTGAGCATCATTATTCTCTCATCCCAATCTATACCTTTCCTGGACTGAATTGAATAAAGGGATATACAGCAGTGTTGCATTGTGGCCAGAGCATTAGACTAGGACGTGGGAGACCAGGGTTCAAAACCCCCACTTGGCCATGAAGCTCACTGGGTGACCTTGGGCCAGCCACTGCCTCTCCGCCTAACCTACCTCACAAGGTTGTTGTGGGGACTAGATGAGGAGGGGGAGAAGAATGGACACCACCTTGAGCTCCTTGGAGGAAAAAGGTGGCATATAAATCAATCAAACCAACCAACCAACCAACCAACCAACCAACCAACCAACCAACAAACAAACAGTGACTGCCTGTAATCTGCAAACAACCCCCCCCACACACTTTTAACAGTCCGAGCTTCTCTTGTAAAATCCTAGAAATTTGAGGGATCTTATTTTGTTTTCCCTGTTTCACCTGAACAACCTGAAATTATCCAGGGAGGCAGGAATGATTGTTACACAAGGTTAAGCCTGAATGCGGATAAACCCTCTGTCCTATTCTGATAGACAGGAGAGGCACTGCTGGCAGTATGGCACAACAAACCTGCAGGCCACCTCTGCCTACAACCCAGGAAAAGTGAGCTGCTGCAGAATGTTCGCAAGCATTCTAACATAGGGATGGGGAACCAGTGGCCATCGAGATGCTTTTGGGGTACCACTCTCGGCAACTCCCTACTGCTCCTGACCACTTGGGGCCATGGTGAGTCCCTGCTCTAACACCTAGAAATAGCCTTTTTGTCAAGATGGAAACAGAAGTGTTGGGCGTTGGGCTATATATTGCGCCGAACACTAAAAGAAAGGAATTGTCAATTATTTTTTCTGTTTAAGCATGGTTTTCTTCTGTCAATCAGGTGGCGTTTCAGCGGGAAGTGTCAACCACAGAATGCTGCGACGGAACTGTGTCTGGCCAACTTACAGTGGTACCTCTGGTTACGTACTTAATTCATTCTGGAGGTCGGTTCTTAACCTGAAACTGTTCTTAACCTGAAGCACCACGATTTCTGTTCTCATCCTGAAGCAAAGTTCTTAACCCGAGATACTATTTATGGGGTAGCGCTGTCTGTAACCTGAAGCGTATGTAACCTGAAGCGTATATAACCCAAGGTACCACTGTACTTACAAACGATATTGCACAGTACAGCGAGGGGGAAAGAAGAGACTAAGCAAGAGGTTGTCCGCCTTTTTGAGTCCACAGCTCCCTTGACCAACTACAGTCATACCTCACGTTACGTTTGCTTCAGGTTGCGTCCTGCGGCGACCCGGAAGTAATGGAATGGGTTACTTCCGGGTTTCGCCGCTCCCGCATGAGCAGACACGCAAAATGACGTCACGCACAGGCGCAGAAGCAGCAAATCGTGACCCGCAGGTTGCGTTCTGTTCAGGTTGCGAACGGGCCTCCAGAACGGATCCCGTTTGCAACCAGAGGTACCACTGTACATTCTTTCTGCGGCACCGAACAGTGGGGCTCATCAGCCCTGTTCTGGAACCCCTTGCCTGCAGAGCTGGTGGTCCTTCACCCCTCCCTTGTGGAGGGTTCCCTCAGCATCCTTTCCCCTCCCCCCCCGGCTGTCCTCTGGGTAGCCGCAGCTGCCACCCCTGGTCTCTGAGCTGCCCACCCTGCCCCAAGGAGAGAGGCCTCCTCACACTGCCCCACAGGGGCCTGGGAAGCACCCCCTGGCCAGCCCCAGAGGCACTGTTCATCTGGGGAGCTTGTAGCCAGGGCTGCTGCAACGAACTGCTGTGCAAGCCTTTGGGAGATGCAAGAGGGCATCACAGGAGGGAGGGAAGGAAAGAGGCACAGAGGCCAGTGTTGCCCGCGGCACCCCTGACCATCATTCAAGGCACCCCAGGGGGCCATGGCACACTGGTTGAAAACCACTGGACTAAGCTGTTGAACAGAGGCTCAGCTCACATCCTAATTTGGCAGCAAACCTTTTGTTGAAAGTTCTGGAAACAAGTCCCTACGTTCATATTCTTCGAGTCTTTACTCGATAAATCTGCACTGATTTTTAAGTTTTCCCAATTCTAAAGACTCAGGGTTGGAGTGGGGGGTTTAGTGTTGTGGTGTTAATACAGCACCTGTCTTATGACACACCTGTTCCTACCCGCAACCATTGACAAACCAGGGCCGTTGCTCAACTTACGGATCAAAAACCAGACGGGTAATGTACTCCTTGGGCATTCGAGGCAGCTGGTGTGAAAATACATTCTGCAGCCCAACCAGCCACATGAGAATCTTCTTGTTGGATTTCTGCGAGAGCGAGTTGCCGATGACATGGAATTCGATGATGCCGCGGCGCTCCTCTAGGCGGGCCGTCTCATCCCGGGCTGCATTGGCGGAGAGCAGGCTGGTCTGGGAGCGAAGGAAAAACAGAACACTGGTAGAACTTGTTAATGCTAACATGCAAGGTCTGAAGGAAATGGAGCATTATATTAAAAAAATAAAAATAAAACCTTTATGTGGTCTGTGGATGAAGGGATTAACTTGTGACCTGACTCATGGCTTTGCCTACCTGGAAAAAAACAACAACTTGGAAGGCGTTAAAAACTAATTAAGGGAAGATAAGGTCAGCAAAAATTGTTTTCCTTGAATCTTTGGGAAGTGTATGGGGATTGGAATGCAAATCGAAGGCAACACCAAGCTTTAATTAGCCAAGGAATGCTTGATATGCTTTTTCTATTTCATTATGCTACACTGTGTGTGTATTATCATTCTTAGGTTTCCTCCACGTATGATGATGATGAAGAAGCGTTCGGACTTGATATTCTGCCTTTCTCTCCCCTTAAGGAGTCTCAAAGCGGCTAACAATCTCCTTTCCTTTCCTCCCCTACAACAAACACTCTGTGAGGTGAGTGAGGCTGAGAGACTTCAGTGAAGTGTCACCCAGGTCACCCAGCAGCTGCATGTGGAGGAACCCAGTTCACCAGATTACGAGTCCACCGCTCTTAACCACTACACCATGCTGGTGTACGAGGAGCAGAACCTCTTGTTGTTTTTAACCAAAAAAGCCACTAGTTCAAGATAATGTTATTTCATGTGTCTCAACCTAGGAAGTCTCTCCCTAAAGTTCTATGAGTACTTGGGGCTGAAGATCTGCTTGGGTTCATGCAGCGGGCCGGAACTGAACCATACAATTAGTGTGACAACTGCTGAGATTGGTTTGCTGTATTCTGTGCCAAATGTGCCTTACTAAGCCTTTCTATTCGCCACACAGACTCTTCCCAGGCCACACCCCTTGCTGAGGGGCCTGTACCCTTCTCAGACGTTTTTTGTCTAGCTGGAATGTGTCATGGCATGGAGGAGAAAGAGGAGTTGAGTGCGGGCAAAAAACTAGCCTGCTGCACAAAGGTAAAATTTACGTTCACTGATCTGCTCACTTTTGCCTTTGGCCCTGTCCAGCAGCAGCCTATGAAACCTGAAATGTTGCCCCTAAAAAGAACATGTCCCTCAGGCTAAAAATTGATTCCCCAAAAGTTGGTGAATATCCACTCCTTTATGCCCCTCCTGCTTGCCATACCTCAGGGCCCAGCATGGCTGCTGGATCTGTGATAGTCAACATCACTTCGTTTACGAGCTCCATGGGGATGTCACCCAGCACGCGAATCCGCTTCGCATCCTCCAGCGTCAGGCTCTCTGGAAGCTTCCTCTTCTCACCTGTGCGACAGGGAAAAGGAACGAGGCCTCAGGCTCTATCTATGCCTATGCCAAAAAAATTATAGTAGGCTGAAGTGATTGATGTAACTCTCAGAAACGTTAACTTCTCACTCTATTTTAACAAACAGCATATGCATAAATCTGATTCTGGGTTTTACTCCTACGTGACAGGTGGCTTTGAGCTACAGTGTCAAATTTAAGACACGGTTAAATATAGCTTATGAATGGATTGCGAGTAAAACAATACTTGTGGAGCTGGGTTCCAAAACCTGGCCCTCATGGGCACCACAGCTCCCTTAGAAGATGCCTACCAGGGCCCCCTTCCCAATGTTTCTTTATCTATATTTATAAAAAGGAGGGTTTTTTGGTTGGGGGTGTTGCCTGTTTTCTTTTGTCTGTGTTTTATTTATTTGGAGCGTGTTGGTGGTTTGCCTCTCACTGGAGAGTGGGTGGGTGGCTTCTGAGCATCCTCAGTTTTTCTTCTGCAAAATGGGTATTTCACAACTAGCTGGAGGCAGTATGCTTCTGAATGCCGGTTACTGGGAATCTTCAAGTGTGGAGTGCTGTTACACTCAATTTGTCCATGCAGGCTTCGCAAAGGCATCTTGGTCCTGTATACCTGAAAGAGCACATCCACCTCCATCGTTCAGCCCAGACATTGAGATCTAGCGCCGAGGGCCTTCTGGCGGTTTCCTCATTGCGAGAAGTGAGGTTACAGGGAACCAGGCAGAGGGCCTTCTTGGTAGTGGCGCCCACCCTGTGGAACACCCTCCCTTCAGATTTGAAGGAAATAAGCAGCTATCCTATCTTTAAAAGACATCTGAAGGCAGCCCTGTTCAGGGAAGTTTTTAATATTTAACGCTGTATTGTTTTTAACGCTTGATTGGGAGCCGCCCAGAGTGGCTGAGGAAACTCAGCCATATGGGCGGGGTATAAATAATAAATTATTTATTATTATTATAATTATTAATGGTTGGCCACTGTGAGAACAGAATGCTGGACTAGTTGGGGCATTTTCCTGATCTAACAGGATTTATTTTCATGTTTCTTGGATTTCCAGCTGTGCCCCCAGGGTCAAGGAGGCTAGGGATGAACCAACGGCTTTTAATTCAGTACAAAACCTTCTGAGTTGGTTGTTCAAGAAACTCTTTTGCAAAGGGAAAAACAGATGTCTCCTAGCAAGGGCTTATTATTAAGCCCTTCGCTGAAGATGTTTGGCTTGGACATTCTCCAGATAAGTCTACACTACAGGCTTTACCTGGCACAGAATCCAATGAGCTGCCATCCAGGTTAATAGAAGCCAAGGAGGAACTGCAGCTGAGAGATTTGCTGAAGAGCGGAGTGCTGGCTGCAGGAACAGTGCTGATTGCTGCATGGGGAAAAAACAAGAACACACAGCCCTATTAAGAGACGAAGCAGCTGCAACAGAAAATGAAGGAGGAATTGTCTGACCCACCCACACCTGCCTCAGGTACATAACATATAGCCACAACAAGCAGCCAACTTACACCGTAATACCTTTATTTTTATCTCATTTTAAGGGGCTCAGGGTGGCATGCATGGGTTACCCCTTTTTACTGAGGTTTAGATAGCACCCACCCACGAGTGCTGAATTGCAACCATCTCCAGTCATGCTACCTTTGGGTGTCTGTCTAAGGACCATCAGCTTTGAGTGCTTCAGGAACTCCTACAGTGCTAGGAGTATGACTGGATCTTTAAAAAAAGCTAAACCCACAACCGTCGTTTATAAATGCTTATTGGACTGCTGTAATGTGGATGTTCAGGATCTTGAGACAAAATGAATAGGGAACAGAGAGCACAATCCACACAGCCCAATCAGTAGAAAGTTGATTGGGAATTTATGGGTTGTAGCCAATGCCAGTCCTAGTCAGAGCAGACCTACAGGTTCCCCCCCCCCTTTTGATTGCAGCAGGCCCCACGTACAAACCACCATTTAAAACAACCTTGGGTAGCAAGACTGGGCAAGACCCCTGCCTGACACTTTGGAGAGCTCCTGCAAGTCAGAGATGACCGGCTTAAGGCTGTGTCACAGATTTGCATGAGGACAGAAGGCTGCCAAAAAAGGGTTCCAAGAGATACATACCTGGCCGGGGAACGAGTGGGGTTCCTTCTGACGCCGGCATAGTAAAGTCGGCCTCCCAGATTGGTGAGCTCTCCCCATAGATTTCTTCCTCGAGCATTGATAGAAACCTGGGCAGGGAGAAATGGAGGGGAATCAGCAGGGCAAAACATATACAGGAGTCTCGTGAACCCCAGTGTCAATGCAGTGGGGGCCGAGTCTTCAAGCTTTAGGTAAAGGTAAAGGGACCCCTGACCATTAGGTCCAGTTGTGACCGACTCTGGGGTTGCGGAGCTCATCTCGCTTTACTGGCTGAGGGAGCCGGCGTACAGCTTCCAGGTCATGTGGCCAGCATGACTAAGCCACTTCTGGCGAACCAGAGCAGCACACGGAAAGGCCGTTTACCTTCCCGCCGGAGTGGTACCTATTTATCTACTTGCACTTTGACGTGCTTTCGAACTGCTAGGTTGGCAAGAGCAAGGACTGCGCAACGGGAGCTCACCCCATTGCGGGGATTCGAACCGCGACCTTCTGATCGGCAAGCCCTAGGCTCAGTGGTTTAACCCACAGCGCTACCTGCGTCCCACAAATCCCACCTGGGTTAAAACCCCCACCTTTTAAAAATGGAGACGATGCTTAACCTTATGTAGCTGTGAGTGAGTCTCCCTCAAGCCTCCATTCTCACATTTTTTCACTTGGTGTCAAAAGAGGACACCAAGTCACCAAAGAATAATCCCATGGATGAGTTGGAGCCAAAGTATCATGAAAGTGAGTGAGAAATTGGGGCTGGCCAATCCTACACCAGATTTAGGCCTCATCTGTGGTGTACATTTATATTAGTGCCCAGGGGAGCCGACTTGGACCCCAGGTTATGGGTGCCCATGATGTCATGCTGCAACATGACATCATGTGCGCCCCCTGGCCTTGGAACCTGACTTCCGGTGGCACCAGAAGTCACGTTCTGAGACCTCAGACATGACTTCCGGTGTTTTCCAAGGCACCAAACGTTGTGTTGGGGGTCCTGCAGTGTGGGTGCTGAGCACTCACAAGAATTTTGTGGGGGCTCGGGTACCCAGAGCCCCTTATAGTTGGCACCCCGTCAGTGTCACACCACTTTAAACAGCTACGATTCTCAGAGCAGTTTATCCATCAACCCCTTTTCCCAAGGAACTCTGGGAATTATAACTCTGTGAGGGAAATATGCCTTCAGACTCATCAGAGCTGCCATTTTGCACCCAAAGTGTTGTATCCAACTAAATCTATTAATTTCAATGGGCCTATTTTAAATTGGGTACCAACAATGGTACCACAACCCGCTACAGCTGCATGGCCCCCTTTCCTGTAGCTTCATGGAACTGGCCTTACTTGGGGAAGTGGGTGAGGATGAGGGTCCGTTTCTCTGGTACCAGCTTGTCCTTCTCCACGCGGAACTTCTCCAGCAGCTGCCGGCGAGTCACCGTGAAAGTGGACTTGAGGAGGTTGCGCCCAAACACCTGGGTAGTTTCGTACCGTGGGAGGCTGTCACAGCTTTGGGGGACGTGGCAATAGCACAGCCACCTAGGGTGAGGGAAGGCCAGAGAGATATCACAGGCAGAGAGGACTTATTAGCGCAACAGGGGGAAATGGGATTATTAGGTCACAGCAGCGTTTCCCAACATTTTCTTTCTGAACTTGGGTTTCCTCGAAAACCTCCTCTACCTCCCCAAGCGCACATGCCTCCAGGTGAATGGGCAGAATCCTGACATACAACTGAATCAATGCAGTCCTCCATTCACTCTCTGCCTGTGTGGACTAGGGGACCAATCCAGCACCGTCTTGGGTGGAGAACGAGTACAGGCCATCTCAGATGCCCTCTTAAAAATCAGCCAACGGGGGTAGGCGGCCAGAGGGAGAAGAAAATTTGCTGAGGTCAGAATGTCCCATATACAGTCGTACCTCGGAAGTTGAACAGAATCCATTCCTGAAGTCTGTTTGACTTCCAAATGTTTGAAGACCAAAGCACGGCTTCTGATTGGCTGCAGGAAGCTCTTGCAGCCAATCAGAAGCTGTGGATGTCCCGCCGTTCCAAAAGAACGTTCGAAAACCAGAACACTCACTTCCGGGTTTCGATCGTTCAGGAGCCGAAACGTTTGACCCCCAAGGTGTTTGGGAGCCAAGGTACAACTGTACTCCCCTGCAGCGTTCATGATTAGGGCAGCAGAGTTTGGGCAGTCGCTATGACTTCTTCCACTGGTGAATGAAAATTGACTCTGCTTGCTGCAGGTTCAGCTCCCTCCCTTCACCTCTGGCTCCCATCTGAGAAGCACTGAGGCGTTGTTGTTGTTTTGCTGTAGTTATTCAGGAAATATGGAAATGCAATTGCCCAGAGGTATTCATCTTTATCAATAAGTCACCAAACCACACTTGACAATGCAAATGAGTCATTGGAGATTAGCCCTGATAATAATAATAATAATAATAATAATAATAATAATAATAATAATAATAGTTGTTATTTTATTTTATTTTATTTATACCTCGTCCATCTAGCTAGATTTCCCCAGCTATTCTGAGTGGCTTCCAGCACATATAAAAACATAATAAAACATCAAACATTAAAAACTTCCCGACACAAGTTAAGACTTGGGCTCTGTTTTCTTTGCTTCCCCCAACTCACCTGGTGTAGTTAACCTTGTACGTTGCCACATCATCATTTTGTGAGCGCTGGCGGAACTGAGACGGCGTTTCCAGCTTCCAGTAGTTTAGGCACAGAAGGAACATCTTCGACAACTCAAACATGGTCTGTCGCTCCTTAGGGGGCAGGTGGCTGAACTTGTACTGCACAAAGTTTAAGACGCCCTGAGAGGGAGAACAGAAGGCCAGGTAAGCTATAGCAGCCTTACACTTCTGTGGGGTCTCTGGCATACTGGGTTGCCATCTGAGCCCTACCCGCCAAATTATTATGATTTATAAAGTTGTTGGGAGGCCCCCTAGTTCCCTCACAGAGCAACCATTCCCACAGTTCCCAGTGAAGAGGGATTAATTAAACTACTCTGATAATTGTAGCTCTGCGAGGGGAATACAGCCTTTTTTTTCTAGGCACAGGGAGCCAAATATGTGTTTTAGATGCACCCTGGCATTTTACATCTCTCAAGGCATCTTTTTACCTGTTCAATGTTTGGTTTTTCAAAAGGGGGGCTTCCGAGTGAGCCCTCAACAACTGGGCGGCTCATCTGTAGGATGCATTTCCTTAGGAGCTGTGGAGAGGGGGGAAAGAAATTGTTTCAATCTCAAGGGGAAAAAGGGGGGAATCACCCATTATTTCCTTGTAGGTTTTTTCTTTGTAATAATTTTTTATTGAATTTTCAAAAGTTTGTCATATATACTTCAATACCTAATAAATTTATATTTTCTCGACTTCCCACTCCATTTTCCGTGGTGTTTTAATTCCTCCCCCCTGCTGTACAATACCTTCTCTCTCTTATACCAACACGTTGGTATTCTTCTATTCTTCTATTCCTTCTGTCGCTCCTATTTCAAATCCTGCTCGTGAGCTCCTTGAGATGGTTTTACTAGTTCTGTCTAAGATGTTCCAAGGTATATGGGGTGCCCACAATCTGTTCAGAATGGCTTCCATCTAAGGTGCACAACAAGTCCATACCAGCGCATCGCAAGTTCAAACCCTGGCATCTCCTGGTAGGCCCGGGAAAAATTGGAGACCTGCTGCCAGCCAGTGCTGGGGAACCTGTGCTCTCTAGGTGCTTCTGGGCTCCAACTCCTAGCAGCCCCAGCTAGCATGTCCAATGGTCAGAGATGACCGGATGGTAGCCCAACACCAACTGGCAAGCCATAGGCTCCCCAGCCTTGACATAGACAATACTAAACTCAAGGGACCGGTGGTCTGGCTCAACACAAGACATCTTCCTATGCTCCCACACTTTCCCCCACTGGTCTCCAGTTATTTCTGCATTAGTATTTCAGAACCAACTATTGTCACAATAAAGCAGACAAGGAAATATGGGAATTAATATGACAAGGAAAACAAAAGAGCAACAAAGTTGGGGGCAGGGGAGTGGAAGGCACAGGATCTTGAGCAAATGTAAAATGGTATCATGACAGAAAGCTCATGCAACCATCTTCGCAAGTCCACACCCTCTGAAACAAAAGCTGCACTCGCCCGAGATGATCTGCAGAACTGCATGGACACATTGCAAGGGCGGTGGCTGCAGTCTCCTTTCTATACTTTATGTATTCTAGGAGCACTCTTGCTATTATTTCATTTACTAATTTATAATCTACATTTTCATAAAAATACAGCAAGGCGTAGTACAACATATAAGGATAAAATCAACAACAGATCCATAAAACATCATCTTACTCCAAGCTTATGTGTACAATGTTTGTTTCTGTGTGTATTTCTTGAAAACAAATAATAAATGTTAAGTTAAAAAAAGTTAAAAAACCAACAACCAAAGCATTGATGTGAAATAGCCACTTAAAAGATCTTGAGAACTTCCTCGTATTTATCTGAGTTTCTGCTCTCCCCACCAGAAAACCCCCAACCACCACTGTGGACATTTTGCAATGCACTATTCCTCTTTGAGCTCACCTTAAACAGGTAGAAATAAACTTGCTTGGTGTCTGTGTCCTCTTCCTTGTGCACTGACATGAAAAGGTTCTCCACATCTACTACCATCCCCAGAAGCCGATTGATCTCTTCCTCAGAGACATTCTCCAGGTGAGACACATGGTCAGCTGAGGGCAGGTGAGAGAAATCAGGTCATGGTCTAACCCAAATGGGATGGAGCACAACGAAGGCTCATCATCCCTCCACCTCCCACCCCGCCACCATCCAGACACTCTCTTTATCTAGCAACTGGTGGGGCTTATCTACATTATATAGGTCTGCTGTGTGCAAGATTCTCTCCAGGAGGGAGGGGGGACCTGTGACCCTCCAGCTGTTGCTGGCCTACAACTCCTATTGGCCTCCTCCTACCCCCATTCCCTTTTCTTCACGTCATGTCTTTTTAGAACAGGGTTTCCCAAGCTTGGGTCTCCAGCTGGGGTTTTTTTGGACTATAACTCCCATCATCCCTAGCTAGCAGGACCGATGGTCAGGGATGATGGGAACTGTAGTCCAAAAATAGCTGGAGACCCAACTTCAGGAAACTCAGTTTTAGAAACTTGTCCATCCTGAGGGCCACATTCCATTGCAGGCAACATTCTGGGAGCCACATGCCAGCAGTGGGTGTGCCTAAAGGCAAATGAAATCTAAGCAATGGATGCAACTCTTACCTTTGTACAGTACAATACATGCCAGCAACCAGAGATTTCAACATACACACACACACTTCCACTCAGGGAATTCAAGAATTCAAGGCCACATTTCAGAGAAGCAAAGCAGGCAAGGAGGGTGTAGAGCAGGACTGGTGAGGGGTGTGACCTAAGGGAGTCTCAAGGCCTGGAAAACCACACCTGGCCACCCTAGAAGTTTTTGGTCCCGTTTTGGTCCTGTGAGCAATGCCAGGACCATAATAGTAATGATCTCTGTGAGAGACTTCTTTTGGCTAAAGTACAGGGTATAGCTGTCACAAAAGTTGATACACACAAACATTTGAACACCACTCATTGTCCACCCCTGTTGTATAGTATTGTGGTCAGATTATTAAAGTAGGACAGAGGGCAGTGAGTTCAGTCACAAAACACACTGGATGACTTTTGAGTCAGTCGCTGCCTCTCATTCTAACCTACTTCATAGGGTTGTTGTGAATATAAAATGAAAGGGGGAACTACCGTCCACTGGCCTGAGTTTGATGGAGACAGACTGAGATAAAAATGAAACAAACTGTTTTCATTTTTTAAAAAATAACCACCAAATAAAGTCTGATATCCAATATGGAATTTGGCACCAAAAGAACAGGAGCTCTTTCTTTTTTACCTTACTATATAATACAAGGGGACACAGGTGGCGCTGTGGGTTAAAGCCTCAGCGCCTAGGACTTGCCGATCAAAAGGTTGGCGGTTCGAATCCCTGCTGCGGGGTGCGCTCCCGCTGCTCGGTCCCAGCGCCTGCCAACCTAGCAGTTCGAAAGCACCTCCGGGTGCAAGTAGATAAATAGGGACCGCTTACCAGCGGGAAGGTAAACGGTGTTTCCGTGTGCAGCTCTGGCTCGCCAGAGCAGCGATGTCACGCTGGCCATGTGACCCGGAAGTGTCTGCGGACAGCGCTGGCCCCATGCCTCTTAAGTGAGATGGGCGCACAACCCCAGAGTCTGTCAAGACTGGCCCGTACGGGCAGGGGTACCTTTACCTTTTACCTATATAATACAAATGTAAGGATGCTGCTACGTAGCAGTTCATCATAAGGATAGTGGGGTGATGGTGGGGGAGTGGGGATTTTGCACACCATGGGGAAAATAAGTGGGATTGGTGGGTGAAGAAAGCAGGGACACGGTCCCTACCCTTTTTTAAAAAAAGAAGGTTTTTTTGTACACTGCTTAGAGACAATCATAACTAAGCAGTACTGTATATAAACTGTCAAAATAAATACTAATAAACAAATAAAAGTAGGAACGGTCAAAAGAAGGCATTCAGAAGTAACAGGGTCCAATCTTATGGGTCAGGGAAAGCCTGGGCAAAAACATGTTTCCACCAGAACTAATAAAGGATGCTAATCCTTTATTATTAGAACTAATAAAGGATGCTTCATATATGACAGAGGAGAAGGGCATTTTTCACAGTACAGCATCACTTCTGCTGCTGGTAGACTTGATGGGGAAGTCCTCTTCCCGACTCCCAAGTGCTGGGAATAAAACAGCGAGCGAGAGAGAGAGAGAGAGAGAGAGAGGCTTGCTGAGTTACCTAGCGTGTGCCCACAGCTACGGCAGGGCTCACTGAGGTTGGTGACCGTCTGCTGCAGGTCCATACGGGGGGCTGTGGGAGGGTTTGGGTTCTTCCACCCATTGCATTTGCAAGAGTCATTAGCCTGGAGGAGTGGGGAGAAAGAGAGAGAGAGAGCAAGGCTGCTATGTGTAGAAAAAACTGGGGCAACGCTCACATCCATGAACACCATAACTAATATGTTACAGGCAAAAAGCTGCTTTAATAAAAGCAGAGCCATGCTGAATTTTCACTCAGGCATGTTTAAGGCAAAAATAAAATGTGCTTTCAAGGGATGTGAAATGTACCCTGGAGTGGGTTTAGGGGGGAACACACCAAACTTCACCCCCTTTTGTCTTCATTTTTCCTGGCTGTTTACAGCCATTTTTCTACTGATCTGGTTCTGCACCATTTTTTTTTTTTATTTAACGTACAGAGCTACCTCTTTTCCCTTCACTGAGAGGTCCTATCCAATCAGAAATTTATTGCAGCAGACATGATGACATATCATAGAGCTAGTCAGATTTGACCATTTATTGAGACCAGTATGAGTAAACAGAGATGCAATGGCATCTCTCTGAAGCCCCTATCAGACTCCAGTTGTGCCAGAATGTGCTTTGGCAGGTGCAGCATGCACCCCACAGACAGCAACACAGTGCAGACAGGCAGGACCTATATACTTGGATGAGCGTCTGAGCAGACACTTGCCGCTTCAGTGTGCTGAACTGCCGCAGCACAGAGGAGAGTTGGCTCAGGTGGCCAAGGCAATGGGAATGTGTTTCCTCCCTCTTTCTGTGTCCATTTTTGCTTCCCATAAAATCACAGCCACTAAAAATGGGGAGGCGGGGATGCAAAAATGTTTATGCAACTTAATCGGTTCCCTCATTGTTTTAAGGCAAAACAGAGCCATTCTATGTGGTGCCTGTTACGGAATGCACAGTCCCTTCCCACACATATCACTATGCTGCTGCAAATGACTGCAAAAGGAGGTTTGCAAAGATACAGTGGGAATGACTTCATCTGCCTGACTGCAGAAAGGGGACACGGGAATCCTTGAGCAGAGATGCACAACTACCAGAAGTGGGAAGCTGAAAAAGCCAAGTTCCATTTCATCACTCACAATTACCAAGCTCCAGATACTGATTCCTTTGATTCATCCACATATTTAGTACTAGATCAGGCATAATGGGTTGTATCCAATGCTATTCCTACTCAAGAGTAGACCTACTGAAATGAATGAATCCTAGTCAGTCATGCCCATTAACTTCAGTGGGGCCACTCATGATTTGGAATAGCACTGACCACAACTGGAAGTGCTGCAATAGCTTCACTTTTTGTGGAAATGAATTTCATGATTAGAATTAACAGCTATGACCAACGGCATGCTTCGTGCCATAAAGCTCAGTACTGCTCTTTCAGGTGGGGCAGATACAAGTCTTTAGAAGAGTTGGAAGGGAAAACAAGTATCATTTAATTCAACCCCTTGCAATGCAGAAATCTTTTGCTCAACGTGGGGCTCAAACTCATAACCCTGAGATTAAGAGTATCATGCTCTACCAACTGAGCTAGAGATACTACACATTTCAAGATTCATTTCATGATTGTTTTCTAAACATGCATATTATAATAATTACTGTATTATTATTATTAAAATGGGGCTATAGCTGAGCAAAATATAATAAACAGGTTCACACCCTGGCATCAACAGGCAATAGATTTCAGGCAGGCATCATCCAAAAGACCTTGCCTTAAACCATGGAGGCCCATTACCAGAAAATCAGAACAGACAGTGTGGACCACATGGTTTGTTAGGCAGCTTCTTACATCCAAAAACATTTTATTTCCAACTGTTGCCATTTGCCCATAGAATTCCGGGATATGGGCGATTAAAAACGTAAACGAACATCCCGGACAAACAAATACAGCTTCTATGTCTGCAACATCTTTTCTGGTCTAGAGAAAGGATGCAGCTATGGCTGGACCACGTAGCCGGGAGGAATTCCCAGTCTTTTGATCCCTCCGGGCCCCCGTACCTTGCAGGCTGAGAACACCCCTAGCTTTTCCAGCTTCTTTGCCCGCGGGAAGCTCCGCGCATGCGCCTTACGCTGGCTCGCGCGCTGCTGCTGGCTCAACCCCGGGCGAACCGGATCGCTGCTGCTTCCTCCGGCTCCGCCTCCTCCCACTACCGGCGGAGCCGTGGCCGCAGACACTGTGGAGACGGAGGGAGCGCTAGCCTGCGGGGCCCGGCTAGCTTGCGATGAGACCTCCGGCTCCGCCATGATGCCCGGGACCCCTCCGAGGCGGCGTGGGCGCGTGGGCGCCACTGCGCATGTGTAGGATAGGGGTTCTGGTGTGGCTATTGGCTGGAGGTTGCTACGCAGCCCCTCCCCCTGCCACCAGTTGCATGCTGGGTGATGTAGTTCCGCAGGTATCGGGCTACTTGAAAAGGAGAATCAAGGTGCGGTGGGAAAAGGGGAAATGTGACCTCTGTTCCTACTGAAAACAGAGATTGAAAAAAAGAAAAGATGAATGCTGTTTACTCGTGTAGAAAAATGGGAATGAAAACACGCAAAATAATTTTGTTTAAATTAAAATATGTATGTAATATGTAAAATACGTCTCGCGATGCTTTGTATATTGCAGGTTGAAGGAAAGGGGTTTTCCTCTCAGAAGGATAAGTTTAAGAGGACTGCTAATAGCTTTGAAATGATCAGGTGAAAAAATTATTGAAATGGGGTACTTTTATGTGGCAGGGCTCAGAGCCTCCACAGGTTGACTGCAGCTCCAGTCTCACTCAAACAGGCAATAATAGCTTGGGGCTGATGGGAGTTGGGCATTCCAAGAACCAGGTTTGTTTTATTAATGGGATCATCATTATTACTGTCTTGAATTAAATGAATGTGTGTTTTGTTACAATAAAACTTATAAAATCTAAGAAAGTCACAGGAAAAGATGCTTACAGAAAGTGACAACCCTCTTGCATTTTGGGATGGCTCTGAACTTGTGTTGAGTGACCTAGAATTCATTTTTTTAAAAAAAAGGTTACCTGCAAAGGACAAAATACCTCAGAATACATGCCTTTTGTACAATGCTGCCCAGAAGTGAAGCCTTCGAAGAATGCCTCTCACCTTTACAAATACACATAAACTGAACCACTTCTACCTGGCTCTTAAAAGTACAAATATACAGTGAATGAAATAATGCCTTCAGTCAGACTAGATAAAGGACTGCAAAACTACCAACACAGAAGGACTTCTTTGTGGAAACTGACTTCCTGGATCTACTGGCTTTCCTAGAGAAAAAAGGGAGTAAAAATGAGACCTAACAGTTTAGCTGAGATTTTGGCTCTCAGTTCTGGAAACTGATCAAGATCTGGGGGCAGGTGGCAACACTATTCAAGGAAGGCAAATGAAGTTGCCTTTTACTAAATCGCCACTAGCCCAATGCTGTCCGATAGTAAGTTGCAGGTCTTTTGCAGCCATACTACCAGATATAATTTTAATAAGAGATCAAGGCTGCTGAGCCTTCAGAGCATATGCTCTTTTACTGACCTCAATGGAGCATAAGATTTAATAGAGTGTGAACACCATCCCATGTTTTTGACCTATTACGTACTGGAGGTAGGCATGCCTTCCCAATGCAAGGCCATATTAACCAACCTGGGTGTTTAGTTCTGGAAATAGTCTATACTGTACATCTATATTTGAATTCCGTTGTACCATCAAAAACTACCGTATTTTTCACTCTATAAGACGCACCTAGTTTTTGGAGGAGGAAAACAAGGAAAAATATATTCTGAATCCCAGAAGCCAGAACAGCAAGAGGGCAGCGATCCCTCTTGCTGTTCTGGCTTCTGGGATAGCTGCACAGCCTGCATTCGCCCCGTAAGACGCACACACATTTCCCCATACTTTTTAGGAGGGGAAAAGTGAGTCTTATAGAGCAAAAAATATGGTAGTTTTGGAGACCTGACTGATAAGTCGCAGATCTATTTTAATTTGTAAACAATATTTTTCTTTCTCTGAAACGCCCTCTCCCCCCACAAACACTTGATGCAACCAATTCCAAGGGGAGGAGGATTCCATTCCTAACATCAAAAACTTCACTCAGCATTATGTGAAGATTCTTTACCAGGCAAATGGACCTTTTACTTCCCTTACAGAAATGGCACTACTGTTTTCTTTACAGATGCTTTCTCCTGGACAATTTAGATGCTTACAAACATTCCATGATGTCACAGCAGCTCAGTCCACAACTCAAGGGCACCTGCAGGCAACTAGCCATGTTTCGCCCACCCACACAGTATTCCCTTGTTTCCTTTTCCAGATACAGAATCATTCTTGGAAGAATATTTGTGATCCAAGGATAAAGAACTACAATACTTGAAAATCTAATAATATTAGCAGTGTAAGCCCAACAATTGAGAGTGTAATGATGTGAATTCATCCAAGCAAATTGTAAAATGTCCTCCAAATTTCAGAGTAAAGAGTTACCGGTATCTTACTTCCAGGTAAGTTTAGTGGAGATTTCAGATATTAACGTGGCTGATTTATACAAAGACAGAAGCTGCTTTTCTGGTCAGTATCTGATTTATAAAAAATTTATTTTTCAAATCATACACAACTGGAGCTTTGCATTGAAGAGACTGACAGACTCCTCCCCTTAAATACCAATATGAGTTAAGACAAAATTGCCTCAGGCACTAGATCAGAAACAAAATCTGTGGTCTCCCTTCTGCAGTTTTATTTAGTGGAATTACCAATATTTCATCTGCATGTGAATACATATTATTGCCCCCCTCCCCACATCATGTCCATCCTCCCACCCCCCTGCATCTATACACCCACCAACATCATACTATAGGGTTATTAACAATGGCATCACATTGCTCAAAAGAAGTGATAATTTTAATACAATTTTTCTTCAACAGGCTGAATTAGTGCATTATATCCAAAATGTAAATAGGAAAAAAAAATATTAATGCAGAGTTGGTATACCCAAAGCCCAATGCAAACGTAGGTGGGTGCAAGGCTAGTTGGTATATGTGATTAAAGAGATACTGATTGGTTATATGTTGAAAACAAGAATACAAAATACAGAAGAAAATCAGATCCCTGCCCCCCCCCCCCCGCAACCCCTAGCAATACTCATAATTGTGATTTGGTCAAAACAAGGCTTAAAGGCCAGAAGTTCTTCCTCAATCTAGCATTACTGCTACCGTTTCATTTAGTGGTTACCTGTGTGTTTCGTTACAGCACTTGCTTTTTATAAGAGCAAGTCTATACCATATCTAGACCAGGCTCCTGGCCAAGGAACCCTGGGAGTTGTCGTTCTGCCAGCATACAACTCTCAGCGCCTTCCCCGGCCTACGGCAACCACACTTTCTTTAGGGTTAAGCCCTACCGGTGGAAGTGGCTTAGAATCACCAAGCAGGTGTTCCAAAAATCACTTCTGGTTGAAGTAAGGCAGGTCTTCCTTCCAAGCGGCTGCGAGCAAATACGAGGCTGTAAGAACCCTTCAGAAAAAGAAAAGGAAAAGGAAAGGCAGAGATAGGAGAGGCCAAAGCTCTGGAAATGCACATCACCTACCCATGAAGAGTGGTCGAAGAGGTGTGCCATAGTTCCTTTGTGTGTTTTTGCTCTTTTTATAAAAAAAAAGGTGACTAAGACTTTTTTTAAAAAGATGAATTCATCATTTGTACAGAAGAGGGGGCAGGTGGTTCTTGCTCCCTCCATTCTGCAACCAGAGGGAAAGAGAGGGGAGGAGACACAGCAGCAAAAAAGGGGGGGGGAATTGGGAAGAGGTGGGAAGAAGAGGGATCCTGGCAGCTGTTCTTCCGTAAGTGCGATTGGTTCAGGCGCATTCCAGTTGGGGCCGCCCAGAGGGGCAGGCAGTGTGGCCCCTTCAGTTGCAACACGGCCCCTTGCTGGGTTGGCTACTCTCCTGGAGGTCGACACCTCGGTTCCTGCCTGCTGTTCCCGTTGGGCACTGCGGTTCGTTTTTGGGGAGCTTCTTGGCTGAGGAGGGGAAAAGGAAGAGGCACATCCAAGTGAACTGGTTTGTAAGATTCACCCTGTGGCAGGGGATTAAGATCATGTCCATCCCAGCTCCTGGAAGCTAGCAACCTCTCAATTTCCTGCTGCTTTCAAAGGGGTAACTGGCACCGCAATATTCAGCTGGTCAGTCAAGATGGATATATTCAGCTTCTCTGCCTCTAGACGCCCGTGCCTTTCTACTCCACACACCCCTTGCCGCCAGCTGCCTTGCTTAACCACTGCCTCCTGCCCGCCTCTCTGCCCTACTTCTTTCTCACGTCTCTCCCCCCCCCCCATTTCTCAGCACACTACCCACTCTGTAGGCCCTTATTTCAGCTCCCCTCCCTTGGGACCTCATTCCACCCGATCTTCCAGAGTCTGTATTCCTCCTACCCAGCACTTTTGGCAACAGAGAGTGCCAGACTAGGACCTGAGAGGCCAAATACCACCTTGGACATAAAGCTCACTGGGTGACCTTGGGCCAGTCACTGCCTCTCAGCCTGACCTACTTCACAGGCTTGTTGTGAGGATTAAATGACCGGGGGTGGGGGAAGAATCATGCACACCACCTTGAACTCCTTGGGAAAAAAGGTGGGATAGAAACCGAATGAATGAATGAATGAATCCCCACACGGCCTTTCCTGGACCTAGGCCTGCAAGTTTCCTCAAGTCTGAACTGGCTTATTCTGCAGCGAACTGCACCCCAAGCTGTTCAGGAACCCAAGATTGTGATGTGTGTGTGTTTGTGTCTGTTTATTTATTTATTTAACTTCACTTTGTCCCCAATATATGGCAGTGTGGAGGGTGACTCGCCACCCTGCGCCTCCCCATCACTTTACTAACCTATCGCCATGAAGGTCTCATTCACATTCATTGCCGTCTTTGCGGATGTCTCCATAAACAGCAAGCTGTTGTCATCTGCATAGGACTGGGCTTCCTGCAAGGGAATGTGTCGAGCCAAATCAGAATCTGTGCAGAGACATGTACTCAGACAAGCTTTTGGTGGCCTGATCTGGTGCTTCCTAGAACCACAACTCAGTAACAGAAAGGAAGGGACATGTCAGAAGTGCTACCTTTTATAACCAGTATAAACACTGCCTTCAACCTCTGTTCACCAAACACCTATAAACAGAGAGATGGTAAAGAGAAGACAGCTAAACTCATCGGTGAATGGGTAGCCACCACAGCTGCATAGCAGTCTCCAGGCTTTCCAGTTCAGTTCAATACTGCTGTCAGCACCTTGCACCCTCACTTAGTTCTGGCCACCACATGGCGTTTTGCTCCCAGGATGAGAAAGATGACGTGGATTCCAAACTAGTGTGGACAAGAGGCTTGTGGAAGACTGCTCAGCGTGAGAAAAGAGCTATGATTGGAGCAGGCCTAGCAAGGGGCGTCATGTTCGTTGGGTGTCCCAGCTGTGCTTGAAAAACAGAATTCGCTAATGGAGGAATGATGACAGCCTTGGCCACTGCCAGCATCATCCCAGGGGGTGGCACAGTGGAGACACTTCAGTCTCCCAGGACGGCATGACTCAATGGTAACTGAACCTGGCATGACAGCTGTGGGGCAGCCACTGATGCCTCCAAGAAGCGAGTGGCTCCCCACCGCCACACACACACTCATGAGGCCCTTTCTCCAGAACTCCATAATACAGTGGTACCTCGGGTTAAGAACTTAATTGGTTCTGGAGGTCCGTTCTTAACCTGAAACTGTTCTTAACCTGAAGCACCACTTTAGCTAATGGGGCCTCCCGCTGCCGCTGTGGCGCAATTTCTGTTCTCATCCTGAAGCAAAGTTCTTAACCCTGAGGTACTATTTCTGGGTTAGTGGAGTCTGTAACCTGAAGCATCTGTAACCTGAAGCTTCTGTAACCCGAGGTACCACTGTATTGAAGAACTATTACTCTCTTCCAGGATCTTTTCTGTCGGCCCCCCAATACTTCTGGATTCCCCTTCCAAAGGAGATTATAACAGCCCCCTCTCTGCTTTAGGCAGTCAAGTAAAACCTGGCTGTTTCAGTTGGTCTTTGAGAATTAACTACTACTCTGCCCTGTTTTATATTGATGATAGCACAGTCTTCAGTTCACATTTTGGTTTTTCCAATTGTTGCCTCTACTGTAACACACTATGGAACTCGACTGAATGACTGTCTAATATGATACCATCTGCCCTTGGGAAGAACATATGATGCTGGTTCTTGTTTGAGTGGGGCTGGTTGTTTTGGGCGGTATCTGTTGTGTTTTACAAGTGTCATTAGCCACTTTAGCAGGGGGGAAACAGGAAGTTAACTTACTCAATAAACAAGTATTTAGCAAAACAATAATACATAGTAGCATATTCCCATACAAGATACTTGACAATTCCCAGAATTTTGCTCACAGACTTTGGCATGACTTTGCCCCCACTCAAGTTGATTCAGGGCCAGGTCATGTTGAATCCCTAGGTTGGGGCGTGCGTGTGTGTGTGTGTGTGTGCGCGCGAAGCCCTGAAATTCACTAATTAAACTATCAATTTAAAAATCACAATATTTATTGGTTTCTTTAAATTCCCATGCCCTGCTAAGCACTTCCCACTAGTTACATATATATTAGATGATCAGGAGAGGAAAGCTGTTTGCCTAGCCATGTTAGCAAGTTCATGGCAGCAGCTTCCTGCAGTCACAGGACGACTACAAGGAGGTTTACTTCCCAAGTCAATGAATGCTACTCACCTGGAAATCAACAGCTCGCTTGCTGGCCAAGTCAGCCTTGTTCCCTGCCAGGGCAATGACTATGTTAGAGCTGGCTTGCCGCTGCAGTTCCTTCACCCAGTTCTTGGCTCGTACAAAGGTGTCCTACAAGAAGGAAGCAGGCAAGGAAAGAGGGAAGTCAGCTCAGCAGTCAGTTCAGTGCAAGAAGAATACCAGTTCTTTCTAACTGGAATGCCAACACACTCTTCCTAACAAGCAGAACAGAATGTTCACTGGCCTGTCACTTCCATCTTAGTTTTGCATATCCAAGGCTGGGCAAAGATTGACAGCGGCGGAGGAAAAATTGCTAGCAAAAATGACATTTTTATAACATTCAGAGTTATGGGTGCTGCTGGATTTTACATGTAAATGAGTGCGTTGGACAAGTTTATGCTTAACAAACATTGCATGGGGACATTAAACTGCTGTATTAAGACCAGACTTCAAAATTCCTCAACGTGCAATTTAAATACCAAGATTTTAAAATGTTAGGATTTGCCTAAGGTTCAGGAGCTCACAGAATTGTGTATTTTGGGGCTATCTTCACATGCCTTAGTATATGGAAATGAAATGAAATTGACACGAGAACAGTAAGCATGGA
The DNA here is from genome assembly GCF_964234715.1 of Podarcis melisellensis. Classification (NCBI taxonomy): domain Eukaryota; kingdom Metazoa; phylum Chordata; class Lepidosauria; order Squamata; family Lacertidae; genus Podarcis; species Podarcis melisellensis. The sequence continues at coordinate 32,020,683 of NC_138545.1, read as the reverse complement.
AGTGTTCCAACAGAAGGCAGTAGTTGAGTCTAAGGCAGTAGTTGAGTCTGCTGTACTACTAAAGGCTGCAGGCGAGCGCTTCTAACTTCCTCCTTTCCCCAACATGCTACTTTTCCAGATGCAGAGATTATTATTTTTTATGGAAGAATGTTGCATCACGGAGACGATGCCGTCCAAAGTGGTGAAGCCCAGACAAAAGATTTACAACATCACTTACTAGACCCAACAGTAAATTCCAATTGCATCTAAGGTCTAAAGAGCCCAGCCTGTTTTCATACCATCAAGGAAAACCAAGCATTTTTAATCTTAAAGCAAGCCCAAGGGGCTTGGCTTTCCTTGAAAGTTTTACCCTGGGCCATAAAGCATTTGTCAAATGGATTCATACACGTCCAGGACTTCAAACATTCAAGATTATCGGAACAAGAGAAGAGGCCCTCTTGGGTCTAAGCTGACAAGACAGAGTCAAGAATCCTCACCATGTTGGTGATGTCATAGACAACAATGGCCGCTTGGGCACCCCGGTAATACATGGGTGCCAGACTGTGGTAGCGCTCCTGCCCAGCAGTATCCCAAATCTCAAACTTGACCGTTGTGTCATCTAGGCAAATGGTCTGTGTGAGGAAAGCCGCTGGAAAAGAAACATTAGCTCAGAGTTACAGGAAGGTACAACAAAATCTTGGTTTGAACTCTGCACATGCTCTGATACATTTCCTAGATACCGTTGTTTTACTTGCACATTCAAGTACAAGTTTTACTTGTAATATTGGAGATGATTAATTTTTGCTATGATCGGTATTATGTTTTTGTCTCTTTATTGTTAAACGTCACTATCAATTATCTGTGGATTGTTTAACTTTATTGTGTACTTGGAGATATTGTTGTTTATGGCTATTTAATTTAAATTCTGTTGTATTTTTTGTAATTATAGAAAACTTTTATTACCCCAACTTTCCTCCAAAGAGCTCAAGGTAGTGTAAATAGTTCCCCCCTCCTATTTTATCATTGTGATAACCCGCTGAGATGGGTTAAGCTTACGAGTGAGCGACTAGCCGAAGGCCACTCGATGGGCATCATGGTTCAGTGGGGATTTGAACTCAGGTCCTAGTCTGACATGCTAACCCATGGGTAGGCAAACTAAGGCCTGGGGGCTGGATCCGACCCAATCGCCTTCTAAATCCGGCCCGCGGACAGTCCAGGAATCAGCGTGTTGTTACATGAGTAGAATGTTTCCTCTTATTTAAAATGCATCTCTGGGTTATTTGTGGAGCATTGTTGTAGTCCAAACCAAACATCTGAAGGGCCACAGATTAGCCCTGCTGCAAGTGATTAAGATACTATGGGACCTGGCTGCAAAAAGAGCAATGTTAGCCATTTGAGGGCGGGAGGATTTGTTAAGTAGAAGCCCTCCTTTTGTGCAGAGCTTGGACAGAAGATCAGTTCACACATCCCTTTGGCTTGTGTGCAGGAATTAAGCTTTGGGCTGATATGATCTGCACCAAGGGATGAACGCCAAGTTCAAACAGGAAGGGCACAGGACAACTGCCCTCACATTTGTGCAACTGCCCTCTTCTTCTAGATGCCAGGTTCAGAACCCAAAATGCTTTCTGGAAGAAGTGCAAAGCTTTCTGTTTTTGGAATGGCATTTGACAGCTGGGGTAAAGCCAAGTGTGGGTTACCTAGCAGAGAATTTTGTTGTGGCACCTGCATACTCCTGTTTGTTCTTACCCATCCCAAGCCTGCAAAACAGAATATAAACTAAAGAACGTTAAGGTGAACCAGGTCTTCTATCTGTATGCAAGTAGGCTCTACCTGTCCATACCTTCTGCAGCATGAAGTGGAGTGGGTCTACAAAGCACCCCCCCACACACAAGGCAGAGGTCAGGTCAGTCCACACTGAGTCCTATGCCCCACAGCATATATACAACATGTACCTGGCAGGCTGTGGGCAAACCGGGTCCTAAGCAGCCACTGCTCTATTCAGATGAAACCAAATAGGACTTGACATCACTGACTCCAACCAAGCCAGAAGTCCCCACTTTGCAAAAATTGCGCCAGAACTGCCAAGGTCGATCTTGACAGAGGGGCATTGTAAGAGGTGAAGCAAGAACTTCAGGCGTCAGGCTGGCTAATCTGCTCAGGGCAGAGAAGACGCTTCTTCCAAACTGACATTTTTGCAAGGATAGACAAATGCGCAGCCTTCTCTTCCTTTTGCCGTTTCGTCTGCAAGTTTCAGCCAGAAGTGGCATCGTGGCTCTAAAAAAAAGTCTAGAAGGAACTGTTGAAACAGATTAACCCCCGTTGCCCCCTACAGACAACTACATCCTTCTGCCAAGTTGCCTCTGTTTGAAAATATTGCTGGGTAGGAGAACACAGTCAGAAGAGCAGTGAGAATTAGCAATGGCAGACAAGCTTCTTTAGCGACAGCTTGCTCTCTGCTGCTAACTTCCCCCGGTAGTTTAAACCAGGCTTTTAGTGTTGCAGCCCCAGCTCTCTGGAACAAATTACCAGCTGAAACCAGAGAAGCAGCTAATGAAAACATTTTTGTTTAGGAAGGCTTTCCCTGTCATTTAAGGAAGATTAATTATACATCTGATTAAATCGTATTGTTGTTTCAGAGTATAAATGGTTTTATTGTTTTAGAGCTCGCCGAAGTGATTTTATTAGTCTTGGAGCTTGTGCTTTATTCCATTTTGTACAATGTAGGTCTATAAATCTGTTTAGTCATTATAATAGTTTACAGCTATAAGTGACTGTTGAGATATGTAGGGAATACATAATGTCCTAGGTGGGAAAAACAGGGCCGACAAATAGGCCTGGCTAGTGCTTCACTTTGAAATGGAATGGGTGCCTTGTTAGGCTCACTGAGAATTCTTTGCACCATATCAGTGTGGAAAGAGCTCCCTAATCACAAAAAGTTTGCAAGCTGGGGGGGGGGGGTCCTGCAAAGGCCCAAGACTCTTCTGTAACTTAACCCACAGCTGGAGTCCACCAATACTCACCCCCAATTGTGCTCTCCTGGTACTCATGGAACTGTCCTTTCACAAAGCGCAAGACCAGGCTGGACTTCCCAACAGCTGACTCGCCCAGAAGAACCAATTTGAACTGACAGATCTTGTTCCCGGCAGCTGGCCCGTTTGGCCGTGCAGCTCCACCGCGGCCTGCCATGGCCTGTTCCAAGGGCACAGGCTCTGATGAGAAGGAGATGGGACTGTTGGCGAGGAACACAAATCTCCAACTGAAAGAAAGAGACATTTCAGTGGTGAGAAACCGGCTTTTGAGCTAGCACAGAGGTGGGGAAACCCGTGGCCCTCCGGGTATTCTTGAACTCCACATCCTGTCAGTCCCTGCTGGCACAGGTGTTCTGCCCCTGATCCAGCAGCTCAAATGTGGAACTGGAAGCTTCATTCTTGCTACCTCTCCTGGGTGGTTTCAGGTGAACAGCTCCTCTGTCGTTCCAATGTACAGAGCATCTTACCTGAAGTGGCTTCTTAGTCCTTCTAATAAGCGCATGCACTGTATTGTTCGCCACTGTTTTACCATTACAACAGCATTAGTCTGCAGCATTAAAAGTTCTAACATGATTGGCTGGGTTGAGGGATGTTCCAGCCCAGTGGATAAAATATCAAGCTATAAATTAGGATGTCTCATTCTCACATCTAAGGAAGCCAGGCTATCTTCCACCAGGGCCAGGGCTTTTTCAGTGATGGCTCTGACCTGGTGGAATGCTCTGCCCCACGAGGCTAGGGCCCTGCAGGACTTGATCTCCTTCCGCAGGGCCTGTAAGACAGAGTATTCTGCCTGGCCTTCAATTTGAATTAGCCTGATCCTCTATTTCCTTTTCTCCTTTCCTCTTCCGTGAAGAAACCCTTTCTGGGACCCCACATTTAAATTCTTCCCTGGTCTCCTTGCTGGCCCTAGTAGGACCAACTTGACCAGTTAGCCCTGGTGATCATTTGATGTCTACTGACTGGGGTCCCCCCCAATAACCCCTGAATTTTAGAATTCTATTGATATTGGTGCTGCATTTTATGTTGTATTTTATGCTGTTTTTAAGTTACATTTTAATCAATGTTTTATATTTGATGTTAGCCACCCTGAGCCCGATTTTTAAACCAGGACATGTGGGATATAAAGAAAATTATTATTATTATTATTATTATTATTATTATTATTATTATTATTACTACTACTAACTTCCATAACTCACTGGGTGGCCTTAAGAAAAGTTTAGTCTTCATGTCCACCGACAGGGGACAATACTGATCCAATTTGCGGGGCTGTAGTAAGGATTATAAGAAGGTAGCTCTATGTTGAATAGATGTGTAATATGTATGTGACTAACTGTATGAGCATATAGCTCAGCTATTTGTGTACCCATATACAGTGGTACCTTGAATTAAAAACTTAATTCGTTCTGGAGGTCCGTTCTTAACCTGAAACTGTTCTTAACCTGAAGCACCACTTTAGCTAATGGGGCCTCCCGCTGCTGCCGCCACCACCACCGCCGCACAATTTCTGTTCTCATCCTGAAGCTAAGTTCTTAACCCGAGGTACTATTTCTGGGTTAGCAGAGTCTGTAACCTGAAGCTTCTGTAACCCAAGGTACCACTGTACTACATTTAGGCATCAAGGCTCAGTATGCGCAGAGCAAGAGAGACTGTGGAACTCATCTTACTTTTTTACTTAGGTAAAAAGTTACATTAGCTTTCCACACTACACTTATCTGTGCCTCAAACTTTCTTTCTTTTTAAACATAATTTTTATTAAGCACTTTCTTTGGTTACAAAAGTAGGTGTGCTATCTCTTTTTTCAGGTCATAGTGTCTTTTTTACAGAGCAGTGACACTGGATGTGAGACATTAAGTATTGAATGCAGTACAGTGGTACCTCGGGTTACATACACTTCAGGTTACATACGCTTCAGGTTACAGACTCCGCTAACCCAGAAATATTGCTTCAGGTTAAGAACTTTGCTTCAGGATGAGAACAGAAATTGTGCTCTGGCAGCGGGGCAGCAGCAGTAGGTCCCATTAGCTAAAGTGGTGCTTCAGGTTAAGAACAGTTTCAGGTTAAGAACGGACCTCCGGAACAAATTAAGTACTTAACCCGAGGTACCACTGTATAAGGTTGTTGGAGGAGAAAGTGGGAGAGGAGGTGTGGTGGTTAAACTTATATTCTTTTAGTTAGTGTATGCGTGGAGCTTTTGTGTCAGCGTCACTTGGGTATGTTCTTTTTCTATTCATTTTTTGTTTTTCTTAAGCAGTGAGAGAGGTTTGGGTGGGGGGGTGCAGGGCATGGTTGGTTGTCTTTAGTTGACCGCAGTGAGAATTCTTTGCTTGGATTGTGGGGGGCAGGGATTGGTGACACCTCAAACTTTCTCCGCCTAAGGATGCTAAATATTCAAACCAGCTGACCTTTAGACAAGGCACTCAGCATTTTACAATTTATACTGAGTATACTGAGCAGTAACTCAAAAGTGAAAGAAATGAGTTACTGTTAATCAGTAGTCCCTGGTATATCCAGGAACAACCAACCCGACATTTATCGAGTTAAGCTATTGAAGCTAAATACTTCTTTTCTCTGCTGAATGTTTAAAGCAATAAGATGGGTCTATCAGGTTACTACATGTACTGACTGCACACACTCTTATTTAGTGTTTGACTGTGGTGCGTGTGTGTTTTTACTAAATACTGCACAGGCTAACCCTGAATAAATATAAACAGAAATTGTTATTGGCAACTTCTCAGGTCACAACCAACAGCACAACAACCAGACCTTCCTCAGCCTAGATATGGATTGTGAGAAACCATGTAGCATCTTACAGACATACAAGAGTCTTCTTAAGGCACTGAGGTCTGGTGGATATGATCTAACTTCAATATGAATCACATATGTACTCCACTTCATTTTGCCCTAAACCTTTGCCAGAGAAAAGCCTCTGGTGCCTTGCTATAATACTAGCACAGGGCCCACCAATATGATGTTCATGGAAGGTGGGCTTGTGAATTAAAAGAATCTCAACGTTGCATCCGAAATAGGACACTTCTCCTGTGATCCTTGACCATCAACCATGCTAGCTGGGGCTGATGTGAATTGGAGCCTAATGGTTTCCCCATCCCTCCCCTACAAAATCCCTATCGGTGACGGACTGGCGACCTGCAGCAGGGGTGGAGCACAAGTTTTGCTTTAGGAAAGCCAAATGTAGCATCTGCTCTGCATTCAGAAGGTTGCAGATTCAATCCCTGGCATCTCCAGCTAGGGCTGGGAAGGCTTCCCTATCTGAAACCCCAGAGACTTACTACCAGTTAGCATAGACAATACTGACCAAAGATATAAAGCAGTTTCCTGTGTTTCATCGCTATGACAGTGTCCTTAAACACAGCACTTTATTTCCATGAAAGTGAATGCCCACCATTCACTTACACGAGAGAAGAATTGCACTCACGCTCCAGTATTAAGAATTAAGCATGCTCCCATCTGCATAGTTTGCTTCTTGGCATGCTGGAGTGTAACAGAATGCTGGGAGCTAGCTACCCCACCCATCTGGCCATGTAGAAGGGTAGACCTTTAAAGAGGCATATCCATATATTCAGGAAAACGGTCAAAGCAATTACACTATACATCACCTTCCTGAACTGTGGCACAACTAACATTTAACAAGGATTTAGAGCACAGGGGAGAAAGATACTGCTGAACTACAACTTCCATCCCCTGTGGCCATTGGCCATACTTGCTGGGGTGATGGGAGTTGTAGTTCTGTAACATCTGGAGGGCCAAATGTTCTCAACGCCCAATAAAGAAGGGCAGGCACAGGAAAGAGGAAGGGTGCCTTAAGTTTCGGGGCAGCAAACATAACTTTTACAAGTAAGGTTTTTACATTCAAGCAATGCAGAATGTTCAGGCAACATTGTTCCTGCATACAGGCTTAAGAGAATCTGCAATAGAGTGGCAAGCAAGGGGTAGGGGTGGGGCAGGGTTGCAGTGATGACCAGGGATTGAGATAAAATGGTGGGAGTGGGGAGAAGCCAAATGGCAAAAGGTGGGGCAAGAAAGATAATAGGGAAATTGTTGCACAAAGGAGGGGCCTGTTCCCTTTAGTAACAATAATATGAACTTTCATTCACATATAATGCACCAGCATTTTTACAGGCTTCAAGAGCCTGTGTTATGATCCTTATATAGGATCATATATTCAAGACCAGTGTTATGATCCTTATATGTACTGCCAAACACCAAATGGACTCATCTAAGAGTCAAAATTTGAGTCACAGTCCACTTTCTTAATCACTACACAAACTTTGGAGAAGTCTTTCAAAGAATGTAAATCCATGCAATATAACGGTAGTAAGAAAAGGGATTTGCTGTAATAAAACTGTTGGTTATTATCATGTTGGTTTTGTCTGATGAGGAAAGTACTGTATCCGTTATGTTCAGATGACATACAAAATTCACAAATAATTGACTCCCAAGATGGCTCCCTGAAAAAAGGCCCATTTTTATTACAATCCTTCAGGCTGATTGTTTTAAATGCAGCCTTTATTTACAACAACTATGATCACAGATAGAATATGTATACTCATAGTCCAAAGCATATCAGGATACAGTAGGACAGAAAGGGTCTGAGAACCCTCTCTCTTAGAATCCACACCCTAGGTTAGAATGTCATAGCTTTAGGGATAGGATATCTTATACAGGAAATGTCACACCTGTTGAACTTCTGCCCGACAAAGCTGATAAACGTGCACTCATCCCCTTAAGAGGAAATTAACTGGCATCTCCAGTGAGCAGCGCACCAGTAAAGAGCTCCTCTGTCCAAACGCACAAATTCAGTGTTTTTCGTGAACACCCAATCCTCTGGGAGCTTTGCATACGAATTGTGACTACTCCCGCTCTTAGACTGCAAGCCTCACAGGCTCGCAAGGAGAACTGTTTCTGCTTATGGCGTTTCTACAAAGCGCCGTGCAGGGCGGAGCAAACAACAACCCTGCTGGGTCGGCCAGAGCGGTCCTCCTAGTCCAGCATCCTGTTTCCAAGAGCGGCGCACGGCATGCCTCCAGGAAGCCCGCAGGCGGGACTCGAAGACAACAGGTGCTCGAGAGAGGTGCACTGCCCCTGGCCATGGAGGCTCCATCCTTGCTCGCCACGGCCGAGGCAGCCCCGCTATGGCCAGCAACGCCCATCTGCGAGGGAGGCGAAGCCGCGGGGCTCCTTCTCCGCAGGCAGGACAGCTTGCGCTCCCCCAAGCCCAGCCCAGGCCGGCCTCCTCTGGACCCGACCCCCATCACTCACCCGCTCCCGCCTGCGGGACCGCCGCCGCCGCCACCAGTCCTCCCGCTGCTCGGTATGCCCCTTTACCCACCACTCCAAAAATCTCAAACGGCGCCACTTCCGCCCTCGGCTCCTTTCCAGCTTCTTCCGCTTCCGCTAAAGGCTCCTCCTGACAGCGGGGGCGGGTTTTTTTTTGCCTTTCTACTTCCGCTCTCCTTGTGACAGGCTGCTCCTTCCACCAATCGAGAGGGTAAAGAACCAAAAAAACAGCAGCGGCAGCAGCAGCCCCGCCTTCTATCCCGCCGTAACTGCGTTTCAGGGCACAAGGAGGGAGGATAAACGGGTGGGGTGATATCTTCCAAAGAGGCTTTTCTCTTTCCGTGTTTCTCTCCGTTAGTTACCTCGGGGTTTATTTGTTGCTTTATATGTGTATTTTATAACATTTATACGCCGCTCGATTGTTTAAAGAACAAGAAAAAAGCTACGTCAAAGCGGTTTGCGAAAGATAAAAACAGTAAAGTCCATTTAAAAACACAAGCCTATTTTTGAACATACAAAAGTTAACAGGCTGAAACGGATTTATAAAAATCACCTCGACTTCCCAAGGGGTTAGTGATAGAGCCAGAAATTCAGCAGTAGTAACAATAGCTAAAGTCTCTGAGGGTCATGCATTGAAGGAGTAAACTTGCACAGGAGCGGGCTGCAAACGCCATTCTTAAGACATTCTCACACGTTTTCAGATTCTTTGAAGACGTCACTTTTAATTTCACGCAAACATACCCTGGTGTTGGTTTTTGTTATTTTACTTGGGTAAATTGCTTCTATCATTAATCAAAATGTTATTTTCTTTAAAAATTCTGTCTCCCTTAGTGCAAACTTGCTCCCCTAGGAGGCAGTGATGGATGCCTATTCGGGTGGCTTTTAAAAAAGGATTGGACAAATTCGTGGAGGAGAGGGCTATTGGTGGCTTTCTAGCCATGATGGCTATGCTTCTGCCCTCCACAGCTGAAGACAGGGATGCTTCTGAATACCAGTTGCTGGAAACAATGGGCCATGGGCCTCATCCAGCTTGGATACTCTTTTGTTCTTATCTGTGTGCTGAGTTCCCACAGCACAGGGCACAAGTAATCTTTTCCCCTTCCGTTTGTATGTTGCAAGTGCCTGGAAAGCCTATCATGGGTTCTTTCCTATTCAAATGGAAGCAGAAAGTGACAGTGCTATGCATGTCTCCCTTTCTTCCCAGGCTGGTGAGTACTTTCAGTGCGTTCCTTTCTTACATACACAAATGAACCATCATTTTCAGGACAACCCTCGCCCTTTAAACTAGACTGATGTTCTCAGGTGTGGAGGATGTTGTTTGCTGGCCATACCCACACCATACGTAGAAAGCACATGGCTTCCCTCAAAGAATCCTGGGAACTCCAGTTTCTTCAGGGATCTGGGAATTGTAGCTTTGTGAGAGGTAACCTACATTTTCCAGGGTTCTGCGGTGGGGAACGCGTGTGCTTTTAAATATATGGTGTGGAAGTGACCGAGTTAAGCGTCAGCTATCACACTGCTCAACTTCTGTACAACTCAGCAGAGCGTCATCTAGTCCTTTTGCCTCAGCAGTGAAATGACTTGTGCTTGCCCTGTTCCTAATATACTGCCAATGAAGCAGGTTATCAAAAAATAGATTAATGGGGGAGGGCAGTGCTCACTTGGGTTTACATCACCCATGAAAAAGGATTATTAGTAAGCGTTTACAGAGCCCTCATGGGTGCAAGGTTGTAACTGACCAGTAGGGGACGCCTTAGGCCAAGGAAAAGCAGACAGGCAAACACATTTCCCTCTCTATTATATCCAAACTAGGAGGTGCTGAGGCTTTAGGCAGCTTGCCCTACCTTCTGATCTAGAAGCTCTCTCCCCCCCCCCGCCCCCCGCCCCGCTCCTTTCCAAGGATATAGTGACTACCTGCTGGGAGGTGAAAGGTCCATTGCACATAATCAGAGGCATGATTTCCTCTTGATTTAAAAAAACAAAAGCATACAGACACACAAGGAGAGTAAATATTATAAATTAATGCAAGAAAATTAACTTATGTGTATGGTACAACCTATTTCATATAGTTTTTGTTCTTTTCCAGTTGTTGTTGTTGTTGTTGTTTTTAAAAAAGATGTAAATATAACTTTGGACCTTTCTCTCTTTTCTAAGGAAAGAAGGAGCTGGTTTTTGCAAACAAACAAACAAACAAACAAACAAACAAACAAACATGTGTTTACATCTAGCTTATCACCCCTTTGGAAAACTGCTGGTGGGTTGGGTCATAGCAAGCTGTTGTCGTCACCTAACTGCGCAGAGTCCATTCTCTGGGGTAGGTGATGAAATGCCCCTTCAGGTCTTATTAGGAAATAAAGCAGGGCAGCGTTGTTAAGGTGGAGGCAGCTGTGCTGCTGGTTGCTAGGAGACATGGGCCCTATCATGACAACAGGACCGAATCCCAGGGAAGAGGTAATCAAGGGGCCTGGCATGAGGGACATGGGGAAGGAAGGCTGCAGTGGGACATTTGCCCTGCCACACCACCCTCACTTCCGACCCAGTCTCTATGCAACGCAGTAGTGACCACCAAAGCAGTAGCAACAGTTGCCGTAGCAACAAACGTGCAATCCAAGATGCTCAGCTAGGCAGGGTTACAATGGTACCTACTCAAACAAGGAAGAAAGAGGGATGATTGCAGAGATGTTGGGAGTTTCTGTTTAGCAGATGCTGCTAGTTCCTCCTTCAAAATAGTTGAAGCCAGGATTTATATCTTGTGATATCCCTGTCTGATGTCATATATAAACCCTCAGAACTGAGACAAAATCAGCTAAGAGTCTGCCATGCACTAGAGTCTGCAAAAGAACAGCCTGCCACCCTTCAGATCATCAGTCTGCAGGTCAGAGAGGAGGAATCTCTTTTCAGTGTCCTGGAAAAGAAGTGACTCTGTGCATATGCAGAATACACCATCTTCAGTGAGAGCACCCACACTTACTGAAAAGCGGACAGAGGGTTATTTCCTTTGCTAGGAAATGATCACAGAAAACTTACTCCCTGACATCTAGGATTTAGCAGGCAGGACATCACATGCGCACCGTCACCGTCATCTCCCACGTTAGAACATTTGCAATGACCAGCTATGTATTCCAAAGCACATTTCAGTTCCTCTTTCTGAAAATCGGCACCCAGTTTCATACTGCCAGCTAGCTGGAGGTCTTAGCACAGCACATAAGGCTTCATGTGAAGGCATTTTGGATTGGTTCACAGAAATGGAGGCCAGACTAATTTATTGGTCCAGAGCAGGCCAGGCCTTACATTCTATGTAACACAGCAGTTGACATTTGCTCCATAGAACAACAGTGATGTGAAGACTTTTCTGAGGATGGCAATTGGTTTAAACATGCTGAACTCAAAGGGTACATTACGCCGTTAAGCAAACCCACTTGGAAATGAGTCCCATTGGAATCCAGGGGCTTATCTTCCAGATAAATGCAAGTTTAACTGCAGCAGAACAGATTGTTTTGAGGAACTGAGAAGAGATTGGGTGGAACAATGTGGAGGTTTTGTGTAGCTATGTCCTTGAAGTTTAGTTCTGAAGAATACCACATCAGACCCTCCAAGTGTCCTTATTTTCTAGGGATAGTCCCAAATTTACAGAAGCTGCCCTGATTTGATTTCTGATTTGATCCCAGAATGTCCTGCTTTTCCTTAGGATGTCCCTATTTTCATCGGAGAAATGTTGGAGGGTATGGAGTTATGCAACCCCCAAGCCAAAGAGATAAGTAACTACACAACCTTTAGAAGACCTCTGAAGGCAGCCCTGTATAGGGAAGTTTTTAAATGTTTAATGTTTTTATATATATTGGAAGCTGCCCAGAGTGGCTGGGGCAACCCAGTCAGATGGGTGGGGTATAAATAATAAAATTTATTATTATTGAATAGGATGCCCCTATTTTCATCAGAGAAATGTTGGAGGGTGTGCCACGTGCACTTACCTGGGAGTAAGTCCCACTGGGCCTAATGGGGCTTACTTCTGAGAAGACTCTCCAAGAGTGGGATTCCGCAAGAGGAGGGAGAAGATGGCACCGTTATCTTTTATTGTTTGTAAGCCACTTTGAGACCTACAGTGTGAAAAGCGGTTATGATTTTTAAATAAATACATCCAGACTTTCAGCTTTGTGATGCTAGAGAGAGTGGGACTTTCAGTTTGTTGACACCACTCTGTTGGGCTTCTATTGATTTGTGTGCCAAAGGTGTTTTTTAAAATTGATTCCCTGTTTTGCTAATGTAAAGAAAGACTTCCTCAGCTTCCACCCGCTGCTTCCCTGTGGCACAATCCCAAGCAGTTCAAGAGTGTGTATTTGTGTGAGTGAATGAAGAATCCAGTTGGCCAGTGCCAATGTGGGTGGGGAGCTTTTTCATGCCAAACCTTGGCTCATACATCAATGTACATCACTTCTTCTCTGTATCAGACTGGCAGCTGACTGGGTGAGCCAATACTGCTGCAAAGCATTATGGGGTGAGGCTGAAGCACTATTCACTTCTCCACCCCTACACAAAATTATCATTTACAAGAGAATGAATTTTGCAGCAGGAGCCTGTCCTACTCAAGCAAGCTCTGTGTGCAGTTAAGAATCCTGGAGGATCAGGGTTTTTACCTTGTACTGAAGGCCTTCAAGGATTTCATAAAAAATAGCCTGTCACATTGTTAAGCTTTTGCTATTTGGCTGTACCTTGAAGCACTTAGTAGTAATACTTAACATATACGGTATTTCCTGAGTGTTCAGAACATGCATTCTATTGTTGCAATCCTCGCAATAGCCTTAAGAGGTCACCAACATGCTGCCCATGGACACCCACAGAGGCTTTCCCAAATGCCATAGGCCTCCATTCTTCCAACCGTCCACAAGCTGAAATAAGGTTTGAAAGAAGTATTCTTGTGGCTGATAGAATAGGCTGTGCTTGATCATGGTGTATATGTGGTGTCCACCAGTTTCTCCAGTTTGCAAATGTGCCCAAGGGCCCCCAAATATTGGGGACCTATGCTTAAGGAAGGGACGCAGGTGGCGCTGTGGGTTAAAGCCTCAGCGCCTAGGACTTGCTGATCGAAAGGTCGGCGGTTCGAATCCCTGCGGCGGGGTGCGCTCCCGCTGCTCGGTCCCAGCGCCTGCCAACCTAGCAGTTCGAAAGCACCTCCGGGTGCAAGTAGATAAATAGGGACCGCTTACCAGCGGGAAGGTAAACGGCGTTTCCGTGTGCGGCTCTGGCTCGCCAGAGCAGCGATGTCACACTGGCCATGTGACCCGGAAGTGTCGCCGGACAGCGCTGGCCCCTGGCCTCTTAAGTGAGATGGGCGCACAACCCCAGAGTCTGTCAAGACTGGCCCGTACGGGCAGGGGTACCTTTACCTTTACCTTATGCTTAAGGAAGATCAGTTTTATCAATCCCATGTTGCAGATTAGGGAGAGGGTGCTAAGCATGAGCTGGAGCATGGCCGTCTTCACCCAGGGGTGTGGGGCACCTGGGTGCAGAATTATGGGGGGTGCCAGGCGTCCGTTGCTGAAGCCACCTAAGCTCTTAACTATCTACCTTAGGGATGTCCAACCAGTTCACCAGGATGCATCTGCCCCCCTCCCCCGTGGTGTCTCTCATTTTCACATGATCACAAAAAAGGAAGACGTAGGTTGTTGCTACTCCCTCCTTAAAAGCTCAACAACTTGCCCCCTAAAAAAAGCTCAGCAATTTTGACCTGCCCCCCAGCAGCACATATCCTAAAGACGGCCCGGCTGAAGACCATCTAGAGAGTTCAGAGTAGGCAGAAGGTAAGGATTAAACCACAACCTTCCTGACTCATAGCTCTCTTGGAGACTAGATTGCATCACTTCTGATAGTTTAAGTCAGCCTATCAATTTTTTAAAAAGGTGGTTTTAAAATTTTATTGTGTTTTTATTATTGTTTTTTAAAAAATGATTGGTTGCATTGAGTTAATTCATGGTAATTTGCGTCAAGCGCTTCTGAAAAGTAAGCAGTGATGAATTATAATCAACCATTGGGACACAATTGAACAAAAATTAGTCTAAACAGAGCCCTGTTGCAAGCAGTTGAATGGAATGGGATATCAGTCTGATCCAATGTGTTTGCTGTCATAGCACATGCATGCAGATTGAGGCTATAGGTCATCTCTCACCCAGGTTGCGTTTCATGTTGCATTTGCATGCTGTGCTACACATCAGAGGGTGTCTTCACCCGATGCACATTACCTGTTTGGTTTCCCACCACCACCAAACCCCTCTTCTAACTCTTGTTCATGCGCTGTCATCCGCACAAGTGCAATGGCTGTTTCAAGTGTACACACCTCAGCTTAACAGTCAGATGAATCTGGCTTAAGTTGCCCTTTCGGATCAAAGGCCGTCTGTGGAAAAACACAGCAGGACTGATCCACGCTTATAACTCTTCCCAGCCACAGTCCCTGCATGCTTTAAAGTTCTGTATTGGAGTATCCTTTTTTGTAGGCACTGATTGAGCTTTGACACCTTTGGGCTTAGAAATAAAGAACCAGGTTTTGCAGCCGGAAATGGTCCAAGCTGTCAGGATATATTAGCCTCCAGGGAGGACAAGAAAGAGATTGGTTAATTAGAGAAAGTCAGTCAATCTACGTTCTTTAGATTGGAAAAAAGAGGACAAATGCTGCAGCTTTTACCCAGAGGTCTCTCTCCTCTTTTCTTCTTTTTTTTAGATTACCCCCACCCCCAGCCATCAGGAACTGCTAGAACAGCGTAGAAAAACAAATTATTTAATTTGTCAGACATTTCACGGAAGGATAACATATCCCCCTCCTGCACCCCTTTTCGCCATAAATAGTAAAAGAAATAAAACAATAATTTAGTAGAGGGGGGTTGGCCCTGCGGCAGGATTGAAAAGCAATCAGTGATCAGAGAAAAGGCTGTGTACACACTGTAGTTTGTTAAGGATTGCTAGGAATTGTAACTCTGAGAGGGATAAGTTTGGAGGGGGAATTCTCAGAGGGGGGAAATGTGCTTCCAGTGTGCATTAAAAGTACAGTGTGTACACTGATTCTGAAGGTTTTAGGGGGAGGAAAGAAAAAAGTAAAGATGAAATAAATTTGAAGAAAAATTCTCTAGTCGTTTGCTCCTAACATGCTCCAGCTTGAAGAAATATGCACATATATTCTGCTCCAGAAAGAACTCTGTCATGGGGTGTCTGCTACAAATAATGGAATCTGAGCCTCATTAAATGTGGCAGAGTGGGAGAAGGGCAGAGCCAACCTGTAGGATAACTACTAATGGAAATTCTCCTGTGCAAGCTTAACTGAAACAGGATTATAGGAAGCTGCCTTATCCCAAATCAGACCATTAGTCCAGTATTGTCTACACTGGCCGGCAGCAGGTCTCCAGGAGCCTTTCCTGGACCTACCTGGAGATGCCAGAAATTGAAGCGGGGACCTTTTGCATTCAGGCAAGTGCTCTGCCACCAAGCTAGGGTGTTATTCAGAACTATTGCTCTTGCACAGCTCCCATTCATTTCAATGAGGCTTGCACATATGAACTTCCTGATAGATTGTGCTCATATTAACTCACAGGAGGAAAGGTACCTGCCTACTTTCCCTCTGTAGCACCAAAATTAGAATCAGCCTTGTGCATCTGCATATTTAATGTTATGAGTTTGCAGGTGCCAGACTCCTCTGCGTTTCTAGATCCAGTAAGTGTTAGAATTTAATCAAAGCTTGGAAAGCTAAACTGGGTGCCAGAGCCATTCTAACCCTTGGACCAGCAAGTGTTAAAATATAAGCCAGGCTAGTTTCCTGTGATCAGGTAATCATTGCCTGGGTGATGGGTCATTAAGAGTTATGACACCACAGTCTCTGCTGTGCCTCATTCCCAAAAGGAAACACGAACTCTGGGTGAGCACCTAGAATCACTGGAATCTCGCACTGCTTGGAGATTTAAGGTGGTGTGCAACAATATATTGCAACATGCCATTTGATGCTGTTAGATTTAGACAGACTTCCCCAGCCTGCTGCCTTCCAGATGTTTTGGACTACAATTCCCATCATCCCATGCTGACAGGGGCGAAACCTGCGACTCTGTTGGAGTCCAACAACACTAACTCCCATCAGCCCCAGATAGCACAGCCAGTGCTTGGGGATGATGGGAGTTATAGTCCAGCCACATCTTCCCCATCCCTGGTTCATAGCTTCAAAGCAAGCTGGACTTGAAGCCACGATTTGAAGCTGGTTTGATATACTGGCTTGCTTCAAAGCCATTGGCCAGAATTTCCAAGTTTGCACGTAGCCGGAAGCTATGGATTAAGTGCTGAATCATAATGTGTTCAGCTTCTTGGGACAATGCAAAGCACGGTATGCAAACACAGCCGCTGCCTTCAAAATGCACCAGCAAGATTCACGATTCAACTGCCTGTGTTTTTTTCTTTTAAAAATGCCTTTTAAAAACAACGTCGAAAACCCAAATGTTCGCTTAAATCTGGAACCCAAAATTTCGCTTCATTTCGGCTCTCATGGGAACAGTTGCCTCCCGAATGGAAAAATTTTAAAAAATATATCTACTGGTTACAAAAGAAAAAAATAAACAACCAACAAGCCAAATCTTGGCGCCCAGCTTGCTTGGCTTCTCTGCAGAGTCCTGAGCCCTCAGCAACCATCAGGAAGAAGGTTAGGTGACAGGAGGCTACTTGGCATCAGTGAAAGGTCTCTGAGCTTGACCGGAAGTGGAAGCGTGCTGGTGGCGGGCAGCCCTGCCCCGAACAAGTGGAGAAAGAGTTCCTTGGGGAGAGAGAGCTAAGGGGGCACGGCGTGGGCGAGCTCGACCGGGAAGAAGTCCCCTTGGCTGCCTGGCCACAGTGGTGGCTTCCGTGTCCCGTGTCCGCCCATAGGGAGTGGTATTGGTATGTGGGGCTCGTGGGGCCACAGGAAGTGGAGCCCCTCTGCTCTCCGGGTCCCAAGTGCTCTATGCACGAGGCAGAAGAAGGCAGGGAGTTGGTGAAGGCTGAAAAGTCTGCGCTCGAGGAGGCCGGGAGGCCGAGGGGTGGCATGCTCTGGGACGAAGGCAGCCTGCTGGTGGGAGGTGGGGAAGGCGAGGGCTGGCCACAGTTGTGAGGGCAGCTCGCGGCAGGGGCGCAGGAAGGCTGGATGGCAAGCTGACTCTGAAGGAGGCTCATCAGATGCTGCAGCTCTCGACTGAGTTGAGAGACTTCCCGGTTCAGGTTGTTGATCTGGGGAAACCAGAAAAAGAATCAATACCTAGCATTTATATAGAGCATGTTGAGAGTGTCATGCCTGCTTATTTATTTGATTTATATCCCACCTTTCCTCCAAGTCATCATACATCGTCCTCATTTTATCCCTACACAAGCGCTGTGAGGCAACTTAAACTGAGAGAAAGTGACTGGCCCAAGGTCACCCAGTGAGCTTTGTGGGTAAGTGGTTATTTGAACCCTGGTCTCGCCAGGTCCTAGTCCTGCACACTAACCACTACATCCTCATGACGAGCATGTATGCACTGTGAGATAATGTGCATCAGTGCAGGCAGCTTTCTGAGGTGGTCCACACATACAGCGACATCATCCCCATGCTGCCCCTGTCCCACACTATTTGTCATCTGAAGTTCATTCTGCTGTGATGACTATAATCCATTTGGTGCTGAGAATGCCCTCTACAAAGGCCTGATCCCTCCATGTGTCCACACAGAAAGACACGGCTACTGGCTGTGGGCCTCTTATTTCTGATCCGATCTGTTTCAACGTCTTTGAGGCTTTTATGTAGCAGCTGGGAAAAGGGGAGGAGCCAGGACATTGGGGCGGGGTGTGTGTGTGTGTGTGTGAGAGAGAGAGAGAGAGAGAGAGAGAGAGCTCTGCCTGAGATGGGCTCCTATGAAGAATGAGGAGCAGAACACACAGGCAACTTGTTTTGTGGGGTGAGGATGGGGTGGGGGGGAAGAGAAGAGAAGAAGAAAGAGAAGGCTGGCTTTGTTGCTATGAAATTGTCACCAACCCGGTGCTAAATTTAAACCCTGACACCCTGAGTCAGAAACGCCAACACCACGGATGCACAGAAAAATCAACCCCCTCATCCCTTTCCTTCCCCCATGGGTGGGGGGTGGGGGCAGGAATAAATGCAGTCGAGCCAAACAAATAAACTAAACTAAACTAACCCGGCATTTGCAGCTAGTGGTGATGTTTTGGCAGCTATGCATCTCCCCACTCCACCTGCTTAGTTTTCAGGGTGAAAGAGACATCTGCAAACATCACCTCCTGATCTAGAGTTCCCCCTAGTCCTTGATGTATGAGGGCGTGCTGTGCTTACTTGGTGGCAAGGCAAATGTACTTTGCCCATGCTCAGAGGCATTTTAAACTTGACTTTGTATTTTCTAGGGCACAGCCCCGGCAGGGAAAACTGATGCCAGGACTGCACCCTAGTGACTCACAAATCAAATCAAATAAAGCCCTGCTGCTTCCTACCTCTTGATTCAGCCTTCGGATGTTCTGCTTTACCTCATCAGCTTCTGCAGTTGACACAGGGTTGGCTTGCTCTGTCCCTGCAAGGAAATTCAAGGGGTAGGAGGGGGAGATGAGAGGGTTAGAGAAAATACTTGCAGCAATTTGCCTTCTGCCCAATCCTCCGACACTGGGCTTGTATGAGCAAGGGGTCATCACATTGGAGAAAACCCCTAAAAAGGGAGGGTGACCTTTGGTAGCCCAAGGGTGGTAGGTGGGGCCAGAAGCAAAAGTGGGCAGAGCAAGGAATATAAATGTTCGCTTTCTGAAACAGGCTAGTTTCGCCACAGCCTCCTCTCTATCCTGGCAGGCAAGAGGCATTATCCAAGGACACATTCCAGCTGGGCAAAAATATTCAAGGAGGGTGTAAAGCAAGGCCACTGAGGAGTGAGGGCCACACAGAGAGGTACTGAGGGCCACATCAGACCCCTGGACCTGAGGTTCCCCACTGTCGCCCTAAAACCTGAACTGTGCATATTTCGTTCTAAAATAGTTACTTTTAAATAATGAAGCTTCAGTACTGCTAGAACAAAGGACTACTTCTCACCAAAGTGGTAAGCCTGCATTTGGACTATACCATGTGAGATATAGATTTCGGGGGGTGCATAGGATATTACATATTACAACATGGGCAGAAGCCATTCATAAATAAGTGGATGTTGTGGAGAAGATTCCTGGCCTATCCCTTTCCCCTGCCATACAGTTTCCTGCCTGCAGAGGGACCTGTGGGAGCCATGTGAGTCACCACCTGCAGTCAAAAGTGGTATAGTCCAAACTTAGCTTTATCACTTCAGGGAGGGGGGAATCCAGTCTAATTCTGCCCCGAGAAAAACTGACTGCTGCAACCTATGTCAACTGCACAAGTTTATTTATTATAATTCATTTTACTTCCTCTTGTCACATGATGGGGGTCAAGATCTAGCCATATAGAAATGAAGCCCCCACAGAAGCAGTTAGCTCAGCGGCAGCTAACATGGGGCCTTCCAGATGTCATTGAACTACAGCTCCCATCATCCTCAGGCACCATGGTCCACAATTGGGGAAGATGGAAGTTGGAGTCCAATAACAACCGGAGAGTATCATGTGGGCTTCCCCCCCCCCCCGGCTCTTTTTACCCTCCCCACTTTAGCCTGTTAGGAAATCCAGCCACAAAACTGGAGGGGCCTTAGACCCAGCCATTCTGCAACATCTCATGGTTCCCAACTCATTCTCTGAGTGAGCTGTCGCATGTTAACTATTCTAAGAGAAATACGATCATGGCGGGTCAGCTGAAGAGATGGCCAGTCTCAACTTGATGGCTCACTAATGAGCCTTGATGCTCAACAGAGGGCTGAATCTGCTTGCTCAATAGTGTGCAAGGCATTTCTTTAATGAGCATTGAATGGTTGACGGCTAAGTGGCTTCTTGCTCTCTAAGGCAGGTGGAAGGACCCATCTCCTCCGTTGTCATCGCTACCTGACACTGGAGGCTCCTGCGCCGAGCTCTGCGTGGGCTGATCCACATTGAAACTAAAGGTTTGTGTCTCTGATGCGCCACCGTCATCTTCAATTCCATCCACGACTCTAGGGAGGTGGGAGACAGATTAGTTTAAGTGGCAGGGTGGAGTCAAAAAGTGGCAAGACAGGGTCAAGCAGTGGCAATTGAATATCGAATTTAGAACCTCCATATTCAGAGGCAGTCTATCCCTCCAAGGAAATGGAGCACTGGATGTTAAACATACCCCCCACTGTCAGGGGCCGGATGGATCGGGAGGAGTGGTAGGTGTCTGACTCCCAAGAACTCTCCAGGGAGGTCTCAGAAGATGACACCTTAGAGCCTGGAGCCTAGTGTTGGGACACTGAGGAGCAGTCAGCAGAAAGGATAAGTTGGGAGCTGATAGAAGCAGGAGACTTGAGAGATCAAGGGGGGTTAGGAGAAGGAGGGCCTTCCAGGACAGGATTAGAAGCTGAGAGTCGCAGCATGCCTGCAGACAGCCCCAGTCCTGCTGACTCTTCTCCCACTCTGACTCCCCGCTTGAGGAGTGCCAGACAGGCCCACAGGAGGAGCTCACCCCCTGCTTGGGAGTGATCCAGAGTGAGAGGCTAGAGGGGAGGAGCATGGCTAAAGCTTAGTTTCAGCAAAGCCTTCGTTGAGTTGAGATGAACCAAAGGACATTGCTGTATTGTTGTTTTTCTGTGTGTGCGCCTGCCCTGTGGATGTCCTGGCTTGTTGACAGCTCCCTGACACCCACTCTACACCCCAGTGCTAGGAAGTTCTCCAACCTAAATCTAAGTTAAATGGAGAGAAGCTACAGAAAACCACTGCTTCCTTCTTGAATGTATCCTATTCATTTGATTGAGGCTTTCGCAGGAGAACTCCCCAGCGGATCATACCCCATGAGCCAAATCCGTTTGTCTGCTGTGGCCATTCAGGAATGCAATGAGGACCCTTACCTGGGGCTGAGGTTTGGGGTTCCGTAGTTCATGAGGGAGGGAATGAGGAGCTTGCCAGGTTTCCGGCCATTGCTGCCCTCATCGGAGAGCTGCACCTCCCGGCGACACTGCGGAGAGGGGCTACGGCCTCGGTTGCAGTGGGCTGGGGAGCGACAATTTCGCCGCAGGGCGGAGAACTGGCGCAGGTCATCTCCTAGCAGGCTGCTGAAGGAGCCGCGCCTCACGGGGCTGTTGAGGTTGGGCAAGAGGAGTTTGCGGCGGGTGATGGTGGCTGGCGAGGGCTGGAAGAAGTCCTCAGAGTCCTCGCTATACTCCTGGATGGAGGGCAGGGGCTTCTCGGGGGCAGCACCACTTTCAAGGTGAGGCTAAACAAGAGGGAAGGAAGGAAGAAGATTCAGAAGATGGAAAGGCAGCTTTCTTATAGGTGAGGCTTAAATCACATTTAATAAACTTAGATGTGTGACCATCTGATCACTGTTTACGTGGAGGGTATCAATTTGTCATGCAAATAAGCATTTCAAACTAGTTCATATTTGCACCGCAAGCCAGGGTGAAAATGCTCTTAGCCCTCAGGCTTTCCGGTGTAGGGGAAATAATTTAGGAGAGTACAAACTCAAGTTTTTGCAAGCAATTTACGAACAAAGTTAAGATTTTTATTTTTATTTTTTGCTTCTTGAGATCCCATCCACCCAGCCAAATTCATGTTGGCTGTAATCAATGCAGTTTCTCCACCCCCTGTGCCCTTCTGTTCCTGCAGCAAAAAAGTTACCTGGGATAAACGTGGGGACCTGGAGAATCGGAGAAGTCCCTAGAAAGGAAAACAGCAACAACAACACAATCAAACAAGAAAGACTGGGTAGCTCTTTCAGAGTCTAACAGGGTTGTTGCCTCAAAGCTGACCATTCTTGGTTGCCAGACTGCCGACCACCCAACCAAAAGCTGAAGAGACAGATGCCATTTCACCTTGGTTCTGGCCCCTCTAGGAAGCGTCTCCTGCACCATCTTGGCACAAACTGACAACCATGCATTGTTTTGAGCAGGAGCTAGAGCGCACTCCTCTCCTGTGGGTGCCAGCAACTGGTATTTGCTGTGCCCATAATCCCTGGAGACAGGGCACAACCTCCAGCCATCATGGCAAGTAGCTATTTGACAGACTTGGGCAGAATGAAGCTTGCGATGGAAGGCTCTCCCTCCCTCCTTATGTGTGTCCATTACAACATATGCAGAGAACTCCCATGCTCTACTGAATACACACAAGGCGGATCAAAGTCCACCTCTCCTCTTATTCCCATGCACATTCATTCTACCTGTCTTCATTCTACCTATATTTTCCTCCTCTGCTCACGATGCACCCTTTCTATCTATTTGCACTCCAGCACCCACACCATTCTAGGGATGGACAAACTTCCATGTGCTACAGCAAAGTGTCAAGAGGGCAGGCAGGGATAGGGGGAGAAAGTTCAGGGGAATGGGGGGGGCATTGTGATGACAGATGGGAGCAATGAGGTGTGGTGGTGGGCGAGGGAGGGCAGGATTGTATCGGGAGGTGGGGTGGGCACACGACCTTTCACCTCTAGGTCACTGGTTCGAATGTAGCCCAGGCCGGTAGTGCCCAAAGCATGTTACCATCCGACGGCTGTTGGAGAGCCTACGGGCGTTTACTGGCTGGTCACGGTCTTGGTCCTAGTGGACAAAAACCACCATCACAATCAGCATGGTGGGTAGGTGGGTAAGTACAGCTGAGGGGAAATGTAGACGAAGGAGGACACAAACAGGAGGAGAAATGCAACGGGGAGGAAGTGACCTGGTGCGTTGAGCCAAGGGTGAACGGTACTGGAGGAGAGGATGGGGGCAAAACTGGAACAAGTTGGTTCTGCTTGCAACGGGTACAATGGGACCAGCCGCTGTTGCCTCTAGGCGTATTTTCTCCTGCTTAAAAACACCTTATGGGGGATGCTACATTCTGTTCTTAGTTACAGCAATGTACATATATGACAAGAGTTGAAGCCTTGCTTCCTGGGAGGTGTGAAGTCTAACAGCAGAGGAAACGGAAAGTAAGGGGAGGCGATGTGGCCTCAGCCTAAAATGAGTGACTGAGCGATGCAGTCAGCAGTTGTTCATGTTTAACAGCTCTTAAAAATAAACCTGCATTGGACTTGTGGCTTAGTAAACAGGTGGGCAAGTGGGATCAGAGCCATGGTACAGAGGGGAGGGTGGTCAACCTATTCTTCGGCAATGTTTACTTATTTAAATCCTCTCCACTCCCTCACTGAAGATATTATTAACCACGGGGAGGAGGGGGAGCGAGAGACAGGAACTTGTACTGCACCTGCCTCCCCCCCCCCCACTGCTTGTAGCTAACAGCAACTTTGGAGTGATGAGTGGTTTCTATTGGGGAACAGTGGAAAAGGGGTTTAATTCTATGGGATGCTAGCATCCAAATTGCATATGTAAAGGGTTAAATGCAAGAGCTGTAGAACTGTCATATGCTCTGTGGCAGTTATGGCAGTTGGTTCAGTTATGGCAGTTAGCTGAACAGTCTTAACAGAGCAGCATCTTTGTTGTGCTGCTGTCTGCTTCTGAGTCTGTAAATGTTAGCTAGTCTGTAACAGTTTAATCTATGTAAGATGTTTAGCTACTTAAGAAACACCCACCTGCACTGTACACTTGATCTGCAACTGCAAAGCACACTAAGTTATACAGCATGTTCTTTTAAACTTTAAAAGGGAGCGTCTTGCATAGTTTTTATAGGAGGGAAAGAAAGAGAACTAATTAAAGGGTCTAATCACCCAAGGCTGATTTCCACACACTCTGCAAATGGGAACTAGAGTCTAATTCCCACAAATCCCCCCACCCAGCTGCCCAGCCCTGGTCCAAATCAGTTTATATACACATACACCGAGAGAGCTATTTTTCAGGCAAAGAAAAGATGTCTGCTTTGGCCCTCAGGCAGAAGAGAGGGAAGGGAAGCTGTGGCTTAAATGGCAACTTCAATTCATGCACACCAGGACTCATAGGTCTTTCAAGTTTTAGACTGTTGGTGGTGGGCTTCAGTTAGCGACCGATATTTGGGGGGGGGGGAAGCTCCCAGGATCTGTCTAAGACATTTTGCTGCCTGAGGCAATATAGAGGTCACATATAGAGGTCAACTGGGCTGGCAGATGAAGCATACTTCTACACTGAGGGCAGAAGGTTGGCAGGCAGGGATTCAGGGCCAGCCATGTGTCCAGTTTTGGCCTTCAACCCCTCACTGAAGCTCCCACTGCCTCCAGTATCTACTGCTTGAGGTAGCGGTCATATTCTGCCTCATGGCTCCACTGTCCTCACTCGCCTTTCTTGACCTCACTGCCAATACAAACACATCCAAGATATCACTGTTTTGTATAGGACTCTTGAGCTTTGATGACACCTCAGGAGAAGCACATTTGGGAGAGGCCAGGGATGGGGAATCTTATATCGAGATATCGATACGTATAAGAGATATCGAGAGCAGAAAAGATATTGTTTCCTTCATTAAAAATGAAGGCAGTTTTTGAAAACCCTCAACCTGTTTTTTAAAAATCTGTGGGGAGAAAGCTTGGCAAAAATAACTGCTGCTATTTTCTGCAAGCTTGATAACAAGGAGTCAGCAGAAGGAACGATCCAACTTGTCGAACCTCCCTGCATTTAAGAAGAGGCAAAAGTCTTCTTAACACCCAAGGGTGGGCTGGGTGTGCACTTCTTTTTGGCAAGCACTTTCCCCATAATAGGACACACTTTGGTACATTTTTTCACCAGTGTGCATTTGTGTGTGCACTTTTCGCTAACAGGCCCATTTTGCTATGCGTTCTTTGGCTGGAGGACTGCAGCGCAAACTTTAGGCAAGTGCAAATTTCAGAGGAGTGAGCATATTAATTCAGGAAGGGTGACTTAATACAAACCAAATGAATTTATATTGTACCCCTCATGCTGGCTTTATGCTACCTCTGGGATCAGAGGCGCCGTGCCTCCAAATGCCAGTTGCTAGGGAACAAGGGCAGGAGACAGCTATGGCGCTCTTGCCCTGCTTGTCCCGGAGGCATCTGATTGGCCACTGTGGGAAATGGGATGCAGGACTGGCTAGGCATTTGCTTTGATCCACGAGGGCTCTTGTTCTCTTTTGCAGTGTTCAATGAGCATGATTCCTATTGAATGACTGGACCATTCTCCTTCTGCAAAGGAGTCTTTTCAGACCTCAGCATGCCATATTTTAAAAGCGTCCTGCAAATAACTGAGTTTTGAGCTCTGTTCTAGCGGCATGAGGTGCTCCAATGAGAGGGACAGTTAGATTTGGCTTTGGGCTGTGTGCAATAAACCTTGCAGGTAAAATTCTACCACCTGCTTCAGTTGTGCATATATTGGCATCTATTTGATGAGTTTGCAGCTTTTATTCTGCTTCTATTATGGCCAAGTATGTAGCTATTCAGGGCTCTGAAGTCCCACCTCTTCCCCCCCCAGTTTCTGAGATTTTACCATTGTTCACACACTTTCAAGCTTCTCTTTGCAGCGACAACAGGCTGAAATTTGCCATTTGAAAAGAAGCAGGCTGTTGTTCATACAATGTTGAATTCTGTGTCTGTATACCAATTCATGTGCTTAAATGGGATCACTGAATACATCAGCCTCACTTGGGGAAAGCCTTGTTTGGGGTTGCTATCACTGTATAGGTTGCTAATTGTATAACCTAGACTTATGAAGCCAGCCAATGCCAACATGTGGCATTTTGATGCCCAGAAGAAGGACTCACAAACACACACACTGCTGCAGGTAACACTTTAAAACAGGCCTGGGTAATCTGTGACCCTCCAGGTGTTGTTCGATTAAAAACCCCATCAGCACTGACCACTGGCCTTGCTGGCTGGGGCTGATAAGAGCTGGAGTTCAAGACTATCTGAGGAGACACAGGTTGACCATCCCTGATTTAAAAAATCCTTCTGCACCATTCAAACCCCAATTCCTGCTTTTATATCCCACCACCACAATGCCATATAGAATCATAGAATGGTAGAGTTGGAAGGTACCACAAGGGTCATCTAGTTCAACTCCCTGCAATGCAGGTGGAACAGTGTGTGATGCCAAATTCAGGGCTTGAACCCATGACCCTGAAATTAAAAGTCTCACGGTCTACTAACTGAATGAAGAAGACCACTTCCCCTTCCTTCCTTCCTTCCTTCCTTGCATGGTAGCGCTGGCCTGCCACCAGTCACGTATGGTGACCCCCTAGGGTCATTGTTAACCTCCTGAACAATTTGCCTGCCTGGGCCTGCAGCCATGTTGAGGACCTGGCAAGGTATGATGCAAGGCTGCATTCAAGTGGGGATGGAAGAGAAGGGCAGTCAAGCTGTGTAGGCCCTGCCGTAATCCCTTCTCCACCTGAACATCTGTAAATAAGAGTTCCTCAGGGAGACAGCCCCACAAATGCCTCTGGCACACACACCCAGAAGAGGCTTTTTTCCATTTTGCAGAACTGAGGATGCCTTTGTCTGTGCTGTGTATAGCACTTCTGAAACATGCAAGATATGTTTGATGAGAGGCAACAGCAGCGCAAAAGGCATGAGTGTGCAGAGATTTTGGGAACAGATGCTTAAAACGCCACAGAAACAGTTGCCTGTCTCTATCTGAAAAGCCACAGCTCAATGGTTGAGCCCCTGCTTTGCTCAGTTCCCAGGTTCGATCTGTGGCCCCTCCAGGTAGGGCTGGTGGAGAACCCTGTCTGAAGACCTGCAGAGTTGCTGCCAGTCAGTGTAGACAACACTGAGCTCAATGGCTTGTCAGTCTGGCTTAGTATAAGGCAGTTTCCTATGTTCCTATGAAGGCTATCTGGATCTGGGGAACAGGTGGGGGAAATAGGTCAGACGGGATGCTTTTCACATCTTTGCCCTTGACTGCTGTTGCTTTCACAGATTGACAGCACACACTCTTCTATTGGTGGCAGGCGTGAGGGCAGATTTAACCCTTTGCTTCGTTCTATGCTCTTAATCCAGATGGGGCCTCCTTCCCAAGCTGGAATTTATTTTTTAAAAAAGAGCTTTTCACCCAGGACAAGCCACATGATAAACGTGGCCCTAGTGTCTCTGTCTCTCTCTCTCTCTGCCTGCTCAGGGAAAGCAGCAAGATGCAAATGGTGGAAGGGTGCTGATGGAGTTGGAAGCACTGGAAACATGGATTCTCATGGTCTGGGAGTGATGATGGTGGATGTGGTGTCTTTAGCAGGGGATGTGAATGATTCCTGGGGAAGGGTCTGGTCTTGGTGGGAACTGGCCCTGTGTGGTCAAATGGCTAGAAGTACAGGTAGAAAGGGGGCAGGATAGGTGGGGATGAGGGTCACCTGCAGCACACAAACACCCCTACCTCAATCTCGCTGCCCTCCCGCAAGTTGAAGGTGAGGTCCTGGTGGATGTCGGCCATGAACTTGGCAGAATATTCGGGGTACAGCTCCAGCACCTCGAAGAGCCCGCGCAGGCTGATGTACTGGAGGTCGCAGTAGGTCAGCGCCTTGACGTCTGCATTGGTCTTGATTACTTGGTCTTTATTGGGCAGGTCAGCCCCAATGAGGTCCCCTTTACCTAAGGAAGACGAGTCAGGATTTGGGGAGTGCCTGAACAGGGTTAGAAGCAGGGAGGCCACTTGTGTGTCCCCTAATCTCCCCTCGTCTTCTGATGGAGGGGCTCGAACTGGGAGTCCCATGGTCTAGGGTTGAGGCTGGGACTAGCCTAGTGAGCTGTGCGTGTTTTCAGATCTCAGAGCCTTTTCTAGGCTCACAAGGGGTGTCCCTTGTGTCAGCAACACGTCTCTGGATGGGACAGCAGGAACCTGGATTTCCCTGTCATCAAACCAAGAGCTGTTGCCTGCTTTATGCCAATGGCGTATTCCAGAGCAGGATAAATATAGAGCAGGGAACTTGTGGACCTCCAGGTGTTGTTTGTCTCCAACTCTCCATCAGCCCTGGCCAGCACTGCTAATGGTCAGGAATGGATTAATTTGTCAATTTTGGTTTATCTCGGGGCAGATCCATGCTATACACTTAAAGCACATTTAATGCATGTGGCTTCCCCCAAAGAATCATGGGAGCCGTAGTTTGCTGGGAATTGCATCTCTTTAAGGGTGAAACTACACTTCCCATGATTCTTTGGGGGAAGCCATGCACTTTAAATATCTGCTAATGTACAGTGGTATCTCGGTTTACGAACTTAAACCATTCCGGAAGTCTATTCTTAAACCAAAACTGTTCTTAAACCAAGCCGTGCTTTCCCTAATGAGGCCTCCCACCGCCGGTGCCCATCCACCGTTCGGATTCCATTCTTAGACCAAGGTAAAGTTCGCAAACCAGGACACTACTGGTTTTGCGGAGTTCGTAAACTTTATCATTCGTAAACAGGACTGTTCTTAAACCGATGTGCCACTGTACTTCCTGGTGTGGATCTTCCCTTAGTTTCTCAGTTTTCATATCTTAAATTCAGTTTTCCACATTTCCTCAGCAATTTGCAGATT
The DNA here is from genome assembly GCF_964234715.1 of Podarcis melisellensis. Lineage (NCBI taxonomy): Eukaryota > Metazoa > Chordata > Lepidosauria > Squamata > Lacertidae > Podarcis > Podarcis melisellensis. Next base: position 31,991,930 of record NC_138545.1, on the reverse strand, counting down.
TAACAGAAATCCTCAAGAAAATCAATCAGCATTTTAGTGCAAATTTCTTATAATAAATGTATTTTTGTATGCAGTTTTGTCTAATATACACATTCTTGCAAGCAAGTTCCTCTAACATAATGAATTTTTGCAGTTAGTTTCACCAATGTATGCATTTCTGTGCACATTTCCCCCTAACATACACATTGTTTTACAAACTGCTTGACCAGAGAACTGCATCGCAAAATTTGGAGAAGTGCAGATTTCATGTATTAGTTTGAGAAGCACAGATCAGATAGTTTCTCATAAAAATGCAAACAAAACTGATTTTTGCCCTAGCCCCAACACAGAGCCTATTTGTGGCCCCAGCCTGGCCCTAATACAGAGACCACCCCCGCATCCCCAAAGAGACACAGATTGCACTGTGCGGCTCTCCCAGAGTCTTACCTAAAATGGCCAGTACAATGTTGTCCTTAAGGACTTCAAGGGAGCCTGAGCAGACAAAGTAATTTGCTTGCAGGGCGTCTCCCTGGCGGAGAAGATATTCCCCAGGGGCGCAGAAGGATGTCTTGATGTGCAGGGAAAGGGCACGCAGGCAGCCACGGCTGGCGCTCTCAAAGAGAGGCAGCTGCAAAATGTCCTTGTTCAAGTGCATGGCAATGTCCGCTCGTAGTTCATCAGGGAAGTCCCGCAGGAGCTGAAGGGAAAGGAGGAGCAGGGAGCGTCAGCATGGGGTTTGGTACAATTGGAGTCCACTGTGCTGCCACAACCCACAAATGGGCTGGGGTCTGACCCCCAGGCTCCTCTCATAGCCTGTTTCATTTTATCCTCCTTTATGTAGGGAGTGTTCTTCAGCCCAAGACCCTAAGGCCATGTCCAGATGACCTGTTCCATTGAGCATCCTTCCTGATTTGTATTCACAAAGTTTGCAGAAAATTTAGACAATATTGGCTAATTATCCATTCTGTTTTGTTTGTTGGGAGGTTAGACGACCTCATCTCAAATATTCCTTATATCACACTTTCCTAGTATATTTCCCCGTCATTGTCCTTACTGCAAAAAGTCAGATTTTGGGGGGAATCTCCCAAATCATCGTGACCCTTAGAAGGGGGTTAATAGTATTCAGTCCTATGAACATCTGGTCAGAAATCAGTTTCATTCAGTTCAGTTGTGCTTATTCTATAATAAGGGGGGGCATAGGAATCCAGCCTAAAACTGACAGAGAGCAAGCCACCCTTACCTCATTGGCATCAATGCCATTGTTGACAGACCACGTGGTTTGAAAGTACTCCAGCATGCGCTGCTTGAGCTGCTGGGGCAGGCGGTGGACGCGGATGAAATCCTTGAGATCCTTCATGCGGGTATGATAGAGGGAGCGTCGCGAGTACATGCGCTGGATGATAGCTGTCACGTTGCCAAAGACCACGGCATGCATCAAAGCTGGGGCAGAGAGGAGGAAAGGGGCATGGGAGAATTCCGTTTTACCATATATCTGTTTCAGCGGCAATATCATAAAAGCCAATTTTTGTAAGGTCACGAAATTAAGCCGCACTTTAACTTTTCACGGTCAGAATTTAGAAAAAAAAGTGTGGCTTATATTCAGGCCAATATGGTAAAACATTAAACATTAAAAACTTCCCTATATGGAGCTGCCTTCAGATGTCTTCAGAAAGTCATATAATTGTTTATCTCTTGGAGATCTAATGGGAGGGCTTTCCACAGGGTGGGTGCCACTATCCGGAAGTCCCTCTGCCTCGTTCCCTGTAAGGGAACTGCCAGAAGTGAGGGAACTGCCAGAAGACCGTCAGAGCTGGACATCAGGCTGAACGACGGGGGACGGAGACGCTACTTCAGGTATACAAGGACAAGGCCGTTTAGGGCTTTAAAGGTTAGCAGCAACATGTTGAATTGTGCTCAGAAACCTGAGAGATCAGGGTTCAAATCCCAGCTCAGCCATGATGCTCACTGGTGACTTTGGGCAAGTCACTGTCTTTCAGTCTAACCTACCTAACAGGGTTGTTGTGGGAATAAAACAGAGATGGGGAGAAGCCTGTATGCCATTTTGAGTTCTCCAGAGAAAAAGGCAGGATATAAATGTAATGTAATGTAATAAACAAAACTAAACTAAACTAAAGACTAAACTAAACTAAACTAAACTAAACTAAAAACTAAACTAAACTAAACTAAACTAAAAACTATACTATTTTTTTTTAAAAGCAGGGCATGAAAGTAGCAGTTTTTCCTCTGTTGCTTATCCAGAATGGCTAGTATTCCAGAAGTAGACTGCTTCTGAGCCTGGAGGTTTTATCACTGCTAATAAAGCTGAGATGGGCCAATTATTTCTGAGCCTGGAATTCCCCCGCCCTGGACTGCCCTATAGATAGATAGATAGATAGATAGATTCTTTATTGTCATTACACAAGTGCAACATTGCACAAGTGCAACGAAATTGGATGCCATCCCTTAAAAAACAACAAAAGCAAAACAACAACAACAACCAAACAAACCACATTCCAGCCACACCCACACCCACACCCATCAAACTCCCAGGTCACACTATCGAGTTACAGCATTCAAAAAGGCCACAGCTCTTGGATAGAAACTATTTTTCAGTCTATTTGTCCTTGACTTGATGTTTCTATATCTCCTGCCAGAAGGCAGTAGTGCAAACAGACTGTATCCCGGGTGAGATGAATCCTGCAGGATGTTGTTTGCTTTCCTAAGACAACGGGAACCGTACAGTTCTTCCAAAGATGGGAGAGGATGACCAATAATCCTTTGGGCTGTGGTTATGACCTTCTGGAGCACCTTCCTCTCCCTAGCTGTACAACTGGAGAACCAAGCACAAATACAGTATGTGAGAATGCTCTCTATGGAGCCTCGGTAGAAGGACACCAGCAGTCTCTCACTCAGATTGTTCTTCTTTAAAAGTCTGAGGAAATAAATTCTCTGCTGGGCCTTCTTCACCAGAGCAGTGGTATTTGCGCTCCAAGTCATGCCCTGATCGATAAAAATAGTATAGTTTTTAGTTTAGTTTAGTTTAGTTTTTAGTTTAGTTTAGTTTAGTTTAGTTTTTAGTTTAGTTTAGTTTTGTTTATTACATTACATTACTATGAGAGCATTACGATAAATTTAGAAACAAAAATTTAAAATTGGACAAAAGTAATAAACCACCCACCCCCTCTATTTCTCACTCTTCCTGCTTTACTCTCAAAGGAAAGTAATCTCCTCGTCTCAAGTTCTAGAGCACAGCCATTTAGGTTATCTAAAATATTTTTGTCTTTGATGTGACCTGAACATGCATTTATCCAGTCTATGGGACCATAACAAAAGTCACTTTATGACTACAGCGCTTCCTTCTGGGGATGCCTCTCTGACTTCCTTCTCATGATCACCCAGGCAGCACTTGGTATAGGGCAGCTGTAGCATATTCCCAGGACTTAATTCCTTTTCAGGTCTGGTATCAGGGCCAGCCCTATCATTAGGCAGGAGGGGAAGGGCTGTAGCTTAGGTTCAATCCTCAGCATCTCCAAGTAGGGCTAAGAGATGCTCCCTGCCTTCTAATCCTGGAGAGCAGCTTTCTGTTAGTCTAGGCAACAATGGGCTAAATAGATTATTGGTCTGGCTCAGTGCAAGGCAGCCTTCCTGTGTTCCTAGGCATGGCAAAGCAGCTGTCTCAGTCAGAAAACTATGGGGCAGCAGCCATCCCAGCTGCTCTGCCAGAGGACAACTTAGCATGCCACACAGTTTGCTTTGTGACCTCTAAACCAGGGGTGGAGAACCTCCCACCTGTGGGCCAATCTTGGGACCCTAATTTGGCCCAAAAGGCCATTCCCCCCAAACCACGCCCACCTGCTGACCAGCTGACGTCAGCTGAGTGACAGGCATGTGCCCCCTGAACCTCTCATTTTCTGAATTACACTTGTTTCTTTTATGTCCATTTTACAGATGGGAGGAACTGAGGATGAAAGAGAGAGATCAATAGACCAGAGACATATAATGAGTTACAGGCAGAGGAGAGTCTGGCGGCTTATCCATGCTTAACTTTTGCCCCGCTCTTTCCAGGCACAAATCTGTGCTTTAAAGCTCTGTGTCCAAGCATGGTCTCCCACCTCTCCCCCAAGAGGTTTCCCCATGAAAACCTGCTTTTTAGTGCTCAATTGGAGCAAATGGCAATTTGGGTTTTCTGTGGATTGCCATTTGCTCCAAATCCAGCTTTAAAAAGCAGGTTTTTGCAGGGAAAGCTCTGGAGAGAGAGGAAAAAAAGTGTACTCAGAAATGGAGCTTTAAAGCATGGACAGTGCCTGGAAAGAGCAGAGGAAAGCTAAGTGTGGATAAGCCCCAAGTCTTAACTGTGGAAACTCACCTCTCAAACCACTTCAAAAAGGCACCACATGCATACCAAAGGCCACAAGGTGAAGATCACATCCTCACATTCATCCCTGGACTCTGGTCAACTAACAGCACCACTCAAAGCCCCACCCGATTAAATTATGAGCCCAGGTAGCCCAAATGTTGCATTGCATAGTAGTGGGCATGGTAGTGGGTGGTAGTGGGCTTGTTGTTGTTGTTGTTGTTGCCTAATTTATTCTACTTCTGCTTATCTTTAGGAGGGGCAAAGCACCCTGCACCAAACATGTGCCCTACTTTTAGCATGTGAAAATATCCTGTCTAGCAGTCCCCCATCTCAACCTTGTCTTTCAAGACTTTGCTAGGCCTTGCCCACATTTGCGAACCATAAGGACTAGAAACTTGCTTTCTGGCAAAATGGAAACCAAGTTTATCTGGATGCTAGACACCAGCGCCAAAACCCTATGCTTCCCCCCCCCCCCACAGTGCGCTTCTTGTTACAAGAGATATGCAGCCCTGCCTGTGATGGACTTACCGCCAATGAGCATGGTGCAGATGGAGAAGATTTTCTCGGCGTCCGTGTTGGCGCACACGTTGCCAAAGCCCACGCTGGTCAGGCTGCTGAGGGTGAAGTAGAGGGAAGCGATGTAGGCGCTGCGGATGGAGGGTCCTCCCACAGAGCTGTTGATGTACGGGGCCTCGATTCGCTTGCCCAGTTCATGGAGCCAGCCTGCAGGGCACAGTGAAGGATTAATCCTGTTGCAGTGGGTTAGACTGCATCCCGCTATCAGAGAAAGGAGCAGATGATGCAGATACCAGGGCCTTCCCTCTCACTCCAGAGAGTTTCTCAGAAAAAGCTCCCACAGAAGGGGAAATCCCAGAAGCCAGCATTGCCCTCACCAGTCTGCCAAAGCACGTATGAGGAAAATGTCGCCCTCCATGTTTTGTTGGACTCCAACTCCCATCAGACCCAGTCAGCATAGCCAGTAGTCAGGGATGAAGGGAGTTGGAGTCCAACAAAACATGGAGGCCCATAGGCTCCATTCCCCCGGCTAATGCATTCATGTTTAAAAATGTAAACATTTGCTTAAAAATTAAAAAACTGCTCCAGAGATTGGGGGAAGAGGAGGTGTTGGTGGTTTTACAGACACTAGCCCTTCTGTCCCTTCCAACATCAGCTTTCTGCTGGGTCAAACTGAACCGTGCTGTAAACATGCAGATCTATGTTATTTTCTTCTTGAAAGGTTGCCCAAGGAGTAGAAAAGAAAGTGTGTTTGTTTAAAGCCTCTTACTCAGCGCCCACTCCTTTCCCAGGATGCACAGCAGCCTTGTTATGGGTTCCCACAAGGAGACGCGTGTTGCTCCACTCAGAGCCACACACCCAGGGTTTCCACGAGGAGGGCTGCCCAGTCGTTCCTTAAGCTCACCAATGTCCCAGGTCACTGGGTCGTTGCTCTCCTGCCGACCGATGACATACCAGATGCAGGCCATCCAATGGGCCAGGAGGGCGAACATGGACATGAGCAAAGTCAGGACCATAGCACTGTACTGAGAATAGCGGTCCAACTTTTGGAGGAGACGGAGCAGGCGCAGGAGGCGCACTGTCTTCAGCAGGTGCACCAGATAGGTCTGGGGAAGGAGAAGGGAGAAAAATAAATCAGAGCGGGTCAGGGACATTACATGCTCCCCGGTTGGCATTGACTTGTGACAGGGCCTTCTTAGTGGTGGCTCCCTGTTTACAGAATGCTCTCCCTGGTGAGGTGTGTCTCCTTCCCTCACTATTAACTTTCAGGAGGAATTTAAAAACATCCCTGTTTACCCAGGCATTTGATGACTGAAAGATACTGTCCATGACACCCTTGAAATTATTAGTTTGAGATGGTTTTACGTGCTTTTAGATATATTTAATTGTTTAAAATATATTTTATTTTTAATTGTATTGTTTGGCCACTGCTATGTTTGCCACACAGGGTTCCTTTAGGAGTAAGGGTGGGATATAAACTTAGCTACTAACTATATAATACCTTGCTTTTTGTCTGTTAGACTATTAATCAAGAGTGGTATAGGACTTATCCAATGGAGTAGTCAACAACTGGAAGGAACCTGGGTTTGTATACAAGGAGCAAGTTTGATCTTTCTTGCTGATTATACCAGGTGCTCCCTTTTGTGTTTGTCTTTGCCTTCTAATTTGTTTATCCTATTAGGCCAACTAAGTACTGACAGGGCATGCACTCAGCTTCACAGGAACCTTGTCTTTTCCTTTTCGTTTTTAAATCCCATCCAAGAAGTGTGCAAATGCACACACTCAGGCATCTGCAAAATTTCAGCATGCAATTTTTAACTTGCAGTTTTCTGGGGCAGTGTGTGTGTGTGTGTGTGTGTGTTGCAAATCTGAGGGATCGAAAGGAATATAAAAAGCCACACTCCGTTTAGGAGTGCACCACAAATAATTACGAGCATGGCTGGGGGGAAAAAACCCGAGAGCATTGAGGAAGCAGTGGGTGGGGAAAGGGGAGTAGCAGAAAGTGACGATCCACCCACCTAAAAACACCAAAACAAATCATTTGTGACCCTGAGTGGAACCCAATTTTCCACTGTTTATCAGATTATTCCTGCATTGGGCAATTCTTGTGTGGGCAGGTGTGGGTAACAGTGTTAGACTAGAACTGCAGAGACCTAGGTTCAGATCCCCTCTCAGGGCTTAATTGTACTTCATAGTAACAACATGGTTAGAGTTTTCTTTTTTAAAATTGATAGATGATAGATAGATAGATAGATAGATAGATAGATAGATAGATAGATGATAGATAGATAGATAGATAGATAGATAGATAGATAGATAGATAGATAGACAGACAGGCAAGGCAAGTGGCTGGAGGTGGGGGGGGGGTTAGTCATCAACAGCACAGCCCACAGGGGAGGGAGGTCTAAGCCTTTCCTCCCCAGCTATGGCAAGCATCACACCACTCCAATGGAAATTAGTATTAGGAGGGCAGGATTCCCATCGGTGCCAATACTGATTTCTGTAGTACTTCCTCCTCGCCCACCCCTCACCCCCCGGATGATTATGGCAGGGTGGGGAAGAAAGGATTCAACTTGCTCTTGTACTGCAGTGACATTGACTATCCCACTCCCCGTACCTGATATTTTATTTTAGAAAGCCTGCAATGTGATTGCTCATCACAGCATTAACATACCATGCATTTAGACCTGAAGCTGAATGCGTGATCATGGACCAATTGCTACAACTCAGCCTGGCTTACATCATAGGCCTGAGATGAGGATAAATGGGTGGGGAAGTAAGGTTTTTTTCCTTGGGGGCTATAAATGGAAGAAACAAATAAATCATAGTCCGCAGATGGACTCTTTCCCAACACCCACGACAAGCGTCTTTCCCTAGTCTTATTCTTCTTAGTCCTTAAAATTAAGAGGTGCTGGTAGTGGGCATTAAATCTGAAATCTTATTCTATGAGCTATGGCGGTGACTGGAGCTTGAGAACAAAGATTAAGGTAACTGGGGCTTAGAGAAGGGGCCTGAGAAAGATGCCCTTCATCTCATCTCACCCCCAAATTGTGCAACTTTTCCAGAGCTTAAACCACATGAAGAATGGTTGTACCAAGACAAAGTTCTTCTGTGCACATGCAGAGTGGATCCCCATCACAACTGAGTAGCCACAGCCACCCCCCATTGCACTTCCAGAATTTAGATTTTGTGATTTCAAAGCAGGCTAAGGCTGCGTACACATACCATGACTTTAAAGCACATTCAAAGCATATTCGATCCCTCAAAGAATTCTGGGCACTGTAGTTTCTTAAGGGTTTCTGGGAATTGTAACTCTGTGAGGGTAGTCTAAGGTGCCCAGAATTCTTTGAGGGAAAGAATGTGATTCAGATGTGCTTTAAAGGTATCGTGTGCACACAGCCTTGGGTTCTGCAGTTCTTATTTCAGAAGCTGATTATTACACTTCTGAGAATGGAGGAGTTGCCGTTTGCCAGGTCTCTGGAGGTCTTGGTTCAAACTCCCACTGTTGCAGGACTGAGGTGAAGTCGCTGTTACTTTGAAAAGCGGGTGGAATCTGACAAGATTAAATTAGGAAGCAAGGAGTTCAAACCTAGTGACCTCCATTTGCTCAGCACGCTGCCAGAAGAAAGCAATGGCTGGCTAGCAACTGCATAAGCTTCCTCATTAGTCGAAGGTCTCATGTTAGCATGAGACACTTCGTCAAGCTGCTTAATGAGCCCCCCGGGAAACCGAGGCTAAGAAATAAAGGTGCATCCAATAGCAAGAAGCAGCAGAGGCAGGGTGTGGGATTAGCTACAGGAGAAACCTTACAGCAGGGCAGAGAGAACAGGCTTCATTTAGTTCAGAGATGGAGAGCCTGTAGCGCTCAAGGTGGTACTGGACTCCAACTCCCATCAGCCCCAGCCTGAAGGGCCAGTGGTCAGGAATGATGGGAATTGAAGTGCAACAACATGTGGAGTGCTATGGGCTCTTCTACACCCCTGATTTAGTTGATTTAAAAACCAAATTTGGAGCCACTCTGAAATCAGCTATTGACGTGTGTGTGTGTGTGTGTGTAGAAAGCCAGTGGGGAGGGGGAAAGGAATGGCATCTCTTTCAGAAGGCATGGCTGGCTGATTGGAGCCCTGAAAAGGAGCACTCTATATTGCCACTTTTTTTTTTTGCAGGTAATACTTATGAAAATAATACTGACCTACCCTATAAAATCACTGTGAGATCTGTTGAGATTAAAGTGCTATAAAAATTATGTTTCTACCATTGTTATTATAATAACTGTGCCCCCGAGGATGTGCAAAGTTATATTCTGTCACTATTCGGTGGCCAAGACACCTTGCACCCATTAGGGGTGATGATGCGTGGGGCATTTCTCAAAGCTGCTTATTTCTGTGGCACTTCATCATGTGCAAATCACTTCTTGTAATGAGCACATTCCTCCTTGCAAGGGCAGAAGGGACCTGCTTCAGATCAGGCAGTTCATGGGGTGGCACCTCTAGGCAGGCCTCTCTTTTTAGAAAGAGGCTGCTCAGCAATTCCAGCCGAAAAGGCCCGAGGCCCTTCTCAGCGTTCACCTCTTGCTGATTCAGAGGGGCAGATTGAAAGGCAGACTCACCACAGGGACGTTGAAGGCATAGAGGAGGTCAAAGGGCAAGGCTGCAATCAAGTCCACAAAGAACCAAGTCGCCACATAGTGGAGGCAGATGGAACGGGTGTCATAGACCACCTGGCCCGACTGGCTGACGTACGTGGTGCGGAAGTTCAGAATAATGTCTATCAGAAAAAAGGGGCAGTAAGTTCACAAACCATGTGTGCGCTCTTGGTCACGTTCCCCCAACCCAGGCAGTGACAAGGCCACGTCTTCCACATGAAGAGAGACACGTGGAAGCCTTATATCGAATCAAGCATGCAAGCACAACGTCACACCTTAACAACAACAACAACACAAAGGCATACCTAGATCTCTTCCTAGTTCAGGTGTAGGGAACCTTTTGCCTGCCAGATGTTCCTGAACTACAACTCCCATCATCCCTGGCCATTGGCTGGTGGGAGTTGTAGTTCAGGAACACCTGGCAGGCAAAAGGTTCCCCACACCTGTCCTGCATCAAGCGAAAAGGCCAAACAACCCCAGGCTCTGCCTCCAAAGGAAGTTCACAAGCAGGGCAGCAAGCTGGAGATAGTCCTCCAGAGTTTCATCTCCCTAGCATCTAGTACAGGTGTGGGGAACCCTCTAGATTCTGGTGAACTACAACTCCCATCAGCCTCAGCCACCATGGTCAATGGCCAAGGGATGATGGGAGCTGTAGTTCAGCAACCTCTGGAGGGCTAGCACTTCCCCACCATCAATTAATCACAGTTAATACTACCTGAGGACACATTGGAATTTCAATTCTGCTGCACATCAAAATCCATTTTGAGTCACCCTCTATCTCTCCCCATCAGGTCACTTTGGAAACTTGCAGATTTGTGAAGGTGTCTGAGTTTCTCTAACACAGTATTTGCAGTAGTGCCACAAACTATGATTCCCAGAATTCACTGGCAGAAGCCAAGCATGTACCAAGTGTGATTAGTAGAAATCCAAGAGTGGCACGGTCCCAATTTTCTCCTTGCCTGCCCACCAGTATCCAGTATAGCTGAATGTATTCTACTGTGTTATGCTGCCGATATGGAGCCAATGAAAAGCTCTAAGGAGGCTGCTGTTCCTTACCTATCCCCTCATTAAACTCATGTAGTTACGCGGCATCTCATCTAACACCTCGAAGGCAAGTCTACTGCAACCCCACACCCCAGGGAAGGGAACTCCTTTGGATGTTCTCAGAATCCCCATCCAGACTAGCCAAATGGTCAGGGCTGTTCTTTGACAACTTGGAAGTTGCAAAAAGGATATTAGTAGGCACGAGGATTTGTTCAGCTGATTCAGCTGCTGCTGCTGGTATGTATTTTTGTGTTTATATTGTAAATTGCCTTGTCAACTTTGGATGAAGGGTGGTATAGAAATAATAGTAATACTACTACTACTACTACTAGTAGTAATAGTTATAGGAGTAATAATAGGAATTGTAGTCCAGCAATATCTGGAAGGTCACATGTTCCCAATCCTGGCTATAAATGGAGTGAGCCCATTTAATTCAGTGGAGAATCACTTCTGAACAGACATGACAGTAATTGCCTTGTAATTGTTGTAAACGGAAGAGGAAACATGCCATAATTTAATAACAATTGAGGGTCATTGAAAATTAAGCATTTTCTTTATTTTGCATCATATTTGTTACATGAACTTTGACACCTGTGGTAGTTTAGGGGAGCAGGGACAAAGCACCAGCACTTTATTTCACAGCAGCGTCAATGACGTCATAATCTGGGCCTTCTCTGCATGCCAAATTAATAAGCTTTTCTCGAAGTGAAACCCTCCAAATCAGCTAAATGGAGGAAGAGGTACGTTTTCCCCAAGGGAAAGCCACTTTCTGACGCTCAATTAGAGCAATTTGGAATTTAGCACTTAAAGAGTGAGTTTTCCCCGGGGAAAAAAAGTGAGGCAAGGGGAAAATCACTCGGACACATGCCTAGAAGGTGCAGGTCAAGTGGAAAACTGCTCAGACCCATGTTTTCTAGGCACAGAACAAGTGGAAGTGTGGTGCAGTAGTTAGTGCACTGGGATAAAACCTGGGAGACCACAGTTCAAATCCTCACTCAGCCATGAGGTTCACTAAGTGACCTTGGGCTAGACACTGTCTCTAAGCCTAACCTACCTCACAGTGTTGCCGTGTGGGTAAAATGGCTCAGACAGAAATATATATAACCTATGGTCGTAATCATAATAAACCAAAAACTGTCATATAGAAAATTCCCAGAGTCCCTTTCTTAGACCAACCAAAATGTCAGAAAACAGCAAGCAAGCTTTTGCGTTCAACAGATGTTAAAGCCTCAATACTGTCAATGGTGAAAAGTTCGCGTTTGTTGTATAGCCCTAGACTGTGCACACATCTTACATTTGAAACCCCCCCCCGAGAATCCTGGGAACTGTAGTTCACCTCTCACAGAGCTACAGTGGCCAGCACCTGTAGCAAACTACAGTTCCCAGGATTCAGGGTGGGTGTGTTAAATGTATGGTGTGTATGCACTGCCTTAGGCAGTGTTGCTAACAGAGACTGCAATGAAGGGTACTTCCACTGCAGCATTGTTTGACACCCACTTCACATCCCTGTGCAGGTTTCACCTGAGCTAGATCGCCCCTATTGCCCACCGGCAGCGGCCCCAACCCAATGGCACCCGGATAAAGCACAGCTTTGCAGTCCTCACCAACGATGAAGAGCATCTCGACAACGATGTCGCTGACGATGGTGCTGCGGGCGGCCGCCAAGCTATCCTCCGTGTCGGTGAAGCAGACGTTGTACGGAACGGTCACAGCCACATAGAAAGTGGCCAGGAGGATGAGCCAGTCCCACAGGGCCTTGAAGATGCTGTAGTGGAGGAGGATGAAGCGCGATTTCTGCACCGAGGCCACTTTGTACTCTGGCACGGAGGGCTTGTTCTCAAAGACGTTCTGGAGGGCGCAGGAAACAAGAAAACCCTTTTGAGCACCCCACACCTTAGATCCTGGCGCCACAGGTGGGTGGGTGTGTGTGACAAGACCTTTGTCACGCAAGGGTCACATTCCCCTTGCAGGCATCCCTTTGGGAGCTGTGTGCTAGTAGTGGGCACGGGCTCCAGAATCAGTGCAACTCATCAAGGCTGTAAGCCCTGCAGGTTGGACAATGGCTGATACACTGCCTCTGCACATGGAGGCTTCATTTAGTTATCCTGGAAATTCTGATCAGCTAAATAGCTGTGGGAGGTGCAGTGGAATCTATGTATGTGGTTTGCAAACTCAGGGCCTACCTTTAATCCCAACTTGGAATAGGGGACCCATATTATCACCAGCACCAAATTCACAACCATATACATCTTTCTCCTTTTCCTCTGTGTGTTCCCTCCCAACTCTTCCTCCCCTTAAAAAACAACAACAATCCTACAACCTTGAGACAAAAGAAGAAAATGATGATGGGTCCCCACCCGAAGTTGGGGCTTGTGGGTCAGGACCCACCAGTGATCTATGCCTGCATCAGAGAGACACAGAGAAGCCTTGAGCAATGCCAAAAGAATGCCAATAGTGCAGATCGCAAGCTACAGTCATACCTTGGATCCCAAACGCCTTGGTACTCAGACATTTTGGCTCCCGAATGCCGCAAACCGGAAATGAGTGTTCCGGTTTGCAAATGTTCTTTGGAAGCTGAATGTCCGACAGTGCTTCCGCGGCTTCCGATTGGCTGCAGGAGCTTCCTGCAGCCAATCAGAAGCCACGCTTGGGTTTCCGAACGTTTTGGAAGTTGAATGGACTTCCGGAACAGATTCCGTTCAACTTCCAATCTACGACTGTATTGTACAAAATTCTGTCTTCTCTTACTGCTTTGCTTTCCAAATAGTAGCCAGTTCTGGAAATCAGAAGCCTTTGTGCCTTCCCCCTATACAGTACTTTGCACTGTCTTTACCCATTGGGATAATCCTTTGCGATCCTTTTGGGATCACTTTGTTTGTAGGCATATTCCTCCCCCCCCCAAAAAAAGCTCCTTAGGACACACACACACACTCCATCCCAAGTGTGGATGAGGAATAGGAAGCCAGACTCCTGCAAGGCTTGGCAACCATTATCAGCTTTGTGTTAAGTAAAGTCTCTGGATTTGCTCGTGGCAGGGAAGGGGTTTGTTTTGACCCAGCCTGTATCTGGATTGTATGGTTTGCAAGAGCAGCTGCTGTGGCTGCTGTTCAACACTGTCTCCCCTGCAGACTGCCAGCCCCCAACCACTACCACCCTCCTTCCCTCAAACAGACCAAAGCCCTTTAATCTGCCCATTGGCAGGAGGGGGCATGGGGAACAGCTGTCAAGGCATATAGAGCATCAGAGGAAAAGAACAGAGGTCTTGGCTGGTAAGGGGTGGGCTCGCAATAGGGTTGGCATTTGCAGCTACTGCCAACCCCCCCACCCTACACCACCCCTAATATGCACAGGTAACAAACTTCACTAAGTCCTGCAGCAAAATCAAGCAAACAGCTCTCACATAAACAATCTAGGAACCAGCTTAAAAACCCGACGACTGGTTTCAAAATCAGAACAAGCCGCAAATCAAACAGGCCTCTCTCCCCAAAGCAGAAGACCATTGCCTGCGCTGCTTATGTAACGTAAGAAAGAGTCTTGAAATAGACTAAGACTGAGCAGATGCCATATATTTAAAATATGTCCCCCCCCCAATACTGGGAACTGTAGTTCTGCTGGTGGTAAGAATGTGCTTTAAATGTAAGGTGTGTGCAAAACCTTATGTAGAATGCACAGCAACTACTGCCTTACTGCACCCCAGTGTAACAGTGGATTAGGCAGCACCAAGAGCGGCAGTAATAAAACAAGCCAATTCTCTCTTTGCCTTTTGCAACCCGGCAATAAAGACATCAGACCCCAGCCTTAGTCCTCGGTCCACCAAGTAAGTGACCCTACGAGATGTGGGTTCACACTCACTCTCTCCCTGCTGTGAAACAAATAATCTGTGTTGAGTCTCAAGATTGGGTTCCACCTGTTACACTTCACCTTAACAAGACTTTGTCCTAGACCTTGTGGTTTTACACTGCAGAACAGAGCATCTCTGAGCATGCCTAGAGCTCTTTCTCTTCGTCTCAGGGGTGGGGAAACTGTGGCCTTCCAGGGGTTGCTAGGTGACTACAGCTCACTTCACCCCTGGTCATTGGCCATGCTGACTTGGGGGGGGGGTGTTTGGGAGTCCAACAGTATTTGGAGGGCCACAGATTACCCAACCGCTATGGTACAGAAATAGCTTGGATGGCAGCAGTGGCCAGTGACATAGGCAAAAATGGATGAAGCAATTTCATTTTACCTTCATTAAGCACTCAGCTATACAGCTGCAAATAAAACAATTTAAGTGTGTTGTAAGGTGCATTATACAAATGTGGCACTAGGTGACGATGGTGAGCTATAGCAAATTCAATATATATTTTTTTAAAAAAATTAAAAACGGATTTTCACAACTTTTTTTTATATGTGTGTAGATTCCACCTAAATAGGATAGTTTCTAGACACACCCACACCCCTTCATCCAGGAAAACATTATTCACTATCAGAATTCAAGGACATATTCCAGCCAGGCAAGAACACTCAAGGAGGGCGTGAAGAAATGCAGTTGAGGGGGCATGGCCTGGGGAGAGAGGTGTGGCCTGAAGAGAGTCCCAAGGGCCTGAGAGAGAGAGGCATGAAGGTACTCATTTGGTCCCCAGCCCAGCCCCACCTCTGCTGCAGCCAATCCAGCTCCTGGGTGTATATACTTCCTGATAGATCCGAGTCCCTGCATCACTTTCTATTATGATGCAATACCACACACATTTTTAAATCCAGAGTGAGCAACCTCAGAGTCAGGGGCCCTTCCAGCCTCTCCATCTGGTGCTTGAAACTCTCTCCAGACCACATCCCTCTCACTGCCCTTACTTCACTTCCCCCAGGTGTTTTGACCTGGCTGGAAAGGGTCCTTGAACTCTATGCCTCTTGCATTACCATAAAACCATAGAGTTGGAAGGGACCCCGAGGGCCATCTAGTCTAGGGTTAACAGATGTCCCCGGTTCCCGGGGATAGTCCCCGGATTTGCAAATCTGTCCCTGGACAAATTCCATCCCCAGAATGTCCCCAGATTTGCACATCTGTCCCTGGGAAACGTGGCAGCGGCAGCCTCGGCAGCCCGGAGCCAGCCTGGTAGCACAGTTGGCTCTGGCTGGCTTCAGGAGCTGCTTGCTGCTCACTGCCACCGCCACTGCCAAAGGGAAACCGGGGACATCTGGTGGTACAGATCTCCTGCCCCCTTCCCCCTTTGTTTTGACAGATCGGGGGAGGCTTGGGAGTCGTAGGCAGGTGGCCGTTGCCCAGGAGGGGTGCAAGGCGCACGGTTTCTCTGCCAGGCAAGGTGCAAAGCCCTTCTTTTGCACCCAGTGAAACATAAATGCACAGAGTTTTTTTAAAACTGGGCAACGGCGCACTGCACACCCGTGACTCCCAAGCCTTCCCCGGCCTCCTGCCCACTTCCCCCTTTGTTTTGACTGATCGGGGAGGCTCAGAAGTCGCAGACAGGCGGCAGTTGCCCATTTTTAAAAAAACTCTGCACATGTATGTTTCACAGGGTGCGAAAGAAGGGCTTTGCACATTGCCTGGCAGAGAAACTGCACGCCTTGCGCCCCCCCCCAGCAACAGCTGCCCACCCGCAACTCCTGAGCCTCCACTGATCTGTCAAAACAAAGGGGGAAGGGGGCAGGAGATCAGGGAAGGCTCGAGAGTCATGGGCCGGCGGTTGCCCAGTTTTAAAAAAACTCTGCGCATTTATGTTTCACAGGGTGCGAAAGAAGGGTTTTGCACCTTTATACAATATGCATGTGTGCTTGGGCCCAGGGTCTTTTGCCTCACCATCCCCACTACTGACTCCCTGTTGCTACTCAGCTTCAAAAAAAAAAGAGTGTCCCCCGGATTCATTGAAAAAAATCTGGTAACCATAATCTAGTCCAACCCCATGCAATACAGGGATCTCAGCTAAAGCATCTATGGCAGGTGGCCATCCAACCTCTGCTTAAAAACCTCCATGGAAGGAGAGTCCACCCCCAATCGTGGGAATCTGTTCCGCTGCGGAACAGCTCTTACTGCCAGAAAGTTCTTCCTGATGTTTAGTTGGAATCTCTAACAAAACTCCACAAGGCCCCAAATCAGGCAGTGGGCAGTCCTTGCCTCGTTTTGCTCTGCCTGGGCTGCTCTTTGCTGCTCTGAGTCTTGAGGACACCCGCCTGTTGGGTTGCACTCACTGCTGGAAGAAATCGCAGAGCTGCCTCGCAGGGTGACCCTCAGCAAAGGCATTAATGGCCTTCAAAGTGATGGGCTTAATGCTATTAACACTGCAAGCGCCTGGCGGCTGCCCAAAATCATATCTGTGGGCTGCACATCTCTAGGGTTTTTTGCTCTGCTAAGAGAGAGCACGTGAATAACCCCACAACACCATCTGTTAATCCACAGAAAATTT
The DNA here is from genome assembly GCF_964234715.1 of Podarcis melisellensis. NCBI lineage: Eukaryota > Metazoa > Chordata > Lepidosauria > Squamata > Lacertidae > Podarcis > Podarcis melisellensis. The sequence goes on along the minus strand of NC_138545.1, from coordinate 31,974,991 downwards.
TTTTAAGCCTCTAAGGGCCCCTCCAGAACGGTTTTTCGTGAGAGTGCACTATTGCAATTAACGCAATAATAACAGTGGCTATTGTGCAATGCTTCCTCAACGCAACTGCACCATTGCCACCTGGTGGGGCAGCCTTGCACTGTAGGATACACCATGGTGTAGAGGTTAGAGTGTCAGACTAGGGCCTGGGAGACCAGAGTTCAAATTCCCACTCAGCCGTGAAGCTCACTGGATGACCTTGGGCCAGGCCTCTCGGCCTAATCTACCTCATAGGGTTGTTGTGAGGAGAACATGAAGAGGGTGGGAAGCTATTCCCTTCCCAGAGTTACAATTTCCACAGTCGTTTAGCAGTCCGTCTTCCCAAGGAACTCTAGGAATTGTTGCCCTGTGAGGAGAATGGGGGGGGGGGTCTCCTAAGAAACTCTCAGCACTCTTAGCAAACTACAGATCCCATAATTCTCTGAGGGAAGCCGCGGCAACATAGTGCTTTAAATGTATGGCGTTGTGGCCTCAGTCTTTTCCATGCACACCCATCCTTAAGAGGTCCCTCGTTCAGAACGGAACAATGGCCTCTCAGAATAAGGTGTTTGTGGGGAGCAAGGACAGAGGTTGTATGCCTGCCAGTATGCAGACAGTTGCATAGTTAGGGCCGCAAGGATTAACCAGTCACCACCATCCCCTCCTCAACGGGCAAAACAAGCAAATCATCTTTACGCTGTTGATCTTCATCTCTGTCCGTTCCTTCTTGCTGAATTGGCTGGCGAGGTGGTGCAATGCTGTGCGGCCTTGCTTCCTGGCTGCCCGCAGATGGGAGCTCCCTGCCTTCTTACAGCGGTGCTTTTCTGGAAGAAGAAAAAGAGTGGGACAGGTCAGGCTCAAAATTCCCATCTTAGAGAGGGAACACCTTGTTTTATGTGGATTCTGACATTGCCGTGCTGTATCCATCCCCCCTGGCTTTCCTTCCTGTTCCTGCTTCTCAGGCTCCAAGCTGAAATGCTGACCTCAGAATCATATGTGTGGTTGGGGGGGGGAACAAATGTGGCAGTTAGTTGCCTCTTTGGGGCAAACTCTTCTAGCCATGGATGCGATTCTGTGGAGTGTTGACAAACCTGTCAGCTATAGGGTACTCATAAGCAAGGCAGTTTCGAAAGCGAAGTGCTAGGTTGGCTGCAGGTATCTAACCATAGGAAAAGAGCTAGATGGAACCTTGTGGGCTGATTCCGTCCAATAGGCTGTTAATGACAGAAAGTCGGATTACGTCACTCTGAATACCCTGCAACATGCTAGATGCAACAAGCAGTGAGCCAGCATGTGATATCACCTCCAGCTCATTCTGTTGGGACACAGAGCCCTGACATGATGACACAGTAAAGCAGGTGGAAGAGGAGAGGTGTGGAGAGGCCAGACAAAGGCCTGCGAATAGAGGGGTGTCTTGTTTGTCATCCTTTGCCCCCCCCCAGGAAACACGCCAAACTAAACCTTCTGTAGCCGGGAACCAGGTGTGTGGATGCACCTGAATAGGATCCAGCTATGGGCAACTTGAAGAAGCTCCATCAACCTTAAAAGCAAGCCCATAAAAGCAAGTCTAGAGTGATAGAGAATGTGTTCCAGGAACACCCTCTTCACTGTGAGATATTTTTATTGGGGGGGGGCATGTGATCTGTGACTTTGTTTGGGCCCTGGCTGAGAGCCAGGATGAATGAGTGGAAGTCGAAAGCTCTTATGTAGGGAGGTGTGTTTACAACAAGAAGGAACTTTTATCGTGCCCTTTTTCTAAATTTGTTGTTGTTTCTGCACATTGCTTGGAAATACGTTTTCATATTAAGCGGTACCGAAACAGTCTGAATAGAATAATAATATTTTTTTAAAAAAAAATCTTTCCCGAAGCTATTTTGGTCAAAGAATTACCCGCCCTGTTCTGTAGTGATGGAACATCTCTGGATGTAAGGATAGTGATGACCTTAATCTAAGAACAGCTGCTCTTCTAACCCCATGGAGTCTTCCTCAGCTAATCCAAACAAACGCTTCTACAGCTTGCTTTCAGTCCAACAGTGATGAAGGAAAACCTCACAGGAATCTCAAGCAGCCTTCCAAAAGGGTCTTCCTACTTCCTATTCATGGGAATTCTTTCCGGCAGCAGTTTGAGCAAGGGCCAGCCATCGGACGCCTGGGGGACCCTGACTGCAACAGCAACTCTTTCCCCACTTGCAATACCCAGCGACAGTTGCCTCCCAAAGCGGAGGCAGAACCTGGAACGAGGACGGAGACTGCAGCTCCCATCACCCATCACCAAGGACCATGCAGCTAGACTGCTGGCAGCTGGAGTTCCAACAATACTGGGAAGGCCGCAGGTTCTTGCTGAAAGGGGGTGAGCATCTCCTGTGCAGGGATAAAGGTAAAGGGACCCCTGACCATTAGGTCCACTCGTGGTCGACTCTGGGGTTGCGGTGCGCATCTCGCTTTATTGGCCGAGGGAGCCGGCGTACAGCTTCCGGGTCACGTGGCCAGCATGACTAAGCCGCTTCTGGCAAACCAGAGCAGCGCACGGAAATGCTGTTGCCTTCCCGCTGGAGTGGTACCTATTTATCTACTTGCACTTTGACATGCTTTCAAACTGCTAGGTTGGCAGGAGCAGGGACCGAGCAACAGGAGCTCACCCCGTCGCAGGGATTTGAACCGCCGACCTTCTGATCAGCAAGTCCTAGGCTCTGTGGTTTAACCCACAGCGCCACCCGTGTCCCTTGGTGCAGGCATAGACTATGCCTTTCCCTTTGAGAGAGAGATATGCATGCACACATCCCAGACGAAGCCTTGCAGAGTGGGGAAGGAGATGCCCAAACCAGCTTGGAGCCAACGGCTGCTCTCTTAAGGCGTACCCCTCGCTCGGTGTGTTCTTCTGCCAAGGAGCACTGCCGCCCCACCCATCTGCTCTATCCTGGGTCTCAAGACCCTGTTTCTGGAGCCCAGCCTGCCTCCCCCACCAAGGCCTCACCCTCCTTCTTTTCACTCGACTGGCTCTTTCCATGGCTCTCGGTGATGTCCTTGAAGGAGAAGAGAAAAAGGACCACCTCGCCTTTCTCGTTCTTGATAGGTACGATGTCCAGCAGGCACCAGAAGGCTGTTCCTGCACCAGGGAGAAAAGGGACAGAGCAGCATCACCATTTGCACCGAGGAGGAACGACAGCAGCCCCTGCCATGCTCATCTCTGCAATCCCCACAAACACCTCCCTTGCTTCCTCAGGAGTATCTGAAGCTTCGGCAGCTTCAACCAGAACCAACCCCATAGAATTTTGCCTGGATAGCTCAGTTGGTTAGAGTGTGGTGCTGATAACGCCAAGGTTGCAGTTTCGATCCCCGTATGGGACAGTTGCAGATTCCCGCATTGCAGAGACCCTTCCAACTCTACAATTCTATGATTCTATTACCGTAATTTCTTCCTGGTGGTTTCCTTCAAATGTGCCTTCATGCTTAAACTGCCCGTGATCAGCTTAGAATGGCTCTACGTTTTGGATGCTGCTTCTTACAATGAAAAAGCAGCCTGCACATGCTCAAAGGCACTCTGTGCAAGTTTTTTGGGGGGAAGGGGGAATAAATTGTTTCCTTCTTGGCAGTGGGCACAGGAAGATACTTTGCACATGCTCAAAAGCGCTTGTAAAACAAAAAAGGACACCAACCCTATAGAAATGCCCTCCTATTGGCTTGATCACAGCTGCTATGATGTGACCCAAATGAGGTTGAGGAGGAAGGTGTAGCAATCGCACATCTGGTGCCTGGGCTTGAGAGGGACTATCAGGGATCAACAAACGTTTTCAGCAGGGGGCCGGTCCACTGTCCCTCAGACCTTATGGGGGGCTGGACTATATTTTGAAAAAAATAATGAAAGCATTCCTATGCCCCACAAATAACCCAGAGATGCATTTTAAATAAAAGGACACATTCTACTCATGTAAAAACACGCTGATTCCTGGACTGTCCGAAGTCCGGATTTAGAAGGCGATTGGGACGGATTCAGCCCCCAGGCCTTAGTTTGCCTACCCATGGACTATATGGTGCAGTAGCAGCTTTAAAAAGTTAACACTCAAGTCTCAAGCTGATGTTGAAAGAGAATCAGTGAATGCCACAACACATCTGAACAAATGCTTCCAAGAAGCGACAGTAAATATCAATAGCCAAAAAGCTGTAAGATCAGCGTAAAAACAGCAACACCATTCTAGCAGATTAGAATAGCATTTGTATGAGAAACCATGAGAGTGCAAGAGGGATAAAACTAGAAACTACTAATAATGCCCATTTCATCAGCACTATTCAGATCTTTTCTAGCCTGGGGATATGGTTCTTACACTAGTTTTACTTTTTGATATTCCTCTGATGAGGACATTTGTTGAAATGTGCTGGATGATTAATTTTTATAAATACATCCTTTGGCAGCTGCTTGAGAATGACCTCTCTTTTCTTCTGTTTGGGCTATTTTAGGAGGATCGTTGTTGTGTTTTTAAAATGCAGCGGCAGCTAAGCCTTATTTGCTTAAGTAAATATAGGTAAAACGTAATAATAATATTAATATTTCCTTGTGAGTGCGACTCACATCTTTTCTAGAATGGAAGTATGGTTCTTGTTCGCTGCCATTTGTCCATTGGTATTTGACGTCTAGCCATAACACTGCAAGTGATAGGTTACGTGGTGGCCTAGCCTCTAGCCTTCAGCAGCTGAGAAAGCTGTTATTTATTATCTGGTGGCAGGCAGCTGACAACCTCACAGAACCCAGGTTTAGACAGAGAAAAGGGCTGCCATGAAAAAAACAACTCTCCCTCTCTCCATATCCCCACGCACTCCAAATGTAGCATCTAGAACAAGCACCACACTCTTTGCACCTGAAAGAATTGGAAGAGCTAAATGTGGAGGTAGTTTCAGAAGTTTGCCAAGCTCAAGCTGTTTTAACAGGCGATATGAAACAGTCTGCTTCGGTGGTACGATCCACAACAGTGGAAGATCTAACTCCCAAACAAATCGCCTGCTGCCAGCACCACCAGAGAAGAAGCTATGGTGGTGGGTCCTGGGTCCTGAAATGATCTCACAGAGCTCTCATGAGATCTTGTGAGGCTCTTGCCACAGCTACCCAGAAGCCACTTCCCTGGAGCTGCCACATGTGCCTCTTCAACCCCCTTCTGGCACTGACATTGAAGGCGTGGCAGTGGCTTCCAGCAAGATCTCACGAGAGTTCCACAAGATCTCGCTGGAAACCAGAAGCCGCTGCAGCAGCAGCCATGCAGCCCCGGTAAACGAGGCTTTGGCAGCAGGGCAGAACCTTCCCATTTATCTTCAATCGCTGAAACAGGATGGGCAGCACCTGTGTAAGGGGTTTGTTGCTGAAAAACAACAACAGCCCAGCATCTTAAACCATGTCCAGGAGAAAAATGCCAATGGAACCCTGGAGCTATGAGACACCCACCCCTCACTGAGGAAGCGAGTGTCTCTCTGGACACATTATTTCCCTTGGGCTCTCCAGAGAACCCAGGACCCCAGCATTGTCCGCTGTGCACCAACAGCACTTCATCAATCTGTACCAAAGAAACCCAAATTCTACAATGTGTATAAATGACACAAACCAGCCTATTCTAAGAATAAATTAACAACTTAAGAAAAACCCAGCTAGTCCAGTAGCCTGTTCTCACAGGGACCAATCAGCTGCCTATGGGAAGCCAGGGAGAAGGATCTGAATGAAGCACTCTTCCCCACCAAGTGATGCCCAGCAACCCTCAGACCCTGAGCTTAAATTGTGCTTAGCTCAACTCTGGCTTTTTTAGATTTCACACTCTTTTAAGCCTGTCCACAGCTGGCCCAATACATTATGGCCACAGCAAAAAAAAAACAAAAACAAAAACAATTGCCGTCAACCAAGCACTATCAAAAAAGGAGCCAGCACTGATGCAACCTCAGCAGAGTCACCAGTGGTTCAGGATGTGAAGTGTCCTAACCACAAAGCAAAATCCCGACAGTGTCCAAGCAGCCCGTGTCTCTAGGGCAGGGGGCATTTTTCACACCAGGGGCCATGTTTCCTTTTGGGCAACCTTCCACAGTGATGGGCAGGGCCAGAGAGCTGATATCAGGAGCAGTTGTCAGGAACAGGTCGGCAATGCCACACACAGCGTCAGTGCACTTAGCTCTTTACAGTGGTACCTTGGTTCTCAAACTTAATCCATTCTGGAAGTCCGTTCCAAAACCAAAGCGTTCCAAAACCAAGGCACACTTTCCCATAGAAAGTAATGCAAAATGGATTAATCCATTCCAGACTTTTAAAAACAACCCCTAAAACAGCAATTTAACATGAATTCTACTATCTAACGAGATCAATGATACATAAAATGAAAGCAATAATCAATGTAAAGGTAAAGGGACCCCTGACCATTAGGTCCAGTCATGGACGACTCTGGGGTTGCGGCGCTTATCTCGCTTTATTGGCCGAGGGAGCCGGCGTACAGCTTCCGGGTCATGTAGCCAGCATGACTAAGCCGCTTCTGGTGAACCAGAGCTGCACATGGAAATGTCGTTTACCTTCCTGCCAGAGCGTTACCTATTTATCTACTTGCACTGTGACTTGCTTTCAAACTGCTAGGTTGGCAGGAGCAGGGACTGAGCAACGGGAGCTCACCCCATCACAGGGATTCGAACCGCTGACCTTCTGATCTGCAAGCCCTAGGCTCTGTGGTTTAGACCACAGCGTTACCCACATCCCTCCTAATAATCAATGTACTGTACTATAAAATAAATAAGACAGTATTGTAGATGACAAAAATTAAAATTAATTGTTTTTTCTTAGTTGCACTGATGATAGTTATTGTTTGGATGGGGGTTTTGATCCATTTCCACAGTCACACAATCAGTAACTAAACTGGGTTCCACGGAGTCACAAAAACAAATTAACCAAAAAAGCCTCAAAAACAAAAACGCAAAATAAAAAGCAGAAACAAAAGCGCCAAACTTAATCTGTTCCGGAAGTTCGTTCGACTTCCAAAATGTTTGAAAACCAAGGCACAGCTTCTGATTGGTACAGGCACCCCAGAAACAATAGCCAGCAGCCCCGGCGAACATTCAGCTTCCAAAAGACATTCAGAAACCGGAACACTTACTTTCAGGTTTTCAGCGTTTGAGAACCAAGGCGTCTGAGTACCAAGGCATTTGAGAACCAAGGTACCACTGTATTCAAAGAAACAAGCAGCTCAGGAGGCCAGGCCTAGTGAGCATGGCAACTCTTCCAAGTAGACCTTGCCCCAATAAAGCAATAAAGCATACCCACAGTGCCCTAAGATTCCTCCTCCCCTGGGTCCTTTCCAAGCAATCTGAGACTAGGCCAACAAGCCTGTCTCTGCTCCTCCCTCTTCATACCTCTTCTGCTCTTGGGAGACCAGGAGGGAGAGGAACTGGTTGCTGCAGGAGGAGACCCCCCTGGTTTCTTCATCAGCCTGACTCATCGCTGCCTCTTGACACTGCTCCTCTCCAACTTCTGATTCTGCCTCTGATTCTGCACTGCTCACTGCCACAGACTCTTCCTGCTCACTAAGCGGAGCAGTAAAAGTACTTTTTCCCTTTGCACAGCAGGTTTTCTAGTTTCTTCACACTCATACAACCCTCTCTATCCTCTAACCAGGGAAGGAAGAGGTACAATCAGAGCCCCAGGGCACACATTGCAGCCAGGCAAAAACACTCCAGGAGGGTGAAAAGCAGGGAGGTCCCTACATCCTGCTCCATGTCCCTGCGGAGTCATTTCCATTTATCCACAGGACTGCAAGGAAGCTTTCCACACCCGAGTTGCTAGCCAAACACCAGATCCAACCTGGCTCACATGGCTAGAGGTGCTCCAGCAAATGACTAGCTCCCAAGCTGCTAATATGAATTAGCACCTTGAATTAGGCCCAGCAGCATACAAACAGCCTGCCATGCCGGGAGGGGAAGGGAGTCCTCCCAGGGGGCTCCGCCAAACTCACCACTCTTCTTGTAAAAGCAGACTTCGGCCTGGTACTCCTGCTTCCCCTCCAGCACTTTCTCGATGCGCTGCAGGACGGCTTCGCAGGTCTCGCTGCCGTAGAGGAAGCGGCAGCTGCAGTTCTTCTGCATGACTTCTGTCCGGGCGAAGCCAGTAAGGTCGCAGAATCCGTCAGAGCAGTAGACGATGGGGAAGCCGCGGTGCACCTGAGCGTTGGCCAGCAGGAAGTTGCTATCTGCGAGTGGGTGGAGAAGAGAGACCCTGAGTTGTCATGCCAGCATTGGCGGATGGGCAGGGGAGAAGGAATTCGGATGCTGATTTTACAGCCTAAATCAGCCTTAAGGACTTAAGAAGAGCCTGCCGGGTCAGGCCAATGGCTCATCTATCCCAGCATCCTTTTCCCACAGCGGTCAACCATATGCAAGCAGGATTCGAACACAAGAGGACTGTCCTCTCCGTTGGTTCCCAGCAACTGGTTTTCAGAAGCATTGCTGCCTTTTGGCTGTGGAAGCAGAACATAGCCATCATGGCTAGTAACCCTTGACAGCCCTCTCCTCCAGACTTTGCAAGCTGGTGCCCTCCAGCTGGTGGGCTACAGCTCCCATCAACCAGGCAGTCATGTTGGCTGGAGCCGATGGGAGATTTAGTCCAACTGGAAGACACCAGCTGGGTGAAGGCTGGCCTGAACGGGCAAGCCCGATTTACGGAATGCCTCCTTCAGTGGTATAACCAGGACAAAGATTTCATGCAGATGTGGTTGATTCTGCAGCCAAGCTCTCTTCCTTTGAGTAAGCCCCTTGAGCACCCCATCATTGGCCAAGCCTCTTCTTTGAAGTAGCAGAAGCTGGAGGCAGACAATAGGCTTTTTATTCCCTGGTGGTTGAAGGTAACTTTGAGATTGCTGTTTATGGAATCTATGCTTCTCCCACTTTTGCCTTTAGGTGGGCTTCCCAAACTTGGGTTTCCAGCTGTTCTTGGACTACAACTCCCATCATCCCTAGCTAGCAGGACCAGTGGTCAGGGATGATGGGAACTGTAATCCAAAAACAGCTGGAGACCCAAGTTTGGGAAACCCTGCTTTAGGTTTGTCAGGTTTTGGTACTTTTTCAAAGCCTGAAAGACCTGTCTGACTGACCAGAAGAGACAGTTCCATCAAAGGTGTGTGTGTGTGTGTGTGTGTGTGTGTGTGTACCCACGCATGCACGCACTAGGGGTGGAGAACTTGTGATACTCCAGGTGTTGTTTTGGACTACAACTCCTATCATCTCTGGCTGTTGAACATGTTGGTTGGGGCTGATGGGAATTACAGCCTGACAATATATGGAGGGCCACATTTTCCCCATTCCTGGTACACACGTACAGAGTGAAGCCTCTCTCAAACTGCTGTCAACCTTTTTAAGAATGATTTCCTGTCCTCAAGTCAATATGAAGTAATATTACATAATTGAGTAAAGCGCCTTTGAGCCACTGCAACCCGCTTCCCACAATGTTAACATTAAAGAGCTGAACATCTCTCCAGGGCACATGTCAGGGCTCCCATACATGACTTCTCTTTCTAAAAATAAAATAAGCACTGCTTTCGGACTTTAGGCGTGTTCGCACATTACATTCGGCATACAAACTGAGTACAGTGGTACCTCCGGTTACAAATGCTTCGGGTTACAAACTCTGCTAACCCAGAAGTAGTACCTTGGGTTGCAAACTTTGCCCAGGATGAGGCTTGGCAGCAACGGGAGACCCCATTAGTGAAAGTGTTCCTCAGGTTAAGAACGGATTCAGGTTAAGAACGGACCTCCGGAACAAATTATCGGTAAGTTCGTAACCCGAGGTACCACTGTATATGGGTACACAAAAAGCTGAGCTATATGCTCATACAGTTAGTCACATACAGTGTTCAATGTTCAATGCATGTACTGCCTGTGTACCCAATAGCAGAGCTATACATCCCACTTTCCCACAAACACCTGCACAAGTGCGCAGGCAGTTTGTGCCTGTGTTCAGCACAATTTGCAAACCAGCCTCCTTCCTCATGAAGGTAGAGACAACTTGTACACAGGTACAAGCTAACCTGTGAACACCCGTCAAAGCCCATTGCAACACTAGACAAGGTGCCAAATTGCTAGACGTGATGCCCAACCCTGCAGTTTCACTGTGGGCCTCTTTCCATAGGAAGATCAGAGGCAGAAGGCAAAAAACTCTCCTGCTTTGTGTTTCCCTGTTGCAAAGGTGAGAATCAGGGCTGTTGTTGTTATGCCACCGACCAAGTGGAAGGAACTCCTTGTCTAGGGAGGTTTGCTTGTGTGTGCGCTCACTTCTGTCTCTGAGGACCTTCTGAACGCTGGCTAAATCTCCTTTGTTTACCTTGGGCCTTCGGTATCTCTGCTTTTTCGTGGTGTTGTGCTCCAGGCCTGGCACCAGCATGCAGGACCCTTGGGCAGCCGCCAGGACCCCCAGCATCCTGTGGGGCCCACTGCTGAAACCCACCCTAGATCCTCTTTTTAAAAGGCACTCTCAGCACTGCCCATTGGCTGCTGTTGTAATTTCCCACAATGCCTTGGGAGGGTGTTGCACCAGAGGCATTGTGGGAAATTAAAACGGCATTTGCCCCACTCTGATTGGAATACTGCAATTGCCACGCATACCCCACCCCCACCCACTGCCTGGGTATCCCATCTTTGATAAACAATGTTGGGGTGTCTTTGCTAAAGGCCACCAAGCTGCCATTCCTAGATGTAGTGTTCTCAGTATGCAGGGTGGACACTGCAAAATATAAGAGGACAGCACCGTGCTGCAAAGAGCTTACAAGCGAAAAAATTGAAACGGAGGCTGCAACAGAGGAAGGGCTATGGTTTTATTGCAATGGCCATTCACCCTGTTAAAGATAGGCTTTATTGCTGTTGCAAATTTCAGCGGAGCTGTTGCAAAGTCACTTGGATTTCTAGCAGATGTGGTGCTACAAACAGGCAAAGGTGGAGCAAAGAATAAGACTTCCAACACTGTTCAGGGGTAGCAAATTTGACCCACGGAACACAATTGCATGGGAAGTTCTCTTGCACCCCTGGCAGATTCCCTCCTGGGGACATAGACAATTTGTTGGTGAGAGTGGGGACTTCATGGTAGAGCTACCCTTAAGTTCTCCTTCATGACGATCCCCTGTTCCATCTCGAAAACCAGACCCTGTGTGTGCTCCCTCCCCACCCCTCCTCCTAACACAAATCACTCTGGATCTGAAGGCTGACGATGCACTTTGCTTCCCAGAGACTCAGCAACCGCTAGGACCAAAGACACACCTGTCCCCTGAGGTGCTGATGGTGGGAAGAGATCTGCCCTAAGCTGACTTGATCCCTGTCAAAAGCCTTGAAGAGAAATCGGGATAATGAGTGAACTCGTGTTATTACATGTGGGGTGGGGTGGGGGGAGTTCTGGCAGAGATCCTTTCCCTTTCCCCCCCTCCCTCCCTGAACATGAGGGTTAAATGTTAAGGCTGTGAGGCAAAATTTGCCAAAGGGGAAGCTGCCGCGCTTAGTCAGGCAAATGTGCATCTATTTTAAATAACGTATAGTTTGCATCTGGAACAGGAGATTATACAAATAACGGAGGCACCTTCCCTACAGAAAATGGGAGTTTTGCTCAGCTGCAACCCTCTCCGTTTCTGAGAACTTGCCAGGCACTGCTCACTTGTTTCGATGCATAGTTTGTTGGGTATCAAAAGGGGCTAGAAACTTGCTTTTTTGAAGAAGCAAAACCAAACCGTATGGTATGATTGCAGATGCACGGAATACACACACACACACACACACACAGCCTTGTCCAAGAGAGAGCAGCAGGAGAGTTGGGGGATAAAGAGGGTTAGGTGGAGGGAGACAAATTGTGGGAGGGGGCCATGGCTGAGTCAGCTGAGGATGGGCGAGAGAAACCATAAAAAGCATCCCTAGTAAAAGATAAAAACTGGGTGGAGGGATGTCACCCACACCCTTGGATTTTTTTTTTTGCACTGCTGCCAGAACTGTAACATTTTCTTGAGACTGCCACAGGCCTGTATTTCCTGGGGTGCTCTTGAGAAAGGAAGGCTTATCAGCCCCTGCATGGCACAATCTATTTTTGCTTCCTTTGCCGCATGGCTTTCCTGATCCTTGCACAAGGGGTTGCCGGTGGAGGATACTGAGGCGGCGGCACATTCTGCCTTCCGACCGGCTCTCCCTGCCTGTTTGATTAGATGCTTTGCAGAGTGTTGATCAGGATGTTGCCACCTTGCTCCTTGGCACGGCCCCAAGGCAGACAGATGGCCCTTGGCGGAGAAGGTGCCAAATTGGACATTTGGGCTACGGATTTCCATCCAGCAAGGTCAAAGTGTTACCCCTCAAATGGCGCCCAAGTCCGTGTCCTCAGAGAGGGCCAAGAACCGTGGAAGAGCTATGAAACCCAAGCCTGATGCATAAGGTTCCAATATCCCCTTCCCTCTGGATCAATCCTGCCCATGTTGCGCATTTTGCCTCTGAAGCAAATCTCTCCAGGTGATCTGAATCGAGATGAGGTGGTATCCTCAAGGGTGGATCTGGGACATAATTCAGGGCAACAGAGTAGGAAACAGGCATATATGACTCGTGGTTGATCAATTCACCAGAAAGTATTCTTGCACAAGCGGCACTGGAATGAACAGGAGCCAAACAAGGACATGGTAGGCAGTCCTGCACAGTTTATTTCAATGAAGCTTCTGCAGAAGATCTTGCCTGTAGATTTTGTGGTGTGTGTGTTGGGGGGAGACTTTAATTTTCTGCCTCAGACATTAAAATGCCTTGAAGCAGCTCAGAGCTGGAGAATGTCTGGAACCAGTGGCACATAAATGCTTAATGCTGTAATGGCTTTAATGGGAGAAATTCAGTCCTGCTACTATCACACCAGGGCTTAATTTGAGCAGGACACAGCTCTCTGTCCCGTTTTCTATACTGGTATTCAGCTTTGGGACATGATTTTTCAAAAAATATATTAAAAATATATTTATATACTGCCAACTCATATAACATATGAAAAAAGCAGTGTATAAAATTAGGTGCACGTATAGTGAAACATAAGCTATCCGAATAACAATGCAAAATAGTCATGAAAGTGACTGGCTCGCCTTGAAAAACTTTAACAACGGAATAGGTCTGACAAAAGCAAGGGTGCCTGGGGGACCTCTGCTGGAACACCATTCCACAGCATGGGACCAGTAAAACAAAATGCCCAACTTCTAGCTGAAGCCAGTCAGGCCTCTGTATGATGGGGAACAGCTAACAGTGCTCCTCCAGATGATCTAATACAGGGTTTCCTAAACTAGAGGTGACCAGTAGTTTTTGGACTACAGTTCCCATCATCCTTGTCCACTGGTCGTGCTAGCTAGGGACGATGGGAATTGTAGTCCAACAACAGCTGGGGGCCCAAGTTTGAGAAACCCTAATCAAGTTGGAATATAAGGGCTCAGGCAGTCCTCAAGGTGACCTGGACCCAAGTTGCTCAGGGCTTTCAGCCTCCAACACGAGCCTAGCCGTGGCCTATCAAAATAAGGATTGACATGCCTCTGCACATACACAGAGTGCTTTGTCCTCCTTACTGAACATCCAAGCTTTACAAGCGAGGGTTGGGGTGGGTGAGTATGACTTACAGGCATCGTCGAGCCTTGATCTCTTTTTCATTATGAACCAGAATTGCCTTTGGAGACAACGGGATAAAGGCCCAGTTGACCAGGACTTCAGTTTGCTGCCTCCCCCACCCGCCACCCGGCTGGCTTGAGAGCTTTCTCATCCCCCTACCCCAACCCAATTGTTTAACTCTCGGTCACCTCAGGTCACTGCTTGGATTAACTTGGGAGGGGCTTGTGTGTGTGTGTGTGCGTGTGTGTGTGAAAAATAGTTTGCATCTGTAGCTAAGTCCAGTTTTTGGCTTCTAGGATGCAGGATTAGGGGGCTGCTTAGAAGGGCTGTGTATTAAAATGTGCACTCTCCGCGGTTCTGAGCAGCTCTCCCTCGGGCTGGCCGGCTGGCTGGAACCACATCCTGTAAGCTGCCCACCCTGAGAAAACACAAATGAACTTTTAGATGGAACATCAGCAGAAGAGAAGCTCAGGAGAAGAGCCTCCCACCAGCCTGGAAGTATGATTTGGGAGCAGTCCAAAAGTTGTTTTATCAGCGCAGATCTATTCAAATACTTATGCAGGCTGCCTTTTCAGCTCAGATTTTACTAGGAAGCTCTGATTTTACTAAGGGACTGGGAAGGGCAAAAGCAAGAGGAGCCAAATGCAGTCTTGCTGGGTAGTGAGGAGAGGAAATACATGAGATATTAAAACTTCATAAAATCAAGCCCCTCCACACTCTACAGCAGTGGCAGGAAACCTATGGTGCGTTGGAGTTTGTTGATCTCCAACTCCCATCAGCCCCAGCCAGTATAGGCAATGGTCAGGGATGATGGGTGTTTGAGTTTGGCCATATCTGAAAACAGCAGTTTCCCCAACTCTGCACTAATCTATTCCATACTGGAAGGTTGTGGGAGACCAGCAGCAAAGTTCCGACTAAATGTGCATATCTTTTTTTGCTTTTGCTTTATTTTCAAAACAACAAACAATAAATTAAACAGAAACAACAGCAAACCTAAAAATAAAAAAAAATCAGAGTGTCTGGAAGACACCACAAAAATCTAAGATATGCATGCAAAATACTATCAATAATGTAATCGGCGCTACTCCTTTGCCAGTTAATTTGAAAGCAAAGATGTAGACTAGGCACTGCTAAATTAAGGCTAGAAAGTTCCATTAATGGTGCCTCATTAGTCATTAATTTTCTTCCCTTTTTTTGCTTGTATTGCATATTTTATTGGCAGGAGGCCTATAAGCAGTCACAGCTCAGGATTTCCCCAAAGTGTGGGGTTTTGACCCTGTTGAGCAGGGGTCAGCAACCTTTTTCAGTAGTGGGCTGGTCCACCGTCCCTCAGACCATGTGGACTATATTTTTTTGGGGGGGGAATGAACGAATTCCTATGCCCCACAAATAACCCAGAGATGCATTTTAAATAAAAGCACACATTCTACTCATGTAAAAACACGCTGATTCCCGGACCATCCATGGGCCGGATTGAGAAGGCGATTGGGCCCATGGGCCTTAGGTTGCCTACCCCTGCCGTTGAGGTTGCTGAAAAGTGCTAATGAGATGAAGGAGTGCACATATGAGTTTGCATGTGCTTGGGGTCCAGTTAACAGCAGACTTTAGATTAAGGATTGAGAAAAACGGGGAGAAGGAGGCTGGAGAAATAGGTTGGGTGGGCTTAGAACAGAGTAAGATAATTCTTTTTCAGCCCAAGGTCTGTGTTCCTTTGTGGGTTTTCTTTGGGGGGCTGCACGCCAGTGCAAGGCCATAACACAGACACACACCTGCATACAAGCACTCATACATGCCAGCACATCACACTTCCATTCTTACGCATAACATCCACTCATTTTCTCTCTTCATTTTAGATGCTGGGGTCCACCCACAATGAAATGTTCTTTAACGTCAGCTGAATTTACTTTTTACACTTGTACACCACACTTCCTTCAAAGAGCTTTTGGTGCATACTCTTGTGGATTCTGCTGCCTTTCCCGTTCAGAGTGATGAACAGTTCTGTGGAACTCAGAAGCTTGCCTACACTCACACCAACTCCCTCAGAAAGACAGAGCCCTGTTCAGAATGGGGCTCAGAGATGCAGGCAAGCCAGTCTGCCTCCAAAACACACAGGGATGGACGTGAGGACATGAGGTTGCTGTGATAGGGATAATCCACCTTCAGCCATTCATGTGGGAGGTAAGGAAGGATGTGAATTGAAAATCCAAAGCAATTGAGCCAAAGGATGAATGAGCTTTGCAAGCAATGGCGAATTGTGGCTCTGTAGATTTGATGTTAATCTCCCAGTTAAAAGCCTCGTGGAACATGCTGCAGCCAAGCGTGATCCGTGAGAGGGTTCCCTGATTACATCTGAAGAGGGAACTCCAGAGTGACTTCCTGCATCTTCTGCTGTAACCACTGAGCAGCACAGCTTGCACAAGCTGGTGACGCAAACTGGGAGTCCTGCTTCCCAGCTCCCCTTGTGCTATGCCAAAATTTATTTTATTTTATGTATTTATCACATTTATAGCCCACCTTTTTCTTCAGGAAGCTCAAAAGTGATTTACATTGTTTCCCCCTCACTTAGTCCCTGCAACAACCCTGTAAAGTAGGTTAGGTTGAGAGGTAACGACTGGCCCTAGGTCACCCAGGAATCAAACCCTGGTCTCTCAGGTCCTAGTCCAACACCATTGCACCACCACTGGTTCTTAGACACCAGACCCCTCCTGGAAGAGGAAGGAACCCAAGAGTCCTGGCTCCCACAACATGCTTGCTTCCAAAATTGGATAACCCTACCACACTCCTCCCCGCCCAAGCTTAGATGTGTGAGGACTGGCTGCTGTGACTTGATTGCATCCTGTACATGCTCAGGGGTGCTCTTGATAATTGCTTTTTGTGCTTGGCATGACGTTAGCCAAGAGGACGTGTGATGTAAGATAGATAGGTGCCTCTGAGCACTTGCAGAGTGCTTTCTCTCACAGCTGAGCAATCACCACAAAAAGCCCACAATTCTGAGATTTGGGCATAAGGGGCTTCAAGACAGAAAGGGGGTGCAATTTCAAAAGAAGCTTGAGCCTTGTCTCTTCACAGTTTTGAAGCGGATTCCCTGCCTCCAATATAACCAGCCTCTTCCAGTAAGCGCCTATCTAGTAAGGAGAGCTGGACTGCCACTGATTTGGCTCTTTTTCCTTGCGCCACAAGGGCGTCAGAAGCAGCCGCGGTCTAAGCTTCCAAGGAGGAGTTCAGGAGCTGTCCGAAGTGCTGATCTAGCGTCCTGCCTACCGAGAGCAACGCGGAATTCCTTGACGCGTGGCGCGCTTAAAACAACAACAACCCGGATAACTAAGGGGCTCGCAAACGAGATTCCTAAATCCACAACAGGGCTTAAAAAGAAAAAAGAAATAGGCCAGCCAAAATGTTACAAAATGGTTTGCAAGCTTTCCAGTTCTCCAGAACGCTTTATCGGACTAGATGGTAAACAAAACTGGGCAAGGGGGGGAATTGGCTGATATTGGAGACTCGCTTAAATCTCAGAGAAGCGCGTGTCCCCAGCCTCAGGAGAACGATATTGGGTTTAATCCCGTTTTATATCACCGGGAACATGGGTAGAGATGGGCGTACAAGGAAAGGGCGTTTCCCTCTTCTCCTTCCCCCTTCCTCAAGCGTTCAGCAAAAACTTCTATTCTCAGGTATTGTGCGCCAGCTCTCTGTGGCTCCCCTAGGAATAAGGGGTGCGCTGCTGACGCGGGGGGGGGGGGCGGGGAGCGCTCATTACGAAAGCTTCTCCCGGACATCCCCAAAGGAAAATGCTAAATTAGTTTTCATTGATCTTTCTGGAAGCATTTAAATCCTCCTCCTCCCCCACCCCCACCCCCCACGACCGGAATCCTCTTAAAGAGAAAATCCTCGAGCCACAATATGGCATTTTAGTTGTTGTTTGTGGGTTTGTTTGTTTTTTTAAATACACACACATACGATTACTACACCTTCCGTCCCCACCCATGTATCCTTTTCCCTCCCGCAGGGCTAAGCAGGTAGTGAGAGTGAGAGTGAAAGCGAGTGTGGCATGTGTGTCTAAGAGAGGGAGGGAGATCGAGCCCAGTTTAATTGGCACCGACACCCCAGCCGTAGTGCAGTTAGGTAATTTTAGATTCCGGGCTTAATGGTCTTATCCAACTGCCCCTCTTTAGACGGTAATCCAAGCCGTGCTGCGTTTGGGGGCCACCCCCGCCTCATTCTGCTGAGTGGGGCTCTGGACGTCTGCCTTAACTAGTCCTGCCCTGACCGCACCACTGCGTCTCCAGCCCCGGAAAACAGGCTGAATGTCTAAGCTGGACTACATAACCCCGGTGGGAGCGGGTGTCCCTTCTAACCCTACAATTCTATAATACAATAAATCAGGAACCGACAGTGAGATAGGGCACTTTGAGCGCGGGTAGAATGCATTTCAGATTGCGCCCAGCGCGCGCAGCCTCCTTCAACCCGCAAGCATTTCTCTGGGATTGAGAAAGGAGGACTTTCCCATCCTCTGTGGCTCGCTCGCTCTTCCCTTTTCGGTCTCGCCTGGAGAGTGCCGTAGAATCGTACAGCTGGAGGGAGAACCCAAGGATCATTTAGTCCAGTCCCCTGTAATGCAGGGAATCACAGCTAAAGAATCCTCGACAGATGCCCCTAGCCTTTTCTCCCTTTTAACTAGCTGTGTGCGTGGATTTTTTTTCTCACGGGTGAAGGTGAAAAAGAACTCTGCACGTGGGCAGAGAGTCACTGCTTGCTGTAGCAAGCACGCCTTCCTCCTTACCGAGCCTAGCTTCATTTTTAAAAGGAGAAACGCTGGGGCTCCTTCCTCGCACACAGGAGGGTGGGCACACTGTGGCTGTTTGGTAAAGGGGAAAATGCTCTTTGCACATGCTCAGGATTGCTCCTTCTTATGGCTCCATATGCTTAGTTTTCCTGGCATCCCAAAGAGCTTCTCACTGGGTCTGGGTGAGTTCTGGAGCAAACTGTGATGTAGTTAGGTAGTTAATTTAAAACTCTAGACTTAAAGGCGTCGCGATGCCCCTCACTTTGAATGGTAATCCAGTCTAAAGAGTGTGGTCCTTCCGCTCATTGCGCTGAATGGGGGGGGGCGACTTCCACTCCGAAGTCCTTCTGCACCACTGCAGACACGATGCTCACGGGGTGACCCCGGGCCAGTTACACGGACACGTTCAGCTCAACCTAACTCGCAGGGTTGTTGTGAAGATACTATGGAAAGGCCATTTGCATCACCCTCAGCTCTTTGGAAGAATGATTGGGCTCAAATGTAATAAACGAATAAATGTGTTCAAGTCGAAATCGGGAGGTGCCCAGGGACGGGCTCACCAAAGGAGAACAGGGATCGCGTAGCTCAGTGGGCTTCGCGCAAGAGAACTGCCTACCCCCCCTTGTCGGATGCCCTTAAAAGCACCCCAAATTCCACAGCCCTTGCCTGTAGGAGATCGGGAAGGGAAAGGTTTTCCTAGCCACACGCATAGAGAGGCACCGTGTCGAAAAAGTTTCCGAAAAGTAGCAATGCATGCAACTCATACAGCCCTGACTTCCTCCTCACTATTGTGGTCTCACCATCAATATAAATAGTGTCGTCGTTCCCGACACCCGCAAAAGCAAGCAAGACAGGTGCCTGCCGCGAGGAGCTTCCAATCTAAACGCAGATCTCAAGGGAGACAATGAAGGAGGGAGAAAAAAGAGGGGCGAAGAAAACTTCTAATCCCAGACGCGTGAGGAGTCTCCCTAAGGGTGAGAAAGGGAGAGAAAACCCTTTCGCACATGCTCAGAGGAACTCTTTTCTAGGTATCCCTACGGCATGTTGCGGAGCCCAGTAAGACATTCCCGAGACTGAGCACTTGCGGGCAGGCGACTCTTCCCTCCCGGCTGCTTAGCCTACAGAAACCCTTGGTGAAGCTGTTCCGCCGCACCCGGTCTCCTTTCACACGTGCACAAAGGAAAGTCTGCTAACTCTCCCAAGGAAGCCTGCGAGGGCTGAACAAGACCGGAGTTGGTGGCGCAGCTAAACATCAGAAGATGGGGAGAGGGTGGGCAGCAGCAGAAGAGACCCAAACAGTGTATTCCCCTTAAATAATAGAGGGGGGGGTGGAGGGTCTCAGTCCCTGGGCGATCGGGAAACGAGAGAGATCGACCCACCCACCCCGATCTTCTCGATCTCCAGTGGGTGAAGTCTGTGCAGAGACAAAGAGCGTCTCTCTTTGTTAACTCTGGAGATGCAAAGGGGGGGGGGACTCGAGAGACCCAACACAAAGCGGGCTTGGGGCAGGGGGATGGGGAGAGAGAGAGGCAGGCAGGCAAGGAGTGGGGTGGGTTTCGTTACTGTCCAGGACTTGGGGCAGATAATACTGACTGCACGCCCCCCCGCGGATTTAGGACCGCGGGGCAGAAAGAGAAACAAGGCAGAAGGGCGAGCGAGCGCTCAAGGCGACCCCTTTTCTCAGACGCCCCGAGAGTCAAGCGCCCATCCCTGGGCATAGCTGTCAACGTTTCCCTTTTTTAAAGGGAAGCTCCCTTATTCCGAATAGGATTCCTCGCAAGAAAAGGGAAAAGTTGACAGCTATGTCCCTGGGGCGTCAGGGCACCTCCATCCTCGGAGGAGAATAACTTTTAGGTGGAGGAGAAGGAGAGAAGAGAAGAGGGGGGCTGCTGGTGAGGGGAGAGGGTGGAGGAGAGGCTGGATCGACCCCCCCCCAAACATACCCCGTTCAGTCCCACTGACCGGACGTGGATTCGTGTCCACGGGACTCTTCCCCCCGCGGCGTCCCCGAGGCCACTTACGTGTCCCATCGAACCTGTTGGCGATGTTGTCCAGGAAGGTGTTCTGCGGCGCCAGCAAGCCTTTCATCACCGGCATGGCGGCGGCACCATGGGCGCCCCCCGCCGCCCCCGCGGGGAGGGTGCGCGTGTGAAGGTGGCGGCGGAGCGGGCGCGGGGCGCCTAGGCGTCTCCTCCTCCCCGTCTTCTTCCTCCGGCTCCGCCGCCGCCACCGCCGCGCGGCTCAGGCAGGGCGCTGCTGCGCGGCATCCCGGCCGGGGCTGCAGGCGCAAGGCGAGGCGAGGCAGCTGCCCGAGCCTCCCTCGCTGTCTCCCTGCCTGCCTCCCTCCCTCTCTCCCGGCTGTCAGCTCCCTCCTGCTAATCCCAGCCGTACAATTAGCGCCGAGCAGCGCTGGGGAGAGGGGAGAGGAGGGACCCGGGAGATCCCTCCCAGATCGCAGACACGCGCGCAGGCGCGCGCGCACACACAATTGGCGCCTAACAAGCCCCGGCCTTGTCCGAACTGGCACAGTCCTAGGCCTAGTGTGAGGGACGGGGAAAAAGCTGAGGGGAGACTCTTAAACTTCTGTACTCCACAGACACACACAAATGTGAGTTTTCCCTTCCTCGCTCTCTCTCTCCCTTCCCCTTCCAACTTGAATAAAATATTTGAGGGGGGCAGGTGAGCCCCACCTCACATAAGTGCACGCAACTATTTGAATGGCAATTCCTATCAAGATGGTGGGAGGGACGACTCCCTCAAATGTTTTATTGGGGGGCGAAGGTACCTAGGCTTCTAGGAGTTGGCTGCTATGCCCAGGAAAATTCAGGAAAGCAAAATGATGCCTACATAAAACTATAACAAGCAGAAAAAATGCACATTTTAAAAAAATCTCTTTTTAATGCCTGAGAGAATTCAAATAATGTCTTTGCCCGGGACTGAAAGAGTACAGGTGTTGGCTCCAGGTGGGTCTCTCTGGGGAAGGAATGTCACCACTGGGAAGCCATCGCTTAGAGAAGTTTCTCCCTCCTTTTGTTGAGGCTGCACCTTAGGCAGGTTGGTGAGCGAGTAGGTGCTCCTTCTGGTACTTTGGCCCTCAGCCCTTCCTACCCGAGTGGACTCAGCCGATCAGCAAATGGCTTACACCACCATATAATCTGTTCAGCTTTAATGTGCTAGCAGACTCTTGGATAGGAGTTTTCACGCAGAAGTTGGAGGGTCACTTCTCAAGGATGCTGTAGCAGCAGATTTCCCTGCACAAGCAGCTGGACTATGTGTCCTTCAAGGCACCTTTCTGCTGTTGAATCTGATTTTGCTGCAGCAGGGGTTGCCAGAGCTCTGGATCTTTGCAATTGTAGTCATGTTCTTGTATACCTGCTAAACTGGAAGGATACTTGCCCTCACCTTTCCGTTTGTCTCCTTCCCCATAGCAGGGATTGGGAACCTGCCAGCCTCCGGATGCCACTGGACTACAACTCCTGTTATCCCTGTCCATTGCCCAAGCTGGCTGGGGCTGATATGAGTCAAGACTCCAACCACCTCCCTACCCTGAAGAGCTGCCTTTCTCAACCACGGGTGAGGGGTTACAGTTAAGAAGAGAGTGCCTTTGGCCACATGCAGAATTCAGAGGGCGCTCTGAGCCAGGGCTTAATTCTGAACCTGTTTCAAATGCCCAACCTTACATGCTGAAGAGTGACCCCATTACACTACCTTTGTGTACAGCATTTGGTCAAAGGAGGGTTCCCAATTTTTTACATTAATTGCTTCAGAAGGCAAAAATGAGGTGAAAATTGGCAATGAGGTGGACCCAAACGGATTAATAAGCCCCAAAAGAATCAGTGTTTAGCTTGAGATATGGCCGCCGTAGCTTTTTTTTCTTGTTGGGATTCAGCCCCAGATAATGCATATGAAAGTATGTCTGGACGTGAACAAATTCCTTTCTTTTGCTGCAACCTTTTGTTTTGTTGTCTTGATTATTTACTTGTGTTTTATCTTGTATTTTATTCTGTGAACCACCCTGAGATTTTTTGATGAAGAGCAGCATATACTTTAATAAACAATATTAATCATAATGATTCCTGGCCCTTATAAAGGGGAACTTGCTTTAATGAAGCTGAGATTTGTGCAGCAGCTGTTCAAGGATCAAAGGAGCGGCTTTCAAGTAGTGTTGAACTCCAGCTCCTTGCTTGTTAAAATGATCAACTTCTTAATTAGCAGCATTGAGGACAGTGGAGGTGTTTTGGAGGAAGACAGAGAAGAATTTCAGGTGTCTTGATTGAGATTAAGTTGTGTCAGGGCTCAGCTCGGTAATGTGTGGAGAAATAAAGAAGAGAATATCTCTGAGCATGTGCAAAGTTTTGCTCGTAATGGGGGAAGGCAGAGAAAGAGAATAATTCCAGGTGGGGCAATTTAGATTCACCCAGAACTTAATTTGTGTCAAGGCTCAGTCATGCAATGTGTGAAGCAGTAAAGAACAGAGTACCGCTGAGCGCATGCGAAGTGTCCCCCCTTACTGCTAAACACAAAGAGCCCCTAAAAGGTAGGGGGTTACAAGTTCCAGAGGTCAGGCTGTGTACAAACAAAGAGCGCCTAACCTTTCCTTTTTTGAGAGATGAAGCCCTAGCACAACACACAAAAGAATCGCCCAAACAAAGAGATTCATTGCAGCCGGAGCTGCCAGCTTTCTTTGCCAACACTGCCCCCTGGCTGCCGACCAATGCCAAGCCAGTGAATTTGCCCGAGCAGTGTGGACATAGGGCCAGACAGTGATGGATGGATAGAAGCATCTGTTTAATAGATAGGTTATCCGAGATGAGGTTATGCTCCTGGCCCATTAGGGCAGAGCGGCCTATTATGGAGCATCAAATGTGATTAAAGTGGTACTTTCTAAGAGAATGACATTGGCTTAAAAAAAAAAAAACACCTTTGGCAAGTGCTTCTGGTTCAACCCAGGTAGTGATGGAAGAACTCTTTCTGTCCTAGGCAGGTTCCCAGCGGCCAAGGAAATAAGCAGTTAGAACTGTCCCAATCCCACCCCCAAGAGCTGCCTCGGACTGTAGACTTTAATAACGGGGTGGGCAAGTACAGGCCTTGAGATCGAATCTGGATGGAAAAGTCGCCTCAAGTAATTTACTCCTGAGCTCATTTAAACTGCAGCTTTCCTGCCACTTTCCCTTCACGTTGAAGCCTTGCTCACTCCTCAAAGCATACTCAGCCACTTACAGCCCTCACATGCTACAAAAGAAGGCCCAGGTAGGGAACATCAGAAGGCTTGTAAAAGAAGGGAGTTAAAAGCCCAGACTGCCCTGGCTCTCGGGTGAAGCAAACACTGTTGCCCAAGTCCAGAATGTGACCCCAGTCCCTGACCTGCAGCCAACTTTTTGTGACGGCTCCTTAGCTACCGTTCCAGAAGGCTACGTGGGAGTGATATGGTTTGAGACCCCCTACCCCTAATTCAAAGGCCCTCATAGCCCCCCCTTACCCGAACCTCTCCAATTGTGTCTGTGCCTGGCTGAGGAGGGCAGCCCAGTGGTCTCCAGCTGTGCATGGCCTTGTTTATGCATGCTGTCTTATCCCAGCAACGGGGAACCTGTGGCCTTCCATTTGCTGTTCAGCTCCCATCAGCCCCAGCCAACATGGCCAATGTTCAGGCATGATGGGAGTTGTAGTCTAACATGTGGGGACAGGGTTTAGCTTCCCCATTCTTGGTCTATTCAGATCCACCCATGTTTGATGCTTGAATTATTATTGGGTATTAGAGAGTCTGGTGACCCTATTTACTTTTTTGGTGATGACCCCTCTTAGGTTTTTTAGGGAGCGGGGCTAAATTGATTAAAATTGAGAGGAGTCAGGGCTGGGGCTTGTGGGTTTAGTGAAGAGCCCCCCCTAGATGTATGGCAACCCTTGGGTTTAGTCATTTGGTAAAATGCAGTTCCAGCCCCCAGACCATTGTCTAGATAGGCAATAATGCTGTAGCTCAGGAGAATACAGGCCTGCCCCAAATTAGATGAGGTATATATACATGCTACTACTTTCTCCTTCTGTTGTGCCATGATAATCTCTGTAACTTGTCCAGATGAAGGTCATCAGGATAATTCAGACCCTCCAAGTGTCCCTATTTTCCTGGGACAGTCCCAGATTTACAGAAGTTGTCCCGGTTTCTGATCCCGGAATGTCCCGCTTTTCCTTAGGAAGTCTCTATTTTCATTGGAGAAATGTTTTTATATATGTTGGAAGCCACCCAGAGTGGCTGGGGCAACCCAGTCAGATGGGTGGGGAATAATAATAATAATAATAATAATAATAATAATAATAATAATAATAATAGAAGATGTCCCATTTTCATCAGAGAAATGTTGGAGGGTACGTATAATAATATCTGATCTCAGTGGGGGTGTTCTTTTCAAACACAGTGAACATTCATCTCTTGAGCATGAGCAACACCTACTCAAAAACAGCTGTCCACCCACTAGCCTGTCTCAAGTTCTGGAGGTCCTCAATGTCCTAGGACCTATAGGAAGATAAAGGAAGGAGATGCCTTAAATCAGAAGAGAGGAAACTTTGGTCTTCCGGATGTTGCTGACCAGGGATGATGGGCATTTTAGTTTAGCAATATCCAGAGGGCCATAAGCTCTACACACCCGCCTCATACAGAGTCAGGCTATTTGTCTCTCTAGCCCAGAGTTGCCAGGGACTAAACCTGAGACCTTCTGCAAGCAAAGCAGATGTTCTACCACTGAGATAAGCCACACACCATTTTTTTTCTCACACAGGAAGGCAAAGGAATCACCAGCACTTTCTCTGCCAGTGTGAGCAGCCAACAGCAGCTCTGCAAGCCGAGATGCTGATGAGCATCAAGGAACGTTTGAGGGGCCTGATAAGAGGAGAGCGCTGGCAAGTACCTTTGATGCTGTTCACATTTGGGAAGGGAGAGTTCAAAGCATACAGTACTTTGCATGTCTGATCTCAGGTGGAAATCAGTCAGTGAGCAGAGTCCTTTGATAATAGCAAACAATATGATTCAGCATGGATACAGCTCTTCAAAATGTTAAAAGCTTTTCATAGGTATTATCTTGCAGCAACCATTACAACAACCCTGTAAGGTGGGTCAGGGTTATTATAAACATTGCAGATTGGGGAGGTTGAGGGGGGGACAATGAGGCTTCTCTAGGATGAGCTAGTGAGTTGATGACAGGCAAGGTTTCAGTCACAGCTTTTTCAGAGTTATAGCTCTGCTGTAGGGAACCTTTGGCAACCACATGTTGCTGAACTACAACTCCCATCATTCCCAGTGAGCATGACCAGTGGCCATGGATGACGGGAGTTGGAGTTCAGCAACATCTGGAGGGCCAATGTCAGGAAAATCCAGTCTGCCTTAAAGCATCCTGGATTATTAACACTAAAAGGTTAAATCTAAGCTTCCTTTTTAAGCTGCAAAGGGGTGGCACTCTGCTAAACTCTCACAAACGGGAGGAAGGAAGGAAAATATCTAATAAATATAGCCTCTCCTAGCATCTAATTGAATCTCAACAAAAAGTGCACAACCAATGCACAACCACAAAAAAGCAAGAGGTTTCTACACACACACACACACACACACACACACACCCTCACACACCTCCATCCTCCATCCAGGCAGCCACAAGGCATAACAGCAGCTCAAAGACACATCCTAGCCGGGCAAACAGGCTGCTACATGGGTGGTGAGAGGCTGTGGCCTAGGGATGGATGTGGCCTGGTGAGAGTCCCAGCTGGAGAGGCCTGGAGGGCCACGTTCAGCCCATCCACTCCCGGTCTGAATGTTTCTTACTCCTGGACTAGATAGATGCTCAATTTGATCCAGAAAGGGCATCCTTCCGTTCTTCACGCCGGCAGCATCTCTCTCACACGGACACCAACAGAATGGCAATGAACATGATAGCTGGCTTTATTTGGAAAAGAACACAAGAGCGTGAGGTTGACAGAAGTTTGAAAAGAGCTATTTACACAAGGGGAAGGACCGCGTCGCTGCCGCCTCCGGGACAGCACCTAGCAGCTGCCTGGCATTAAAGGACAGATGACAGCGGCGATGATGGAAAGCAGAAGGTGCTCAGGTAGCTTCTTGCAATTTCAGCCCCCTGCTGAGACATACACACAGCCTTAGTAAATGGTATCTGAAGCACCCATCTTTGGGCCAGGTGGCAAGTCCTTCTCAAGGGGGGCTAGGCAGCCCATGGCTGGATCAGGCCCTGCAGAGTATGGCGCTGGCGTTACTTGGTTGCTGCCAAGCACATCCTCTGTGTTTCCCATCCCCAACCTGCTTGCTCGTTTGCCCATGGTGAGGATCCCGGTGGCCTGGTTCTCCGAACTGTGCAGGAGTTGATAGAGCCGGCTCTGGAAGGCCTTGGTGGTGGCTGTGGCGCTGCTCCGTTTGCCAAGGGTGAGGATGCCGGCGGCGTGGTTGCCCGTGCCGTGCAGCAGCTCAAAGAGGTGGCACGAGCAGCTCTTTTGACGGCAGCAGTCTGGCATGGCTTGCTTGGTCACGGCGGTGGAACAGAGCAAGGAGAAGAGGAGCAGCAAGGTGGCTCTCTGGACCTGGAGGGGTATAAAAATGAGTCAGCAATTTTCAGTACGAGAGGAAGATTTGAACCTCCAGAGTAAACTTAACAGCAGCCGCAACCAGGCCGGCTCTAACATTAGGCAGAGTGAGGCAGCAGCCTTGAGCAGCAGATTTTGGCATGGCTGTGAAAAAGCAGCAAATTGTTAGCAACTTCATGCATCATAATTCCAATTAATTGTTATATTTTTATTGCCGAGGGCAGGGAGGAAGAAGTGCTTGTAGGATTTTTCTGCCTCAGGTGTCAAAATAACTTGGGTGGCCTCGGGTACTGCTTTGCAAAATGTCTTGAGCCAGTCATGCCCCCTTCCCAGAAGGCAGCTTAATCACCAAACCAGAACTATGAGGTGGGTGGGAATAGGCAAATAAGTTTAAATTATACTTTGGCTTTTTAAAAAAAATCATGCATTGGAATTTTCCACATTTTTTATTAGGGTTCTCCTAATTAAACTTTTTTTCTCGTCTGTGACGATAGAGAGTTTTAGAATAACAGTGCTATATTTCTGGGGAGGTTAACATGACTGTAAACGTGTATTAAAAATAGCAACCCTATCATCTTAAGGAAATTAAATGCATATTATAATGCCAAAATGAGGGTACTTCCCCCCCCAAAAAAAATCCACTTTACTGCAAACATGCATGAAAGTTTCTTTAACTTTCTTTAAATCCCCTGTCTCAGCTGCACTTCTATGAGTTCATTGGCAGAGCATTAACTGCACCCTAAAGTCCCCAGGTTCAATCCCAGCACTATCCCATCTGAAATCCTGGTTGAGCTGCTGCTGCCAGCCAGTGAAGAAAATACTGAACTAGGTGGCCCAATGGTCTGACTTGGTACAAATCAGCTTCCTAAACCGTACCCTCCAACATGCTGCATCCCAAAACTGAGACATGTGTTTTCCTGTCTGTGCTCCTGCACAAATCACATGACCCATGTGACAGCACAGAGCCCAAAGACACTTTTTGGGAGGAGGGCACTCATGGTGCCCAAAACCATGTACCGTATTTTTCGCTATATAGGACGCACATTTCACCAGCCAAAAATGAAGGGGAAATGTGTGTGCGTCCTATGGAGCGAATGCAGGCTCCTTGGCTTCAGCGCTAGCAACTCGAAGCCTCCGAAGCACAGAGGGAGAGCTCCCCCCGCGCTCCGGAGGCTTCATGTTGTTGCGCTGAAGCCGCCTGAACCCCCCCCCCCCGGAGCGCAGGGAATTTCCGCTGCGCTCCGGGGGCTTCAGGCAGCTATCCGCAAGCCTTTGGAGCACAGCAAGAGTTCCCGCTGCGCTCCGAAGGCTTGCGGATAGCCGTCTGAAGCCTGGAGAGCAAGTTTTCCCTCTCTGTGCAGCGCCCCTTCAGTGAAGCAGAAGGAGAAATGGAAGGGGCTCCGTTTCTCCTGCCGCTTCGCTGAAGGGGCGCTGAGCAGAAAGGGGGAGATTATTTTTTTCCTGTTCTCCCCCTCCTATGGTCCAGTGCGTCCTATGGTCCGGTGCGTCCTATAGAGTGAAAAATAAGGTATTTTAGGGTGCTGCATGAGATTATGGCCCTGAAAAAAGTGCAGGATGGATTAATGATTAATGGGAAGACACAGGAACATCCCCACACAGAAACAAATCAGGACGAATGCTCATTGTCATAAAACTACCCCACAAACACATCAGAACAAAGCTAAATGAAGACCAGGCATAGTTTAATCTCTCTGCAAGCTTTGGGCAAGCAAATCAGAGCAAACTCTCAATAAAAAGGTTTAGAGAAGCCCTCTGAAATTTGGATTTGGTAGTCCCTGGACAAGGGGAGCCTGTACTGAAGAGACAGGCATCACTTGAACTAAAGCTGAACAAGGCTTTTGGCATTTCAAAACACAACAAGATTGCAGAGCGGCTTTAAAACTAGGGGAAATTAAGAGGCACTATTCTTTTCTTGAGGACTCATCCCTCTGAGATGATGCTCTAAATATTCAAATACCCTCAAAGCGGGGGCTGAATAGAAGCTGGTAACAAAACATAAAAATGAATGAATGCAAATCAGGGTCATAGAAAATATTATACACATGAGGCATTTAAAAAGGGAAGCAATATATAAGGTTTAGATACTAATGTGAAAAGCCTGAAAGCAAAGATTAGGTGAATTAGCACCAAGTTATCTGCACCATAGATTTTACTGCATGCACTGAGCCATCAACTGGGATAACTTTCATAGGCAGCTACAAATTAGCATCTGAGGGTCAAACTAAGTGAAAACGTGTCTTTGCATTTAATGGTCGGGGTGGTTTCTGCTGCTGCTGTTTTTTAATGCAAATAGTATCATCTTGGTGCCAATGGGAGATTTCCTCCCAATGCAAATATAAGCTTCAGAGGAGGGATTTTTTTGCCTGGCACTAAAAGAGAATGCAGATATAATGAGCATATCAGAAGCCCGGTCTACCAAGCAGAATCAGTAGCCTGCAATTACCCCTCCATATCATGTGTTACAGAGAGGGCAAGGCAAGTCGTGCTTGCAGGTGGGAGTAGTGCTCTGTTCATGAAAGAGGGCACAGAGTCCAATAAACCAGAAATCTCTTAAGGAAACAAACCTCTTCAGAGAGTCAGTCTCTGCAGAAATAACAAGCAAACATAAGCAGTAGAGTGGTAGGGATGTTATTATAATCCTCCCTCCTGCCTGGATGCAAACTCTTGATGGTGATCTTTGAGATGCAGAAAGACAGCAAGGAGGCAGCCAAAGATGAAAACGTTGTCATAATGGGTCACATACATTTAGCAAAGAGACAACTGATCGAGCAGTGGAGGCAGGACTTATTAGGGCAAATGGGGCACTGCCCCACCAACCTCAGTCTACCCTCATCCAGTGCCCACCTGCCCGCCTTCTTACCAGGGGGTGGCACTGCCTTGACATCTCCCCCCCCCCTTAGTCTCAGTGTTGCCTTTGTAGAAATCAGCTGGGAAGAAGAGGATGGGGATGAAACTAAAACAAGCTGATTGTGCCTGCCCTTGGCTCTGGCTACCCCTACTGTTGGCCTCCCTATCTTGCACCCTACCAGCCCCACGGAGCACCAGCCACTCAAATCGAAGTGAGAGCTCTGATGCAGTTCCGTTGGTAGCCTATCATATTTTTTACTTGTAAGTCGTATTGAAACATTATTTTATTTTTCTTTCTTCATTGCATTTATATCCACCTTTTCCTCCATGGAGCTCAAGGTGGCGTATATGGTTCATCTTCCTCACTTCATTTAATCCAGTGTGGTGTAGCGGTTAAGAGTGGTAGTCTCGTAATATGGTGAACCGGGTTCGCTTCCCCGCTCCTCCACATGCAGCTGCTGGGTGACCTTGGGATAGTCACACTTCTCTGAAGTCTCTCAGCCTCACTCAACTCACAGTTTGTTGTGGGGGAGGAAGGGAAAGGAGAATGTTAGCCGCTTTGAGACTCCTTAGGGTAGTGATAAAGTGGGATATCAAATCCAAACTCTTCTTCTTCTTCCTCACAACGATCCTGTGAGGTAGGTTAGGCTGAGAGGCAGTGACTAGGCCTAAGGTCACCCAATGGGCTTCATGGCCGAGTGGGGATTTGAACCCTGGTCTTCCAGGTCAAAGTCCAGCCCTCTGACCACTATGCTGCACTGATGTTCTCCCACTCAGTGAAAAATGAACAATTATAAGTGGGTTATATATTATTTAAGTAACTAAGTACATATGTCATCACTCACAGCCGCAGTGTTCCGCATGTACAAATTACAAACACTTTTAAATCAGATCATTGGGCAGCCAATTTTAAATGTTGGTTTTGAGAGCATTGTAACATGATGTCACTGCTGAGCCAGGTCAAAGGTCTAGCATCCTGTACTCAGTGGCCAACCAAGTACTTAGGGGAAGTCCGAAAGCAGCACCTGAGCTCAACCACACTTTTCCCACCTGCCCACAATTCCCAGGAAATGGCATTTGGAGTCATATTGCCTCTGCCTGTGGAAGTGGATGTCAGGTTTTCTGATCTTAAGTCATTAAGGGCCAAGCTAAACATGATGTCCAATGTGTCTTTGAATTTACCAATGTTGTGCAGGTTTATTTTTTTATTTCTTTGAATGCAAATTGCACCAGCTGTCCGAGAAAATATTTATTGGGATTTCAACAGGCATATCAAGAGAATGCAGCCCTCCTTTGCCCCTTTGCAGATCAGAGGAATATGCTTCCTCTGAAGCTTGGATTTGCATTGAAAATGCACACACACAAACACACACACACACACACCCGGCCGCACGTGCACACAGCAATGGAGGATTTATTCCTAAAGTAAAATAGCACCATAGGAAGAGAAACTTTCCTCAGGACAACCAGAAGGAGGAAAGGGTTAAATCCCATAAATCAACAGGGCTTACCTGTGAACAAAGAAAGATTGGTTTCACTATAACTTGTTTGGGGCTTGTTAATACTAAATAAACCAACTGCAGACAAACATACGATAAAATTATACACTGAGAAAATGTCCATTATCCCTTACACACAATATGAAAATACAAGCTCACCTAGTAAATCTGATTGGCAGGCATTCAGGGCAGATGAAATGAAAAGAATCACACAGAACGATGTGTAAGCCACTGATGGAATTTTATCGCCAAAAGGGATTCTTTTTAAACCGAACCTGGGACCTTTTGCATGAAAAAGCATATGCTCTGCTGCTGAGCTACAGCTCTCCCTCCCCCCCCCCAATGGACGAGAGGTCTGTCAACAGCTAGTAGCCATGAGAAATGGGATCTCCTGCTCAGAACCAGTAAACCTCACTGAATCAGATGCTGACGACAGTCCACAGAGAGCTTTTGTCTTCACGACCATTTGTGAACTTCATACCGTAGATGCATCGGATCAGCCGCTGTTGAGAGATGAAGTGCTCGACTGGCAGACCAGCGATTCTTATTTACAGCACATCCTTGTTCTCTCACACCTGTTTCACTCAAGCGCTCTGGTTGTGCTCACATTTTGTTGCTTTTCTTCCATCCCACTACCCCTGCTGCTTCCCCTCTACACCCAGGGCATTTTCTCCTTCTGTCCCGTAGTGCAAGCTACCAGAGACCACCACCCTCTACCTCACAAAGTCCTTCTTGAAACCATCCAAACTTCCCCTGACTTTTTACTCCACTACCACTTCTAACTTGCCCCTTTTACCCAACCTGGACCTCCCCTCCATCCCATCCCTTTTAACTAGTCTGAAGCCCTCTGGGGAAAGTAGCATTGCTTTTCTTTAATTTTCCATGCAGCTCCTAATACTCTCCAACAGCAGTAGTAGAAAATCATGAGGGGGAAACCTCACATTGGTGACAAGATGGTGTCTTCTATTGCACCATTAGCTTGATGGAAGCTTTTGAGCTCCACAGCACTCTTCCGTGACACTCAAGTTTGAAATCGAGTCTTCTATTTTTAACCAGTTTTGTACATCTATCTATATAACAATGTTTTATTGGCCATTGCCACTGGCTTCCTTCTAAGAGCGTTTCCTAGCTTCACCCCAGATTCATGTCATCTTCCAAGGCTTGGCCCAACTAGAGAGGAACATGACACCCCAGATTTGCATCTCCAGCTCAACATTATGCCGCCACCCACCCCCAGGTTTGCCCATCTAAAGAGAGGGATATGGCAGTTACCTTCATCTTCCGGTTCTCCATAATCTTGGTTGTCTTCAAGGCGACAAGTCGGCTTGTGTCATGACCTTCCAGGGGTGATGCTGTAAGGAAAAGCTGGAGGAAGCGGTCAATTTATAGGGCCACTTTCTACGTAGGCTCCAGGTACCTCACTTGCTCCCATGATACGCGACACAGACACACACACATCCTTTCCAATGGCAATGCCAAAAATAACCGTCTCCCCACCGACCCCTCAGAGAGGCTCAGAAAAGAGAGGAAGGATCCTTTTGTACCCCGTCTCTTGGAGACCGGCCAAGACATCCACCTGCCTTTGTCATTCCCCCTCCAGTAATGAACCCACAGACGTCTGAGAAACCGGACAGCCGCTTACGAGCCACAAAGGCTAGGCCGAGATAATGAGAGGAGCCGCACTTGTTAGCATGGGCCCATTAGGCTAATTACCTCAAAAACATGGAGCCAGAAGCTAGCGGTGCCCTTTTCACAGGCACGTGGCATTGGCACACTTCCTTCCACACGGGGCACATGCCTCGGAGAATATGGCACCCCCAATCTGCACACATACACAGCACCAGTACTTGGGTTTCAGCGGGGTGCAGCACCCCAATGTCACCTGTCGTCCTAGCCTAGCCCAGAGGTGAGGAATCCAATTCCTGGTTGGTGGTGGCTTAGAAGTGATGCGCAGGCACCAAAGTCCCTTTCAGCTAAACTCCACCCGTACCTGTATGACGTCAGGTGTAAGGCAGGTGGGGAGGCTTGCCTGAAGCAGCCTCACAGAGCAAACGGGGAGGCCAATTTGGCTTGGGGGTTGCAGGATCCCACCTGCCACCCCTCACCAGTTCTTTGCACACCTGTCAGATCCCAAAATGAAGGAGGAAAGCCTTCGAAAGAAGAGAAGCCTCACATGGGACTTTCAGGGAACATGAAGCCAAAGTGAGATTTGTGGACTAAACTATTGTGTCTCAGGCTGCTCTTAACAGTACAGGAATCCTCTGAGGGAAAATAACCGGCAATCCCATTCTAGGTTCCTCTCCATTTCAGGTAGCCCCATTAACTTTCTGCATCTGTTTTAAGGCAGAGGTGGGGAACCTCCGGCTTGCAGGCCTCATGAAGCCTAGCACAGGCCCCCATTTCGACCACATAACTTTCTCCCAAACCATGTCCAACTGCCCCACATCAGAACTCATACATAATATCAGGTGTGGAGCAGGGAAAGGGGAGACCTCGGGGAAACTATTGGGCACTTAAAGCGAACTCTCAGTTGTTCCTTTGCAAATGGGACTTGTAGCAACAACTGGGATCAGCTGCACTGTAGCTAGCAGGGCTTGCTGTCAGTTCCTTTGAGCAGAGGTGGGCAGTCTCACCCACTCATCAAAGTCATAGCTGTCAACATTTCCCTTTTTAAACGGAAATTCCCTTATTCTGAATAGGATTCCTCTCAAGAAAAGAGAAGAGTTGATAGCTATGATCATAGTTGACCCGTGTGGACTCACGAATCTGGCCCACTGGCCAGATCCGGTCTCGCCTGCCCCCCACTCTAAGTCTTATTGTACTAGAAGCCATACCCACGCTGCGCAAGATTCAGGTATGTTTGGAAGTTGCAAATTCATCAATGGGTAGATGTGAGGAGAGCTGAGATGTCCCTCAAAGAGAGATCCAAAAAGGGCACTGATCCTGATAAGAGATAGTATGGAAACAGGGGGTATATCCAGGCACAATGGCAGCATGCCTGACCCATGTGCTAGAGGACACAGGTTCTGCTTGGTAGACACTTGGGTTACCAGGAGATAAGTGTTTATGTATGGGGCAGACATTTTAAAGAGAGGGCAGTGGTGGGTGAGGAGGGAATGCTGAGCCCTTTCCTTGCCCCCATTTTCCTTGCCCCCATTGCTTTTCTCCAAGTGCTGTGACGGCACAATTAAAAGAGACAGAAAGAACAGAAGAGAAGCTCAGGTTTTATTGTCAAGAGAATCCATCCCTCACAATCCTAGAGGAAGCCTTCCAGGTCTGGCATGAGGGGAACAGGGCCCAGCTGGGGAATCATCAGTCTATGCCCCCCCCTCACTCAGCAACACCCCAAAAGCAAGGAAAAGTGAGAGAGAGATCAATGTAAGGAACCAGAAGACACCATTGCACAAATATCTGTGAGACTGGCAAAATATTTCAAATTTCAACGTTTTCAAATGTGAATTTAAGGGACACTTTGAAAACTCAAGCTTTAAGGTCTGCGTGTTATTTTTTTCAAGATGGTATGATCTTCTTGTTAGATTTACAGTCTTATAGCCTTGCTTTCTTTTTGGCCAACAAACAAACCCCACAACCCTGAATCCAACAATATTCCATAACCTGGGAACAATGGGGGAGGGATCCAGTCAGGAGAGGATAAAATTTGGGTTGCATCCAGCTATATCATACTCAAAGTAGACCCACAGAAATCTACTGGCACGCTTCAATTAATTCTGTTGGTTTCAGTGGATCCACTCTGAGTGTGACTTAACTTGATGCAACCATTTGAAGTTTTACAACCAGATTCTAGAGAGGAAAGTTCAAGATGTAGTCCTCCCTGTCATTTCAGCTCTAACTAGGAGCCTCAAAGCATGGTGGGGGAGAACAAGACCTACCGAGATGTCTTCTAGCCCTCTCCCTCCTCACTGCCACCTTGCCCTGAGGAAGATTTGTGTCCAGCAGACAACAGAACTGTATAATATTTCAAGTTGGAAGGAGGCAACCTGGAGGTCATTCAGACCACCTCAGCAATCCTGGAATCTCAGTGTCACAGCATCCCTGACAGTTGGCCCTCAGCTTAAATACTACCAGCAGGGAGCCCACCACACCTCCTGAGGGAGTCTCTTCCAGTGCCCCACAGCTAAAGCCTTGCTCTGCAGCTGTGAGCCACTCAATTCCCGGGGGTCCTGTACCCAAAATCTGAGTTTGGCCTTCCTTTTGCTAGTGAATTTAGTTCCAAGGGTGGAGAGAAAGAGAAGCTGTTTTTATTTTAGTCCCAGCCCAAATAACATGTCAATGGCAAATAACATGTCAAATAACATGCCAGCTCACCAACAGGGGACGCTACATAGGATCAGAGGCACAGCTCTTAGGGCCTTGTGCTTCTAGCAGACCTTGACCCAAGACCTCAAGAAATGTCAGGCAGGGGATTCAGCCTCTGAGGTGCCACCCGCCTCCGTCCAAAAGGATGAAATTCCAGCAGGGCCGGCCCTACCATTGAGCAGCCACCTGAGCTGATTTCAGGTGTCAGGAAAAGGACAGCAGATTGTTTGATTTATGATGGTTGTATTTTTACTGACAGGGAGGGGGGGGAGACTCATGTGGGAATTTCTGGCTCAGGTGCCAAAGAAAACAGCAGTACTTGACTAGCTTTGGCTACTGCTCAACTCAGCTCGGGCAGCAGCTGACATTCACTGCTCTGCCTCCGGCAGTAAAATGACTTGACTGCAGAAGGCCAGCCAAACAACCACCTCTTTACACTGATAGGCCACAGCAGCTCAGCTGACACCTATCTGAGCCCCTATAGAAAAGCTTCTGGGCCAGGCTTGGTTATTGGTCCAATAAATGAAGAGGCCTTTGCTGATGCTGGTTTTTCATGGAAGCCTCAGTAAAATGAATGGAAGCACCCCAAGGAACATGGAGGCTCCTGTTTGTTTCAGTGATCACATCAACACCATACATGTAGAGCATGTGGCTTCCTTCAAAGTCTTGGGGACTGTAGTTTGCCCCTACCAGAGCTGCAATTGCCAGCACCCTTAACAAACTAGAGTTCCCAGAATTCTTTGGGGGAAGCTACACGTCTTCAATGTGGAATGACCAAAGAGGCTGGTGCAGGGGAGGTTTTCCCACAGGTTACGGTCAAATCTGTTTGTCACTGCCATCCGAAATCTGCTGTCTGGGGTTGGTCACCCTGTTTACGAAAAGAGAACCCCGGTTGTTACGCGCATAGTGACTTGGAAGTTGACTAGCGAGAACCTCAAGCTACTTCCCCACGGTGGAGACAAAACTGTGCTTCATGTCGATTTTTTAAAAATAAAAATAGAAATCCGCCACGCTTCATCCCGAGTCTCTGTGTGTGTCCATAAGTCCGTTGCCCTCCCTAAGTTCCGAGTCAGCAAGATCCGGTGTCGCTGCCTCCTTCGGTTTCTGGGATGGGATCGAGGAGAGCTCGGCCACGGAAGACGTCAGGGGAGGCGGCGCCATTCCGGCCGATGCCACAGGACTGTGCGGCGTTGTGGATCTGCCAGAGTGTGTCAAGCGCCTCTGCCTTAGAGTGTTTCAGTAGGTCGGCCTGGCCCTGTGGGTGAAGGAAGAGTTGAAGAGGTGATGAAAGGTGGTCACAGAGTCAAGGAAAGAAAACGAAAAACACACACCCAGAGGTCCAACAGCAAACTACAGTGTGGAAGGTAACCTGACAAATTCAGCTGCTTAATAATTCTCCTTTTGGGGAGGGTGGAAGCCAACTTGCCTACAATGTATTATCGGTGGGCAACATCACTGAAATAAACACAAAAGGTCCCATCGTATGCAGACGGAGTTGTTATAAAATAACAAACATGAAGAGAACAAATCATACTGATGCAAACTGAAGTTGTATCGGCCTCAGTCCAGTATACCTGAAGGAGCGCCTCCACCCCCATTGTTCTGCCCGGACACTGAGGTCCACTTCCGAGGGCCTTCTGGCAGTTTCCTCGCTGTGAGAAGTCAAGTTACAGGGAACCAGGCAGAGGGCCTTCTCAGTAGTGGCACCCGCCCTGTAGAACGCCCTACCACCAGAAGTCGAAGAGAAAAACAACTACCAGACTTTTAGAAGATATCTGAAGGCAGCTCTGTTTAGAGAAGCTTTTAATGTTTAATAGACTATTGTATTTTAATATTTTGTTGGAAGCCACCCAGAGTGGCTGGGAAACCCAGCCAGATGGGCGAGGTATAATAAATAAATAAATATTATCAAAGTTTATATCAACCTGGTTTTTTAAAGTACTTTCCTTTGTTGACACATTTTGGTAAAGGGGCAACTCTTTCCTCCCATTCTGACACAACAAAGACTTCAGCCATCACAACAGAGACTTAGTTCACTGCTTTTGCTTTTCTTACACTGCTTTAATGAGAAAAGTGCAAATAAACCTAAACAAAAAGCTGCCCATTATAGTTGCAAAACACACACACAGTCATAACATTAGCAGAAATCAGAGCATAAGACCAACCTAGTGGCATACGAAGCTTCCTTATGCCAAGTCAGAACATCGGTCAACCTAGGTTAGTACTGTCTACACTGACTGGCTGTGCCTCTCCAGGGTTTCAGACAGGGGGATAATCCCTGTTCCACCTGGAGATGCCAGGGATTGATTGTGGGACTTGGAGAGCTCAGTTGGTTACAAGTATGGTGTTGATAATGCCAAAGTTGCAGGTTCGGTCCCTGCATGGGACAGTTGCATACTCCTGCCTTGCAGATGATCTTCAGGGTCCCTTCTGACTCTACAATTCTATGATTCTACGGCTGTCGGTCTCGTAACAAAAATTAAGAGACCAAAAGTCAGTGTTAAGGGAGGAGTGGAGCCCTTTCACAGAATATTTGAAGAAATATAACAGTCAGATAAGTTTGTAAGTAGGATTTGAACTGTGAACAGCAGTGAAGAACCATCTAGATATTAAGCTAAGCTGAAGAGGATTGTTAGGTATTATATGTAGCAAGATAAGGGGAAATAAGGAAAACATGAAGGGATGGAGGGGAAGTTCATATGTATTAGAAAGGATGGTGGTATCAAATGTATTAAAGCTCTGGAAAAACTTAGAAGAAGAAGACTGTTGGTGTGCAGAGCAGATTGCTCTACCACTGAACAATTGGACTTTAAGCAACAATGTCATGCACTGGGGGAAATCAGCAGCAAGGAAGCCGTCTGGAGAGAATCCATCAGCATCCCCTTTTAACTGAAGCAACTGAAGCAAAGCACAGCTCTAAGCAGCCCTCGTGTTTTTCAAAACAGCAACAGCCAATCAAGATGCAAGGACATGGAACATGCAGCGCCCACCAGGTGGCAGTGCCTGCTCACCACCAGACCACGGACACTTTAGATTCTTTAGAAAGTCTGTGGCCCAAACAAAACCCGACATTCAATGCACAAATGCTTTTGACACCCTCCCCACCCAAAAAAAAAACTAGAGCTGCAGCTTGAAATGCATGGGAAGAGATCATTCCATTTCCTGCGAGCCCAGCAAAAATCTCCCAGGAAGAAAACGTCCGCAGGGCAATAGTATTTTGTTTACTTATTTGTTATGGCCCACCTTTCCTTCAAAAAGCTTAGAGTGGGATACTGTACATGGTTCTCCCTTTCCCCATTTTATCTTTAGAACCCCGCCTGGTCAGTAGGTCCATGCTCTGGTTTATCTCCCGCTTGGACTACTGCACTCTACGGAGAAAGTGACTCAGAAACTACATCTAATCCACTGGCTCCCACTACGTTTACAAGCACAATTCAAAGTGTTGTTGCTGACCTTTAATGCCCTAAACAGCCTCGGCCCTGTATACCTGAAGGAGCATCTCCACCCCCTGCATTCAGCTCGGACACTGAGGTCCGGCTCCGAGGGCCTTTTGGCAGTTCCCTCACTGTGAGAGAAGTTACAGGGAACCAAGTAGAGGGCATTCTGGGTAATTTCACCTGCCCTGTGGAATGCCCTCCTATCAGATGTCAAAGAGATAAACAATGATACCACTTTCTGAAGACACCTGAAGGCAGCCCTGTATTGGGAAGTTTATTATGCTTGATGTTTTTGTGATTTTTTTATATTACGTTGGTAGCTGTCCAGAGTGACTGGGACAACCCAGAGATGGGCAGGGTAATAATAATAATATTAATTAACAACAACAACAACAATAATAATAGGTTAGGCTGAGAGGTAATGGCTGCCCCAAGGTCCCCCAGCGAGCTTTTTGGCAGACTGGGGATTTCTGCATGCTCAAACTTCTCTTTTCTCACATCCCGTGGCTGAAGTCCTGGCCCTGAGACCCTGTCCCAGAAAATCCTACCTCACAGCAAGTGCTGCTCCTAATTACCTTCAGGACAGTGATGTTCCAGGCAAAACTCTCCAGAGCTTTCTGCAGCTTCCGCCCTTTCAGGCCTTCCTTGGCCTCCAAACGGTGCAGCTCCTTGTGAAACCCCATCCCTGGAGAAATGTGGAGAGGGAGGCAAAGGAGACAACCTGTCACAGGCCTGCTGCCTTCTGGACAAGGTAGGACTGCGCTCCTGAAGGCTGGAAGAGCACACCCCCACCCTCACCCCCACCCCAAGGGTCAAAGCTGGCTGTGCGTTCACCCCACTATGGCACCTGGTCATCAGCTTTTGCGGGTTTTTCAAAGCGGTTCGAGAAACCCCATTCAGAGCACTCCAAAATCATTGCCCATCTATGTGCACAGAAAAGTGTGGCTGACTCTCAAAACTTTGGGATTATTGAAATATATACCACAATAATTCAATTGATTTGAGTTGTGTGACTCAAATCGCATATAGATCCATTTTTAAAAAAGCCATGTGGACTAAGCTTGCTTTTGTGGCCCTTCTGAGATTAGGGCCCCTGAAGCTTGAAGCTTTATTAGTTTCATAGCAGATCCTCCGCTGCCTACCTGCTTGTTGCACCTGAATAATCTTGGCGTGAACGGCATCGGCTGACTCAATTAGTGTGCGGCCTGTTTGGATCATCTGATGGCGAGGAAAGTAAAAGAGAGAGAGAAGGTGTGATTAATGGGGTGGGGGCTGAGCAAGCCAGCAAAGCACCCCACCTTACAGGAGGCCCTTGGCCCCACTGCCCCCTTGCAATGTCTCAGCACCTGTGGAGAGATATTGGTAGCCAATTGCACAGATTCCAGGGCTTCTCTATGTGCTACTCTTTCTCACTGTGACGAAGTCTTTGCAGTTCTAGCTTCTACGGCCAAAGAGCACGTTATGTTAGTCACATGCCTCTGCCCTTAAGCACCGATCCAGATCTGGAGTCTAGTGTGGGGAGTGTCTTTAACCCTTTGCTATAGGACCAATCCACATCAGGGGTCCTATGCCTATAATGAGCATTGCCCAAGAAAAGATCTATGGGTTGCTGCACTTCAAACAAAAGAGCCTGGAAGATAGCTCAGTTGGTACAGCATAAGACTCAGGGTCATGGGTTCGAGTCCCACATCGGGCAAAACATCCCTGCATTGCAGGGGGTTGACTCTATGATTCTATGAATCCACCAGTAATCAGCTATCCAGGAAGCTGCTGGAGGCAGGGGCTCAAGCAGTGAAGCACAGTACCAGCTTGGCCACAGAGCACCTGAACGGCGCAGGTGCATATGGCATTGGCTTGAGTAGCACAGCCAATCTGCCACTCAAGACAAGAGGCTTGGCATGCCTAATAGTAGGGCTGGCCCTGCTCCGAGGCCCCAGCAGCTGGCTGCTGATGCCATGTGCTGGCGCCAGGTCTGGTACAGTCGTACCTTGGAAGTCGAATGGAATCTGTTCCCAAAGTCCATTCGACTTCCAAAACGTTTGGAAACCAAAGCGCGGCTTCTGATTGGCTGTAGGAAGCTCCTGCAGCCAATTGGAAGCCGCAGAAGCCTTGTCGGATGTTCGGCTTCCAACAGAACATTCCAAAACCGGAACACTCACTTCTGGGTTTCAATCATTCAGGTGCCAAGGCATTCAAGATCCAAGGTACGACTGTACTAAAATCCCCTTGAGGACAGAATAGGAAGGGAGTTTTCACACAATGCTAAAGCAGCTCTTGCTCCAGGCAGGATTGTAAAGTAACAAAACCTACATGGACCAGGGTGGGAAGAGATGCTCATACCCATTAGAAAAGTGACTCTCTTCCCATTTTGATCATGCACTTGGGAGGGTAAACAGCACGGGAGAACCTAAAATTCCATGTAAGCTTCATACATGGAAAAGAGGCCCGTTAACTGGCACGACCTGGGTGCAGGTGCAGAGATGGCCGCTCTAACCCTGTATCTCGATGGTGCAGGCCCCATAACGGGGCCTAGTCTTGGCTGCTGCCTAAATTACTGTGCATTATTGAATCTCTCCTCCATCTGAGCCTCAAGGTGAATGTGTGCTGCACTGAGAACAGGGGTTGACGGGGGCAGGAGCCCTTGGTTAAGATTTGCACCACAAATGTGTGCCCCACCATAAATTGATATTTTTGCTGGGCCTCGAAACAAAACCAGGAGATCAGAAAAGAGGGACCAGCCCTGTTATAAAAAGGAAACAGCAGCTGATACCCCTGGCAAAGGCCCAGGGTCCCATCACTCCCCCCCTGCCTCAACCCACCCACCCACCAGTTTACACTCACGGTGTCGTAGGCAGCAAGCACTTTCCGCAGGAGCTCTGGGACCGGCCCCTGGGCCTCCATGGAAGGGTATTCCTCTCCCAGGTTGAGGGTGACGGCTGGGGGGCTCTCCTTCTCGCTGGGCTGCAGCCAAGTGGCCAGCTTTAAGATGCACTGCTTAATGTTGGCTGCCGGCGTCAGGCCACACAATTCCTTGAAGGAGACCAGAGCATTCTAGGGGAAGGAAAAGAGGCTGAGGAATGGGGAATGTCAACATGCCAGGAGGCCACGGGCCCCCCTGCCCCATACATTTCTGGCTGCTGCCCTTTGGACTACAGGTTCCCCCCCCCAAAAAAACGACCCAGAGGGAGCAAAACTTTTGGTGGTCCTTGACTCTTTTCTGGGGGTGGATGTGGTAGCAAAAAGCTTCGGAGGCACTCAGAGCAACTGTGGGGCCTGCCCCTCACTTTTCTCCCCAGCTCCTAGCTTTTGGGAAGGGCAGAGGCTCACCTTAAGCACAGCATGGGGTGCTATTCATGATGGGAATGTGGGGGGGGGCTGCCAATCCCTTTCTAAGCCAGCAGGCACAGGGAGCAATCCTGTAGCTGGGACTTAAAGATGTACCTAGCAGCACTGAGTTTAATCCTATGGCTTTGGGCTTGTTGCTTTCCCTTGGTCGCTTTTCTCGCAGCCTTTAAAATAGGCATAAGATTTCAGGCGGAACAGTGGGGCAGTGCATCTGGCTGTTAACCAGAAGGCTGCTGGTTCAAGCCCACCCAGGGATGGCTGTGAGCAGGGTTCCTGTATTGCCGAGGGCTGGACTAGATGGTCCTTTCCAACTATACAGTTCTGTGATTCTAAGAAGATATGGGTGAGGCTGTGGACACGTGGGTAGCAGCAATCAGAATGATGTTTAGCATTTCACTTTGTGGAGATTTCCGAACTGCTCAAAGCACTCCGGCTAAGTTGTCTTAATTGCCCCTCATACCATTCTTGAATAAGCAACTCTGGGTGGAGATTGCGTGTGAATGGTGGTTAGGTGAGGGGTGGAAAGAGGCAGATTCCTGGTTTACAGCTCATTATTTTAAATGCATTCACACGTTCTCCTCTTTAGGAGGAATGCTGAGTCAGAGATAGCTGGACAGCTTCTCCAACACATCCCCACCCTCAAAAAAGAGGATTGCAGGTTTGCATCAAATTTGCACATGCTAATTTATATTGTGTAGATGCAAAACAGAAACATG
Source organism: Podarcis melisellensis (assembly GCF_964234715.1). Classification (NCBI taxonomy): domain Eukaryota; kingdom Metazoa; phylum Chordata; class Lepidosauria; order Squamata; family Lacertidae; genus Podarcis; species Podarcis melisellensis. Next base: position 31,931,844 of record NC_138545.1, on the reverse strand, counting down.
ATACATGTCACTGTACTGGAGGAGACTGTGCCCAGGTGATGTGCTGTGTGTCCACTCTGCCTGCTGCCCAGGTGTTGCCAACTGTTGATGGGCAATGCCAAGCGCCCCCACCTCTACTGGTTCTCCCTTCTTAGAGTTCTTTTATCATCCAGAAGAAGGACCAGAGAGGAGTGTCCTCTACCAGCCCTTCAGACGGAGCAAGAGAGGAAAACCTCAATTTGCAGGCCTGATCCAGGTCTCCAGGTAAATTCTAATCCATTTCCAAGACTCCACTGATCTTGGAAGAGGAAACAATATGGGGGGGGGGGGAGGTAGACAGAGCATGGGGTGAGGGGAGCTCAGGGTCCTGATGAAGTTGCAAACAACCTTCTCCCCAGAGCAACCCTTGGAAGAGCAGAGAGGGGGAAAGGAACCTCACTTCCACCAGCTGATCTGCACAACCTGTGTGACCTGTGAGTGTTTGTATGCAGTGTGTGTGTGTGTGTGTGTGTGTGTAAGAGTGTGGCCCCCAGAGGATTGGCTAAAGGTGAGTGTGGCCCTTGAGCTAGATGATAGATAGAAAGATAGATAGAGAAATACTGCAGATGATAGATAGATAGATAGATAGATAGATAGATAGATAGATAGATAGATGATAGATAGATAGATAGATAGATACTACATAGATACCGTAGATGATAGATGATAGATAGATAGATAGATAGATAGATAGATAGATAGATAGATAGATAGATGATAGATAGATGATAGATAGATAGATAGATAGATAGATGATAGATAGATAGATAGATAGTAGATAGATGATAGATAGATAGATAGATGATAGATAGATAGATAGATAGATAGATAGATAGATAGATAGATAGATAGATAGATAGATATGATAGATAGATAGATAGATGATAGATAGATACCATAGACAGACAGATGATAGATAGATATCGTAGATAGATAGATGATAGATAGATGATAGATAGATAGATAGATAGATAGATAGATAGATGATAGATAGATAGATGATAGATAGATAGATATAGATACAATAGATAGATAGATAGATGAAAGATAGATAGATACTATAGATAGATAGATGATAGATAGATACCGTAGGTAGATAGATAGATGATAAATAGATACCATAGATAGTTAGATACTATAGATAGATATAGATGATAGATAGATAGATAGGTAGGTAGAGAGATAGAGAGATGACAGAGATAGATGATAGATAGATGATAGATAGATAGATGATAGATAGATAGATAGCCAGCCCTGAAATAGAGGACTGCCCTCTGTAAAGCAAGACACATGGCCATTCTGCATCTCCAAGCGCTCACATCCCATTCTCCCTTGCCTTCTCCAATGCTCCGGGAAGGAGAAAACTACTGCTGCTTGTTTGTGCTTGGCTGCAGCAGCCCAGAGGAAAACACAGCCGGGATGGGGAGGTGCTGCTTTGTTGAATCAAGCCAGCTGTTTCTGTTGCAAATGGGGAGGGTGAGAGTGGCAGCTCCGCCCTTGGCAGAGAAGGCAATGGGGGGATTAGAGAGACCAGAGGGCTCTCCAGCTGTTCATGGCTGTGACGGCTACAAAGCGAAGGCAGGTGGAAGCGAGATTTGTTATATCACAGGGACACATAATTCGGTCTTATGCCGAATTAGACCACTGGTCGCTCTAGCTTAGCATTGTCTGCACTGACTGGAAGCAGCTCTCCAAGGTATCAGGCAAAGGATACTACTGATTAGCTTTTCTGATTGTCTCTGCGTCTTAAGTGCTGACTGCATTTGAACCAGCCCTGACACTAGGGTGTACAGGACTCTTCCAATAATTCCTGGCACCCCCTACAAAATGGTGATCTCCTGCTGGTGTGGAAGTGGAGGCCTGTGGGACATTACTGCAATCAAACCAACAATTCATGTTTTGCCAGATAAGTGCATGAAGAAGCTGAGGCTCACAGAGCTACCTGTAAAATTTGCTAGAGAGAACTCTGTGAGATCACTTCTTTTGCCTGCCTGGGCAGGAAGCTGTAACAGGACATAATTCCCTCCTGCCAGGGCACCTCTCTTTTTCTTCTTCATGCTTCCAAGCCAACTCCACACATGTGTCTGAACTCTGCAGCTCAGGCACCATTTTGAACTTAGATTTTGTATTTTTGTAACTTAGATAGTAGTTATAAACCTGCCTTCATTTTGCTACAGTAACTGCTGCTTCAAGACCTAGATTATGTAAGTAAATACTACTTGTACTTCTTCACAAAACAATGTGTGCGCAATTGTTATTTTTAAGGTGGAGAAAAGAGGTAATATGAGGGAAAATCCAGTCTGCCTTAAAGCATCCTGGATTGTTTCTACAAGGTTAAATCAGCTTTGTCTTAGCTTCCAAATTTAAAGCTGCAAAGGATGGTACTCTCCTGATCTCACTCACAAGAGCAAGGATAATAATAAAATAACATACAGTCATACCTCAGGTTACAGAAGCTTCAGCTTGCGTTTTTTCGGGTTACAGACTGCCAAAACCCGGAAGTACCGGAACAGATTACTTCCAGGTTTCGGTGGTCGTGCATGCGCAGAAGTGCCAAATTGCAACCCGCGCGTGCGCAGATGCGGGTTGCAAACACTGCAGGTTACGAACGTGCATCCCGCATGGATCACATTCGCAACCCGAGCGTCCACTGTATTCCCTCCTTGTGCCTAAACCCATTCCTACAAAGCCATGAGCATTAAACAGGCTCCAAACTCTTGTTTCTAAGAATACAGTCATACCTCGGAAGTCGAACAGAATCTGTTCTGGAAGTCCGTTTGACTTCTGAAATGTTCAACTTTCAAAGCACAGCTTCTGATTTGCTGCAGGAAGCTCCTGCACTTACTTCCGGTTTCCAGTCATTCGGGAGCCGGAGCGTTTGACTCCCAAGGCATTCAGGAGCTGAGGTACGACTGTACTCCATATTTTTAAAGCAGATAGGCATTCAGACAATTCAGACACCCTCCTCCTCCCCATCTCCAAGACCGGCAAGCCAAGCTCAGAAGGCCCCATCCCCCATCTCCCACTACCTGGGTACCTGCATGTTCTCCCGCAGGTCTGTGGCCTCCCGCAGTGGCTGAGTGGCAGTGCGGAACACCTCGTCGATAGCCTTAATGCCCGTGGCCTTGGTGGAGGTGTACTCCCGCATGCGCCGGCCCTTGCGTCCCGAGAGCCCCCTCCGGTGCGCTTTGCCTCCGCCTCGCCGGTTGGTGATGGCAACATGGACAAACAAGGTGGTGTTGGCGAGGGGCTCACCGGCCAGGGACTGGAGGGGCACATGGCGGTACCCCACCTGGAGGCACTCGAAAGGGATTGTGTACTGCGCGATGAACTCATCCCCGATGTAGTCGTCATCGAGCACCATGAATCTCAGAATCGCCAGCTCTGGGAGGTTCACCTGGAACTCCAGGGTCTCCTCAAAGACAGGGTTGTCTCCACTCTGCAGCACCGTCTTGGTGCGTTTCTCGGCACAGTCAGCGGGGATGCCGTGCATCTCGGCACAAACGTACGGCTCCACCACGTCACCCTTGGCCCCGGAGCCCTTGGGTTTGGGCAGATTCTGGCCACTGATCACCTTGAGGTGCAGGAGCTGGGCCGAGATGCCCGGCAAGGTGTCCCGGGTGTTTGCGCTGAAGTAGGACACTTCCTCGCGCATGATGGCTGGCCGGAGGACATAGCCGCAGCCCCCGTTCTGGCGGAACCAGCCAGCGTTCAAGTCCATCATGAGGCCTGGCGTCTGGTAGTTCATGGCCACCATCTGGCAGCCGCACTTCCAGAAGTCCTGGGGGTTCATGTTGCTGGCGTCGATGCGCATGGGGCTAGGGTAGACCCGAGAGAGGAAGCGCTTGTTGTACTCCACAAAATCCTCCGGTTCTTCATTGGCGTAGCGCCCGGCCTCCACCTCGCTGAAGGAGCAGGTTTCCCAATAGCACTGGTTCCGCCGAGAGGCCTCGAAGCCCTGGAAGGACACCGCCTGGCACAGGCTCACCAGGTCCGAGAGCTCGCGGCACAAGGTCCGCCGGCAACGCGGCCGCTCTCGGTCCTCCTCGCTGAGAGGCAGGCTGAGCTCCAGGGTCTCCTCATCATCTGACACGTCCCCCTCGCCGGCCTGGCAGCTGGGGAGCAGCTTCCGGCTCTTGATGAGGATGCAGTTCTTGAGCTTTTCCGGGGAGGGGAGGTAGGACTCGCTGGGGTTCGGAGGCACCAGGTACAGCTTGTCCCCAAATGTCTTCCTCAGGTGCTCAGCCACCAGGTGCTGCTGGGCGATGCAGCAGCGCACCGAGAGGCACAGGATGAGCGGGAAGTCCGAGGCCTCAAAGGCGTGCTCAGCAACTGCACCCACCACTCTAGAGAAGGCCAAGCGGGTGCCAGCACCGACTACTGGTTCCCCAGACGAGCCGTCGCAGACCACAAGCTCCAGGCTGCGGCAGCCGGCCTTGAGCGCCGCCACATAGCCCCCAATGTCCGAAGTGGAGCCGCCCCAGAAGCAGCTGTCTTCAGCCAGGCACGCTCCATGTGCGGAGCTAATGAAGTAGTGGGACAACGGCTGGGTCATGTCCTGGCACACCTTGCGGTGCTGAGGGTCGAAGATGTCGCAGTCGGCGGAGAGGAGGTAGCGAGTGAAGCCGTCAATGGCCAAGTAGCCCCTTTCCCGGCCTTCCTTGGAGGGCTCATACTTCCGGACGATCTCCAGGCACATCTCCTCTGTGACACCCTCCATGCCCTGCTCGGCCTCCAAGAAGCTCATGAGGTCCTTCAGGCCCATGTACTCCTTGTTGCTGGAGAACTGGACCAAGAGGAAGAAGACCTCCGGCCTGGTGCACAGCTCGCAGTAGGCCTCCACAAAGACCTCGCAGCCCACCTCCTCCCCGAGTCGCTCACTGGCCGCTTTCTGGAGCTCCTTGAACTTCAGCTCTATGGTGGACGTTTTCATGCCAGGGTTGAGGGCCCGGATGAGCTGCACGGCACGGGAAACCGGGATCCGGCCTTCCTTCTCCAGATCCGCAATGTCAAAGACAGAGGCGATCCAGGAAGTGCGGGGGTTCGGGTGGCTGGTCTCGGGAGCCCCCTCCAGGGTGTGCTTCCCATAGGAGGCCAAGTACCGCAGCCCCATCACCCAGGCGTTCACCACGTCGACAGAGCTGGCCACCAAGTCCAGGGACTCGTAGTTTTCCCCGTAGATGATCGAGAAGGCGCATTCATCCGGGAACTGGTCCGAGAGGCCGTTGGAGCGCAGCACCGGCGTCTTCTTCCCAACTCGCACCTCCTTGACCGACTTGATTTCAATCTTGGCCTTCTCGGAGTCTTTCTTAGAAGGTTCCCAGTGCATGAAGCGCAAGTCCGGGTCCAGCACGAAGAACCGGTTGTACATGCGGGAGTTGGAGCGTACTTTCTTCATCTCGCAGCCCTCCAGCATGAAGGAGATGCAGGCGGCGGTGCTGCTGAGCTTGCGGTTGCTGGGCATGGTGCTAAAGGAGACCGTCTTCTTCTTGTGTTGCGGGGGGCGCTGGCGGGACCCGTCCTAGGAGAAGGGAAAGGAGGAATAAGACAAGAGGGGTCAGGGGTGCAGCAGGATTCAGGCCAGGGCTTTTGAGTTAGGGCAGAAATACAGGGCCTCCACTTCGCAGAATGGAGGGCGCCCCACTCACCCGGAAACATAGCAGGGTTGGCTTACCATATATGGAAGGATGTGAAGAAGACCATGACGTCCACAGCCCAGAACAACCTTTCCTAACCAGGTGCCCTCCAGCTGTTGCTGCACTCCCATGAGCCTCAGCTAAAATGGCTGTGGCAGCCCAGGCCTGAATCCTGTTTGCCCACGGCAAGGCCACTTGTTGTTTTGTTTTGTTTTATTTGTATTCATTGCACTTAGGGGCAGATGGGGCTCGTGAACCTGGGAAGGCAGCCCATCTATAGGAGGAGGAGGAAAACCCTGATCCTAAAACTCCACTGCCTTGGGGGAGAAGAAAAGGCTCAGGAGAAAATCCTACACAAATCCAAAGCTGAGTCCCTAAGCAATGGTTGGATGGTGCCTTCTTCGCCTCCTGCTGGTGCTAAATGTATTGCTCTGCTTTCCTTTGGACCAGTGAGACCGAGAGTGTGTGTGGGGGGGTGTCTTGTCGTCTAGGGAGCCCAGGACCTCCATACACACTGCCCAGGCTTGTCTCCTGAGAAAGGATGGGTGGAGGACCTGAAGGAAAACTGTGAAGTTGTAAGATGGGGGACCCTGAAGAAACAAGGGCTGAATGAAAAAAAACTTTGGGCTGCATCTACACAACAGGGGACGGCAGGACCTTTGACACATAGGTGGGTGTTGTTGTTGTTGTTTAACTATTTCGTTCAGCTTCAAGGAACCAAAGACCAACCAGTTGCATCTGGAAGGTCAGGGACAAACCATTCTCCTAAAATGATCAGGCTTGACCTGAACTCTGAAAATGCAGCTCTTCGCTCCCCATCCTCCAGCCCCGGTGCAGGGGCCAGATAAGACCAAACTGGCTCCAGGAACTCAGAGCCAAACCCCCAATGCTAAAAATAGTTACATCCGACCATTCTGTTGATTCTTTCCTTCCCCTGTTCCCTCACCCCCCCACCCCACCCACAATGCTTCCTGATGGGGGGCGGGATAAGAAAGAGGGAAGAATAGCAGAGGATGGAAGAGGGAAGAGGCAGGCAAACATGCTGGGAATTCACAAATGCAATTAACTGGAGGTACAGTGCGAAAATGTTTAAATGTATTTCCCATGAAGATGCTTGCTTAAACCATGTTCTGAAGGCCTTGACCAATTACTTGGCTAACACATCGCCCTCTGCGCCCCAGTTGGCTCCTTTGGGTCTACAAAATGGCAAAAACTACAGAGATGTCGGCAACATCCCCCACAAAAGTTAATTTCTCAACAGGGCTAAAAGCTGCAACCCCAAACACACTTGTTGATGAGCAATTCCCATTAAACTTAGTGTGATTTGCTTCCAAACAAATATAGGATTGTGCCCTTGTGTTAAAAAGAAAGAAAGGTAAATGACCCCTGGACGGTTAAGTCCAGTCAAAGGCGACTATGGGGTTGCAGAGCTCATCTTGCTTTCAGGCCGAGGGAGCTGGCATTTGTCCACAAACAGCCTTCCGGGTCATGCGGCCAGCATGACTAAACTGCTTCTGGCGCAGCGGTGTTGTGATAGAAACCAGAGCGCACGGAAACGCTGTTTACCTTCCCCCCACAGCGGTACCTATTTATCTACTTGCACTGGCTTGCTTTCAAACTGCTAGGTTGACAGGAGCTGGGACAGAGCAACGGGAGCTCACTCCGTCGTGGGGATTCAATCCACCGACCTTCCAGTCAGCAAGCCCAAGAGGTTGGGTGGTTTAAACCACAGTGCCACCTGTGTGTTAGTCTTAGTCCCAGACCTGGTAGTGTTTCATTGCTTGGTAAATGTACAATTGGGTTTTATTGGGACAGCATTGTTATTCTGTAAGCTGCACAGAACTAAAAAATAAATAAACCAGGAAGGTATTTCAAATTTTTAAAAGTCATTTCTCTCTTTGCAAGCTCAGAGCTACTCAGTTGACTTTATGTGTTCCAGGATTGTGAACTGAGCCCCGGTGAAGCTTCCATCCCCTCACAATGAACACCAAAAAGAAACAACAGAAATAGGAATAGCTTACGCTTAGCAATTTTATAAATTCATTCCCAGGGATGAGGTGAAGTATACCATGGTTAGGACCCCAGAAACTTTTTCTTAGCTAAGTCCTGGTACAGTTTCAAGGCAAAAAAACATTTCAGGTTCTTCCTGGGCTTGCCCTGCAAACAAGGAAACCCATTGTGGTGTAATGGTTAGAGTGTTGGGCTAGGACCTGGGAGGCCAGGGTTCCAATCACCACTCAGCCATGAAGCTCACTGGGTGACCTTGGGCCAGCCACTGTCTCAGCCTAACCTACCTCACAGGGTTGTTGTGAGGATAAAATGGAGATAGGGAGCAGTGTAATCTAATATACACATTTTTGAAGAAAACATTCTCGTAATATAATGCATTTCTGTATGCTTTTTCCACCAACATATATATGCACTTTTATGCACACTTTACTCCAGAATGTGTGTTGTTTTTTGTGTGAGAGTGAGGTACACATTACTTGCCTGGAGAACTGCACTGCGCAGTTCCAAGACTTGTGTATTTCAAATTAGGGTTGTGTTTTGGTTTGCATCTTGTTCCAAAGAGTTCTAATTTAAGTGGGATTGTCTTGAAATGCAAGCTGAACATAATTTCTCACCCATGTACTATCATGTGTGTGCAAATCTGCTGCTATGGGCAAAGATTTGTAGCTGGGAACGCTAAGCCAAATACCGGTGTTAGAATGACAAACCAAGCACCTTATGAAGGCTGCATGCACACCATACATTCAAAGCATACAGCTTCCCAGGAAGGGTCTCTGAAACTGCAGGATACCCTTCAAAGAGCTACAGTTCCCAGCACCCTTTACAAACTATAGTTCCCAGGGTTCCTCCACCACATTTATTGTTTTGCAGGCCTCAAGCAACTTTCTCTCTAAGCCTCAGTTTTCCCCATCTGCAAAATGGGAACAGTTAAGTGATGCATGCCTTGTAGGACTGGTGCAAAGGCCAAATGCAATAATAAAACTCTACCAATGCAAAGTGCCACACACAAATAGCCTTCGGCTACTAACAGCAGCCCGAAGGATAAATCTGGCTGCTGACCAGGAAGCCCTGCCAACATTGGCACTCCATCTCCTGGGCACAATGAAAAATGATAAGCTCACTGCCAGGAGACTGCAGGAAGCAGGTTAGGGAAATTCAAACAGCAGAACTCCCCTTGTGGGGGAGTGTCAACATTTCAAGGGTCCCAGAAGGGATTCCCATGTTATTTTTGAAGATTGCCACCCTCATTTTGCCAAGCCACTGTGACCGCAGCTAGCTTTTGGAGGCCGCCTCTCTGCTGGGCCAGGGAAATGTGCCCTTTCTGGGTCCTGGGCTAGTGGGTGGGTGAAGCTTGCCTGTGCATCTGGAAACAGAAAGGGCAACTGTGCTGGAAAGTCAAGTAACTTGCACCCCAGGGGTTAAATTCTTCCAGCTCTGCTCTGCTGGCATAAAATCGCTGCTGGATGTAGCCATCTCCTCCTCTTGCCTAGGGATGCTACTTGAGGATCCAACCCCAAGCCTCCCTCACACACCCTAAGCTAGTGCCCCCTTCCCCCCAACGCCTAGAATGGGCAGCTGGAAAAACGACAGCCTAATAATACAATGCAACAATTAGGACTTTTAGACTGGGCTCAAATGGCCATCAGCTCTCTGGGTGACTTTGAATCACTCCTTCTCCCTCTCTGCCTAACCTACATTTCAGGGCTGTCGTGGGAACAAATGGGTGAGAACCATGTGTACGCCTCTTGAGCTCTGTTATGAGGAAAGGCAGGGTTTAAATGCAATGAACTGATGCCACCTATGTCTTCTGAAAGCACACAGTCAAAGCTTAATCCAAGTACCAGAAACGCCCAAGGAATCTGTACAGTGGTACCTCTGATTACGAACTTAATTCGTTCCGGAGGTCCGTTCTTAACCTGAAACTGTTCTTAACCTGAGGTACCACTTTACCTAATGGGGCCTCCCGCTGCCGCCGTACCAGCAGTGCGCGATTTCTGTTCTCATCCTGAGGTAAAATTCTTAACCCGAGGTACTACTTCCGGGTTAGCGGAGTCTGTAACCTGAGGTGTTTGTAACCCAAGGTACCACTGTAGTTGTGTCCTTGCCTTGGACGGATACAATTGGGTTTCTTCCAAGCCAGAACTATAGCTGACATCCCCTCACTCCTTTCACCGGCCCTTACGGTTGTGAAGACATGCCTGAAAGGCTGCGCGTAGGCCGAGAGCCAGGACAGGAAAGGTGACCTGAGAAGTATTAAAACCACCACAGTTGCCAACCTGGAGGCAAAATAAACGTGGAGGAGAAGCAGTCACAAATGCACTGTGGGCAGAGCTGTCAGCTCAGCAGCAAGGGAAAGTAACTCTGCATGGGATCAGAGGCAATCTTGACAGTCCTAATAGGAAACATATCGCTGGGTGGTGCTTTGGTGCAGAGAAGCAGCTCCAGGTTATAAAGTCTGACCTTGGAACTTGAGGGCTTTGAGCCCACCCATCACCCACCCAACACGTAGGGACCTTTTCCTTGCATGCCATTCCCTTGGCAAGAGCCACAGAAAAGCACCTGAGCAGGAAGGAATGGGGTTCTTGGGACCTGGCTGCCCCAGAGACATTTCCAGGTCCTGTATACCTGAAGGAGCGTCTCCACCCCCATCGTTCAGCCCAGACACTGAGATACAGCTCTGAGGGTCTTCTGGCAATTCCCTCTTTGCGAGAAGTGAGGTTACAGGGAACCAGACAGAGGGCCTTCTCGGTAGTGGCGCCCGCCCTGTGGAACGCCCTCCCTTCAGATGTGAAGGAAATAAGCAGCTATCTTATCTTTAAAAGACATCTGAAGGCAGCCCTGTTTAGGGAAGTTTTTAATATTTAATGCTGTATTGTTTTTAACACTCGATTGGAAGCCACCCAGAGTGGCTGGGGAGACTCAGCCAGATGGGCGGGGTATAAATAAATAATGATAATAATAATAATAATAATAATTATTATTATTATTATTATTATTATTATTCCATGCCCTGCCATGGGAACTCTATGGAGGCTGATGCCTCTTTTTTCACTTCCTGGGCCACACGGAGATGCAGGCGGGTCCCAGATCCGAAGAACGTAGGGGAGGATGGTTACCACCCTGATCTGGGCAGAGACAAAAATCGACAGCGAGGGGGTGGAGATGAGTCAGACATCAAAGTTACATAATGTACCGTCTCTACGGTTACCACAGGAAAGAGGGGAAATTGATGGTTCCTAAATTGACACAGATCAGAAGATTGGGATGGAGCGGGAGATGTTTATTCAAAGTCATTATTGGGTTTTGGCAGCTGCAGGAGGGCGTGGGAGAGAAAAGGTGAGATGCGGAGTTTGGGGGCAAACGTGGGTCAAAGTTCCTGGCCTGAAAACAAAAAAACGAGTCCAATAGATTTTAGACACCAGAACCTGTTCTCAGTGCCAGCGGTTCATTCCTGGAGCATGTGAAGTCCAGAATTCCCTCCTTGCCAAGAGAACATCATCCCTAAGTTGAGTATTGACAGCCAGATCTCACACACCTGAGTTCCCCTGCCAGTCTCTCAACCTAATTTTATTAAAAGCATCCAAGATCTCAGGCAACCCCTTCATTGCAAGCTAAGGATAAGGTAGAGTGCATAACTCAATGGCAGAGCACATGCTTTGAATGCAGAAGGCCTCAGGTTCAATGCCTGCTGTCTCCTGGTGTGTCTGGGAAAGGCACCTGAGGCGATGTCTGCCACAGTCATAGGATTCTGTGGGGAAAACCATGGCAGTTCAAAATGCAATCCTGGTGCTTTATGTTGCATATGTGGTCTGAATAGCAGGATGAAGGCAGCTTCTTCCTATGACATGGTCTTATATGAATCTGCCTCATGCTAAATCTAAAGCAATTAGGCATGTTCTGTCAATCATTCAACGACAAGTTTAAGGAGGACAGATGGATGGATGGCAATGAGCCCATTTGTGTCCTGTCGCTCTAGAGCAGGCATGGCCAAACTTGGCCCTCCAGCTGTTTTGGGACCACAACTCCCATCATCCCTAGCTAACAGGACCAGTGGTCAGGGATGATGGGAATTGTAGTCCGTAAACAGCTGGAGGGCCAAGTTTGGCCATGCCTGCTCTAGAGGGTAGGACCCGACCTGTGGGCTCAAATTAAAAGAAAAGGTATCCAGACTAAGCATTAGGAAGAACGTCCTGGTGACTTGAGCTTTCCTATAGTGGAAGAGATTGCCTTAGAAGGGAGCTGACCTCCCCTTCACTAAGAGGTTTTTAAAGTAGAAGGTGGATTGCCTGCCAGTGCCACCTGTCAGGGTCACTGTACAGTCGTACCTTGAAGGTCAAACAGAATCTGTTCTGGAAGTCCGTTCAACTTCAAAAACGTTCGGAAACCAAAGCACAGCTTCTGATTGGCTGCAGAAAGCTCCTGCAGCCAATCGGAAGCCCCGTCGGACGTTCGGCTTCCAAAAACAGTTCGCAAACAGGAACACTCACTTCCGGTTTTCGATCATTCGGGAGCAAAAATGTTTGGCAACTAAGCTGTTTGAGATCCAAGGTACGACTGTAGTAGATTTCTGTGGGGTTTTGTTAGTGGAGACCCAGTTCTGACTTTAGCAGCACTGGCTACCCCTCCCAGTTTGAGGTCATCAACAAATCTGATGAGCTTGCCCTCAATCCCTTCATCCACGTTGTTTATAAAGACATTGAACAATAATGGACCCAGGAAAGAACCCTGCGGCCCCCGACTTGTCCCTTTTTCCCAAAAGGATGAGTAACCACTAGTGAGTACTCTTTGGGTTCGGCCGGACCTTAGTGGCCTTCCTTATGTTTCACCTGTGTATGAAAATACAAGACCTCACAGCTTGTGCAGCATCCTTCTTTAGGCGAAACAGGGCCTTGAGCTGGTTACAAAAGCAATGGATTTTGAAAAAAGAAAGAAGGGGGGGAAATGCACGTCAGGCAGCTCCGTCTTAATGACAGAAGGAGCAAGATCTTCCGGGAAATACTCTTATTAATTTGTTTATATGCTGCTTAGTGCCAATAAGTGGTTTACAAAATATAAAAAGCCAATTACACAGACATTAAAATAAGAATATCCGTAATTAAAATGCACAAGAGAATAATCCAATTAAAATGACGCAGCCATTAAAACAGGAGACTCGTGGTTACGCAGTATCCACTTAGGGTACATTTAGTAGGAAAAGGAGTTATTATTTATTAAGATACCTATTATATTATAATCATAATAATCAATTGGTTGGCTCTTCTTATGTTAATGATTATAATAAATAATATCTCAGTCCAAACTGCCTTTAGAGCAGCGGTTCTCAACCTGTGGGTCCCCAGATGTTGTTGAACTACAACTCCCATCACCCCTAGGTAACAAGGCCAGAGCTCAGGGATGATGGGAGTTGTAGTCCAACAACATCTGGGGACCCACAGGTTGAGAACCGCTGCTTTAGAGTGTAATGGACCCGATGCCAGTGTACTGGACCCGACAATTCCTCTTCCAGAAAAGGATGTCAAGCACAGGAAAGTATTGTTCAGAGGCAACCAACCACATAAAGGTGGTTTTGGACCCCCCACCCAAGTTTCAAAGATGTCAACAACTTGTTGAATAGGGTACCAACCCTTTGGAATGCTGACTGCCTATTGCTGGCACTCACGGTGGCTAAACACTTAGCACTTCAACAAGGAAGGGAAGATACTCTTCCCCCAAGCAAACAATGGACGGAAGGCATGACCCAACACAGCCCTTGTGAGAAAGTTACCTTCCCCAAGTGGGAAAAGAATAGAATATTTTCGGAGATATGGGGCCCCTGCACAGTCTTGTTTGCTTAAGCAATAGACAGCAGACAAGTTTGGACCAATAGTCAAATCCCACTTTGTGCTTCTCTATCCACAATTGTTTGCCGCAAAAAGAATTATTTCCTTAATCGTTGTTTACTGCATTTGCACATGTATGTGTTTGTCTCTTGTGGTTTATCTCTTTTCTTTTTGTACACGAAATATTCAAAATCTAATGAATGAAACCCTGTAAATTAAAAAAAGGAAGATTTTGTACATAAATGACAAGCTGTATTGTGGCGAGGCTGTCCTATCTGAGCCCAACCAAAATGAACGAGAGCTGCTTGTTTGTTCCAATGGGATTTTTGCATGGGAGAACTTCCCAGAAATTGTGTGTCTCCCCAAAGGTTCTGTAACATTTCAGAGAGGGGTAGCCGTGGGGAGTAGCTGAGAGTTTATAACAGAGTGTCCAAACATTGCAGAGTCCAAGGTTACCATGTGGCTCAATGTTCTTCATCTTAAGCAAGGTTATGAAAACACAGAGGCTGAGGACGCTGAGGTTTTAGAAACCAGAGGAGGAAACAGGGAGGGAAACAGCCCCATTGGTGGAGAAAAGAGCTTTTTTCTGTCCCATGCATGGTTCTCAGTCCTCTGCCTCCTTCCCGCTACAACTAATACCCCAGCTCAATGCTTCCCTTCTTCCTTAGCCTAAGCTGTCACAACAGCCTGGGTTCTGCAATAAACAAGCAAACAGTGCCTCATAGATTTGCAGTAAGAAGTGATGTTTGGTTTTGGCTAAGCATGCATTAAGTTATATTTAGAGCTTTGGGTACTCTACACTAAAAAAAGAAAATAAAAATCTCTGCCTAGGAAATCCCAATTCTGCAGCAAGAAAAGCTAGGTTCTGCAACCTGCGTAATTTTGCAAATCAGAACTATTTCCATAATCTCTTATTTTGCACGCTTCGATCCAGATTGCCTGGAGAAGGACCAGGAGCTATGAGTAAACCTAGCCTAGACCCAGAAAATAAAAACTGCAGACCAGTTGCCAACATCCCCTTTCTGGGCACGGTACTTGAGCAAGATTGTCACCGGCCAGCTCCAGGTACTCTTGGATGAAACTGACTTTCTAGATCCATTTCAACTGGGCTTCAGGCCTGGTTTTGGAATGGAAACTGCCTCGGTTGCCCTGGGGGATGACCTTTGCTGAGAGGAGGAGGACAGTGATCATATTGATTCCCCTGTAACTTAGAGTCTTTCTGTACTACATGGTATCCTACTGGTTAGGCTGTCTGGGCTGGGGATTGGAGTGACCTCAGTGATTCTGCTCCTATTGGATGGCTGATTCCAGAATGTGGGGCTGGCAAGGTCAGCGCTCTGCCCCTTTGCAGCTAGGCAATTGGGTTCCCTATATATTCCCTATTTCACGGGTCACCAGAGCAGTGCCCAGGATCCCCTGGCACCCTGAAAGTCTTCCCCTGGAACCCACAAAGCCATTGAGGCCTCTCTCCCATTGCATCCTTGGCCGTGATCAGAGATAGTTACTTTCTTCCCTCCCTTGAGAAGTACAGTGGTATCTCGGGTTAAGTACTTAATTCGTTCCAGAGGTCCGTTCTTAAGCTGAAACTGTTCTTAACCTGAAGCACTACTTTAGCTAATGGGGCCTCCCACTGCCACTGGAGCACAAATTCTGTTCTCATCCTGAAGCAAAGTTCTTAACCCGAGGTAATATTTTTGGGTTAGCGGAGTCTGTAACCTGAAGCGTATGTAACCTGAAGTGTATGTAACCAGAGGTACCACTGTATACAGAATAGGAGGAGGAAGTTGGAAGAATAACATTCTTGCCTACTTCTTTCAACTCTATGTCCTTTTTGCGGCTAAGCTTTATTCTGCTCTGTCAGCTCCTTGGGAAAGTGAGGTCTGTGCATAAGCACTTTCTTTGGGGATGGGGGACTGATCCAGAGGAGGAGGAGGGGGAGAAAAGCAACCAGAAAGGGTGGCGGCACCCACACACAGCATTTACTCAAAAATCAAAATGTGCCCATGGCCTAGGTTGGTGACCTCTGCCCTATGCTGTTTAACATCTGTATGAAACCACGGACAGATGCTATCTGGAGGTATGTGCCATTCTGGAGATGCAGGTGGCCTGCGGCTCTACCTCTCCTTTTCATGAAATCAAAGTGAGGCATTGTGTAATCTGAATCAATGCCTGGACACTGTAATAAACTGGGTAAACTTGACACTGAATTTAGACACAAAAAAGGTACTATTATTGGGTAGCTTGTCTACCCCACTGAGCAGAATTCAGCCTCTATTTTTGCAGGGTAGGGGCAGGGGCTTGGGCCCCCAAGGAGATTTAGGGACAACTGTGGGTTTAAGCTGAGTTCTCCCTAGTCCTGGACCAAAACCACTACCCAACACACATTATACATTTAAAGCAGTACCACACCACTTTAAACAGCCTCACGCCTGCTGGCAGAAGCCCACAAGCTGCTTCAAACAGCACTTTTAAGAAGTGCTTTAATCCCTGCTCAACAGCTGATGATGACACTCAAGGAGAGGGTCAAGCAAGGTCAGGGAGAGGTGTGGCCTAGGAAGAGTCCCAAGGGCCGGCCAGAGAGACTGTGAGGGCCGCATTCAGGTCATGGGCCTACCCCTCGCCTTAGCACAAGTACTTCTGTGTGTGTATTTGCTTGTGTTGTTATGCAAAGTGTCACATCTAGTGCTGGTGGACCAACAGCCATATAAAGCACTTCTCCCTCTAGCTTTCTCTCTGTGGGATCAACAGCTATGAATATCTTTGAACGTCCCCCTCCCAAAAGCAGCCCCAGATGGTGTCTCGGGTTGCTTTGAATGGCGCAAATGTTTGCAAGAGGCTCTGCTTCTCTCTCTTTAATGCGGTAAGCAGATGGACACCAGGCTGCGGCAAGGGGGGGCGGGGGGGAGGGAAGGGACTCAGAAACTGACTCCCAGCATGAGATGCACTTCCTCCCTATAAGGCACAGCTGAAGGGCCGGATCTGGACCTCCTCAGGAAGTTTGTACTAGAAGAATAACTTTTCCTGCCTTTGGAATCCGAACAGGTGTTTTGGCTTCGGCTGGCTTGGGGACAGGGAGAATAAAATAGGAATGCAAAGCCAGGAAGGAAGGAAAGAAGGAATGACTCCCTTAATAAAGAAGGCTGTAGGGCTGCCCAGCGCCAGTTAGGCAGGGCTTAATTTAGGCTCTTCTCATTTCAGGGTGTGAAATGTTCCCCTTGCACAGGCGACTCTCAAGCACTGCTTTGTTGGTCAAAAGTCACATCTGCATTCCTTGGCTCATCAGAGCACCAGACCTCAAGCCAGAACCTCCAAAGCAAGGGAGAGAATGGCTCTGAGCATGTACAAAGCGAATGTCTAGAATTTCTCAAAGTGGTTGAACAATCCATCCCTCTTCCCAAGGAATTCTGGGGATTGAAAATAGGAGCCTTCCAACAACTCACGGCACCCTTAACTAACTACAGTTCCCATGAAGCTTTGGGAGAAACCATATCTACTTAAAGTGGTATGATAGCACTTTATAGTGCAGATGGGGTCCACGTTGGAGAGGATCAGTCTTAGGCATGTTCACAGAATCATAGACTTGTAGAGCTGGAAGGGACCTTGAGGATCATGTAGTCCAACCCCCTTGCAATACAGGAATCTCAACGCACGGTCCCCCATCCAATTTGAAACCATCCCAGACCCTACCTAGCTTTGCAAATGTGCTAGCAGTTTTACTGCTGCCCCACTAGGAAGATCCTATTAGTACCACAGCAGCAAGACCAAAACAACGCCAGCAAAGACTGCAGCACAGAATGAACGAAGATACTGAAGAAAGCTTTCCAGCCTTCCCCAGTTGCTGTGGTGGATCCAGTTGCCAAACTGGGCAGACTCCTTCCCCCCTCCCACCCTGCGAATAGCCCTCTGGCACCAGAAGATTATTTGCTTTCTTGGTCCATTAACCTCCAGTGATTAAAACGCGTCCTGCCAGGCCCTAATCTCAAAAGTCCCAATGAGCTGCTTTGCTGTCCAAGTGGAATTAATTTGCTAACGAAATTTTTTGGGGGGAGGGGGTGGAATTCGCACCTTCCTTGCTAAAAGCTCCTTCTCGTACCCATCTGCATCCCTCCTCCGGGGCAGCCTGGTCAGGGTACCAAAAACCCAAGCAAAAAATTATAAATACATAGCTGAACAACAGATGGGCAGCCAACTGCATCTCTAGCCAGGCAGGTGGAAAGCAGAAAAAGAATTGCAGCATTGCACCAGCCATCGCCTCCTCCCCACATCCCACTGCAGCCTCTCAGATCCGCCGGGGGGAACTTTCCCCCCTTGGCAGAATGTATCCCATGCCAAAGGCTCATTGGAAAATTGATTGAGGGCTCAGCCAGAGACTGGAGGAGCTGCATTCATGTTAGATACCTGAAACACTTTTTCAGGTACCTGCAAATTCTCTCTGAAGTACAACCTCTGTCCGTTCTAGCTTTCTAGGACTCTCCAGATGTTTTGGGCTATAACTACCGCTGATGGAAGCTTGAAGTCCAAAACATCTGGAGGGCATTGGATTGGGGTCAGATGGTGCGTTCTCTCCTCCCCCCCCCCCCAGTCCCCTGCCCCAGAGAGCTGCATCCTTTGGCAGTGGACACGTGGTCTGTGTTTCCTCTGCAACAGATGAAGGGGGTGGGTGTGATTTCTGCACCAGGACTTCTTCAGCTGTCACTTAGAGGCAGATGTAACCTGCGTCAGTCAGTCAGTGTGGTGACGACAATGAAAAAGGAAGGATTTTTGTTTTATTTTTGGCCATTTGTTTAATTAGTTCCATCCATGCATCACACCTGAATAATGGAGGTACACAGACGAGTGCTCATGGAGGGAGGGGGGACTGCCCATAAATGGGCAACACTTTCCCCCCTCCAGTACTTGACAAAGATGGCCTTTGTGTGGACCTTTCAAAAGGATCCTGAACTACCTTATCTAGAACACCTTTCTGTTCCTGTGCCCTACTGTGCAACTAAGCTAGCAACTTACGTCTTAAGCGCATACTTCTTCCCTGTTTACCTTGCCTCCATTTCCCTTCTACTGCCCTGCTGTATTCCTCTCTGTCAAAGTTTAGATTGTAAGTTCCTTGGGGCAGAGACATGTCCTCTTTCACTCTCTAAAAACACAGGATGAAAGCTGGAGACCAGAGTTCAAAGCCCAATTCTGTTCAAGTCTCACTGGGGAGACACCTCAGGGGAGGATGCCATCTTTCAGCCTCAGTTTTCCTATCTGTGAAATGGAAAGACTAAGAGCTCATTGTACAGCTCAAAGATGGAGGGGGGGAGCCTTTGCAGTACACTTGCTCTATGCTTCACTGTAGCTTGGATCACATAGGCCAGTGAGTGGGCGTTCCCGATCTTCTCACCCCTTCCAGATTGGTCAAATTTGTACCCAAGCCATTTGTACCCAAGCCAAATTTGTACCCAAGCCACCATTAGGTCCAGTCGTGACCGACTCTGGGGTTGTGGCACTCATCTCACTTTATTGTCCGAGAGAGCTGGCGAACCAGAGCAGCACACAGAAACGTCATTTACCTTCCTGCTGGAGTGGTACCTATTTATCTACTTGCACTTTGACAAGCTTTTGAACTGCTAGGTGGGCAGGAGCAGGGACCGAGCAACGGAAGCTCACCCCATCGCAGGGATTTGAACCGCCAACCTTCTGATCGGAAAGTCCTAGGCTCTGTGGTTTAACCCACAGCGCCACCCACGTCCCACATACAGAGTCCCACTCAGGCCACATACAGAGGGAATTAACCCACTCCATCATCACAACAACACTGTTAAAGCTAGCGGGAAGCTATCCCAAGGTCGACTAGTGGGCTGCATAGCCAAACAGAGATTTTATTTCCCTAGCCATGCCCTTGCCCCATACTAGGTCTCAGGATTCCATGAGTTTAGCTGCCAAGGTAACAGAGCTTTGGCACTTCTTGCTATGGCTTTCCAGATCTTCCCCTGGGCTCCAATGCCCTACCCTTGTGCACTTGCAAAAAATTGCATATTCTATCACCGCCATGGGCACATCCCAGGGAGTGTACCTCAATCCACACGCACCCAAACCCCAGGTGATTTTTTTTCTTTAGAAAGGCCACTGGAGGAATGGTAAGCCTGTTACGTCACCTGCACTCTGTGCACAAGATCCATTTAGCCTTTTCAAAACACGCTCCAGACTGCAGGGCAAGCGGATTCCTTCTCCTCCAAGGTGCATGAGAAAGGCCTAACAAGCTGGGGGGTGGCAGAGGGGCTGGAACGCAGCCCACACACCCTGTATTAATAGCACTGGAGCAATCAGTGCTTAAAATAGGCTGCGAGGAGCAAGGAGGCGGGTCTCGGGTGACAGCAACCTATTCTGGAGATGAACAACCGTGACGCAAAAACATTTAAAAGGCCGCTTTTAGAAACACACACCTACCAAGGGCACCTCCATCAGAACCCCGCAGTAAACGCCCACACTGAGGTTCATGCCCTATAGATGGGGGAAATAAAGGGGAAAGCAGGGGGGAGTCAGTAATATCAAGATGGGACACCTGGAGCAGAGTCACACCTTGAGGGTTTGGCACATGGTGTTTTCTATGGCTCAGCCCTACCACTACCATGCAGGAAAGTCTCCAGTGCAAAGGATTCTGGGAGGGACCTGAGCCTCAGCAGCAGAGGAGGTGTTTTGCAGGCAGAAGCCACCAGGTTTGACCCTCGGTTAAAAGGAGCAAGGGACGCGGGTGGCGCTGTGGGTTAAACCACAGAGCCTAGGGCTTGCTGATCAGAAGGTCGGCGGTTCAAATCTCTGCGACGGGTTGAGCTCCCGTTGCTTGGTTCCTGCTCCTGCCAACCTAGCAGTTTGAAAGCACGTCAAAGTGCAAGTAGATAAATAGGTACCGCTCTAGCGGGAAGGTAAACGGTGTTTCCGTGCGCTGCTCTGGTTCGCCAGAAGCGGCTCAGTCATGCTGGCCACATGACCTGGAAACTGTACCCTGGCTCCCTCGGCCAATAAAGTGAGATGAGCTCCGCAACCCCAGAGTCGGCCACGACTGGACCTAATGGTCAGAGCTCCCTTTACCTTTACAAGGATCAAGAGAGCGGGTGACAGGAACGACTCTTCACTCATTTTCCTAAGAGAGCTGCTGCCCATGAAGAGCAGACAACACCAACATAGCTCAGTTGGTACTGCTTCTGAGACTCTTCATCTCAGGGTCACAGGTTCGAGTCCCAAGTTGGGCAAAAGATTCCTGCACTGCAAAGGGTTGGAACGGATGGTCCTTGTGGTCCCTTCCAACTCTACAATTCCATGAACATTGGGACACATGAGACAACTAGCCAGTCCTGGGAATAAGGTCACTTTCGAAGTTTATTTCACGGGCTGGGGATGATGCTCTGCACACGCTGCCAAACAGCTGCTGCCAGTCAAGGTAAGCAGCAGATCTCTGGTGACTAGTCAGAGGCAAAAGAAAGCTAGGTTCTTGCATCTTTAATAGTCAAAATGCTCCACCTCCTGAAATTCCCTATTCCATGCAAATATTAAAAAGGCACAGGAGCCCCCACATACCCAGTCCTTTCTTTTTAAAAATCTGGCTGCCCTAAACAGATGCAGAACCCCGAACTCCACCCAAGTGCAGCAGAGTTTTGAGTGCCAGCGTTGCAAATTTCATTTTGAAATAGTAATTTGAGTGACACTCAAGAAACACAGCTCACACCGCGCATGCATGAAATCTGACAAGATCACTAGCTTAAATGATACCGTGAAGCAGGGATCTCTGCTTGAGACCTGGGAAAGTCACTACCAGTCAGAGTACACGGCTGCTGGGTAGACGGACCGGTGGCCGCTTTGTATGGTTCTATTCAAACTTAAATATTGTCAATGCATTCTTAGGTAATAAGTATTTGGGTGGCAAGCTGCAAAGGGGGAACAGGACTCCTGCACCTTTAAGAGTTGTGCAGAAGAGGAAATTTTAGCCAGTGTATGCAACTGTTAAAGTAGTAGGAACCCTGTCCCCCTGATGAAGTGTCCAAACTTTTTTCAAAGAGGGCAAGATTTGATGAAATGAAGTGCTGTGGGAGCCGACCAAAGTTGTTGGCCTTTTTTTAAGATTGAAGTTGTTGACCTTTTTTTACCATTTTAGCTTGCCACAATTTTTATAACTTTAGCTTGAGCTTTTTGGGGGATTGAAGCTGTTTTTAGGATTTTACCCCAGGACATATACTGCCACAGGGGCTGGATTAGGTCCCCAAAATGGACTTTGGACATGCCTGCCCTTATGCATTGGGCCACCCTTGTAACTGCAGTGTTACTTTTCTAGAAAAAGAGGGGCCGGAACTCACCATGAACACCTCCCTTGTTCTCTTATAATGGAAATAATGCCAACCTGAGAGGTGCCGGAACTGAGTTCTGGCTGGGGGGGGGGGGGAGCCCTACTTACCGTAGGCAATTCCAATATTTTGCACAAATTATTTTTTTCTTCCCTGCCACAAGACTTCTCAAAAGCATAATTATAAATGTTGCAATGCATACATTTTCAATTAAAACATATATACTTGTTTTCTTCCCCTTCCTGCCCCCCCTCAAAGTCTGAATAAAGAAAATTTGCTCGAGAGCATTCTCAACCTCACACCCCATTTATTTCAGTTTCAAGACTAGTCTACATGAACCATCACCAACAGTTTCTTTCTATGCTGCTTTTTGGTCTAGGCCCCCAAAGTGTTGAGCAAGAAAATACAACACACTACGTAGAACCATCCGACTCAGTAGATAGCCATAACATTAGACTTGCTCACACCAACAGCACCTGAGGATTAAAGACACAGACCTTATGGGTTCCCTTCCATAGGCACGCACACTACTAAGAGGAGATGGGGTGCAGCCAGGATCCCACCTCCCGAAAAACTCATTCTCAGAACCCATTTTCAGAGCCAAAACCCAATCCTGGAACATGTGAAAAGATAACGTCAGGTGAGTCCTGCAACAAAACACTATGGGGTGATGTTCTCCTGACCTTCAAGCCAGCTATGCCCTCCTTCCCTTTTTCCCTTAAAAAATCCTTAGCTGCTTTGGGGTCTCACCACCACTCAATAGTTTTTCTCCCTAAATATTTTCTATGCGCTTCTGCATAATTTGAGGTCCACCCCCCACACACCCCAAGCCTGCTGACACTTCCCCCTCGGCCATGAGTTTTGGCTACGTGAGGACTGGCACCGCAATATAACATGGAGCGCTTTTGCCCCATCCTAAGATGAGAGGTGCCGGGGCTCAAGTGTGTCTGAAAGTCACCCGCTGCTTGACTTGAAAGTTCTCGCACCAATCTCAGGTGCACGTAGGCTGGCCAACTATAGTTACTTTTGTGCTGAGAGAGGGGCCTTCTCAGGGCTGGCATTAGGGCAGAGCCCATAATTGACAACTGCATTCGGGATCCCTTGCGGGGGAGGGAGTCCAACCCAGAACTCCAAGCAGTGCTAGCAGCTGCAACAAGATTCCTTTCAAATTTCCCACAATACCCAGGAGCAATGCTGAATTAAAAATGCTCTCCCTAGAGAAGTTTGCCTGGTGCCTTCATTACAAAACATTTGTAGGTGAAAACATTTCTCTATAACCAGGCCTTAAACCTGTTTGTGGAAGAGGGATTGGAATTATTAATTAATTAAATTTGTACAAAGTGGTACCTCGGGTTAAGAACTTAATTCGTTCTGGAGGTCCGTTCTTAACCTGAAACTGTTCTTAACCTGAGGAACCACTTTAGCTAATGGGGCCTCCCACTGCCGCCATACCGCCAGCGTGCGATTTCTGTTCTCATCCTGAGGTAAAGTTCTTAACCTGAGGTACTACTTCTGGGTTAATGGAGTCTGTAACCTGAAGCATCTATAACCCGAGGTACCACTGTACTGCCCTGTATCTGTAGGGCAGTTCAAAACACGAAGTACATAATAAAAATAAGAACAAGGACAAACCAATAATGCCCGCTCCCACAACTCATTGAAAAGGGCATTGGATGTCAATCAGCTAAAGGCCTGGTGGAAGAAGAATGCTTTTGCCTGGTGCCTAAAGGTATATAATGAAGGCACCAGCCAAACCTCCCTGGGGAGAGCATTCCACAAACAGGGAGCCACTGCAAAAAAGGCCCATTCTAGGGCTGCCACCCTCCGGGCCTCTCGTAGAGAAGGTTATTGGTTTGTTTTCGTTTTCCTATTTATTTTGTGTTCTCATTTTGTACTTCCATGCTGTGAACCACGATGTGGTCTTCGGATGAAGGGTGGTATACAAATTCAATAAATAAAACTATAACTAGATTAAACTGTTCATAACCCTGCAAATGCAACCGGCAGGTGAGCGCTGTCTTCGTCCAGCAACAGGCATTCAGAGAACGTAGACACCACAGGCAGCCGCTCAAATTCAGCCATCTCAAATTCAGCTTATTACATATAGAGCGGCCCAACTGGCTATTCAAAAAACAACAACAATCCACGTGGCATCTGTGGCCCTACTGCCCTTAATCTTCCTACCGCTCGCCTTCTCTAACGCCCAAGGAAGTTGCCATTTCCCCAAATACTTCCATCACGAAAGCAGCGGCACAAGGAAGGTCACGTCACAGCCGAACAAGTGACCACGTGATTCTGGTTCCTTGGATCCTCCATGCCATGGAATGGCCTTGGCCATGTGGATTCTGGTAAACAAGACATAAATAACCCAAGGGAACCCGAGAACCCCTTCACAGCAGGCGATGATGGAGGGGTGGGGGAGATGACAGCAACATCCTTCCAAGGATACATGCACTAACAAGCTTATTGGCTCTCCCCTCGCCCCGCCCCGTGCGACATGAGGCTTGGCTCATTTGCAGGAGCAATCAGCAACTATCTGCTATGTGTGTACCTTTCTGCTTGCTCCAGTTCAAGGATCTCAGCCTGGTGAAGGAACTCAGCCGGGGAAGGGAGTGAAAGAGCTGGCGCCGCTTGTGGCTTGCATATGCACCATGAACTTAAAGCATATTCCCTCCCTGCTTCCAAAGAATCCTAGGAACTGTAATTACCCTTCAAAAAGAGTTGCCATTCCCAGCACCCTTGACAAGCTTCCATTTCCCAGGGTGGTTCTTCTGTTTTGGACTGGCAGAGGGCTTTATATGTGCTTTGAATATATGGCATGTGCACAGCCAATAGCAGAGAACAACCGGGCTCAAATGACAAGCGGGAGCTTCGTTTACATGCAAATGTTGCGGCCAATGTGACACAGTGATCTGGCCAGCCTTGATTTGCAACAAGGACTGGGCCAGGCATAGGCAAACCCGGCCCTCCAGATGTTTTGGGACTACAACTCCCATCATCCCTGACCACTAGTCCTGTTAGCTAGGGATGATGGGAGTTGTAGTCCCAAAAATATCTGGAGGGCCAAGTTTGGCTACGCCTGGACTGGACCTTTATGCCTGTTGTGGAAATGTCAGAGACACCCTCCTAGGATTTTTGTGCAAACTTCAACCAGAACCTGGGGGTTCTGGCCAGTTGGGCCGCTCTATATGATAAGCCTGCTACTGCAGGCTCTTTAGGGAAAGGCCATAGCTTAGAGGTAAGGCATCTGCCTTGCATGCAGAAGGTCCCTGGTTCAAAGCCTGGCATCTCCAGGTAGGGCTAGGAGAGAATCCTGCCTAACACCTTAGAGAGCCACTGCCAGACAGTGCAGAGCTAGGGTCTGACTCAGAATAAGGCAGGTTCCTATGTTCCAGTGGGAAGAGGCTCTGCTTAGAAATACTGATTAGGCTCCCCTTTTTCAGTGTTAGAAATTAGCCAGGCACCAGGAGCATTTTGCAACTGGCACAGGTTCAACAGCGACCACATGGAGATCTCTGGAGGCCAGGTTGGTGACTGACTTCTCCATCTGGCTAGCCCCTCCAGCTTTTTTTAAGCTTGAATTTTGTTTTTATTCTGGATTGTTTTATTTGATGTTTGAATGTGTTGTAAACCGCTTTGAGATTTGTTCTTTAAAATACAAAACGGTATAGAAATGATGATGGTGATAAACTCGGGGGGGGGGATGGTTCCTAGAACCATTCCACTGTAGCAACGTAACCTAGGTTCAAGGTGCCATTTGGCTATTAGCTTGTATATCTGAGATTCTAACACTGCCCCTTTTGTTACCACTCAGCCAAGAGCCCCCCTGCAGATGAGGAAAGAGAGACTGCCATCCACAAGCAGGATGACTAGCTGCCCTGGGTACCCCATAAGACCGACCTAACATAGCTGTTAGCACTACAGTTCCCAGTCGGACTGAAGGGAGTTGTAGTCCACATCATCTGGAGGGCACCAGATTGGGGAAGGCTGGCCTACGGCTACTGAGCAAGTTGTTAAATACAGTGGTACCTCAGATTACATACGCTTCAGGTTACAGACTCCGCTAACCAAGAAATAGTACCTCGGGTTAAGAACTTTGCTTCAGGATGAGAACAGAAATTGCGCAGCAGCAGCGGCGGCAGGAGGCCCCATTAGCTAAAGTGCTGCTTCAGGTTAAGAACAGTTTCAGGTTAAGAACGGACCTCCGGAACAAATTAAGTACTTAACCCGGGCTACCACTGTGCAAGCATGCAGTAACCAAGTGATGTAGGGGAATGCATGACGCAGACCAAAGTTGGGAGAAAATCTACCATTTGTGCCACTTTCGACCCTCTCTCATCCATATACATTTTATGGCTGCAACATTTTAGAAATGACCTGCCTGTGCAGATGGACCACTGCCTATGAGGACACTGTAGATGCAACATGCATGTTGCTTCAAACATGAAGTTATTCCGTGGAACCAGGTCACACATTCCAGAAATACCCATGCATACCCAGGTAGCATAGTGGCAGCAGCTGTACTCTTTGCTCTGAGAACCTGCATGTTCACTCATTCACACTAATCCTTGGTTTGTCTTAGTGCTTTGTACCAAGTGGGTCTGCATAAAGCGAGTTTTGAATATGCCTCCTTAAGAAAGCAAAAAAAAAAAAAAAAGATTCACATGTACGGAGTTGGAATGCTGTTTTTGTTGTTGCTGGTATAGGGGCTCAAAGGTATCCTTTTGCTGGAGCGGTTGACAAAGGTCAGAAGCTCCAACTTCAGGGGACAGAGTGTGGATTTACAAAGGTGAAGGCTGACCAGGCTGATGATCTATTCTGGAATATGGGGGGGGGTCTCCAGAGGAGAGCAGCTTACTCTGAACCCCAGAATCAGATTTCAATGTCACACATCCCAGCCTTGAAGGTCTCAAACCAAGAT
This sequence comes from Podarcis melisellensis, assembly GCF_964234715.1. Lineage (NCBI taxonomy): Eukaryota > Metazoa > Chordata > Lepidosauria > Squamata > Lacertidae > Podarcis > Podarcis melisellensis. The sequence continues at coordinate 31,905,125 of NC_138545.1, read as the reverse complement.
GATCAGAGTACCTCTGGGCATATGCAGAGTGCCTTTCTCTGTTGCCAGTGAAAAACCCCAAGCAGGAACCCCAGCACCTGTTGTTTCTGAAAAGGGATGAAGTTGGAAGGGGGGTGGCACTGAAGCGGGGCGGGGGGGTGCTCCTTGCGGGGGCGCTCTCGGCGCGGAGAGGGCAAGGCAAAGCTGCTGCGTTTGGAATCTCTCCTGGATCCCTAGGTTAGATTTAGAAGGTCAGATGAGGACAGAAATGGTGGTACGCGGTGGCGGCGACAGGGGAAAAGAGGTGATTAGCTGCCGCTGTTATGGGGCTCAGTAAGGATGTCCTTAAGGAGGGGGAGCTGGGAAATCCCTGCGGGGATTCCAGATTCAATGGGGTGGGGGGAACGAACCTTACACACACGTGCCAAAGGAGTCGGAGGGCGGTACAAGGAGGGTGGAAGTCGAGCGAGCAGCACCCACCTTCATGATGCCGGCGGCGGGGGCGGTCCTGGCCAGGCCGGGGGGGTCCCTCTCGGCCGAGTTGTCGCGGCTGCTGCAAGCGGAGCCTCCGGAAGCGGAGCGCAGCGGACTCAGGTCGCCGGGGGCTCCTGCGGCTGTAGCGGCGGCGGCTGCAGGTCCTTCTTTCTGCGGGGCGCGGGGGGGCCCGGGCCGGGGCGAGCCCGTGGGGGGACCACCGGGGGCTCCGTCCGCCATCCCCCCCCGGGGCTCCCAGCAGCCGCACCGGCCCGGCCCAGACGGGGTCCTCAGCTCCTGCCCCAGCGGCGCTTGCACGCCTTTTGGCGCGCGCCCCTGACCCCCGGCTTGGCAATGCCGGTTCCCCTTTGCCGGGGAAGGAAGGAAGGAGGGACACAGCGAGCGAGCGAGCAGACGCTGCCGCTGCCGGGGGTGGAGGGATGGTGGGACGGCTGGGGCGGGGCCAGGCGCAGCACAGCCCCTACCCCAAACCGCGGCGCGGCCCCACGAGCGAGAGACCCGCGTAACCGCGCGCCCCGCTGGCTCCTCCTCCCCCGCGCCCCTCCTCCCACCAAGGCGCTCTTTGGAGCCCCGGAACCTTTTTTCCCCCTCTTGCCGGCGCTGCAATCAAAGGAGAGAATTCGCCCCTGCGCGTGCTGTGCTGGGAGGGCCTGGAGCTCACCCCGGAGGGCTGCTCGGCGCCCCCGCCTGTTGGATTCCCGCGGCGGCAGGGTTAATGCAAGGGACGCTAATGCAGGGCTTTCCTCCGTTCACACGTTCAGCCGCCTGCCCGTGATTGTTATGGCTTCAGTGCCTGCGTGGATAAGCCTCCTCAAAGGCGCAGACGGACCCCCCCCCCAGGTTGCCATCAAAACGGGGCTTGGCGGGAAAAGGGCAGCTCCCACTCAGCAGGACCTCGCCACGTTTTCAAAAACGGCTGCATCAACACAGCACACAGTTAAAGCCCACCGCCCAAAGGATCCAGGGAACTGTAGTTTTCATAGAGCGTTGGGAATTGTAGCTCCGTGAGGGGGGCAAACTACCGTTCCCAGGATTCGTTGAGGGCGGGAAATACGCTTTAAATATTTGGTGTGTGCGTGCACTGAAGTAATTAGCACCGTAAGATCCCCTCACCCAGTGCGATGAAGTCCAGAGCCTAACATTACCTAACTGAATCCAGCCACCCCAACCCATTATGCATTTGACCCTATCTAACCGTCAGGTCCTCCTGGTCACAGGACTGTTACCAAACAGGCTTTGAGACCCTATTTATATATTATACAGTGGTACCTCAGGTTACATACGCTTCAGGTTACAGACTTCGCTAACCTAGAAATAGTGCTTCAGGTTAAGAACTTGGCTTCAGGATAAGAACAGAAATTGTGCTCCGGCGGCGCGGCAGCAGCAGGAGGCCCCTTTAGCTAAAGTGGTGCTTCAGGTTAAGAACAGTTTCAGGTTAAGAACGGACCTCCGGAACGAATTAAGTACTTAACCTGAGGTACCACTGTATATCTATCCCACCCTTTCTGGATAGGGAATGTGCCTGATATTTCCTTCCCTATGCTTACCACAACCCTGTGATGTAAATTAGGCTGAGGGTCAAACAAAATGAGATGTGGGAGATCTATGATCAGTATCTGCCATGCCTATTTTTTTATTAACAAAAAGTTATTTACTGCAATAGGTTGTGAATCAGATTAGAATGGTGGTACTGGAGAAAGCTTTATGTGGGTGTTTTTTTCTTGTATGTTTTTTAATGGCCCTTTCATGCCATTACACCCCAGAGCAGCTAACTGCCTAATGGCAGAAGATGGGATGGGTACCTTCACTCCCCCCCCCTTTTGGGACAAATAGCAATTTATTTGGTGGGGGTATTACAGTATATTGAGAATATGATGACAGTTGGAGGATTAAAATATCCCTTTGGGGTTGTCAGTGGAGGCCCTTGTGCAACTGACCCTTCAACCTCAAGTTTGGAAGGTGCCTACAAGAAGGCGGCCTCTTCAGTGGTGGCCCCCTGATAGTGCAGTGCTCTCTCTAGAAAAGCTTGTCAGGTGCCTCCATTACCCTTTTCAGTGCCAGGCTAATAATTTTCTGTACTCCAGGCCTTTTTAAAAATATATATATACTCACTGCTTTGTCATAGCTGGTTGTTTTTAACTGTTGATATTAAGTCAACTGACTGTGGCTGCTACTGGATTTTGTTCTCTGTGCCAAGAAGCGCGATTCGAACAGTGGCACCGTAAGAGCCGGATTTGTGGCAGATGTCCAGCAGAATAAACATGAAGCCCCCCCCCCCGCCCCCAACTTGTTTTGCTATATTTCGAAGTAGGTGAAGCAATACATATCACTCTCCTAAAGGCCTCCTCACCACCACCAGTGAGACCATGGGTAAGTCCAGCATCCAAATTTACCTAAATGAACCACTGAAACTAAACATAACTATTGATTCTCTCTTACCCTTTTTATACCACCGTGTCTGTGTTTCCATTCCATCTCCAATCCATCCATTGGGTCAAGCCCAAGAAAAAATTCTTTCTGACATGGAAATTTGCTTTTAGGATGTTATGCACTTGTTGATTCTGGAAGTTTATTTGTGTGTGTGTGTGTGTGTGTGTGTGTGTGTGTGTGTGTGTGTGTGTTGTTATTATTTTTATAAACTACATACCATTTGTGGGAAAGACACTCTTTTATAATAACCATTCCAATGTGATAAATCACTTAATCTTTACCAGAGGGAACAAACTTGCAAATAAATCCAGTTACTAGACCATAAAATGTTAGCGGTCTAATTACTGAGGAATCCTAATGTCAGCCACTTAGAGTGTACCAGTGACCTACTAGAAAAAAAGACCATCAACAAATTATTTTGTAGTGTGCCAAACCCCCCCCCCACAAAAAAAAACTTATATTGGTCGCCTTGAGATGGCTCTTACTTACCACAGGTAACCAGGCAGTCCAGTATAACAGAGACAACTCTCTACAAGAATCTAGAGTAGGATAATATTGAGTATTTGATTGGGAGTGGGAAGACCTCACTTCAAATCCTTGTCCCGCTGTGATGGTTAAAAAAGTTAATCTCTCTCAGTCTAACTTACCTCACTGGGCTGTTGTGATAAATTAAATTAACCCTTCATATGCTGCCTAGAGCTCTTCAGAGAAAAGTTGGGGTGACAAATTAATCTCGCAGGCAAGAAGTAGCTTAGAGGTCAAAAGTATATGGCAGAAGCAAGCTCACTATGAACCAACTCAAAATAGCTGATTGGGACAAGGGAGGCCAAATCTGGTGCCATGTTCTTGCCTGCAATTACATCAAAATGGTGTAAATTTTATTATTGGGAAAAAACCACTCTGGTTCACAGCAAGGGGACATTGTTTCGTTGTCAACATGTTAGAACTCGGCACTGACTCCTAGACTGGATGTCAGAAGCTGCTGTGATCATCCGCCAATAACTGCCTCATCTAATCCAGAATGATCCAATTGTTTTCCAGAGCAGCTGGTTCCCAGCAATTTCAGGATGAAAAAATTGCCTGTTGCAGCTAACACGCCCCACTCTGCACCTGGCTTAGAAGGACTGCTATCCCTGACTCTCCACTGATCATTCAGAGAGCTAGAGCAGCGTTAATGAGATCCTGGACGTTTGGCGCTCTATAATTGGCAATGCAGCTTTGCAAGGCTCCAGCTACCCAGACCAGCACTCGTGAAAGATGCTGGCCTTAGTAGTGGGGTAGCAATTAGTGTGGAGCAGAAGGAACCCCCTACCTGGCCCTGCTGAGCACCAGCTGCTGGCATCAAAGCACGGAGGCCAGCGTCTACTTGCATGTCCATGCAGAAAAGGGCAGAGGATTGGATGATATTGTTGGTAGGGAAGAGATTATTGCCCATTTTCCATATTGTTTTCTGGTCCCCATTTACTGAGCAGAGGGAAGGGATGTTGGTATGGAAATTAATGAAGTTCCCGGTAGTCTTTTCAAGAAAAAGTTTCCTTTGCAGAAAGACTTTGTCTTTTTAAAGGTTTATGCAATAAAATATTAAATAACAATTGTTAAAATTCATGGTTGCCTATACAAGGTAAATCTCCTTATGTGCCACAATGACATCGTTATAATTATCAGTAATAATAATATCATTATAATGACAGGTAGGTAGCCGTGTTGGTCTGCCGTAGTTGAAACAAAATAATCAAATTCCTTCCAGTATCTGGAAGTATCTGAAGAAGTGTGCATGCACACGAAAGCTCATACCAATAACTAACTTAGTTGGTCTCTAAGGTGCTACTGGAAGGAATTTTTTTATTTTGTTATCATAATGATGATTAAGTAGCCTTTTAAATGCACCACAGTACATTTATTATTGTTGTTGTTTTCAGTATCCATTACATTAATGATTAAGTTCATGGTAGCATTTGCAAGATGGTTTTTTGTTTGCAGGAAGGCTTTTGTTTTGTTTTTTAAAAAAATAATTTTTATTCATTTTTCAAACACATAATAAGAAACAAACAAAACACAAAAACAAAACAAAAACATACAAAACATTTAAATCATAATCTTATTTTCGTACACATTCTTCCTTCCGACTTCCCCATACCTCCCTTTCGCTGCATCCTTATTTTGCAGTTCTTTAGCAACCCATTAGTCAATTTATCTATTAGTTCCCTTTCATTAAATTTCCTTAAACTTATTAGTTACAGCTGTAATTCTCTACTTCTTACCCCTTGACATCTTAACACTCCTCAATTTTACAACAATTTTTAAGATATATTTTAAATTTCTTCCAATCCTCTTCCACTGTCTCTTTCCCCTGGTCGCGAATTCTGCCGGTCATCTCTGCCAATCCCATGAAGTCTGTCACCTTTGTCTGCCATTCTTCCAGAGTAGGTAGTTCTTGCATCTTCCAATACTTTGCCAGAAGAATTCTTGCTGCTGTAGTAGCATACATAAAAAATGTCCTATCCTTCTTTAACACCGATTGGCCAACCATGCCCAGAAGAAATGCCTCAGGTTTTTTAGGAAAAGTCCACTTAAGGACTTTCTTAATTTCATTATAGATCATTTCCCAAAAGGCTTTAATCTTTGGGCAGGTCCACCAAAGGTGGTAAAAGGTACCTTCAGTCTCATTACATTTCCAGCATTTATTATTGGGCAAATTGCAGGAAGGCTTTTGTAATCATTTGTTTCTTCACAAATGGGCAGCCTAGAACAGGTCTTACCGGGGTTCAGACTGAGGTAGACAGTGCTAGTCTTAAATTAACATTATCAGTTCAGCAGGATGCTTGAACCAACTCTTCAGTTGTTGCCCTTTAACTCTCCTTGCAGCACTCCTTGCCAAGAAAGCTGGTCTTCGTTTTGTCATCCTTCTTTCATCCTGCAGGTGAGTGTGAACTCCAGGAATGTTTCGATGCAGCTTGGGCCAAAAAGTATACCCTAATTGCCCTTTAAATGCCCATTGTCCCCAACAACAGGCTAGCTAGGACGAAAGCTGTTTCTCTGCTTTGCTGCGCAACAGCACAGCAGTACGTCCACAGCATCCTTTCGAAAACGCACTGAAGCTGTGCATATCCTGCACGATTCACTGCTGGCAACAAGATGGTCCTAAATAATGGCACATTTTGTACAGAACCTAGCACACTGGAGATGTGAAATGATGACTAGGAACAGATGGGAGTGATGAATTTCTGACGAGGTGCTGGAAGGCCCAAAGGAAAGTGCTTAGAGACGTCAGCCTCCAATTCCGCCTTAATCTACTGGCACTGGCAGCGAGGCAGGGCTTTGGGGCAGAAATCCAGGCTGCATCCAGCAGAATGAGCAGGAGGGCCCCTGAATGCAAGCACGGCTGCTGGCTTTCCACAATTTGAAGCAAAACAATACACAGCATCATCTAAAGACCAATTTAAGTACCGTAAATGAATATACATTGCCATTTAAGACCATTAAGGCCAGAATCTAAAATAACCCAACTGTTTGAAACCTAAGCCCTGGACTCTGGATAAGTGGTGTGGCCCTGCATGGAAAGGAGTCTTCCTCTGACCCTAAAACTCTGCCTGTCCCCTAATTCCAGATGCACATAGATGGGGCAGGCAAGTTGGAGAAACACACTTTGCACATGGCCATAATTTGCATCCGAGGTAGTGGGCAGGGCCTCCAGCCTGTGGGTGAATCTTGGGTTCTAGTTTGGCCTTTCTCTAAACCATGCCCACTTCGGGCATCACCCGAAGTCACCTGTCAATCACCTGAGCCATAGCCCCCTCACCAGGCTAACAATCAAGCCTAATTGCGCCTGGGAGACTATGCCAGAAGGCACCTTTGAACTCCTGCCACACAGCCTGCCACTAAGGTTGCTGCCAAGGGCTCTTTAGGCAACTAGCAAACAACTTTATTTCCAACTACCGGTAAGTAATTCCTTCGTTCCTCCTTTCCTCTCCTTTCACTGGTCAATCGGAGAAAGTAGCGTTTGGAAAAGTTGTTTGTTGTTGTTTGCTTTCTATTGAAGGTAGTGGGGGAATCCTATTTTCCTTGTAAATGTCATGGGGGCTATGTTTCACGTGCTCTGGAAACGGCACCTGTTTTTCCAGAGGCTTTTAAAATACTTTTTCAGGGGGGGGGTGTCATTTTGTCGTTTTGAAAGCTGTGTTTGTATTTACTTATTTGGGGCCGGTAGTTCTAAAGCTCTGGATGGGATTGTGTGCTGCAGTTTGTTTTACTAAACTGCTCCCACCCCTCTGCCCTGGTACCTAGTCTTAAAGAAGTTGTGGTGGTTGTTTTTCCCATGCTTCTCAGGCGCTGAATATGGATTTAGAGACTTAAGGCTGCAGTCCTAACCCCGTGTACCCAAATGAGCAGTAAATTTATCTGTCCTCCAAACAAAAACAGCCTTTTTGGACTAGTAGGTACCTTTTGAATTTTGAGAGTGCCAGAGGCACCGGTCACAAAATGGCTGCGTTACCGTATGTCAAAAATATGTTGAGGATGTTATAGAAATTCTAAGGTCTCAAATATAGAATAAATGTTGATAATTGCACAAGGTAAACACACTTACGTAAGCATATAAACCACATGTCTAAAATAGTACAGGAGAGCAATCCAAAAGCCTTCTTGGCTCTCCCTAAAGACTCTAAATATTTCCTCTGCCTCCTTAATCCCACTTGGCTGAGAACAAGCAGGCAGATACCAATCAGGGGAAGTACCTGAAAAGATTCCTCTCCTATATCTATGAACCTCCTTTGTATTAATTGTAATTGTTTGCCCAGATGCTCTGCATTGAGGAATGTCTGACAGGGCATCCTGATTGTCTTATCAAATGCTAATGTTTTGTGTAAACTGTGTCTGGAACTATTTAAACTTGCTAAATACTTAGGAATATCACACCTCCGTCTGCCTGAGCCACAGTAACCCCATCTTATGTGTGATGTTTGTAGAGGGGATATCCTCCTTCTTCTGCATGCTAAAATGCAAACCCTTAAAAGAGATGCTTCTTCCTGGTTCTGGGTCTCTCTTGCCTCCTTGCAACAGAATAATAAAGATCTGCCTTGTTTTCATTGCACCATGCCTCCATCCATTCATCTCTGACTGATCATGGACTTAGGGGACTCAGTCCCTTGGGGAGTTGGGCAGCAAAAGCCAACCACCCCCAATTTCCCTATATCAAGGATTAAATTATGTGGGATTAAATTAAAGTGGGCTCATACTTCACTGCTGGCAGCCCTCCAGGTATGGAAGAGGCATAAAGGAAGTGTGATGCCTGGTCTCGCCCCACTCATACCCCTGCAGCCCCACCCAGACTTTTTCAGCGCAGATAGGCAATTTGATAGTGCAGCTTTTAAACAATAAAAGATCTAAAAGAGATTTTTATACAGGTATATAGACCCCTGCAGAGGGATTTATGGAGAACTCAACTGAGAGCTACAATTCTTAGCAACCTACGGTACCTAAGATTCCCTGTGGATAATAATGCACTTTAAATGTATGGAGTGTATGCAGTGTATATGTCTTTTGCCCTTTGCTCTGCTTGGTAGATTTTTGAGGTTCTTGTAAAACAGCAACAACCCAGATTAGATCTGAGAAGTCTGAAGTCTGCCCACCTAGATGGAAAGGCACTTTCAGATCTAGGATTCCTGGCTGCACTGTTGCCCCTGTTGGAAGTGTCAGGATGCAACTCAGCTTCCCCTATAGGTTGATGTTTCTGCATTAGAAGGAACACTAGCAGGATACTCTACACACAAAAAACACAATGGGATGATACTGAGTTCTCCACTCCAAGATGGAGAAAATCAGTGAGAGCTCACACCAACCGGAAGGAACGCCCTTTCAGCAAGAGGCTATCAAAGAATGTGGACCAGATGTGCTGGTTTGCGGCATGGAGGGCAACAAAGGCTGTGCCAATGCTGGGAGGCAAGGTGAGTGAAGTTCCAGAGGAAGATGCACAGCCGGAAGGGGCAGCAGAGCTTGCACTAGGATGCTCAGCCTGCCCAGAAGCATGCCAGCATTACCTTGCAAGGGAAGATGACATTCCCAAACCAACACCATGGGAAGAAGTGGAAACCTTGGCCAGGGAAGAAGCTGTCAAGTGGAAGAAAACAGCTAAAGCACTGGATGCTGTCCTTGCGCAACTCAGATTGCACTGTAGGCTGATGCGTCTGCACGAGAAAGGGTACCTCCAAGCTTCCTAGACTGCCTTTCTTGTGCTTACCTGCATGGCCCTTAATTCAGTGTTAGCTTGATACTCTCAGGATTGCTTCCTCACTTCCTGCTTCCCTCCTATTCCTTCATTCATCTCTTGAGAGCAGGCTTACTTTGGCTCTCTCTTCTCTTGAGATGCAAGATCATCTCCACCTCAGGGATCTTTCCTATCAATGTGTGTATTTCTTGTAGTGAGTATTAGCTTTCTGGTTTTCTTAAATGCAGAGCTTCCATGTGACTGTAACAAGGGAAACTGTGCTCCTTCACCGGGGATCCTGCCTTGGTTCAGATTCTTCCAGCATTAAGCTCCAAATGCTAGCAGCCCCCGTCCTCCCCATCTCTGGGCAGCAGCTGTCCCCACAGTAGGTTCCCTCCACAGGAAGGCCTAGCCTCTTCGCTTGAAGCCTGCATGTGTCCACGGAAACCAGCTGGTCCCAGCCAGCCATGGAAGTGACTCCATATTCAAAGAGGCTTTGCCAGGAACCAAAGTTATACAGTACTGCAAAATATATTTTTTTTTAAAAAAAGAAAATCAAAACGGAAAGTCGGCCTCCAATCACACACACAAATCTCTTAATGGGGATTAAAGGAGATTCATTCGTAGCCACAAAGCAAAAGAGATAATCCCACTTCCTTGTGCTTCATCTTTTAAACACACACGCAGATACACAACCGTTCCTATTTCTCCTAAACCAAAGCAGAACACAGTCAACTTAAGAAGCATTTTGGAACGGGCAGTACTAAAAGGAGAAGTCCCAAGTCTCAGATCAGCCTGAAAGCCACAGACTTTGAGCTGAAAAGTCCCCACACTCCCACGCCTCTGGGGTCAGGTTATGGTTCCGTTGTGCAGAGAAAAGGCACTGTGCTTTCCCAGAGCTCTGTCTCATTGCTTCAGATACATTCTCTGGATCAGCCTTAAAGTTGAAAAGTGAAGTCACACCCACACCATATGTTTCACGCACTCTTATACGGCCAAGGAGAATCTTGGGAACTGTAGTTGGTAAGGGTACTGGAAATTGTAGGCCCGCCCCCTTAAGAAATTTGGGGGAAGCCATGACTGTTATAAAGTGGTATGATACTGCTTTAAATGTCTGGTGTGAATGTGAGTCAAGTTTGGGAATTGAGCCATATAAAACCATAGGCTGATTGTAGCTTCTATATGCACAGGATCAGATCTCTCAAAACAATGCTGCGGGTGGCCCTGCTTCTGTGCAACACTGATGGATGCATTCAAATGATAAGAAAGCGAAATGAATGCTGTGCGAGAAGGAAAGAGTGGGGGAATAGGTTGGGAAGTTATGTTTATTGGGAGATGTCCCTCCCCTAAAGTTCCTAGGCAAATAGATTAAAGAGGATTAACACTCCCCACCCAGGGCACATTTCCTGTGCTTTAATCCAGGTGTGGCCCTCCAGACTGTGTGGGACTCTAAACCCCATCAGCCCCAGCCAGCTTGGCCAGGAATGATGGGAGTTGTAGTCCAGCAACACATGGTGGGCCACAGGTTCCCACCCCTATCTTAAACAGCTGCAGGAGACAGTTGAACAGACAAGCCTTTCCCCTGCAGTGATGTGGAAACTTCCATCTGTTGAATTGCTCTGTTCCACAGCTGTTGAACAAAGGGGTAATGGATGGGTAGAATGCTGCCAAAGGGCCAGAGTTGGCTTTTCCTTGTAAGGGGTCAGATTCGTGATTTGGAGGCCTACCTGCAAATCCATCCTAACCTCTTTTCGGAGTATGCAGGCATACTTTACACTCTCCAGTGGGCGATTTCAGATGGGGCTTAATGTGGGCTTTTTACTCACACAGAATCAGGGGTGCCAACTTGAATACAAATGCTGGGGGGACCAGGTAAGCCCTGCACCACATAACTGAGCCCATTGAGAACACACACCATTTGAATGGCAATGCCCATCAACTTTGGGGGGGCAGCCCACTCAAATATGTTAATGGGGGTGGGCGAAGCCCCCTTGGCCCCTAGAGGTTAGCTCCTGTGCACAGAACAGCGGAACTGGATGGAAATATCCCTTCTGAATGTAAGAGCCTAGTTGCAATTTGGCTACATTCACTTTTTCCAAGTTGAAAAACTCAATTTCCGAGCACCCTCTGGTGGCCGTGTTGTGCTTAATCCAGAACAGGTAACAGCAAAGTGTCCAGGATGGAGTGGGAATAGGGCCCTCCATGTACCCTTATCATAGTGCCTTCATGATTATTTGTTTTCACAATGCTAACAGGGCAGTTATACGCAATCCCACTTTTGCATCTGTTGATCTTTTGAGGACTTACTGCTTCGTTCCTAACTGGAAATCCAGAGATTCAACTAATGTAGCGCTCTCTCTCATTCATGTTTTCAAAGCACAGGGAATCTCTCTATTCAGGGAGGAGAAAGTGTGAAACAGCAGTAGTTGGAGAATGCCCCATCAGTGAATGGGGGAACTAAAGGAGGCACAAGGGGTTCACAATCTACATTAAGCCAAGATATGTGATATGTATGGGCCCTTGTTTGTTTTGCAGTTGTATAACTTGCGACTTAAATGGTCTTGGAGATAAGGGTGCTTTTGATGGCATACATAATCCCGCTTATTCCAAAATGCAGTAAGACAGCTCTGCTACGCTTAGGCCCTTTCTGCTGAGTAAGGCCATGGACCTCTGCTTCCAAAGGCTTGCCCTGACAGCACCGCTACTTTTTGGAACCAATTGTCTTCTGTCGGAGATAAGCTGCCTTATACGGTCACAGGGCAAATTATTTGTCCACGTAAACCCAGGCAGTGGGGGTCAGTGAATGAGTGAGTTTTACCATCACCTGCCACTTTGCCTTATTAAGTGGAGTCGCAAAGCTTGCAAGATCCTTCCCATAGATTACTCCTTTCCTTGGAGTGATCTAACACTCTCACCGACATATGCAAGTAGGGCCAGGACCAGCTCAGTTGAGATGATAGGAAGCTGCCTGTGTTGGAAAAAAAATCGAGAGGGACTCAGCTACTCGTCCTCAAGGAGAAGGCAGGCATAGCTGCCTCACTGCAGATCATTAGGGCCAGGGATGGGCATGGCTCTGTGGGAGAGCATCTGCTTTGCAAGCATGTTTCCTGGTTCAATCTCTGGCATCTCCAAGTAGGGCTGGGAACGTCCTCTACCTGAAACACTGGAGAGCTGTTTGCTGTCTTCGGTGTCAATACTGAGCTAGGTGGACCACAGGTCTGACCAGGCATAAAGCAGCTTCCTATGTCCTTGAGTGTGTTTTACATCATCTTCTCCCATTCACTTGCATGGGGCAAGGGAAAGCAGGGTGTCAGGGAGTACCTGTAGGAGCAACGTGATTTGGTTACTTTGGAGGTTTCCTGGGTAAATGCCATCATCCACCTCAACTGCTTTTAGATACCCGTGTCCCCTTTCACACTGATTGCTAGCTGAATTGGATTTGTTTGTTCATTGTATCCTCCCACACCTTTTGTGTTTTGTTGAATACAAGAAGCTGCTGTGTGTTGACAGCTTCTAGGAGCCACAGGTGAGAGCTGAGTGAAGGGTGGGGACCAAAAGTGGACAGAAGGAGCAAGGCATGTCCGCCCAACAGAGGCACTACATCATCATCAGTCAGTGGTAACGAGGCATGGGAGTATGGGAGAGCCTTAAAATGAATAGTCAGGAAGCACTATGCAGATCAGTTGAGATTAACTTTGTGCTCCCAGTTCAAAAGGTTAAAGGTGGTAGCAAAATACACTGGGATGAAGACACAATGACCAGTCTCCTTTTCAACACATAAAAGACAAGTACATTTATTTGAATCAGCCTCTAGCACTTTTTGAAATTCATAGATGCCTTGCTTAATGATTCAAACAAACAAACATACAAACAAAAACCTAGGAATCAGCTGGTCTTAATAAAATACCTTAGATTTTAGCCCTTTCCAGAGATTTCCTTCCTTGTGCAATTAACTTCACTGGCTCCACCCTACTCCAGTGTCCAAGCATTGGGCAGTAAAGACGGAAGCGACCAACAGCCCGTTCTACATCCCTGTGCAATCAAACCCCCAAGTTGTTACGTTCTTGTTCTCTGTTCCCTAAAACAGAGAGATTTCTTCCATCTACTCGCTGTTAAAACTGTAAAAGCTCCCAACGCACTCACAAACCTTACTCCCCTGACCATAGTGGCCATTGTTAACCAAAAAACACACACTGGCCATTAATTCCCCTGCAAAATTGCAGACAACACTTTATTAGTAGCACAGGGCTAGAGAACATCTTTCAAAACATTAATATTTCATCAAAATATGTATTTTCCACATAAAAAGTGTCCTTTGTTCCAAATAAAACCTAAAAGGCATTTAAATCTATATCCCTTGAGTTCTCCCGTTTCCCCCAAATTTAATAATAATAATAATAAAAAAAATCAGTTGCTCCTATGACTTCACTTTTCAGAGTGATATATTAGCAGAAAAAATATTTATATATATATTTTCCATCAAAACTCTTCATAGTTTTGGCAAAATAACTATTTAAAATAGTGCAATAGTTGTGTTTTTTAGGGTGCTTTCCCCCACCCCACCCCGAAAATACTAGTAACATTTGCAGCTGTTGCTTGGACAGGCCTGGCCTCACTAGAGAAAATGGGACAGGCACAATCCACCAGGAATTTGTGTGCAGTTTCCACGGAAATGAATGGAAACACTGTGCTCTCCTGTACAATCCCCACAGGATAACTGCCTAGCGGATCACAGTGCCCTGTGCAAAGGGAAAGAGAAACAGGAAGTTATCACAACCCTGTTCTGTGCTAGACTGTTGATCACTGTTTATGTTCCAACCTGAAGCTGGATTGACATACAAAGCTCCTGTAACTTTTTTTTGCCAGCCTTCAGTCTATTACAAGGATTTTAAAGCGTATGTATTCATTTCACATAAGCATTGTCACCTTAAACGTGATACCTTGCTTTGCGTCACGTACAATTTAGGAACACAGAAAGCTTATTTATTCCGAATCATAGACCATTGGGTTCATCTAGCTCATTAACATCTACACAGATTGGCAGTAGCTTGTCAGGGTTTCAAGTGGGTGTGTGGGGTTGTCTTCACCTGAAGACGCAAGGAAGTTGGACCTGCAGCCTTCGGCGTGCACAGAATCTGCTCTACCGCTAAGCGGCAGCTCTTCCCTATGTCCAAGAAATGCGTCAGGCCCAGGACATGATTGTGTCTCAGTGTAGAAAATTTACATTGCACCCCATCTCCCAAACTGACCAATAGGGAGAATCATCCATTGGGCAAGTTCTCCACAGAACTTCCTAATGGATAAGCCCCATGGGTTGATTGAGAAGTGCCAGTCTCCCACACTGATGAAACCCTTAATCTGCCACAGGAGGTAGGTTCCGCACCTCTCCTCTCTGGAAGGGCTACTGAGCAGAAGGTTCAACAAAAGTCCAGGTTTTCAGAACGGTGGCAAAAGGAGTCTTCGATCTTCCCCTACCCATCCAATGTTTCCCCTTCCACTATGGACATTAGGGTATATCCCCCCCCCCCCAGCCCCATATCCACACACTACAATACAAAAGATTTCAAAATGGTTTCTGGAATTTGGAATCTGATCAGGGTCAGTCCATAACTTGGTGGCAGAGCACATGCACAAGTTGTACGAAGTTGCAGATTGGCCTTTAATGGGAGAATCTTCTGCTGGAGACCCTGAGAGCTGCTGCCAATCAGAGCTGCCGATACTGTGCTAGATTGACAAATAGGCTGAGCTGGTGTAAAGCAGCTGTTAACGCTAGCTGATTCTACCACTTGAAAATGGTGGAAACACACACACACACCTGTACTTTTCAGCTTTTAATATAAGCAGTCTTTAAAATTCTTTAGCAGAGTCCTCACAGCAAACTTAGGCTGTATCCCCGGGAGCTCGAATAAGATTTGGCTTTTCCATTTGCCTGCTGTTGATGGGAGATGTATTCTAACCATTTGAGCACCATTCAAGAGCTGTGTCACCCCAAAGGGAAGTCTGGATTTTAAAAAGTGAACAGGACAACCTCTCACTGTACACTTGTTTTGTCGATGCCAGGAAAAATATGGCAGCTGTTAGATCGGAGGCTGAATCCTTCCTCCTAACAAATTACCTGTTCCACAGATACGTATGTGAGAAAGCTATAACTTCGGTGTTGAAATTAGTCTGAGCTTTACCAGTTAGTAAAAAAAATAACGTTTGGAGGGAGCTGTTCTTCCCAGTTGTTCAGCCAAATGAGAGGGTGGGAGGCTGGGGGATCAGAAGAAATGAGGAAGAGATTGGGCAGGCTTTGTCCATGCATCTAGAAATCTCCACTCAAGGCATCCCTTTTTTCCCTCGGAACCCAGCAATGAAATCCAGGGGCCTTCTTCCCGTGCCACCCCTAATCCTAACAGGGGAAACACTGTTTCTGATTCTAATTCATGCACTTCCGCTTCCAATTTATTTAAAAACACCACCACCATCACCACCCCTCAGCCATCTGCTGAACTTGTGATACCTGGGAGCAGAATGTCGGGCATATCAAAAGCCAAAAGGTACGCGACTATCTTGCGACAAGGCAAAAAGAATGGCGTTGGGGTGAGGCGACAGATAGCGACTCCAGAGGGTTCTATCAACCCAGGGGGACCTGGTAAGAGTGGGCTACTACAAAGGGGTCTGAATAGAAGCAGCGCTCCCACTGAGTCAGGGTCTCTTGCACAGAATGCTGCTGCCCACACACGTGTGCACCCGGGAAACACAGGTCAGAGGCAGGCAGGTGCGCACGCACACCCGTTTATCCCGGGAGCAGCCGAGAAAAGAAATGTCAGACACATAAAAAGATTACAAAAGACAAATACTTCAAATAAGGCCTACTCTCCTCCACAGCTCAGCCCAAAGGCTCCTGGGCAAAGGACGTGGCAGTGTGTGGAATCCTGGGAAGAGGGGAGGGAATGATCCCCAACACAAATCATATGGCAGCTTGGCAGAAGGAGGCAGTGCGCCAAAGCAGAAGGCCCGAGAAAAGCCGAGCAGATGAGAAAGCCAAGCGATACACTCCACTGCCTTTTGCACGTGCGAAAGGGGAGAGACAAGGTCCACTGCCTCTCAGGCACAGCCCCCACACCCCAGTCAGTGCAGGGCAGGCTTGCCCTCACTACGGGGTGAGGAAATGCACCCCCCTCAAACACACACACACACACACACAGCAGCTGTACTCCCTAACGGCAGCACCCCCCATTTTTCACAGTCTCTACACGGTCTCTCCAGGGGAGGTGGCATGGTCATGATTGGGCGTGCGAAATCCACTGGCTGTCCATGGGGCGCCTCAGCAACTCTTCCACGTGCCGCGCCACGTCCATCGAGTCATCCAGGTCATAGTCTGCTTCTGGGTCCAGCACGGAGTCGGGGCTGAGATGGAGAGAAAGGAGTAGTATAGGTCAGGTGGGCTGCAGGTGTAAGGTGTGTAGACGGGTTGGGAGAGAACCTTCTCCGCTTCTGAAAATGCGGGGAACTATTTGTGATGGAGCTGTGGTTTTCAAGCCAACATTTCAACACCCTCAGAAAATTACAGTCCTCTGGCTTGTTTGGAGGAAGCCAGAAGAGTTAACTTGGGTTTAAACAGAAGATTATGCAGAACTTACATCAATGGCAGCTGCCCTGTAAATAAGCCAACAAAAATTACCAGCCTGCAATTTTTTTATTTTACTGGTTTGGCAAGAGGCGAGTAACCCATGTTTCTATGTTGGCCAAGGAGACGGAGAATCCTCTTCTTTCGCGGCTAGCAATTAGCCTCTTAGCAGCCTGGTTTTTTTTGTTGTTTTGTTTTTTAAAATGCCCTCTACTGGTGAAGGAGGGACAGGCTTTCCTTCCTCTGTTGTCAGTATAGAAACCAAGTGGCCTGGGAGAGGAAGAACAGAGAAACCTGCCGGCCCACTCACTCTCCTGTACGGAATTTCTGGTTGCCCATAGTTACCAAGCAAGTTATTAAATACAACGCTGAATAATAACAGGTTTGCTGAAGAGCAGGGTGAAGGGCCATGAAGCAGAATCCACTTGCAATGGAGAGCCTCCTCCCGAATATCCCACCCACCCAGCCTTACTTACTTTGTTGGATAAGTGTTGTACAGGGACTGATGGCAGACAGCTGGGGAGGAAGCTTGATCCATGTAGGTAGGCCCTCCAGCTGTAGAGTCTCCAGATGTAGTGGCAAACCTGCAACAGATGGGGACCGCATTGGTAATCATCTCATATGCCCAAGGGACCTTTTGCCCATTGCATTGGGCACCTAAATCCACCAAAGGGGCACTTGATACAGTGGTACCTCTGGTTAAGTACTTAATTTGTTCCAGGGGTCCGTTCTTAACCTGAAACTGTTCTTAGCCTGAAGCACCACTTTAGCTAATGGGGCCTCCTGCTGCCGCCGCCACGCAATTTCTGTTCTCATCCTGAAGCAAAGTTCTTAACCCGGTGTATTATTTCTGGGTTAGTGGAGTCTGTAACCTGAAGTGTATGTAACCTGAAGCGTATGTAACCCGAGGTACCACTGTATAGACAAATGAGGATCACTTCTGTATTAGCAGTCTTCCCAGCCTCTATCCTGCTTTTTTTAGCAATCCTTCGGCCTTCCCTCAGCAGCAACAGCATATCTGTCCCAATTAGCTTATACTCTCCTGCCTTCTACCCACTGCCATTTATTCATTCATTCATTCCAGGAGTTCCGTTTCCTGTTCCCTGCATGCCTTCTATGCCCTGTGTTTTAAGGACCCCCCCATGACTGTCAGTATCTGAAGAAGTCAAAATCCCTCCCTCGCATCATAACTGGAAGCTGGTCAAACAGGGAGCAGACATAGCTGCCAAGAAAATAAACTAAAAAGGAAAGGCTCATCGCAGTGGGAGGGGTTTTGTGGAGAGAAAGACAACCCTGACTGAGAAAGCCACAAGTCCTCAACCATGTCCATTTCCTACCCATTCCTTCCCTTGGGGATAGCGCTGACAAGATATAGACCCAGACATACTTAGCTCCCTTCAGGTTTCTAAAAACACGGATCCGAATGAAGAAGCCATCAACCCATGTTTGGAGATAGGGCAGTGGCCAGAACTCTAGGTTGCGGGGTAATGAGGAGAGATGGCAGCCAAAGGAGAGAATACATCTGCTTCCCACCCCAAATATTTACATTTCCTTCCATTTTTTAAAAAAGAGATTTTAAAGAGCCATGGTACTCACTCTGGCACAACTTGCTTGATCAGTGGCTTCACATACCCATCCCCCGTCTTTGCTGCAAAAGAAAAAAAAGAGGGCGAGGCACTGAGTTATTACATAGGGCATGCAAGCATCTTGTCCAATCAGCTCTATGCAAATAGATGAACAAATTGAAACCGTTTGGTGTTCCCTGTTCCTCCTGTTTGGCTTTATTTGTTTTATTGTCTTCCTATCCTGCCTATTTCTCCAAAGAGACTAAACGTGGCTAACAAACAGTAAATGTGCTCTCAAAGAAATGTGTTGATATACAACTCATTTAACAAATCCCAGCAGCGTAAATAGAATGCAGAATTGCGACAGCAAAAAATAAAACTATTGTATAGTTTTGCATCAGCTGCCTGAAGCTGAATAGTGATGGCGCCTGATGGACTTCAGCTGGAAAAGCATTCCATAAGGTAGGTGCCACAAAGGAAAATGTACCCCCTACTCCTAAGCTGCCACCCATCTTGTATCCCAAAGTCAAGGGAAATACAGTTTGCAGGGAGGAATATAATGAAAAGGCTATCATACACTGGGTCATGCATACCAGGGGAAACCCCTCTGGCTCATGGAGAAGGCAAGATTAAACCTCACCTATAGCCCTTCCTGGCACGCTTTATCCTATCTGTTTTTGAGCTTTTCTAATTTCTGGCAACTTGGCTATTCTGTCTGCAAGAACAGCTGCCAAACATCGTTTTTTTAAAAAAGACACCTTGTTCTCTCCTGGAGCCCCATTCATCACAAAGACATTTTTCCAATAAATCATTTTCACCTGCAATTCCATATTCTCAGCCTCTACACAATCCAACTCTAGCGCCACCCACTTTCCTCTCCCTTTCCTTTTGCTTCTTCTCAGAGCCATTTCTGACCTATGCTATGTACCTGGCTAAACATTACAGTCATTTCTATATATCCCCCTAAAGTAGCCTCTCTCAACCTCAGGCTCCCAGGTGTTGTTGGATTACAACTCCCATCATCCCTAGCTAGCAGGGATGATGGTACTTGTAGTCCAGCAATATCTGGGGACCCAAGGTTGAGAAAGGCTGCCCTAAAGAAAAAAATGTTGCACATACAACAGTGCAACACAGATCACACAAATTCCAGAGCGGGGGAAAACGAGAGACTTGCAGCTGAATTGCCAGAGGCATGCAGAAGAAGTCTGTCTGCGATTAGATGTGAGAGTGGGAATAGACCATGCCTGAAGAGATCAGGTCAGTTTTCTCTTGGTGCTGCAAAACCTACAAAGGACTGGCATGTAGTATTTGGAGAAGACCTCTTCCTTGGGACGGTCAGGATAGACATAGAGGAGGTATGGGAGGTCCCCGAGACGGTCTGCCAGGGTGCGGATGGAGAAGTCACGAGTGGTGAAGGGCATCAGGTTCCAGAACATTCTATCAGCTGTAAGACCCAAGAGCATCATAACTCAGCAGCAGAAACAAAACAAGCAGCTCTGCTGACCAACCAGAAACAGAGACAAATCCCCAAATAAAAGCAAAACACCTACGCAGAATTGAAGGGAGAGGAAGCCTGACAGAGGGCTTTCTGTATGGCAGCTCCTTTGCTCAGTTCCCTTCCCACAGAGGTGCATCTGTATAGCTTTCACCATATGCTGAAGAGGCATTTTTTTTCACCCTGGCCTGTGACACTTTATGTAAGTTTATTCTGTGGGACCTCCTCTTTTGCTGACTCTATACTGCTTCATACTATCTGTAACCATTTCACTTGTCTTATAATTGTAATGGTTTCATCTTTTTTTTAAAAAAAAAATATATTGTGGTGAGCTGCCCTGGGACCTTATGGTGAAGGGCAGGTTAGAAATCTTATAAATAAATAGACACATTTATGACTACTACAAAACATCACTGCTTCAGCAAATCAGGTATGAGTGCCTATTTCCAGAACTGCCTGGTCCCTCAGCTACTGGCCTTCCTGATATAGGTAAGTCAGCCAGTGATGCATGCTCTGGTAGCTTACAAATTAGACTACTACAGTGCACTCTATGTGGTGCAGTCCTTGATGATGGTTCAGAAGCTACAAGTGGTGTATAACACAGCAGCTAAGCTTCTAAAGGTAAAGGACCCCTGACAGTTAAGTCCAGTCGCGAATGACTCTGGGGTTGCGATGCTCATCTCGCTTTACTGGCCGAAGGAGCCAACCTTTGTCCGCAGACAGTTTTTCCGGGTCATGTGGCCAGCATGACTAAGCCGCTTCTGGCGAAACCAGAGCAGCGCACGGAAACACCGTTTACTTTCCCGCTGGGGCGGTACCTATTTATCTACTTGCACTTTGATGTGCTTTCAAACTGCTAGGTTGGCAGGAGCTGGGACTGAACAACAGGAGCTCACACCGTCGTGGGGATTCGAACCGCCGCCCTTCCAATTGGCAAGCCCCAGGCTCAGTGATTTACACCACAGCGCCACCTACGTCCCTTGATGATGCAGCCCTTGATGATGGTTCAGAAGCTACAAGTGGTGTATAACACCGCAGCTAAGCTTCTAGTCGGACTCATATTACACCAGTCTTGAAAGAACCTACAATGGTTACCAGCTCCCTACCAAGCCCAATTTAAGGTGTTGGTATTGAAGTACAAAACCCAAAATGAATTGGGCCACAAATACCTGAAGAACCATCTCCTCCAATATCAATCAGTTGAGATGCTAACATTGACAAGGGAGACTCTGTAAGCAGTAACACCACTTTGTGTGGTTTGGGCATGTGAGAGAGCCTTTTCTGTGGTGTCCCCCAAGTTATGGAATGCCCCCCTGGTGCATCTTGCATTACTGTTGTACAGTTTTTGATCTGAGGTCAAGCTGCATCACTTTACCCAGGCTTTTAAGTGAGTGGATTCCTCCCCACCCCGTCCTGCTGAATTGCTGCACTCTTGTTTTGCAGTGCTTGTGATTTTGTTTAGTTTTGTGGTTTTAACACGTGGTTATAATGAATTGTATCTTGTTTTAAATTGTGGTATTTTATGTAGCCTGCCCTGGCTCAATTCGATGAACAGCAGAATAAAAATATAAATAGCAAAGAAAGTAAATAAGATTTCACACATAACATAGTCACATCTAACCCAACTAATAGGAACATACAGGACAGGAAGTGAAACTAGATGCAATTATAAGCCAGCAATTGTGACGGAGAAGGGCCAAGTTAATGCACAACATGACAAATGGAATGCAATAAACTACAGCTATAAACTTAAAGCTATATTAGCCAATGTTACCTAGAACCCCAGAGACAATAATAGTGTGCTGTTAATGGTAAACAGTTAACTGTTGTTTGCAACGATTTTTTTATTCAATACTCTCAGAGCAGGCAAGGACATAATGCAGTATTTCTTCTGCCAAAAAACCGAACTCACTGTTGTCAAACCTCCAGGCGATTGTGATACCTCCAATCTCAGAGTCACTAAACCTCAAAAGGAAAGTTCCATCTGGCTTGTTGATTAGCAGGTTGTGGGCTTGCTGCTTGTTGACAAAACCTAGAATTGCCCTGGAGAGGGGGGGGGGGGGGGAGAGAGAGAGAGAGAGAGAGAGAGAGACATCAGACTACAAAAAGGTAAGATGTGGCTACTGCAGCCTGTAAAAGCCAGTAAAGGCAGCAAAAAGGATGGGGGAATCTCACCCATCATTCCAGTGAGGTTTCAAGTGTTTCTTCAGGACTTCCATCACCCCATCAAACCACTGCCAGAATGTGTAATTTCGTCCTGGGAGGTTCTCCTGGTTAAAGAGAAAGAAAGATCAACATTCCTGCCTGTTTCTCAGTCACCCTGGGGTCTTGTAAAACAGGTGGAAGGTGTCCTTGGATCCTAAACTAATGGTTTACATAAAGTAAAGTAAATCCTTATAAGACTTGCCACTATCACAAGTTATGGGGAGAACTAGCCATCAGTTGAGAGACACTTTTGTCTTTGGTATGTACCTTGATGATGATCAGCTGTCACTATAACACTTCATTGTCAAAAGACAATGCAATCTCAACTCATTTTTTCACCCAAAAGGTTCTCATGAGCTCCTTTCACAGATTAGGGACAGAGAAAGAATGACTTGCCCTGTGTTACCAAGTCAAGCCAGTTTACACACAGAGCAAGTGAGGAAACATCACAGAAGCTGCGATTTGGTTTTTGAACGTTTTAGAAGTCGAACAGCCTTCTAGAACGTATTCTGTTCGACTCCCAAGGTATGACTGTAGAGCACACACTCACACACCCTTACCCTGTTGAACTGGGCCCAGGAAACAGCCATGCTGTTGTAGTCTTCTAAGAGGTTCATGTTGCTATTGAACAGTTTCTGGGCCAAGAAGAGCAGGTTTTCCTTGGTGAGACCTCGGCTGCTCTGGACCTCCGATTTGAACTTCATGTTGAGGGCCTCGCACAGCTGCGACCACATCACCTTGTCGGGCACGGCGAAGGGCACACGGCCCGGCTCTGCGAAAGCGTTGTCCCACAGCACCGTGGCCGTGGCGTTGTTGTCCTGGCTGCCGTGCACAATCACCACCACAGGCAGGGACAGTGTCTTCACCTGGAAGACCAACTCGTTGCCACCAACGCTGAACTGGGATTCAAAGAGGATGGTGAACTTCTCCTCGGTCACTGACTCGGCGCCGCGTCGGTCGGAGCGCTTGATCCGCTTCAAGGACTGTGGAGAGGTGCCGTGGGAGAGGCAAGCACAGCAGCGGGGGGAGGCGGAGAAAAACAGAGCACAGGCTGTCAAGGCCCTAGAAGTGGTAGCCATCGCTTGCAGACAGCAGTAGGAGAAAGCTATGCCATATATTGAGGCATATTTGTGGAGAGAAAGACGCACAGCGTATTTCGGTCTACCTGGAGAGTTTCAGATGCAGTTTTTGGCATTTTTACCAAAGCTCGTCACACTAGAAGTGGAAATTGGATGGGGCCACTTTATAACACTGGCAAGAGGCCTGAAAACCAGAGAGCAGGGACAGGGAGGACAGATACAAGGGAGTTCCCCCATTCAAAGCTCCATCTTGGCCCTGGCTTTTGGCTCCATATATGGCTCATTTTTCCTCTCTCAGAATCAGGAGGATTAACAACAGACCCTTGGTAGGAAAAATAAAAGCGGGGTGGGTGAGAATCAGTGCAGGCATCTTTGTCTTACCATGTTGCGGAAATGAGCGCTCAGAGTACCAGTCGCCTGGTGATATTCCATCACACAGCAGTTGTTCAAGATATCGCCGCTGCTCTCACTGCCAAAACAAACCAATGGTAGTTAGCAGAATATAAGCCAGTGCACCACAGGCAGTTTAATATCTTCCCATCTACATTTCTGCACCAGTACGACCCTGCTGACATAGCTTTTCATTGCTGCAACAAAAATCTTTTGATTTATTTATTTTTTAACATTAGGCTAAAATTTACAAATGAATGCATGCAAACGTAGACATGGATTCTGAACGGGCTTAAATGGAATTGTCCCTTTTTGCCTTGTGACCTTTCATTGCCAGCCTTGGGGGAAGGCTGGTGCCATGCCACTAAAAAGTTTGCCAGCATGTCAGCTTCCAAGAAGAAAGCCTTTTGCAACACAATGGTAGAGGATGTGAAAAGTCTGCTTGATTGGAAGAAAAACAACACATAAGAGCCCAAGAGCCATAATAGCAGCAAGGGAGCAGTCAGGAAAGGAAGCTTCTAAAGTTCTATGGACTGAAGGCTAGGATGAATTTCACACACTGGCCAAGATTTACATCTCTTAGTTCCTGAACACCTTGCACACCCTTTTTTCTTCAGCCCAGGGACCATATTTCCTTCTGGGCAACGTTCTGGGGGCCACATGGGAGTGGTGGGCAGGACCAGATGCAAAAATGGGCAGAGCAAAAAATGCAAATTCTGCCTAGTTTCTACACATACTCTCCTCTCTAGCCTCCCTCCAGGCAAGCAAAATGCATTATCAGAGTACAGTGGTACCTCAGGTTACAGACGCTTCAGGTTACAGACTCTGCTAACCCAGAAATAGTACCTCGGGTTAAGAACTTTGTTTCAGGATGAGAAAAGAAATCAGACGGTGGCGGCGCGGCGGCAGCAGCAGGAGGCCCCATTAGTTAAAGTGGTACCTCAGGTTAAGAACAGTTTCAGGTTAAGAACAGACTTCCAGAACGAATTAAGTTATTAACCGGAGGTACCACTGTACAATGACATATTCCAGCCAGGCAAAAAACACCTTTCAAGGATATGGAACAAGTCTGGCATGGGCTATGGCCTAAGGATCCCTCCCCCTGCTCTAGTACGGAAAGAGTGAAAACATTCCCTCTACTAACTCCCCTGCTAGTATTTTCCACTTCTTCTACTTTCTTAACAAAATTACACTATGTACTGAAATACAGCTCCCATCCTTTGCCAGCGCTCCATGGCTTAGGATGAGCACAAGTGTCTGTCCTAACCTTGCGAAATCACTCATAGAGTCCCTGCCACATGAGGTGTGTGAGGGTTACACATACTTGCGGGTGCTCTCATTCTTCAGGAGGGCTTTGGCCTGCTGTTCGCTGATGATGGTGGCCTTCACCTGTGGGGGGTTCATGTGGACATTTAACTTTCCACCAACCAGCAGCCTCACTGTGGCTGCAAACTTGGTCTGGGTCTTCAGCACCTGGGGAGGCTGCTTTTCAATAATAAAAGTACTGTGGAGGGAAGGGAGAAATAGAAGGAGGAACTATTTGCAAAAAAAAACCCCAGGACGTTGCAAAGGAAATAATTTACATAACTAACTAGCTGCTATTACTCATTTATGTCCATGCTCTTTCCACCATGGTTGTAAAAAGTCGAAATTCCAGATGTGGAGAAAGCAGTGAGGGCACATTTGCATGATACAGGAAAGTCTTTGCAGTTCAAGCCCACAGTGAACACCATACATTTTTTGCAAATAAAATGAGGAACCCACATGATAAATACAAGAGAAAACTCACACTGGTTTGAACTATCTGGCTTGCAATTTTTTTTATGTGAGTGTATAAACTGCATACATGCATATATGCTGCTGCTTACATTTTTAGTTGTCACTGCAATCTATTTCAATTTTTAAAATTTGTTTATAGCATGCTTTTATTTTTTTTATCTGAATCACAGTTTATATATTTACATTAGCTACCTTGCACTCTATTGTGGAAAGGTGGGCTACAAATGTGTTTAAAATGAACTATTATTGCTTATGCAACTGGTTCTGAATGCTAATGATTTGGTGTATGTACCATTCTATTTTTAATAAATTTCAATTAATACATCTTGCTGTGTATTATTAGATGGAATGACCCCACATCTCTGAACAAACAAAAGTCCATCCACACCTCGATGACTCTCCCACACAAGATTTTCCCTTCTTTCAGCAAGAATGTCCCCACCACCGCTCAAATTACCTAGTCACCAGGGCAGAAATTATGTCTGTGACGGTGGTGTTGATGTCAGCCAACATCTCTTCATTGGGCCCTGGAATGGGCAGCTGCTGACACAGATGTTCAACACGGCGCACTTGCTGGCGGTTCTGGCAGATGATCTCAGCTAGCTTCTCACACCTACAGAAAGAAGAAGCTGGTTTAGGAGCATGGGGGTGGGCAGGACGCCAGAAGTGAGACAGGCTCAATCCAGATAGCACTTTCAGATGATGTCTAGATCACTGCCAATACATCCTACCTATGCCTTTGCTTAGGACACTTCAGCACATGCAGGCTCCCAAAAGTTTGAAAGTGAGTATTGTGTATTCCACCCTATGTAGAGTAGAGCCATTGAAGTTAATGGACATGACTCACTGAGGTTTATTAATTTCCACAAGTCTACTCAGAGTAGGACTTGGTTGAACAACACTCATAGTGCTACAGTAACTTGAGATTGTGTGTGTGTGTGTGTGTAATCTATCTGTGGCTCAGCTACAACTCCCATCATCCTTGACCACCGGCTATGCTGTCTGGGGCTGATAGGAGTTGCAGTCCAATGACACTGGGAAGGGAACAAATTCCCCAGTTAAAAGTCACAGCCTCACCTATAATGATTTAATCTTGTCTGGATTTAGGTTTCAGCCAGTTCACTCATATCCAGCTTTCAACTATGGTAGCATATTGAGCAAGCTTTGCACTAATGATGTATTGGATTTCAAATGATAGCCATATAAACTTGTGATGCCAAATTGTTTTATTAACTGTATGCAATTTTAATTCTGGCGTTTATTTGATATGACATGACTCCGATTTTTGTCGTTGTGTGGCCTTGTAAAGGCTAACTGCTGTATCAACAATACATTTAAGCTGAAACTGAGAGTGCAGGATGCAACAGGACAAAGATGAACATCATTAGCATATGAACAGCACCAACATGTCTCCAGATGATCTCAACCTGCTGTCTCATACATATGCTGAACACAAAGCGGGGAAGAAGTTGTAATCTTGCAGAACTCTCCAAGAAATATTTGGGGAGTAAGGGGCTGCATTTAGCAGCTCCCAAGTTCAGCTGAAAAAAAGTGCTTTGTTTGCAATGTAAGTAGTAGCTCTTGTCACTATCAGGATGTGAAAGTTCAGTCCCTGGTCAGAGTTATTACGGATTCGGCATCTAGAGCGGCGCAGCTGGCAGCATTTTGTTGCTGCTGCCAGTGCTGCAACACTGTTGTTGTTGTTTTTTGTTTTTAAATGATTAATGCTGCAATCTGCTTGATGTATGTAGAGAGCCACTTGGGAAGGGATTACATATTCCACCTCGTTCCTTGAAATTCCTCCACTGTGGCATTAGGAGGGGGCAACTTACTGAGGGGAAAGCCTCACAAGGGAAAAGAGAGTTAGTCCAATGCCTGCCTACGTACATTTCCAGAATCGGCCATGCCCTTCACCCTAGATCCAGTTCTTGGTTTGCTAAATAGCACATGCAGTAGTTCTGCTCTGCCTGAAATCACTCCATCTGATGTAACCTGTAAGCCTCCCACCCTTATCTCAGAGCTGCACATATTCAGGCTCTGATCAGGGCTGTGTACACACAGCAATTCTGCAGAAGCACAGAAAAGCTACAGCATATAAATTTCACTGCTTGCGGAGCAGTGAAAGCTTTCCTTTCTTTTCTTTTTTTAAAAGTATGTTTCCAGCCCTTGTGGCTTTAAAGATTTTCTCGAAACATGTGTCAGGTAACTCTCAAGATGCCAGAGAGGTGGCAAAGGTCAGGGGGCAGCATAGCACTTTGCCTTGTCTTACTTAAAAATTGCATATTTCAGGTTTCAATGTTAAATGATTTGTATTACCTTGGGACTGAGTTTTGATTTATTCTGATGCAGACTTCTCACAGCCTTCTCTACTGTAACTCAGTGCCCTCTGCACACAGCACAAGGAAGTTCTCTTCTCAGTTTTTACCTCGCATTCCTAAGACTGGACCCCCAACACTTAAAAAGCGTGCATCTTACATTAAGCCTCCCCCCATCACCATTCATTAAGTGCGGAACTAGTTGGGAAGCCCCGTTCCCCCTCTCACCACCACCCTGGTTCCCTCCTCACCCATCACCTACCAAGCCTGCAAACCATCCAAAGGGCCCTCAGGGGGCCCGCCATTCCCCGCTAACTGTTGCCGCCTCTTCCACTGAATCAGCTCGTCGTCCAGGATAATGGTTTGTTGCTTGCGGAGCAGTGAAAGCGTCTGCTGGTGCTTTTCAGCCAGCTCCTGTGAAGGAAGAAGAGGAGATATGCATAGAGGAGTTGCCTAGCGCAACGCCGGTGTATACGGAAGGAAATTTGGCCAGGGCTGGAGATGGTAGAGCTCACCACACGATACTGCTGCAGTGTCTGTGCCTCGCGGGTCAGCCAAGCTTCCAGCGATACCTTCCTCTGCTGCAAAGTAGACTCACGGGCCATGCGCTCCTGGGGGTTTAGCTGGGCTAGCTGAGCAAACTGGGCTGGGAAGAGAAAGGAGAGAGTATTAGGCTCCCTCCTGGGTCTCCCCATAATCCCCGCCTGCAAGACAGGGGTGCCTCAAATCCAGCCCTGTCTCCTCAGCTGCTTATCGCTCTGTGCTTCAACAGATAAGCCTAGGGACATGGGTCATTTTGTGCAGGTGCCTAATTATTGTCTTCCAAAGCAACAACTCTATTCCAAACTTAAAAATGGAAAGCGTAATGATGGCGGACAACAAAAAGAGGTTCAAAAACTCTCTCAAGGCAAATCTTAAAAAATGTAGAATAAACACAGACAACAGTGAAACAGTGGCCTACGAGCGCTCCAATTGGAGAACAGCCTTTACCAAAGGTATCATGGGTTTGGAAGATGCTCGAACTCAGGATGAAAGGGAGAAATGCGCTTAGAGGAAGGCACGATTGGCAAACCCTCACCATGATCAACTCCCACCCGGAAACCTATGTCCCCACTGTGGAAGGACGTGTGGATCCAGTATTGGCCTCCACAGTCCCTAACAGACTCACTGTTAAAACCGTGTTCATGGAAGACAATCTTACTAAGCTACGAGTGATTGTCAAAGAAGAAGAAGATCCCAAGTCAGACTGTTGGTCTGTCTAAGCTCAGGAATGGCAACCTTTATACCACTGGTGGTTCTCCTGTGTTTCAGAACAATATCTTGAGATGCCAGGGATTGAAGCTGGGGCATTCTGCATGTAGAGTATGTTACACTCCTTCCTTCAGCTTGCAGAGTGACCTGCTACTTGCCTCCTCTTCCACATACACACACCTTGTACGCGATGGCTTTCTTGGTACTGGATGATGAAGTACTCCTGCGTCTGCTGAAGCCTCTTCAGCTGGTTCTCAGTGTCCTGAGTAACAAGGCGCAGCTCCTCAAAAGTCTGGTTGATCTGCAGGTGCTTCTGAGACAGGGCATCGGCCAGATTGCTAGCTGGCGAGGGACTCTACAGGTGAAAGGAGAGAAGGTTATTGCTGCAGGCAGAGCAGAACTGTTAGACCAGGGCATGGGGAACAGGCACCCTTCCCAAGACTATGAGTTGCAACACACAACTTAGCTCTACTCAGAGCACACCCTTTGAAAACAATGAACTTAAGTTATTCATCTGCCCTGAGTAGAACAGCATTGGTTGCAGCTCTTCATCCTACTTACATCTGTAGCCTCTCGCACCAGGCGCTGCTCATGGTAAAGGATGTGTCTGATGTTGCGCACCAGTTCCATAGGGCAGCGTTCGTACGTATTCTGTAAAAAGAGAAAGAGAGAGAACACAAACAGGCTGAAGTGTTGGGGGTAGAACTAGTCGGGAGGATCAGCTAGTAGCTCCACAGCCCATTCACCCATGAGGAATCCTGAGTGCAACTTCTCTCTGTTGCCCTCCATATTGCCCTCCCTTCCCATCACCGACAGACAAGCCACTGGAACCCACCTGCAGCTGGGTGGCATAGTGGCCCAGTTTGATCTTCAGAAGGAAGCCGTCCTCGCCCACTTGGTGGTCCGCTTTCTTCTGCAGCTCCTGGATCAGTCCCTCCAACAACTGCGTGGCCTTGGCACCCTCCTGGGGGTTTTCCGGGTCGATGGAGTCCCTACCAGTTGGGGTACAGACCAGGTGTACATTTGTCAATCCCAGAGAGCAGCTCCTGCACACCTGCCAACCATTATCTGCCTTATCCAAAACATTAGAAGGTAAGAGGGAGAAAACTGCACCACCTCCAGACTTTCAAACGAGGACAGAAATCCTCTGTCATGCAACAAACCCATGACTTTGTACATTGTGTTAATTTATTTTAAAGAACTACAACCCCCCTTGATTTCTTACAATCACTGAACTAAATTTAAATTCATGTGTCATTCAAAGGAAGGGATTTGAAAGCGTTTAAAAAATTTTTCACTTATCACTCTGACAAAAAGGCCAATTCAATGTATATAAAAATACAACACTAAAAAGGAACAGTAAGGTTTTTTTCCCTCCTGCAAGGCATTCTCAGCATCCTCCCACCTTTGAAACGTACATGGCACATGTATATATATGTAATCAAACTGAATGCTGGTTTAGCCATCAGTCTTATCCTTCCTTGAATACTTCCACCAGACTGTCTGGGTTTTTTTTAAACCTATTATTTTTAAATGCTGCACGTACATCTGTTTATCTGAAATATCCATCACTTAAAACAAAAGGGCACAATCTATTTTAAAATAGTTGCAGAACTGCTCTGCGGTGGGGAAAAAGTGGGTTGGTGATGTGACACGCACTAGCCAATCAGCTCCATCCATAGAGAGAAAATTGTTGGAACAGAGGTGGCAAGTGCCTTTCTGGAGCAGTCTCACCCACTGAAATAATGCTATGTCTGTTCACATGCTAAGTGGATGAAGAAACAAAAACTCAGAAGCAGTGAAACGAAACTGTATGTTATGGAAAGCTGTGATTGCAAGGTGGAAGTAGCAGTTATCAGTTAGGGCCCCTCCAAATTCATGGTGTGTGTGTCGGTCTGTCTGTGTCCTGTAATGTGTCATGGATGCAATACTGCACCAGTGGAGAATTTATACTGGACCGTCCACGCATAATTCTGCTTTATTAGTTGTTCCCTAATGCTTCTCCACTGTTACCACGTCATTGCTGTCTAGAGGGCCACCTTTCTGCCACAAAACTGCAAAAGCAGGACAATAAAATAAACTGGAACACCTTTGGTCTAAACAATAACAGGACTTCAGTAAGAGGTCACAGGTCATGCACTGATTGGAAAACGAAGCAGGATGTCTGCAGCAAAACTTTTGTTGGAGGCACAAACAGTAATAGAAAGCGGGGTTGTGTACAACTGCCCTAAAACTATCATGAGCACCATGAATGCACAAGAAAAAGGATGTCTGGAGAGATCTGGCTCTATGGCACTCAAAAGGCCTGCTCTAGGGTAAAGAAATGTTCTGAAAGGAAGCTGAGGAAAATTTAAAGAGGGGTAACAGTGGCGATTACTGGTTAGGTAGGTACGACCAACCATCTCCAGCAGCTGTGAGATACTCCTTCAAGCAGATCCAGAAGGAAAAACTGGTAACTGAAGGAAGAATGTGTAAGTGCTTTATAAGTTGGGACGAATCAGGGACGCTTGGGAGGCATATGGATCAGGCCTGGAAAAGCCAAGGCATGCTGCTAGTGGTGTGAACCAGAGGATTTGCCAGTATCCCATCCCACCACATTCCTCTGCAAGGCTGAAGATGGTCCTGGACAGCCAGGCCTCGCGCTCACCTACCATGGCTGGCTCTCAATCCACTGCGAAAGGTAATGGCGGACCTCGATGGGAAAGTGCTGCCCATACAGGCCCTGCATCTGCCGCAGGGCATCCCCCTGGAGTTGCTGCGCTTGAATCCACACCGCCATGGCTCAGGACCTGACAGGGAGAGAGACTTGTTAAAAGAAGGGGACACCATGCATAGAGCTTCTGACTCATGCACACTCAAGGCTGCATATACTCAAATCACCCCAATCTCCAGTGGCTGGAGAAAGCCATTTCTGACCCTGGGGAGGAGAGGGGGTTGCGGTCTAGCCCCTCCCCCCCAGGCGCGGGGGCTGTCCTTGGCCCCCGCGAGAATTGGGGGAATCCCTGGGCGTGCCCGCGACCCTGGCCGCCTATCGGCAGGCCGGGGGGAGGCGTGGCTTAACGTATTTTAAGCCGGGCATGCCCAGGGTCCGCCCTCTTCACTCCCGACCAGCCCTACGCAGCAGAACAGGGTCCTCAGGCGTATCGCACTATCTCGATGATTTTATTTTGGCCGCAGACAGTAAGCCACGCTGCACCACTCTTCTAGAGGCTTTTACATCCCTAGCTGGCGAACTAGGGGTACCCCTAGCCGCCGACAAGACAGAGGGACCAGCCACCTCCCTAGTCTATTTGGGTATCGAGCTGGACACCGTGGCCCAGACTTCCCGCTTACCCGTGGAAAAATTGGGGGCCCTCAAGACAGTCATACAACAACTCTTGCCTCTAAAGAAAATAACATTGAGACAGATCCAATCCCTGCCGGGCCATTTGAATTTCGCTTGCAGGGTTGTTTCCCCAGGTCGGCCGTTTTGCGGCCGTCTGGCTAGATTGGCGGCAGGGCTCAAAGCTCCTCAACATAGGGTACGCCTCTCAAAAGAAGTAAAAACAGACCTGGGGGTTTGGTTACAATTCCTAGAGAAATATAACGGTATTTCCTTATGGCAAGATACCATGCAGCTTAATGCCGACCTCCAAGTTCAATCAGATGCAGCTGGGTCTTTAGGTTTCGGTGTTTATTTTCGCGGCCAGTGGTGTGCCAAAAAGTGGCCCTCGGAGTGGCAAGGCCAGCCCATTACCCGGGACCTTACCTTCTTGGAGTTCTTCCCTATTGTCGTAGCCGTACACTTGTGGGCGGATCAATTTCGCAATCACAGGGTCTGTTTCCACACCGACAACCAAGCAGTCGTTGCGGTCCTCACTAGACAGTCTGCACGGTCCCCCAGAGTGGGTAATCTATTGCGTGCCTTTGTCCTTCTGTGTTTAGAACAGAATATCTACTTTTCGGCCAAATTCGTCCCCGGCATTAATAATGATATCGCGGACGCTCTATCTCGTTTTCAGATGGAGCGCTTCCGCTCGTTAGCGCCAGAGGCGGACCAATCATCGATGCCTTTCCCGGAACATCTTTGGAGGATTGGGAGCGAGACATAATGAAGGGAGTATTTGGTGCAGTGGCCCCGTCCACAATGAGATCGTATAAGAAGGCGTGGGCCGAATTTTTGAGATTTCGCGCAAGCATCCCTGGCTCGGGTTACCACACCATTCCCTCTACCAGAGAAGTCCTCCGTTATTTGGCACACATGAAGGAGTTAGGCAGGGCGCCTAGGACGCTCAATATCCACTTAGCAGGGATCTCGTACTTCTGTAAAACATTTTTCGAAAGGGACCCCTGCGCAGCCTTCATTGTGCGCAAAACTCTGGAGGGATGGCGTAGGCAGCACCCCCCTTGCGTTGACAGGAGACGGCCCGTAACATATGAAATTCTGTTTAAGATTCACAAAGCTCTGCGTAAAATTTGCTGGTCAAAGCACGAGGCGCGCTTATTCTCTGCCGCGTTCTCTATTGCCTTCTTTGGCGCCCTACGCGTAGGCGAGGTAGTATGCGAAGGAGATGCCACCCACGCTCAGAGGGGAATTTTGATGAGCGACCTGACCCTTTCTGAAAACGATCTCATAGTGCGGGTTCGGAACTCAAAGACAGATCAGCAAGGCAAGGGGGCCCTGCTCCGGCTGCCGGCTGCTCACGGGAAGGGCCCTTGTCCGGTCCGGGACACGAGGCGTTTTCTTTACCTCAGGCCTAGCGGCCCTGGTCCGCTTCTGATACATGCGGATGGATCCCGCCTTACTAGACACCAGTTCACGAGGGTTATGCGGTCGGCATTGTCTGCATGCGGTTTCCCGGCATCTGAATTTGCTGCTCACTCATTCCGCATTGGCGCAGCTACTACCGCAGTACACATGGGGCTCCCCGCCGAGAGAATAAAGGAGTTGGGGAGGTGGAAATCGAACGCATACAAAGCCTATGTGAGAAGCAATTTGTGACTGTGTGATATACCCCTGACCTTTGGCCACTTGTCTATTTGCTTTCCAGAATCCACGAGACTGCGCATTTGGTTGGTGGGCCACAGCATCATGTACTGGGCCAAGTGTCATGCCTTGAGAACCGGACTGGGCGGCAACCTGAGTTTGCATCCGAGGGTGGAATTGGTTTGGATAGCGCGTAGAGGGATGCGCTGGAGTGAATTCAAACCAGTGGTGATGGCGAGGGCCGCGGCTGAGGGTCCGCCTGATGCCCTAGTGATTCAATTGGGTGAAAATGATCTGGCATACCGCAAGGCGATCGATCTGAGGTGGCACATTTTTGACGATCTGACCGAGCTGATAATTGCATACCCACAAGTTACAATAATTTGGTCCTCGTTGCTTGAGAGGAGGACATGGAGAGATTGTGTGAGCCCAGTGGGAGTAAACAAGGCGAGAAAGGTTTTAGAGCGAGCGGTGGAGCGTAGAGTGGCAGCTCTGGGCGGGTTCGTCATCAGACACCCGAGCATCCAGTTCAGCAACGAGGCCCTCTACAGAAGGGATGGCGTGCATCTGTCCGATGCGGGAAACGACTTATGGTTGAGTGATATCATCGCAGGGATCAGGTCCTGGGTTCGGGGGTTTCCCTAGTAGGAGCTAGGTGTTGGTTACAGGTTTGAAGGTATTGGCGGCGAGCTTTGCTCGAGTGGCGGTAGGCATTGGCTGGGGCTCTATTGTTATGCAAATGGATGGGGGGGAAGGAACGCCATCACCTTCCCCCAGGAAATGGGGTAGTCCGGTAGAGGACTCCGAGGGGCGTTGTCTTGTCCGAAACCTAGCGTGGTAAGGGCCCCCGGCACACCCCAAGCGGTGACACCCGTGGGATCCTAGTTGGCGTACTTCAACAGGCCCTCCCACGGTTCGTGTTAACCCTTCCCGGTCATCATGCCGGGTAGCGGATAGGAGCCAATGCCTAGAGCCAATACCTTCAATTCTCTAATCAATAAAGTTGTGGCCATTTCATGCCCATTAAACTTAAACATCGTGTCCTGTGTCTTTCTTTCTGGGGGGAGGGGTTTTGACACGCAAAGCCATTTCTGACCCTGGGGAGGAGAGGGGGTTGCGGTCTAGCCCCTCCCCCCCAGGCGCGGGGGCTGTCCTTGGCCCCCGCGAGAATTGGGGGAATCCCTGGGCGTGCCCGCGACCCTGGCCGCCTATCGGCAGGCCGGGGGGAGGCGTGGCTTAACGTATTTTAAGCCGGGCATGCCCAGGGTCCGCCCTCTTCACTCCCGACCAGCTGAGAGGTTTTTTCCCATCCCACCCACCCTTAGATACTTAGGCAGCCGTAGGGCGTCATGACCTTGCTATGGACTTCGGTTGGTCGCCGCAAGGGGCCTGGTAGGAATTTTTCCAAGTTGGCAATCTTTCGGCCGTTTGGTTTTTTCGCCTACCTCATAGCAAACGTCACAACTTTCTCTGTATTGGCGGTTAGGCATTGGCTGGGGCTCTATTGTTATGCAAATGGATGGGGGGGAAGGAACGCCATCACCTTCCCCCAGGAAATGGGGTAGTCCGGTAGAGGACTCCGAGGGGCGTTGTCTTGTCCGAAACCTAGCGTGGTAAGGGCCCCCGGCACGCCCCAAGCGGTGACACCCGTGGGATCCTAGTTGGCGTACTTCAACAGGCCCTCCCACGGTTCGTGTTAACCCTTCCCGGTCATCATGCCGGGTAGCGGATAGGAGCCAATGCCTAGAGCCAATACCTTCAATTCTCTAATCAATAAAGTTGTGGCCATTTCATGCCCATTAAACTTAAACATCGTGTCCTGTGTCTTTCTTTCTGGGGGGAGGGGTTTTGACACGCAACTTCCAATTATAGTAACAAAGCCAGACAAAGGACGTCTTCCTCATATAACTCAAGAGCAAACACTTGACATACCTGGATTCTTTTGGAAATACTGCATTGTTTGTTGTATCTTAATCCTCTACCCTTCTTTCCAAAGGACGGATTAAGGAGAGATGAGAGAGGGTATGGGTGTAGTAGGGCAAGCTTTAATTAAGAGGATTGCAGCAATGAAATTCCAGGCTTAAAATGAGCAATCTTATAAAGTGGCTTGGGAAACAAGACCTTCCTGCCTCCTTCCTTATCTGTAAAATGGGAATTATAAACTATTCTCCTCCTACCAGGTTTATTGGGATCAGTGCGACAAAGGACCTCAACACAGTATAAAGTGCTGGGACACAAGCCTGGCCAGAAGCTCTACTTACGTCTCCTGAGGCTCAAACTTCCAAACACCACCTTTGGGCACAAATAGCAGCCAGGAGACATGACTTTATGGCAGAAAACCAGCTGCCTGCACATCTCCTGATCAGGGCCCAACACTTCAAATGCACTTCTTCCCAAGTAAAAGCAGCAGCATAAAGCCCACTTTTGAACAGTGTAATGTGTAGCTTGGCCCTCAGTGGGTAGATCGTTGAAGCTAGGAGGTACTGTCCAGTAGCATATGGCAGGTGACTTTGCGAGGTAGGTCAGGATGTAGAATTAGGTTGTGCCTAAGGGGAGGAAGCAGGCTGTGGTGATTAAAAACACTTT
The DNA here is from genome assembly GCF_964234715.1 of Podarcis melisellensis. Lineage (NCBI taxonomy): Eukaryota > Metazoa > Chordata > Lepidosauria > Squamata > Lacertidae > Podarcis > Podarcis melisellensis. The sequence continues at coordinate 31,868,776 of NC_138545.1, read as the reverse complement.
GCACATACCAGATACACCTTCCTTTAGTATTACTTCACATCGCCCCATACTGAGCACTGGCAATGAGGGGGGCCGGGAAATATCTGACAAGGGCCATGAATTAGTTTTTTTCAGCCAGAAAAGATTAATTGCTGGTGTTTCTTAACATGTTTTGCTGGGAAAATCCTTCCGCCATTGAAAACTGGTGGAAAGGAAGTGGAAACACCCACTGCTTGCAAGTTTGGAGAGAGCTGCAGAGGGAAACCAGAGGGGGAGAAATAACTTCCTCAAAAAGTGAATGGCTCGCTCAAATTCTGAAAACGAAGTGTGTCAGAGGTCATAGAGTTGGAAGGCATGCTGAGGATCATCTAGTTCAACCCCCTGCAATGCAGGAATCAAGGCTACTTTGAAGCTATGAGGCCTCTGGTGTGAAAATTCCTTCTCCCTAATTTGAGATCTGTGGAAAGTTATTGCGGCTCCTCAATGGGGCAAGTGGTATATGTGTGTATGACTACACTCATGCATAGGCACTTTGTTGGTTACGACTTTACATATTCAAGGGCCGAACTCTGAAGCTAAGGCAAATGAAGCTGGCGGTTTGCATTCACCTGGATTTGTGTTTTAAAAAATCTCTATTGACATCTAAAAGAACAGTAAGGGCACCTTCTCTTAGAATGGGCTCATGGGCCAGAATCACCACTCTCTAAGCACTTTTTTCTTTGTGTGGCCCCAGAGGAACCCACTGAATTTGCTTGTGGCAGAAGTGTCTGCCTGACTGGTGGCATTGTCACTGTAATGCCAACAATGGGAATATTCTTCTTTCTCCAGCACTCAGGAAACAAGAAGGAACATTGAGATGTAGAACCCAGTGCTGGGATCCCCAGTGTGGGACTTGTGGGCACTACAGCACTATCAGACACCCCCATGTTGCTTGCCAATGACCCCAGTCCTGCTCAATTTTAAGTTTACTCTTAATTGAGGATTTATTTTTTGCTTTGTTTGTCTGCCTGCTTTTTTTGGTCTGTTTTCTATTGATATGGGATGTATGTGTTTATCCTGTTCATCACCAACTTTTATTCTATGAAATGAGCACTTTGCGGTGCTTGTAACAGATTTTTAGATGTCCCAGTATGGCCCTTGGCTAGACTGAGGACCCCTGAGCTAGTGGGCAGCAAATGAAGCGTTTCAAGGCTTTTTAGCTTGGGGTGGGTGGGTAGGAAGGCAACTGAAGGACAAACAGCACTTTTCATTCGGAGATTCACGCATGAGCAATCTCTTAATGGGAACACCTGTGTGGTTTTTAATAAATGCAGGCATGGAGAGCCTGCTAATATGATTGGGCAAGGATACGCGTTAAGCTTTCCTTTCACCATTTATTGATCTAAACCACCACCCTCGCCAAGTTGTTATTTTTGCCCACTGTTCATTCTATGGAATGGAAAAAACTTTCCCAAACAAATTACCACCCCCACTGTGGTTGCATTTAGCAAAAAGAACCCCGTACAGCGGGAGACCAATTATAGTTCTCTCGTTGCGTTTCCTCATTCAGGGTACTTATACCTCACTTTTCAAAGCAAGGAGCCTTCGCGAAGTGGCTTAGAAAGTCAAGTTCTGGAGGCAGTAAAGCTTCTGAATACCAGTTTGCAGAAAACTCTAGGATGTGAGAGTGACCTGGTGCTCCAGTCTGTTTGCAAGGTTTCCCAGTGGCACCAGGCTAGGCACTACAAGAACAAAATGCAGGGCTAGATGGGCCACTGGCTGGATTCAGCAGGGCTTCTTCTTATGCAAACCCCAGAGGCTGCTCAGCATGGCTTAACAGAGTGGCTGAGTCACCTCTGCATTTGCAGCCTTCCACACACACCAGCTGGGGTGGAAGATATGTGGGGAAGTGGTCAGGCAAATCACTGCAGCTGCCTGGACCTGGTGCAGTGACTGGGCCTGAATTGAGCCCAGTGCCATCACATGATGGCTGTAGAACCATTGAGCTCAGCCCCTCACTGCAACAACCCATCCTGGATCCCTCTGCTTGCTGCGGGAGTCCTGATGACAGTCCTTCTATACCTTCTCGCCACGTTCAACAGGAGGAAGCTGAAGCTGTGTGCCAGAAAAGTGGCACTGGCATCGCTCCCATAGGCAGAGGCCAGCAGGTCTGGACAGAGGGAGACCTATGCGCAATACGGCACGAAGGGGAATTGGGTTTGTGCCCTTGCAATATTATGAACAAGTACAAATAAATAAAAAAATCCATACGAGTTTAAAGCTGATTAATACTAGTGTAGTTTAGTAATGACATTATAAGAGGTTTACAAAATTCTAAACGCTGGGGGTGGGGAACAGATGGAGGAAAATCTCTTTCTCTCTAACACTTGGGATGTCATCTTGACATTGATCGATTGGATTGAAAAAGAAGTACTCCTTCATGAAACTCATAATCAACTTTAATGGAATTCGTTGCCACAAGAGCCTAATTTGGGCGTTTGAAGGACATGTGGAGGAAGAAAGTGTGGAGAGGCTGTGGAGCCACTTGTGTCAAGCTGCTCTGCCTTGTCCCCCCACCAGCTCCACCTCTACCCTTCATAGGAGCACTGGCTAAAGAATGAATGAACACAGAACACTGCCTTACACAATGTCAGACCACTGGTCCAAACGGCTCAGTCATGCCTACACCGACCAGCAGGGGCTGTCAAGGGTTTCAGACACGGGACTTTCTAAGCCCCGCCGGGAGATGCTGGGGATTGAACCCAAGGCCTTTCAAATGAAAAGATAATGCTCTACCACTGAGCTATGGTCCGTATAAAGGTAAAGGGACCCCTGACCATTAGGTCCAGTCGTGGCCGACTCTAGGGTTGTGGCGCTCATCTCCCTTTATTGGCCAAGGGAGCCAGCGTACAGCTTCCGGGTCATGTGGCCAGCAGGACTAAGCCACTTCTGGTAAACCAGAGCAGTGCATGGAAACGCCTTTTACCTTCCCGCCGGAGTGGTACCTATTTATCTACTTGCACTTTGATGTGCTCTCAAACTGCTAGGTTGGCAGGAGCTGGGACCAAGCAACAGGAGCTCATCCCATCACCGGGATTCGAACCGCCAACCTTCTGATTGGCAAGTGCTAGGCTCAGTGGTTTAACCCACAGCGCCACCCGTGTCCCATATGGCCTGTACAGAAGCTGATAATCCGAAGGAGGATTCTTCACGTTTTCAGCTGAACACACTTAGTAGAATCCTCCCCCCTGTGCGCTATCGGGGTTCCTAATCACAGAGAGGATTTGAAGAGTGTTCAGCCAAACATGCAAAAAAAGCCTCCTCAGACTTCCCCACACAATGCATGATTGCTGGAGGTAAAACCAATGAGGAAGTTGGGGGGGTGGAGGGGAAGCAGGGCTGGTGTGCATGGCCCCACAACACTTCTTTTCCTCCCATGTGTTCTTTGAATGCCCTGAGATTTTAAGAAATGGGATCGTGCAAATTCACAGAGGTCAAGTTTATCCATAAGCTATGAAGCTGTGACAGCTAAATGAAACACCCATGTACAAAGGCAGTGTGCATCAATATCAGGTGCCAGAGTAGGGAGGGTGGGAGGAAGGGCAGAGCAAAGTTAACGGACTTTCCAGGGACTTATGGCTTGGCTGCTGTTAGAAGAATAACACTGGGGGAATGGGCTGTTTGGTCTACTCCAACAACCCCATTCTTCTGCGGATCCTGGGAGCTCACTTACAGTCAGACACCTAACCCACAAGAACAAGAGTGTGATGATAGACTCAGCTCTACCACTGGATCTATGGGTGCTATTTTGGGCAGTGAGACTTCCCAACCACTACAAGTTAGTGCCAGCTTCTATTTCGGCCCTGGGCAGCACTCAAGCATGGCAGTTTATTTTGGGCTGTTGGGTATTCAAGTTGGTGTGTGCACTTTATAGCAGGAATAACAAACGCAAGCATAGGAAGGACAGATGGGGGGGCGGAAAGGCCTATTTAAATAAAAGCAAAGCTCTGCTCTGTCTCGTTTGGATCCAAAGCCTGACAGGCCAGATTCAGTGGCTGGAATCCTAGGAGATGATGCAATGGTAACTGAAAAGGAGGTGCAGTGTGTGTGTTTGTCTAAGACAGCGAGAGCAAGAGAGAACAAACTGGGCAATTATTGGCCACAGAAGCACACAACATACTACCGCTAGTTCAGAAATTTAAAAAATGCAAGTGCCTTTCATGCCAAAGGGCAGCCTGGGATAGAACAAGCTGGACTGACAAATGTGAAATGACCAACTAGGGTGACACACCTCTGCTTCCACTGTATCATGAGGGTGTGAATGGTAAATGAAGCAAGTGTTTCTCTGTAGTGGAATCACTGCCGTCTTTAGGCATACTTTGCATGCCATAGCTTAGCTGCAGTGCTGTGAACGCATTCTGCCCAAAAGAAGATGAACTCTGAACTTTACTCTCCGCTGTGCATGACATTCAGCCCCCTGGAAAATAAATTTATCCATGTTCCTAGTTCCTACATGGACCTGCCTGGCCATTTATATTTCCCTTGGAGACCCTGCTCCATGCTCACCATCTATAAGTGAGGTGGGCAATTACAGGAGACAAGGCTTTTCCAGTTGTGGCACCCCAGAAAACTCCCAGAGAAGTCTGCCTTATGCCATTATCACCCCCCCCACTCCAGCCTTAGCTAAACATCTTTTTATTTGCTCAGGAATGCTATTTCTGAGATCATTTTGTTCTAATTTTACTAACCGCTTGATGCAATTTCTTGATACATGTTTTATTTTATCTATCCTATTTTATGTTACATATATACTGCTCTGAAAGCAATGATTGAAGACCACATAATAGATCTGTGTAGGTATGGATGGAAGAGATGGAAACTCCAAGCTTTATCTTTGCTCTGAAATGCCCCAATATGAGAGAGAAACTACACTACTCCAGGAACAGGCATCATTTGATGGAATGCAAAAAGCGACTTATTCCAAGTTTTTCCCTAGCAAGTTATGAGCCTGGCAAGGCTTAGAAAATGGTACTTCCAATGCCATAACCTTTTCCTCCCCTTTCAGCTCTGTAGGAATGCTCTGCCCCCCCTTTTTAAAAAAATGTCAGATTCTAACTTCATTGGGTGGGGGGCGGGATAAGGTAACATCTGGTAAAGGACCTATTGCCTGCCTTGGAAAGACAGACCTTTTACTGTATGCAATTTCACCATATTAAAAAATGCTCCAGAATCCAACAGCAATGGCACAGGAACTGAAAAGGACATACAGCTCATACTTTTGATAGTCACTGTTGCAGATCACCAGCTGTTTTGACCATGTGCTGCTAACGTCAGCATGTCACCTTTCCCCCCCCACGCATCATGCATCACCATCACCTCGTTCTCCTTGCCTCTACAAAGCCAACCAACCACCATCACAGAAGCAAATCCCATGCACTCTATTAAGCAAGGCCTACAATAGCAACGATGGGACGCGGGTGGTGCTGTGGGTAAAACCTCAGTGCCTAGGACTTGCTGATCGTGTGGTCGGTGGTTCAAATCCCCGCGGTGGGGTGAGCTCCCGTCGTTCGGTCCCAGCTCCTGCCCACCTAGCAGTTCAAAGCACCGCTAAGTGCAAGTAGATAAATAGGGACTGCTTTATAGCGGGAAGGTAAACGGCGTTTCCGTGTGCTGCTCTGGTGCTGGCTCGCCAGCTGCAGCTTCGTCACGCTGGCCACGTGACCCGGAAGTGTCTTCGGATGGCGCCGGCTCACGGCCTCTAGAGCGAGATGAGCACGCAACCCTAGAGTCAGACACGACTGGCCCGTACGGGCAGGGGTACCTTTACCTTTACAATAGCAACAGTAGTGTTCCCACCTTGCCTCTTGATGTGAAGGCTGGAGAACAGGGAATTGACAAGATCATAGAATTGTAGAGTTGGAAGGGATCTTGAGGGTCATCTAGTCCAACGCCCTGCAAAGATGAAGAGAATAAAAGCATTAGAGCAGAGCTTTCCTAAGTTTTCATATTGGTGATACACTTTTTTTTTTTTTGCATGGATCATTTTGCGACACAGTAATTCAGTTTTACTAGCAAACCAGAGTTTAAACTAACCGTTTTCCAATGCCAGGAGCATTTGCACGACACACCTACGCACTACAGCCGAAACACTAACATGTCGCGACACATGGTTTGGAAAGCTCTGCGTTAGAGGGAGCATCATGACCGCAAGACAAAGGGGAAGGAAGATAGCTACTCCCAAGGAGGAAGAGGGGCTGCAGTAGGGTCTGACAGAAGCAGGGCGAGATCAGTTAAAAAACCCCAACAACTAATAATTTTTAAAAGCATGTTCAAATTAAGAAGAGATTCCAAAGCAAGGTTAAGAAAGAAGTAAAATCCACTCAGTTGTTGCAGGATCAAGGCTGAGCTTGCCAACGTCCTGATCCTTGGAGAAGAAAAATAAAACTTCTGGGCCATTATAGTGCTTCTCAGCTTCTGACTGGTTTAGTACTTTCGTCATGATGTGAAGGAAAACACACTCAGTGTGAAGTGTGATACCCAGCTCATTAATTGTACGAAGGCCACATGTGAAAGAGAACTGAAAGAACCCTCTTGGGTTTTCTGTGCTTGACCAACCAAATCCACATTGTTATACCACTGCTACCCTCCCATGACTGCTGTGCCTTTAAACGGCGTGTTTGCAAAAAATTAAAATAAAATAATGTGGCACATGCAGATATACCCAGAGTTGAGATATGGTTGCACTGCTGTCTTGTCATCCAATTCCATTTCTATATGATACCATCAGATATAAATTATACATTAGATAATGGTGGTAATTGTTTCGGTTCTGGCTCAGCTCTTCCAATGCTTGTTAGATATACAGTCTTCCCGCCCCTCCTTGTCAGTCACCACACGCAGCTTGACAACTGGGGACACCGAAAAAGGGTAGCAAGCAGGCTCTTTACCTTGCTGAGCAACTGCATCTTGCCCCTGGAGTACCAGTGACTGAACACCATGGGTAGGCAAACTAAGGCCCGTGGGCCAGATTAGGCCCAAGTGCCTTCTGGATCCGGCCCATGGACGGTCCAGGAATCGTTGCGTGGTTCACCAGCGCGCACATTCTTTCCCTCTCAGTCAAGCCTCCCTCTCCCTCACACGGCAGCAGCGCCTCCTCCCTCCCTCCCCCTGGCTTCTCCCACCCTGCTTAGAGGAGGAAGGGGGCTGGGCTCTGTTGGTGCCAGCAGTAGCAGCGCTTGAGTGGCCGCCATTTTAAGCAGCCCCTTTCCGGAGCCCTTTCGCGCGCCACTCACCATCCCGCTGCCCACGTCGCTCACAAGACACAGGTAAGCAGCTACTGGGGCTCATGGTGCTCTTGCATCGTTTTTGGGTTTCCCCCAAAAAATATAGTCCAGCCCCCCAATGGTATTCAGCAGGGGTCAGCAAACTTTTTCAGCAGGGGGCCGGTCCACTGTTCTGGCCCCCTGCTGAAAAAGTTTCCTGACCCCTGCTGAAAAAGTTTCCTGACCCCTGCTGAATACCATGGGGACAGACCATTGTGATAACCTTCCTTCCCAGTCTCCTCAGCCACAGGTTTCTCCACCTTTCACATGTACAACGTAATTGTTAGCCCTCTCATACTGCTACTGTCATAGGGGAAACCCATGCCTAATATGCTGTGGAAGCAAATGTGAGTCTGGGCTGGAAACTCTCTGGGAACGTTGTGCTGGGGGAAAACCACACACACCAAGTTGATCAGTTATGCCAATTCACAGCAGCCACTGAAAGCAAAAGTAGCGAGCCTTGAGTCACGAGCCACAAAGTGACTCCAAACTGCAAAAAACAGGAAAACGAAACGAAGCTTTTCATATTGGAGCATTACCAAAAACAACAACCTACGCCAAAGGAAAGTCCTCATTACCCCGTAGAGAACTCAGCAATCGGTCCATGTATCGGGAAGCGTGATCTATATTGAAAATGTGTCAGGGCTTAGAAACCCCACAAGACTAGTACATGATTAAAAGCCATCCTGTTCCACAGGCACTTTTACACAGGGAGAACTGTCCCAGCTCTAACAGCTAATAAGGTATACATTATATGCCATTAGTTCATCTACAATTGTTGTCATATAAGCTAGCCCTCTGTGCCCCAGTGGTTTGCCACAATTTTTGCCTGAATCCAGTTAATTCAGAACCAACCCGCACATGAACAAGTATATTTCTAATCACTTTTTTAAATAAAGCCACAGCAATGCCAGAACCACAGACATGTTTTTTCTATGCAAAGTAGCAGAACAGCCCTCCTGCATGGAGATGGGGGTGACAAAAGATAACAAGGTGAGCCAGCCTTAAGTTGCACACAGGCAGACAATGTGTGCTGTGTGGTGACTTGGGAGTGGGAGGTATAAACAATGCAAAGACATTGCACTAAGCTAGCGAAGATCTACCCTTTTAAGGCACAGAAGAAACCCCAGTAGATTGGAAGCCCTGTCTCTATGAAATTGGGTACAGGTGAAATGTGAAGCCTCCCTGGTTCAAACTGCCCCCCATGCTACCCTCTCCTGGTTCTATGGCTGTCTAGGACTGGAAAAACCGAAGATTTGTTGAGCAGCAGGCAGGATAGCGGGTTACATTAGTGGGTCTTAAGTTTGCAAGCCTATGCCAGATGGCTGTGAGAAACGAGCCTCATAGAAGCAACCTGGGCCCCAGTTCTTGCTGCTGCTGCTTCTCCAGCTGCCCCCTGACAGGAAGACGCAATTTCCTTCCAGAAAATCAGCTGCCTCTAGTAAACCAGCTTCCTCCCACTCAACGTTTAACAGAAACATTCACCCACATGCTTGTACTGCCTGGGAGACAAATGCACCATACTAGGAACTTCTGGATTCGTTGTAACAAAAGACTGGATTCAGTTCAAATACAGAGCAACTTCAAAACATAGGGATAAACAAGAGTTACCCTGGGTACTGTGCAACCAAGGGAAACCCGCCCCCAAAACAAATGCAAGAAAATGCAGATTTTGTACTTCACATAGCCATCCTGGTGAGCAGGGATGCCCCTTCGGTTCAAGAGAAATAGACCTGGGCTTGGATCCAGAGATGTGCAGGTGGTAGGCAGATTACTTTCCTATCTCCTGTGTCCCCTGGCAGCTTTCTGAATCCGGTAAAAGACTTCTGACGGTTGGGGGGAACTCACCAGAATTGGGTGGGTTGTGGCAAGAGGGTTTTGTGTGTGTTACAGATAAATGAATAACCTGAGTGGAGCTCTCTCTTATGGGTGATAATTCCGCATGATTTTTGGCATTCCCCTGTGTCTCATTTCCCCACAGAACAGCCATTAAGAGAATTTTCAGAAGGGCTGGATAGGTCTCCTTTCAGCATCATTTCTTTAAAAGCCAATTACTATTGATGTAGCCAATGTGGTTATTGGATTCCCATCTCCCCTGGTCAGCGTGGACAACCACAATCGAGGACACTCATGTTTGCTACCCCTGCTTAGATAATAAAAAAATGGAGGACAACATACTCTGAAGTACCTAGCTTTAGTTGACTAATATGGACAGGCAAAGGCCGTTATCCATAGGAGAAACATGCACAGGGTCCACAAACCCATTGCTGCACAATTTGTAAACTTCTTTTGTTTTTTTGAAGAAAGGCAAAAGGCCCAGTGCATCTGAAGAGGCTTTTTCGAAAGCAAACCCTGAAGAGGCTTTTCAAACCACTAGTCCCTAAGGATCAGGATCAGTTCCAACAAAGCTGGAGGGCACTTGGTCAAATCTCTGAAAGTTGTGAACTTCATCCTTATTAGTCAGTTCATCTGTACACAAAGACTTGATTCTACTGGGTAACTTAAGCAGACTAACTTAGCTGAGATATGATTCCAGCTACGCGATTTCATTCCCCCACAAAGTTTTAACAATGTGACTTGAATGATCACCACAACCTGGAAGGTTTGCAAATGAACCAGAAAGAGGAATGCAAATCTTTGGTGTTTGTTTATATATTTTAGCAAATGTATCCACCACCTTTGTATCCAAGATGCTCAAAGCAGAAAACATTGAACAATTTAAAATGAAACACACAAGCTAAAAAATAATAATGGAAACAGAGTGACTGATAATATAACAGATGTGAAGATCATTAAGAAGGGCACCAAACAGAAATCTCTGAGCAGCTATGTAAATGAGAGCCAAGGTGGTTAAGAGTATCAGTATAGGACTTGGTAGACCTGTGTTCAAGTCTCAACTTCAGCCACATAAAAGCTCACCTCACTGATAGTCTTGGGATAGTTACTGTATCTCAGCCTTACTTGAGGATAAAATGGGCTGGGGCAGAACCATGTGCGCCTCCTTGGGGGGAAAATGAGGTATAATTAAAAAAATAAAATAATTATCTGGATTTCACCCCAGAGAAAACTCTCTTCTGTATTCTAGCTGCACATTCATCTCATGCAGGCAGGATAAATGAAAGCCTCCTCGATTAAGCTTATTGAACATGAACTTTGTTGGACTGGTCATGTGGTTCAGATGCCTGATTTTTATCTTCCAAAGCAACTACTCTATTCCCAAATTAAGAATGGAAAGCAAAATACTGGTGGATAACAAAAGAGGTTTAAAGACACTCTCAAGGCAAATCTTTAAAAAATGAAGTATAAGCACAGAAAATTGGGAAACACTGGCCTGCGAGCGCTCCAATTGGAGAACAGCCTTTACCAAAGGTGTCTAGGACTTTGAAGAAGCATGAACTCAGGATGAAAGGGGAAAACAAGCTAAGAAAAAGGCACGTTTGGCAAATCTTCACCGTTATCAATTATCGCCCGGAAACCTATGTTCCCACTGTGAAAGGGCATGTGGATCCAGAATTGGCTTCCACTGACACACCGTTAAGAACGTGTTCATGGAAAAAAATCTTACTCAGCTACAAGTGATCGCCAAAGAAGAAGAGGAGGAGGAGATTGGACAGAGTAGATGGCATTCTCCCTTGTCTTCATAAGCAAACTGGTAGTCCATTTTATGAATATTGGGCAATTCCACACAAACTGAACAAAAACACAGAATTGGGTAACAGGTGCAGAATTCTGCACCCCAGGAACCTGAGCTTGCTTTTTATAATAAATAATAATAATAATAATAATAATAATAATATGTTTCTTACCCTTATGACTGCCAGAACAGGCTTCAAATGTCTGTGTAAAGCCAATGCCTAGTAAGATCCAAGAACCAGAACAGGGATGCAGAACAGGATTTTGAGCGTTCAAGAAGTGGAGCTTCAGTGCCCTGCAGCCCCTTACTTTACTATATGATTTGCAGAAGCAAAATAACTGTTTGCAAATGTGCATGAATTTGCTGAAGGCACAATCTAGTCCATCTGTATGTAGGCTATGAAGTGCAGTTTCATCAGCCACAATAGCATTTTATGCAGTCCATAGTGGATTTCTACAACTTACTAGGACATAATTTGATTGGGGGGGGGGGCAGGGACAGCAGGAAACAGCCAAGGGTTAATAAGGAAGTAATAACTTGACAAGGACTCTGAATGTAAGCAATTTTGCTTATAGTAATTTTGCCAAGAAAAACAGCAGCAAGCTGCTTTGCTAGAAAACCATGGGGGACCCTAATCCCTATGCATGCTGCCCTGTCAGTATAAACATCTTCAATTAAAGATGTACCCAGGCCTGATGTAATGAAGGCTCCCTACTGGATGTGGCAAACAACTATCAGCATAAACTGGAAGCTGGTAGAGTTTTATAAGCACTAGAATAATGTGCTCCCAAAGCGCAAGTCCGCAATTTAACACCTGTATTTTATACTAACTGAAGTTTCCAGCAGGTTTCCAAAACGGTAGCCTCAGGTATAATGCATTACAGTGTCCAAGAGGCTCTCATGTCCAAGAGAGAACGCAGCTGGCCCACCAGTCTCAGCTGATGAAAGCCTTGATCCAGCCCACTACAAATTTCAGGCTCCAGGTTCATCACTTCCACCACCTCCTGGTTCAGATACAAATGAGAAATGCAGAGTTGCTTGTATTGTGAATACTGATGACACCTCACCCCACTGCATTCAACAGTTTCTTGCAGATGTTACAGGGCATGGGAGAAGATGATGGGACTGTGAGACCTCACAACATAAACGCCACAAGGCCCAGCACAACCAATGTGGCTACGAAAGAACCAATAATAAGCAATTACTCCAACCGAATAGGGGAGGAATCACCAAAACTCCATGCCACCAACTCTTTGAGAATCTACCCAGAAGGGCACCGTAGGTCAATGGCATCAATTGAGAGGTGCAGGGGAATTATCCGGGCTGCACTCCTTCTCCCAGCATCCAGCAAGGTGACCAAGGCAGTTTCTGTGCCAAAACCAAGCCTGAAACCTGAAGCCATACTGGCATGTGTCCAGGAAATCAGTCAAATCAATAATTCCTGGAGTTGCCTGCTACCACCCTTGCCCCAAAAGGGAGTATATGTGACCAGCTTATTACACTCCTGAAATGCAGAAGAATTTCTTCAGGAGAAGCCATGTTCAAGGGAGGCATTAATCATACCCTGCTTCCAGAAAGGCAACACCCTCCCTGGGATCATCAGCCATGATGGGTTGAGTAGGCACCCCCTCTATACGCCTTGCCCATATCCTCAGGCCACAATAGCATTCATTCCCTTAAAACAGGATCAGATTACTGTATGCCCTTGATGTATTCATTAACTTTACTGCATGATATACAGTATTGCATTTGCAGTTTTCAATTGGATTCAAGCAATTTTTAAAGTCAAGTGTCTTGCAAAAAACAGCATGCTTGTGAGAGTATGCCCCAAATGTCTTGGAAACACTCCTGTGGGTGACACACTAAGAATGCAATGGTGGCAAAGTATTGTTGTACACTGCCATCATTTATACACTGTTTTATTTATTTCTCTGCAGATCTCAGGGCAGTTCACAATACAGTAAGCAAAATCATACCCTCTCAGCTGTGTTCAAGTGTATTCACATTAAGTTTAATGCCTCATGCTATCAACTTTCCTGTTTCATCGTCCCTAGCTCTCTGGTAAAACAAGGTGCCAATTGGACCCTGCAAGAAAATTTAGGTTCTATTGCATCAAATGCCCAGGCCAACTCCTCACCCAACCGTTTGGCTAGGGCAGGGATACCCTATGTAGCTCCCTCCATATGTTCTAGACTGCAACTTCCATTAGTCAACACGGCAAGTAGTCAGGAATAATGGGAGTTGGAGCGCACAACATCTGAAGGACATCAAACACCTTTAAATGGGGTTCAAATAAGAGTGCCAGCCATACCAAGTAGAAACTCCCAAGGAGCCTCAGGTATCCTCTAGAGTCCATTACCCTCCAGAAGTGAAGAATTTCAATAAAGTTTGCCATTTTGCATGATGAGTGAATTATTCCCTTTTGCCAGTCCTCAACTTTCTGACAATCATTAGTTATTCCAGTATTACAAGACAGCGGGAAAAAGAATGCTTCTCTTCATTCATGTTAATAAACCAATTATTTCCCCACCTTTTAGTCTTAATAACAAAACAACTAACACACACCAAGCCCTTGAGCCCTTCATCATAAGAACATTGTGGAAAAGCACTAAGCCACAACCCTTGTACATCTGTACACAACACAGACTACAAATATATTCATATTTAATTTTTGGCAGAGATTTATTCCTTCCCACAGCACAGCCCCAGACTATGAAAATCTCTCTCCAGCTGTCCTGACCCAGTTGTTATCTGCGAGCTGCACCATCCTTCAAAAATTAAGAGGACTTAAGACAGTCATAACCTGGAGGATTAGTAGCCAATATGTAGCCCATAATAGCTCCTGCTAAATAAAGAGGGCACCAAGCTCTATCAGAGTGCAGCCTACCACAAGGTTGGGTCAGACAGAAAGAACTTGAAAGAAAGTGACACATTTCAGGGGGAGAGAAGGTTCCAAAGAGGGAAAAAAAACCACACACACACACACACACACACACACACACATATATATATATATACACACACACACACACACACACACACATTTATGAGGCCGAGGAAGGGAAAGGCCTCAGGAACAGCCCAGGCTCTCCAGCAACAGTACACCAACTATAAGCAACAAAGAGAAATGTTGAATTCTAATTCTTAACAGCCAGGAAAACTTCTTACTGGAATAGCCTGCTGAAAGATTGTACAAAGCCATACCTTCTCAGGTATTTTTTATTTTATTTTTTGACAGAAGGAACAAAAATCTGCATCACGTTTACATGAGTTTTAGTTATAGCTTTTCTCCCCCCCCCCCCCCCCGGCACAACTATGCAAGTTCAAAAACTCTTTCTTCCAATCCACAGCAATAAATAAAATGCAAGACAGAACAGGAGAGGGAAGCTTGGAGAATGATAGATTGTGGAAGCCGCACCCTGTCAATCTCTAAGCTTTACAATGGAGTGATAGATGCCCTCTAAACAAGAGCAACTAGAAACATGAAAGATTGTGAAATAAGAGCCACTAGACACCAACAATTAACTGAAGAGATATATCAGTGTATTAGATAAGGCCTGCCTTCAGAAGAGCAGGGGAGTTCACAGCAATGCTAATTTCTCAGTTCTCTATTTTCCACCCGTTACAAATGTTCTCAAAATGAGTATATGGAGAAGTGGCCATTAGATTTGGACCTTTGCTTCAGAGTATTCACAATCCACATGTTTCTCATATGCACATATCCAACAACCTTCTGGGAAGCTGAATGGCAAGTGCATGTTTTGAACCATGCCTAGTGATTGACCAAGACATGTGTTTTCCAGATACTCTCCCGCCTTCCTTGCGAGAGGACTAGGGCTGTGTAGTAAACTGGTACTGAAATAACATTGTGATAAGCAGTTTCAACAAGACAGTGGTACCTCTGGTTACGGACAGGATCCATTCCAGTGCTCTGGTCAGATCCTGAGGTTTCCGCAACCGGAGGGACCGCTTCTGCGCACGGTGGTAGAGTGCTTCTGTGCATGCGCAAAAGCAGTCTACCACTTCTGCGCATTCAGCAAAAAACTGGAAATTTACTTCTGAGTTTGCTGCTTATGTATCCAGTTTACGTAACCAGTAAGCAGAGGTAGGACTGTATACCTGTGAACAAAAGGTGGATATTTAACAGCTTCCCAGAGGGATAGCTCAGCTGAATAGATACTTTGCAGATATTTTGCAAGCACCAGGGTTTCCAGCATTTTTGCTCTCTTTTTGCTTGCTTGACCTCCCTCCCTCTCTTTGATAAAAAGGGAGAGATTGGTGGGATGAGGGCTTTGGGCGGGCCTTCTGTTGGGGGGGGGAATGGAGGGGAGAAGACTTAGCTGGCTGCCTAATGCTGAACAATGGGAGGTTAGGCACTATGTGAAAATGATGGGGAGGGTGTTTTTCCTTTCCGGTAAGCAGTGCAAGCAAATGGTGAGTCTACTCACAAGCAAGTACTACTGAATTCAATGAGGCTTACTCCCAGGAAAGTAGAAGTTAAGTTTAGTTGAACTCAGTGGGGCTTATGCATGTGCGGATTCCACTTAGATCTCTGAGTGGGGAAGAAGAGGCAACTTGACTAGTAATTCACTTAAACTACCCTTAAATTAGTTGAAAATATATTAAAGATATTATATGGAAATTTATTTAATATTTTTATTAAATCTACTACTTCTTTACATTTTAAACCCCTCCACCACCACAGGGAGGCCCGGCAAGGTTCTCCGCCACCACCAATATAAATCACGACATATCAAGGTATCGTTATATTTAGCTGGTGATATATCGTGATGTTTAAAATCAGAGAGGACAGGCCTTTAGGGACTGTTCTATCAAGACTGACAGAATCAGGGAGCTGAAAGAGATCCTAAGTTTTTGTTTCTATTTATTTTAGGAGGCCTTTTAGGGCAAAGCTCTCTCAAGGCAACTTACACTGAACAAACAAAATGCATTTCAGTTAAAAAACAACCACCACCTTAATCTGGACAAGAGAATCTCAAACTGCGGTTTGAAAGTTCCATTCAGGCAGTCAACAGAATGGTTAAGCAACAGCTGAAAATATTTGTACCTGACTGATGACCACATTGTCCCTGATGGTGCTGACCGAGGCTGTTTTAACCAGGGTCAAATTATCAAACAGGCTAACAAGGTCATGGTCTAGGGCTCAACATTTTCATAATACTTGTGTTAGTCTTGACACTGATGCTGGTGCAGAAGAAGACATTATTATTTTATTTTTCTGCACATGTAACTCAGAAGCACATTCATATGGCTATTAAAACCATGAATTACAGGTCTGCTTCATATGCAGAGGAAGAAATGTTTATTAAGTGATCCAGAAGCACTCTCAGCTATTCTCAAGTGGCCCACATTTTTTTTTCCAGAACTGGTCCTCAGTCATAATTGCTTGCCCTGAAAGATCAATAGATGTCTGCAGTGCAATACTTCCGCATGATTCATGCAAACAAGTCAAGCTATGTGTCTCAAGGAAACAATATATACTTGAAGAAACTGGGCCAGCAGGGAGAACAGGGAGCACACAGTTTTCAGAACTTTGAAAATAAAACTTAAAAGCAAATGGCTTACAAAACAATGGGACCTTATGAAGATATGAAGGTGAATTTCAGACTGATCCATCTAGCCCAGAATTGTCTACTCTGACAGTGGCTCTCTGGCAGAGATTTCTCCCATCACTTGCTACCTGTACATTTAAAATGGAGGTGCCAGGAAGCCACTTTGCAACCTTCTTCATCTAAAACAGGTGGCTCTAACCACTGACCTTCCAGCCCTTTTCTCCATATTGGGGGTAGAAAGCAGAAGCATCATGGTGTTTGCAATATTTAAATTTCTTAGCGGCTGTTTTGAGTTTTACCATCCTTGAGAGGTATAGCAAAGGGGCAATGTGTTGCCAAGTGACTGAAAAATAATAATACTAAAATCCTAAAACTGGCACAAAATGCCATGGACCTGGGTAGGATACCCAACAGATGCCTGAGGCACCCAGACCATCACATTCCAGACTGGGCTAATAATTGTACCTGAAGTGCTAGCACAGGGGTCAGCAAACTTTTCCAGCCATGGGCCGGTCCACTGTCCCTCAGACCTTGTGGGGGGCCGGACTATATTTTTTTTTGGGGGGGTGAACAGATTCCTATGCCCCACAAATAACCCAGAGATGCATTTTAAATAAAAAGACACATTCTACTAATGCAAAAACACACTGATTCCTGGACTGTCTGCGGGCTGGATTGAGAAGGCAATTGGGCCAGATCTGGCCCCCAGGCCTTAGTTTCCCTACTCATGTACTAGAAGGGGAAAGCTGCAAATTGTGAAGAAAAGACAGCATTTTCAGTGCCTAGGGGAAAAACTACATACCTCCTCAATCGAAACTGATACCTCAACGGAAAACCATCTGTTTGCCCCTTACACCCATAAACAAATGAAAAAAAATTGCGCACTGAGATTTGTTTTAGGTGGGATTCCTCCTTGTGTCAAGTTACTGGGCTTGATGACCCATATACTCCCTTCCAACCCTAGGATATTACTGGCCTTAAAAGACAATGTTATGAGCTATCCCCTCACATCCGAAAACAGTGTCACTTCTGTAAATGCTATTGGGCCAAACAGCATCAAAAAGAGATGTTTACAATTCCAAATGCTGCCAGCTAGAGCAGCTGCTTCACTAAAGTCCGGGGCTCAAGCTTCAGAAGGGGAAAGGTATTTTTGCTATCTCCCGTGATGAGAGGCCAACGAAACCTTAATCCGACTGGGAGATTCCAGGTTAAACCTGCCCTTAATCTCTAACATAAGAACAAATCACTCTGGATAAAGCAGCATCTGTCTGCACACATACACTTAAAAATGTGTCATTTTGCAAATACTGACAGAAGGCAAAGATCCCAGCGTTTCCGAATATTTAATAAGTGCAAGACGGGAGGAGCATTCTAGGTTCAAACAAACTTGGAAGGCCTTCTGTCTCAGCTATGACAAATGTTTTCTGTATCATGCAACTCTTAAAAAACAACAGAGCAAGTGCAAGTTGAACACTCTTTTAAAAAACCAGCAACACTTGATGCAGACAATGTAAACCCCCGTAAGGTCACACTAACGGGCTAGTGCTTGTGCAAGTTCAAAGCTATCTGGCTTTTGCGTAGGAGGTCTGGGAAACAGTGCGAGAGAGCTGGGAAAATCCCAGGCACCTTGCTTCCTTGATGTTTGATGTCAGTGTAAAGAAATGTGTAAAACCTATCCAGACTGTGGAGGAGCACCAGCTCCTAAAATAAAATGAAAAGCAACATGCAGGGAACAAAAACATATTTTCCAGACCTGCAGCAGAATCTTTTACCCTGATAGCCCCATGACTGTGAAATTCATTGCTGAGCAGCTGACCTCCACTAAGCTAGTCCACTGCAGGTCGTAAGAAGGTTTTCAAATATTTGTTTTATATGACAAATGCATGTGGGATGGGAATTTTTTAAAATTTTATTTTATGGCTACTAGTTGAACAAGATGCTCAGCGATGAGCATCCCATTTCCTACAGTGGCTCACTGGATGCCTCTGGGAAGGCCCGCAAGCACAACCTGATCAAAGAAAACCTGCTTGCCATATAGGCAGGTAACCACCAAAAAAATAGTTCCTAGACCAAGCCTCTGCAACATGAGACCAAGGGTTCATTGGGGCCATCTCTCTGACAGTTTGTGACTCTCGGGGAACATTACAAATATCCATCATTTGTGGTCCTTTCTCACCTCTCTGAGAGCCGCTAAAGCCTGCTTCCTCGCAGTATGGAAGTGTTGTTCCTTCATATGCCAAAAGCATACTGCGTCAAGTCCCAGTCCATGTGGAAAAGGCTTATAGTAACTCCTAACCACTTCAGCCTTGACTCAGTTCTAGGATGTTGGCATGGTGAGAAGCTGCATTGCAGGCTCCATTCACAGAGGTGAAGGTCTCTCATGTTACCCTTGGCAGTGAGGGGAGGCGGCCCACATTGCAGGAGTTCCCGTATCAATGGGTGCATCAGTCAGAAATTCAATAAACAGAAGTGAAAAGTGAAGCCCGAAGGTGGAGAGTTGGAGGCATGGAACAATGGAAGGAAGAAATGATCATCCATGTGGCTCCTAAGTAAGCAAACGTCAAGACTGCTGCTAGTTTGCAGAGAGCAAAACAAAGTCACACACACAAAAAAAGGAAACCCCTTTCCCCAGTGGTGTTGTCACCGGGGAGAAAAAAGGATTTGTGGACATTAAATGTTGATAGTAGGGACGTGGGTGGCGCTGTGGGTTAAACCACAGAGCCTAGGACTTGCTGATCAGAAGATCGGCAGTTCGAATCCCCGCAACGGGGTGAGCTCCCGTTGCTCGGTCCCTGCTCCTGCCAACCTAGCAGTTCGAAAGCACGTCAAAGTGCAAGTAGATAAATAGGTACCGCTCCGGCAGGAAGGTAAACGGTGTTTCCGTGTGCTGCTCTGGTTCGCCAGAAGCGGCTTAGTCATGCTGACCACAAGCTGTACACCGGCTCCCTCGGCCAATAAAGCGAGATGAGCGCCGCATCCCCAGAGTCGGTCACGACTGGACCTAATGGTCAAGGATCCCTTTACCTTTACCTTAAATGTTGATAGTAAAAGCAGTTAGGACATATAACATGTGTACATAAAATATTCTTTTCTTGCATATAGAAAAGAAATCACTAGATCGGTGTGTGATTCAGCCTTTTTTAACCCAGCAGGGAGGGAGCAGCTTGCAAGTTTTTTCTCAGTCCTCTGGATCCCAGCAAGGAAACATGACTGTTTCAGCCCACGTTGCTGCCCCCCCCCCCCGCCACACTGACAGGAATTGTTGCACAATCAGTACACGGCTTGTATAGTCTGCAGGGCAGCATCCTGCTTTGAGTGTGGGAGTGTCCTGGCGAGGGGGGTGGGCAGAAAGGTATGTGGCTTTCCACAGGGACACTTTTCCTATCCTCGCAGTTATGTTAGCACAACTGCTGGGTAAATGGGACTCCTTTGGCACCGTTCCACCCACAACAAAAATCAGTTTGCAACAAATGCACTTTCAGCGACTGGGGGGAGAAAAGAGTTAACTTAGGTAGGGTTCTGAAGGGGAGGGAACAGCAGTTAAAGTCATCGAAAACACCCTTGTGTTGTCCTCTTTCAAGCCCTCTTGGTTTCTTGTGCAAAGAGGAAAGGAGAGCCAGGAAGACAGGACTGTCACAATCCGCGACACCCAAAACAAATGGTGACCTTTGATGCCACCTGAAAGCACGCCTCGCCGTTCTCATGAGCACAAAAGGACTGCTGATGATGAAGGGACGCAAAAGGAGAACATAATGAGCGCAGCCGGAGCCTGCAGCCTGAGACGTCACCAAACACGCAAGCTTGGCAGTCAGGGAAGGTCACAGCTTTATTTAATTTTCAAAAACAGCACAGCTATTCTGAATTGGTTTGGAGCATACTGCTTGTTTGTGTAAGATACAAAAATAGGCAAACATTTCATTGGCTTTCCGTATGCCATTCAACAGATAGCACTGGGCAAGCATGAAAAACACCCAGCTCTTCAAATCAACAATAGGGTGCTAAACATGAAAGTAATGTACAGTTTTTTAAATGGAGCAAATGCTCCCTACCATCCAAGACATCACAAGAGTTCACCTAAAGCAACTTTGCTACTAACAAGCATGAATGTGAGAATGTTGAGAGAGAGAGAGAGAGAGAGAGAGAGAGAGAGAGAGAGAGAGAGAGGAGAAAAAGAGTGTCTGCCAAACTTACCGACAATTGTATGAGGCAAGACCAATCCGTGACCATGTTACAGCAAGATTACAACATTGCAGAGTGGGAAACTGTTATCATTGAGTTGGGAAACCGACCTACTTTGCCAAAGACACAAACGTCAAAGAGTAGGCTGTACATACAACTGGGGAATATGCACAGCCAAGGTAGCAGATTAAATAGCTCCTTTGGGGTTTTGCAAGCAAACAGAGGGCACTTGCTGTTCCACTGTCTGGGCCAGTCAGATGGGTGAATCCTGTTTTATCAGCAGCTTGAGCCCAGCCATATCATCCAGGAAGTGGTGCTCACAAAGAGCCACCCCCAGCACAGCAGGGAAGAACAGTTAAAGGCAACGCACCTTCTATCAACTAGCAGATGTTCATGCCTGCCTTGGCGCAAGTAACCAAGCTTTTCGTGAAAGCACACCACAATACTTACTCTCTCTTGCTGAGCAGCACTCCCTTAGACACCCTCAAACACACCTGCACACATTTTATTCCCCCCCCCCCGGGGCTATAAATGGATTGGGGGAAAGTGTAGGGAGAGTTGGAAAAGTTAAAGCAGCATAAACTAAATGCCAGTATTGTTAATTTTCAAGGAAACAATTTGAAAAATTGCTTTCCGTAAAACATCATTAATACTGATTAAACAACATTGGAAAAGAGGAAAATCATTCATTCCTGTGTATTCCCACTCAAGAATGTTGTCTTAATGGAAACTTCTGGAGCAAAGGCTCCAAGTGTCTGGTTTTCTCATTATTTTCCTTTTCCCGCATTTGGTTTCAACACAATACATTACTCAGGCCATCTCTGGAGGCAACTAAAAATCACAAGGAATTACTGCCCAGCTCGGAAGCCACAGAGTCAAATGAATATTTCTGTACTGAGCAGAACTCAGTTACAAAAAAATACCCTCCCACCCACGCTATGACGATGGTAGTCAAGCCCCGGACATGGAAGTGAAAAATTTCCTGATAAAAACCGTTCAAGTTTTGTTATTACATGAAGACACACACATGGGAAATCCCTGGCATACACAAATACTTCACTGCTCATTTACAGCAAATGCAATTGACCTCTGCCTGGAGAACTGTTAAGGGCAAAACTTGGGTTCTCTGCACACAAAACCTTTATCATGGAGAGAAGTCACAACAAGGTGTGGATGATCGTGCACAGCGTACATACTGGAAGCTTACTACCATTGGGCAGAGAGATACGACCACCTTAGGCAGCTGATTCGGTGTGTCAAAAAGGGGCAGCAAATTACCGTATTTTTCGCTCTATAAGACGCACCAGACCACAAGACGCACCTAGTTTTTGGAGGAGGAAAACAAGAAAAAAAAAATTCTGAATCTCAGAAGCCAGAAAAGCAAGAGGGATCGCTGCGCAGTGAAAGTAGCAATCCCTCTTGCTGTTCTGGCTTCTGGGATAGCTGTGCAGCCTGCATTTGCTCCATAAGACGCACACACATTTCCCCTTACTTTTTAGGGGGGGGAAAGTGAGTCTTATAGAGCAAAAAATACGGTATTAGACTCATAGAATCATAGCACTGTAAAGTTGGAAGAGACCAAGAGATTATCCGGTCCAACCCCCAGCAACCCAGGAACCTTTAATTGCCATGTATCAGGAGTGAAACACCTTTGGCCCTCCAAACGTTGCTGGACTCCCAACTCCTAATCACCCTTGACAACTGGTCTTGCTGACTGGGACTGAAGATCCACATCTGAAGATCCACAGGTTCCCCACTCTTGCTGCGTTTTTACTGCCAATGAGGTGGAAGAGGCACTTGTGGGATCTGCTACCTCAGGTGCCAAAATAACTCAGCTGCCCTTGGCTCCTATATACCTTGGCTGGGGGTGTGGGAGAACCATTTCCTACTCCAGCTAAGACAACAAAGTTTCTTGGTGAGTATTACTGGAGCAAGGGTTAATTTGATCAGATGCAGGAAAGTCATACAGGCAGCCCTTCCCTAATTTATGTATGATCGATCGTGTACACATGCACCACTCTGATCCCAAGAGTGATCCAGAAATGTCATAAAGTCATCACTGAAACGTCACTAAAAGGGCAGGACGGGGACAGAACAGGGTGTTTGCAAGCCTTTTCAATTACATGCAATTTCACTGACACGCGTGGTGCCTCTGGGCATAACTCCCGCGCGTAAACAGGGGGATGCCTGTATCTGGATAGAAATGATAGCAAGGGCAAATCATGTAAAAGCCACAGAGTGGGTAGTAGAGAGACTTTCTGAGGAGCAACTTTCAAGAAAATACACAGAAATCCATCTGTGTAGACAAGACTAAGATCTGGAAAGTGGCAGGCCAGAGGCCCAAATCAACATTCCTGTACTCTGCCTTCTTTCCATATTGCCCTATCAGTTTGCTACTGTTCACACTGTAGCTGAGCAATGTGTTTTTGAAGCTTCAAGTATTAGCCAGAGTAGATTCTTCTAACAAAAACAGTACCAAGCAGGAATGGAACAACTTCTCACGCGTCTGGATTTCTGAGCTTGTCTGCCCCACGCTCTTAAAACCACACACAACTGAAATTTAACTCACTGGCACCCACACATGGGATATATATATACATACACACACACACACACACACAGAGAGAGAGAGAGAGAGAGAGAGAGAGAGAGAGAGAGAGAGACATCAGTGCGATTCCCACACTTCTAATACATTTCCTTCACATCATACCATTTACAAACGGTAATTAAAGTTGAAACCAAATATCATTTTCCTGGCAGTAAAGCTCCAGTGAATTCAACGGAGCTTACATCCAAGTAGACAGACATAGGATTTCACTGTGCATAAGAAAGGAGTATCTGTGGCCCTCCATACGTTGTTGGAATCACTCCCATCAGCTCCAGCCAGCACAGACAATGGTTTGGGAGTTGGTGGGAGCTGCAGATCCAACATCTGGAAGGCCACGGGTCCTCCATCCCTGAATTAAGATAGTATACTAGTAAAGGAAAACAATAAATCAGGGGCACACCACTGAGACTACCTATATGGTGGGAAACCCCATACAAATGAGGTCACAAACTACAGAAGTCCTGGGGAACCTGGGGCCCTCCGGATGTTCCTAAACTACAACTTCCAATACCCTTGACCATTGACTATATTGGCTGAAGCTGGCTGAAAGGAGTTAAGAGTCCAAAAACATAAACAAAGCCACTGTTTCTCCATACTTTATGAACAGGCTCCTCCTTGTTAAAATGAGAAACGAAGCTGATCTCAAGTAGGTACATTTTTAAAGCCTCATATCCACACCCTCTCTAGCAAACTAAAGGGATTGGGCTAAATGCTGTCAAGGTCCAAATTCATTACAATAAGCAGGCACAGAAAATTTGATTAGTTAAACGTTGGTCAGAAGCTGAAGTCATTATTGCATGAAAAACATAGTTGAATATACTGTATATTCAGATAAGGAGGGGGAAAGAAAAAGATTTCTACAACAATTTTTAAAGTATCTGTTTCAGCAGAAGTCTACCAAAGTTTGAAGAAAGATTTATTCTTATTGTTTTATCCTGAAGCCTAAACCAACTAAACGAAGGCTTTTCTGTCTTCAGGCCCTTTGGATGTTTAGTAATGCTTCCCTTCTAAAATGTTTTGCACAGTAGTACAGCTCATAAATCACTTGCAGGAAG
Source organism: Podarcis melisellensis (assembly GCF_964234715.1). NCBI lineage: Eukaryota > Metazoa > Chordata > Lepidosauria > Squamata > Lacertidae > Podarcis > Podarcis melisellensis. The sequence continues at coordinate 31,844,447 of NC_138545.1, read as the reverse complement.
TCATTTCCATCCTCAAGGTTAGGGGAGGGGACCTGTGGGTTACAATACAGTGTTGGACTACAACTTCCTTCATCGCTGACCACTGGAAATGATGGCTAGGACTGATGCAGGTTGTACACAGGTGCCCCATCTCTGCTCCAGCTAGTCAGCCTTCCTCCAAGTCCCTGTCTCTCTAAATACCCATGTCTCTAAATACCCATCTAGCCAGCATCCTAGAGTGTTTCCACACACACCCCAGACATACCCTTCCCTTGGTCACCTCAGGTTATTGTTTGCATTTATAACCTTGACAATGAGGCTCATTATCTGACTCATTTCAGCTCTTATACCCTAGTTTCCCTCTCCACCTATCAGCTGTCAAATCTTGAGCTTGTTACTGATAGACTGGTAACTATAAATAGGCAAAAAATGGTCCTTTGTCTGTCTCCTGTCCTGTCACCTACAGGCTTTCTGCCCCGGCCAATGGTTGTGCACTATCATGAGATGTTCACAAACATTCTGACTGTTCAGTGAGTGTCAGAAACAGAATGTTGACAAATAACAAGGCTTGCTGTGGATGGAAGTGAAAAGTTAGCTTGTTTGGGGAAAAGAGATAACGAAGGGCGAAAGGACAGGTGGAACTATGTGCTGTCAGCAGGAAGGAAGGAGACAGAATTCTGGGAAGATATAAGGAGGCCAGAAGCCACACAACTGAAGAAAAAAGAGCAGTAGGCTGAGCAAAAGACATTGAAAACATTTAAAAGTGTGGAGACAGAAGAGTGAGATAAAGAACAGCTAAGCAGGGTGAGGGGCCTAAGCACAAGAGGGGCTCCAAGTTGTTGGCAAAAGGGAAAAGTATAAGGACAAAAAACTTTTAAGATAGGAGCTGTGGAGAAGGGACAAGAAAAAGGCTGAAGATCACATATCAAATGGAAATAACCAACCAAGCGTTCAGCTGCAGGTTTCTAAGGTACTTAGAATTAGTTTCTTTAGCTATTTTAAACCCAGAAGCAAGCTAGGAAATAATGAAAGAAAGTATTAAAATACAAACATAGCATTACCACGTATAGTTTTTTTTATAATGAGAACATTTTTTCAAAGAACATACAATTACAACAGAAAATGCCTATTGCCTTCTCAAGCCAAGTCAAATTGGGCCCCACACTGCGATATAATAATCTGGGAGGCTGTGTTGTTCTACTTCCTACGCAGAGTTTGAACAGGCAAGAACAACAATTCCCTCATCATTTTAACACTCACAGGAGAGCAATAACCATCTTTCCAATGACAGGGAATTTTAAAGTAATGGTCGCTCCCCCTACCTGGAAAACAGAATTATCTATGGCAGGGATGGGGAACCTGTGATTTTCCGTCATACCTGTTGCTCCCATCAGTCCCAGCCAGGGTGGCTGACAGTCAAGAGATAATGGAAGCTGTAGTCATAGAATAATAGAATCCTAGTCCAGCAACCTCTGCAGAGGTACGTGTTCCCCACTCCTGATCTGTGGTCTCCAGAGTCTGGAAAGTAAGGCTCATCCCTGTGGCCACATATGACAGCCTCTGCCAACTGGTGCCCTCTAGTCATTTTGGACCACAACTCCCAGCATTCCAGATCATTGGCCATGCTAGATAAGGCTGATGCAGATTGGGAGTTCAACAACATCTGAAGGGCACCAGATTGGGGAAGGATAATATGATACGTTCCTTTCCCTCCACCACCTTCATGCCTTATGATATATGCCTCTTCTATGCCTTAAGCAGTACCCTCATGTTGGCCCAATAAGTTTCTTCCTTCAGGTAAAACCTTTCCTGAGCAGTGTTAGAAACTGAGACATGAAAGCAAGGAGCACCTTAAACCTAGGTTATGGGAGCAACATGAATACAAAGCTGAAAATGAATGAACTGCAGCTAAAATATTATGTTCATTTTTCACCTGATCTAGTCCTTCCCCTGCCCACCTCCCTAATATTCTTAAAAGGGTCTCTTCTCCAGTCTTCAGGGAGTTGCTGGAAGTGGGGAGGGAGAAAAAGGTCCTCCTTTCCTTCCACTTTGCAGTTTTAATATGAAATCTTAGGCGCAATACTACGCCCAGAGCTCAGAAACTGGTCACACTAATGAAATTCCCTGTTGCAAAATGCGCCTAGAATAATGGGAGTTTGGTGTCACTGTATACTTAACCTGCCTCTGGTAGCAGAAAACATGCTTTGCATTCATAAGAACTAAAGTTCAGAATCCCTGCCATCTCCAGTTAAAGCAGGGATGAGGAGCTTGTGGCCTCCACATGTTGTTGGACTCCCAACTTTCATGGCCAACAGAAAGAGATAAACTGTTGTCCAATAACATCTGGAGAGCTGCAGATTACCTATCTCTGAGTGTGTTTGTTTGTTTCAGTCATTTATATACAATTTTATCATTAAAGGCTCTCTGGAACAAGAGGCGGGGGGGGGGGGAGACTACCAAAGATGCTGGAGAATTGTTGACAGTCAGAGGAAAAAATACTGGACTAGATAATCCAGTGTTCTGGCTCAGTATAAAGCAAGTGGATACATCTCTCAATTTATAATCCCCCCCCAAAAAAACCTTGTGCTGCCCATCAAATGTAGACTGGGAGCTTTCCAAGCAAAAATAATGCTAGTTCTGTGCTCTACGCAGCATCTAAAACATTACAGTCATACCTTGAAAGTCAAATGGAATCTGTTCCAGAAGTCCATTCGAGTTCCAAAATGTTCAGAAACCAAAGTGTGGCTTCTGATTGGCTGCAGGAAGCCTCGTCGGACATTCGACTTCCAAAAATAGTTTGCAAACCGGAATAGTCATTTCCAGGTTTGCAGCGTTTGGGAGCCAAAACATTTGAGAACGAAGCTGTTCAAAAACCAAGGTATGACTGTACTTGTGTTAGAGAACATTGCTAGCTGTTATAGATGTGAGGTATGGGGCCCTCATGTCAGTTCAACACACATACACATACCCCAGATCTGCATAAATTTCAGGGGAATATCCAAATTCTGCACAAAAGCAACCCAAAATCTACAACTTAAATAATTTATGCAAATATGCTCACAGGCCTGTTTGCCTACTTGTTCTCATGGCCACTGAAAAGGGCAAGAAACCATGTAGGGCATCTAAAAGTCTCCAGGACCACAGGAGATTTGAGTCTTTTGAGATTTCACTACTGATCATTACTTTTCAAGTTTATCACTGAGATTTATAGGATGCTGAATTCTGTGTCTAAAACAGATACTATCTAGCAGCAGATGGACTGATGGTGGAAGTACAGCTTTATGCACTTGGCATAACAATAGTAATAATAATAAAAAGGGGGCGGACGTCTGGGGGGAAAAGTCTTTCGCAATCCCACCCACCACTGAACCCAATGCGTTTTGAGTGTATGTGATTTTGGCTCTACGTGCTATCCCCAGAACGTAACCCCAGCGTATGTTGAGAGTCACCTGTACAGAATATACACTACCCAGATCAAAATGAACTATAAGCAGGAAACTCCACAGTGTATCATGTCAAAGGAACTTGAAGTAAATAAAGTAAGTTCTGAAACGAACTTTCCACAATGCCGCAAGCAGTACCATCAACCAGGAGAGACCAAATTCTCCTACTGTCTAGAGATCTGAAGATTTGAGGGGGGAATGGGGAAACCCCTCAAATTTCCCTTGAGGAAAACACCCCCCGCCCCCCAAAAAACCCTGGGAGGAATTTTCCCCATGCACTCACATCTTTACTGCAGCCCATAGATAATGGGTGGTATTTAACTAAGTTTCACTCAGAGTAGACTAAGTTAGGTTCATTCATTTCAATAGGACTACTCTGAGTAAGACGTAGCTGAGTAACACCCACTCTCTCCAGAAATACACAGCAGCACAACTCTACAAGATATAAGCCAACAGTAAGAGAACTGCAAAGCATATCCATCTCTGCCTACGCTATGCATCATAATTCCTTCCATTTCCAAAGTTCAGACTGTGTATCATTTGCTTATGGCACATCCCATGCAAGTTTGGTAAAAACCCCAAGGTTTGCAGAGATACAAAATATTTTTAGGTGGGATAAAACCAAAACTTGACAATTGGCATGAAATGCTGACTGGCTGCTTGGGAGCAGGGAGAATGAAATGGCAGGAATCCTCAACAATAGTACACCAAGCTGCATTTTCTGTTGCTGCCCTGGACTTCTGGAGGAAGGGCAGGATATAAATGGAAAAAATAATAGTAACTGTAAACAGGATTTCTAACCCGCTTTTCACCACAAGGTCCCAGGGCAGGTTAAAACAATACAGTGATACAATTTAAAATGAGATATGAGAATTTAAGTTAAGAAACCAATGCAATTTTAAATAAGAAAATACAGTGAGGGTATGACTTCAACATCCAATGACAGCTATAAGGTGAAGAAAGTGCACACCTCTTTGGGAAGAGAATTCCACAATTTAGTGGCTGTCATAGTGAATGGCCTGATTTCTATTAAATTTTTCAATAATAAAGCAGTTAAGTACCAAACACAAAAGATTTGTTCTATGGAAGACACAAGTGTCTTTCCTTAACAATAACCTAAGACACTCTAGAACACAAACATATAATCAACAGTTAATGTAAAAGGAAAGGAAAAGAACACCCCCCCCCACGTACACACACGAGCAAAAAAACCCAAACTCTGAAAAGGCTCCAAAAGTTAGAGAATGGCTTTAAATATCAAAGTAAGTACCTTGAATTGGGTCAAGGAAAGAAACTGCAAACAATGCACAGAGCTTATGCGAGTTCTAAATGGAACGCCAGCCAGTAAACAGGCTGTTGCATTTTGGATCGGTTGAAGTTTCTGAGTCATCTTTTGCTGCAAGTTCCACTTGTAAATTCCAATCAAATTCAATAAAGATGAATGAGAGAGTGACAAAGAATGTAAAACAACTTTGCAAACTTTAAATCTGAGGGCAAAGCTACACTGCGCAGGGCATCTGCAACTTGATCTCCCAACATTTGCATGTTTACTGAAAAGCAACCACATTCAAGAGGTGTGTGTCAGAATTTCATCAGAGCAGTGGAGCTGTGGGGTATTTAACTCTTCTGTGCTGTTTTCCCAATTTACATTCTTGGCTGCACTCTCAAATCTGGGTTATCTTTAGGATCTGAGGGTGGGTATTTAAATAAGGAAAATGGCACCTGTATAGCTGTATAGATGTTTTGATAACTTTTCGTATCTCTAAATTACAAGCTGCTTAAAGCCCCCTCTTCTGCATAATATTAAAGGGATAGGAGTCCTGGTTTCCATTCTACAGTATCTGGTTACCCTAAAGCAAATATGGGGAACCTGTGGTCTTCTAGATGTTGTTGGACTCCCAACTCCCATTAGCCCCAGCAAGCATGGCCAGAATGGAAGTTGAAGTCCATCACTATCTAAAGAGCCACATGTTCCCCACTCCTGCTCTAAAGGAAGACGCAAAACAACAGCCATGTGTTGCTTTAAAAAAAAGAGGTCTCATTGTTGAAGGCTGCAGTTAAAGGGGTGGCCCTAGCTTTGAAATTGTTGAACTAAGCTATTGGTTTTCAAACTGTGTTGTAGAAAAGCTTTAGAAGGGTTTCTCAGTGGAGGACGATGTAAAAACAGCTCCACCAAAGTAGAAGGGTTGGCAAGCCACTGAGCTGGGTGTCTGACAGCAGCACTACCACTGTTACTGCTAGGGACAATGTATGCAAGTTGCATCCCACACTCTGTTTCTCGAAACACAGTCTTCACCCTGCTTTATTCCTGGACTAAACTTATAGCTTGTACAGCTGACTACAAAATCATACACAACCCCAGTTTGGTGTAGTGGAAGACCAGGGTTCAAATAAGCACATAATTCTGTGGGGAGGGCAAATTTCTGGTTTTAATTCTAAAACGTAAGGACATTTTCAGTTTGCTCTACCCTAACTGAAAAGTATGGGGAACACACTTTTTTTTAACAGAGAAGTTTTGTAAATATGTTTAGGGGCTGTATGTGAGCAGAGAGATCTCTAGCTAAAAGCCAAGACTAAAGCTTCCCACCCGAAGACCAGGTTTTTGCAGCACTATTCCTTTTATTATTCATCCCTCATAAAATACCCCACTACGCTTTATGTTCTGACTCTCCTCCCTGGCTGGCATCTCCACTTGCAAGAATACCAGCTTCCTCTCCTCACATAAACTCCTTGGGAAATACAACACACCTGATGAGATTGGCAGAAACTGTTATGAAGGATAGAAATGGAGATACATGGAGGATGGCCATTCCATGTTAGAAGCCATACAGTATGCTCTCTGAAAGAGAAAACTGTCACATGAAACAGATAGGTATGTATGTATTGATTTGAGAGACCAAAACACGTCTAGCACCTGTTTCCAGCCTGCAAGTCCCCCAAATCATTTGCTGAGTTTTTGTACAATGTCAGAGAACACTACGGACAGACAATTTAGCAAACAATGTTTTTCTATCATGGCATTTCATGGTATTAAGCAACATAAGGAGCAATCTTTCTCTGCTATATAATACTTGGTAAATGTTGGGAGCCATATCACCCCCTACAGCTGCTATATATAAGTTTTTAAAAAGATTCATGCAATGCCAAACTATGTCTTTATCACTGTGTGCAATTTGCCCTTGAGACTTCGAAATTCTTTTTCCAAGTGTTGTTTATATATTTTGAAATACTTAAAATATGTTTAATTCTGTGACACATCTTTAAATAATCTCTTTTAGTTCTATGTGTTTTGTGTAAGAACGCTTTTTAATACATAAATAATACTCCTACTCACATTATTTGCAGGTTGTTTACTGCTGGAATATCCTGGGCAAAAACTAAAAAGGATCAGGAAAGAAAAGTCTTACTTCTGTCCATAATTAGAGGTTCCAAATTTAACCCCATAATAGTCAGATCTGAGGGTTCTTTTAGTTATATCTCAGAAGTCATAGTTCTGTGTGAGTTGTATGACAAGGGGCTGGGGTGAAATGTGTTCAATCCCTACGTGATTAATCTTGATTTTAAGGTGTGATGTTACACTCAATAGGCAGTTTCACAGGATTAAAAGCTACACAACAATGGGCTTTACAGACAGAAACTTTGTAAAAAGTTTGTTGTTTTTTTTCTGACAGAGACAGAACCACTCCAAAGAGAGTGGTTTTTACTGACCTCTTTGAAACAACACAATTATCAGTGTGAATAAAGTTTTAAGACTGTAAGAACAAATAATCTACCTACTTCCCTAAACTTCCCCAATAAATAGTGATAAAACACGGTAGCAATGCATGGAGGGGCAGGCCTTCCACTCCATGGCAACAGAACAGAACTAGTCCGTAACTAAGGGCAGAGCAACAGCAACCACAGAATAAGACAAAGCCAGCCACAGTTGTATGTGCTGCTGCACATAAGAAATGGGCAAACTTTCCCACATTCACTGCTCAGTAAGCTGATGGTTTCTATTCACTCATTCTAACTGCTCAGAATGAGAATGCATCTGCAAGGAAGGGAAAATAGTGCAGCTTCTGAGACGGAAAGTTCCAGAACGTAGTGGGTGAGAAGCAGGAACTTTAGGGAAGATCAGATGGAGAAGACCAATGCCCACAGAAAAAGGAGGAAGAGAGAACAACCTAAATATAGGAGGGGCTTGGACAGTGTTGGCAGGAAGAGAATGGCGAGGCTAAGGAATTCAGAAAATGTTGAGACTACAGGCCGAAGAGGTGGAGAAATAGTGGGCTGAATTTCACATCTAACATGTGGCACTGGCCAAATGTTTCTAATTTATATCAGAATTATTTTGAAAGGGTCAACAAGCATATAAGCAAGAACAGTTTTACGGTTTACTTAGTTTTCATAAGTGCTTGGTCAAACACTTTATAAAGGCTTGCCACTTGTCTTGCATTTCTCTATGTGGTCATGCTCCGCACTAGGGGAAACTTTACTCTCACTTGGTGTTGCATAGATCTTGGATAAAAAATGAAACAGAACCAGGGGAGGTTTTTTTAAAAAACGGGAGAAGCACAAGCAGCACAACAGAAATTATGTAAAGGTAGATTATTACAGTTTGGATTTCTATAGGACCTACCTCCACTGGTTCCTCGCCCTCAACTGGAGCTCTTGAAAAGCACTGCAAAAGATAGGAAACAAAATTACTACAAAATAAAAATATGTGGACTCTTGTAGGCACATAGTGTACTCTAAATAAAACTTAGCTCTAGATTTATTAAGCATGCCTATAGCTCCTTGATTATTACTACACACACAAACACACACACACACACACACACACACACACAAATACAGCATGGCAAATTTCCCAGAGCCCCTGTAGGCAGCAGGCAGATGGAGTTTGGCCTTGTGAATACTTCCCATTGCAAGCTGAGCTCCCTTTCTCTCTGCAAAAGTCAGGGCAAGCTAACCCTGCTACACTTTTTCATGAGGCCAAGTTATAGCTACCTATCACTTTAGGGGGGGCTTCAAAAAATCATACTATTAACATAATGAAAAGATGGCCCTGTATAACTAACACTGTGTGCTGCTTTAAGAAAAGTGGCATATAAATGAAGCAATAAAAAGGTAAAGGTACCCCTGCCCGTACGGGCCAGTCTTGCCAGACTCTGGGGTTGTGCGCCCATCTCACTTAAAAGGCCGGGGGCCAGCGCTGTCCGAAGACACTTCCGGGTCACGTGGCCAGCGTGACATCGCTGCTCTGGCAAGCCAGAGCTGCACACGGAAACGCCGTTTACCTTCCCGCTAGAAAGCGGTCCCTATTTATCTACTTGCACCCGAGGGTGCTTTCGAACTGCTAGGTTGGCAGGCACTGGGACCGAGCAGCGGGAGCGCACCCCGCCGCGGGGATTCGAACCGCCGACCTTTCGATCGGCAAGCCCTAGGCGCTGAGGCTTTAACCCACAGCGCCACCCGCGTCCCTTCATGAAGCAATAGCAGCCATGAAAACTCTATCAGCCCCACGTCATTTCTATGCTAGAACTGTGAAATCATTAAATGGGAAGGGACTGGAAGTCATCTGCTCATCCATCAGCAAGTTATTCTCCTACCAGCCATTTAGAAGATCAACCATGCAGTAGAGGTAACAGCCCATTACAAGGCTTCAAGCCGAGAACATGTGTTAGCACTGAAAAAGGAACCTGAGGAACAAACATCTCCATACGTCTCGTGCAAACAAATCAAACCACACAGTGCAGGCAGTAGGCAAATGTCCAGGGTGTCTAGAGTTCTATTTTCCCCCTACAATTCTGCACTCTGGTAAAGAACTACAGTTTATTCATCCTAGATACCTGATCTGAAGGAAGTGCTTATCCCACACAGGGAGCCAAGTATTCTCATGGTGTAAACTGGGCTATTTCTATTGCCCTTTGCTTCACTGTATTGAACAACAACATAAATTCAAAACACACAGCCCAATAGATAAAAGAGTAATTGCTCCACAGCCCCACTGTCCTGGGGAAATAAACAAAGGGATGCCCTCTTTTAAATGCTAAGTTAGCAATATGGGGTGGGGTGGGGTAGGGAGATTGATTATCACATATATAGAGAGATAGCAAAAGCTGTATCAGTTGAATTTGAGCCTGCCATGCAGCAAAATCTCAACACGAAAGCAACTATGCGAAATCCGTATCAAGTGCACTTCATAATGAATTAGCAACAAAAGCTGTAAACTGCCCATTTAACAACAGGGGGGATCAACTCAGCGGCCAGCTGGTATAAAAGCCCCTCTACTTTAGAGCTTGATATCTGCTCTAGAGAGAAATGTGCTGTAAGAATTGTCAGTATAGTGCAGTGGAACACTTAGGATTCCTGCGCAAAACTCTGTTCTGCCAAGCAAACCGCCCGCCACTATGACAGAACGGAGGAAGTGCCCATATTTGGGGCGGGGGGGGCGAGCACCATTCATCCATGTGTGCTCTGCTTTACATGAAAATGCAATTGGACTGTAACTAGGGATAGAATTCCAGGCACCCCAGAAGAGACTGTCCTAGTATGGTGATGACCTTTAAAGTCCTAAACGGCCTCGGTCCAGTATACCTGAAGGAGCATCTCCACCTCCATCATTCTGCCCAGACCCTGAGGTCCAGCGCCGAGGGCCTTCTGGCGGTTCCCTCGCTACAAGAAGCCAAGTTACAGGGAACCAGGCAGAGGGCCTTCTCGGTAGTGGCACCCGCCCTGTGGAACACCCTCCCACCAGATGCCAAAGAGAAAAATAACTACCAAACTTTTAGAAAACATCTGAAGGCAGCCCTGTTTAGGGAAGCTTTTAATGTTTAATAGGTTATTGTATTTTAGTGTTCTGTTGGAAGCCGCCCAGAGTGGCTGGGGAAACCCAGCGAGATGGGCGGGGTATAAATAATAAATTTATTATTGTTATTATTATTCCTTTGTTCTATATCACTAAACAATAAGAGATGCAGAGACCAAAGCAAATCCCCAGTGTCTTCATTCACTTCTGCTTCTGTTTGTTTGTCATGCAAGATGCAGCAAAGAGTAGACAACATACCCATCGAACTATTGATAGTTATTTATTTTTATCATACCCACACATTTATACATATCTATAACCTATACATGATTAGTCATATTTGCATCTTGTCCCTCCCTCAAGTGAACTCAAAAGGGGTGCACATGGGTAGATGTCAACTGATACCTCACCTTATCAGTACAACAATCCTGTCCAGTAGGTTAGCTTGAGAGATTGTTCCACATTTCAGCTATGCTAGCGTGCGTCATCCCAGTAAGATAACCAGATATAGTGCCAATCAGTTGTTTGGGATGGGAAGCTCACAGCTGAGACATGAACTGGGCTTCGACATCAAAGCCCAACCGCTCTAGCCTTAACTCCACACTGCTTCTCAATGTAGGAAGGAACCTTCTGTGAAGGTACACTGCAGTAGTAGCTTACAGAGAGCTAATAGGTGAAGGTGATTCACAAAGAGGCAGTCAAGTCGAATACAGCAGAGGAAACTTCCAAGGTCACCATGCAATCTGGCCTGAGGCAAAATCCATTCCTTACTGCGAATCTATCAAGAGCTGAACCAATCCACAGAACAGAAGTGTCATTTTCTTTCAGCAGGGGTCAGCAACCTTTTTCAGCCATCCACCTTCCCTCAGACCATGAGGTGGGCCGGACTATATTTGGGGAGGGGGGTGAACGAATTCCTATGTCCCGCAAATAACCCAGAGATGCATTTTAAATAAAAGCACACATTCTACTCATGTAAAAACACACTGATTCCCAGACCGTCTGCAGGCCAGATTGAGAAGGGGATTGGGCCGCATCCGGCCCACAGGTCTTAGGTTGCCTACCGCTGTCTTACAGCCTAAACATGTCTCAAGAGGCTGCTGCAAAGTTGAATACAACTTATTCACAGAAAAGTACAATAGAAATACATAATAATCACTTTAACGCCAAACACACGCAACAGAATTAACCCAATAAATTAGTTCTTGTAGTCTGGACACAATTATTTTAGCTGTACTGTATTAGTTATACTCTGCTAAATAGATTGACTACTGCAATTAACTGCACACAGGACTGCCTGCCATTAAAAGCTGTTCAGAAACTGCTGTTGTTTCAGAATAGTTACTAGATTGCCAATTACAAATGAATATATTATTCCAGTCCTTAGCTGCAGTCTGCTTCCAAGTGTAATTCAAGGTCTGGTGATTTCCCTTAACTCAGTTTTGTAAATAACCCAACGAAGGTTTTTTTTGCCAGGCATCTAAACTAGATAGTGATGGTGCCAAGCATGCCTCCCTGGGGAAAGCATTCTAGAAGAGCCACAACTGCAAAAGGCCCATTCTCATGTCACCAGGAGGCACACAGAGAAGAGCCTCAGATGCTGAACACAGGGTCTGGGTTGGTTCATGTGAGAAGAGGCAGTCCTTGAGGTACTGAGATCCTGAGATGCGTAAAAAGGTCAAAAACAGCCATTAGAATTGAGCATGGAAACTAACTGCTAACCAGTGTAGTCTTGGAAATAACCCAACAAAAATTACTAGCCAGCAAACTCTTTTACTAGCCTGCAATAAAGACTAGCGTGTTGCATTTCCATGCTGGCCATGGAATACGGGAAGTCCTAGTCTCCATGGAAAAGCAGGCTTCTAGCTTCTTAACATATTAATAATAATGAAGCCTTCAATGAAATGGTCAGCAGGATGGTCAAAATGATCCATCTCTTCTTCACCAGCCCTCTGTATTTCCACGCTGATCTCATAGAAAAGGACTTCCCTTCTTTCACAGCTGGCAAAGAAACCAAGCAGGGTATAAAAAGTGGGATGGAGCAATTTGTCTCTCGTCCACTAGCTCCCTTACTCACCTGCATAGAATTTCTGGTCGCCTAGCGCTGTGGGTTAAACCACAGAGCCTAGGACTTGCCGATCAGAAGGTCGGTGGTTCGAATCCCCGCAACGGGGTGAGCTCCCGTTGCTCGGATCCTGCTCCTGCCAACCTAGCAGTGCAAAAGCACGTCAAAGTGCAAGTAGATAAATAGGTACCGCTCCGGCGGGAAGGTAAACAGCATTTCCGTGCGCTGCTCTGGTTTGCCAGAAGCGGCTTAGTCATGCTGGCCACATGACCCGGAAGCTGTACGCCGGCTCCTTCAACCAATAAAGCGAGATGAGCGCCGCAACCCCAGAGTCGGTCACAACTGGACCTAATGGTCAGGGTCTTTTATGGCTCAAATGCAAAACTGTTTTACAACCTTGCATATTTTGGGACCTAGGTGCCTGAAGTAATGCTGGTCCCTGGTTCAACCTGTCCATGTATTGAGGTGACTTTTGGAGACTCTCACCACCAGGCATCTCCACCATCTGAGATAAGTGGCAGACACCCTTTTCAATTGTGGTGCCTCATTTATCATAGGATTATCTCCCCAAAATTATTATGTTTTCTGCACCAGGCAAAGTTATTTTTATTTGTCCTTCTAAACTGACATTTATTTCAATGTGTTGTAATTTATAAGTTTGTTTTGAGTTTTGTATTTAAGTAAATAAATATTAGATACATAGCTGAGAAAATCTCTTACATGTTGTGTGTGTTTTTCAGATTTTAAACTTGTTTTGTTTGCATGTAAGCCACTCTGGGAGCCTTTTTTGCAGAGTACAAATGCTCTAAATTAAATAAATTCAATATATATTATTACAGCGGATGAAATGTGGTGCAGTGCTCTCAACACTCACATACAGAAGTTGTCTAACAGAAAAGAAATTTTGTAAGGACACTGAGAAAGTTATGCATTTCAGAGAAAATTTCTGTTCAGCTAGTTTCGTCAGTAAAGTTGTGAGCGGTTCAATATGATGCACATGGTTTAAACATTTGATTCACCAGTGGAGTCATCTCATGATTATGGCACAGAAAACGTCTACGTGCACCATGACAACCATTCCACCAGAAAAACAGCTCTACTACAGAGGGAATTTGGGCTTCTTGAATTAGGACCTTGGCTCTCAGACCCCCAACCCCACATTTTCTCCAGAAGGCAATGCTATCGGAATCAACAACCTGTGGCAAACATGGAGCGATACATGGCAGCAGATAGCCCAGGCACCAATGACATTGCTTTGAAACTGTGTGCAGCAACGTTCGGGAAGCGGCAGGGAGGGGAAACTGCATGGCAGATTTATTGCTTCTTCTGCTAGAAAGTAAACACTCCCCTCCACCTCCAGCACATGCTGTTTACAGCTCAGCAGGGAAAGCAAAAAAGCAAAATAGACCACTTAAACTAACACAGCCCTGGGTAGTCGTGGTCATCCATGTGAAGTGCCTGTGTTAAAGGCAGGCTAGTTGCCATATAGGTAGGGTTGGTTAAATAAGAATAAAAAAGCAAACCAATACTGTATACCCAGGATTTTATTTTGAATCGGAGCTTAGCCTGGACACCTATTTTCATGGCAGTTGTGAGCAAGATAATACTTCTGAGCATACGCAGAGTGCTTTGCTGTCGCTCTGAAAGGATAAGGAAGGAGGACCTGCAGGGCAGGCGGTACAATTTTAACTCGGGTTCAAGTTCCTAGCACCTCTTATATAGCAATGAAACACAGGAAAGCTACCTTGCAGAAGCAATGGAAAGGCATTCCCTGCACCTCTCTCTCTCTCTCCTCAAGCTGCCACTCATATATGCAGGATCTGATGCACGCGTAACTTTTTAATACTATCCTTGCCCTTAGTGCCATTTCTTAATAGCCGCTGGTAGCAAAATGCCCTGCAGTCCTTATCTTCTTCGCAACACAAACACACCCACCCACTGCCGCGGGGAGAGGAGGGGGTGGGGTGGGGGTTTCAACAACGGCACGTGTCACATGGCCGCAAATATTTATTTACCGAAATGTATTTACCCCACAAGGAGAGGCTGGGGTGTTGATCCCATGTGCCATCCCACATTACAACAACACGCGCATCTGAACGGACGCCATCCAGCGCGCTCACAAACACGGCCGGGGACACGGGTTCACGGCGCGCGCGTTTATTCGCAGTTCCACGGGGTACACGTGACACGCTTTGCATGTCCCTGCTTAAACACAAACACAATGTAACAATAATAATAATTTTATTATTCATACCCCGCCAGCCACTCTGGGCGGCTTCCAGCACATATAAAAAGCACAACGAAATGCCGAGCATTAAAAAAAACTTCCCGATGCAAGCCTGCCTAATCTAAACAACCCATAATATGTGTGTGGAACTGTACAAAACGGCGGTTCCCAGGAGCTTTTAACTCCAAAAAAGAAACACCCGTCACACGTCACCTCTCTCCCCACCACCCGCGTAAAGAGGGGGGGAGTGAACGTGTGAAACGGGCGGCGTGCGCGTGTGTTTCGCACACGCTTCCTTCCTGCCCCGGTGGCCCCTTTCCCTCAGTTCCTTACCTGGGCCGCCGCGGCCCAGCCCGGCTCGGCTTCCCAGGCTCGCTGCTGCTGTGCGCGCAAAGTCCCCTCGTCTCCTTCCTCCCTTTCCGTGCGTCGACTCCGGGCCTTCGCTCGGCCCCGCACAGCCCTGCCAGCCCCGTCACAGCCCCAGCTCCAGCCACAGCCCTTCCTGCCTCGGCGGGGGCCCGCCTCCTGCGCTCCGTCCCTCGCTCGCTCCTCGCCAGACCCGCCTTCCTTCCCGCCCGAAAGCGGGGGCAGGCGCCGCGGAGCTGCCTGGCGAAACGCCCCTCAGCCTTCCCCAACCCCTCCCGCCGCGTTATGTACAGAAGAAGAGCCTGGGGTCGCCTCTCCGCCGCCGCCGCCGCCTCGTCCCTCCCGCCAGAGGCGCGTGTCACCGTCACACATGCACACGGTTCTCCACAGAAGCGGGGCGCTCCTTCTCTGAGCTCCCTCAAAAGCGCGCCAAAAGCAACAACTATAAGTCGCCTTAGACCAGAGCAGCCCCTGCGCTATGAGCATGCAGTTTGGCCTGCGGGTCCAGAGGCGAGGCGACCCTTGTGTACTGTCCTCCACTCTCCCCCTAAATCCTCAAAAATGAATTGAAAAGCATTAATGCGGTGAGGTAGAAGCTTGCCCCGGTAATGTTCTTCTTTCAGGAGGGAGGTATTATCTCCCCCCCACAAAAAAAAGCTCAACAAGCTTTTGGGAGATCTCCCAAAACAAGCTCAACAACTTTTTGCTCCCCCCTTTAACAAAAATCCTGGCTACGCCCATGCTCTCCTCACAGACACACAAGAGTCTATGCCAGTTATTGCACCTTCCACCCCTCTGCAATTACAGTATCTAAAGTGGTTTTTCATTGCAAGACACAACAGAGCAACTGCCACAAAATGTTGTGGCTCTTCTTCCGCCCTCTTTCCCTCCTCTCTCCCTCGCTGCTCCCTGTAAGCTGGAATTCCTACCCCAAACACTTGAGTGAAGATACCCTTACCCCCCTCTCCTTGTACAGCTTTCCTCAAAAGTGACATTTTCCATGAAGCCTTTGAAACAACATACAGACCCTTATTCTTCACCTGGAACCTATAACTTGGGCGAGTTTCCAGCTCTCAGCAAACCTAGCCAGCATAGCCAATGGTCAAGGATGATGGGAACTGTGATCGAACAATGGTTTGTGCATAATGCCAAGACAAACCATGGCTGAGCATGAATAAGTAGCCATGCAGGTGCTCAAAGACTGTTGTCACTGCTCATCTCCTGGTCTTGCTACTGCTGCACTACCCAAAGCTAAACAGTGGTTTGGTTTCATGTTCAAATCCAGGATTGTGGTTTGTGTCCCCTAAAACCATAAGCAGTAAGCCAAGAACAAGCATTGACTACAGCTCATGGTTTGAAAGAAACCACAAGCCTAGGTTCAGATGTACAGTAATGTTAAGCCAAACCATGGCTTGGCTTTGGCTAATAAAGTGGCAACAGAACAGCTGGCTGCAGTTTTTGCATTATCTGTGTACTTGTTCAAACTCAGCCATGGTTTCTGCTTAGCATTACATGCAAACTGTGCCACAGATTCCTCATCCTACTGTAAATGAACACTGGGACACATTTTTCTTGTATTTTTTTTCTTGTTTCTATGAATTGCCTCCCCTGTGGCAAATTTTAGCTTGTAAATTCCTGTCATCAGGGACTGCCTAGTTACTCTGTTGAAACATTACACATGGTACCATTATTAATAACAACAAACTGGGGACATGGGCACACACCTCAGACTTGCCTTTAAATCCTACAGCTCTACCCCCCCCCCAATTCTCTTCCTGGTTTATGTTATTGCCTGAGTATAAAAAACCTCTAATGTGTTACAATTTATAATTGTAAATAAAATTTAAAATATCATTAAGCTATCAAAAATAAAAAGCATAAAAACAAAACCAATAAACAAATAGCAGAAAGTGTGGGTGGTAGTACAGACTCTGCTTCTGAAAAGAAAGGTAAGGAAGGAAGGAAGCAGATTGTCAATTCAGAATCTTCATTCTCAAGTGTCAAGTTTCTTGGGCTTTCTTCAGAACTAGAAATTATGCTTCTGCATAAGCCATAAATTACAACAAAGACATCTCCATCTCTATAAAGTTTTTGCAAATATTGGTGAAATGGCAAATATGGGCTAATCTATTACCTTTGCACCATTTTTGCAATGAAAATTGCAATGAAAATTTCCTACTACATCCTAACTGGAGCTCACTCTTCACTAGATTCATTACACACACACAAACAAACAAACAAACAAACAAACACACAAATGGCAAAAATGTTTTTACTAACCTATGTGCTTCAGGTGTGGGTGCTTCAGGTATTTTCATGGAGAAAATAGTGCAAGGGTAAAAGGTTTAACACTAAGGCAGAACTTTTCAAAGTTTTCAAGTTGGTGACACACTTTTTAGATATGCATCATTTCACGGCACACTAATTCAGTTTTACTAGCAAACTGGAGGTTAAACTAACCCCTTTCCAGCACTGGGAGAAGCATGTGGAGGGTTTGCATTACAAACCTACACACTGCAGCCGACACATTAACGTGTCATGACACACAGTTTGGAAAGCTCTGCATTAAAGTCTAATTCAGTTCCCCATTAGAAAAAAAAGTGTGAAAGCTCTTCTGTAACATATACTTTAGCCTTAACTTGCAGTTTCCTTATCCTTCCCCCTGCATCCCATAACCCACTTTACTTCGGAAAGGGGGCTTGGGAATGAACACTTTGCCACACTCCGGGGTTTCCCCCTTCTCAAGTCAGGAAGGAGCAACCTTATATATGCCTGCTGTCTCCCACACCTAACTTAATCGTTCTCCAACCCTTTAGCACAGGAGTTGGGAACCTCTGGCCCTCCAGATGTTGTTGGACTCCAACTCACATCAGCCACAGTCAGCAAGATCAGGGATTACGAGATAATCAGTCATCCACCTGAATAGGAACATGAGGGTATCTCTGGTTCCTATTGTTACACAAACTCTTCCAGAACCCGAACAAATTATCCTAATACAGAAACCCTCCTTCAGTGAACATTTCACGTTATTCTCCCCACCCCATCTGTAAAAAAGAATTCATCCCATGTTGGGTCACCTCATATCTTGGCCAATTTCCACATGCAGCATTGGCTATGTGCATATTAGTGGCTTAGAACTCAGAAAAGTCATTTCGCCCTCTGCTGCGCTTCAAGGCACATTTGCATGTTGCTACACACACCCCAGATGGTGCATTACTTTGGTTTCCATAGGCCTGCAACCCATGGCTATCTCAAATGTACACACCTTAGTTTTTAACCACAAAGTGAATGTGAACTGAAACTGGATGGAAGCTGCTTTGAGGGGAAAAGGATCAAACAGCAATATTTCAGGCTCTCCAAGTGTCCCTATTTTTCAGAGATGTCCCTGATTTAGAGAAGCCACCCAGGGTTCTGATTTGATCCTGGAATGTCCCACTTTTTTTTAGGATGTCCCTATTTTAATTGGAGAAATGTTGGAGGGTATGGAGTTAACCAACCCCTGAGTCGTCTGAAGGCAATCCTGTATAGGGAAGCTTTTTTAAAAATGATGCTTAATGTTTTATTGTGGGTTTTTTAAAATAAATGTTTGAAGCTGCCCAGAGTGGCTGGGGCAACCTAGTAAGATGCTGTAGGGGTATAAATAGTAAAATTATCATTATGGAATGGGACAGAGAAATCTTGGAGGGTATGATATTTCTTGAGACAATACAGAATAGATATGGATTGTGGCTAATGTTATGTGTGCATAGATTCAAACAGCAGCAGAGGGAGCACTGTGGAGCTGGCGTAAACAGTAATATGTACACAGCCATAGAATCCTCTACCCCCCCCCATTTTTTTCAAATCTACATAGCAGATTCTCTTCTCTTCTCACACACACCAGTTTCTCAGGCTTTGTGTACCTCCTTCAAACTTTTATTGTAAATGTCATTACAATGATTGTGGCACCCTGGTTTTTCTGGATGACTCCTTTGAGAAGGAGATGGTTGACCAAAGAACCCCACCCTCCCATTCAACAAAGTGTCCTGCTAGCAAGTCTTTTTGGCTTCATACACACTGCACATCTGAAGCACATTCCAAGCATATGACTTTCCCCAAAGAATCCTGGGAACTGTGGTTTATTAAGAGTGCTAAGAACTATAGCTCTGTCAGAGGGTAAATTACAGTTCCCAGGACTCTTGGGGTGGGGGATTTACAGTCTAAATGTATGATGTGTATGCAACCCATGTAACAGTCATCACACCACTCTTCAACTTCTGGCAATATTTATTTCAATAGCGGATGCTATTTTAAGAGCACTCAGGTGAATACCATATTTTTCCGTGTATAAGACGCCCCCATGTATAAGACGACCCTTTTTTTAAAACCCAAAATTAAGAAATTACCGGTAAGTTGTTTAGCTTCCGCCAATCGCTCACCCACCTGCCCACCACTGCTGATCACTTGCCACAGTCACTGCCAATCGCACATCTCGCCACAGCCACCAATCACCCACCCAATTGCCGCTGCCAATCTCCTGCTTGCTGCTATTAATCACACATCCCCCTCTGCATTCACTATCCGTGTATAAGACAACACCCAATTCTTGCCTCTTTTTTTTAAAGCAAAAAGCATTGTCTTATACACAGAAAAATACGGTAAATGGGTAGTGGTGCTGTCATCCAAATCACCAATATGCCACCACACTAATGGTCTATCAAGCAGAACTGCCTCCACAAGCAGTCAACTTGCTCAAATACAGGAACTGAGCCCAAACCACCCCAACTTCAGTTACCAGTACAAATTGTCTCTTAACACACACCTTATTCATTTGGCACTGGCCCCTTCTTTCACCCATAGGCCCCCTTTGAATCCTCTCATCCTTGCCTCCTATGCATTATAAGCCAAGCCAACCATCTGCTATTCTGTTTCACTGCACCCAGATTGCTTGCAGACGACCTATTTAGAATCATCCTGATTTGTTTGTGCAACGTTTGCAGGGAGATTAAACAATGTTGGCTACATAATGAGCATTATTTATTCTTTGTTTGTGGGGAGGTTATATGATGTGGCGAACAAGCTTTCCCCCAAACCTTTTAGTGCATGTTTCTGTCACTTCCCTTATTATAAAAAAAGCCTGTAGCTGTGTGCATATATTGCTGACTTAAAATTCACCTAGTTCATTCTTTTTCTCATTTTGAATCGAAGCTGGTTTGCAAGGGAAATGCACCAATGCATAGTACTTCATAAGAAACAGCAGGGCAGATGCAGGATAGATACAGACTGTTGCTAATGTCATGTGTACACCACTTTCCAAATCTGTAGTGGGAGCACACTGGATGCAAGAGTAAACAGGAGTGTGTACACAGCCTGATTGTTTTGGGAAGTGGGTTCAGTGTGCAAGAGTTTCAAACCAATTGTGCAATCTGAATTGTCTCTATTTGCAGCATTCAAATGGCATATTCCTCAAAAAGCAGGGGAGGGAGAAGTCTTCCAATTTACCAACATTTGGAAAGGAAAAAGGAGAGAAAAACATGCAATAAAAGAAAACAGAGATATATAATTAAGCAGGGATTATAGAAGGGCAGAAAGCAGGCAGACAGAAGAACCCCTGCAGCGTCTTCCAGCCAGCTTAATAAAACAAAACAGGAGCACTCACCTCCCTGGTATTACTGCATTGCTTTCCAGCTCTATTGGTCTTGAAGCCCTTTTACCAGCATGATTGCTTCTTCTGCTTCCTTGCTCTCACAGTAGGTTGGGTACTTGTACAGTAACCCACTCACAGGGATGCATCAGCTCCTGGTGCCTCCAGACTGTCCATATTTTGCAGGAGAGATTCAAGTGCATACGTTAACTTTTAGTTTACACAGCTAAAGTGGATTAAAGAGCTTTGTACATACAAAACCAATAAATACGGACTTTTTGCAGTCTGGAAATGGGGGGAAAGTCATTGAAAAGTGTTCAATAAATTAGCAACAGGAAGATGTATAAACACCCCATGAGTAAATCAGGATGAATGTTCATTGTCTTATAACATTCATTGTCTTATATATGGGCACAACAGAAGTAATAATGCTCAATAAAGACCTGATGTAATCTAACCTCCCTACAAGCAAATCAGGATGAATGTTCGTGGGCATGCACATGAAAGCTCATACTAAGAACAAACTTAGTTGGTCTCTAAGGTGCTACTGGACGATATATTTATTTCTACTGCTCAATAAACAGGTCTTCTGTAGGGGTCCTAAAATACTGAAGATACATTGGGGGGGGGGACTCTGCCAAGCTCTCAGAGCAGTAAAACCAGTTCTGCAGCCTCATCCTGCCCTGCAAGTGGATGATGTGAGCTATGTTGGAGAGAGAGGTTTGGAGGAGAGAGTCTTACTCTCTAGTAGTAGCTGAGTTGGCACAATGGTGATTGCTCCAAGCACGCTTAAACTTGGTTAGATTTTGCATTTACCCTCGTCAAACTTTAAAAACCAGCCCAAACAAAAATACTTCAGCTAGAATCAATAGCAGACACTTAAGCTTTCCACAAATAAGCAACGATTTTACTCACAACATTCCAGAACTTACATCAAACAAGTCTCCATTCATTGGCAGTAAAACCAAGAAGTTAAAAGGTTCCAAAACAAGTAGTTGATTTCCTTGCAAAAGGATAATGCAATCTGTGGGTTAGCAAAGATGCAGGCTTCAAAATCTCCCTTTTGGAGAGATTCAGTTCACTTGGCTTTTCTTGCAGCTGGGAGTCATTGGCCATGTAGCTCCTTCCTGAGAAAAATGAGGGAGCAGAGGCTGCTAGGAGCCTGCTCAACCACACCCACTGGTATATGACCTCAGGGCTCCGGTTAACCCTTTTAATGCACGTAAGTGTGAGTCAGTAACCGTATACAGTGGTACCTCGGGTTAAGAACTTAATTCGTTCTGGAGGTCTGTTCTTAACCTGAAACTGTTCTTAACCTGAAGCACCACTTTAGCTAATGGGGCTTCCCACTGCCGCCACACCGCTGCTGCATGATTTCTGTTCTCATCCTGAAGCTAAGTTCTTAACCCGAGGTATTATTTCTGGGTTAGTGGAGTCTGTAACCTGAAGCGTCTGTAACCCGAGGTACCACTGTACAGTATTACAACAAGATGACTACCAAGAGACCCAGAGGTGAGCTACTGCCTCAATCTCCCTTGATTAGTTTTCACAGTAGTCTTTACCCATGCTGTAGTAATGCTTTTAGCCTCATCCTGTGCAAATTTATTGCTGCTGCTGTGAAAGTCTATTTATGTACCCATTACAGCCCAAAGAGCCACCAAAGCAGGGAACAGCAATTAAAACACAGCCTCATCCATTACAACATTTGACTGGCCATATGGATCATTGCTATTCCATTCCACTGTTGCACAACCCTCAGATAATCCAAATGACATTCAAATAGCAGGAGCCAGCCAGACTTCCCTTAGCTCCCTTACCCAAAGTGTCACACGCCACCAGAAAGCTGTACACTTCAGTGGAAGCACAGCGAGCTCTTGTGTTAAAGGCAAGTGCTTTTACATTCTCAGCTTTGGGCCAGGGATAATTTGAGTTAAGAGCTCAGGCTTGGAACATGTACTTAATGCCTGGATTCAGCTACTATATGGGATAAATGAAGTGATAATGAAAAGAGTGGTCTTTTGCACATCTCCCATTTCCTGCACAATTTGCTTTCTCCAAATTTGAGCTCCCTGGATTTTTGTGTTCATTGACACTGTGCTTGCTTGGAGTTTGCTATGGCCTTGCACTTTTCACAGGCACGAAATACCATGCTTCTAAAAGCATTTGTTCCAGATATCAGCAACAGCCAGGTTTATTGCCAGTTTCTATTTTACTTCCACATGCCTCTTTATATTATCAGATTTGTTAGCTGCTGAGATTAGTTTGCTTATTTGAAGGATACAGATTAGAGGTTTAGGAAAACTAGAAGGAAAGGTTTTCTGTAGTGCTCTTGGTTCTTTCTTTCTTTCTTTCTTTCTTTCTTTCTTTCTTTCTTTCTTTCTTTCGGAACTTAAGCACTGCTTTGCAAACCAAAAAAAAGGGGGGGGGGAGTCTTCACAGAGCAGCTTGCAACAATAAACCCGCCAGAGATACAATCAAAAACCGTAAAAATTAAGTATTGCAAGAAATGCAATAATAAAATATTATAAAACAGATAAAATCATTTTAATTGAAAACTGCCAACAAATTCCTAGAAGTGAGCAGGTTCATGCTTGGTGAAAGACCTGCAGCAATATATTTTCCCCCCTTTCTTTTCTAGAACATAATTAAAAGTACAGATTGTCGGTGTTTGTCTGATTTCGAAGTGAAACATGTTCCACAGTGCTGGCACTGCTACACTAAAGGCTATGTTCCAAACAGCCACTGGCATATCATGTGGGAAAGACAAGGCAGCCTTCTCCCACAGATGACCGTAGCAGCTTGGCAAAGATGTGGAGAATGTGATTCCTTAGATACCCCGGTACCAAATTGTTTAGGGCTTTGTATGCTAACAGCAGACGCCTGGTGGTATTCAACTAAGTTTCTGAGCAGGCCTATTGAAATTAACAGGCCTTAGTCATGTCCATTAATTCAAATGGATCTACTCCACGTAAAACTTAGCCGAATGCCACCCACTTAACTTGGCTCAGGATCATATTGGTACGACTGTAGTATATAAAGGGAGGTTGCCATCATTTGTGGAGCCTCCTTAAGGCACACAGAGTTGTTTTGAGCAAGAAGAAAAGGCACCTACACTTTCTATAACAAAATCAAGGCCCTACTTAAGACTCTGTACCAAAATCTTGTTAATGCTGAAGGAACCCAAAGCATAGGGCAGTTAGCTGATGAACTACATTTTCAAGAATTCAAGTTTCAAATTCTTCCTGCACTCCCTGTTTCTGATATATTGGTTTCTGGTTGAGAACAGGGTAAGCACCAGATGTTTCATGGCTGCAGAATGTGTCACTTGTCAGAACTATGCAATAATTTGGTTTGTTATACTGTAGTCGGATGGCTTGTGTATCAGTTTCTCTCCAACTTGCAAGACAAGGAGTCCTTCTAAGAAATATAACGCCCACAACAGACATAGCTAGGGGGAAGAGGCTTACTCATCTGTAGAACTCACTGCTGTAAGGTTTCCCATTTTAACAAGTTAAAATAATTATCAGTTTTGGGAAAGTACTCAGTGGCAAACATTGCAATAACTTATAACGGTAACTAATGCTTATGCTGCCAGGATTATGCAGATGAATAATGAAGACAAATACTTCTGTTCTCCCTGAGATCAGCAAGCTGCTTTCCTTCTGCCCATGGCGATAACTTCAAGATTTAATCTCCGCCAGGATCACTAGAGTTCACCCCTATTTTCAGTACTAGAGTTCAGCTCTGGAATAAAGTCAAAGGCTTTATTACTTAGCCAAGAGCCATCAACTGTACACACACACACACCAAACGCACACCAAGAAC
Organism: Podarcis melisellensis; assembly: GCF_964234715.1. Lineage (NCBI taxonomy): Eukaryota > Metazoa > Chordata > Lepidosauria > Squamata > Lacertidae > Podarcis > Podarcis melisellensis. Next base: position 31,820,126 of record NC_138545.1, on the reverse strand, counting down.
CTTGAAAGCACATCACACCCAGCCTTCTACAGTTCAACATTACTAACAGCCAATAGCTCATTGCAAAAAGGAAACATACAGTACAGTATTCCTATATAAATTTGTAATTTGACTCGGTACTTCTAACTCAAAACCGGCAGACAGCTTTTTCTCTTTTCTTCTTCCCCAGCTTTCATTGCTCTAAACTGTATCAGCAATCAACCATATGGGATCTGGCTGACCACTTTTTAATAGATAGGATGGCAGCTAGGAAACTGGCTAGATCCAGTGGGTCTGAATGGTCAGTAGGAAGGCCAATATATCCTCTTCTCTCCAATCCATTTTGTTCTCCAGACCCATTACTATATAATGTTCTGTTTTGGGTGGCTATGCAGACTGCACTGTAGCACCATGTGTCCTAACATGTCCACATGAAAAACCCTATTTGCACCGACTCAGCAGTAAAACATTAAAAATGCCCCACTTGGGCACAAAGCATTAAAGCCCAGACCTGTGCCTAGAAGTCTGGCACAAAAGGAAGTCCTTAGGGACAACTTATGGAACAAGCGAAGTAATGGTGGAAAAAGTGCCTCTGAGTATGTGCAGAATGGTTTGCTATCACTCTTTAGTACCCATAAACAGCCCCACATGTTTGCACAGGGAGTGGAAAGGTTCCAAGTCAGTATGCTGTTGCTCCTTTGCTAGTGATGTCATAGGCCTTACCCAATAGTTGCCCAAGAGTCATGCCCCACCCTCTGTATACATAACAACTACCCAAACAGCTCTGGGGAAACATATATTTCCCCTGACACAAAATATTGCATGGGGAATATGTGCTATCCCTGCTACAGACGCACAGATAACGAGATGGGGGGGGTTTACGTTTTCCCCAGTAATCTTTTCTGTTGTGGGTCAGGACAAGGTGTCTTTGATAGGATGGGCTGCTCTTCTTGCCCTATCCTTGTTTAAAAATAGAAAGGGGATAATGAGAGAGCTATACAGTGGCACCTTGGGTTAAGAACTTAATTCGTTCTGGAGGTCCCTCCTTAGCCTGAAACTGTTATCAACCTGAGGTACCACTTTAGCGAATGGGACCTCCCGCTGCCGCTGCACGATTTCTGTTCTCAACCTGAAGGTACTATTTCTGGGTTAGCGGAGTCTGTAACCTGAAGTGTCTGTAACCTGAAGCGTCTGTAACCCGAGGTACCACTGTAGTCTTGTGAGCTTGCAGATGCTGCTGAACCACAACTCCCATTGCCTTTGACCATTGCCCATGCCTCTCCCTTGGGCCTTTTCAGTTGTGTTTCTACACCTGCAGAATGCTCTCCCCAGTGAGGTCCACCTGAGACCATTGTTGCCATCTTTTCAGGGCCAGGTAAAGACTTGCCTCCCCTGCACCTGATTTTGTTCTACATAGTTCGGTTGGTAGAGCCCAAGACTCTTAAATCTCAAAGCTGTGAGTTCGAGCCTCACGTTGGGCAAAAAGATTCCTGCAATGCAGGGGATTGGACTAGATGACCCCCAGGGTCCCTTCCAACTCTACAATTCTATGATTCTACTGTTCACGTGCTGCCAAGGCTTCCTGTGGGCTGTTATGAAGGGTGTTTGTGGGTGCTTGTTTGTTGTACATATTAATGTGGGTATGCATGGACATGTGTATGTGTTGTGTACGCATGTGTATTAATGACTTAAAGGCATATGAAAATATTAACATTTTACAGGAATCTTTCTATGGCATGATGTATTGATGTTTACGTTTTTAAATTTAAGTCAGCTGTGGAATTTTTAGGCAACAAGCAACTAATACTGTAAGTCTAGCAGGAGCAACACTGGATGGGCCCATACCGACCTTTGACCTTCCAGGAATTCCTGGACCATTATGGACTCTTTGAGGCCCTTAAACAAGTTCACGGCAATCCTTTTTGCAGTTTTCGTAGGTCCTCTTCTGCCTACCTCATGAAAGGGAAGCCAGGAGGGCTAATACTAATCAGCAGTCAAAGACACTTGCTGGAGAGAGAGGGAGAGAGAGAAATGACTAAGTATTTGCCTGGACTGGTGTTCTGTCATGGGGGTGTGATGCTGAAACTCTGAGCGATCCTTGCCCCCGCCCCACAAGGAGGCTTGAAAGAAAAAGTGTTGAAAGCACTTTGCAGACTGAGAGGTACTACCGAAATGATTAACAAACAGAAAGTTCTACTATTACTATTAGGAACGTTCAGAGAATGCGCCTTAGAACGTCTCTGAAAACCACAGCCGATAGAATGATAGGGTGAGCAGAATCATGAAAACGGTGGCTGCGTCTCTTGTCTCTGGAGAAAGAGAGGCAACAGGGGCTACATCAAGGCGGCAGCCAGTGCCTTTTCTCTTTCTGAAAGCAGCTTCCATGAATCCTGTGTGCTCTGACGCAGACTCTCCGCAGGAAACAATATTCAGAGCAGTTGCCTGCGCTTCAGTGCTTTTGGGCTCCCTCCAGGGAGTTTCCTCCTATACTTTCACTTTCAGTCGTAGCTGAGACTCCGGCGACAACCACTTCTGAGAATGCAGCACACTTTGGGTGGGACTGAAGTTGGGCTGCGCTCTATCCCTGCCAAGTGTATCAGTTACCCAATATCTGTGGCGTAACGTAACCCTTTTGTAACATGCATTGATCTAAAATTATGTTTTCATTGTTTTTTGTTTTTATTTTTTAAAGTTGACAAATCTGACAGAAGTGTTGTCATCTGAAGTTTTCAGAGAGCTTTACAATAATACCGGGAGCAGCCAAGATTGGCAAGGTTGGTGGATTATCAGTTGGTAAAGCATGAGACTCTTGATCTCAGGGTCGTGGGATACAGCCTCACATTGGGCAAAAGATCCCTGCATTTGCAGGGGGCTAGACATCTAGTCTCTCGCAGTCCCTTCCAAGTCTACAATTCTATGATTCTATTATATTTTTCACAAACATACCCCTTCCAGCACTGCAGCCATCTGCTGATCACCACAATCATATATATTCATATATGATAAATAAAATGGTGTTTATTGTTGAACTGTTATACAGTAATATGCTGGTTGGGTAGGGTGACTAAAGCTCCAATTAAGTCTTAGAATAAAACCACTTTTTCCTTTAGATGCCATCAATATTAGGATAGTTTGCATTTAATATAATACACTGATTTCTCTGATACTTGTGTAAAAGATCACCTAAAAATAAAATAAAAGTATAAGCACTGTGTATTTACCTAAGGTGGTTACCCAAGTGACAGCTTAAAGGGCTTATCTATTGAGAAATATTGTATCTCACTAGACACAGGGTTTTTTTGCCCTCAGGATAGCATCACCATTTAGGATACAAATGCATGAACTTCTGGATTCTGTACTATATTTCAGACATAGCAGACTGTCCCAAGTACACTTTAAGCAATATTGTTTCATACTGAGATTCTTGAATAGTTCTGTTCAGTAAGGATCACCAAATTGTCCACTCTGAAGTTGTAATGAAAAGTACCAATCATGTGTTAGTACTAAAAGGGTAGTACACAGGGAATTCACGGATAATTTTCAGAGCTTCATTATATAGTGCTAAGTAAAATGCGTTTTTATCTTCTCTGAACTGGGTATATGACGCACACATGACGTTTACAGTACTTGATTTGTATCTCTTCCTACTGCTTCAATGATCCCAAAGATCTCTTCTTCAAGAGGTATGTTCAGTTGCATTCTCCCCCCTTCTCCATCAGATAGGAAGAAAAATTTCCCAGATGGATGAATCTTTTCCAGGTGCCCCACAAAACAAACGGGCTTCTCAATGTATTGCGCCAGCTGATTTGTGGCTACACGATCTCAGGGTCCTTGCAGCAAGTTTGCCATTTAGGATTTGGAATCGAAACTCACCACAATCATATACTCTGAGACAAGCTCAAAGCTCAAGCTCAAAGTGTTCAAGAATGCAGCTGTTGGGAACAGACAACTGAAACATTCATTTTAGAGAGGGGAGAGCTGTCCTTGAAAATGATTATTCATGAAACAACTGCCATGATTTCAAGACTCTGCAGTTTCAGAACTGCTTTTTTGATTCAATAAAGCATACCACATCTGGTTGTTGTTTTTTTTAAGTACTATGAAATGACTTCCAGAAGTGTGCACTTTGCACAGCAAGTTTGCATAAATAAAAATTGGGTAACTGAGTGGACAAGAGTAAAAAACAAAAACACAGAAGTACGGTAAACATTGCTGAGTTCAACCCAACCAAGGGAAGTAACCATGCATCACTCTGAACTAGCAAAAGTTGTGAACTTTGTCACATAGGTTCCATTAACAAAAAGAGTGCAACAAGTAGCTATTGGTATAAATTGTCTTTGAAAATCACCATTGTTGAGAGGGCAGGGTTGAGGAGAAAATACTACTTCTTCTGCTGCAGGGAACCATCAGCCTTGGGAACATAAGCTATTTAGCTAGCTGAACTGTACTGGGAGAAGAGAAAAACCCCATCCTTAAAATACGTCAGTCAACAGCAGCAAGAACAATAATTTCCATCTGATCTCCCCCTGTCTCCAACCACATGCAACTCATATACGTCATGTATGAGTAACTCGTATAATTCATACTCATATACCTACTAACCCTATACCCATAACACATGAATGACGTAGGTGCTCCTGCCGTAATAAATCTATTGGTCTTTTTATGGTGCCACAAAACTCTTTCAATCAGACACAAGCTTTATAACAAGAGTTTTGCATTTATTTTCACGCAGTATTTGTGCCAGCTGGGTTTTGTAATCCACAAATAAGACTCAATTGGCCAGTCTTAAGTTTTGCTCTGTTCGTTCACCCATGCAACTTGTTTCAGACAATATCACCATCCATGAACAACAGGAAGATAAGGAGGACCTTCTAGAGAAAGAGCAGGAAAATGATGAGGCAGAGGAAGCAGGTGAGAAAAAAGAGAACAATTCTGACTTGGGTGAAGAGGATGCTGAAGTGAATGGAAATGCAGGTTTGTATGTGAGTGCCCTCAAAGAGGAAGCTGAGGATTTTATGTTCTGCAAAGAGTACTAATTCACTGCACGTGGGTCCTTCCCATGTATGTCACAGTGTTGGACATGTAAAGTATAAGAACTGTAAAGTGCTATGTATTCTATTTTAATGTTATATTCTCAAAACCATGGGCTACAGAACAGATCACTTGACATAGCTGTGCAGACAGGACCCGTCACAGGCAGCCAAAGTCAAACGTGGACAATCGAAGGGGTTCTCGCAAGCGTGGTGGGGAGAGAGAGGAAAATGAATAAAGTGGGAAACTGTGGGAATCACCAGAGATGTAACCTTGCAAACTGTGCTATAGTTTACAAGCAATAGCCATTAACTGACTTTTCTTGTAACGTAGTGATGAAGGCATTTGAATTCAAGGACTCCGCAATAAGGACATATCAGAGCTGTGCAAAGAGCTGGAAATCTTGACGATTCAAGGTTATGTTCAAGAAGGACAGATAATTTCAGCAGATGCAGGAATTATTTAATGTTACTTGTCTTATCTCAAGCTTGACAATGTACTGCAGTGTTAATAATGTTACTTTTTATTTAAACGTGTTCCGCAAGTGGTGCCAAGTGACAAGAGGCTTTAATTTTAAAATGTAGGAAATGCTTACCAGCTCTATGTCATGTTAGCAAGTATTGATATTTGAGGAAAGCTTATTTTTGACCCCTTTCCTTTTCTTTCTTTAAAAGGTGTGCATTGAACAGAGATTTTATTCTTTTTCTGTGTTGAATCACTGCCAACTTTTGCTGTTCCTTTGCAGTACAATTCACTGAGCACTGGGAGCCTGCCAACTCTCAGTTTGCAAAGGAACAGCAAAGGCGTATACCTGAAATTCCCTTTTAAATTTTCCTTTCCTTTTACCAAAAAAATATATAAAAAAATTAAGCACATGATTATGTGGATTTCTGTGCTGAAACAGAGACCTTAGTTTTAGAATGGAAAGCTTCAACTCCTATGGAAATTTTTGATGGATAGAGAAGTTTACATTTTAGTATCAGAGTTTATTTTTTGTCTGCAAATATCATTTTTTTTGGTACTAAATGCAACCAAGAGGGGAAAAAATGAAACAAATAAGAAAAGAAACATCTTAATTTTGAAACATCTCCTTTTCATTATGAGTTTGCACAGCTAAAATCAACACCACCAGCAGAACTGTGGACATCACTCTCAGAGTGCACCGGAAAAGCATACTTTGTCCTATTCTCCTTGTGTTTTTAACAGGACGGCAGCACCTTATAAGTGACTGGCTGAACCCAACTACTGTACTTATAGTCTGCAGGAGGCTACAATCTTGCAGGAGGCTTAAGTGCATGAGTTGTACATTGCATCAAGGTTGCGGATGCAAGGTGGAGTTCTGCAAGCCAGAGATTTACAGTTTCACACTGTAAAACTCTCCCATGCTTTCCTTCCTTTATCGGCCCCACAAGAACACATAGTATTTAGAATAATTTTCTTTATCTTATCGACACTCATAGCATTGCTGCCACTGTAATTACCCTCTTTTGGCACACAATGGGTTGGCAACTGTTATTATTGCAGGAATATTCTCACCGCTATCTTTTTTATTGGCAAGTCTCTTGTCATTTGGACGGAGACTGCACTGCATGTCATGGTTCACAACCTGGTTGGTTGTGATCCTGTACTAGTTGCAAGTATGGCTGCACTTACAATGGTGGCTGGCCACTTTTTTGGTTTTTGGGGGCCTGAGTTAACCTTGATGCCCCCTTTAACAAGAGCATGAAGCACGACATCATTTTCACCCACAGAATGGATACTTTCCCCCCCCTATCCTCCTTGCATTCTAAAGCATCTTCCTTCAACACAGGAAGAAACTCCCGCAAGGCTGAACTAACTCTGCCCACACATTGGAGGGACTCTTCCATTTATTTCCTATGATCAGTAACTATTCTCAGAGATTCCTCCTTTAACTGCTGCAGGAACACCTCAAGCACACCAAAAATCCAATCTGTCCTGCGCTCCTTTGTCAAAATGTGTTATGTTCTCCAATCATGCTCATGTCACCTTTGGCTGTGTTGCAGCAGTACCTGTTTACGTTTTGAAGGAGAAGTAGATTGGGGGGGGGGGAGAAGGGGGTCGACTCTGTACATGATGACAATGCAGCAAATGCACAGATCTGTTTTGGGTGTAGACCAAAACATCGATCATCAGAACACACAGTGTGCATGTGTTACTCTGTGGGTCAAGTGAGAAGCTTCATGGATTAGCTATTACCTGCAGAGACAGGGCTGAATCTGTACCCATCTTCACTAATGGGGTACCTGTGGCCAACCCAAATGCTGTTGGAGGCTGCATGTTCCCCATCACCGTTGTGGAGCACCCACCCATTTTATACCAGGAACTTTGTGTGTGTGTAAACAGATGAAAGTGATGGCCATTTCACCACCTGTTTTTCTGAGCGCATTGTTGTTGTTTAGTCGTTTAGTCGTGTCCGACTCTTCGTGACCCCATGGACCAGAGAACATTACATAATTATAAATAATATGATAAGGACTTTCACTATTAGTAGCAGCAATTACTGTCAAAATGACAAAAGTGCTGAGAAGCAGTTTGAAAAAGTGTGTATAGTAGAGAAGCGATTACTACCAATAATACCTACAATAATGATATAATCACTTTTTTTGCATCCTACATACAGAAACTGCATTCTTCTGTGGGAAGGAAGGGGGAGGAGAACAGACACAGTTTCATGTCATGCATTTGAAACATAGACACCTTACCACAGTATTCAGTTTCCCTTGGATCAGAGAACAGAGAAATGGGAGAAGCTTGAGCCAGAACTCACAGGAGCTGCTGTCATTATTCTGGACTGACTTCTGCACAAGTCAGAGGATTTATGGAAAGACAGAAACAGCAATAGGAAAACGATGCATGTGCTACCAGATGCTTTGGGGGAAATGGGGGGTGGGACACACAACTGCAAAAACAATGATTTTTCACAGAACAGTGTCTTTCTAAAATTCCACTTCATAATTATTTTCCAGATTTGAAAGAATCCTTCAAGATCCCACCAAGGATCAGTTGGAATTCCAAGTGTGTGTGTGTGTGTGTGTGTGTGTGTGTGTGTGTGTGTGTGTGTTCCAGTCTTTCTCAACCTTGGGTACCCAGGCCCTCATCCACCTCCACCATTATGTGGATAGAGATACCATTTCATGTAGTCTTTGGCCACCTGGTGCCCTCTAAATATTTCGGAGTACAACTCCTATCAGCCCTAACTGGCTGGGCACCAGGTTGGCAAGGCTGATGCGGCTAATGCTAGTGCAACACTGCGGCAGAATTGCTACGTCTCTCCTCCACATGCCCTTTCCAGCATCTAGACAGGCTGTGGGGCTGTCACCCTCCTGTGAACACAAGGGGCTTGCTGGCAGAGGCGTACCTAGCAAGGAGCTGTATTGGCACATGCCCAGAGCAACATGGAGACGGGCTCCTTGCTACTCCGAGCCAGTGGAGAGATGCAACTTTTGTCTCCATCCCCATCACTCAGCCTGGACACTGAGGTCCTCCTCTGAGGGCCTTCTGATGGTTCTCACACTGCGAGAAGCGAAGTTGCCGGGAACCAGGCAGAGGGCCTTCTTGGTAGTGGTGCCTGCCCTGTGGAATGCCCCCCCTCCCATCAGATGTAAAGGAAATAAACAACTATCTGGCTTTTAGAAGACATCTGAAGGCAGCCCTGTTTAGGGAAGTTTTTAAGGACTTATGTTTTTATTATGTTTCTAGATATGTTGTAAGCTGCCCAGAGTGGCTGGGGAAACCCAGCCCGATGGGTGGAGTAGTAGTAGTAATAATAATAATAATAATAATAATAATAATAATAATAATAATAATTCCCCCACCTGGCCAGCCTAGATACGCCTCTGGCTGCTAGATGCACCAAGGCAGTTCAGAAAAGGTTAATCTGCAAATAATAAACCGATGAACATGTGATGTGAGTGTCCGGCTGGGCCTTTGACCCTTCAACCTGCTAATGAGCCAGAAAATCACTTGTGCGACTTCCTCATCCTTTGCTAAGTGCAGTACTCTGCGGGGGCAGGGTGGGGGGAGAACTGGGAAGCTCCTGTTACCAAACCTCCAGTACATTCTGTCCCTGCGTAGTCACTGGATGGGATTGTCTCAGGGACTCGCCCCCCTCCTTATTAGACCGGGAACCTTTGGTCCCCTTTGGCCTGGTTCCTGGAGCACAATCTGCTGCCCTAACACATATTCCTCCAGCTGCATGCATGCGTTGTTTTTTTTTTTTTTAATATAGCAGCAGAACAACACTTCCTGCATTTTGAGGACTACCATAGTTGCTGGCATAGCTCAAAGCTACATCTGCATCCAGGCAGCAGGTTCTTGCATGGCCAACATAGCACTGAAGTGGATGAATGAGGTACATAAAGGAAAAGATCGCTAAAGAGCAGTCCTTCTTCTCAACACAGTCACTCTCCTGTTGTATTGAATCAATCTAATCCTGCTAGGCTGCAGTTTACAGTGTTGTTAATGTGCTGGTACTGTTTGAACTGTTATTATTAGTGTCACTCAGTGCATTTTTTTCTAAAGAGATGTTTAGGGGTACTCTCATTTTGATCAAAGGAAATAAGCATTTTATAGTTCAAAGTGGGGAAAATAAATACAGTAAATGGACAAAAGTACAAAGATTCACAAAATGTTTACAGGTATGCATACCCCTGCGTCCCCCCAGAAAAAAGCACTGGTGTTACTTATTCATCACCTTCCACAGATACTGCTCACGATGATGTGCACAATGGCTGTGTACACATTATACCTTAAAAGCACATCTTCCGCCCTGAAAGAATTCTGGGCACTGTGGTTTGCTAAAGTGCTGCTGGGAATTTTTCCTCTGTGATGGGGTAAATTATAGTGCTCATAATTCTTTGAGGGAAAGTGTGTGTGTGTGTGTGTGTGTGTGTGTGTTTGTTTGTCTTAATGTGCTTAAAAACATAGTGTGCACACTGTGTGACAAGACAGCTAAGAATAAGTCATTGAAAACAACACAGAAAATAACAACAAATGAACTGGAAAAACAATTAAAATGAGACACCTATAGTAGGGACCTGGTCGCCCAGCTGGGAGAGCTTGTGTGAAACATGTCTATGTTAGTTTCCAGAAAGTGTGCAGGTAGTGGACACCTGTCATATCTTGACGGGAATGCTGTTCCACAGAACCGAGGAAGCCACACGAATCAGGGCTCAGCCACACTTCCATTTGTCCCATGATTTCTTCCATTTCGTCCAGTGATTTCTAAGCATGGATTTGAGAGATTCTTCTTTTGTCCTTTCCCCTGAGAAAACCTGTTGTTTACTGCTGAATTGGAACACCAATCTGCGGAAAACCCAATTGACATTTATTCTGATTCAGCAACACACAGAGGGTTTTCCCCAGGGAAAGTGGAGGAATGAAAGCAAAACCTCTCAAGCCCATGTCTAGAAATGGCATAACAGATAGGTGAGAAGAAATGGCAGAACAAACGGATGAACCCTAAAAGCCTTGCTTCAAGTTACCTTGGAGTAGACCTCTGAGGTCTTTGGAACTTGCAAGAGAAATTCTCCCACAGAACACAGTTTGTATATGAGGGATTTAAGGTGGTCTCTCAAGTAACCTGGTCCTGAGCCGCACAGAGCCTTATAGGTTGGTACCAACAGCTGCATATCTTGTATGGCAAAAAAAATAAAATAATAAAAAATATGCATACATTTTAGGACCCCTGAATATGAAAAATGCATTTCCTGGGATGCATTCCCCGTTCTGCAAAATACCCTGCATTGCAACTTGCTTGTGTGGCTCTGTACAGCGACTGGCAAAATACCAGTAATCAACTGCATTTTAATTGTAGTAGAAAAACATACCCTCCAACATTTCTCCAATGAAAATAGGGACATCCCATTCCATAATTATAATTTTACTATTTATACCTTACACATTTTACTGGGTTGCCCCAGCCATTCTGGGCAGCTTCCAATATATCTAAATAACACAATAAAACATTAAACATTAAATAAAATTACCTATACAGGATTGCCTTCAGACGACCCAGGGGTCGGATAACTCCATAGCTTCCAACATTTCTCCAATGAAAATAGGGACATCCTAAGGAAAAGTGGGACATTCCGGGATCAAATCAGAAACCGGGATGGCTTCTCTAAATCAGGGACGTCCCTGAAAAATAGGGACACTTGGAGGGTCTAGAAGAAAGAAAAGGTTATTTGATGGGATACGTCATACCAGAACCTTTGAAAGTAGCCTTCCATATGTGTGGCTCAGGCAGATCTTTGCCACAACTCCTCTCTAACGTTCTGGTGGCAAAACCCGCAACCTCCCGCCCCCTGCTCTGTTTTTAAAACTACCCTTTCACATAAACGCGGGCCTAAAACGCAGCCATGGCAAGGCAAACACTCCCGAAAGGCTCGTTAAATGCAGAAGACCAGCTATACGATCACAGGGTGCTGATGATCTCTAATTGATTTCCAAGAAAGCTGTCCCCTTCTCATTCAGCATCGGAAGCACTAAAGTGGACAGTTTTCATGGTAACCCTTCTCCCTCTAAACGGTATCGGCAATTACCTTCTAAAGCACAACCACCTCTTTAGTCAAGAGATGAGACAGTGGGGGCGGGGGGGGGGAGAGAAAGAGAATGAGGCTCCTTGAATGCCCCCACTTCTTTCTGCTGCCAAACACGTTTTTTGTGAATGCACTAAGCTGTTTACTTCCCAGCTGTGCTGCAGACTGCCTGAGGATCCAAGCCTGAGTGATATGCTTTCTCTTCCAGCGCCCTGCTGCCCTTATTATTGCATAGAGCCCCCTGGGTGGAATCCAGAATGGGGGTCATGCCACGGACACTGCTGTTGCCACTGCCTGTTGCTGCTTCCATCAAGTGCATTTCAGTTCCGAGACTCCAGCTGCTGCACAATTCTTGTTTGGAGCCAGATGGCCCAGCTGTGGCCGTTTGCTTTTTAGGAAAACTAAGGAAAGACTTTAGAAATAGCACAGATAACATTGCTGACCTGTGCCGATTATATACTTAAAAAAAAAGCACTGAAAATGTTAAAGTTAGGTGGAATCTAGACACATATTAAAAAACGTGAAAATGCTTCTTTAAGAAAATGTTTGAAAATATATATTGAATTCGCCATAGCTCACCATCGCCATCTAGTGTCATATTTGTATAATGCACTTTACAACACACGTAAAGCTTTTTATTTGCAGCTGTATAGCTGAGTCGTTAGCAACGTTACAAAGGTGAGAAACAAACTGTGAGCCAAATGAAACTGGGGATATGTCACTGGATCTCTGGATTCTGCTTTTTAATGCAATCATAGGAGAAGGAGTTTCTTTAATTCTTATTAGCAGTGGGGGGGGGGCTTTCCCCTCCACTGTTTTCCTAATCAAAATAATCCAATATTTCTTTATTTTTCCCTCCATGGGACAGAGATGCCTGGGGGTACAATTTTGATTAGATAAAAAAGTGCTCTTGGCACATTTATTTTATTTAGTTTCATTTTTGTATTTCCCACGCCCCCACCCTTTCCTCCTGCAGAAGCCAAGGGTGGCTAACAACAACCAGCGAATACGAACATAATAAAATAGTTAAAGCATCAGCAAAACCGATGATTTGAATCCAGGATTAAAATATGACACCACAAACAATTAAAGTACGGTAGTTATGTTCCCAAAGCCTGACTAAACAAATGCATCCTTATTTTGCACCTGAATGTGGGAGGCACAACTGAATTTTACTCAATTACATTTTGGTTTATATACAAAATAAAACTGAGAGCTCCGATCATTGATCTCTCCCACATCATATTGTTTTGGACTTGGGAAAAACAGAGTATTGGAGAACATGAGCTTTCCCAGACATGTCACACCCATGTCCTTATTTCACCACCACCATGTTATAGGGCCTGTTTTGCTGCATTGTTGGAATGCCCCAGATTGCAAAGACAACAACGGTGTCCGTTCCATTCTTTTTACTTTCTGGCTTCCCATCATGACAAGAGAATCTGTGGCCACCTGCCAATCACCAAGTCTAAACCAGCAGTTTGGCCATATTAAGGAGGTGAAAAGATGTACCCTAGCAGTACTGAGTTGCATGGTATGGCTTTGGGGCAAGTTGCATCCCCCTCAGTCTTATTCCTCACAATCTGTAAAATGGGAATAAGGTATGGGTGAGGCCGTGGGATGCATGTGCAGTAACAGTAAGAGTGATACTTTAGCTTTTCTACTTTACATTACAGTGGAACCTCAGTTTTCAAGCATCTCGGAAGCCAAACATTTCCAAACCCAAACGCCGAAAACCCAAAAGCAAATGCTTCCGTTTTTCAACGTGCCTCATAAGTCAAATGGCTTCCGTTGCATGTTTTTCAGTTTTCTCAGTGGAAATTGCTGACAGCCCTTTGCACCTCGGTTGCTGAACGTTTCAGAAGTGTAAAGGTCTTCCGGAACAGATTACGTTCAACAACCAAGGTTCCACTGTATTTATAAAGAGCTTTTTCTTAAGTGCTCACTTAAGTGCTGAAGAAAAGGCAGGGAGGGGAATCAGACTTTGGAAAAAGGCAATCAGCTTATGATACCCAACACCAGGCCCCTGTGGTCCTCTGTGAAACCTTTCTAACAATCAAGTCCAGCAGCTCAGTGGGTTCAGGCAGTCTGTACCAGTTGCACCTGCACAAAGTAAAAAAAAGTTGACCAGAAAAAAGAGCCAGCAGAAGCCATTAGTTGCATTAGGCAGTGAAACTAGGAGGAGCCAGTTGTTATACTAGACTCAGAAGGACTCACTGCCACCTCAGCCCATATTATGATGCTGGAGATGGTGAAGAGCAGCAGCGATCAGGCTGGGAGGACCCTTGGCTTGCAAGCTTCCCTGTTGGTTCAGGGATTGGGAGCAAGAGAGGGATGGGCCTCCTTTAATTCCCACTTGCAGGACCAGGCATCAGACTTCCCACACCCCAACCCAAATAACAAGAGACCAAAGAAACTGGTTTTGGGTCAAAACAGGCCACAACTTTATTGAATACAGATGAAAGAGGTTTGGCTTGGGCATGGGGCAATCTAAATACTTCCGGTGTGGTCAATCCAGGCGGGGGTTCCTAAATCTTACATCCAATAGGGTGACCTCCGCAGGGACTGCCGTTTGGGGGAGTGCCTTCGGCCCCGGCCCCAGCTGGGCACATGGACATGGCCACTCCCCCCAGATCCATTTAACGGGATACCCCAGCATTTGGAGGGGCAGGCGAAAACTACAACCTCCCCTCCATCTAAAACAAAGGATTGCCCCAATGCTCAACCAGTTGTGACGATTGCTATGAGGTAGGCAAAACCACCAGGTAAAGGTAAAGGTAAAGGGACCCCTGACCATTAGGTCCAGTCGTGACCGACTCTGGGGTTGCGGCACTCATCTCGCTTTATTGGCTGAGGGAGCTGGCGGACAGCTTACGGGTCATTTGGCCAGCATGACTAAGCTGCTTCTGGCAAACCAGAGCAGCGCATGGAAACGTCGTTCACCTTCCTGACAGAGTGGTACCTATTTATCTACTTGCACTTTGACGTGCTTTCAAACTGCTAGGTTGGCAGGAGCAGGGACCGAGCAAAGGACGCTCACCCCATTGTGGGGATTCGAACCGCCAACCTTCTGATCGGCAAGCCCTAGGCTCTGTGCTTTAACCCACAGCGCCACCCGCATCCTGGGAAAACCACCAGGTCAGTGCCAATTAGCCAGGTGGGCAAATTCCTACTGGGCCCCTTAAAGGACAGCGACGACCGTAGCCTCAACAACGTCATTGACTATCAGCTTAAACCAAGGGTAGGTGGGCGGGGAAACCCAGCACAGAAGCAAACAGGCTGAGCCCCAGGTGCTGGCTGCTTAAATGAGGAAGGGGGGGGGGATCCGAGGGAAGCCCACCGTTGGTTCCATTGGCTGTGCCCCCAGCACAGTCCAAGCCCATGGCCTTCAGCCCCATTTGCCAAAGCAGGGAGCAGGCGAGAGCCAGTTTGAATTCCCTCGTCGGGGCCCCAGTAAAGCCTCTTCCGTCCTGCAATGCCATCGCACGAAAAGGGTGAGTGGATTTGTCCATGCAGTGTTCTCCTCCAACTAAGGTAAAGGACCCCTGGATGGTTAAGTCCCGTCGAAGGCGACTAGGGGGTTGCAGCGCTCATCTTGCTTTCAGGCCGAGGGAGCCAGCGTTTGTCCACAGACAGTTTTCCAGGTCGTGTGGCCAGCATGACTAAACCTCCACTGGTGCACAGAGGACCGTGACGAGTGCCAGAGCGCACGGAAATGCTGTTTATCTTCCTGCCACATGCTTTCGAACTGCACTGGCGTGCTTTCGAACTTCTAGGTTGGCAGGACCTGGGACAGAACAACGGGAGCTTACCCCCGTCACAGGGATTCAAACCGCCGACCTTCCAATCAGCAAGCTCAAGAGGCTCAATGGTTTAGACCACAGCACCACCCACGTCCTTCCCCCATACACGTTCTCCTCTCTAAATCTGGAGATACTCCTTCAGCTACAAACAGGAGAGCTACATATCGATTGCATATGAACTGAACTGAAATCTCAGTTGCATAGGATTCACAATCTACATTAGGCTGAGGTACTGACAGGATAGGCTCTGCCTTAGCTAAACTTTCCTGCAGGCTACTTTGGAGGAAGTGAGACCATTTTGCACCTCTTCCCCCAGTTAATTCATTGCGGGGGGGAAAGCAGGTGCTAACAAAGGGAATTGATGGTTTTCTGGCTGTAGGCAAATAGTGACTAACTGAACAGCTGCCTCCCCACTTCACCTAGTGAAGCTCCTAATTCCGGCTATACAGAAAGCGCAGCCTGCCTGAGGCTCAGTGTACTTGTCACCCGCTGGCTGATGTGACCAGTTGCCAGGGTAACCTTTGCCAATCCCTCTCCCCCCAGACACAGTCATTCAGGAGCCTCACTAGCAAAGAGAACATGGAAAAGAATATTTGTGAGATTAGTTGGTGCAAAGGAAAAATAGGTATATACCGGAAGAAGGAAAAAATTCTGGATGCCAAGATTCAAGCTTGGGACCAGCACTCTTTGGTGAAAAAACCTCAGTAGATATTTAAAATAACAAAATATGCAGCAAGTAAAGCATGGAAATATAGGCTGCTAGACCTTCAAAATATGCCCTTGTGAGTTCCAAAACATCCCTCTTCCTCCAGCATAGGGGGAAAAACCATGTGTTTGGCAAGTTAAAAATTGGTTTACTTTCAAACTCTTCAAAAGTCAGGTTCATGTGCTTTTCCGTAAATCAGTCAGAATGTTGCACAGCCAATATAACTTGGCTTTGCCAGAAAGCGATAATTGTTCCTAGATTGTTGGCATTGGAACTCAAAAGAGGCTTGCTAAAGCCATGCAGTGGGAGGCAGCAGCTCAGAGCTCCTTATATGCCAGAGTTCACATGTAGACTGGAAGAACAAAGGCTTGATTACCTAGTTCCTCCCAAGATGAGGGGAAGTGGACATAGCTAAGCCTGGCAGGACAGCTGACTCTATGGTATTAACCCCTCCATGCTTTAAATAGACTAAAGCATGTTGGTTATATGAGGCTAGTTATCCCATAAGATTGTCAGTGGGGAGTTTATAGACTGGCACAAAGACCCTGGGTCCAGTGTTTGGATTTCAGTGTGACCTGAGTGGTCCATGTAGCCAATATTTTAGAAGATCACAGCAGGGCAGGATCTGGCTAAAATGGGTTAGGTTGGGTTGAGAGTTCTGTATGTCTCCCTGCCCCCACTGCCATAAAATTGTATACAACACTTAATTGTGAAAAAACCTCAAAGCAACATACAAAATGAATACAATGAAATTACCAGTAAAAAAGAGATAGAGTTAAAAACTATGTTCTAAAAGCTTCAAAAATAATTAAAAACCACTGGAAAGTTAAAAACCAGATTAAAACACATATCCAAATTCTAGAAGCCCATCTATGCGTAAACAATAATGTTTTTAGCAGGCCCCGAAAAGACTGAGTTCAGGTGCTTTCCTGGTGTCAATTAGCAGGGAATTCCAAAGTGTATGCTCCCCTCCAACCCACCTACCCCCCAAATAAATTGCGCAAAGCTTTGGTGAAAGCACACACAGGTACAGTTGAATCTTGGATCCCGAACACCACAAAGCCAGAAGTGACTGTTCCAGTTTTCGAACGTTCTTTGGAACCCCAATGTCCGTCGGGGCTTCTGAGGCTTCCGATTGGCTGCAGGAACTTCCTGCAAGCCAATCAGAAACCGCGCCTTGGTTTCCAAACGTTTTGGAAGTCGAACGGACTTCCGGAACGGATTCCGTTCGACTTCCAAGGTACAACCGTATAGTGTGTATACCTAGAGTGTGAATAGGAATCCCTGGCTAGCTCATGTGATGAACTTTTTCAGTTTACTAGCATTCTTCCAAGAAATGTGGGAAAGGTGAGGAGCATCTTTCCCTCACCCCACATTTTTGCTTTCTGTACCAAGGGTGATAGGCAGCCAACTCACAGACTGCCAAGTTTTTTCTGTTTGACTGTTGCCTTGTGGCCTTGTACTTAGATTATTTTGCTTCCATTTCCCTCCCTGAACAACACCAGAGGCCACTGGCGAAAGCTCTAGTGAAGGAAAGAAAATCCAAGCATGAAATGAATTTTACTAAATGATACAGCTTTCTCTGCTTATTTCTCCAACCACACGCCTTTCCTCAACGAAATCTTGTTTTGAAAAGTATGGAATAATATAAGAAACTATCTCTGTCATAACCCCTTGATCTCCAGATTAATAAATCACTTCACAGACAAGCAACTACATTCAGTGGTAAATTAATTAATTTGGCCTCATGCCCCCAAGTATAAGACACCCCCTATTTTGGGGAACTCCAAATTAAGAAAACACCCCTTAGCACTACCTGTGTATAAGACGAGCCCCAATTTTAAACCTATTTTTTTTTGTTTAAAAACCTAGTCTTATACACGGAAAAATATGGTAGCTTCACTAGCCCAAGATACCATTTTATTAAATCAAATAAGACCTCTACTCTTCCAATATCTTTGATTTTGGCATAGAACAAATGAAAGATACGGACTGCAAAACACCACGTTTGAAAACATAATAGTTAGTGATAATCCAAGGCGATGGGCGGGGGGGGGGGCGGTAAGTGAAAAATATGCCTCTTCCTTTCCAATATCAAGACTGATCAGCTGACAACCCTATATAAAACAAAATGCAGGGGGATTTGAGAAACAGTAACATGACTATAGTACAAACTGAATGGACTTAGTTTTTTGAAGATAAATACCGAAAATAGAAATAAGCACAAATCTAAGAGAGATTTTTTTCAAGTCTGTTTATCAGTGGTCCTTACATCTTATCAATTAAACAAGATACACCAGTTTGGTTTGGTTTGTCTACACATTTTTGTGGAAGTGTAAAAATGAAAATCAGATATTGGTCTTAAACACACTACAGGAAATGACAGGAAACAATAACTTAAGGAAGTCCTAAAACTGCTCTTGTATATTAAAAGCAGGTATACAAGTTATTCCCCAAACTCATCTTTAAAATCAAGGTTACAGAAAATATGGAAAATTGCTCTAGTTGACATTGACATATTAGAGGCAAACGTCAAATAATCAACGAGAGAGATTTATAGAACAATGAGCTTTCTTTATTTACCATATAATTATTTCCCACCCATATGGCTCAGTTCTTCTCTGATATTGACATATTCTTTAATATACTCTTCTTCTATATATTTAATATATATTTGATATATATTTACTATCTTTAACATAAACACAGTTTATAACGTAATCGCAACATTAGTTCTTCATTTTTTATCTGCTCAAAGAAAATAAGGAGGGCAAGGTTGAAGGTCGAAAACAATGGTTGTGGTGAAGCCTTTGCAGATAGCTGAACCCACACTAGAAGCTGTTTCTGAGCCTTAAAAAAAACCAAACTCTTTTCAAAAATTACCTCCTCAGAATAGACTGATGCTGCAGTCCTATATCTGGTTACCTGAAAGAAAGCCCTATTGAACCCAGAAGTGCTTACTTCTGAGCAAAGGCGCCATCTTCTGAAAAACACAGACATCACTCCAGGCCCGTCTCCATGTTTGCCCTGACAAATGATGTGCGGCCCCCTCAAAAACAACATTGAGGGGGCCCAAAATGCTTCAGCTCCTAGGAGCTGGCACCTACGCTTCTGATCAGAAAAATTATGGAGGGGAGAGTGTTCTTGTGCTCATGCTCAGACTTTCCCACAGGCATCTCTTGCTGGCCATGGTGGGATCCTGCACTAGAAGGGCTTTTGGTCTCATCCAGCAGGGCTGCGCTTATGTTTTATATTAATATATTGAGCAATGGTCAGGGATGCATGAAGAATTGCCCCTTAATTGCCCCTTGAATAACCTCTCTTAATTGCCTCCCGCTTTTGTTCTGTGGGGGTGACTTTAATTACTAATTTATTTGCATTGCTTTTTCTTTCCATTATTTAACAGAAAAATGGCATTTCTTCAGAAAAAAGGGGGGGAGAGGAAGAGGAAGAGAAACTCAGCAATTAAAGCCTTTCATCCTCCCACGGTAACAGAAACTGAAATTGGGGAAATTAGCAGGAGCAGTTCAGGAGGCAAGAGGGTATTCACTGCTATTTATCACTCAGTCTGAACCCACAGAAAGCTACAAAATAGGGCAAACAGGATTCTCTTTGTTAAAGGCACAAGAGCCCTGAAAGAGTGTTTTGCTTGTCCACACTGGATAGGCTGGTGGTGCAAATATTTCACACCTGCTTTCCATTATTGTTTTGTTTTATGCTAGATTTTACCTTATTTTAAAAAAAGAAAATGTAATGTAACGTAACATAATGTAACATCACATCACGTGTCATGTCACGTCATGACAGCACAACACATCACTACACAACATGTCACAATGCCACAGCACACCATGTCATGATGTCATGACCTGTCACATCATGACCCACCATGGTGTGACACCCGCCATGGCGTGACACGCCAAGTTGTGACACAGCACATGTCATAACATGACACACCACACAGTCACATCAAAATGTCATGTCCTGACATCATGACCCGCCATGTCATAAGTCCCATCATATCATGACACTGCCTGGTCTCCTTGCGTTCCACCCTACCAGCAGTAACACTTCAGGTTACAGACTCCGCTAACCCAGAAATAGTACCTTGGGTTAAGAATTTTGCTTCAGGATGAGAACAGAAATCGTGCTCTGGCGGCGCGGCGGCAGCAGGAGGCCCCATTAGCTAAAGTGGTGCTTCAGGTTAAGAACAGTTTCAGGTTAAGAATGGACCTCCAGAACGAATTAAGTTCTTAACCCAAGGTACCACTGTAATGTCAGTGTACTGGAAGAAGCAAAGATCACTAGTGTCGAAGCAATGATTCTTCAACATCAACTTTGTTGGATTGGTCATGTTGTGCGGATGCCTGATTATTGTCTTCCAAAGCAACTACTCTATTCCCAACTCAAGAATGGAAAGTGAAATACCAGGGGATAACAAAAGAGGTTTAAAGACACTCTCAAGGCAAATCTAAAAAAATGTAACATAAGCACTGATAACTGGGGAACACTGGCCTGCAAGCACTCCAATTGGAGAACAGCCTTTACCAAAGGTGTCATGGACTTTGAAGAAGCATGAGCTTAGGGCAAAAAGGAGAAATGTGCTAAGAGGAAGGCATGTTTGGCAAACCTCACTGTGATCAACTCCTACCCAGAAACCTGTGTCCCTATTGTAGAAGGATGTGTGGATCTAAAATTGGCCCATCACAGTCACTTATGGACTCACTGTTGAGACCGTGTTCATGGAAGACAATGTTACTTGGCTACGAGTGATTGCCAAAGAAGAGAACCGCAAACATTAATGGGAAGGACTTAGGTGAGCATGTAACAGCTGAAGTTTCAGTCAAAGAGAGATGTAGACAAGCTGTGGAATCTACAACAAGCTGCTGTATATTTCATAGAATCATAGAATTGCAAAGTTAGAAGGGACCATGAGGGTCATCTAATCCAACCCCCTGCAATGCAGGAATAGTTTCATGGACACATGTACCCATCACAGGTGGTTGGTTATAAGGCAACTTCCTATGTTCCTAGCAGTCCATGCTGACTGTGAGCAGTCTTTCTCAGCCCTTCCTGGAGATGCCAGGGATTGAACTTGGGACTTTTGGCATTGAAAAGCACTATGCCACAGAGCTACAGCCCTTCCCTAGCTAGTGTGCTATCATTTGTGCCTGAAAGCAAGACTCCAGCCCATCTCTCAGAAGGCTGAGGTCCAGGCAACCAGGAATTCATGAGATGGGGACAGGAGGGTCCCAAGAAAATGGAAATAGAACAGCTCACCCTTTCCCCTGGCTTTTGTCTCTTTCACTATCTGAAATCTAAACCATCCATGTATATCTGGGCAAACAGCAGTGCTGAAATTGCGTAATGCCCTAGGAAATTGCATAATACAATTCAAGTGTCCAACGAAATGGGCTTGGTGAGTTTCCAAGCCGTTTAGGTCTAGTCCTGAGAAATCCATCCTCTTTCCTCAGCTGGGTCATGGAAAAGATCCAAGAGCGTGGGTGACTGGTTAACACAGCCAAGGTGGGGCTGTTTGGGAAAAGCTGGTTTCGGAAGGTGGTTTCTTTTTTGTTTGTTTGTTTGTTTTTGGCAGAGTCCCAGACCCATTTAGCATTTACCGCCTGGATTTAGTTGAGGAGAATTGTAACCAGAAGCATCTTAAATACTCTGTGAGATCACTTTGCAGATGGATTTTGCATGTGGGAATAACAAGAAAGGAGAAGAAGAAAAGAAGCAAAAGCAAAGACTGGCTTGTTTTGTTTTTAAAGCTGTTGCTAAGCGGTGGTGCTCTATTTGTTGGCTAAACTGGGTTGCCACCTTTCTCCATATAGAAATTCTCCATTATCCTACATGAATTTGTCTCATCCTCTTTTAAGGCCATTCAAGTTGGTGGTCATCACTGCCTCCAGTGGCAGCATGTTCCACAGTTTAACCAGTGTCGGATTACCAAATAGGCAGAGTAGGCACTGGCCTATGGGCCCTCACGCCTTTTAGGGGCTCCGTGACAACAGATCAAAATCATATTGATTTGATCTTGAAAGAAAATTACAAATACATATTAGGAGATAATTTATGAGGGGCGGCCCCTGAAATTTCAACTGCCTAGGGGGATCCACAGGGGTTTAACCCAACCCTGAGTTTAACCATGCGCTGCATGAAAAGTTACTTTATTTTATCTGTCCTGAATCTCCCAACATTCAGCTTCCTGGATGTCCACATCCAGGAAGCGTTAGGAGAGAGGAAGACCAGGTTTTCTCTGCCTGCCTTATCCATGCCATTTTGTGCTTACCAGTTTGGATATACTCCGCCAGCTTTACATGGAAACAGGGCCGCTGTCTCTGGGACAGAAGTGGTTGTCCAGATCAGCTGGAACAATCTGATCTGGTCTCTAATCAAAAGACCATTTACCTATCAGCCGAACAGAACAAAAACATGAACAAAGAGAAAAACAAAAGCCACAAAAGAGGACAGAGACATGCCTAGCATTTGTGCGTGTTAATTGACATGTATAGATGCCAACTTGGAAATCATTAGTATAATAAAAATAGAAATACAATACATCTTACCGTAGTGGGGAAGACTGTAAGCTGGTGATCTACTCTACTCGCCAGAGGCTAACGAATGACGGTCAACTTCAAAGCTCCTGCTTGCTCTTCCTTCCCTTCTTAGCGTTCTTTATCATTAACCTGGACGTGAACCAGGGCAGCGCTTTCATAGGGGCCTCTGTTACATAGAGGACTGCCCTCTGTGAACTAGGCCACCTTGCCCAAAGGCAAGGCAGCAGTGAATCAAGGCAGCTTCTCCCTCAGGTGGCCTCAGGTGAGGGAATTGTAGCGGGATCCAGACAGTTGGGACCTGTGGGATGCAATGGGCTGGGGCATTCTTCCTGCGCAAGCCCCATTGAAAGGAATTAAGCCCACATTCATACCTTACGTGTAAGCATTCCCATGCAACTTTGGCTTCTGCCAAAGCCTCCCAAGAGCTGCAGTTTGTTAAAGCTACTGAGAGTTGTTAGGAAAGGCCTATTCCCCTCACAGAACTGCTGTTCCCAGAGTTCCCTGTAAAGAGGCAGTGATTGTTACACCCCACCCTCTGATAAGTGTAGTCCTGGCAGGGGAATAGCAGGTCTCCCTCCTAATAACTCTCAGTACCCTTAAACTACAGTTCCCAGAATTCTGTGTGGGAAGCTTTCACTGTTTAAAGCAGTACCACAGTGCCTTAAAACTATGGTGTGAATGTGGCCTAAGGGCACTAAGGAGCTTTCGCATAGCTCCTATTCATTCCAATGCAGTGCGTGGGTGGGAATGCCCTAGTGGATTGGGCCCTGCGTCAGTTAGTTGAGGAAAGCTGCCGTTTGTGCATCTTCTACCTCAGGCACCGACCATAATGCCTGGGAGCAGCTCAGAGCGGGAAACCTGGGTGTGGGAAGGACCACAGTGAGCCCCAGGGTGTTCTCTTCCGAGAACTGTTTTCCAAAATGGCTCCCTCAGATAGCCAGATATGGCCATGGCCTAAAACTTTCACTGCAGCTCAAGCCTTGGGTAATCATTCTGAACAATGTGGAATTCACTGCATCTGGGCAGCTGTCCATCTCTGCATGCTATTCTGGTGATATGGGAAATGCAGCAACTGGTGAATTGTGTGGAGTGAAGTGGGATCTTCTCCTCTGGCTCCTATGAGTTGGGCCCTCGAGGAGAGGATGGCTTCTTGTCAGACATTACCACCATACCCCAGGAAGTAAATGGCCTGTGCCCCAGAAAATTGCATGCTACTGCAGGAGTAGTGCCCTCATTCATTCAATCAGTCAAAATTCCCAGATATAATAATATCATGGCAGCGAACAGCAATAAAATTACATCCATAAAACAAGTACAAAATGCACCAGAAAAATCAGATTTAATACTTCAATATAGCTAGATCACCCCTCGGGGGGGGGGGGGGAAGCATGGGTGAGCAGGGTTGCCAGAGCACTATGCCAGTCATTTGCGGGTTCTTTTTTCAGTCAGCTGAGTCACCCAGAAAGTCTTCCAGAATCTTCTGTCTCAGTTCATCTCATCTGTTGGTGAATTCCCACATGGGAATAAATTCTTCACCCATTCCAGTTCTGTTTAAAAGCTCCCTTGCCCAACTACATGTTTTCTGTGGCACCTTTGTGGGGCTCAGTAGCCCAGTTGTGTCGCCTCTTGCTTGCAGAGCTGGCAGCCTCTCATCCTTTTTTGAACATCTTCCATTGTGAAGTGTTCCCTCAGCCTTCTCTCCCCTCCTTTGGGCAGCTACTGATGCCACCCCTGGTCTCTGAGCTGCTCTCCCTGCCCCAAAGAGAGGTGCCTTCTCACACTGCCCCACAGCGGCCTGGGACTTGTCTGTCCATTCCCAACAGCAAGGGCCGGTGGACTGGCTAGCTGGGCTCCCTCCCTCGCTTGCTTAGTCCGAGGCCGCCTCAGCTCCTGGCAACCAGCACCCCCTGACCAGCCCCAGAGGCACCATTCGCCCGGGGAGCTTGTAGCCAGGGCTGCTGCAACAAAGAGCCATACAAGCCCTTGGGAGGCAGAGACACAAGGAGGCATCAGAGGGAGGGAAGAAAAGAGGGACAGAGGCCAGTGTTGCCCACGACACCCTGACTTCAAGGCACCCCAGGGTGTCATGGCACACTGGCTGAAAACCACTGGCTTAAATTATTTATTGAATAATTACTTCAACTTATACAACTACTGGTCTAAGGAAAATAAAGTAAAACTATGTAACAGATAATTATTTCTCCTCTTTGCTCTTTAGCCATCTGAGCAAAGTAAAAGCCACATCACTTCTCTCCCCTTTGGAGTCTGTCTAATTAATAAGTATGTTGCTAAGGAAACCCTGTTGCTGGGGGAAGACCTGTCGCAGGGAGACAACTTGTTGCTAGGGGCAAAACTATGCAAGGATCATTTCAAGTCTGCAGTACACTAACAAGGGTAAGTTCTAAGCAGGTGTCAAAATTCCAGTAGGTGCCTTCCTGATATTTACTGGAAGTGCATTCCAAAGGGCAGGTGCCACCACACTAAAGGCCCTGGTCTGAGTGGATACAAGATGAACCTCAGTAGCATAAGACAATACTCAATAAAGGTCACTCCTCAGGATCAAAGTGACCAAGCAGCATTATGCAAGGCAGAGGGATCCCGGAGGCCCTAAGTTGATCATGCCATTACATGCCCATAGGAATACCTTAAACCTGGCCTAGTGGTACATCAGCGGCCAATGCAGCTCTTTCAGCACAGGCAGGGCACTTCCTTCAGCAATTTTGCTGCAGCATTCTGCACCAGCTGCACCTTAAACAACTGCACTACTTATCACTGTGTGTGTGTGTGTGTGTGTGTGTGTGTGAGAGAGAGAGAGAGAGAGAGAGAGAGAGAGAGAGAGAGACAGACAGACAGACAGACAGACAGACAGACAGACAGAGGGACATCCGCCTGCAGCCTCCGGCCCTGTGATCAGTTAATCCTTTCATTACTGATGCTGCTCCCCCAGATTCCTTGTTGTCTGTAGGGAGATCGTGAACTTTGTAAATAAGAGAACAGAAGGCTGGGGGAAGGGACAGGGATAGGCTTCGGTTGTTCCCAGTCTCAGAGGCAGCTGCCCCTACTTTCCCCCTGGAATGCAATTTTTTAAGAGAAAACAACAAACGGGTCTTGAGGCACCTTGAAGACCAGCAGACTTATTATGCTGTCCTCTTTTATGTGCTACAGACAGTCCACCTCATCAGATGTACGAAGCCTTATCCCAAATTGCAGATACATAAACAGATGTCTGGGTGCACAAGAATATAAAAAGTGAAGTCAAAATGCAGAAAAGCACAGCCAATGGTGACTACCTACTGAGCAGTGGTAATTCACAAAGCAGTTTTTGGTGACACAGACACCCTGGCATTGGTAACTGGCATCTAATGTGTTAAGAGTCCTTGGTTGCATTTCAATCCACCAATGCCAGCGCTGGTTTCACATAGCAAGGACCTTTGCTCCAGGATTGCTGCTTTTAAGGTCATTTCCAGAGTGACCTGGGAAGGTCGAACAGTTGCCCCGCAGTCTTTTGGATATTGCCATTTCTGAACTATGTGTGATGGGACGATGAGCTGCTTGTGCGTAAAATGCAAGTCCCTCAGAGTTTGATCAGGCTTTCAAACCTCTGCCTGTGACGGAGCCCCTCCAGCATGGCTGCGTCACTCACTAGTAGAATCCGAAAGTGTCTGCTTTCGGAAACGTTTCCAACATAAAAGCTCCTTAACGGAAACACGTCGTCTGGCCTCTCGGCGTGACAGTTTCCGTCGAGGTGTGGGTGTCCCTATAGGAGGTCCTGAGACCTCCCCACTGGTTTCGCTTGAAGCGTCTCTGAGCCATCCCTCCGACTCACTTTCCCTTGGAGTTCTTGCTCGCCCTCTACTGGTTCCCTCTTCCGCTGCTACTGCTCTCTCACCCTCAGTGAGCCTTTGCGCCTCCGGCGCTTTAGATGTCAGTTCCCTGACATCCACCTCCCCTCCAGGGCCCCCTTCACCCCCTCCCGTCTCCTCTCCTACTGGCGGTGAGGAGGTAAAACCCTTGAAAGAACCTCCCTCATCTTCCGACGTCGCGAACACTTCCTTCCACTTGTTGCTGTTCCTACTCTCTAGATACTCTTCGTCATCAGAGTCCACTCCCTCTTCCAACTCCGACTCCGCGAACCCTTCCATTTCCTCTTCCTCATCGGTGGTGCCGAAATACTCCCTCCTAAACCTTGCTATCGGCTGAGGTTTCCTCGGGAACCTTTGATGGAACGTTTCTGTTAAAACCTCGTCATTGACTTCCTGCGCACTTACCCAGGTGTTTTCTGACTCCGGTTCCCCTTCCCACGCCACTAAATACTCCACCTGATTTCCCTTCCACCTGGAATCGAGGATTTCCGCTACATGGTTGCGGCGTTCCCTCTCTTCCAAGGCTGGTCCCCTGACGTGCTCCCCTTCACCTCCTCCCCTGTATGGTGACAGTAACGACCGGTGGAACACTGGGTGCAATTTCATGTGATTGGGTAATCGGAGTTTGAAAGCTACCGGGTTGACCTGCTGAATCACCTCAAAGGGTCCCAATCTTCTGGGCCTCAGTTTCTTACAACCCCCTTTGAACGGCAACCCTTGGGTTGACAACCACACTTGATCCCCCACCCTTATGGTTTCACCTTCCCTTCTGTTCTTGTCTGCCTGCTTCTTATATTGTGCCTTAGCCCTTTCTAAGTTGAGCTGGAGCTGCTGATGGATGGCTTCCATCTCTTCTACAAAATGTTCAGCCGCTGGGACGCTCCATCTCTCCCCTCCTTCCCCTGGAAATGCCCTGGGGTGACACCCGTAATTAGCCAAAAAGGGACTCATCCCTGTGGACACATTCTCCGCATTATTGTAGGCAAATTCTGCCAACGCCAACTTTTCGACCCAATCGTTCTCTCTGTCATTGACATAACACCTAAGATATTGTTGAAGAATGCCATTTGCCCTTTCCGCCTGCCCGTTGGTTTCAGGGTGCCGGGCAGTTGAAAAATTGACTTCCACGTGTAACCAGCTCATGAGCTTCCTCCAGAACCTGGAAGTAAATTGTTTGCCTCGATCTGAGATCACCCTCGAGGGAGCCCCGTGCAACCTAAAGATATGTTCCACAAACAACTTCGCCGTTTCTTCCGCTGTGACTGCATGTGAGCATGCTACAAAGTGGCACATCTTAGTTAACAGGTCTACTACTACCATGATGGCTGTTTTCCCCTTGGACCTTGGCAGATCCGTCATAAAATCTATTGATATCGCTTCCCAAGGCCGTTCTGGTGTGGGTAAAGGTTCTAATAACCCTGCCGGCGCCCTTCTTTCCCCTTTGGCTCGCTGACATTGGTCACACCCTCTTACATACTCCCTTACATCTTCCCTCACCTTAGGCCACCAAAATTCCCTGGTAACCAACCACATGGTCTTGTGTTGCCCAAAATGTCCCGCCGTGGGGCTATCATGCAACTGCTTGAGTACTCTCCCCCTCAATTCACCTTCGGGTATATACAGTGCCCCTTTGTAATACAATGCCCCATTTCTTTCCTCAAAACCTCCGGGGCTCTCGCCCTCCCCCCTGAGACCTCTGAGCTTATCCTGGGCATATTCATCATTTTCCGTTTCCTCCACCAGTTCTCGTTGCCCCACCATCGCCGCCCCACACACCCAGCGGTCCTCCGGGATGACATGTCTCTCTTCGATCACCCCCTCCCCTTCCCAATATTCTGGTTTGCGTGAGAGCGCGTCCGCCCTGACGTTTTCTGGGCCTGGCACATAACAAATCTCAAAGTTAAATTTGGAGAATTCCTGTGCCCATCTCACTTGTCGTTGGTTGAGCACTCGAGCTGTTCTCCAATACTCTAAATTTTTGTGGTCGGTGCACACTTGCACCTTGTGTTGTGCCCCAATTAATAAATGTCTCCACCTCCGGAATGCTTCGTGAATGGCAAGTAGTTCCCTGTCATACACCGTGTAATTCCTCTCGGACTTATTCAGCTTCCGCGAGAAGAAGGCACACGGTCTCCACTCCGACGCACTCCTCCCCGGTTGAAGAAGGACCGCCCCTACCGCCCGGTCGGATGCATCTGTTTCCACTCTCATGGGTTTTCATAAATCCACATGCAGAAGTTGTTCTTCCGAGGCGAAAGCCCTTTTCAGTTCTTCAAAGGCTCGATCCGCCTCTGCCGTCCAAACAAATTTCTTCTTGCTGCTGAGACAGTCGGTGATGGGGGCCGTCAAGTGGGCAAAGTTCTTGATGAACTTCCGATAAAAGTTCCCAAATCCCAAGAATCTTTGCACGTCCTTCTTGGTCTTCGGTGTCTTCCATTCCAGTACCGCTTGGACCTTGCCTGGATCCATGGCCAATCCCTTGTCTGACAAGCGGTACCCCAGGAATTCCACCTCCTTGGTATGAAACTGGCACTTCTCCAGTTTCACCCACAGCTGGTTGGCTTGCAGCCTGCCCAACACTTCTCGAACGTCCCTCACATGCTGTTCCTCATTTTCCGAATACACCAACACGTCGTCTAAAAAGGCCACACAATTCTTGTAGAGCAAAGGTCCCAGAACGTGGTTTATAAAAGCTTGAAAACACGCGGAGCCCCCTTGTAGACCGAAGGGCATAACGAGGTATTCAAAGGCTCCCAACGGGGTAAACATGGTGGTCTTCCATTCATCTCCCTTCCTTATGCGTATCAGATTGTACGCCCCCCGCAGGTCCAGTTTTGTAAAAATCTTTCCCTTCCTTACTCTGGTCAAAATGTCATCAATTCGGGGCATAGGGAAAGCCAGGGGCTCCGACACTGCATTGAGGGCCCTGAAGTCACACACCAGTCTCGGTTTGTCTGTGTTCTTTTTGTCCACAAAGAACACTGGGCTGCCCCCCACCGCTCGGGACTCTCTGATGAAACCTCGCTTCAAGTTTTTGTCAATGAACTCCCTCAGCTCCTGCATCTCCCTGTCTGACATGGCGTACAGCTTGCCTACTGGGAGTTGGGCCCCTGGGAGTAGGTTGATTTGACAGTCAAAGGGTCTATGCGGTGGCAGTTTGTCTGCTTCCCTTTCGCTGAATACGTTGCTCAGATCTGCGTATTGCGGGGGCACCTTCCCTTTGTCCATCACTTCCATCCCCGCTAGGGTGACTCTGTCTCCTCCCGAAACCTTCCCCTCCTTGCAGTGTTCTAGGCAATGCGCTGACCCAAAGGAGACCACCCTCTGATGCCAGCCCACTAGCGGATCGTGTAGCGCCAGCCAGCTCATCCCCAAAATGATGGGCGCTCCTCCCAGGATGGCCACATTAAACGCTATCTGTTCGGTGTGCCTTGCCACTCTCATTATCATCGGGACAGTCTGTTGGCTAACTTCTCCCCCCAACAGCTCTCTGCCGTCAATCGTAGTCACCTGCAAGGGGTTACTTAAAGGGATAGTCTGTATCTGGTGCTCAGCTGCAAACTCCTTACTCATGAAATTACAGGAGCTGCCTGAATCCAAAAGCGCCTTGACCTTTAGTGGGTGTCCGTTTGGCAGTTCTAGTAACACCTCTATCACTAAAGCGGGTCTGGGGGGTTCTGGCATGGGCACTTTCATTGCTCTTTGGCCTGGCTGCTGTGCCCCAACGGTGGCAGCCAGGCGTTGGCTTTTACTTGCTCCTTGCCTTCCTCTTCCTTTCCCCCAACAGCTCCTGCCATCCCTTGCCATTCCTTTCTTTGTGGGCAAACTCTGGCAAAGTGCCCTGGCTGTTGGCAGAGATAACATCTCTTGGCGCTCTTTCCCTCCTTTTTCCGCCCTTCACTGGGATTTGAAACTGCGCGCGCCCGCGCTGTTCCAACTTCCATCGGCTCTGCCGGCGGGAAAGGTGGCTCTGGAATGTCTGGAATGCGGAACTCCCTCCAACGTTCTCCTTTCCCTTCCCGCTTTTCCATAGCCCTCACCTCCTGGCGCGCTCCTATGGCCAGCGCAGATTTGGTTAACTGGTCCATAGACTCCGCCCTGGGGCCCCGGGAAAGCTCATCTTGGACGGTTGAAGAAAGCCCCTCTTCGAAAAGCATTTGGATGGGCTCCGCCGATAGGTCCCACCCCAATTTGTGAATCAACATGGTAAATTCAGTCCAGTACTCACGGACAGATCTGCTTCCTTGCTGGCAAGCCATTAACTGCCTTCGCACCACCCCCTGCTCAATATCGCTGGAAAACATCAGGTCCATGGCACGAAAAAACTTCCTCGTGTCCTTTAAGATCTCATTATTCGCTGCCATCAGGGGTCTAACCCAATCTTTCGCCCCGGATTCGAGATGGCCAATCACATACGCCACTCGCGATTCCTCATCGGGGAAGTCATCAAACTGCAAGTTTAGAGCGTATTGCATCTCTGTTCTAAAGGCATGATAGTTCCTGGGATCCCCCCCGAATTTCTGCACCAATCCTGGCACCTTTCTGGCGAGCGGGGTGGTTTTCTCCTTTCCCTTTTCTGCATCCTGAGCCCTCCTCTCCTCAAGCCTCGCCGTTTGCAGCGCCAACTGGATCTCCAACGCCCTGTACCTTTCTTCCAGGCTTGGACCTCCTCCAGCTGCTCCTGCTTCCCCGGTTCCGGCTGGATTGCTCATGATGCTTCTCCCTGCACAAGCTGGCTTTCGGAGACTTTCGGATTGCTGTGATGGGACGATGAGCTGCTTGTGCGTAAAATGCAAGTCCCTCAGAGTTTGATCAGGCTTTCAAACCTCTGCCTGTGACGGAGCCCCTCCAGCATGGCTGCGTCACTCACTAGTAGAATCCGAAAGTGGCTGCTTTCGGAAACGTTTCCAACATAAAAGCTCCTTAACGGAAACACGTCGTCTGGCCTCTCGGCGTGACAGTTTCCGTCGAGGTGTGGGTGTCCCTATAGGAGGTCCTGAGACCTCCCCACTGGTTTCGCTTGAAGCGTCTCTGAGCCATCCCTCCGACTCACTTTCCCTTGGAGTTCTTGCTCGCCCTCTACTGGTTCCCTCTTCCGCTGCTACTGCTCTCTCACCCTCAGTGAGCCTTTGCGCCTCCGGCGCTTTAGATGTCAGTTCCCTGACACTATGCATGGCAGGGCACCTTCCCTCTGTGCAAGATTAGCTTTCCTGACAAATAACCAGTGACAGGGGTCCCTCTATCCACCTTCTGCCATTCTCTCTGCATCTAACCCAGGTGCCTGAGGGTTTATCTGGGGAGTGGCATGTATGCAGTGGTAAGGGCTCCTTGCCTTCCTTTGTATCCTCCTACTATTAAACTCATTCAGCAGGAGGAAGAAGAACAGCCTAATGCTTAATCTTTCCCCAGGACTGTCTGGACAGAGCTCCCACCCTGCTTCAGGGAAGACGAGACCAGACTGGTTTGCAGGGGGTGATGTCATTGACTGGCTAGACAAAGAGGAATGGTGGGAGGCACCAGCTGGGGAACCCCGAGGGGAAGAAGGCTCAGAGCCAGGGAGTTGGTGGCAGGACAACAATGAGTGGTCGGAGGAAGAAGACTGAGAGGAGCAGGTATCAGAAGCTGAAGAGATAACAGGGCTTGGTGAGCAGGGGGAGTCTGTGGCAGAAAGAAGTCCAGAATCAGAGGCAGAAGCGGAGGCTGCAGTGCAAAAGGCAGAGATGAGTCAGGCTGCTGAAGGAGCCAGGGTGTCTCTCACTCCTTGCTGCAACAAGCTCCCCTCCCCACTGGGCTCCCAAGACCAGAAGTGGTATGAAGAGGGAGGAACAGACACAGAATTGCAGGCCTAGTCTCAGGTTGCTTGGAAGAACCTGGAAGGGGGCGATTTAGGCAGCTGTGGGAAGGCAGGGACCTTCAGCCCCCACAACTGCCTCATAGGGGCAAGACCTACTGAGAAGAGCTACTGTGCCCATTGGGCCTGGTGATCTTGAGCTGATCTTGTTTCTTCTAATGAGGAGCTTACTTTATGTGATTTATTTATGACACCCACTCTTGACAGACACATCACATTGACATCTAGGGACTGGGTGCACAGTCAGCGAGGTAGCTAGATAGAAAGATTGTTGCATATATATATTCAAGATTCAATCACATGCTGGCAACTTCGGGTAGCTGAACTAAAGCTGATTTATAGGCTCTTATGCAGCAACAAGCTCACTTCCCCAGAAAATCAGGTTTTGGGGGAGTAAGGAAAATGATGGGGAAAATGAAATGCTGAAGAATTTTCACAAGGGCTTTTCTTTAAAAATAAGTAAATCACAGACTGATGTGCAAACGTGAAGAACTGAATGTTGAGGCTGAAAAAATGAGGAACCGAAAACAGAAGAGATTTGCCCGTCCTTAAAGCTTGACAAAACAGTCTGCCTGGAAGCAACCGCAAAATTATAGCTGCAGTGATTCCAGCTCTCCACACGGGAGCAGCACTTCACCTCTTCCAAAAATAGTGGTTTTTACAAAATTTGTTCCTCTCCAGCTTTGCTAGATCAGAAATGTTGGGCAATGACAGCTTGGGAAATCGGGGTGGGAAACTGGTTTATTATAAGGAGACACTTATAATAAACCAGACTGGGGCTTCACCCCTTATCAGATCACACCTTAGGGGGACATCCTTTCTATTTGTTGTATTTTTATATTATGTTGAAAGCCGCCCAGCGTGGCTGGGGCAACCCAGTCAGATGGGCAGAGTACAAATAACAAATGATGATGATGAATCTACCGAGACTTTTCTACTTTTTGCATCATACCCACCAAACAACTGTGTGACTTTCCCATTACAGGTTCTCTGCTCTCCCCCCGCCCCAGTAGTGGCAACCTGCAATTCTCCAGACAAGCAAACACACACACCTGCAAACTAGATGCCTTCAGGAAGAATCAATGATATCCTCCTCTGTTTCTTTCCTTGCCCCCAAGAACCCATGTAGCTTGCCCCGTGCTACGATGCTGTATTCAGACCTGTGCAGCCTCAAATATCAAAGTTGGTCCATGGTGATGGAGGGGAGATAAAGATCTCTGCCAAAGAAGGTTCCTCACTACTATTCTGCTGGATCCATCTTTTACCTGAGGAAAAACTTTAACTGAAGAAAAACTTTGTGTGTGTGTATATTTCATCAGTCTACCTGGGAAAGAAAGACCCAGGGGTGGGATTAGGAAAAGACAAAATAACCAGAGGGAGTGGTACCCATAGCACTGTCTCACAATTCCAAATGTGCCAACAGCCTCCCCCAAAAAGTTAGTAACCTCTGTTTGCTTATTTATGGACTAGCACTTGAGACCCTGCCTGGCAGAATGCACAAATAGCTTCAGCATGAAAAACTTGAGGCATCCTTTTCAAGTATGATGCAACGAACACAAGGGTGGGATCCTGGGTGCTTCCAGACCGATGCTATTTTCAGGAGGGATTCAGTCCCATAGCAACAAATTCAGGCTGCACAGTTTAGTTGTTTGGGAGGTCTCCTAGTCTCCCCCCATCTCTGATCTCATTCACAGAACTAAAATCGCCAGAGTTCCCTGGGAAGAGGGAGTGGCTGTTAAACCAGTTTAAGTCTGTGGTGTGGTTGTGCCCCAAATCTTCTGCACACACAAACACAAAACTTACTAAAAGTGTACCTAAAGTGCTTTTTAAAAAATCTCATTTATACTTCTTCCAAAAAAAAAAACCCACCACCTTTAAAAAGTAAAAAGTTAATGGAGTGAGGTAGAAACATAGTTAAATGAACAAAACTTGACACCTGCACCAAATAGTTCAATCTTGTTTATACAACTTCTCTGAAGTAAACCCTGGCAATTTCAATGGGACTTACATCCTGGTAACTGCGGACAGGGTTCCGCTCATCACCTCAATACAGTTTTGGCCCCACAGCACAGAAAAAAACTCAGCCCCTCATCTATGCATTTGGACAAAAGATCCGACTCATCTCATCTCCAAGTCAAATTGCTTTCAAACAGACTCTCTCTCACACACACATATACACACAAGCCACTCTGCTTTCTCAGCTCAACAAACACACCAAGTACCCAATGCTTCATCTCCAGCAGAGAAATGTGGTGTTAAGGACATTTATTTATTTATTTATTTAAGAGAAAGTTTAAAGCCTGTA
Organism: Podarcis melisellensis; assembly: GCF_964234715.1. Taxonomy (NCBI): domain Eukaryota; kingdom Metazoa; phylum Chordata; class Lepidosauria; order Squamata; family Lacertidae; genus Podarcis; species Podarcis melisellensis. Next base: position 31,785,465 of record NC_138545.1, on the reverse strand, counting down.
GATACAGCAATAAAATATACAAAACATACTATTAAGATATTTACGCTCTGGGGAGCAGTTAGCTATAGAGGGGAAAAATAGGAATTTTTTGGTGGTGGTGAAGCTTGGTACTAAGAATTTGGGGTATATAAGCTATTTTGGAATGAGGGCAGCTTTGCACTAGTTGGAACACTTTCTAAGGCTTGGCATTTCTGAAGGAGGCAAGTTCCCTTCTTAACAGCAAGGGCCTGCTTTTCCCTTCAAAGGTTGCTGAACTACAACTCCCATGAGCCCCAGGCAGCATTCTAGGCTGAGGAAGTCTGGTGTAGGGAAAGAGATCAGTCTGACAGCTCTGACCATGAACTGCCTCCTGTTTAGCCAACGCCTCTAAGTAATACTGGAAAATACTTGTTGCATCATTCTCTCTCGGCGACGGGAGAGCCCACTGGGCAATTGCAGAGCTGAAAGGGACCTTAAGGGTCACCTGATCCAAACCCCCTGCAAAGCAGGAATCTGTAGCTGTGATTCCTCACTCCTTTGGGTTCCCGCTCATCTCTACAAGGCTACGATTCTATGAACTCACACAAGCCCAACAGCTGAGATTTACAACTAGATTATCAGCATCTGAGTTCTAGTTTTCCTATGCCGGACTGCCAATTGTTATCTCAGGCAAGCAACAGCCGACTAGCATCAGGTACAGCTCAGGCTTAAGCCCCAGAAGGTGGAGAGAATTATTGGGCAGATAGTAATAAAAAATATTACAGCCGAGAGTATTAAAAAACGGGAAAGCGTAGGAAATGGGCAAGCCAAACAAAGCGCGGTTTGGGGTGGGAGAGGAGAGATGCTGGCAGGAACCTTTTTTTTGCCTCTTTGCTCCTAACGCAACAGCTAAGAGGAGAGTGCAGTGGCTAGAATCAGGAGAACCAGCTGCAAAGCCTGACTTAGCCAGAAAGCTCAGGCCTATTGCTGCCACTAATCTACCTCACAGGAAGAATCCTTCTCATCCCTAACCTACACCGCAAGGTTGTTGAGAGGATAAAAGGATGAGGGGAAAGGAAGGGGCGGAGGTTTGCATGCTGCCCGGGGCTCCTTCAAGGAAGGGCAGGAAAAAAGTGCAATAAATAATAATATTTTTTTTAAAAAAAGATAACCGGAGTGAACAGATCTCCAAGTGTGAATCTAGCAGTTGAGCTCTTGACTCAGCTCGGTTGCCTCATCTGGGCTTAAGGGCCAAAGAGAAGAGCTCTCTGCCATCCCCAATGACCTGAAGCCCTGCCTAAGAAGAGAGAGGGAGGGAGAGAGGGAAGGAACTGAGCGCTAATTTGGGTGACCTGGGTCAAATTCCCCACTTCCGCCACGGATTGCTCCGTTAACGGTGAGCACATAATTCTAACAACCTTCGTTCCCTATCTGTAAAATTGGAATCAGCCAAAAGCTGGTGGAAAAAAAAGTTATTTTAAAAAATAGAAATTCCCGGAGCTGGCAACCAAGTGCAAAGTGTGCACAGGTGTCCAATGCCCCTGGCATTTCTCTAGCCCTGGGGAACACAGGTGTCTTACCTTGAAGGGCTGCTGTGCTAGGCCTACGTTCGCAGTCGCATCATTTGGCAAGTTTGTTTTTATAAAAAAAGCAGAGGTGGGCCAGTGGCGGGGGGGGGGGGGAGATGGAGCTTTAATGTGGGCAATGAAACAGAAAACAATTGTACCAATATCTAAGAATGATACCCCCACCATTTCTTCTTCCTTCCCCTCCTGCCTACACTTGACAACACGGCTTGTCGAATAGACTGGGTAAAAACCTTGGAAGTTGGCGTGAGCTGCACAAGCAGCCTTTTGCGGCATGCAGCAAACATGTACAGGAGGCCAGCTGTGTGGACATGAAGAGGCACTTGGTCTAGCGAAGACAAACAGAAACACCCCTTATACAAGTAGCTTTTATACATGAGGGAGAACTATTTTTTTTTCTTCTGGGGGGCGGAAAGCCCATCTAAAATTAAGCAGGGCTTTCCCTCCAATCACGCGAGCTCAGGCAAGGAGCTGCTGGCGATGGTGTATTCGAAAGCGGCTCACAACGGACCCACAATCAAACGTCTCCAGCTGAGGCAGAGATTGGGTGCCAATTGGGCTCATCCGACAATGCAAGAAGAAGAAGAAGGTGTTTCTTGTGCCAGGGAAATGCAGAACCGATCAGCTGCCCGGGAGGAGTCCAATCACATGGGAGAGTTGGCGCTCTCAGCGGTCATCTCCATGTCGAAGACTTGCAAGGACTCTGTGGGAGATACAGAAAGAGAGTTGAACGGATGTGATCCAGTTGCTGCAGCAGCAGGGATTCCTACCAATGTCAGAGATGGTAGGAAAGAGGACAGATTCGCAGCCTGCAGCATGCTCAAGGTTCTGCATATTCCTCAATGACTTGCATAAGCAAAACAAACTGTAGATATGGCTGTAGAATTCCGCTCCTTGAGATCTCCAAGCTTCTATCCTTTAAAGCCGGGCTGGAGAACCTTGGGCCTGAGGGTCAGATATGGCCTCTCTTATCTCTCCCCCTCTCCCCTTTTCACAGGACATACCCCTTGATGGCTATGCTTTGCATCCCAAATATTTTTGCATGACTGTAACATGTCCTTGAACTCTAATAACACCACTTGCTGATCTGGATGGAGTGGGCGTAGGAACTAGCCTACTCCACAAAGGTAAAAATCTGCACTCATCACTTTGTCCTCTCCCACCCACCACTGCTGTGGAGCTCTTGGGAGGCAGCACAGAAGGCAGTGCAGCTCCCAACAACACCACAACCATTGGAGGAATCCTTTCTGGCCAGGATCAAATTGTGGTTTGCAATTCTAGTTCAAAGGGAGTGCTCAAACAATAGTTCTCTGGGTTGGACGCAACAAGAAACTGTGGTTTGATTAAAACAGGAAAGTAATGAATTAAGCTGCAGGAGGAGGGTGAGGAGGAGGAAGGTGTGTGTGTGAGAACGATGCTTGCTCATGATCCACTGAAATCAGAGGCACTCGGACTTGTGGAATCTACGTTGACACGGGTTGAAAGCTCAAGTTTCAGTAACCTGCTTCCAGAGGGCAGTCTGGATGCAGCCTCGGCCTGTCCTTTCCATAATGAGATGCAAGAGCAGAGCCCGCCCCCTTCCACCAAACAAAACAGCACTGTGGAGCACACACTCACCAAACTGGCCACTGGCGTTCCCCTCTGCTCCTTCACCATTACTGCCAAAATGGATCAGAGATTCGAGGGTGCGGGGTGACATAGGCAGTTCAATAGTACTACTACAAGTGGTTCTGGGAAAGGCACGTGAGGAGTGGGGGCGGGAGTAGAGAAAAAGAGGAGAGGGTAAAGAAGAGAAGTACAAGTTATAAGTTGTAAAAGCCCCAAGGTCTCCAGAACCACCAAACTCTGCTCCGCACCATGAAGTACAGAGCTTTGACTCTCAACGAAATAAAACCCAACCTCTGTCTTTATGCATATGTGTGTGGCTGTGCTTGTTAGTAACTTTGATCCCTCCTTTTCTCTCTATGCCTTATGTCTTTAACAGGAGGTGCCTGAAGGATTTTGTTCCTCACTTGTGCACCAGGTGGAGTGGCGTGGTGGTCGGTGCATTGAACCACTTCCTCCCTGGGCACTTTTTCACCTGTGCTTCGGCTGTTTCTGAAGAGAGACCTCTTGTTTCCAAAGCGCAGGTGCGGGAGGGAGCTCGGCTTCTCAGCAAACCCCAGCTAATTTCTGTAGGCCCTCTGGAGTCCCACCCAACCCTTTCAAAGAGGGAAATACTCACGGGGTCACACAGATGAACTTGGTCTTCAGATATGGAGCAGCACCTGTTTTTGGAGTGGGGAAAGAGGAGAAGGTATTCGATAAGCTGGTGTGTGCCAAAGAGCAGCAGGGGCATCTCCTCTTCAATATGCTATGACTCCTCCATAGAGAGGATTTGAAGGTGGGGGGGGGGGAAGAGGGGAACTGAGAATTGCTCCCAAACTATGGTAGGAGCCAGAGGGGAGGGGGTGCTGCTGCTGCTGTTTTTTGGGCTTCTTAACTGCTAGCAACATGCATATTGTTTCCAGAAGCATCAGCAAACAATACAAAACTCACAGTGGCCATGCCAAACTTCAGTTTGAAAAAGTTCTTGCCTTCACTACTCTTTAGTTTTTAAAAAGCTGCAAGACAGACTTTAGCCAACAATGACAATTGGCAGCAATTCATACGGGCTTTTTTCCTGGCTTCCCATCTGTTCGCTTTTTTCACCAACCCGTTATGGTGACAAAAGGAAGAGCTGGGAATGTAATCAAAATAAACAAGCCAAGCCCCCTGCATTTTGGAGAGGGTGCTAGAGGATGCTGGTCACATTGATTAGCAGAGTGAGACCTTTTTGTGGAGAAAGCCAAAATCTAAAAATGTCCCTGTAAAGTGGAGAACCAAAGGGCTGGAGCAAGCGCGGAAAGCCAACAACTACCTGGGTCAGTGACTTCGGGATGCTCCTGGCTCTCAGGGCGGCAGTATTTTCCGAAAGCCTCCTCCTTGGGGATATCGGGATACAAGTAGACAAGGGGGGAGACCAGGATGTTGGTGGCATCCATGATCTTATAGCCCATGATAATCTCAGCAAACGACATGCTGTTGAGCTGTTGCTTGGTGTACGGCTCCACTGACTGGATTTGTGTCTTCCCTACAGCAAAAAGGGTAAACAAGAGATTTGATCAGTTGTTATTTGCAAGGATAGCATGAAAAGCACAATTACTTGCTCAAATGAAGAGAGCCAGAGTCACATCAACAGCAAAGCTTCACCAAATCAAGGTAGTTGAAAAAAAAAAAATTAAATCACAAGACAGACTAAAGACTGACCATCATTGATGGGCCTGCCTCCATGCCATTGACTGAGATGCTATGGTGTCACTGAACGTCCATTAATGCTACTTAGGAGTGTGCAACTTGTGACTGGTACAACTACTGCAAGAAGTGAGGTGTCAGTATGGGGTAATTTAGGATCAGAGCCTATGTAGGCTCAATCTATGCCATGCCAATGATTAAAGGATCTCTGCAGGGCTGAGAAAGACCTTTGCATAAGAGGGAAGGGCCAAAGCTCAGCGGTAGAGCATCTGCTTGTGTGCAGAAGGTCCCAGGTCCAATTCTCAGCATCTCCAGGTAGGGCTGGGAACGTCCTCCACCTGACGTACCTGGAGCGCCTTTGCCAGTCAGTGTAGACATCACTGAGCTAGATGGACCAAAGCTCTGACTCTGTATAAGGCAGCGTTCTTCATTCCTTCGTTGACTGACACAACAGTCTGGACCAAGTACTCTGAGATTTACCCGGATTTGGTATAAGCAGGGCTGCAACGTGTGAGCAATTAACCGGGTTCTAAAAACGGTTAATTGGCTAAAAAGCTGCACCCAGTTAACAGGGTTACAAACACGATTTTTAATACGAGCGCTAACAAAAACTGCTGGTAGCACAGAGGCCTTTCTTTCCAAGGAAGAATGTGTCCTTTTCTCGCCTGCTACGATATGTGCGTGCATCATCCGAAAAAGGAAAACAGGCTTGAGAAGAACGCAGCTTTTACACACAGGCAAATGTAATTAATAGATAAAAAGGAAGATCTGGCTTCAGCCCTAAGCATAAGGCAGCTGCAATGACATTCCTTACCGCTGATGTCCTTCTCCACCCAGGTGAAGGTGATCCCACCCTCCTTGCTGCTCTCACTGAATCGCAGAAGGAAGGTGCCGGGGGGCTTTGTGCTCAGGATCGCTCTCTCCCGCTCCTTGCTGATGAATCCCATGATGTATCTGAGGAGGAAGGAATGGAAATATGATTTTAATTGGCTTCCTTTCCTTTCCCTTGGCCCACCAAGCCAAATGTCAGGAGCCACCAAGAAGTTCCACTGGAAGGTTAGCACAGGGATGGGGAGTCTGCATCCCTCCAGGTAAGGGTGGATTCCTATCAGCCCTAATTCAGCATCAGATACAGCGGGGCTTCCCACACTTGGGTCTCCAGCTGTTTTCGGACTACAGTTCCCATCATCCCTGACCACAGGTCCTGCTAGCTAGGGATGATGGGGGTTGTAGTCCAAAAGCAGCCGGAGACCCAAGTTTGGGAAACCCTGATCTACAGGGCCGTGGGCACAGCATCTGTGTTGCATGCAGAAGGTCCCAGATTCAATCTCCAGGTAGAACTGGGAAGAGAGGCCCCCTCCTGGAAATCCACTGCCTCTCCATGTGTAGACAAAACTGAGCAAGATGAACCAATGGTCTGACTCCGTACAGCTGTACCTTGGTTTTCGAACAGCTTAGTTCTCAAACATTTTGGCACCTGAACGGAAGTAACTGTTCCAGTTTACGAACTATTTTTGGAAGCCGAATGTCCAACAGAGCTTCTGCAGCTCCTGATTGGCTGCAGGAGCTTCCTGCAGCCAATCAGAAGCCGCACCTTGGTTTCTGAACGTTTTGGAAGTCGAACAGACTTCCGGAACAGATTTCATTCGACTTCCGAGGTACGACTGTGTAAGGCAGCTTCCTATGTTCCCATCAGGAATAATGGGAGCTGGGAGCCCGGGAGCCACTACAGGGCCACATGTCCGCCATCCCTGCTCTCCAACTTGTTAGGGCTTCTTTGTTTACTGGATAGGCACAGTGGCCTCTTGGGGAGAGAGAGATGCTGGCAACTGTGGCGACGTCTCTGGCAGATGCTCACCCTTCGTTCCACAGGGCCAAGATGTACTTCTTCACCAGGTCGATGATGTTGTCCAGCCAGACCCAGAAAGAGAATCCTTTGCCTGCCATATTCTCCTGCAGCGATAAAAGCAAAGGTTCCCCCCCGCATGAAAAAAACAGCAGGCGCACCTTGGGCCCCACCCAAGGCCGCACCTAAGCTTTCCAAAAGCCCCTACCTTGCAGAACTTCGCCCATGTTATCTGACATCCAGAGTAATTGACGCCAGGTCCTGTAGAGTAAGAGGGAAGAAAAATCATTAAAGAGAGCTGGTGCAGTAGTTAGAGCCTCAGGCGAGGACCTAGCAGGGCCAGGTTCAAATCCCACCCATTCCCACCCCTCAGCCACCATTGGAGCCAAGGCATAGAGGCCAAGGCCCCTTCAGCCCCCATTTGAGGGGGCTGCACCCCTAAAGTTGTTGGGCATTGCCATTCAAATGGCATGCGTGCACCGCGTCATGTGATTTATTATGGGGAGGGGGCCTACTTGCCCCCCCACATATTTTGTTCAAGTTGGCACCCCTGTCAGCCACAAAGTACACTGGGGATCTTGGGCCAGTTGCTGCTTCTCAGCCTTACCTATTATGCAAGGTTGTTGTGAGGAAAAGAGTGTGTGTGTGTGTGTGTGTGTGTGTGTGTGTGTGTGTACACACATCCACATGTCTGTTCCTTGGAGGAAAGGCATTTTTAAAAGGAGGCACACTTAGGGGGAAAGTTTAACACACACGCTATTCTTAAAAGACTTGCCCGGGCTTTTCTAAACTAACGCCAACTTGAATATTTGATATTTTGGCTTCCAGGCATTCAACATGCCAACACTTTTTGCACATGCTTTGGTCCCAAGTTTGAATCCCACAGCTAAAAAAAGGATTTCTGGTTGTGCACCTGGGCAAGGCTCCTCTCCCAGTTAAGAGCCAATACCCCTAGGCTGGGTAGCTCAGATGGGAAGACAGCAACTCCTTATGACCCACATCAGGGATGGGAAACCTCATGCCCCTCCAGGCCTCTCTGGACTTTCCCCAAGGCCACAACCCTCACAGGATCTGCTTCACACTCCTTGAGTGTTTTTGCCTGACGAGAAAGTGCTGCCAAAGTTTGATGGTTGCCTGGACAGGAGGGCAGAGAGGGGCATGTTCTGAGGTGGAAGTTTACGGCACAAAGGCAACATCCACATTTGTTTCTGCTTCCGGCCCTGTCCACCCCTGGCAAAGTGGCCCCCGGAAAGTTGACTAGAAGGGCATGTGGCCCTTGCGCTGCTGATCAAGGTTTCCTGCCGTTGGCCCACGTATAAGAAGGAGAGGAGCTTGTTACGTTACCAAGCAGTTTCTCTGCCAGTGTCGTCAGCTGCTCTATGCTGAGCCCTCGCTTGGTGGTGGAGGAGAACTGCCAGCTGAGCACTTCGGCCACCTGGTCCCAAGTGCCAATGGGTGGTTTGGTGAAGAAGTTGACGTTCTGCCAAGAGAGGGACTCGGTCACAATCAGGAAACAAACAACACACCCAGGCAAAAAACAAATAAAACACCCTCCTGCTCTCGCTCTCTCACCCTCTCTTTTGTCCATGCAAGGTTTGGGAAACTCAACGTACCTTGGGGTTGTTTGTCAGCATGTTGTACCACAAGATGGACGCCCAGGCGTTGGGCATCTGGCAAATGTTGGAGATCACCACCACAGGGAGGGAATGGGTCTACAGGGAAGGAAAGACAGCAGCTCTTGAGCACACAGATAGCATCTCCCTTTTTCAGGTCTCTGCTGGGCAACAGGAAACACCCCCGGGCTCCTGCTTCACAGCAGACCAAACCGCCAAGTTTCTAGTCCTTATGCATCGTTATGAAGTTAATTGTCTTCAGGTAGGGAGACTCGTGGGACCCCTTTGCAACTCTTGCAGTGAAGCAAACTGCAAATGCTGGTATGGCCATAAGGGAAAAGGGAGGTGGAAGAAGGCATGCAACAAGCAAGAGACGTTATCTCTAGAGTTTGCCTTCATTGTTTCAGTCTGATCAGTTTTTCTGAGTTGTTTTTCATGGATGTTGTCAGTCTAGGTTTTCATGATTTGGGGTCCACGATTTGGATACTGGGCAACACCTTAACTTGGAGCCATCGCAAGTATTCCAATGCATAGAGTGATGGCCAACAGCTCAGGGGTGCAGCAGTTGCATTGCATGCAGAAGGTCCCAGGATCAATTCCTGGCATCTCCTGATAGGGCTGAGAAGGACTCCTTGCCTGAAACCATGGGGAGACACTGCCAGTTGGTGTAGACCAGGGGCAGCCAACTCTCCAGATGCTTCACACTTGAACTCCCATGATCCCTGACCATTTGCCATGCCGCCTGGTGCTGATGGAAGTTGTGGTTCAACAACCATCTGGAGAACATCACATTCTTAGTGCAGGGAATTCTGAGCTAACAGGGCAAATGCTCTGATTCTGGTCAATGGCAGCTCATTAATGGGCTGTTCCACTTATTTTGAAAGAGGGAACAGGAAAGGAAATATGCAAACAGCTCTGCATACACCATCAAAATAGGAGTTGTCCGTTTCCTCCATTTTTCGGGAAGCTGCTACCCTTGAGCATTGTTACGGATGCAAATCATAGGTTGTAGTTTACTGATATGGTTTCTTTCCCGCATTCTGCTCAATGCAAACTCCCAACAAGAAACCCACACCAGCACTACAAAAGAGGGTTTCTGGCAGGGTAGGTTCCCAGTGCAACTGTAACACCCACCCACACATACCACACCCCTGTAAAGTGGGTGGACTGTGGGGAATCGGCACAACCAGGGCTCACCTCTAGGTCAATCTTCAGGCCTTGGTGGTAAACTTCTGTCTCAAAGGTGATGAGATGGAGCTCTTCTGTGACGATGAGGGAGGCCTGAGGAGGAAGTGGAGAGTAAATACAGGGGAAGATAATAAATATTTCTCTAGGGTATATATTTTTTGTCCCTTTGGAAAAAATACAGCAGCAACTTGCAATTTTGGTTTCGTTTTTAGTTCTGCTGAGCTAGGCTTAAGTGGAGAGACAAACAAAGGAATCAGCCTTTGAAAAGGTGCTCACAGGACTGATCTTCCCTAAAGGCAAACCTAAAAGAGACCACTTCCCCATTCCCAAGGGCTGGTCTTTTTCTTTCGCAAGAGAGAACTTGTCTGTAAACAATTTAGGGGCATGGTTTAGAAAACCTAGAGGAAAGGGGGTGATGAGGAGAGAAGAGAGAGAAGGGACATCCCCGGAACAGAGATTTCTAGCACTTCCCAGTGGAGCAAGAGAAGTAACTACTCCTGCTCTCAAACATTTCATTTTACACCAGCAGTGCTGCGTTGGGTCACTCACGTCGCAGTTTGCTCTTCCGCCATTACCACACCTCTGTTCCCGCAGTGTCTGTGATTGGGGGGAGAGGGGGAGAGAGATAAAAAAAGAGATAAATTAGACACACTGTGCTTCCAGGGAGTGTTTTGGGGGGCAAGGGAGGGGAGAGATGCTGCATCGCTCACCAGGTGCTTGAACTCTGCAGAGAGGCTCCCATTGTTGGACTCCTCCATATTCATCACTTTGGTGTTTGTGCCCAGGATGTTAAACTTCCGGGACCTTGATGGGCAAAGCGGGAGGGGGGAAAATGGGAGGAGTGCCTTGAGAGAGTTTTAGCATTTAAAATACCATTATTAACCATCACCAACCCCATCTTTTAGAATGTAAAGAACAGCTGTCCTGGATCAGACCAGTGTCCCGTACTCACTGCGGTCAGCCGGACGCTGCAAGCAGCTTTCAATCACTAGAGCACTCTCCCCGAAATGCAATTTCTAGCTAAACTGATGTTTGGGGACATCCTGTCTCTAGCACATAAAGGCCCCTGACTGCCCTCATCTTCCCTGATTTTGCCTAACCCCCCCTTTTTTAAAGCCATCCAAGTTTGTGGTCATTTTGCGGAAACAGATTCTGCAGCTGTACCCCACCCCAGAAAACACAAATGTTCCCCTTCTTTGCAAGCCTTTGGAAACGGCATTTTTCCGGTTATTCACCCCAACAAAATGTTAATTTTTATTTCAGTTTGCTTTTTATTAAGGGCTTGGTTTTAATGGGTTTTAACCGGATGATTGTTTTGCTCTGCATTTTGTAGCTATTGCCTTGAACGTGGTGGTGATGGGGAGACATTGTGCCCTAAAAGGCGATTGAGCAAGGGAATATAATGATTTAAAATAAAATTATTTTACTACTAATGAAATGATCCTGCCCTCCTCCTCCCAAACAAAGCGCAGCTGCCTGCAAACCATGAGATGCATCTCAGCAGAGGAAGCCACAGGGTGCAGTGCCTTCAACTTACCCCCGGAGGGCAGCAACTTCACCGGAATCCCTGTGACAGGAAAAAGAGCAAGAGAGTCAAATTGGCACGTTCAGACCTCCTTCCTCTGACCTCCTTCCCCAAACTGGGAAAGTGCTATCTAGGCTTTGGGAAGGAGGTGAGAGGTCCAACGCCCAGTGCCCAACTTACTGGGCTTTGAAATGGCTGCCCCCCCTTGGCTCAGCACCTGTAGTGTGTGCACACCGCTTGAACAGCCCTAAATTTCACCCACCCCCTGCCGCAGGAGGGACAGGGTGTGGTTTGGCAGAGAAGTCAGCATAATAACAACAATGCCATCGCTGGAAGGTATTAGAGTAGGGGTGGCTAGCCTGAGGCCTTCTCCGCTTGTTGCTGGACTACAAATCCCTGTCACCCCCCGATTACTGGCCAAGCTTGCAGGCGCTGGGGTCCTAGTGGAGGGGCCAGAGATTTCTTCACCCCTGCATTTGGGGGGGAAAGGTCTTGGGGCTCTGTGGGGCAGAGATGAAAAGAAAGGGCTTCCTCCCTACTTTTAAGGGAATGCGGGTAGGCAGGCTGAAGACCGCGCCAAACCCAAAACCTGAGCCAAATCAATATTCATAATAATTAAAGGAATAATATTTGCAAAGGCCTCTCAAGCTGCTGCAGCAGCAGACAAGCTTTACAGGTTTGGGCTGTGCCTCTCCTCCCCTTCCAGGAAAGATCAGTGCCACACTTTGGGATCAGAAGAACTGATCTCTTTTTCAGGATGGGCAGGCAGAGCTGGCTCAGTACCAAGGTGTTCCCACATAGGAAGCTATGGTCACTGTGCTCTTCCTCTGGCACTGCTACAAATTAAGACATAGTTTTGGCTTAAGAGCGCTGTTCCGACTGGGGTTGGTGGTCTCTCTCCTCTGGATAAACTCTGAACTATAAAGAGCCCAGGGGCAAATCATGAGCTGCAAAAGATCCAAGGACAAACCTTTGTTACAGCTCATGGTTTGTCTGAAACGGGACAAACCATAAGAATGGATGCAGGTGAAATACTCAGGCAAACCAAGGCTCAGCTCACAGCGGCACAGCAGGATCAGAGGTGGAGCAAAGCAATCATGATGTACCCAACCCTCAGGAGTTGGTTTGACCAGCGTGAGCCAGAAAGTCAGTTATATATATTTAAAGGAACCTCTGCCCACAATCCCTGCCCTCAAGTTTGTTCATGAAAAGGGCTGGACTTACTTGTCAATGCAAACTTTGATTTTCAGCTGGTAGTTCAGCTCAGGAAATTTAACCAGTAACCTGCAGATGTCAAAACTTCATGTTAGCTTCCAAAGACACAAATCTCACCCTTTCTCCATGCACCCCTATCCCTCATATGCTGTTCATATGCTCCAAATGGTTGGGGGGGTTTTGGGGGGGGGAACCAGCTGGGCAGCTGCTGCGCCTTGGAAGGGGCACCAGGTTAACAAGGAGAACACAGTCCATGTCCATTGAAATTAGTTTCACTGTGTACAGATGCTTTTCAGGCAAGAGAGCTTCAATATATCACCACTGTGACGCTTAATCGCACTGTGCTTGAGAATCCCATCTACACCTTTTTGGGGGAAGAGGAGACAAAAAACAAGTTTCTAGGCTGCACCAACAAACTTGAAAATATGTGGGTATTGCCCAATTTAAGCCTCAGAAGCTGGAATGGGAGGCGGTTGTGGGTAGGGAGGAAAGAGAGGCTGAGAAGGATTCCCAACAACAAGTGGGGTTCCCTGTCTTTTTCCTATTTTGCCCCTCTTCCCAAGCCTAGCAGAAGTGGAATAAAATTTGAAAAGCCAAGCACATAAACGCAAAGTCTGTATAATTTATACTGTTGCAGAATGCCGATTTTCTGACGCAGAATTTTAAGTGTAGAAGGTACGCAGAACATCAGAACAGCCTGCTGGATCAGGGCAATGGCCCATCTAGTCCAGCATCCCGTTCTCACAGTGGCCGACGAGATAAGAGCCACTCTCCCCTCCTGTGGTTTCCAGCAACTGGTATTCAGAAGTATTGCTGCCTCCAACCGTGGAAAGCAGAGCGCAGCCATCCTAGCTAGAATGACAGCCCTCTCTTCCTCCATGAATTTGCCCAACCCTCTGTTAAAGCCATCCAAGTTGGTGGCATATCACTGCTTCCTGCAGGAGTGAGTTCCACAGTTTGACTACGGGCCGTGTAAAGAACTACTTTATTTTATCTGCCCTAAGCCTTGCAAGATTCAGCAACATATAGCTGACCCTCCGCCCCATATAATGCATGCACACACACAAAACCAACAACTCACCGCACTTTTGTTGTGAACTGTACTCCAGTTTTGATAACCAGTGGGCGATCCGGGTGCATTGGCATACAGGGTTGGCGCTCCACCACAAACGCACTGTGGGCAGGGTGGTGAGAGAGTTAGAGAGAGAGAGAGAGAGAGAGAGAGAGAGAGAGAGAGAGAGAGTGTTAGAGTTCAGTGGTGGGAATTGGGTGCTGGTCCAAACTTCCAGATTCAGCAGAAGGTTCCCAGATGAACATGATCTTGGCAGCAGCATCCCACCCCGCAGCCTCAGGGGATGGCACCTTTCCCATACACGCAAGGGCAGCAGGCCAACATACCTCTTCATGAGGTTCCTGAATAGCTCTACGATGCGCTCCTCCAGCAAGGGCCGGTGCTGAACGATGGGGTCGCCCTTGTAGGAGACCTTCTGCTGGAGCTCCTCAAGCTTCTTGATCTGCTGGCGGGTCTGAAGCTGCGACTCGGCAAGGGACGTGATCCTGCGGCGAGGGAGAAGAAAGTGAGACACACACACACGTGTCTTAAAAAGAAAACAAAACTGCTGTGTTAACCGGACATTGTCTTGATAATGCTTTTGAACAGCTGTGCACTCCCCTTTGGGAAACCTCACCGGTGCCACGTTCCATCCACATCTATGCAAGCGAAGGACCACTATGGCTCCGCTAAGCCCTGTACTTGCTCTGACAGGCAGCAGCCTGTCCAAGGGCCAGACAGAGAGAACTGGAGGGCCAAATTTGATCTTTGCCTGTTCTGTCCTCCACAATAGGTCAATGCTCCTCTGTGGATCCTAACACCCTCCTCTGCTTTGAGGTGTATTAAAATAAGGACTATCCACTGTCAACCAGATTCTCACTTTGTAAGCCTTGGAAAGGTAGTGGGCAGCCAAGGGCACTCGGCTCTCACCAGTTCTCTAGGCGGTCAAGGCAGATGTTGGGTGGGCCACCGATGCATGCAATCTGCTGCCTCCTCTTCCAGTCAGCCAACTCGTCGTCGACCAGCGTCTTCTGCACGTACTCCATGGCCGACAAGAGCCCAGCCAGCTCGCTCACAATCCCCTAGGAAGGAAATAGGCAACGTTTAGGACTCCATTCCACTTCCCCTGTTTACATGCAAACTTGCCTCTCCATGGTTTTCATGTATGATAGCGGTGAACACCAGAGGCGGAGACTTTTGCATCAAGTAAGGAAATCTGAAATGTCGTTGTCTGAAATGGAGCCAGCTTGCCCATCCAGCAGCAAGTCACCTGGCCAAGAGATGTGGAGTTAAATAATCATGGTGTGTGACTCGTCCCGATTAGAGACAGAAAGGCGATGCCCCTTGGCTTGCTATAAGCATCAATGTTCAGCATGGAGGAAGCTCTGTGCTAAAGCTGGATGCTTTTTTCCCAGGCCACATGCTGCAAAACCAGGCATATCCCGCATCATTCCGCCTTAGTCGATAGCAGTTCAGGTGGGGTTTTTTGGAGTTGGGGAGGAGCCGCCCTTACTTACCCTCCGCATCTGATCCAGGGCTGTCAGCATCTGCTCCAGCTGCTGCATCTTCTGCCGCGTCACCGACTGGTTGTTCCCGTTCAGGTCCTGCATGTCTAAAGAAAAGCAGCGGGAGAGGGGCAGGGTAACATGTCAGAGGAGTTTCTTAGTTCTTCCCCTCTGCACACCTGTTTTGGTCAGCCTAATTCAGATGCTGTTGGGGACTCCCAGCTCCCACCTGTCCCAGGGATGGTGGGAGCTATAGTCTAAAGCAGGCATAGGCAAACTTGGCCCTCCAGGTGTTTTGAGACTACAACTCCCATGATCCCTAGCTAACAGGACCAGTGGTCAGGGATGATGGGAACTGTAGTCCGGAAATATCTGGAGGGCCGAATTTGCCTATGTCTTATCTAAAGCAACAGACGGAGGGGCACCAGAATAAGAAAGGCTGGCCTAATTCCTCTTTCAGGCAGTTGGGAATCCTGTTCCTCTTCAGCAGCCTCATGTAGGACAAATTCGGGAGATGATGGGCATCATGTTCCTGGTGAGAACTGCAGCCAGTCTACAAGGTTCACAAGGGTGGTGAACTGGATCTGGCCAGCAGGCCAGATTATTATCTTCACCCACCCACCCTCTGCATGCCAAGAGTGACAGGTGTGCGATGGTGTCAGGTGAATGACGTTTGCCCACCCAAAGTTGCAGAGCTCACATGGATGTGTGATGCCCGGCTATCAGTTTGCTGGCGTGTATTTTGGAGCGCTGTGTAGAGGGCTTTGCAAGCCCCTTTTGGCTCAGCGCATCCTTACCTGCCCTGCAACCCGACATCGAGAGTGACGCAGGCAGGTGGGGCTTGGCAGAAATGCCCTGGCAGACCCAATGCTGAGGCCAGGCATGCCTCGTGAAGTGTGCAGGCCAGAAGCTCTCCTGATTTAAAAGGAAAGTTAAGCGCCTGGGCTGCACGAGCACCCTTGCTCCCCAAAGGATGAGGACAGAAGGGCATCTCCTCATCCATGAATTTGATGGAAAAGCTGTTATCCCCTTCCCCCCAGCAAGCTCCCACCTACCGCCTTGACTCTTCAAGGTCTTGTAGTTGAAGTCAAAATCATCCTGGAGGTTTTCCACCACTTTCATCTTTTGCTCCAAGTCCTGCAAGAAAAAGCCAAGGAATAGGAAGTTGGGGAGGAGTCACAAACTCTAGGCAAGCTTGAAACTTTGGAGCGAGAGAGAGAGAGTGGGAGAAAGAGAGAGAGAGCAGCTTTCCCACCTACCTGCACCCTTTTCCTGACATCTTGCAAGTGTTGCTCCAGCATCTGCTGCTTCTCCGTCACCACGGCAGCCGTAGGGTGGTTTGCCTGCCCACCTTGCTGTATTAAAGTGGGGAGGAGGAGAGAGATAAGACATTAAGAGATTTTAAGTCATATAAAAGAAGTTAATAAATCCGTTTTGGCCGAGTGTAAATGTAATAAACCAGACTTTCTGGCTTACTGCAACTTATCAGGAACACACATGTGAACGTTGAGTTCTGGTCACCGGTCCACCTGGCTCGGTATCGTCTGCCTGACTGGCAATGGCTCTCCTGGATTTCAGGCAAGGGACATTCCCAGCCCTGCCAGAGCCTGGACCGCCTACTTATCCACTGAGCTGTGTGTCCCTTTGCCGGGTACACACTGTCAGGTTGAGCCTCCCTTGCTCCTCCCCAGTGTGAACAGGATAAAAAAACCCCGGAGGCTCTGTGGTTTCCTGCTACATCCGAATCTGGGCCTGGTTTAATTTTTGTTCCCACACAAGTCACAAATCAACAACTGAACATGGCTTCGGGTCATCAAACCAAACAAAACATTTGGGCATTAGCAGGAAGCATCCTGGCTCACCTATCCCCGTTCCTGCCAGGAAGGTGCAAAGCAGGAGCAATCAGGCAGCATGCCTTGGCACCTGTCTCATTCCTGAACACCGCAACAAGCCAGCCAGTTTAGAGGTGGCAGCGTTTTCCCCTGGGGGGTGTCTGTGGATTTGCCTAGCCAGCGTTTTGTCACGTCTTGTCAAAACAGGGGACACGCTGGAAGTTAAGCTGAGGTGGAAGTGCCAGCAGTGTTGGTTCCACCAACATTGCCCCTGTATCTGGCAAAGGGCTTGCAGGGGGCTCCTTTTATTAAGCATCTATCCTACCTTTTCATGCATTTTTCAACCTGCATCTGCAGGGAGTTCCATTCCCCAACACAGATTGGGACGACGACACACAGCAAAGGAACACCTGACATTTCCGCCTGTGCCTTTTTCATACTGTAAGCACTCTTTCCCCCCCCCCTCCCAAAACCCCCCTGCTATTTGCTTCTGAAGGGGCCATTGCAGCAAATTACACCTTCTGGAGAAAACAGAAAATGAGAAGGAGGGAAAGCCAGCCTCCTGCTGCCCTGCTGTTGCCTTGATCCAGACTGAGGCCCTTCATGGCTGCAATTTCTTTCATTCTTTTTAAGAAGAGCAAACCTGGGAGAGACTATCACATGGTGAATACATTCTGATCCAGACTGAGACATTAGCAACTCAGAGTAAGCCCTGAGGTGTCCACAGAGAAAATCCTGATGAGTGCTGGGGGTGGCATTTAAAGACCTCTTTGACTTTGTCTAGGAGAAAACAGCTGAGCTGCATAATAAAAAAGGGTGAACAAGAAGCCATGGGGTGTGGGTGTGTTGACTGAACACCCAGAGCTGCCTAGCATTGGCCACATGCACTCACTCCCCTCTGAGTGTGCTCACTCAAGGAAAGAGGATAATGTTAGTGCAGGAGCTCTTTTGGTGCTGCTTCCCCCACCCCCATGGTGAAGCTTCAAGCTGGCACAGGCCAGCGAGCCCTTTGCTCTGCTCAGTAGCATACAGCTGCACAGGCTTGTCTCATGGCAAAAGGAAATACTGTGCTGAATGATCCACCCTGGGGGGCCAACACCTGCAAGACCACGCAGCCACAGAATTAAAAAATGGCTGCATTTCAAACCCGAATGCAGAAAAGAAATACTGACAAGGGAAAAGCTCAAGGCGTGTTGCGGCAACAGCGTGCAGGGACCTGTTTTGGGGTGGTGTGTGCTACCCTAGCTGCGAGGCACTGCTTCCTGGCATGCAAAGGTGTAGGCTTTGGAAGAAACATCAAAGGAAAGGCCCGTTGTGTCAACCATCAAGCTTTTTACCCCTTATAACCCAAGGACCGGGAATGGGTTGGGCCTCCCAATTCCCGTCAGCCCCAGCCAGCGTGTTCAATGGATGGAATGTGTGCCGTACTCCCGACAACTTTTGGAGGGTCCCAGGTTTCTCCCTCCCTGCTGCAAACAGCAGTAGCAGCATATGGACACAGGAGGATGCACTGATCACAGTGTATTTGCACCAAGAGCTGTCAATGTGATTCACTGCTTAGCTCGTGTTCTAAACACCCACGCGGCTGGTGAATCCCTTACGGGAACTGATGGTAACAGCGAGACAAGCTGCTCCCGACAGCATCCTCTCACCTGGGCTGCCGTGGCTGCTGTCTGCAACAGCCGGTTCTCCTCCCAGAGGCAGCGGGCCACAATGCGGGCAATCTCCATGGGCTTCTCCAGGTACCTGCTCTGTAAGAGAGGAAGAGGAACAGAATGAATGACTGCCACACACAGATAGCAAAACCTAGGTGACGATGCCAAGCTTTTCTTAAGAAACCCAGCCTTGATTTGGAGGAATGCAGCAACTGGACAGTTGGGCACTTCTTCTATGGGAGCACGTAAAAGAAGTGTTACATGCTGGTTTCAGATTTAGGGCAGCAGGTGAAAATATATGCTGGGCGCCCAGCATGAGCAGCCGAGAATTTATGTCCAACAGGGTGTCATCGTAAAAGCTAAAATAAGCCTGTCGTGGGCATTGCTCCCAAGCTCAGAGCTCAACATCTCTCTTTAATCTGTGCTATTAAGAGTTCCCTAAACCACCAAACTATTCCATCAAATCTGGCCTTGCCAATTTTAGCGATGCTCTGTGCAAGGACAAAATTCAATGCTCTCCCGCCTTTCTACTCTTTCAAATAGTTTGTAATAGTTCTTATAAATCCAACTTAGTAGCCATTGATTGCTCTCTCCTCTATGGATCTGTCCAGTCCTCTTTTGAAGCCATCTAAGTTGGTGACCTTCATCACTGCCTCCTGTCAAGAGTGGATTGAACACCATCATTCCCAGACACTTCCATCTCCCGAGTTTTATGACTTGGGTTGGCACTTTTTTGGGGGGGGGGGTGCCCACAAAACACAAACCCTCCCAAACCCAGGACCTGTCAGCTGCTCCCACCTGCAGGAACTGCTTGATCCGGCGCAGGTTGTGCTGGTAGAGGACATTGGATTCCTGTAGGAAGCGGCTGTACTGCTGGTCAATTTCACCCAGGAGGTTGTGGAACACCAACGTGGCATGGGACTCCTTGCTGGCAGCATAGGCCCTGTACAGATTGGAAAGGAAACAAGGCTTAACAAAAACAGCGCCCGGGACATGGCAAAAAACAACACTGCAGTGCCAAGTGCTCCCTCTTCACACCAGGCCACGTCCGCACCACACATTTGAAGTGCTATTATACTACTTTAACACAGTCAAGCCTATTCCCCTCACAGAGCTACAATTCTGGATATTTCCATTGGTTCTGATAACGTCAAAGTTGCAGGTTCGATCCCCGTTATGGGACAGCTGCATATTCCTGGATTGCAGGGGGTGGACGAAATGATCCTCAGGGCCCCTTTCAGCTCTACAATTCTGTATGATTCTCAGAATGGTTTAGCAGTCAGTCCCCCTTCACAGGGAACCCTGGGAATTGTAGTTCTGGGTGGGGAATAGGGGCTCTTAGCAACTCTCTAATGAACTACAGCTCCCAGAATTATTTAGGAGAAGTCATGACTGTCTAAAATGGCATCAGAGTAGGCTTCCCATCCTCCTATGCCCCAACCAGCCAGCATTCTCAGGTCCTCATCGGGCTGGTTTGGGGTATCAACACTCACATCTTTATATTCCCCCACTCCCCAAAGTGTTTTTTGTACTTCTGGACACTAATCCAAGCTTTGGCTTCCTAAGCAACAGCACCTCTCAGTCACAATGTTGGAAATGGAGGAGGCGATTCCGGAGGCCAGGAATCTCCTCTCGGTTTCATTCCACGAATGCCACTTCTTCCATTAGAAACAGGAAGCACAATTAATATCAGGAAGCTTCTGCATGTTTTTCAAGAGGGAAAAACGTTTCTGGGAATTTCCAACGGGTTTTGCAAGAACGTAATCACGAGCAAACTCTCGCTCAAGAGAATACGCCCACAATGTGAAGGTTCTTGGAAATCTCAGGGTTTCAGCTATAAGCCACATTGCTTTATCATAATAAAGAATTTACAGGATGCCAATTGGAAGGTCATGATGGCTTGAGCATTTAGATCGGGGCTTAGGAGCTTGTGTGTGTGCCCCCCTCCCATGATATTGTTGGATTCCAACTCCCATCATCCCTGCCCATTGATCGTGCTGGCTGGGCTTGATGGGAATTTGGAGTCCCAACAGCATCAGGAGGGCCAAAGATTCCCCACCCTTGATCTAGATCATTAAACCAGCAGCCTGTAGGTGAGGTTCAATCCCCAGAGCAGTTTTGCCTGGCCCTCAATGTCTCTCTGCAAAATATTGTTCAAGTTGGTGTGTTTAAAAAAAATTGCAAGGAAGAAAGATTGCAAGGAAGAAATACTGGTAACTCCACACTTTCATATTACATCATGTTACAGCACAACTCCTCCTCAGTGACCTCAGCTTCCTCCAGAGTGACCCTAGGAGCTACCGTATTTTTCGCACCATAGGGCGCACCGGACCATAGGGCGCACCCAGTTTTTTGGGGGGGAAATAAAGGGGGAAAAATTATTTTCCCCCCCAGGCGCGGGGCTGGGGCGGGGGAAGCTCGAGCTTCCCCCGACCCCAGCCCCCAAACAGGCAGCTCTCCGCAAGCAGCGGGAGCGCTCCCGCTGCTTGCGGAGAGGTCCGCGAAGCCTGGACGCGCTGAGCTCAGCGCGCCCAGACTTCGGCATGCAGGCACCTCTCCGCAAGCAGCGGGAGCGTTCCCGCTGCTTGCGGAGAGGTCCGCGAAGCCTGGACGCGCTGAGCTCAGCGCGCCCAGGCTTCGGCATGCAGGCACCTCTCCGCAAGCAGCGGGAGCGTTCCCGCTGCTTGCGGAGAGGTCCGCGAAGCCTGGACGCGCTGAGCTCAGCGCGCCCAGGCTTCGGCATGCAGGCACCTCTCCGCAAGCAGCGGGAGCGTTCCCGCTGCTTGCGGAGAGGTCCGCGAAGCCTGGACGCGCTGAGCTCAGCGCGCCCAGGCTTCGGCATGCAGGCACCTCTCCGCAAGCAGCGGGAGCGTTCCCGCTGCTTGCGGAGAGGTCCGCGAAGCCTGGACGCGCTGAGCTCAGCGCGCCCAGGCTTCGGCATGCAGGCACCTCTCCGCAAGCAGCGGGAGCGTTCCCGCTGCTTGCGGAGAGGTCCGCGAAGCCTGGACGCGCTGAGCTCAGCGCGCCCAGGCTTCGGCATGCAGGCACCTCTCCGCAAGCAGCGGGAGCGTTCCCGCTGCTTGCGGAGAGGTCCGCGAAGCCTGGACGCGCTGAGCTCAGCGCGCCCAGGCTTCGGCATGCAGGCAACTCTCCGCAAGCAGCGGGAGCCCAGCGCTGGGCTCCCGCTGCTTGCGGAGAGGTGTGCGAAGCCTGGAGAGCTGAGGGGTCGGTGCGCACCGACCCCTCTCACTCTCCAGGCTTCAGCGAAAGCCTGCATTCGCACCATAGGACGCACACACATTTCCCCTTCATTTTTGGAGGGGAAAAAGTGCGTCCTATGGTGCGAAAAATACGGTAATCCTCATGGCTGACTTCTCTTCTTTCACTTTGATTGGCTCCAATCAGCACAAAGTGTGAGAAGACTACTTCTCAGTGGCTGAAAAGCTCCCTCTTTCATACTGACTGGGCAGCACTAAGACTCTATAGAGATGGGAACATTGCTTCAATGGTGACCCTCCACCACTAAAAAGCCTCTTAGCTTGATCATGCATATGGGGGTCATTTTGCATAGTGCAATACATGCATGGCCATGCTCTGAGCCTCCAAGAAGAGAGAGGCTGAGCACCCTGGGTCAACCAATTAAAGAATGGCATTTTACTGTGCAACAAAATTTGTTTCCTTTTAATTTTTCCTATGTCGATTTGCAGAGCTCTGGGGTTAGGAAAGGATCTCACTCAAAGCCAGCCAGTCAATTTCTCTGTGTGAGTGTACACAGGCACAAATACTGAGAAAAGTCCAATGGCTCACCAGTCCTGGCTCTCTATCCAGGGTGCAAGGAACTGCCGCAGCTCCATCGGAAAGCTGTCGCTGTAGAGCTGGTGGAGCTGCTCCAAATACCGGGTGTCCAGCTGCTGCAGCTGGTTCCACTGTGCCATCTTGGCCACTGAATCTGGAAACCTAGGAACACACAAGCAAGTTGGTGCACCAGGCTATTTCCACCAAGATGGAACACTTCCTTTAAAAGTCGTAAATGCAATTGCAAACCAGCCTAAACTTAAAACACAAAGGGTTTCTAAATAAATAACTAAACAGACAGACATTCCTATTAGTGATTCATAAATGCATTTTTTCATGTCAAATTAAACTACATCCAGGTTTTTCCCCTCAGAGTTTAGGTATGGGGAAACTTGGCCCGGGGGGGGGGGGCAAATGTAGCCCCTCTCACCGGTCCTCGGGACTATTCCTGGCCACGCCCCCTCAGTAGCCCTGCTCTGTACAGAGTGCTTTCCCCTGACAGAATGGGTCCTTGCACAATGACAAGACTGTATCTCTTCCTTGTTTTGATGGAGCATGGAAAGGGAGATGTGTGTAAGACTTGTGCGGCTGGTAGATAGCCTCTACTGCAGGCTTCCTCAACCTCGGCCCTTCAGATGTTTTTTTGGCCTACAACTCCCATGATCCCTAGCTAGCAGAACCAGTAGTCAGGGATGATGGGAACTGTAGTCTCAAAACATCTGGAGGGTCGAGGTTGAGGAGGTCTGCTCTACTGTATCAAGATAAAAGTCCCTTCCATTGTTTCTAACCACTTTTGTCTTAGAAACACCCACTTCTGGCTTGTGGCTCCTGCAAGGTTCTGCGAAAACTTCCAGGTAGAAAAAGGTGCCCCTCCCCTGTCCTAGTCGCTCAGGATGATTAGTTCAATGACAGTACGAAACCGAAACCATAGCTTCTTAACGCATCAGCATGACGTCCTGCTTAATCTTTACTTCAGACCAGAGCTTGGTAGGGGTTTTCTTAGTGGTGGTGGGAGTGTGCGGATTTATACATTAACTATGGTCTTGTTGCATTCTCCTTCCTTTCCTATTCTTCTCGCTGCTAATGTCTGTGAAGTAATTACCACAGATATGGTATATGTTTCCCCAGAAGCAGGGCAATATGTTAATTTGTACTACGTTGTATCTGATACAGCTATCTGGTGCGCAAATCTGAAGATAACAGAAAGAAGCCACGCGAGTCTCCGAGAAACGGAAAATTACTTTCTGCCTTTAAGAAATGTCTGCCTAGATAATATATCAGTCCTGTAGCAGCACCTCAGCTTTGATCTTCAAAAGTGGCTTAAACATTCCACACAACTGCTGCAGCCCCTTCACCCAACTCCCTTCTCTTGCGGGGGCCCAATTAGTGCCATTGCCTTCCGTTAAGAGTTTGGGTGTAATCCTTGACGCCTCCCTTTCCATGGAGGCGCAAGTTACAGCAACAGCCAAGGCGACATTTTTCCACCTTCGCCGCATCAAGCAGTTGGTCCCTTACCTTTCCCGCCCCAACCTGGCCACAGTGATCCATGTGACGGTCATCTCCAGGCTTGACTACTGTAATTCGCTCTATGCGGGGCTGCCCTTGAAGCTGTCCCAGAAACTCCAGCGGGTACAGAATGCTGCAGCGAGGCTCCTCACGGGGTCTCTGCCATGGGAGCATATTCACCCAGTGCTTTTCAAGCTGCACTGGCTCCCGGTGGAGTACAGGGTCAGATTTAAGGTGCTGCTTTTGACCTTTAAAGCCTCAAGGTCCATAAATAACAACACCCTAGTGGTCCCAGGCCCTAAGGAAGTTAGATTGGCTTCAACCAGAGCCAGGGCCTTTTCAACTCTGGCTCCGGCCTGGTGGAACGCTCTGCCTCATGAGACCAGGGCCCTGCAGGATCTGATTTCTTCCCGCAGGGCCTGTAAGACAGAGTTGTTCCGCCTGGCCTTTGGCTTGGAGCCAATTTGATTCCCTCCCTCCCTTTTTTCCCCTTTCTTTTCCTTCTCCTCCTGCGATGAGGCTACATTTTAATATTTTAATGTTCCATTATTTTAATGTTGTATTTTATTTTTGTTTTTAAGTTGTAATCATTCATCTTGTTTTTATTATTGCTTGTAAGCCGCTCTGAGCCCGGCCTTGGCTGGGGAGGGCGGGGTATAAATAAAAAAATATTATTATTATTATTATTATTATTATTATTATTATTATTATCCATTTTCAATTGGAATCTCAGAGTCAGTGCAGATTTTACTGCAGCTGCACAAATATCTCTGCTGACCCAAGTGGGGGAGATCTGCAAGGAATCCTGAGTCCTCCACAATTAACAACAGGGAGGCAAAATGGTTGCCTGGAGCCCCCCTTTGCTTCTCCCTATACTGTTCTTTTTCTTGTTCTTAAAAGTTTTCTTCCTTTCTTTGGAGACTAAAAGAAGCAGAATAGCTTTGTAAAACAAATATGTTTCTGTTTGCTCCGATTTTAAATATTGTATATTTAAATTGTTGTAACGCACCCTGGGACTCTGAGGTGAGAGGCAGGGTAAGAAACAACAACAACAACAAGAAAAATAACCCTAAATGATAAACACATATGATTATTTGCATCCCAGAATTCACTTTCTTTAGCACAGAATTATCAGTGCAGAATTTTGGAGGCTGCCTCTGCATGTTGCTTTGCTTATACAATGTATAAAGCAGGGGGGTGTTATTGGGTTGTTGTTTATATTTTGTTTATATATATGGTGTTTTTTAAGTTGATCTTTTCTGTGAACCGCCCTGAGACCTCCAGGTATAGGGTGGTATATAAATTCTATTATTATTATTATTATTATTATTACTACTACTACTACTGTATTATTATTATCAGACACACAGTGGTACCTTGGGTTACAAACACTTTGGATTACAAACGCTTCAGGTTACAAACTCCGCTAAACCAGTAGTACTGAATAGCTGAAATCGCGTGGTGGTGGCGTGGTGGCAGCGGGAGGCCCCATTAGCGAAAGCACGCCTGAGGTTAAGAAAGGTTTCAGGTTAAGAACGGACCTCCTGAACGAATTAAGTTCGTAACCCGAGGTACCACTGTACGAGGTGGGAAAAGCTAACAATAATCCATAGCCAGATGTACGAACAATCTTGATTCTCTCCACCCCTCCTGCTTTCTTGCATGCAAGATGACTTAGGCTGCAATCTCATATGCACTTTCCTGGGAGTAATCCTCACTGAATTTAAAGTGGACATACTTCTGAATACAGATATACAGGTGTGCACTGCAAAAAATCCTTTGTTGGGTCAGGTCACTTAGCTCAATACTCATTTTCATGAGTGGCCAGCCAGATGCCATAGGAAGCGCATGGGTTGAGAAGAATGTAACAGTCATGCCCTGTTCCAGGCTACCAACAATCAAGAGGTACATTGCCTCTATTCATGCGTCTCCATTTGGTTTACCAAGGCTAATATCAACTCACAGGCCTCTCTTTCATAAATTGGGACTTTTGTTTTTAGTGGTTTCTTAGTGATCGGGGACTGTCCCCTTGTCCTAATGCAGCAACCAGGTTCCCTTCCTCCCAGCGCAAATCAGATTTGCTGCATCCAGCAGCCACTTCCCCCTAACGAAGGAAACAAGCCAAGGCAGCACACAGGAAATCCCGTTTTGCTTCAAAGAACAAATTAGGGACTTGTGGCAAGGCAGAACTCGGTGCAGAGGAAAACCAAGATCATGACACATGCGGAACAAGCAAACATTTGGCAAACCAACTGTGATGAAGAACAGAGTTGCGTGAGCTCCACTAGGGAAATCCCAAATGCTTGACTTCTGGAATTACTGGAGTAATTCAAGGTGAGCCTGAACTGCTAGGCCTGATAGAGATCTCAGCCTAACATAGCTTTTCCTCCAATCTCCAGACTCCCAACTATTTCCAAACCCACTCACAATGGCCAATGCTTAGGAATGATTGGAGTTGGTAATCCAAAATTTACAGGGTGGTATTCAACTAATTTCATTCAAATTACACATTGAAACTAATGGAACATGACTCAGTTAGGTGCATTAATTACAACAGGTCTACTCTGAGTAAAACCGAATTGAATACCATCCAGATTGGGAAACCATGTTAAGGTGTTATCAAATTGTTTAGGTGGCCTCTATAACATTTTTTTTCCAATTCCTTTGACAGATGCTATGGAGTTTCATGGAGGTTGTCAATATATGTTCCATTTTGGACAGCTTTCTGTTCCACTCCTGTTTTGGTAGCAGAACATTTTTCACCCAGAGCTATTTTTAATATTTGTGGTATGTCACTGGTGGCGTTCCCTCCTACCTCTTTCTTGTATGTGTGAAAATAAAAATAACATTTATACCACACATTGTCCTCCGACTCTTGGCAGGTTTTTGTGTGTCAGTTTTTAAGTGTACAACATATACAACATATGCCCAACTTTTATATGCCTGGAAGTCGCCATAGCGCTTAAACTGGAATCACAACTGACTGAGAGCAAGAGAGCTCATGTGGTCCCATTCACTCTCTCACTCAAACTCCACGATCAGAATACTATCTAGACTCATCTCCATGTACCCTGAGCACAATTCTGAGCACAATTCAAAGTGTTGGTGCTGACCTTTAAAACCCTAAACAGCCTCAGCCCTGTATACCTGAAGGAGTGTCTTCACCCCCATAATTCAGGCCGGACACTGAGGTCCAGCTCTGAGGGCCTTCTGGCGGTTCCCTCACTGCGAGATGTGAGTTTACAGGGAACCAGGCTGAGGGCCTTCTCAGCAGTGGCGCCCGCCCTGTGGAAGGCCCTCCCATCAGATGTCAAGGAAATGAAACAACTACCTGACTTTTAGAAGACATCTGAAGGCAGCCCTGTTTAGGGAAGTTTTTAATGTTTGGTGTTTTATTGTGCTTTTAATTCTGTTGGGAGCCGCCCAGAGTGGCTGGGGAAATCCAGCCAGATGGGTGAAGTATAAATATTTTTTTAAATTATTATTATTATTATTATTATTATTATTATTATTATTATTAAAAGTCAAGCAAAAGACACAGCACCAAATCCTCTAAGTCTGAGGCCTGGAAAGAATTTTGTCATCAAGACACACAGGCAACACAGTTATCTCTTCCGCTTTGCATGGCAGGCAGCTCACGTAGTCCTGCAACAACTTTCCACTTCTCTTCTGCAAGCTGATTAAAAAAGCCGCCCACTACCATCACCAAAAGTGCAAATAAAACAAATCAAAGACAAAACTAATTGTTGACTGACACACATAGCCAGACAACAATGAAGAGTGTTTAGATAAACACTGGGGGGTGGGGTGGGGAGGAGACAGGTGTATGTGTATGAAAAGATATTTGCAGAAATGTGGGTGTGTATTCCTGAATGGCACTGCCTCATTGACAGCCAGCACTGTCAATCAACACAAAAAGTGAGTGACCAAACAGTTGTCCCAGGATACTAATCAGGAATCACCCCATGGTGGATGGAGCCAAAATGGGGCCACTAGGAAGCAAGAGGGAAATATAACGTTTGTGGGCACGCAGAGGTTTGCAGACGTTTATCTATCTTTGAGGATGTTCTTTTATATTGAAGGGAAAACCAAAGCCAGTACTGTAGCTGCAAAATTTGTTAAGAGTGTCAGTTTGAAAAATAAATGGGAAATCAGAGTGGGGTGTTTCATAACACAAGAGATAACATTGTTGGAAAAGGTGCCTGACAGGTACCTTCAAATGGAGCACCCCCACTATAAGTGATGACAAACTGAAGCGTTGTTCCAAGACTCAACTTGCCCTCTCCTCAAACCCCACAACAACCCTGTGAGGTAGGTGAGGCTGAGAGGCAGTGACTGGCCCAAGGTCACCCAGTGAGCTTCGTGGCCGAGTGGGGATTTGAACCCAAGTCCCCCAGGTCCAAGTACCACACTCTTAACCGCTACGCTCTATATTTAGCATTTATGGAGCTCACTTCAAGTATTCAAAGAGCCCAACATATTTTCTCTCAGTTTCTCAACATGTTAGGTCAGCGTTATTATTTCTGAAAGCTAGATGATCGAGGTGAAATCTGGACCGGAGATTTCCCAGGAGCTAAGCAAACAGGATTGTGCCCCTGGCTCCTTACCCAAAAAGACATAAAATGTTCCAAGTGTGTGTATTTAACTCTTTTTACCTCACACTTCAGAATAACGGCGCAAAATTTGGTGAGGTAACAAACCTCGTCTTGTTTTCAAAGAGAGGCCGCGTTAGGTAGGCAGCCCATACCAAAGCTTCTCTGTAGAGGGAAAACACAGGCAGGTCTTAGGGCATGGCTTGAGGGCAAATGATACAGCTGCCTTGCTGAAGCTAAGCAAATTTTGAGCCTGTGCCTGGATGGGAGACAACTGAGGAGCCCCACGTATGCCGCCTTGAGTTCCATGAAAGAAGAGAAAATGGAGGGGGCAGGGTTTTCTGTGCCTAATTCTAGTTCAGAATACCTGTGGATCTAGCCTGGTATAGTCCACTCTGACTGGCAGCAGCCTTCCAGGGCACCTGTTTCCCCCTTTTTAACTGGAAATTCCAGGGATTCAACCTGACACCTTGTAAAGGCCAAGCAGATGCACTACCGAGGAAGCCACAACCCTTCCTCCCCAGGAATATATATATATATATATATATAGTCTCTGTACCATTCACATTCCCCACACGGAGAATCTCACAAGAGGATGCCAGCCAGAGTTCTCCCGAGTTCAGATTTCTAAAGATGTCTTTCTCCTCTGTGGCAGTTAAAGTCAGCCTGGGAAGGGGAGGCGGACCTCGTCCTGGTAACATTCCCACGAAGTCTGGGTCCCGTGGTGGGTATTACTGCCCACTGGGACTGGTAGGCTGGAAGGCAGGGAGACCAGCAGGAGACACAGCCCAGGCATGGGCAAACTCCAGCCCTCCAGATGTTTGAGACTACAATTCCCATCATCCCTGACCACTGGTCCTGTTAGCTAGGGATGATGGGAATTATAGTCCCAAACATCTGGAGGGCCGGAATTTGCCTATGCCTGACATAGCCCATGTGAAGCACAGCCACCCACTGACTGGTTGCAAGTAAGAAGACAGACAGGTGAGGGCCAGCTGAGAAGTTGGGGGGGGGGTGGGCAATGCCCCATCCGCCCTCATGGAACAGCCTCCATTGTGAAGCTGTATGTTGTTGCAACAGCCCACTGTGGAAACAGGCAGAGGAGCATGCCCAATGTAGGTTTTTTCTCCAGATTTTAAAATTTATTTAAAATTTATTTATGAATTTATAACCCACACTTCGATAAAAAAAATATGGCAGGCTGGAGCATGACAAATATTTACCGTATTTTATTGTTGCAATCGGAAACGGTTGTGAGCCCCCTTATTTTATTTTTTTGTTACGTTTATATGCCCCTTTCTCTCTCCAAGGAGCTCAAGGGGACACACGAGTGTCCCTCATTTAATTCCAACAACAACCCTGTGAGGTAGGTTAGGCTGAGAGGCGGTGATTGACCCAAGGTCGCCCAGTGAGTTCCATGACTCTGTGGGGATTTGAACCCTGGTCTCCCAGGTCCTAGTCCAATACTAACAATTACACTACTCCAGCTTGAGTGATGCCAGGCTAAGAAACAGGGGCAGTGGTTGCCACTGGTCTGTGGTCCTTCCTGAGATTACAGGCTCTGACTTTGAGTAAATACAGCATAGGAATGAAGTGTCACAGATATAGATAATGTAAGGGAGCAATTGATAGGACATTGTGTGTGTGTGTGTATACACAGAGAGACATATACAAGCACACATATAAATACACACACACACATCCATCCTATCTTATATACATAAATGTATACATAAATATTTTTCTTTCATAGAAAAGTCTCGATTCCTGATCTCTTTCTCTCTCTGCAGCATCAAAAAATCTGAAAAACCCAGCTTGTGAGTGGTTGTAGCCTTCATTCTCAGGAAAAAAACCCAAACCCAAGGAATTTCTAAGTACTGTATAGAATATATGCAAAAAGTCCAGAGTTACAAGAACAGGGAGGAGTTTTAAGGTGCTATTAAGAGTTCATAGTAGCACTAACGATTATTGGCTCAAATAAATCACATTTGGGACTGAGCCAACACCTCAACCTCTTGCTTTTCAGAGTAACACAGGGGAGAAAAGAAAAAGAGAGAGGCTGACATACATTTAAAAAACCCCACAGGATTGTAGAGAAACAGTGTGTGTGTGGCATTTTGAATACTCGTAAAAAAGCGCAACATAAGGCAATAATGCAATTACTTCCTCCAGTACAGCAGTTTTTTGCAGTGATGATTTCATTTTGGCTAGCCTGCTCCTCCTGTCAAATTACAAATTAAAATGAGCAGAGGTGACAAGACAGGAAGATACAGGATCACTTGGCACGTATTCAAGTGACAAAATGCCCTTAACACATCCGCATTCGTAAAACGGCAGCATTGCTTGGAAAATTATTTGACAGGTCACGGTTTCGGTAAGTGTCCTCTGGTTTCAATTTATGCAGGTAACTGACTTAAAAAGAGCCGCTATTCTCAAACGCCCGTGAAAGGCCACATTTTGCATTTGTGGGTCTGGAGTGACAAAATAATTCTTGCCTAATTTGCAAGTATCAGCCACAGAGTAAATTGCTTGCATCTGTTCTGGACAGAAGCCATAGTCAACCCCCATAAACTAACTCATCTGCTGAATTGCAAAAAATAAAAAAAAAGTTTGCTCTGCAAATAACAAGTAACTTCATTTGTTTGTATTAAGATGCCAACAGATTTTGACTGGCCTTGGCTGCTTAACAAGATACCTTATTTCAGTTACCCATAATGTATTTGTTTTAAAAGTTTGTCTGGCTTTATCTGTGCTTTAATAATTATTTTATGTGCTTTGTTTTTTAATTGTTTTGCAGATTTTAGCTGGGTTAGCTACACTTTATTTGTACACCACTTTAGATACCTCTTAGATTAAGCGGCTTATAAATCTTCTAAATAAATACAGTTGACTCGAAAGTTGTGTGATCACAGTTTTATGCACTTGGCGGCTGGCCAGCACACCCATCACACAAATTACCGTATTTTTTGCTCTATAAGACTCACTTTTTCCCTCCTAAAAAGTAAGGGGAAATGTGTGTGCGTCTTATGGAGCGAATGCAGGCTGCGCAACTATCCCAGAAGCCAGCACAGCAAGAGGGATTGCTGCTTTCACTGCATAGCGATCCCTCTTGCTGTTCTGGCTTCTGAGATTCAGAATATTTTTTTTCTTGTTTTCCTCCTCCAAAAACTAGGTGCGTCTTGTGGTCTGGTGTGTCTTATGGAGCAGAAAATACGGTAAACACATGCAAGGTGTTTACCAGGCCCTGGAAAGGTCTTTTGTAAACTCTGGAGGCCTTTGTGACATCTCACAAAGGCCTCCAGGTAAGTGTCTCTCAGAGCCTGATAAGCAAGGCAGAGGGCTTAAAAGCTCTTTTTGCTTGGTTTTCCTGCTCTTTGTTTATCTTACTGCATTTCTATCCCACCTTTCCTCCAAAGAGTTCCAGGTGGCATACATAGTTTGTTGAGCTTTTTTGGCAAACAAACAAACAAGTTTTTGCCCTATTTTTTAAGGAAAATAGCAAAAAAATGACACAGCCAACACAGGTTGCCATATGTCTGGATTTTCCCGAGCATTTTTAGTGATTTCCACCCACACACTGCTTTTGAATGCAGTATTCTGGATAAGTCCGGGATATTCTGGATGTATGCCAACCCTAAGTTTTCATCCTCTTCATTTAAACTGCACAACAACCCTGTCAGGTAGGTTAGACTAAAAGGGTGTGTTTGCCCAAAGTTCCCCAGTGAGCTTCATAGCTGAGTGGAGGTTCGAACCCTGGTCTCCCAAGTCTTAGTCAGACACTCTCACCATTACACCAAACGGATGCTCCTCCACGCGTACCTCCTAGGAAGTAAACAAACTAGCACATCCATTTTTCAGTTCTAGTTTTCTAGTTACGCAATTAAAATATTTCCATTTAAATAAATTTTATTGTATATAGCCAAAGGCCTTTACAGGTTGTTCAGAATTAAAATGAGATAGCTTTTTTTAAAAAAAGTAATTCCCCACCAGCTCTTTGCTGTGGTGCGATTCATGCCAGCACCTCATTCCGTCACATCTGCAGAACAGACGGACTTTTGGCAAACCTTCCACATTCACTGAGTCACGTTTACTTTCACCCACATTCAAAAAGCCCCCTCAGAGCACAAAATGAAACAAAACTCACAGGACACGCGCCCCCCCCCCCAACAACACTGTACCTTTACAGTCTTGACCGGTAAGCATGGGATGAATTCTCAGTCTCTGTTCTCATTCGCCCCCAAAGCCAGCCTCCAGCAACTCCCTTGGAAAGCAGGAAAGGGGCTTACGGGAAACACAGGAGGCAGACTCTGCTGGGAACTGCCCCAGAGACAAGGAAGTTGCCTTCGGATTTGTTCCACGCACAGGTCATTTGGAAGCTAGCTATGAAGCCCGGGAGGAAATAACTGTTATTTGTCTGTTCCGATCTTTCAGTTTCCTGAGGGTCAAGAATCATTTGAAATAAATCGTCGGCAGGCAAGGGAGAGGGTAGACATTTCAGTCTCAAAGAACAACCACCACCATGGCACAATTCAGGGCGGTCTTCTTTTTTCAAACCATGAATGGAAAGTGAAAGAAGCCAGCAGTCTGCACAGTGGATCAGGAAATGCTTTTGATTCCCCATTGCAAACAGCAGACTCATCATGCTTGCATGAAAGCCAAGCTGGGCCGAGAGAAAGATTTTAAAGCAGCAGGATTTCCCCAGCCGGCTGAGGCTGATGCGATTTGTAGTGCAAAGTACTGGGAGGTTAGGGAAAGGCTGGTGGCACATAGCCAATCCATAATATAAATTCTCCGAGTGGCTCACAAAACAAATACAACTATTAAAATACTGTATCAAATAAAAACTATTAAAATCTAAAAGCGCAATTAAGACACTTGACTTGCCATGTTTTGTTTTGTTTTTAAAAAATATATGCATCAAATTTGTGCCTTGTCTGGTTTGGATGTAACACAGCAAGAACATGCATAGGTACAGGTGCCTAGGGAAAAAGCTGACTGCTTCACTCCTCCCCTGGGTCTGATGCTGTCAGGCTACCCAGAGCAAAGCCATGATTTGGCTCAGAGCTCTATGTGAACCCAAGTGGCTCCAAGGTTTGTACTTAGTTAACTGCCCATGGTCTGTTTAGTCCAGCCAGGTAGTTCAGCGGCAGGATTGTCGGGTGGAAGGTAGTGAAGTGGCTGCAATTGTTCACCAAGCTATGGTTTGGGCTTAGCATGACAGTTGTACCTTGGATCCCAAATGCCTTGCGAGTCGAATGTTTTGGCTCCAGAACGCTACAAACCCGGAAGTGAGTGTTCCGGTTTGCAAACGTTCTTTGGAACCCAATGTCCGACGGGGCTTCCGATTGGCTGTGGGAGCCTTGGTTTCCAAATGTTTTGGAAGTCAAAGAGACTTCTGGAACGGATTCCGTTCAACTTCCAAGGTACCACTGTATAAGCAAACGAGGCCAGTGAGCTAGAAGGTGTCCATAAAGATGGGGTCCCCAAGATAAACACGACTTCTAACAGTGGTTACAGGCCCTGTGAACTTTCTGCACATGGTTGTTAATAATCTGAATCTGCAGGGATCCTATCTGTCAACTTGCCCTATGCTTTTATTCAAGCGGCTGAAGGAGCAGGATGAGGTAGGGTGCTGATAAATGTCCTCTGAGATACAATAGGCTGTTTGACAACATGGGCCATTGGCCGGCTGCAGCAGAACTCTTCATAGGCTTAAAAGAGAGAGAGAGGGGGGGGGGGAGGCAGAACAGGAACCAGATACACCAAGAAACAATTGAAAGCACTTCTGCACGTGGAGGGAGATAATGCACTGGCCACTTCTCACTTTGAGAAACGTTTCCTGTGCACATGGCTAGGGAACCACTAAAAGCAAAGTGCTGGGGGAGCCACAACAAGCAAAGAAAACTCAAAGCATTTGTTTCGAAATAAAGACAGCCACTGAACTTTCTGCCTCTCCTAGTTGAATGACAGTTCTCCACTCATTTGAAGCGATGGACTCTGGGATTCTCGCCGTTTGTGTGAGAAACGTTATGACACACATTTCTGAGGACCCTGGGAAACTCAGAATGCAAACTAAATACTGACATATTGTCAAAGAAGATACCTGGATCTCTATTCTGGAGAAGCCAAGACTTGAGGGGTGTGGTGGCTGCAGCATGAAATCCCTTCAGGTAATGAAGGAGTGCTATGACAAAGCCTTGTTCTCTCTGCCCCAGAGGGCAGGATTAGATTTTGGATGAACATTAAAAAGTTCTTCATAAGATCAGTTTGATGCTGGAAACTGTTGCCTGGCAGGTGGGCTGCCTCTCTCTCTCTCTCTGGAGATATTATCATAAATATTACAAATATTACAATTTATTACCCACCCTTCACCCTAAGGTGTCAGGCCATGGTACAACAATTAAAATGATATTAAAACACAGTATTGCACAACATTGAGATCCAGCATTGAGGGCCTTCTGGCGGTTCCCTTTTGCGAGAAGTGAGGTTACAGGGAACCAGACAGAGGGCCTTCTTGGTAGTGGCGCCTGCCCTGTGGAACGCCCTCCCATCAGATGTGATGGAAATAAGCAGCTATCTTATCTTTAAAAGACATCTGAAGGCAGCCCTGCTTAGGGAAGTTTTTAATATTTAATGCTGCATTGTTTTAACACTCAATTGGAAGCCGCCTATAGTGGCTGGGGAAACAGCCAGATGGGTGGGGTATTATTTATTATTATTATTATTATTATTATTATTATTATTATTATTAGCAGTTCAAAACCACCAACAATCGCAGAAACAAGCTGGGTCCTAAAAATAAGACATAAAAAGGTAAAGGTAAAGGACCCCTGACAGTTAAGTCCAGTTGCGAATGACTCTTGGGTTGGGGTGCTCATCTCGCTTTACTGGCCGAGGGGGCCGACGTCTGTCCGAGGGCAGTTTTCCCAGGTCATACAGTCAGCATGACTATGCCACTTCTGGCGAAACCAGAGCAGCGCACGGAAACGCCATTTACCTTCCTGCCGGAGTGGTACCTATTTATCTACTTGAACTTTGACGTGCTTTCGAACTGCTAGGTTGGCAGGAGCAGGGACCGCGCAACCGGAGCTCACCGTGTCACAATCCCAAGAGGCTCAGTGGTTTAGACCACAGCGCCATCCACGTCCCTAAAAATAAGACATCAAGTGTCAAAAGCCACAGTGAAGAGGCTTGTCTTCAACATTCACCAAAAGCTCCATGTTGAAGGTGCCAGACACACCTCTCTGGGGAAGGAAGTTCTACAGATGAGGAGATGCCACAGAAAATGTCCTCTCCTGGCCTGTCAGCCTGAGATCTTCAATTAGCGGCTGGGCAGTCACCTATTTATAGAATAATAGATCTGTATGATTGGAAGGTACCCATAGATTTACCAAGCCCAACACCCTGTGATGCAGGAATCCTGCCCACAGTTGTCCCTGGGTGGGCTCAAACCACCAACCTTCTGGTTAAGAGCCAAGCATACTGACCCACTGTGCCACCTGAGATATGGGGCGGAGGGTGTGTGGGGGCTACAAGGCACTCTCCAACTCTACAAGTTAGGTAGAATAAAGCAGTACATGGAATGCAGGGGCCAGGGAGGTGCTGAGTGCAAAAGCACTTCGCCTGCCGAAAACCCTCCGGCGCTGCCATTAAGAAGCAGAAGTTCTCCTGTTAATTAGAGCTGAATTTGGACTAAAGTACAGGCACATGCTAAAAGAGATAAGATCACAAATGGCGGAACAAACCAAGTGCAAGGATTTAAGGTTTGAACTTGAGATAAGACTTCATTTGGTGCAAAAGACTGGGGGGGGGGGAAGCCTACAGTTTATTTAAAGTTTTCTTCTCCACATTTATGATTCAGCAACTGTCCTCTGAACGTTAGTTCAAATTACTGTATATTTGTTCAAGCGAGGATAGAAGAAATTGCTCATATATCTTCAGCAGGAAGGAAGAATGAAAGAAGTCTGCAAACTGCCAAGTAGCTGCTAAGGTTCTTTATTGAATCATCTGTAGTTTGACAGATCGGTCTTCTTCCCAGGCTGAGAAGGAAAATGGTGACAACAGTTTATTTACTGGGACAGAGTGACTTTTGCAGCTGTTGTTAAAGTTCTTGGTGCAAAAGAACGAAGCATGGGACAGAGCAATGGAGAAATTTCTGAAACGACAATGGGATATCAGCTCTGCCAAAGGCATGATGGATAACAATTGCTATTGCTATTGTTATAATGAGGCTATTATTGGACTGTAATTGAAAACTAATAAAAATGTATTACAAAACAAAAACCATACAGCACTGAAACAGACAATAAAATTTGTGATATTACTATGCAAAAAATACAAAAAATTAGTTGGGGGTAGGTAAGGGATGGGGCTATGGACTCCCTGGGTGCATTCTATGGGTCCTCGGACCCCTAATAAGGAACCACTGGTCTAAGATAAATTTAATTATTGTAAAGATATGTTATTTTGCTGGATTTTATACATGTGCATTTAAAAAAAGACAAAACAGCATGGGATTAAAACTTAAGATGCAGAAGTATGTCCTGAACATAGGCACAAAAATTTCATTTCAATACCTGTTTGCAGGATTATCACATGACGTATGGAGCAAAAGCTTTTGGTTTAAGTAAGGGCCTCACTTTACTACAACATACATGCCTCTGACAAAGGACTTATCAGAAATCCCGACTTCCAAGCAGGACCAGTTCTTAATAGCTGGCAGACTGTGTCAGACTTTTAAAAGCCAGATTTGACACATTAAGTGTGCCCCCCCCCCCCGGTCAAATAAATGCTCCCATTTCCATTTATTTTGGGGAAAGAATTAAAATGAAAGCAAAGTTGTTTTGCATGTGTGACCTTTAACAAGTTTAATTTGTTCCACGTAGCCAAGGGCTTTGTGCTGGATCATGATGGATTATTACGCTTACAGACTAGCTGTCCTGATCTTTATAACCAAGCTCCTGTATAAGATGTCGCTTCTTTCGCACCTTGCTTCTATAAACACAGGCCAGAGACAAACACTGCACTGTGGTTTTGACATTGGAGACGCCAGCTGGGAGAACAGCAGCAGCAGCAGGAGTCAGCCAGGAATCATAAAACTGACTTACTGCAAACCAAAGGGGGGTGGGGAAGCGGGGGAGAAAGAGACAGAGAAAGAATACTGGTTCTCAGCAAACACCTCGCAGTCAACATCATGGAAGTCAGGGCACTGGAACATCAATATCAGACTCTCCAAGTGTCCCTTTTTTTCGGGGACAGTCCCAGATTTACAGAAGCTGACCTGGTTTTTGATTTGATCCTGGAATGTTCCACTTTTCCTTAGGACGTTCCTATTTTCATAGGAGAAATGTTGGAGGGTATGCGACCCCTAAGTCAAGGAGATAAGAAACTATACAACCTATTTACAAGACATCTGAAGGCAGCCCTGTATAGGGAAGTTTTAAAACATTTATACCGGTATATATGTTGGAAGTCGCCCAGAGTGGCTGGGGCAACCCAGTCAGATGGGTGGGGTATAAATAATAAATTATTACTATTATTATTATTATGGAATAGGGTGTCCGTATTTTCACTGGGAAAATGTTGGGGGGTATACAACATTACTGCATCTTTTAAGTGCCCAGTTCAGTTGAAAACAGCAGGACATTCCCGCTTCTTTGCAAGATCTTAGCCTATGCTGCTTCTCTTCACTTCCATTTCCCTGTGGTTATCCTGGAGGACAGGAGCAGAAATATGCCCCAATGCCTAAACCAGGGACAGTGGCCCTCCAGGGTCTGTTGGACTACAACTCCCATCAGCCCCAGCTAGCATGGTCAATGGTCCAGGATGATGATAGAGCTTGGAGCCAACCGACTTCTTAAAGGCTACAGGTTCCCCAGCCCTTGTTAAGAAAGCAAGCACCTTGCCGTAGGCAGGAGAAAGTGATAATTCGCTTACCCTGCTCCCTCAATTAAATAGCCATTGTAATGTCTATACAAGGAATCCCTGGGCCAGATAAACTACAGTGGTACCTCAGGTTACATACGCTTCAGGTTACATACACTTCAGGTTACAGGCTCCACTAACCCAGAAATAGTGCTTCAGGTTAAGAACTTTGCTTCAGGATGAGAACAGAAATTGTGCTCCGGCGGCACGGCGGCAGCAGGAGGCCCCATTAGCTTCAGGTTAAGAACAGTTTAAGGTTAAGTATGCACCTCCGGAACGAATTAAGTACTTAACCTAAGGTACCACTGTAATGGGGAAAAACCTGCCTGTGCAACCCACAGTCAAAAGAGCAAGCTCCTTCTTCAGTCACTTCCCTAGCCATGCAAGAACCCCCCTGAGAGATCTGAATGCTCTGGTGAAGGAGCACGTTCTTAAATTATTGCTAGAAGCTTCTTAATGACAATTTGGGAATTTTCAAGTTCCAGCAGGCATCCCAGGCAACCTTGGAAGCAGCCAAGTACCTCCTATCCCCATCGAAACCTGGCAATGCAATCCAGAGCAAAAGCTGAAGTACCTCGAAAGTAGCAAAGGCCTTCCTTCTGAAACAGAAAGGTAAACATCGACAGAGGTTTCAATGCCTCATCGCCAGATCGTAACCCTTGGACTGGCCAGCTTTGCAGCAGAGCTGTTTTTGCACCATAACGCAACCTCCCCCACACTTGGCCTATTGAGACACTTGTGCAAACAGAAGCTTCCTGTCAGCCTTTTTTTAAAGTTTAGTGGAGGGTTTTTTTGCTACACAACAGCGCCCAATTTAGCAGGCAACAGAGTAAGTCAGTGAGAAGGGGTGGGGGGTCAACCTCACAAAACATCACTTCACTACAAAACCAAGTCAGAATCTCCCACAGCCGTTTGGGAGGCTGGCTCCAGTTCTGCTTTGTTTTTAAATCTCATTTTTATGAAGACTCACATTCAGGGACACTGTGTTTGTATAGCCAGATAAAGAAGTGATGCCGGGGTGGGGTGAGAGAAGAGAGAGATAAAAATGGGGATTTCCCAATTGATAACTTCCAGCAACAGGGATACCACCCCCACAAAAATGAGGCATGTGGATGACAAGCCAGGACCCAACCCTTCCTTGTTGAATGATAGGAAGAACCAAGAACAATGCACCTAGATAACACCATATCAGCTAGCTCTGCATAGGTGACAGCTGCCATACTGCCCTAGACCCCCCCATCTTCACTATACTGTACTTTAAAAGCAGTATCACAGCACTTTATTTTACTTATTTCATAAAATAAATACACGGCTTGATTAAAAAAAACAAAACCTCAAAGCAGATTTTTAAAAAGCCTTAAATCATCCTCCGTTCCCCCTCCCCAAAGCATCCTGGGAACTGTAGTTTATAAGTGTGCTGAGAGTTGTCATGAGACACCCCTCCCCCCTCACATACACATTCAGCTCACAGTCTCAGAGAGGTTTAACAATCAATCCTTCTTCCCAGGAAATTCCCGGAATTGACGCTCAACTCTCCTCACAACTTTTAAGCCTCTTAAGTCCTCTTCCACTTTCCAGGATGCTTGAGCGGGAGGGGGGGCACGTCTGTTTAAAGCGGTACAAAACCACTTCAAATTCATAGTGCAGATGGGACCCTCGCTTTCAGCAGCCGTTTTCCTTGTAGTTGAGGGAACAGCATGGGGTTTCCAACCCACCTGCAACAGCCCTACAATTATTCCCTTTTCCGCGTCTCTCCAGACGCTCCCCGCCATTAGGGGAGGGCCCGCAAAGTGTACCTAATACATACTTCAGGGGCAATAACCTATATCAGGGGCGCACGCAGACCCCTCACACTTTTTGGAGGGAGCACGGAGAGCAAACATCTCCGCCGACAGACCCAACACCTTGAGTTAATCCGAAGTCCAGGAAACCGAACGCGCATTAACACATACACACGCACACCCCTCCAAAAAAACTATATACATGACGGCAGACTTCCCGGATCCTTCAAGAGGCTCCCATGACCCACCACCTCCTTCCAAGGCTCATAGCTGGCAGGATAAAGCAGACCACCACCAGCACCCACGAAGCCACCTCTTCCCCGCACCCAAGATTAGCCACTTCTCAGCCTCTTCCTCCCCACAGCTTGCTCTTTGCTAGCCGCTCGCCGACCCCATCCTGACTAAAGAATTCCTGCCCACTTGGCCCTTGATTCCCCAGGGGAAGCAGTTGTTCCTCGGAGCAGCCCCCTGCCCCCAGCTGTCACCCATCAAGTGGCGGATGGAGAGGGGCACTCTGCACATGCTTAGAGGTAGCCTCAACCTGAGCCGCTGCTGAGCCCTCCCGCCCCAAAGCAAGGCTCCGGCACGCCCGGCGGCCCCCGCCCCCGGTGCCTCCCGGCCTACCTTGCAGACCGCCCGGCGCCCCTTGCCCACCGCTGGGACCGATCCGGCCTCTTCCCGTCGCCGCGCTCTTAGCCCTGCCCCAGCTGCTGGCTGCGAGCCTGACCCCGCCCCCTCCCTCTCGCCCGCGCGCCCCGAGTTGCCGACATTCTCCGCCGCCGACCAATCGCCGGCGAGCTCCGCTGGTCCCTTCGCCGGGAGGCGCATCTGGTAGCCAATCAGCGCGGGCCTCGGCTTTCATTATTCATCCGGCTGTTCCACGCCTGGCTTCCTCCTCCCGCTGCTCTGCTGGAAACCCAGCTGAGTTCCGGGCAGCGCGTGACGTCGCCGCCGCCGCTGTTGTCTTTCTCCTGAGCTGGAGGGAGGCTTCGCTTCAGCCCCAGTGGGCGGGGGAAGGAGCTCTCAGCGGGGATGCTGCAGAGCTGCGTGGGGGCTGGGGGGTTGGTGGGTCACCTCCCCCTAGTGGGCTCAGCCCTCTCCCCTGCCCTGCTCAGCAAAGAGAAGTCGAGCCCGCCTTTCCTCTCCCAGTGCTGACAGAGAGTCTTGACAGGAGGAAGCCACAGCAGCTGCTGTCTCTGCCTATTCCTGCCAGGAAGCACTGGGCGAGTGCCTCCATCAGCTGGTCGTTTGACCCAGACTCTCCCCTACCTCTTTGCTTACCTTCTCTCTTGTTGGAGCAGTCGGTATTGGGGCGGGGGAGAGATGGGAGTTACTGGGACCCAGCCCCTCCACTGTGTGTGGCACCCAGAAGGAAATGGCAAGTGAGCAAGAAGGAGGAGGAGGAGGCTGGTGTTTGCATGAGTATCTGCCACAGCTGGTTCTACCATTGGATAGAGTGAGGTGGTTGCCTTAGGCGGCAGATCCTGGGAGGCAGGAAGTGGAGGTGAGGTGGTGAGAGGACACAGCTGTGGTGTTCTCTGCGCCCTTCCTTATATATTTAGATTTATTTCATAAATTTTATATGCCCCTTGGTTGTAGGAAAAAGAAAGTGGCTTACAAAAAAAAGACTAAAAACAAAATCATCACTAAAAACTTTTACAGCTATAATTTACGCCATACACAAAGTTAAAACCATAATAGACCGAAAACAAATTAAAACCCATATAAACTTTCCAAACATCTGAGTAAGGCTTGCCTAAATAATAATGTCTTCAGCAAGCACCAGAAAGAATACAGTGAATGCATCTGTCAGGAGTAGTCAGTGTGTTGTCCTCTAGATGTTGTTGCACTCAGACTACCATCTTTCCTTACTATTAGCCATACTGGTTGGGGTTGATGGGAGTTGTAGTCCCACATCATCTGGAGGATACCATATTGGCCAACCGTGCTCTAAGCTAACCTCCTAGGTTTTCCCCCCAGCCCATTAACACCTCTAGGTGTTGGTCTAACACCTCTGTAGCTTTTCCTGAGTCAAATGGGACAGAGAGATGGCGCTCTGGTGTAATCTGCATATTGAATATCATTCCTGGAAACCAATCAGGTAAGTCGTCAGGGCTCCTGAAAAGCCTGCAGCATGGAGGTTTGGTGTCAGTCCAATAGGACATTGTTCCATAGAGCAGGCCACCAAAAGGACTTCTCATGGCTACCCTCATTATTGATTTATGTAGTGGGCATACCAGGAGAGCCTCTGAAGCAGATCTTAAGGTATGAGCTGGTTGGTATAGGTGTGGGTGGTCCAGTAAATAGCTCTGGTCCAAGCTGGTTAGGACTTTAAAAGTCAAAACCAGCAATTTGAACTGGGCCCGGTAATGTGTTGTTGTTGTTGTTGTTGTTGGTTTGGTTTGGTTTTTGTTATATAACGATAATCATCACCCTTTGACTTTCATGGGAAAATGAGTGTCTAGCTTCTGACCTGAGCTACCTTGTCCTTTGAGTCTGACTCTGTATGAGTTGCAGATGGTATGGCACAAAGCAGAAAGTCCCAAACCTCCTTTAGGTGTGTTAGTGGTTGGCATTAGCCAGTCCTCCCAAGGTGCTGTGTAACCTCTGCAGCTGACCCTGGGAAGGGATGGGTGCTGTTAGTGCACAGGTGGTGCGTACACCAGAAGGAAAAACATGTTTGGTCTGGATCAGGGGTCAGCAACCTTTTTCAGCCATGGGCCGTTCCACCGTCCCTCAGACCATGTGGGACTATATTTTGAAAAAAAATGAACGAATTCCTATGCCCCACAAATAACCCAGAGATGCATTTTAAATAAAAGCAATATTCTACTCATGTAAAAATACCAGATAGGCCCCACAAATAACCCAGAGATACAGTGTAAATAAAAGGACACATTCTACTCATGTATGTAAAAACACACTGATTCCTGGGCTGTCCGTGGGCTGGATTGAGAAGGGGATTGGGCCTCTCATCCGGCCCATGGGCCTTAGGTTGCCTACCCCTGGTCTAGATTAATGAGTTCTGCGTTGCGTAGCAGAGGATGTTGGAAAGCTCACTTGTTCACCTCTGTCCCTGTTGTGCCAATTTCCTCTTTTTTGTGTGTTTCTCTGTTTTGTGAAATTCGTTTTATTGATTGGCTTACAAACCAACAATTTCTGAAACCCGTTTTTGTTACATGTACTGAAGTCTTTTCATACATGACACACACAAAAACAAAGGAAACCGGATTGTTGTTATTAAAATAATTTATATACTGTGGGAAATTGCAGTCAAACATATCTATGCATACATGCTAGTTGGTGCATGAAGGGTTTAAAACCACAGAGTTCTTAGACTCAGCTAGGTCATGCCCCTTACCTCCATGAGGAAGGAAGTGAAGCTGCTTCTCTTTCTGTTCCTCACCT
This sequence comes from Podarcis melisellensis, assembly GCF_964234715.1. Taxonomy (NCBI): domain Eukaryota; kingdom Metazoa; phylum Chordata; class Lepidosauria; order Squamata; family Lacertidae; genus Podarcis; species Podarcis melisellensis. The sequence goes on along the minus strand of NC_138545.1, from coordinate 31,742,212 downwards.
CTCTCTGTGCCATGTAATCAACCAGGACTAATGTTTGAAACTATATACTGTATTTTGCACCCAAAAGTAATCTGCCTGTGTTCTTTTTGCTGCTGCATGAAATAACACATGAACTGGACTTTTGGATTTAGAAAGTTAAGCAATTAAAACTTACTGAACTGTATGTGGCCTGTTCATTGCTACAGGGGTAGAGAGAGGGGGCAGGCGTTTTAAAATACACTAAATGGGATATGCAAAAAGGTTTAGCAACCTACTAGCAATACTGCTGTTTAACTCTGAGATTGTTTTAAATTCTGTTGGGGGCTCTCTCCTGCTGGAGGGGTGTGCAAAGCCCTATGTTTGGAATTTAGGTACCCATCTGATTCTTTTGTTAATTACTGTACTCACACACAGGTCAGGTCAATTTTCCTCCTACATACACCGCCTTTCATCTTGAGAAGAAGTGTCAATGCATTTCCCAAGCAGAAAAAGCCAGCAGCAAAATAACAAGCTGTCAATCATAGTAAAACAGTAAGATCAAAGTAGAAAAACATCCCTAATTAAAATATATCATAAACAAGTCTGTTAAAACCACAGACCAGGAAATCAGAGGAAAGCTTACCTCAACAGGCATGTTTTAAAGAGTCAGCAGAATGCCAATACTTACGGAGCCTCTTGTATTTCACCAGGGAGGGCATTCCATAACACTGGTACCACCAGTGAAAATAACTGACTCCATGTTACCTCAAGTCAATGATCAGGCTGTGACAAAACTAACTGGGTTCACTGCCAGGCTAGCCTTCTCCCTGACATGCTACGGATCAATGTGCAGGATTATTATTATTTGTATATAAGAATCCACAGGCCCGGGTTTAGCAGCCCACTGAGAGATAAACCAGTGAGCTGCTGGGAAATCCAGGAATAAAAGTTTTAGTTTGAAAAAGTTTTGGAGAGAAGTGCGAATTGGATTAAGACATGATGCTGAGGGATGGAGCAATTAACCCATTCTACTGTGCTGCTTCCCTGCTCTAAATCTCCCACAAACTACCGGCAACTGCACAGGTCCCTATATGATTTCCAACGCTGAACTGGTATCCAAGGTGGGGAAGAGGCTCTTTAAGATCAGGAAAACAACATGGTGGAAAGGGCTGGGTACTGTTGCCCCAACTGGATTATTCGATTCAGTTCTCTCATGTACACACAAACGCACGCACACCACACAATTGCTTTGTGTTTTGACAAAAAATAATATATTTTTTTAACGGTGCAAAATTTGATCACTCGTTTTCCAGTATCCTGTACAGTTTGGCTGCGACAGTTGATCAAAATAGTTCACAGCTGGTCCCAACAGCCAGATCATATGTGCACTCTAGCTTCATACAAATCCAGGATTGTGATGCAAGTCTTCCAATGGGGGCTGCATGATGACAGCCTTACATTTCTAGTTGATAGATAGATAGATGATAGGAAATAATAAATGCGTTCATCATTGTGGCACCTTCATGCTGCAAAGTGGCACTTTTTTTGAAGTGCTGCAACTCCTGCAGCTGTTGGGGACACAGTGACTCTGTTGCATGGGTGAGTGGGGCACAATCCTATAGGTAGCAGCAGATCCTGGAAGAAATCATTCTACAGCCGTGAAGTGCACTGGCTAAGCTAGTTTTTTCTTGGTGGGCTGCTCAGCTGGGTTATGCAATTTAAGACCTGATTAATATGAAGTGAGTGTACACATGTTAACCAGAGTAGAGTCCGAGGGCTCGTCCACACTGGACTTTACTGTGTATTGGCAGCTGTTTGCATTTCCATTTAATTTGCATTGTCTAAGTGACATTACCATCAAGCAACACCCATCTGAATGCAGATCCCTGTCAATTCTAATCCAATAAGTTGGGGGAGATGGGGCTCCAAACCTCTCTACTCAGGGTTGCATACAATTTGTTTTGTTTTTTAGGGAGTGATGGATAAATTACCACTTTCTGCTACTCTGCTTTCCACACCCACTGCTTCATCAGTGTGTTCATTTCTTATCCAGCTTTCCTTTGACCCTCAGATTTGCATGAAACCAGAAAACTGCACGAGCAAATTTACAGTTGGCTGACTGCGCTTTTACACACTTCTTAGGTGAAGATTTTGTGTGTTGTTGTTTTTTTAATTTAAAAAGGTATCTGCGTGCATGCCCTATTGGTACAGTCAGTGCCGGATTTACGTATAAGCTAAACAAGCCATAGCTTAGGGCCCCACTCTCTTGGGCCCCCCCCCAAAAAAAAATTAAAGGGAAAAAAAACCTGGATGTACATTTCCAAAATATTAGATAAAAAACAAAATAAATCCTATATATACCATAATAGTACTTGTGCTGTGTAGGCTCCTATGATGTAAGTACAGTAATGGGCCCCGGGGCTAGCCTGCTCCCTAAAATATCACTGGTTTGCTCATTTCTATATATAGGGTGCCTGCATGGACTGGTTGCATGGCAACATGTGCAAATGGCTTTAGATACCTATTAGGTCCATAAATTACCATATACTGTAACATATATTCATCACAAAAAACAGCAACAATTTGTTGTTGACAAAGGACAGCTGGACATATAAAGGGCCCCATTTCCTTCAGTAGCTTTGGGCCTCATTAAACCTAAATCCAGCCCTGGGTACAGTATTTAACTGGCATAACAGAGTTAATAAATTAGAAGGCAGGGACACACACAAAAGGGGATGGGTACTGAAGCTGCTTCGCATTTGCCAAATCAAATTGCTGCAGGCATGGACTATTCCAGTCTAAATGTGAATGTGGGGGAAGTGGATTAACAGCTGAATGTGGACCAGCCAGACTGTGAAATGTTTTGATAGAGACCACCTGTGGCAAGGATTCTCAGTTGGACATGGCTGCTGTATCATTTTTGGGGAGCTTGCAGCGGTAATCGTATGAACCCACGGCCAGCAGTGATCTTTTCGAAAACCTTAGCAAGTCACTCATTGAGGAATGCTTTTATGCAACTATGCTTTAAGTTCATGCCTATGGCATATCTGAATGGCAGGTAGAATTGAATTCCAGGAGACTCACAGTTGTGGGCAGCCAATGTTTTATTATCATTTATGGATCCTTGTGTGGTCAAAATGGCTCCATCTACACACAAGGGGAGGTATCAGCAGGTTCACAGAAAAGCCAAGATTTGCAGAACTATCCCCCCAACAAACAAACAAAACAACTGGGGACAAAACCCCTAAAAAGGAGGGGGACCCCAAACAGACCAATGAAGACTGAGCATGCTCTATAGCCAGGGAATACCACCTTGCCTTTTTGGGCGGGGGAGGGGGATGGAATGTAGTTTCCTGGGAAAGAGCATGACTAGCTGACTGGCTGGCAGAAATTTGGATCAGGCTCACTCTGCCCTGCAACATCTCTTCCCAGTTGCACTTAATGAGCCAACCCAAGAAGGATTCCGGTCAGACCTTGTTAGTGGTTGCAGAGGCTTTACAGACTTGGGTAAGATCTGGTGCTCCTGGGGTTGGCTTAGATATGTAAATGATATGACAGCATTGTTAGGTGTTGTGGCTGGGGATTGTGGGGGGGAAAGCAAGTGTGTACGGTCTGTTGCAACACCTTGTTGTGGTACCCACCTATTTTGTGAAATGTCTTTATTTATTTCTTAACATGCCTTAACATGCCTTTTGTGGTAATCTGAAATCTTTTCGGAGTTACCCAAATATGCTGTGATGTCACTGGGCGATGATGACCTTTGCTTTCAAGTCAATAAATGCCGCAGTGAGAGTTGAAACCTGTGGTTATTGTGCTTTGGCTTTGATCTTATAAAAGGTCTTCTGCTGTGGTCTGTCTTGCCCTTTTGTCTTCTCCCCTGTGAATCCCACGCAAATGCTTATCTATGCAGACAGCTATATTCAACTAATTTTCACTGAAAGCAGACCCACTTAAAATAATGGACTTAAGTTAGTCGTGGACATGTTTCATTGAGTCTACTCTGAGTAAAAGCTGGTTGTATACCACCCAGAAGATTTTCCTTTCCTTTCCTTTCTCTCTGTTGCATTGAAGACTTGCTTGTAGTTATCTGTTCTTTCCAGCTGCCAAAGATCAGTGGAGTCTCTTGTGGTACTTCTGACTCAGCCTTGATATGGGTGGGTAAATCAGCCCAGTCCCTTACCATTTCCCATCATGCTCAGTAACATCAAAGGAAACTCCAGGATAAGGACACCGTTTTCTTTCTTTCTTTTTTGAAGGAAGTGAAATGCACAAAGTCAGAAGAATGGGAAAACCATATTTACAGGTAGAAGCGAGCAGCTGTGGAATTTTGGCATTATCGTTTTGTCCTTATTCATTGCTCAACGGAGGATTCCATTCTGGAGTTCCAAAGTAATGTATCAATTACCCACCCACTCATTCTGTCACCATCATCTGTCTTCCTCGTCACGGGGGCCACTTACAGAGCGAGGAGGGGCCAACTCTGGAAAAGCCTCTTCACCTCTTCCCAGCAAGTCCCAACAGATGATGATGTGCTGTGGGATCAGTGATGGCTTCGCCAAGAACCTCCTGTTGAATGTTGCATCCAGCGGGGAATTAGTTGCTGGCTACTTCCCAGGACTGGCCCACCCAGGAGGTTTGATGAGGCAGTCATCTTGGGCGGCAGGCTGGGGACAGCTGGGAGGGGCAGCAGATCCAAGCCCTGGGGAGCATGCCACCCACCTCCTCCTGTGCTTGGTTCCCACCTCTTCCTTTACCTGTTCCCCCCATCCGGCCTCTTAATTTTTCTTCTCCTGCCAGGGCTTCTGTAAGCTGCCTCCATTCAGCAACTGTGGGGCTGTGGGCAGAGGAGGGCACAGCATGCATTTTTTTTTTGTTTTGTCTCAAGTGACAAAACATCCTGGGCCGGCCCTGCTACTTCCAGAGATTCAGCTAGGTCTAAGCCAAGGCCAGCTGTTTGGGAGTGATGGGAGGGGTGAGTTTAAGGCTGCACCACTGGCACATATAAAGGCACAACTAGGCAGAACAGTAGGAGATCCATAATCTGATATGCAATTTTTAAATGCTGGTTCCCCACCCCTCAAATTTGAACTGGTGTCGTGGTGCTAATGGATGAGTAGTTTAACCTTTTCCCCTCTGCCATTCTCCCGATTGGAATTGCCGCACCCCAAGGTACTATTTGCTTCACAGGTCAAAGCACTGGTCCCGTACCTTATCACCTCGAAAGGGTGTACATAACCCCCGGGTTGTTGAAGGAGGCAGTTGTGCAACTCTTACTGAACAAACCAGTGGGATGTTTCAAATTTGCCTGGTTTTAAACCCGACCTCTTCTGTGCAAAGTGTATCCAGTGCCAGTCCTACTCAAAGTAGATCCATTAGAATGAATGGCCCTAAGTTGGTCGTGCTCATTCATTTCAGCGGGTCTACTCTGAGTAGGATTAGCACTGGATGCTCCCCAATGGGATCAAATGGGTAGGCGAAGATTCCCCAGGAGGGAAAGAATGGTGCTGATGACATCCAGCTAGGCTTCTTTTCTATTGAGTTTGTGAGCAGAGGCCTTAATCTTCCGCTAATGTCTGGGGGCTCTAAGAAACTAGATGGCTGACAAACATGTACTGTATCAGTGTTCCAGCAATGGCAGTGCCCTTCTGATTTTTTGTTTTTTTTAATGCTCCTACCTGAAGGGGAGCTGCTGCCACCTGGAGGGGAAAATGGAAGTCACACTTTCAGATCCTGACTAAGGAACTACTTGGGTAGAAATAGTTCTGAGTGGTATCTCCTGGTTTGTCTTGTGGAGTGACAAACAACACTATTTTAAAAGGGGCATACTTAAAAGTGTTGCTTTTTGTTTGAAAGAAAAGCAGCCAATCTGCAGTTGGTGGTGGTGTAAAAAGAGGTGCTCAGTTCGAAAGCACACCAGTGCAAGTAGACAAATAGGCACCACTGTGCTGGGAAGGTAAATGGCGTTTCTGTGTTCTCTGGCACTCATTACGGTGTCCCATTGCGCCAGAAGCGGTTTAGTCCTGCTGTCACGACCCAGAAAGCTGTCTGTGGACAAATGCCAGCTCCCTTAGCCTAAAGCAAGATGAATGCCACACCCCATAGTTGCCTTTGACTGGACTTAACCATCCAGGGATCCTTTACCTTTACCTTACTAGGTGGCACGGGGACTGAGCCCAGTGAATTCAATTGTCTCCATCATGCCACGGAGTGAGAGAGGATAAGTGAGCATGCAGAGGCTGCTCCTTTTGCCTGTTCCCTCTTCATGCCCCTGCTGTGCCAACCAAAGAGAATGTGCACAAACAGGTAAAGCGCTGCAATCACAGGCAGTGGGGTGGTAGCAACCAATCTTGGTGCCATTATGCTGAGGCGGAAACAACTGCTTTTTTCTCTTACCTAACCTCCTTCCTTTGAGTGGCATGCAGGAGGTGTTAGGCTTGCAGCGGTGAATTTCCATCATTGCTTCACCCAGGAGAATGCAGGTGAGTGAGAGAACGTGGCTGCTCCATCTGCAACCAGCTATCTATGCTGCACTGCCCAGGGCAAGGTTGGCCAACGTGGTGCCCTCCAGGTGTTGCTGGGCTACAGCTCTCATCCAGTGCTGATAGGTGTCCATTGGGACCGGTAGGGCAGAAGGCAGAGACAGCAGGAAGTAGAGTCAGAACCAGCTAATTCTAGTTTTGCCTCCACATTCCTCCCAACCAAGTCCTAAAGGGTGACACTAAGAGGAACGAGGAGGAAGCTGGAAAGCAGTGCCACCCTCTGTCTTCTTACCTAGAAGGCCTCTTCCCCCTATCCAGCCTCTCCTCAGGACACAGAAAGGGAGGCGAGGTTGCGATTTAGTCTGCCTGTCCTCCCTAGCAACAGCTTCCAACTGGCTGCTTTCCCTTCAAAATAAAAAAATGGCACTGTTAAGAACACTTGACCCCCACCCCCCAATTCACATGCTAAATACAGGTTCCATGGTTTTAGCAATAGTGCCCATCCCCCAGTTTTGCTTGCTATGAAGAGTTCTGAAGAACTTTAAACCTTGCACACCTACTTTGCGAGTTTGGCCTGTTAAAGGTATTGCCTTAATGTAGCCTTTACTTAATGTAGCCTTTACTTAAAGAATAAAAAATAATAATCATGCTTTCTTTCAGACACCCCAATTATTGAGCATTCGTTCCGATTTGTGTGCACAAAGTCTGCAGGGAGGTTAGATGATGTTGGCTATTTATTGAGCATTAATTCTAATTTGTTTGCAGTGACGTTTTACAATATTGCGTCAAGAAACCACTATCCCACTTTCCAGTGTTTTACCGTTGCTTTCCTTACGGCACAGAAAGTATGGTTAGCAAGAGCACCAGGTCGGCTTTTGCTGCACAACCTGAATTTGGCAGTGACTGAATCCCACCTGAAACAAAGCGAGCCTGGAAGTCCCCTTATTGTGTGTGGCTTGGTGCTGCGCTGCACCTGCCTGAGTGACCTGCCTGATGCCGCTCTCCCCCCTGCCCCTTGCAAACACCTCACACCTGTTCTTTTAGAAAAGGAAGTTTATTAGTCATGCTGCTCACCAGGATGCAGTCTTAGAAAAGGAACAATGCAGCAGCTTGGCACAACCCTCCCCCTGCCCCTTGCTCTCGCCCCAGAGTGGTGTGTGGTCTCTGCCCTATGTGTGATGGCCTTAAGAAAAGTCCAAGTATATCTGGTACTCTGGGCACTCGTGTCTTCTCCCGGACGCAAGATCCACAGCAATGTAACAAGAACAGAAAGGCTCACTGGAAACTCTAGTGTGGTGGGAGCTTGCACACTCCATGGTTGAGTAAGAACATCCCTATACACACACAAACACACACACACCTCTACCTCCTTATGGATGGCTCAGCCAAGCTACTGGCTGAGTTGCTAGAGCAGGCAGCATTGGTATAGGTTGTGGTGGAAATGCTGGGCATGGAATGGTGGAGGTACAGTGTCACTGGTAGGTTGTTTTAGGCTCTGGACTTAATGGCCTTTTAGCTTATATGACAATGCATTACTACTTCATTGCTGCAGGTGGCAATGTGCATTACTTGTTTCAAAATATGATGAAGCTGCCTTTGCTAGGTTTGGGGGCCCACCTGCTCAATCTGTTGAGATGTCTGCCCCAAAATCTTGCCCTGTTGGCACCCCTGCCAAGGGAACCCTGGCAGAGTTTGCTGCTGGGGACCAAGCATGCTGCCGACTTTCCCTCCTTGATCCCACGGGAGTGTGGGAGAATCGTAGCAGGAGGTGGGGAAGAGGGGGCTGCTCAACCACTTCATGAATTGGTGCACCAGAGACGTGTGTGTGTAGGCAGCTGCATGTGTTGAACACCATGGAAAGAAGCCTCTTTTTGGTGGTGCTTGGGGGGGGGGAAGTGAGGCTTCAGGCTCACCCACAAACTTAGGGGGGGGGAGCCCAAAGAGGTAGCTATAAGGAAGTGTGGGGAGTTTGCTGAGAAGCACCTTACCCACACAACGAAGACGTCTTGGGTCACTGAATGCCCCCTCCCCACAGCCCTCCCCAAGCAGCAAGTTCAGTCACTATAACAACAGCAAACCCATATGGGTACCCCACTGGAGAGCACCCAAATAGCAGTGCCCGAGTTAAAAATGGGCTGCTGCAAGTCAGCCTAGCAGGAAGGTACAGATGTTGACCTGGAACCCAGGCACTGCAGAAAGCCATCTTCAGTGCGCAGGATCCAGCTCAGGGACAAGGGTTAAGGTGGCTGGCTGACCGGACAAGAGTTTCCTCTTGGCTCTTGCTATTAACACTTTGCTTGCAGCCAAAGACTCACAATCCACCTTTTCTCTGTGCTCTCTGTCCTCTTTCACAGCCACACCTACTGGTCTGCCACTCCCCACCATGCCCTAACCCAGGAAATGAGCACTGAGCACTGGAGCCATGTTGCAAGCGTGGCTCCTGGCCAGACCCAGCAAACAGCCCAAATAGCTTGGAGGGGACCCTGCCTCGACACCTTTCCTCTCCTCTCCTCCTTCCAGCGTGCACAGCGGCAGCTGCTGTTCTTTCATGTGTGCAAATATAAGGCCCTTAGAGTGTGACTGCATAAAAAATAATCTCTTGAAAAATGGTTTGCGGGGTGCACAGACCTCCCTCTTGCACCATCGCATGGCATTACATTTGCATCCCTCCCCAGTCACTTTTCCTCCCCCAGTTCAGTAAAGTACTGTGCCAAATCCTTCCTTCTTTCGGTTCTGCACCACACTGCTCTTCCTTCTGTCCGTCCAATCTTGTCTTCTGGTCCCTGGAAGCATTCTTGAGCCCCAAGGAGAATAGTTAAGAGGCAGCATGCTTCTTGGGCATGCAAATGGATTGCTTTGCTGATAGCACCTTTGGGTGGGCGGGCGAGGGGTGTTGCCACAGCAGGCTGGCAGGCAAAGCAAGCTCTCGGTCGTAGGAATGGTGTTTGATGGATTGCTATGAAGTCCTGTGCTCTATATGCTGAAACAGAAATATACAAAAATGCACCTTGGTGCCGCATTTGGGGGGCGGGGCTGCAAGATCTATATATATATATTGTGTGTGTGAGTGCACACCCATGTGAGGCCAAAAAGGGGAAACGTGAAAGATTACATGGTCAGCTCTTGATGGTCTTCCAATGCCACTCTAGCCTCACTCGCTGTCACTCTTGTCTGCCAGCATCGTGTCCGCCTCTTCTTTAATATGCAAGAGGGTGCTCATCTCAGGGCTCTCACCCCTCATCAGATCTGTGTTCTCTGCCTCATCCCCACCAACCTCCACCATCTCAGTGGCCTTCACTTCCACCTCCCCCTCTCGGATCTTCTTGACATGGAACGTGAAAGGTGGTACTTTGTAGACAGCTGTCTTGGAGCGTGCATAGACCACGTGGTCAGGAGTGAAGGACTTCTTCAGCTTCTCCCGGGAGGTCTTCATCTTCTCCCTGCGCTCATTGGTGACAATCTTGGTGCCCAACTTGTTCATCCTCTTCTCCAAGTTGTGTCGAGTCTTCTCCAGGTTCTGCTTGGTCTTCTCCAGGTTCTCTCTGGTCTTCACCTTGGTTTTTTCCAGGTTCTCTCTGGTCTTCACCTTAGTCTTCTCCATCTTCTCTTTGGAGAAGGCCTTCTTGAAGTCATCCACTCTCCTCATGCCGCTCCTCTTAATGCGTTCTGCCCGTGACTCCTCAATAATCTCTTCCACCTCCACCTCTTCATCTGAGGAGAGCTCAATATGTTCCTCTTCAGGGTGCTCCTCATCCACCACGACCTCTTCCCCTTCTTTTTCCGCCTCTTTCAAAGACTTACTAATGCTCAGCTTGGTTGGCAGCTTCACCTCATCCTGCAAGACACAAGAATGAAATCATGAGATTCTTAATGCTGGCTGCCCCATTCCCTGTGCTGTGGAGAGAAAGCAATCCCCACTGAAGGAGTCTTCAATTCTTCCCTACATCAACCAACAAGTGTCTCTTTTCTCTTGAGGAAGGGCTGAAGCTCAGAAGGTCCCAGGTTCAATTCCCAGCATCTCCAGCTAAAGCTGGGAACATCTCCTACCTGAAACTCTGTAGAGCTATTGCCGATCAGTGTAGACCAGGGGTACGGAAACCTCTTAGCTCCTGTGACCAGAAGTTTATCTGGGCCAATTCTGGCAGGTGGCTAGGGCAATTGCTGCTTTCTTGGGCTGCAGAGTGCACATCTTGAATGGGGCAAAGGAGACGGTGATGCCCCTCATTCCATGTCCTGCACTGGCAATTGAATCATTTCAACACTGGTGATGGGACAACAGCCTCCACTGAACCTAATGGTGGCAGGCTAGTTTAGGGCAGATGTGGGGAACCTTTGGCCCTCCAGATGTTGTTGAACTTGTAACTCCCATCATTCTTGGCTGTTGGCCACGCTTGTTGGGGCTGATGGGACTTTTAGTTCAGTAACATCTGGAAGGCCAAGAGTCCCCTAAACCTGGTTTAGGAGATTCACTGAGAATAGTGGAGGGACTGCTGCTGCCTGAGGCTGTTTCTCGCTGCCTAATTGTAGGGCCTGCCTATGTGGAAGAAGCCCACCTTGCAGAAACCTTCTCCAACCCAGCACTGGCCCCACCACTAAAGGACTTTCTCCCTTTAAGACACCACATTTTCAGAGCAATCCAATGTAGTATTTTGCCCATGGCAAAACTATAATTATCTCTCCCACATATATTGTTACTGTTCAGAGCTGTGAAGAATGTGATTGCACAAGTTTTGTGGGTACTTACTGCTTACTGTTTGTCGCAGCATTTGGGAAAACATCCATCTCATCATGTGACATTTTGTGAACATTTTTTAGAGCTTCCTTTATTTCCAATGTACAATTTTGGGGGGCACAAGCTATACCAAGCCAATTTATATTGCGTTGTGTGCCCTGCTAGACATAAACCCTCACCAGTTTATGTTGTTGTTTTCTCAGGCATTCTGCAAAAGCAGACACTTTCATAATCTTGATTGGACTATAATTCGTGGTTGATGTGCTGCGTGAGGACTGACAGTTCACAGTGTGAGCAGACAGCCTGTAATTGGATTATGAGCTACTAAGGTGCAGTAAAGTTAGGGGGAAATTGTTAAAATAAGGAACTATAATCAACTTTTGAGAGTGGCTAAGAGTAGCAAAACTACACACACACCCCGTAAGCCTCTTCCACCTCCTCCACATTATTGTTAAATCTGTCTATCACCATCTATGTCCTTGACACTTTAAGAAAACAGGCATGACAGGTCCCTGCACCATGGAAGTTACAATCCATAATAAGCACAGGGAAACAACAGAGAAAGGAGGTGAAATAGAGGCAGGTCTATGCGGGAGAAGAGTATGTGACTATTTCAAAGCATATGTACTTTGCTTTACGTTACACTAAGTTATTGTTATTGTCAGAAAATTTGTTCATAGTGGAGAATGACACCATGACTAATATATTAAGTTTGTGGCACTTGCCTGAAAAAAATGCTGAAAGTCAAGGCTGCCCTCTGGTGCATATAGTCTGATACAGCACTTGCCCAAAGCAGCAAAAAAGGAAAGTGGGATGCTATGATTAGGAAATACTGTAATTCAGTAATAGGCCCTGAATAGTAATGGGCTCCTCCAGACAACCTGTTTATTGGGCATACACTCTGATTTGCTTTGCACTCATTCTGATTTGTTTGCGGGACATTTATATGCCAATGAGCATTCACCCTGATTTGCTTGTTGTGGAGTATACACATCTTCCCATTAACCATTTGTTCAACCCACGCTTTCCAGTGCATTTCCCCATCAATTTCCTAGCTGCAGACAGACCTGTTCTCACTGCATTGGTCATCCTAAGTCAGGATTGTACCATTTCAGGGTGGGGGCTCCCATGACATGTACACTCTACCATGCAAAGAATAATAATCCCTTTATGCAGTAAACTCAGGGGGAAAGGTTCTAGCTTGGTCTCCTGGACATGCCAATCTTCTAGATGGGAAGATTTTTTTGTATGAAGCAACTCACAATTATGTTATCCTCTGCTGCCCCCCCACAAGGCAGTTTGAAGTGGTGCCTCCTAGATATTGGGATGCCACCTCAGATCAGAATTAGACCAAGCCTTCTGCTGTTAATTCAATGTCTTGTTCCTCTCTGAACAGAGCCCGGCCCAGCCATGGTGTGCCTGCATGCAGAAGGAAAGCGTGCAGGCAGGCATGTGGGTGAGGAGGGGGCAGATTGGAACCGATATTGGTTTTCACCCAAGCAGCACATAGCGTGCATCCCCCGCTTGGCATTCTTGGGTCATGCTGGAAATAGCCACCGCCGTACACAGCGTTGGGACTGGGGCTGAAAGATAGGCAGATTTATGACTCCTGGAATGGTACTATTTGAAAAGTAGAGGAGCGGGAGGGGAGGGGAATTGCTGGGAAAAGTCACGAGCCAAGCCCAAGGGAAAACGGGGAACGAGGCACAGGGGGAAAGGCAACAGAACACTGGCAATTCCAGGTTCCCACGCAGAAAACTCTTCTGCCGAATGAAGAACCTTGTGATTTTGGGAAACTTGAACATTTTTAAGACCCTCCTCAAGTCTGTCCAGCAAAAGCCCAAACTGTCTTTTGTCCGTGCCTTTTGCAGAGGGAATTTCTGAACGAAGCAAACTCTATCCTGCTTGGAATTCCTAGTTAGGCGCTGGTAATTTGTCTGTTTCATTCTTTAAGCCGTCAGGCATTCACACTATCTGATTGCTATAATGCCGAAAATAATGAATTAGGATATTACAAATTTTAAAAACTGGTGTATTATAGTCTTCTCTGGCAACCTAATTCAAGCAGTTGAAGGGTGTTATGACTCCTACATACTGACCCCAAACTTCTCCTTTGCTGTAAGCTACTATCAGAGCTGCAACTGAGTTTTCAGTTGCCATGCTATTTGGAACACAGTGGGTACAATATAGCAGTGGTGGGTGAGACCATTTTATTTCTTTATTACATTTGTATACCACTGTCAGAGCTGCCCAAGGTCCCAGCTCACAGAGGACGAACGGCAGTTCTTGTTATATACAAAAGTCTTTATTAAGGTTCAGTTTCGATTCCAAAGCCGCGGCGCGCAGCTCTACGTCTCAACCCTAGACCGCTGAAGCTCCGTCTGAATCTCCTCCCCCCAGACACCAGTTCAAGACCCTAGCCTTGCTCCACCTCCTCCTTTGCTCCTTTCTCCTCTGGGTCCTTCTGCCCGCTGGGGTGTTGCCCTTTCTGGACTCTTCTGACGCTGAGTCCCCGGATTCTTCCCCCTGCTTCCGGCGCGCTTTAGGACCTGGCTCCCAGTCTGCGCTCCCGGCTGTGCCGCGCGCCTCTGCATTTGAACTTGGCGTGCGCGCCCAGCCTGTAACCTTCCTCCTGACCGTTACACCGCTCCTTTCACTGCTCCCTCCTTCGTGGGGGCTAACTGGATCTGACTTCCCCTCTATTCCCTCACTCAGCGACAGGGGCGTGGTCAGCCCTGCCTCATCTTCTCTTTCCCCTGGAGTGGAAACCGGTCCTGACACCTGGGACTCTCCCCCCCCCCCGCTACGCTCTGGTGGGGAACTTGGTCCCGATCTCCAGCTGCTGCTCTGGGAGTCACCGCTGGTTCCTTGCTTCTGGTGCCTCCCTCCCGGGAACCCCCTTGCTCTGGCTATGGGTGCCCCCTTCTGTGAATCTTCCGACTCACTGGACAGACTCATGGAATCTCTTGCCCCACTGTCTTCCTCACCTACACTGCCCTCGGATTGTTCCCCTTCGCTCTCCGCTTCCTCCTTCCCCTGTGCCTCCACTCCTGAACCCCTGACAACCACCCTTCATCAAAAGATCACAGGGCGGTTCACAGTTGAAGTTCAGCACACATCCACTATAGTCCTTGTGGTTTAGGCCACTTTATGACCTCGTTTATTTTTTAATCAATCTTTTAATCAGTGCAAAAATGCTTTCCCAGCTATACTGTTTTTAAATGAAAGAAAAGTATAGTGCTATTACACCATAATGCTGCTATGATTGTTTTATAAATGATTTTTTAAGAAGTCATTTCTGGTCACCGCCCCTTCAAGCAACGTACTAACGACAGCATTTCAACAGACTGGTTTGGGCTTCTTTGTTTTGCAGCAGTAGCTAGAATGCAGGCTTGACATGTGAGAAAAAGGCCAAGCTGAAAATCCCCACGTATCTGTGAAGACCACTGGCTTGCATGTGGCAAGTCATTGTCTCACAACCTCGCACGTTGCTTACAATAATAAAATGAGATAGCCCTTGAGCTATCTTGAGCTACCTTGAGCTCCTCAGAGGAAGGAAAGGGTCCAAACATGACAAAGAAAAGCTTATGATTTGTGGGGTTGCACCAATACAGCAAAACGTCCAGAGAGCTGCACTGGTGTGTCAGGCAATGCAACTGATGTGCTGCATGGAGGGTATACCATACAAGGCCCTGCAGGTGTTAAGCTGGGACAGAGCTACATTGCCCAAAGGGACCGGCACACTGACTGTCCCACAGTCTATGGGTGAATATGCTCAAACATGAGTCCTAATTCAAGGCAAGGCAGGCAAAGTGCAGCAGCTCCAGATGGATTGAGCTGTGGCCCTTGCTGTAATCTGAGGCCCCCAATCTCACACACCTTTTCCTAGGTAATACAGTCCCAAATTTTTACAAACTATCAAAGCAATAGCACAACCTTCTCAGAAAGTTCTCTCACATTTCTCCATGCCTGGGTCCTCTCCAGTGATATCTGCTGTAGACACCAGGAGTTCACCCCAATCCCAATTGGTTCATAATGGGTTATTTCTAGCTTGTGGGGCATGGGGCACCCCAATAGCCCTTTCCCACAGCTATGGGATATAGGGAAGGGATCAGTCCTCTTGTTCGTGCCTTCTAAGGACACCCAATGGGCACTCAAATGGCCAGGTTCCCCAATATCCTCTACCAAGAGTACTAGGGTGGTAGGGAGAGCCTCTTGTCAGGTCCCCCATGCCCTGGCCGAGAGAGAAATTGCACTGGATACAAGAGATGGCTGTCCCTCAGGCCTCTGTTCCTCTCTTTCCTTCTTCATCAAGCCAGACTTCTTCCACTCCTGATTACTACCTCTTGGCTATTTAAATTTCTATAGGTCTTGGTGGTGCCAGCTGCTCCCTACTCTGCTCTTCTTTTGGGCTTGCCTGACTGTCTCCTGGAAAGGAGGACTGGGGCCTCCTTAAAGGGGCAGTCATGGATGGTAGAAGCCATTCTGCACAAGGCAATCCCCTGAGGATCTTCGCTGGAAGAAAGGAGGCAAAGTAGGGCATTAGCATCACTGGTCAAATATCCTAGACCTAGAGTAACTTTCAACAAGTAGCTTTCAACAGTGTGTATGTGGCTACAGTGACACCCATTTTACAGGCATCCAGAGGATTGGGCTGCTTGCTTTGCAAATGAGAACAGAATCTGGTTCTAACGTGGACTTTGGCTATTTAAGTAGCATAGTGATAACAGAATGTGTTGAACTAGGAGTTCAGACGTTTTTTCTCTTATGCATGGGTTCAGCTGGTGGCTGTAAGTAAGCCATGAACTTTCAGCCCCAACACAGCGATAAAAACACTTGTCTACCTCATAGGGTTGTTGTTATTGCGATAACATCTCAAATAATCTATCTAGCATGTAATCAAATGACTACAGCAGTCCTTCTTACCCAGGTCAACATGCTCTGACAAACTGTTTTTGGATATGGTGGTACTTTTAGTGTTGTCCTCGTCAGGTATCAGGCAGATATTACTGTTTTAAGGTTTGCAGGTGACCTATGTTTGCCAGACAAGCAGTGCAATGCCTGAGAAAAACCAGGTCCAGTGCTGAACTGTACAGAATGGCTGTGCTGGCTGCGGCTGATGGAAGTTGTATTCCAAAACCACTGGAGAGTACCAGGTTAGCAAAGGCTGGTAAAGAAAAACCCCATCATACAACAACAATGGAAACTTTAGAAATAGTTATTTAGTGGGATTTTGAATCTTGGATTCTCAGTTTCTGGCACTGAGAGTACCCATTCTACAATCAAACAGAGCAGAAGTGATTTTTCTAACCCAAACCCTCTGCTGTTTACTCACACAAGCTGCCCTGGTTTTCCAGTCTTTTACTGGCTACGCAGCGCCAACATCTGCTTTAGTAATAAAGTCTGCAAATTTGGGACAAACTTCACATGTGGCCTCTGGGGGGAAAGGGTGGTTCTTCGGAATCAGGATATCCCACCACCCCCCAGCCCCCAAATCCAGCAAGGGCAGTCATTTTCTCCACAACAACACCTGCGAGGGCAATTCCTCATCTCCCAGAGACTCTGGCCACCGCTGGACCAGCAACACCAGGAATCACTTCCTTCCCCCGGAAGTCACACAATGACAGCCTGAACAAAAGCTGCCCCCCCTCCAGAGTGGCATAGCTACACCTGGAAGCCGGCCATATCCGGACAGCTCTGATCCTTATCGGCTCCTTCTTGGCTTCACAACATTTGTGCAAGGAAGGGCGAGTTCCAAACACCCCCTCTGTTGCACGTAGGTCCCGTCTTGACTGCCCCCCGGAACATGGTCTGCCATGCAGAGCAGAATCCTGATTCTGAGCTTTTGTTCTTTTAAAGAGCTGCAGGTTTCAAGTCCTCAAGGTTTCAAACCTGCAAGTTTCAAGACCATCCATCTGTCAAGCTCTACTGTTTAAACTTAAATGGAAGTGAGCTATGACCAACAGCAGCTACAGTATTCAGCATTCAACAAAGTATGCAAGAATATACAGACTTATCCCACTGCCAGTGTGCATACAAACAAAAACTGGAGAAGGCACATAGTCAGTAGAGCACGAGACTCTTAATCTCAGGGTCATGTGTTCAAGCCCCATGTTGGACAAAATATTTGCATGGCAGGGGGTTGGACTAGATGACCCTCATAGTCCCTTCCAACTCTACAATTCTATGATTCTAACACAACAACGCAATGGAAGTATTCTCAAAACTGGCATGAACAGGTGGGGCTCACTGTACTGCCACATTTAAATTTGTGGTAGAAGGGGGAGGAAAAGGGATGGATGACCTGAAGCAGCACAGTCTTGGGTGGGGATTTTGAGAAAATTTTCTCTCAAAAAAACACACCTCTGATGGTATGTTTGAAATAGTCTGCCCCCTTGCCACGCCCCCTCCCCAATATGCACTGGGAACAGTTGGCACAGTCCACACTGGATTCTGAGGGGAGGCATTTGTGACTGAAACTGCTAAGCTAGAGCTAAGCTAGAGCAAAGCTAGAGCACACTTGACATGAGCGCATCCATGTGCACCCTAGACTGTGTTTTATCTTGTATTCTTATGCTGTGAACCACCCTGAGATATAAGGATGCAAATTTAATGATGATGATGATGATGATGATGATGATACAAATGACAAGCAGATCTGATGAAGAGAGGCTCTAGCTAGTTTTGGTCAAGCAATTCCTGGCATAGTCCATTTCAGTTCTGCTGTGGTTTCAAAACGACTCCTTGTCCTTTAGCAGTAAAATTGACCAAAAAAATGGATGGGCTTGCCAGGCAAAGGGTCTAGCATGGCATGGCCTGCAAAGTGGCAGTCTGAAACCCTCCCAGTCAGTCCACCAACAACTTGTGAGTAAGACACACAGCCTGCCACTTGGAAACAATAAATGTTTTGCCATGAGGGTACCCTTTCCACATGAGGAACCTCTGATGTATGCCATGAAACCCTCAGCACACTGCAGAAGGAAATTGGGGCCTGTTCCAGGGCTTGTACTTAGTTCACATGGGGCCTGGATTGGGTCTCATAGGCCTTACCTTGTGTGAACTGAGACTGTGCCCTGGAATGCATCCAACATTCCCCATGTGGCTGTGCATTAAGATGAAGCTCAGGAGTAGATGAGCCTTTTAGGGAAGCTTACCTGCTGATAGTGATGTCCCCACTGAGGAAACTTATTCGCTCCTGAGGAAGAGGAACCCAGGATTCCCTGGCAAGAACACACTTTGAAAATTAGCAAGCAAGGATGCTAGTACACCATTAATTCCTCAGCTTGCTGTTTGTGTGCGTACACAACCAAAGGCACAAAAGGGGACTGGAATCTACTGGGAGGAACAAGGAAGAGCAAATTGGCTCCTTTGTCCTGGAAGCAATATAGACTCAAAAGGGAGTGCTGTTGCTGATCCTCACTACCCCACCTCTGCTGTCTGTCACACACAGAAAGGAAAGAGGGGAGTCTGGCTTGTGCACTCCAAAGTCCTTAATTTCCAGGTCCTGGGAAGGCTGGGTACACCTTTATGGGAGCTGCAAGGAGGCAAAGTAGAAGGGCTCAGCTGTGTATCACTCCCTCCCAACTTGCGAGCTCCACAGGACAGCTTTCCTTCCTGCTTCCCCCTCCATGTGTTCCCCATCCAAGTCCACGTTCCTGAGCAGTGAGTCACTGATCCAGCAGTCTTTATGGGCACACTCAAACCGCCTGGTTGCTACAACACATATAAACACTCCCCTTCATGTATAAAAGGCCAACAAGACACAAAGACGAGTGATGTTCCCAGCCTGGTGGGGCCTGGCGTTACGAAACTGGGGGTGGCGGAGGCGTAGGGAACAGCTAAAGGCCTGAGAGTGCGGTTGCATGAGAGAAGCAAAAACAGCGGCACCGTCAGCCCAATTCAGGCTTCAAGAGAAGGGAGGGGGCATGGTTTCAAGCTCCAAATAAATATGGGCTTACCTAGAGAGCCGGTGAACTTATGTCACTACCATATTTTAATATTTGGGTCAAGAAAATGACCCAAAGCACTTGGGTCCTCAATGAGATCAAGCCAAATGTGCATATTCTACAGTATCATGGTCTTGTCGGGGGGGGGGGGATGTCACAGCACTGCAAACCTGGACCTCCAGTGATGCCACCAAGAAACTTCCTCGTCACCCATTTTTTGTGCTTTAAAAAGAAGTTTCCTTTTTGAAAAATAAAGAGTCAATGCAATGAATGAATAGGTAAAAGTATGAACTTTAAATATAAAATAAAAAGCAAAGAGTTTCCTGAACTGTATACAGTGGTACCTCTGGTTGCGGACAGGATCTGTTCCAGAGGTCCGTTCGGATCCCGAGGTTTCCGCAACCTGAGGACAGCTTCTGCGCATGCATGTGCGGGCGAAACCTGGTAAAATACTTGCAAGATTACCATGCACGCATCTTGAAGTTTATGTAGCCAGAGGGTTACGTAAATCGAGTTTCGACTGTATTCACATCTGTCGTTTTAGTTGCACAGCCAGACTTGTACCACAGCTGTGGGATGCTGTTTTTTGTCTGTCTCCATCCTTTGTGTGATGGTGTCCTAAGTCTCCATTTGAGGACAACAGTGTGATACCAAATCTACCTGTAATAGTTTTGTGTGGAGCTGAGAGGGGGGATATGGTTGTATTGCCATTTATTATGAGAGAGAGAGAGAGAGAGAGAGAGAGAGAGAGAGAGGAGAGAGAGAGAGAGAGAAAGAAAGGAAGGGGAAAAAACAAACAGGGTTGTTGTGCACTCTGGCACTGAAGAGGGGGAGTGTTCAGCTTCCAAATAATAATGGATGGGAAAGAAAAGGGTCAAAGAATGGCATGGCACAGATTTGGTGGAGAAGTAACATTGCTTGTGTTCACCATTCCTTCCTTCCTTCCTTCCTTCCTTCCTTCCTTCCTTCCTTCCTTCCTTCCTTCCTTCCTTCCTTCTTCTTCTTCTTCTTCTTTTATTTTTTTAAAAAAGCTCCTGTGCTGGACTGGTGCATTGCTGTACTGCTTGACCTGTAAAATGAGCTGTCAACTGATCGAAAGGGTTTTATTTATTGGATGGTATCCAGCTAGATTTTGCTCTGAAATTAATGCATATGACTAATTTCAATGGGTCTACTCAGAGTGAAACTTAGTTGAATACCACCCATTGCTTGATTTTGACCCAATTAATAAATCAGTATGCATTTCCCAAAACCTGAAGTTTAAGATAACTTAAAATTTACCGTAATAAGCAAAAGCTATTATCCATTTTTCCAATGAAAAACCAACCTTTCCCTACTTTCATCCCTATTTCATTAGTAAACCAAAACTACACAAAGTGTAAATTGGTATGCCAAATACTGTATATCCTTTGTGGGAACAGCAGCTGGGGGAGAGGGTATTCTGAGTGCAAAAACAGCTGGAGGGTTAAATGTTACGCACCTTTCCCCATCCTATATTACTCATATCAAATTTGCAACTTTCTATAGATGCTTTTAATTTTAAAAAGAAAATCAGGGCACTGTTACATCTACTGTGCAAATTCAACTTTGGCCTTTGCTTCCTAGGAAGCATGTTTAGGATTCCACCTCGGCTGCATTACTTTTCCTTATGTAGTTTTAATCAAATTACATAGAGCTCACTTGGGCTTACTCTAAGCAAGCATGCACAGCATTGTAGTTCAATTCTCTCAATGTTTACTCAGAAATGCTGTTGGGTAATGCCTACTAAATTAGTAGGCATATGACTGCATCCCTAATTGCATTATGAATGAATGAAAATACAAACTTTTTTTTAAAAAAAATGGCACAAGGTTTGCAGATGGGACTGTGGGAGAGTGACATTGCTTGCTGCCACAAATATCAAACTTATGCCTGTGACATTTGATACAACTAGATTCTACACTACAATCGCAGCAACAACAGATGTGCTGTTCTCTGGAGGGTGCAGGAAAGAAAACCACTTTATTTATTTATAGTTTGTCATCCATTCTTTCATCCAAACGGAAAGTTGATTTTCCCAGAAAGAAAATATAGCACATGCAGTGTAGGGGAAAGGTATCACCCCTAGAAACAGAAACACATCCTGGAGAGATAATGTTATTGTAATGTTTTATTCTTTTATCTATGTGCTGCCCTGGAAGCTTGGGCAGCCCATAAATTCTCTACAAGAACAACAACGGTGATAAATAGTAGGCATTTTTATCCAACTCAAGGGTGAATACTACACACCAAAAAAAAAAAAAAACAATTTTCTGGGACCAAAGCAAGGTCCTCATTGGCCAATCTCTTCTCCAGATTAAAATCTTGATGAAGATTAGACAGACACAGATCTCATCACCTGTACAATCTAGCTATCCATCTGCCTAACTCTACTCTTGTCCATCCCAGACCAGAAGAGTATGGGAGACTTCTTAAATGTGCATTTGGAAGCAACAGAAATCTGCTTGGGATCCTGGCTCCTCTCCAGCCTCCAGAGGAGCCGAGTGTGAATTCTGTACTTCTTAGTCATAGCAAAGCACTTCATTGTTCCACATCCTCCCTCCTCTCCCTGGCCTTGCCCGCTAGGTGCGGCTTCAGGAGGGAGAGATTAAGGCAGGAATTTGAAACACATACGCCAGGAGGGGGCCTCCTATGCCCAGCAAGGAAAATAATGAGGCTCTTCACTCTACAGAAGCATCTGAAATCTGCGTTCCTCTCTCAGTGAGGGTGTGGTTGGACAGCTAAAATTCCAAACTGGAACAAGCCTACAACTGGGATCAGGCAGATGATAAATTTATTTCCTAGCAGCAAATGTAGCCGTAGGTCAGGAAACGCTCCAGTTTACCAAGATGACCTGCCCAGAAACAGCATATATGAGGTTGCTCATTCTTTTTGCCAAATGGAATGTGGAATGTCTATCCAGCACACAATTGCCAGCTTTGCTGCACCTGACATGGGCTCTATATGCCTTTAACAGCTGCACAGCAGGCTTGAGGTTCAACAGGATCCTCCTTTTCCCATTGCTAGACCTCAAGGCTAAAAAGAGCCCTATCTGGGTGAATTTCTGCTTGATATGCATCTGTCAAAAGTCACAGTGGCATCACACCCTTGAATAACAGCCCACTCATTTACCTGTATGGGGTCAGCCTCAGTCTGGGCCCTGCTTTCAGGGAACGCAAATGCTAACACAAGGATTCCTAGTCGTTGAGTGTGAAAACAGCAGGCCACACCTACATTTAATACAGCCTTGTATTTAAACACTTGCTGGCTGCTAGTGATAAGTGACAAGGAGCTGCATGCAGACAAAGGCATAGAATTTGATGAAGCACAATGAGTAGGCTGGCTCAGGCAGAATGGCACACCCTTTCCCTCCTCTGGGCTCAGCACAGAAACCAAGCAGGCTGGCAAAGGGGAGATGCCCTCCTTTTCCATACACCCCATAAAAATCCAGTGGACAGCTGCAGGAGGGGCAGAGCTCTTTTCAACTTCCTCTGTGAGTCCCCTGCAGGCTAGTAAGGGGTTTTTAAAATAAAAACAGACTGGTAACTTTTTGTGGGTTTGTTTACAAAGCTGATTTAATAATAGGAGTTCGTTAAAATGCTGCAAGAGATCTAGGGCCCCCTAAACTTTTCTTCGGACAAGAAGCTGGGCCTATTTTGAGCTTTGAACAGAACATTCTTTTAAAAAAAGAAAAACAAAAGCAAAACCTTATAGTAGCTGACTTCTGCACAGCAAAGATAAAAGGTACCATGCAGAATATTCTCCTGCATAAGCTCGGGAACTTCACAAGAGCTTGCTCAGGAGAACTTCCTGCTGGATTACTATTATAGTTCCAGTCACTGTTATTGTGCAAGGCAACCTAAGCTATAGGAGACAGGCCTCTGCTCTTAGGAGCCAACAGTTTAAAGTTTGACAGCTGGATGGCTCAGATTTGCAGTCCAAAATTTATGGTGGGCACCAAGGTAGGGAAGGCTGATGCACACACACATACACACATAGCACGTTCCAGATAAAGTATGTTAGCTTAGTTCTCACTGAAATCAATGGCCTTACATTAAGAAATGCTCAATCTGTCCCAATGATTTCAATAGGAACTAGCAGTCCAACTCCAACCCACAGTATTTCAAATATGGTATTCTTAGGGAACCAGAATAGATCTGGGGTGGGATTACCCATCCGTGGATTAGAAACAAGAAAAAAACCTTGTAGAGATGTATCTCAAAATCCCATGAAATATTTATTTTGTGGAGCTGAGTTAAAGAGGAGCATTACTTTCATTCAAACCTTTTGCTCAAGTACAAAGGCTGCCAAATATACATTATTATTTCATACTCAGGACCCAAAACAATCCCTGAAGAATGCACTTTAGATTTTCAGAAGACCCATGATTTGTCCAGTTTTAATTTTGCTACCTTTTGAATTTGACGCTGTCCAAAAACTTAGAGGAGCTGATTTCCATTTACGTTACCCCTTGGGACACACATTGCTTTGGGCAGGACTCTGCCAAGATGTGCCACCTTGCCAGGGCTAACTAATTTGCACGACAGTGAGGCAGATTCGAAAACATCACTTGCCAGCTAACATACAGCAGGTAGATCCTGTTGCCAGGCTCAAAGCACACATGAAGCAAGGCGGCACCAACACTCGGACCCCTTCCCATGCACTGACCTCAGGGAAATGTCTACTTGGAGTGTCCAGAGCTTGTGGCCATTCTCAGACTGCTTCTGCCTGTTAGTTCATCTTCTGCCAGTTCCCTAAGATTGCAGTAGCCAAACCAAGCAGTTAAGCAGATGGTGATGTTCAGGAACATGTTAGGGGGAAAAGGAGAAAAGAAGCTCTAGAGGACCTGAGAGGGTGTTTCTGGAGGACAAGAAGATATAATATATCCTTGTGTTCAGCTTAGTGGGATGTAAAGCACAACAATTCCTCAAAGGAATGGTGCCAGTCAGGACTCTCCACCCTGGGGTTTAGACCACATAGAATTATTTCTCAGGAGCATCTACATTTGTAGCCAACTATAGGCTATGCATGCAAGAAAAAGCACATATTCATTTGAGGAAAGAGGGCGTGTCCGGCTTTTGTTGATTGAAACCTAGTTCTTTAGTTGCATTGTTTTGATCATTATCATTTCTACAGTGAGTATGAGCAATAAAAATAATCATCATAAAAAGAGGGAGCAATGCAATCTTGATTGTATCCATGAGCAGCCCTTTGGATCTTACTCTGAATTCCTCATGCCCGAAATCCGCTCCCACTGAGCTTCAAAATGGCTGCAGACTCCCTCCCACTTTCATGGAAAGATAAGCTAAAGCAACAGGAGAAGCTGTACCTTGTTCAAGACTATCATACAGTGCTCAAAATTAATTAATAATAATAATAATAATAATAACTTCATATTTATACTGCTTTATAGTAAGAAAAATGGGGGGGGTGTACCAGAGGGATCTTTTGTGAGAGCCCTATAATTGTTAAGAGAAGGCTATGGGAAGCCATGATTTGGCTAAAGTTGGTGGGGGCCAAGGGTAGAGCTTGTGGCCCTCCTCTCCCACTTTCTTCCAGTAAGCTGCATTACAAACTGAACAGTGCATAGCACCCAAGAGCTCTGAGTATCCTGCTCTCCTTTTCTCCTTCGCTTCCGGAGGCGGCGAGGCAAACACAGCAAAAAGGCACACAACAGTTAAAGCAGAAGCCTCCTGCCCCGCCCTCTGGTCTACCAAGAAGCTAAAATGAACCAGGACCTCTCTGCAAGCAGAAGGAGCAGGGCCCTGGGAATCACTGAGGCCAGCTGCTTTCAGAGTCTCAGGAGAAGGGGCTCAGTATGATCCGTGGATGGCTTTGCCTCCATTGGGCCAGAGTGGCTGCCTCCCTTCTCATCCTGCGCTGGTTGGGGCCAGGGCCCATTCTCAGAAGGCAAAGTCTCTTCCGAAGGCTCAGAAGGCTCACTGTCTTCCAAAAAGGGCATGCTCTCTGGTGAAAGGCCAAAGGGCATGCTCTCCGGCGACGGTCCATGGATGCTCTTGGGCTAAGATGAGGAAAAGGAATGATCAGTGGGCACCATTGAGGGATCCAAAGGCTTCTTGGTAAGCACAGCCACAGCCGCCAGGCGCAGGCCAAGTCAATATCACGGCAGCAGGGATGTTGCGCAAGCAAAGGCGCCCATAGCAGCCGGGCAAAGAATTCCCTCATCCCCCCAAAAAGTAACAGGCCCCTGCTCTCACACACCTATGTTAATAGGCATTTTCAGCCTACAAAGAAATGAAAGCTTCCTTTCTTGTCTCGCTGTGGACCGTTCTTACTAGCCACAGGTGACTTGCTATTCCAGGTCTGAAGAACTTGTGATTCACCCAAGGTAACCACAAACCCACCACCAATGAGTTATGGCCTGTCGGGTGCTTAAGAACCCCACCCTGATTTTTGCAGGCTGCAAAAACAAGAGGCTTCCCTTCCTGTGATTTGATATTTTTCAGAATTTCCTATGTTCCGCTATTAAGTGCCTTTCTTCCTCATTACTGAAGTAAATGCTAGTCTTTTTCTCATTTCACCTGACCACATTTGTGCCTGCTTTTATCTGTCAGATACTGAAGGTTGTTTGGAGGGGCAGGAAGGGTCTTGGGGATAAAAAGGAAAGAGGTTGTGCTGCAACCCTAAAAGCTTGCAACCGAAAAATAACTTTTATTTCCTTCTGAAAATTAATGCACTTTCTGCTTCAAATGTGTATCCCATCTTTCAATGCAAACAGGTCAATTGACTGATTCCGGAGTTTCTTTCTCCTTCTCCCTGAAGCTATCCATAACTCACAGACAGCCTGCAGAAGGTGGAGTGAGACACACACGCCCCAACCTAGGCCATATCTGCCTCAAGGTGCAGACTAAACATCCTGTGGCATTCTGTTCTAAATGTTTAATCTGCTTTTCCTTCCCCCGACATGATACAAAATCAACAAAAGCCTCCTGCTCTGGTCTTTGTTCTGTTTTGCAGGCATTGTCAGGTTTGGAATTTACTCCAGGAGCCTGACAAGGGACCACAGGTAGGCTTGGTTCCCTTTTGTAATAAATGCACCTAGAATAAAACTTTTCAGGGCAGTCTGCTTTTATGCAAAAGTACTTTTTGGACTGCCCATTTCCTCTGGTAACAAATGTCTTCCCCAAATGGCTTTTCTTCACTTGTTCTTTTCTCTACTTTTGGTGCATTTTGCTTTCTCGTTTCTCCATCTCACATAAATCATGTAGCTAAACCCATGAGTAAAGCCTCAGTGTGATGAATTCTCACTGTCCCAAACTGTATTATAGCCAGAGAGCACAGTGAAGAGCGTGTGCATGTGCGTGCTCTCTCTTGCTCCTCTTTCTCTTGTTATAACCTGTCAGTTGATGTCAAACAATAGATGTCTGCTTAATGGATAGTGCAGCTGCTCTTTGTCACACCCAACTCTAAAATTATGGTGCGGCTCAAAATCAGTTTTGCATGGCAGTGGTTGCAAAAGGCATGGCAAAGTAAAATAACTTTTTGATTTGGTGAAAGAGCTGTTTTCAGGGACACAGGGAACTGCCTTAGCAACTCTCCAGGGATGGAGACAGGAATCTTTCCCAGCTCTGCTTGCATATGCTGGGCACTGAACATGCAAAATACACTATTACTGTGCTGTGCTCTTTCCTCCAGGGTTTAGGGGCGCTAGACTTCTATTGCTTTGGAATTAGCACCAATTGCCTGTGCCTATGCAAAGCCTACTCAGCTTGTACATTTGTTGAAAGAGAAAAAGTGTACGAAGCTACCGTATGGTCCCAGTGCTCTGGACTCCAAAGGAAACTGGTTCAGTAAAACATGGCTATGGAACCTATAGCCCTCAAGATGTTGCTAGACTCCAGGTCCCATCAGCCTCAGGCGCCCTGGACAGTTGTCAGGGATTATGGGAGATGTTGTCAAACAACATTTGGAGGGCCACAGTGCCCCCATCCTTCATGTAAAGGCTTTCTTGACTTGCCCTGTTCTCAAGGAAGGGCTGCTGAATTTGCAACTCGATAAACAATGCTGATTGAGAGGATAGAAATAAAATGGCTCCATAAATATTTCATTGAGATTGATAGCAAACCCTTTTGATGTCTAAAGTTTGGCAAAAGATACAACTTTGTTCATGGCTGGAATGAGATGTAATTACTTCCAATTGAAAAGTGTACTGCATTTATTTCTGTAGGCCCGCAAGTACTATTATTGTTGTAGCTGTCGTTACAACTTAGGTACCACTATGGCACCATGCCCCACTTTTATCCTCTTCCCAACTTTATCTTATCTCAAATACCAATGGGAAATGTTGCTTCCTTCCATCAAGCTGCCTTGTTCTGAGCCAATTTATTGCTGCACCGCACAACCTGTTTCGACAATGCAAACAGCATTCCAACAAGGCCATGTTTCCAGCCTCAGTTGCTTTAAAATAAACAGCAAGAGCAGCAACATGTTAATAATAAATCCTTCAGATTCTGCATTCTACGTGGGCAGAGAAACAACACTAGAGCTTTTTCTTCATTTAGAAATTTGAAAAAGTAACCTTTTTTGCTAGCAGCCAAAGATTATCATGAGATACTGCTGTTTAAATGGTGCCGATGGGAACCATGAAGCTGAATTCTCTGGGTGTCACTGGGGAACCGCAGCTTCGAGGCCACGAGTGAGTCCGAAAATAGATAGAACAATCCCACAGCTGGCTCCCAGGAGAGGGCGCAGGCATGGCCTTATAGGGCCTTCTGCGGCTCTAACTGGGATGGATTTTTACGACCGAAGGACAAAAACTCATTCGTCAAAAGCACATTGCAGCATCCAGGAGTTAGAGTTGTTCTTCTGAGAAAAAGAGGCTGCTGTGTTACAGTAAACTCCAAAGTGAGGAGGAGAGAATAGGTGGGGTGAGGTAGCCTTTGACACTGCAACATTGGGACATATGCAGATTGGGGCAAATAATGGATTTTCTCTGTAGTTTTGCTCCTGTTGCATATAGGACAAATGAAGAACCATCTTCTTCTCTTGTGGAATTGGTGTGGAAGTAAATATATTAGAACAGATGAAGGGCTTGCATACAGGAGTAAAGAATGACTGTCATCAAGGTTTTGTGTATGAATTCAATACACAGCGTAAATAAGGGAACCCTGAAAATCTCCAAGAATTTTGTCTGCCTTGTGGTTCTGCTGGAAAGTTTGAAGAGGTGCCGGCAGCCCGACAGTAGTTCACAGCCAAAGGGAGACTTGGGGTGCAGCTTCTGGTGATCAAGGATGGGTTTTTGGCAGCCCATCTCGTTCTCTCTTCCTCTTGATTCATGGCAATCGCCTTGCAGAAAAAGTCATTCCCTCACCCACCTACACTTTTGTGTTTACACCAAAAAAAAAAAAAAAGCTTCTTCAGCATTCTTTCCAAAATTATAGGAATGTTTGTAAGTACAACTGTCAGATTACATGTGGCCGGAACAAATAGGACATGTACACAGAGATCTAGAAAGGCAAACTCTTTCTCCTATTTGCCTTAAGCTCCCACCACTGCCTTTAAAAGTGAGAAGGGGTCAGCCCCTCTGTTTTACTGTAAGCCAAGGATGCTACTACCACCATCACAATGTAGAGGGAGGAGAAGCAAGGAATAATGGAAAGATGTGGAAAAATAATTCCATCTCGTTGGCATCTAAACAGCACTACCAAAGACAGGAGTCAATGACTGTGAATGATCTGGAATTCCAAATGACCCAGGCAGGAAAACAAGCAGCATTTCCAAGGAGTCAGCACAAGAGGTACTCATAACACCACCTACTCATTCCAGATTGAATAAATCCAGAACAAATGCCACACCCTGATTCTATTTTCACAAAGGAGCAATTCACACATTGCATTTTGGAGTATTATCTACAATGTTTTAAGTGTGCACCCTTCAAATTGTAAAGATTCTGCAGACGTATTGTACCAAACTCATGAATGCCAAACTTGTGTTCAGTGATAAACCAGGGTTTGCTATTGTGTAATTGCAAAGGTGGGGGAAACACTTTCAGCATGAGGGCCACATTCCCTTCTGAACAAGGGCCGGATGGCAATGGTGGGTGGGATCAGAGACAAAAGTGGCAGAAGAACAAATTTACATTTCACCTTCATACGCTAGGCTGGTTTCTTCACACCCATCACACAAATCTTCTCTATCCTCCATCCAGGCTAGCAAGAGGCATTATCAGAGTTGAAGGGCATGTTACAGCCAAGCAAAAATATTTGGGGTGCAAAACACAGCCAGTGAGGGCTGTGGCCTAAGGAGAATTGGAAGAAACAGCCAACATTTGACTCTCAGGCCTGAGTGTGTAATGCATTAAAATGCCCAAATACAGACAGCAGTTATTTAAAAGTTTTTAAAGAATGGCTCCTCAGGACTGTCTACTGTGCTCTAGGTATTGCCTAACATGCTTCAGACTCTTTTATTTTTTTAACAGAATCATTGTCAGCTGCAGTGTGAGTTGTGTAGGCAAGGTCAGGTGGCCTGGGCCTTGGAGACAACCAAAGTGATGGTGACAGGACACAGTAGAAGTAGAGGGCAGACCTTGGCACTCCTACCTGCCAGTCCTCACTCCCTGTACTCAAGTAGCCTCAGCAAACACCAGGCCATACTCAGGCCGCATGAACTTGGAGCATGTTGATCTGCTAATTCTGATGAGGGCATGAAGCAACAACGAAAGTGCGTCCTGCAGTGTTCACAGTCACACCCGTGCAAGCAGCTGCTTTAATAAGTTCTGAGGAAATCATCCGCCTCTGATGTGGTTGATAGCAATAATTCACCCAGATCATGGCGCCAAACTTGCTCTGCCACCCCACTCCCCAGTATTCATATAGTGCCCCACCTCCACCCCACTCAGTCATCCTAGATGGGATTCTCTGAAAGCTTGAATCAAAAGCATAGATTGAAGGCTGCAAACTCTGCTGCCTAGAGAGTTTTCAGAGTGTTAGTCCTATAGCTGCAGGACAGGGAATGTTAGTATTTTAGCAGCGCAACCCAATTCTCGTCCCAGATGGCAAGCTCTGTTCAGCGTGCAAGACAAGAGTAATTCTGAAACAAAACAAACAGTGCCAGAAGCATCCACAGCAACAGTACAGGCTGACCTCAGTGAGAAAAAATCCCCCTTTGAAAGCAAATCTATTTTCTCCCATTGTTTGAAAAGTTGTTGCAACAGGGCAAGGTTCTGGTATATACACCACCAGCTTTTCCTAGGCCCCCTACAGTCCATTGTGATTAATCACTGTGTTATGGGGCTACGTGTGAGGGAAGCGCTTGCTCTCTATTTGCTTCAAAGGGCAGCATTTAATCATTGTTCCTGCAGCCCTTTATGGTGTACAGAAGCCCTTCGTGAGTCTAATTTCATTTTCACACCACCACAACCCTGTGCCATCACTACATTTCCTTCATTTACTATAGGCCTGCAGGGTTGGCCATCATTATTCCCATTTCAAAGATAAATTAACAAAGGATGTTTACATGAGACTATATGCATGTGACTCTTAAGGGCAATGCTGGTATATGAACTCCAGACTCACAATATTTCAGCCAATGGTTCAGCCCCTGGAAAATGCCAACACTCCACAATGGGCAACTATGAGGTGGCTACTCCTACTGATAGCCAACATGGTGGGGCACTGACTAGAGTGTGATATCTGGAAATGGAAATCCTGAATTCAGGTCCTTAGCTCAGTCATGAAGCTCTCTGAGTGGCTGCAGCAAGTCACCATCCCTCAGGCTGCAATCCTATACAAGCTGTCCTCAGAGTAAGCCCTGTGGAACTCAATAAGACATCAGAATATGCCAGCAGGTTTCCACTGCGAGCCTCTCTTACATCACAAGATTGTTGCGAGGTTAACATGCTGCTCTGAACCCATTGTAGGAAAAGTGAGATATAAAATCTAATACATATCAAATAGAAATAGTAGGCAGCATTGCAGCTGCATATAAGCAATGCTGCTTTATGGAGGTAGAAGGAAAGGCACTAATGGCTTCCATTTGCATGGCTTATGGCTTTCCAGTGGTTCTATCCTTATCATGCCTCCCATTGTCCCCCAAAACAAGAAAATCCCTGTTGTCTCCAACCATGATGTAGAAATGAGAAAATAACACGATCATCATAAAAAAATGAAGATACCATTTGGTCTAGTAGTGTGATACCAGGATCACTGAATAATCACTTCAGTAAGTGTGGGTTTTGGGATTTTTCTTATGGACCAACATTTGTAGGACCCCTTACATTTTATTTATCTTTTTTGTGATTCAAGACATGTCAGCTTACTGGGATGTCCTTGAATATCTTGAATGGCCAAAGGAAAAATGGCAAGTTGGGTGGAAAACCCATTATCTGTATGGCCTGAGGAATTTACCTCCTGTATATCTGATCAATATCTGGTATTCACTGAGAAAATAACATTATAATGCCAATGCTAAACCAATTCTATGCAGGCTTAGACAGAAACAACTGCCACTGAGTTTAAGGTAATTCACTTCAAGTTCCAGGTAAGGACACATAGGGCTGCAGCCTTAGTGTGTGTGTGTATATATATATATATATTTGCTTTCGTAGATTTTCACGGGTACAGGAATGCAGGTTTTG
This sequence comes from Podarcis melisellensis, assembly GCF_964234715.1. Lineage (NCBI taxonomy): Eukaryota > Metazoa > Chordata > Lepidosauria > Squamata > Lacertidae > Podarcis > Podarcis melisellensis. Next base: position 31,710,484 of record NC_138545.1, on the reverse strand, counting down.
GTGTCCTCGGGTGTCTTCCCGTGTAAAAGTTGGGGTGTCTAGGCGACGTTTCGACAAGGTCTCACTCGTCATCTTCAGTAACAAGAAGCCGAAAGCACCAGCCTGAAGATGACGAGTGAGACCTCGTCGAAACGTCGCCTAGACACCCCAACTTTTACACGGGAAGACACCCGAGGACACCAAAACCTGCATATATATATATATATATATATATATATATATATATATATATATATAGTATATGTAGCACTTTTGATGGGAGTTCTCTATTGCACACAGGGCTCTCTGAGAAATTATTAAGAACCATCCTCTACTACAAGTTAATATTATTATTCCCATATGACAGAGGCAGGTCTGAAGGTTTGTTACCTGTGCATTGTCACCTAGTTCCCCCAGGGATGAGCTGCAATTTGAACTAGCTCCTGGCTCATTCCTTTAACCACTATACTGCACCACAGTAACCCAACATCTAACAGAACCACACCCATGTTGCCTATTGAGTTCATTCTAGGGGAACCAGACCTTGAAGGTGCTTTACGGAGTCCAAAGTTTACTATCCCTGCACCTTCACAACTTGGAACCCCAGGCTCCACTGTTCAAGAACCTATTCAAGATCAGGTTGCTGATCTGGTTTCCACAAAAACCCAAAAGCATTTTGCCACCACCTCATAACTGTTAAGACTCCAGTGAAAAGGGAGAGGAAATATCTCAACCAAAATAGTATCTGTGTTCATATTTGCAAAATGCCCTGAAAAGTAAAACAGCACAGACAGATTTTCCTTTCTATTCACTCCTCCGTTGGCTGCTGCATGTTCCATTTCTCTCTCCTCACTCCTGCACAATTTTCCTACTGGTGGGGCCTGAAATTCCCTCAACATAACCTACAAGGCTTCCGATAAAGTGTATTTATAAATCTGGTTTGGTGGTGTTCATAACCCTTATATACTGGAGTATTCCCGCCTTTGAGGCATGATATAATTGAGAATGCTCAAGCCGTGAATCAGAGGGCTATATCTGTCAGCTACTTGCCAGATTCCTCAACCAGACATAACTAGATCCCCTTTCATGTTGCGATAGTAAGAAACGCAGCTACATTTTTGTAGGTTTTCTGTCCTAAGCCGTGTGTGTGTGTGTGTGTGTGTTTGTCCTTACAGGACAGGGCAACCTATCTCATAATGTCCCACTTCTCCTCCAACACAGGCCAGACCGCCACAGAATAGGAAGCATGGTTCAGAGCTGCCTATTTTGAACTGTTTGATATTAGGAGGTCTGTAAGGCTAGCCAGCAAACGTGTTAGAAAGAGGACTGCAAACAGCAGAACAAAGCAACCTCTCAGTGAAGTGGTGAAAAAGCTCCAGGGCCTGAAAGGTCAGGGCCAAAAGAATCTGTAACCCACACTGCATCAGATTTAGTTTTGCAGGGAAAGTAGAAAGCACAGACCCAAGGGACAGAGAGCTCTGACTTAGCACCAAACCTGCAGAGTCGGAGTGTGCTCCCTGCAATGCTACTTCTCTAACAGACAACTGTGAAAATGTGCAGATTGCTTTCCCAAATGATTGCCCCAATAAGCACATTTTACAAACCGAAAAAGGGATTTCCAGGCTTTGTAGCTTTAAGGACACTGGATGGCTTTCTACTGCCACGAGACAACAGGTTATTCCCCCCCCCCCCCAGCTCCCTCTACGGCTCTTTGGCAAATTCCTGCAAAGTTTGCACTGGTGTAGCATTTAAGGCGAACTCTGGAATCTTCGCAAAAAAAATTGGGCAATACATTTGTTCTCTTTAGGATTCCAGTGATGACACAAGTCCTGAATTTCCTATATATGGCGTGCTGTAGCATGGGAATTTTGGGAAGCCCCATATAGAAGGCAAGAGGCGCCATCATGCTGGACAGTCTTATGCACCAACCGAAAAAGACACAAGCGGGAGAGATCAAAAGGTGCCTTACCTGGTAGATCATGACTTTAAAGTTCCTGCGCTTCAGCAGCTCTGCCTCATTAGATTCCAGCTTCTTGATTTGGCCAGCTTGCTTCTCCAGGTTCTGCCGGACAGTTTTGACGTTGACACTGACCTTCCGGACCTTCTCCAACATCTTGTTGACCGTATTACTGGTGGTGGAGTGGGCCTTCGTGAGCTTGGCGAGCTCCCCTTGGATGCTGGAAACCACCCCATCCATCTCCTGCTGCCTTTCCTCCAGCTGACTCTGGGTCAGCTGAATCTGATCAACAGCTCCGATGATCTTGTCCAGAAGGGTAAGAACCATAACACCATTGATCTGGTCAGATTTGATGGGTTCTTCGGTCTCACCTGCTGGCTCCTCTGAGGCCTCAGAGACTGTTGGCTGCTCAACGATCTGGAGGGTGGTGTCTGCCATGGTTGCTCAGGAGTCCTGACTAGCAGAGCCTGGAGAAGTTTGACACTGCAGGGACAAGAGAGAGAGAGAGAAGGCGAGGCTGAATCTGAGATCTCTCAGATCTGGGAGGCGAGCCAGAAGCCAAGAGCGCAGTGTGTGGATGTGTGCTTCAATTGAAATGGCACAACCCTTGCAAAGCTGTCCGGAGAAACTGTCCTGCAAAATTTTCCAAGCTTCCAGGCCATTGGCTGACTCCACCTCAACTGGAGGAAAGGAGCCTCTTGCCAAATGCCTGGCAGACCCACCCCTTTTTTTCTGAAATGATTAAAATAGTTGGAGAGGAGGCAACGGCTTTAGCATGCGAGCACAGGCAGGGTTCGCTCGCTCGCTCGCTCACTCGCAGAGGAATGCAGCGCTCCAAACTTCAACAGCCTCTGATTTTAATAGACAGGACGAAGGCAGGGATTCCTAGCAAGATTTCTGGGGAATCCAGGGCGGTGGCGGCAGGGGACAAAACAAAACAAGCTCTGTGCAAAGCTGCTAATGAGAAACTGACAGCCCTGAACAGAACTGCAAATGTTTAAGTGTGGCTGGGACAAACCCAAAGGGATCCCTGCCTTCACCCAGGCCTGCACAAAGTGGAGCGTTTCCTTTTAAAGTCACAGAGTGACAGTTTAGGGCACGTGTGGCTTGGATCACTCACCAAGCGCAACTGGCTGTGTTAGTGAGCACATTTATACTGCAGAGATGTGATCGCAAGAGCAGGCACATTCAGCTCAGATGCACTTCAGAAACCCAATCTGAATTAAAAGGAGAGTTATTTGGTATATAATGCGGAGGGAGTAGGCAAGGGAAGATCATGAGAACACTATCTGCTGCAGGTGGCAACCATGCCCATAAGCAGGGGTCAGCAAACTTTTTCAGCAGGGGGCCGGTCCACTGTCCTTCAGACCTCATGGGGGGCTGGACTATATTTTTTTGGGGGGTGGGAATGAACTAATTCCTATGCCCCACAAATAACCCAGAGATGCATTTTAAATAAAAGCACACAGTCTACTCATGTAAAAACAGCCGATTCCCAGACCGCCCGTGGGCCGGATTTAGAAGGCGATTGGGCCGGTTCTGGCCCCCGGGCCTTAGTTTGCCTACCCATGCCCATAAGCAACAGTTGTGATATTATGCAGTGTGAAAAATCAAATCCTGATTGTGAATCTGATGCAAAGGGCCTATCTGAGGATGATTCTGGCTGTTTTCTGGTGCAGTCAATGAAGGCGACAGGCCCTGTTTTTATTTTTAAATGTAGATTATTATGTATTAATTACATTCATAAACCACCTTTGTTCCATAAAGTTTGAGACAGTTTGCCTTTTGGCAAAAGCCTCCGAAGGGGCATAAAATAAAATAATAAAAATATATCAGCAAAGTAATTTTTTTTTTAAGGAACAGCAGTAGGCACATGCGATAGGCTTGACGAAAGGGCGACACTTCCTGGCATCAGCTTCTAATTTTGCCTTTCTGTGGTATAACCAAAGGGAAGAAAATACCAATGTCTGTTCCAAATAATCAAGAAAGGGGTAGGCCCTTTCATGGGGAAAGACCTATCTTCTAGCATATACAGTAATAGTCTCCCAGTGTGAAGCAAAATAACAATATTAGCGGTTTTGCAAGTGAGTCTGAAAAAGCTGGGGGTTTTTTTGTCCTATCTACATATCTTGGTGTTCTGCACCTTAGCCTCTCCTTAGGAGACAACAAAATGTGAGAGCTGGTGGCAGTGCAGTGCCACAGCATAGGGCCTGGATGTGGGGAATCCAAAGTTCACATCCTTAGTCAGCTGCTATGAAGCCTGCTGGGTTCCCTTATGTAAACTGCTATGTGCACAGTCAGTGTAGCACAGGACAGCATAAGTACAATATAGCAAGCACCTACCCACTGCACATCTGGCTCCAGGTCTGCATCCCAGCTCCACAATGGATATTAGAGAGAATGAACTGCTGCTGTCAACAAACCCTAGCATAGGTCAGTCCTCTGGCCACCGCAATGGTGAGAACAACCCTACTGGGGAATATTTCAACACAGCCTCGTTTGATTTTAAATCTGGACAAAACACCCCAGGCACCATGTTCAAAGCAAAGAACTTCAGAATCAATGTTTCTGCTGCACATCTCAGCAGAATGATGCACCTCACCTATGGCTGGCATCTGACCAAAGATCCGCACACACTTTGGAATGGTAACTAAAGTCAGAGGAAGTTATGCTATTTGCAGAAATTACTGCCTCTAGGTCCTTGAAGTTTTACAGAACTCCATGCCAACGCTCCCACTCCCCCACAGAAAATGTAACTACTGTACAAGTTGTAACTGCTGAATACAGTACTTGTGACCTTTTCTTTATAAATATTCTGGTATGTAGGACTGAGTAGCTCCAAGTATGCACTCTTCTCCTGCACCCTCTCACAAGGAATAAATACTTTCCAAAACATAACTAAGACGGAAGAGCTTCTGATCTTGTATAGAGTGCTTTTCCATTGTGCATCCAATGCAGGCATAGGCAAACTCTGGCCCTCCAGATTTTTGGGACTACAATTCCCATCATCCCTAGCTAACAGGATCAGTGGTCAGGGATGATGGGAATTGTAGTCCCAAACATCTGGAGGACCGAAGTTTGCCTATGCCTGATCCAATGCCTCCTCAACTATCTAGTGCCCTGAAATCTGCTGCATGGGGATGGCAATGATGAGGCCTGAGGGAATCATATGGTGTGCAGTCATTTGACAGGAGAGAAATTTGAGCTTTCATTTGGGCTTGCTGGTTTGCTTACATGGCATCTGGCTTTTTCAAAAAGAAATGGAATAAATTTGGTGCTCTCAAGTATTGAGATTTCTGAGATCGACTACAGTTCCAATTATTATATATATGCTACAGATGTTGCATCTACAGAATCTATGTACTCTAGACGTAATCCAGAATAAATTTCCAACAGCTCTTATGTTTACCAGGCAGTGTACCAGCTGCTGTACTGAGAATGGAGGCAGGCCTGGCATTCATTCCTTATTGGCTGCAATTACAGAAATTGCCAGATAATTACCCCCTCCCTCAAATTCTCAGTGGAACGTTTACTTGCTTGAAGTTGACATAAACAGCTTTCATATGCTGCAGTTGTCCGCATTTCAAGAAATAGATCAAACTCCAACAGCATTAATTTTGGAGTACGATTGTCTCCTGAGGTGTAGAAAACTGTGGACTAAAGTGCTAAGAAAATAAAATCTTTCTGTTAAATGCTCCTGTTTAAAATTGAGAACCATTCAAACTATTTGCTTTGCCAAATGGTACTATCTGCTTGCATAAAATCATTCAGTAAAGGTAGTTTCATATTAGGCAGTTTTCTGTTCTCATGCAATTGTGTTTTCAAGCAGTGGCACATATTGATAGAAAATTCTCAAGCCTTAATCAATCAGCAGTTATGTGTACATGGCCTAACTACAGTTTAGGTGAACATTGTTCCATATATCCTTTGTGAACAGAGAATACCACCTAATATAGAGTACGGTAAGTTTATTGATCCATCTAGTTCAATACTGTTTGCACTAATTGGCAGGGACAGCCCTACCTGAAAATGCCAGGGACCGACTCTAGAACCTTCTGAATGTGAAACATGTGCTCTATCCCTGAATTATTATCCTTCCACATTTTTATCCATTACTGGATAAAATCATGCAGGTAGATCATTAAAAAGTACACCTAGATTAACAGAAGCTTTAAAAAAAGTTGTTTTTGGTATCAGAACTAGACAAATAAGTTACCTATAAGTTGGCATTATTTGAGTAACCGGGCCTTGAGATGTGGAGACCCAGAAACAGTGGAACAAACCCCACCACCACCATTTTTTTTCAGACTGTCACATCTCTTGCGATACGAATGTGAACAAGGTCACTGAATATAAGCTGATCATTTTGCTGCTCTTTGGCAAATCTGTTAATATTTCTAACAATGATGCCTTGTTTTCTTGAACCGCAAAATAACGCATGAATATTTTTAGGAAGGTTATTTATGTATCTCTGTTGCTAGTTGTCTAATTCAAGCTTTTCTTTTTAATGACCTATGGCTGTATACAAATAAAGATTGCCTGATTGGCATGACATTGGAAACAAACAGAAAAGCATGCGTACAAACACACCAACATTTTGCAAGGTGCATTTGGCAAAACTTCCTGGATTACTCTTATTCAGGGTTGGAGATATAGGGAGAAGCATAGTCTGCATGCCTTTGTTTTTTCCATCACAATGCTTTCATCAAGCATGCAGAGGAACATATTAGAAATTCAGTCGCTATCCTCGTGTACCCAGATAACTCAGCAGCATTCGCCAACCTCCTGACCACAGCTCATGGGTACTTCAGTTGCATTTGCAAGCAGGCAGTCTCAAATTCAGTCCTCGGAAACTCCAATTAAAACCTGCCTGAGCCAGGAGAGCTGCTTCCATACCCAAGAGCATTCTTAACTATGCAGGAGATTTGCTGGCAGTCAATCGACCAGCATCCCCCACCCTCAAGTGAACAATTTCATTTTTATCACGTTATCCCACACATCGTTCATAAAGTGGAAACAATGGCCCCTCCTGTTTGTTGGGGGGGGGGGGGTTTGCCATATGTTGAAAATAGCTGACCATTTTATAGAAAAATATTTCCCAAGGCACGCCTGAGCAGAGGAAAAACAAATGTTTCCAGTGTTTGAGGGTGATGAGTCAGTTTTGCATGAAAAGTCTCTATTTCAAGCAGGAGCAAAGCAAGGGCATTTGCCCGTATTACTCATATGACATCTGTTTCAGAAATGCTCCAAAACGGTTAAAGTTTTGTGCTGTTTTGGACGTGAGCCACTATATGAAGAAGATGTATGGACTTTAAAATGTTTGTCAAAGTACAGAATGTTTACAAAAAGCTCTAGAAGTCTCATTGCTGATTAGAAGGCTGCAGTATTTTTACAAAAACACACATACCACAAAACACTGTTGGATGAGAACTTTAGATGTTTATGCCTTAATGTGCAAGCGTTACCAAAAAAAATAAAAAATCTTCCCTCTCCAAAGGTTGTAGTGTAGTAAGTATACAACTAGGTCTGGAGAGAATTGGGTTTAAAGTCTGCTAAACCCTAAAGCTCATTGAGTAATCTAGACCTCGTAATACTTTCAACCTAACCTATTTCACAGGTTTGCGGAGAAACATACACACAGTGCACATTATTGCCATAAACTCCTCTGGGAAGCAGCTGGATAAAAATCTAAGATACAAAAAAAACATTTAAAGCTTTTCCTTGACAGAAACTCTATACTGTACTCTTTACAGGTACATGACAGGCAGAAATTCAACCTACAAAACTTTGCTCACGAGGAAGGGCTGGAGAGGTAGCACCTACTAATTTCTCCTCTCTATATTGCTGTTAGGCACAGTGCCCCCAATGAACAAAAGTAATCATGAGGACAAAAAGAGTAATAAAAATAAATTCTACTAACGGCACAAATAAGTCCTTTTGCCTACAGGTCTTCAGGCATCTCCAAATGCACAGAAAACTAAGGGATCTTTTGTTCCTTTCTGTATCGCATTCCGTCTCTGTGGACTTCCCTCACTTTTACAGCTTCCACAGTTTCTCCTATGGGGATTTCTGTCCTGCACCTTAACAAGGCCTATGTTACCCAATTCCCCATAGGAAACAAGAGATTTCATGAAGGAGACTAACCAGATGATTGTGCAATAGCTTTGCATCTGAGCCATGCTATATAAATATTATTTCAGGCTGGGGGCCTGTATGGACTCCCCAGGAGAAGGACATGGTGGCAAAATGGGGTGCGGTGGGGGTGGAATTATAACCTGAACTGTACAGCATCAAGGTAAAGGTAAAGGTAAAGGGTCCAGTCCATTAGGTCCAGTCGTGACCGACTCTGGGGTTGCGGCGCTCATCTCGCTTTATTGGCCAAGGGAGCCGGTGTACAGCTTCCGGGTCATGTGGCCAGCATGGCTAAGCCGCTTCTGGCAAACCAGAGCAGCACACAGAAACGTCGTTTATCTTCCCACCGGAGCGGTACCTATTTATCTACTTGCACTTTGACGTGCTTTCGAACTGCTAGGTTGGCAGGAGCTGGGACTGAGCAATGGGAGCTCACCCCGTTGTGGGGATTCAAACCGCCAACCTTCTGATCGGCAAGTCCTAGGCTCTGTGGTTTAACCCACAGCGCCACCCCCATCCCCTACAGCATCAAGAGACGGAGTTAAACTTATAATTAGGAAGATACTTGCTGCAGCAGACCAAACGCTTTATGTTTATTGCTCTCTTCGCTTATCGTAAAACTACCAATACAGTGGTACCTTGGTTCTAGAACCTAATCCATTACGGGAGTCGGTTCAACTCCCAACACCGTTTGAAAAGCAAGGCGCGACTTCCGATTGGCTGCAGGAGCTTCCTGCATTCAAGCGGATGTTCAGCTTCCGAAAAACATTTGCAAACTGGAACACTTAATTCTGGGTTTGCGGTGTTGGGGAGCCAATTTGTTTGACAACTAAGCCATTCAAGAACCAAGGAACCACTGTAGACCTATGGGCACGGCTGACTCAATACATTTTGGCACCCAAGGCAGATCCCAAAATTCCCTGCCAAGGAAGGAGTGAGGGAAGAAGGGCCATATAAAGAAGAAGGGCAGGAAGGAGGGGGGAGAAAGATCAACAGTGGGATCTGCTGCTCCAGTGAATCCTGCTGCATAACGTGGTCACCTTGCCTTGCCTCATGAGTGGGCCGGCCCTGCCTATGGGAAATCCACAAGAATATGAATTCTTCCCATTAACTGGTGTTTAGTGGAACACTGCCTCCAATTCTGGGAGCAATATAGCCATCATGACTAGTAGGCAATGTATAGCCTTAGCTTGTCCAGTCCCCCCTTTAAAACCACCCAAGTCAGCAGCAATCACTATACCTTGCGGTCAAGAAGTGTGCCTTTCTCTGTCCCGAAGCTCCCACCGCTCGGTTTCATTGGATTCTGTTGCTAAAACTCTACATTCTAGTATGAGATTTTCTCCCTGAACACTTTCTCCACAGCATAAGCCACCCTTCTAATCTGCTATTTTCTAAACCGAAAAAGCTCCAGAACATTGTAGCTTTTCCTCAAAGGGAAATTACTCCAGATCTCCCTAAACACTGTGGCAGTCGTTTTCCTGTGCCCTCTCCTCTCCCCCCACCTCAGAGCCCCAGTGTGATTTACAATCATGCACATGTTTTTGGGACTTACCTACTTTTCTTTATGCTATAAAGAACTTAGTAGGACAGCAATGTTTAGTGAATTGGCCACTTAGTTAATGCAAAAAAAAAGGTTGGATCTCTAATTCATCAGCTGAAACTCAGTACAACTAATCTCTTATCAGGTAACAGCCCTGATAATTATGAATCAATGATAATCATAGGATTGTAAAGTTGGGAAGGATACTGCAAGTCTATCTCCCTGCAATGCAGGAATCTCAACTAGAACATACATGACAGACAGCCATCCGACCTCTGCTTTAAAACCTCCCATGAAGGAAGGAAGGAAGGAAGGTGTGTGTCCACCATCTCTCGTGGGAGTCTGTTCCACTGTCGAACAGCTCTTATTCTCAGAAAGCACGTCCTGATGCTGACTCGGAATCTCCTTCCTTGTAACTTGACTCCATTTGTGTTCTTCCAGGCACACACCCTTCGAGATACATCAGTCACTGGAGCGGGGGGGGGGGGGAAAGAAACCATTTTCTGAGGCGAACCCTTTGAACCGCCACGATCACAAAAAACCCAGGGCGTGACGTCACCGGCCATGGCACGCCGCCGCCGCGATTTACGAAAGCGATCGCCAAAATGGCGGCCACTTAAGGCAGGCAATCCAGCGAACCTTGCCCGAACGCACCACGCCGGCGCGGGCCCTGTTGCTAAGCAACGTCACCGGGCCGGGCGGAAGAAGGGAAGGCGGGCGCCGCGAACTTACGCAGTGGCGTCATCAGCGGAAGCTGGTGGGGGACGGGTTGGTTGCCGCTTTGTCGAAGCAGGTGCCGCGGCTTGTTTTTGGTGAGGCGTTTAAAGGTCTGCGGCGGCTAAGCCCTTTTCAAGGTGCGGGGGGGGGGGGGAGGGGAGGCGGCGGGGCAGGGGGCGTTGAAATGCGGTTAATACGGGGAAGCAGCGCAATGCGTCATGGGAGAGCGCGGGGCCTAGTGGAGGAGGGGAAGGGTCGGCCCTGTCCTCTGCGGTTGTGGGGCGCGTGATACTCCGCTTAGGGCCAGTGAGGGGAGACAAGGGGCAGCCTGGCTGTGTCGGTGGGTCAGTTTAGGCGGGTAGGTCGCCTAATCCAAGGTCCCCTGGTGGGAGGGGGAAGCAGAAGGTATTATATTTGAATGTGTGGGGGTGTCATTGGGTTTCAGGGGCGCCCCAGGGGGCGAGCTGGTTTCTCCCATGGGTACCTTTGGAGAGGAGGAGGCGGAGGAGAGGGATCTGTCCAGAACCTGTGGAGACGTTTAAGAGTGTAGGGAGGAGGCCGGTTTCATGCTGGGAGTGATACCTGGGGCGTTGCCTTCTTGTGGGCAGGCGGCGCTGGATGGATAAGATGATGGGATGGTGATGGAGGAGCCATTTAATAACCCATTTGTTTCTGAGAAGTAGATGTCTCCTGCTGTTTCTCATCTGTTCCCTCTTTGGGGAGGGATGGGGGTTGCTGTTCATGTTTTAATGTGGGGTGACAGCAGCTTCCTGGCTTTGTGTTAGGTATAAGAAGAGGGAAGGCACATTCCTGCTCACCAAGGGGGTGAAATAAAGAGAAATTGCCCCAGTTTTGATGGGGTTGAGTGAACATGGGCTCTGGCACACAGCGAGTAGATGCATTAAAGTCAGTTACAAGAATGTAACTCCTCCTTTATGGAGAGTTCTGCAAAGGGGAAGGAATGTATTTCACTTTAAAAAAAAATGAGGTGGGGGAGATCAAGGGACAATAAATTGAAATGGGGATTCTAGTCTTAAGGATTCTTTAGATGCCTGTCATCCAGCACTTATTAATTTTATTAATGCTATCCTTCTGAGGTGAAAGCATGTGATCGAGCATGACATTTGATTCGGTTGCTGCACCTTAGCTTGTATAAAATAATAATTGCAACTTTTCTTGGAGTTGGGCCTTACAAATTTGTCAGGCATTTGGGCAGATAAGCTCAAAGTTCAGTCATACTGCTGCTGTGGTGCCCTTGCAATGCCCCCATCTCTTGTTGAGTGGCTTATTGGAGTAAGATGCCAGAGTTAATTTGTAGTTTATTTTTTGGAAAGGCTCCTAGTCTCAGTAATTGTTAGCATTCAGCATGGATAATGTGTGTTGCTTTTTAACTCTTGCTGCTCAGCCATCAGTGAGCAGTAGCGTCCGTGCATTATTTTCATTGAATTAGTTATGTCAGAGCTTTCAAAACTTTTCATGTTGGTGACACACTTTTTAGACATACATCATTTCACAACACAGTAATTCAGTTTTACTAGCAAACTGGAGATTAAACTAACCCCTTTCCAGCCCTGGTTGGAGTGTGGGGACCGTTTGCACAACACACCTACACACTGCAACAGACACACAGTTTGGAAAGCTCTGATCTATACTATATTATAGCAAGCTATATTTTCACATGTATTTCCCAAGTACCTCCCTCTTTTGTCCACTGATCAAAAACCAAGTGGACAGTAGCAACACCATTCCAATCATTGATGCATTAAATGCTTACAGCATCAGTAGCAAGCAAGACAAAAGTATGGATAAATCTTTACGTAGTGTTTTGCCTCAACTGTTTGAAAAAGACTTTACAAGCAGAACAAAAAATGATTCACTTTTTAAAAAAATCTTCATTTATATGTTAATAAATTGAAGTATTTCTGGACTCTGATTAAGCCCATATCATTTTGATGTGGCATTTCTTATGTCTCAAGCCTGACATTAGTGGTTCACTTTCTGTTTTATCAGCATGACTGAGGAGACTGCAAAACCAACCAGACTTTACTTTCACTGGATAATCCCTGTGGACTATGACATCCGGATGTTCTCCCATCCCTTAGTGAAAATAAGCTCAATCCCTATGCGACCAGCTAAATCTGCTGCAGTGCTATGTAACAGTTTTTCCCTGGAGATGGCTGTCAGCTGATAGGCTGCTGCTTGTGTTTCTGGGGCAGCAGCTTGCAGAGGTGCCACATGATGGGCAGCTGGTCATGAAGCATTAGCTGGAACTGAGAGGTGAAATTCAGAGGCAACAGAATTTTTGAGTGCTGCATAGTAGGGGTTAGTTGTGTGTGGCGCATAAAAATGAGACACCATGGAATAGGCTTTCCTTTTTTACAATTCTTAAATAATATTTTCAGAATTTTTATGCTCTTCTCTTAATTCATTTTGAGGTGTTCCAGTCCTAGTTTTCAATCTCCGTGAGAGAGATATACAATATATGCCTTCCATGTACCCCAAAAGGTAGATAACAGAATTGATACCTTTCTGGTGAGTCTTACATTTATCCTCCTTTTTCTTTCTCTTAAAGGCAAAAGGATTCTCACCCTAGTTTCCCCGGCTCTTCTCTCTCACTATGGGGGAGCTCTTCCGGAGTGAAGAAATGACCCTTGCGCAACTTTTCCTTCAGTCTGAAGCAGCCTATTGCTGTGTCAGTGAACTGGGAGAACTTGGGAAGGTCCAGTTTCGAGATGTATGTATCTGGCCCTGTTGGTCCACACAATTTATTGTGTTGTTGTTTGTGACAACTTTTACCTATGCTCAAGGATTCCCCCCCCCCCCCATACTAGGATATAACTGAAGCATCTTTAGATTCTGTGAAGGTATTAACTATCAATGTTGCTGCCTTTTGTTGTGAATGATTGTTCTGTGCCCTACAATGATCAAGTACTCAATTTCATGCTTGTCTCCATCATAAGGTCCTAGTACAGGTTACAGCAATTTAAAAATAAAATATTAGAAACAGTGTGAAACAAATTACAATCACAAGAATAGAATGGGGTCCTGAAAAGATATCTCAAATGTTAAAAGCCAGGCGAAAGAGGTACGTCTGCAGCATACAACAGAAATCATACAGTAAAGGTGCCAGGTGTACCACTGTAGATAGATAGTTTTATAACAAAGGGGCTGCTGCAGAGAATGCTTTCTCCTGTGCTGCCACTGCTCTCTGAACTTCTAAGGGTGGTGGAACTAACAAATGGGCTCTTTATAGATCTTTTATTGATCAGGTAGCAATCCTTTGCATTTTTTCTTTGAACAGTTAAAATGTTCATGAGCTTTCTGTGACATCACACCAATATAGTTTATGGTACAGAAAGGTTTGGAGATGAGCAACAACTGGTTTTCAGTCACTGCACACATGTAATAGAAATTATGTTTTGTTCTTATTGACAGCTAAACCCTGATGTGAATGTGTTCCAGCGTAAATTTGTCAATGAAGTCCGGAGGTGTGAAGAGATGGACAGGAAACTTAGTATGTCATTGCTTTCTCTTGCATGTGCATAGGCAAATTTTGCTCTCCAGATGGTTTGGGACTACAATTCCCATCATTCCTGACCACTGTTCCTGTTAGCTAGGGATGATGGGAGTTGTAGTCCCAAAACATCTGGAGGGCTGAGTTTGCCTATGCCTGGCATAGGCTGATGGGGCTAAATCAGTCTGGGATCCTTTAAACCTCTCCCCAAATTTCTGTGGCTATGCTAAATAATCCGCAAATTGTACATTGTTGCAGAAATTAGAACAGGATCCAAATCACAAGAATATGATATACAATGTGACATGATAGTTAGCAGCATAACAGATAAAATAGAAGGAAAATAGATTCCAATAGCAGCTAGCAAAAGTATAAGATGTCCTTGTTGTGTGGAAATAAACCCATAAGGTCAAAATTCCTTAGTATAGGACATGTGATTATCTAGTCTTCATGCAATTGTTACTTATTAAGGCATGCTGCATCCATTCTACTATCATGAAATCAGAACAAAAAAATTATATGGTAGTAATCTACTTTCTTTGACCTGTGATTTTTAAACTATCATTTTGTAGATTATTTAAATGAGAAGAGATGTTCATAGTGGAGGTGTTTGTGTGGTCTGGTGGAATGGGGCATCAGACGATCCCTTGCACAAGGGAGGTATGCAGATCCATGAGGCCTTCTCTCACGTATATGATATTACATGCTCTTCTTAAATCATCCCCTCATTACAGTTCTCCCCCTTTTTAGGGTTTGTGGAAAAGGAGATTAAGAAGGCCAACATTCCCATCACAGACACCGGCGAGAATCCAGAGGTGCCATTCCCCCGAGACATGATTGATTTGGAGGTAAATAACACTGTGGCTTGTAAAATCATAGCACCTTGGGGTTTTGCAAGGCTTATTTCTCTTGATACAGGGCTGTGAAAAGTGAAATATTGAGTGGGAAAATCAGATTGCAGAGGAAATAGCTAGAACTGGATGCTGAATAGAGTTTTACAGAAAGGTCTGGGGGAATACCCTGACATATTTTCCTGGTTTGTTAACCATGGTTCAGCCAGAGTTCCTTAGTCCAGACATTAACAAAGAACACTGGTTTAATACTAGCCACGGTCTTTGTTCTGAAGGTGATGCACAATAGGGGATGAGGGAATAAAGTGTTTTGCTCCAGCATTTGTTCATGACTTCATAAGCAATCATTCAAACGACCTTGATGGGAGCCCAGCTTTTATAGTTCTCTAGTTTTCCAATAAAGGGAATCATAAATGCATCAGCCAATGACAGTTTAGTTACTGATTTATATAATTTGTTCAAAGGCATCTCTGGCTGTAAAAGGTAAAAATAATAGTTCTTTAATGTAGAAGATTATCTCTATTATAGCATAGGATTTGAATTTGGCTATAGAGAGATTAAAGGAACTGACAGTTCATACATCGAGGAAAAGATGCGTCTACTACAGCATATTGACAGCTAATAATCAACTCACTTTCATCTTACTTCTCTTTTTTCTGCAGGCAAACTTTGAGAAGATTGAAAATGAGCTCAAAGAGATTAATACCAACCAGGAAGCCCTGAAAAGGAACTTCCTGGAGCTGACGGAATTAAAATTTATACTGCGCAAAACTCAGCAGTTTTTTGATGAGGTCAGAATATCGGATGTTTTTGCTTCTTATGCAGCTGGGCCAGCTCATCACAACCTTCCACTTTTCTTCTTGAGAACGCTTGTTTAAGTTGCAGTTTGGGGCAGCAGTGCCTCCCCTTAATTTCGAGAAACTTCTACAAGTTATTTTCCATCATTCATGCAAACATACGAGCTAGCCACCCCATGGCTTACATTATGTGCAATTGCTAAGTGTTCGTGTCTAGGTAAAATATTTCTCTGACACTTGTCAGAAGGGTGTATAAACCTTTGATCATGTAGAGCCCCTGAAAGATTCCTGGGGGCATGATGGAAAAGGGCTTGGAAAGCAGAGCACCTATCCAGATTTCCAGTTGCTAGGATCAAAGTTTCAGTAATAAGGAAAACTGAATGCTAGGATATTTCCAGCCTCATTTCTGTTAGCTAGACAAGAAAGAAAAGTATGGATGCACAGTGATCTGTCTCCCTCTTTTGAATAGCACAATGTTAGAACAGGTCAACAAGAGGTTTGCACAATCTGAGCCTTACCTAGGTGTCAGGCTGGGAGTCCCTGATGTGTTTCAGACTTGCTGCTCATGCCCTTCAGATTTCTAGGCATCTGGACAGCCAGTTGGCTAGGATTTTTCTAGTCCTGTTAGTCATTTAGGAAGGGTAGTAGAGAAAGTGGCAGAAGTTAAAAAATCTGGATCAGCAACTATTTTTGACACATCATTAAATGAATGTCACTAGCAAATCCAAACAAATGCTTTAGAAAAGTCTGTTCTTCCAGGTGGTGATATGATGGCACTGAACACATTTAGATTTATGTTCCCTAGACTGTAGAGTTATGGACTCCATTAAGAGGCTTTTTGCAACCATGATATGTCATGTTCAACTTGGATAGTTGGAGCCCTGGTAAAGGCCTGAAACCTGTGGTCCAGTAGTGCTACCCTCCCTCTAATTCAACACTCAGAGAAAAATGGATTTGTTAGGTAAAGAAAATGGGATCTTGCTTTCCTTCTTTGAAAAACGACAAGTTTTTTGCTGCCTCTGCTCTTGCTTTGTGGATGATAATGTGGGTGCTTGGGGAATATGATCAATAATGGGTCTAAGCTCCTTGTCTTCAAATGTTGAAAAACAGTTTGTAAGCTGTGGTCGGTTGGGGTGGTGCCTCCTGGACACACACACACACACACACACACACGAGTTGTGCTTTGGGTTTTGCAGCTGCCATCTAAGTGTGGAATTTGGTATTGAATGTGACATTCAGCATCCTGAGAATCTTGGCTTGTGTATATTTTAAACTGAGTGTCTGCCTGTTAAGGGTGCCAAGGTAGGATTGAAGGCAGTGTCTGGTGAAATCTCAGAATGTTGAGAGTAAATTGCACAGGATAAGCAAATATATAAGCAAAAATTTGCTTTTTTCTCAGGAGCATCGATGGCCATAACCTAGCTTAATTACAAATGTGGCCTCTGGTAAAAATTAATTGCTGACCACGGTTATAGGGCCTTTCTAACGTTTCTGATATGATCCTTTGCTGTTAACCATCCACCTAGCACTAAGGCAGGGGGGCTGCATGGACAGCTTGTTCCGTCTGAGGTGCAATGCTCAAATGGTTCTCAAGAAATACTTGAAGCAGCTGGAGCACTTAGAAATGTGACAGCTAGGATTAAGTGGATATATGCTCAACTTCCGCCTTTGAAATAAAAATGAAGTTCCTGACCCTTCACAGTTGTGGAAAAACACTTGAACATGTAGTGTTTGGGGAAGCATCCAATCTTGGTGCAACAAGTGCTGGTTAATTTTACTTTGGCTCGGCAACCTGCATCTATGTGTGTAAATGTTGAGCTTTGTGTGTTGTTTGATGGCCTACTTAAGTATCATACCTGCTGAAGAGCAACCTTATATTGGACTGCACAACACCAGCTACCTGACATTGAGTTTAGGTAAGTTATGTGATGATTTTGATTTTTGCCCTTTACCACAGCTGAGCTTTTTTTGCAGTGCATTGTCCAGCAAATGTTTTTTCCAAGTTTTCCCACTTGGGCATTGCTGGAATTGCAGTTCTTCCAATTGCTTACTTGTACTAAATACATAGCGTAAATGTGAACATTTACAGCAGGATCACATGATGGTGAGCATCTTCATATAAAAGAACAATCCCTTCTAAGCAGCACGCCTGTTTTCTGCATACAGGATATTTTGTGTGGTGGAACATCCCATCACTGGAACTCCACCTGTGGTCTGAAGTGGTACATTCCAGACACAGGTTTGGCCACGTCTTATGCTGCTTAAGAGAGCTAGGCCTTCACAGCTTTTCAGCTTCAAAATCTAAACAGGGTATAATGAATGGTAGTGCTTGCTGAATGGTGCAGTTGCCTCTACAAAGTCTCTTTTTAATGTTTTTAGGATTGGGGACCCATCTGAGCAACTGTTTAGACTAAGCAGGCCACGGTGAATAGTATGTACTGTGTAACTTTCCACTGAAATGTAGTTTCCTCAGAGTCATGAGTTGCTTCATGTTTGTTCTTTGAAAGAGCTTCACATAAATAGATGATGGTCCTGTCAGTGATTCAAATTTAGGCAGCGGTTTTTAAGGTGGCACAACAGAGCTGTTGCTTAATCATCATCTTTTTTTCTAAACCACTGAGAAACTTGCTGCTGCAGTTCAACATTTGAAGACTTTGTAAAACTTTGGGGGAGTTTGTGAAATATTCATAACTTGACAGCAAGAAATGGTTTGCGAGGCAAGTCTTTGATCTGTGGACCCTGAATTCAGCTGTGGGAGCTGCAGGAGGGAAGATGGGGCCCGACAATTAACGAATGGGACCACAATGCCAGCGAAGCCATTTCTTGCCTATGAAAAAGGACGCAATGGTTTTGATTCTGCTAAAATGGTGATTCTTTTCTCGGTCTTCATATTTTTGCTTTGTGAAGAACAGTAAGAACTGGAGAAATATCTCTGGATCTATTAACCATAAGTGCCCCAGAGTAGACTGGAAGAAGACTGGAAAAGTAATGGTTAATGGCATGCAGTTTCCATCTCTTTCCTCTGGTTTCTTTCTTTTCTGTCATCATCTTCAACCCTTAGTTCTCATTCTCCATCTGTCATCTGTTCCTCCTTTTGGTGGTCCCTGCTGCAGTTGTTGCAGACTGAAAACTGTATCTGTGTTTACTCTTGTCATTCACTCTAGGGCTTGTGTGTGTGTGATGTTTTGTATATCCATTGCAGAAAGACCTTGAGCTGCACACCCTGGACAACAGCTAAAGTATTTATAGAGTGCCTCTCATATTAAAAAAAAATACTAAGGTGGTGTAAAAGTAATACGCAAGTACAATAAAACATAAAATGCCATAAAAAGGATGCTCTTGTAGGAAAGCTTTCTGATTGTGCATTTCTTCTTCATGTTGTGGGATGGTTGCTGCTTGTTGGTATGAGAGATGTTGATACAATTCAATCCTCTTTAGCAGGAACTATCACTGGGTCTGAGCTTGGCCCTCCCAAACAACAAACGAAAGCTAAGGCATTGTCATCAAATTGATGGCGGAAGTGGCACAAGGTTTGAAGCAAGTCTCTACCTCCATGCCCCTTGCTGACTTCCATTTTCCCTCCTTCGCATGGGGAGGCTCCCTGTAACATAATTTGAGGACTTGTACAATAGAAATAAACATACTTGCAAATGCAGTTCAAGATCTTTCGCTTTAAAAAAAACCCCAGCCATTTGTGTTCTCCATGTACGTATGTTGGAGGAGCTGTGTTTTATAGAGTATGCTGGCATTTTATTTCCTGCTTTCTTTGTTGCATTCCTTGAACAGTCAGGCAGGGGACTTCAGCATGGTGGTAGGCACAACGAGGGGAGATTTAGGAGGAAGCAAAGAGGCCTTGAAAGCAAATTATCTTTTGTGAAACGGTATCATGAATAGGAGAGTTGAAAATGGAAGAATTAAGGCTAGTTCACCTGATACTGTTTCTGCCAGGATATCATGTGAATCCTGCCTATGCATTTCTTACATGGGACATACCTACACATCTGTTTTGCTACATGCAGAATGAAATAGATAGGGGAAGATATCACCCTAGTCTCTCACTCTAGACTCTTAATGGGCAGAGCTAAGGTGGATAGTACTTCCTCAGGCTGCCCACAGCTGTGACCCATTCAGCTGTCCTCTCCACACCCGGTTCCAGGTACAGCAAGTTTGTTGAGTTTCCCAGGAGGTCCAAACGATGGGGAACAGGGGGTCCCTCCACTCACAGCTCTTTCTTCACTCTCTGTCCTCTCCTCCTTAAAGTATTGTAACTGTGGATTGGATGGGGAACCTGTGGCCCTTCAGATGGTGTTGGACTCTCATCAGCCCAAGTCAGCATGGTCAGTGGGCATGGATGATGAGAGTTGTCATCCAATATCATCAGGAGAGGTCACAAGTTCAACAGTCCTGCTATAGATTGGAGAAGGAATTGGAAGACCAGGGGAGCATATTTCAGCACACTCCCACCTTATTACCCTGTTGCCGAAAGCTTGTGCTTTTTACAATTTCAGGGATATTTTAGGAGCCCCTTTGTGTTCTGAATAGCAAATCAGTCTGCCTGTGCTGCTGGACTGTGGTCTGTACTCATGGCCAGTTGCTTGGTCTGATATGTGTGTCTTCAGATTCTCATGCCCTTCATTTGCAGGAGCCCCTTGCATGCGTGTTGGAAGGTGATGTCTTATTTTAAAGCTACATCTGCTTCTTTTCTCCCAAGTGTTTTCTTTACCGTATGGGCTGTGTCAAGGTGGAAATGATTTTGACTGTTTTGTCATGTTAATGCTGCCTCTGAGGGTGTAGCATCAACATCCTTCCTGAGCTATATCATGAGCGCTTGCGCAAGTTAAGTTTCCATTAAATCATAGCCAGCAGGTTACAGGGGGAAATGATTAAGTCGTGAATTCCAGCTGAAAAGATGAAGAGCTAAAAAGATGTTTTAGGGGAAACAATTCATAAAAGAAATTAAATAATAAACAAATGTGTACATGCATGCTTTGTTTGAAATAAAGCATGCTGGGGGAAAAGGGTGTCAAAATTCCCTTTTGTGGGGTTCACCCAAGGTGCAGAAGTAGCAAGTTATTTGCATTTGGAGGATATAAAATTATCTTGTTCCTCTTCAGATCTTTTTGCAAGGTCAATCTGGTCAAATAAATTGGGGCTGTGTATATTCTGTACAAGCACAGAACTTGGTATAAGACAAGATTATGCTGTAACTTTAAAACCTGGCTTCTTGATCATATTGAAATAAAAAGAAATAACAAAAGCCCTTTTCTAGCCATTATGGCAGAGTATTCTTGGAAGTGTGTGGGCGAACCCTGCTGAAATCTCGGAAGCCAGTGAGGATTGCTAATGAGATTTCTATTATTTGTAGCTGGGTCCTCCATGTTCTTTGCCACGTACAGCTAGCAAAAGCAGAATAAATTGGACAGAGCAATCACATTTCATAATAAATCATTCATAATAGGATATTACGATGATTTGCCTAAGTTCTGATTCAGCTTGCAGAATTCTGGTTCAAATTTTTAGGCCCTGGTGTTGGGTATAAGCACCCTAAAATCCACATATTTCTAAAAGCGATCTTAAATCTTTTTTAGTATTTAAACTTTTGTATGTTTTAAAGTAGGGTTTAAATTTTTATTGACTTTACTGTTTCATCTTTCATAAACTGCTTTGAGGTTTCTTTTTTCCAATCAAGCAGTATATACATTTTATTAAATAAGTAAGTAAATAAAGCAAAGGTTTAGACCCCTCTGGTCATGAAACTAGGCAGGAAAAATACATAGGAAATGCCTGCTGAAATCACAGAAAATGGAATAGGGGCTGGGAGGCTTTCCAGGACTGAGCTTCAGTGCCCTACATAACTTTTGCTATTCCCCATTAGTAACAGAAGCAGAATAAATTACAGTATAAGTAGGTAGGCGCTATAGTTTGCTTAATCATAACCCACTGACACCTAACTTTGTTTAGTGTAGAACATGGTTTGCTTTATGGCAGAATTTTAATATTTTGTTATCTTTTCCCTAAGGTTCATAGTATACATAGCCCAGTGTATATAGCAGTGTTTCCCAAACTTGAGTCTCCAGTTGGACTACAATTCCCATCATCCCCAACCACTGGTCCAGCTAGGTAGGGTGATGGGAATTGTAGTCCAACAAGAGCTGGAGACCCAAGTTTGAGGAAGCTGGTATATACCATCCAGTTCTTGGCCAAGACAACCTCTTGCCTTTCTTCCAACTTCTATGTACATGTTTGCCTCTCTCTATAGAGCCTGGAGCATCTTTGCTGAGGCTGATAGCATGCACTAGAGTACAGAGCAGCTGCATAGTGGTTGCATGGTGGCATTTAAAGGGGGGGGAGGGGAGACTCCCTTTTCAAAACTCTGCAGAGGCTTGAATGAGGGATTGCCCGTTTCCCACCATATTTCTTTGGAGCTTAACTTGCAGTTTTTATGCCCAGCTTGGAAGGTCTGTGTTTCGCAAGCATCATGTCGCTCTCCCTCTGTTGGCTTTGTGGAGATGCCTTGCTCACCTTTTCTTCACATCCTCCTAGAGCCTTCTCTTCTTTCATTTTTTCCTCCTTTGGTATTTCTTTGCTTCTCTCCATCCATCTCCTGGTTCCTCATCCCCCTGCATGCCACTAACTAGTTTCATTAGATGTTAATTGATTTGTGAATTCAGGCTGAATTGCATCATCAGCAGATGGCGGATCCCGACCTGTTGGAGGAGTCTTCGTCTCTGCTGGAGCCGAGTGAACTGGGAAGAGGAACCCCGCTACGGTTAGGGTATGTGCAACTTTCACTTTTCAGCAGCATCGGTTGTGTTCTGTAGGATCTCTTCTGCGCATCAGTCATGATTGGTTAAGGCCGTAGGACTTGGGTTTGCATTCTTCCATACTATTCTTGATTCCTTGGAGGAGAGCAAGCTATTTCTTGGTGTTCATATTATTTAGCTGAATCTGAATTAAGTTGCTCAGTATTAGATCTGATTGAACAGGATGCATCTCGTGCCAGATTGTTGACAGAAAAGCAGTTAACTGACAGCAGTTCCACTTTTATGTTTTTGGAAATGTAAAGAACCGAATAAATATTGGCCCCAGGCTGTGCAGATAATATAGAATTTCTGTAGCTTATCAGTTTTCACTCTATCTCCTTGTAGTGCTGCTTTGATATTTGGATAGCCTTGACAGCTGCTATGGATGCCTTTTATGTGCACCAACAATTGATAAACAGAGTTCTAGATTTACACAATAGTGGATTTTGTTCAGATTCTGAAAGGCTGACATGGAAATAATGATTTTCAGTTAAAGATCTACTAAATTTGTCCTCCTCTTAGCATGCAAAATTCAGGCAAAATGACAATCCTATGTGTTTTTCTGTCTGCATGAATTTTGTTCAGCTTCCATTCTCATGTTTGATTTCATGTAGTATTGTACTTGATACTCACTTGTTTTATTTTCTGTGGTGCATCTTAGTTTTTTTATATAATTGCTTAATCATTGTTAAATGGACCATTTTAACAAATAGTGTCCTGCAGCAAATTTCCACCTCTTTGAGAATGTAACTTCTTTAGGTCTTATTTCTATAACATTTGCTAATTTTTGCCTCATCTCAGATTTTAATGCCAATCACGCTTTGAACTAACTATCTAGAACCCATAATGGTTTGAGGTTCCGAACGTACAGCAGGTATACTATGTGGTGTGTAGAGTGCTTGGCTGCTTTTGTTTTTCCTTTGTCTCAACACTCAGTGCCATAAGATTATGCCTCTCTCCTTGGTGTAGCAGTCTTTGGGAATAGACTGTGACCTATAGCTGGTCAATTCAGACACCACATCGCATATCATGATTCACAAATCCACCTCAAAGCACGGTTCCTCATCCTGTTTTGCTGGTCAATTATGAAACAAGGGTTGCCAGTTTATATGTCATGCCAAACCATAGTTCTGCTTCCTTAGCCACAGTGTGTCAAGCCTTTTTATAGGCACAGCACAAAAGAGCAAAAGTGGCTTCATAATCATAATCATAATAATGCTCCCAACAGAATATTAAAAATAGAATCAAACATTAAAAACTTTCCAAAACAGGGCTGCCTTCAGATGTTTTCTAAAAGTCAGGTAGTTCTTAATGCTGGAAGAAACAGAGTTTGAATCCTACCTCCTTCTTTTTTTTTTTTTTACTAAAATTGCATAGACGGTGATTGTTTCCCTTTCACATTCACCAAACCGTTCATGTTGGGTCCCTCTCTTGCTTTCTGTTGCCTTTACAGTATCTGTCTGTGTGTCTTCCAGGCCCTGCACTGAACAGAAAATTGCCGAATGCATATTAATTTCTTTTATTTTTGTGTGACTTCCATTGTGTTCAGATTTGTGGCTGGTGTGATCAATCGTGAGCGGATCCCTACCTTTGAGCGGATGCTGTGGAGGGTGTGTCGTGGAAATGTCTTCTTGCGTCAGGCTGAAATTGAAAATCCGCTGGAGGACCCTGTGACGGTATAAGGACTGCTTTTGCAGCCGCAGGCTGCTGTGGGTTGTCGAGATGAAAGCTTGCAGCCTAACTTCTTACAGTGTGTTCTTCTTAACAAAAGCTTGACTTCTGTTGTGGATCAGGGGGAAATCATATTTTAATTGGATCTGAAATACAACTTCCTGCTTGCTTTGAAGCCATTTGATAATGCCCTCATTATGTGGAGGTGTAGGATCGTGAAATTTTAAAAGTGGTCTTTTCTTTTGACAGCTTAACAATTCACTTATAGAAGTTACCTTTTATCTCAGTACCCTCAAATACATCCTCAAAAGAGTTTTATGTCAATATCCTTAAAAAGATATTCTCAGTTTAAGTTTTGACTATGTATGGTTTTAGTCCACTAAAGAAGAACATTAAGCTAGATGAATGAGCTCAAAAACCAAATGCTCTCTAAATATTGGATAGACTTGATTTAAGTACATGTTTGCTATGTCGGTGTGCTATAATAATTAAATTTGTCACATGTTTTAAAATGTAAACAAAACGGATCCTGAAACACACTGTTAAATGACACAGATGGATCTGTTTTTGTTAACTTAAACAACTAACAGTATCAACAGGGTTAGTAGTGAGGACAAATAATGGTACCCAGCCAGGTGGGCGGGGTAGAAATAAAAAATTAATTATTATTATTATTATACGAGGTAGTAAGTTGTATGGAGCTTGAGTACTGCTAGCTACTCTAGGGGTTACCCTAAGTCTTGGGAAATGCTTCCAGGCAGGCTTGACTCTTGGGTGTCTTGTTTGAGAAACCAAACACCAGTTACAATGAAGGTGAAATTAGGATTTGTGAAAAGTTCAGATGGGTGCGTGAGAGGCAGAAAAGAGGTCTCTCTTCCCTCCACAACACAGTCCCTAGTCAAGGTTTATTTTGTTCCTACCACCTGTCTACTAATGTCCAAGATAAGCAAATCTTTTCATTTTCCCTTCATTTGCATGTCTGTATATGCTGCAGGAATCAGCTGTTTGTGGGGTGGGATATATATTTTTAAAGCACAGTCCCAGCTTAGGATTCAGAATGTCTTTGTCTTAGAGAAGGCAGTCGGAATCATAGCAATCAGCTGCCTTCATCCTTAGCAGAGGAAAGTGTAACGGACAACAAGGTTGCACCCACCCAATGCCCCTATTCTCATCAAGGCTGCACAAAAGTTTCCTAATGGAGGTAGCCCGGTGTCTTGTTCTTGAACAAATGCAGGAAGGGGGGAAGTCGCTATCTGAGCCCAGCCAGCTGCCTGAAGAATGCACTGCTGGCCTCCCCGGAGAGTTCAAGGGTTTGGACTCTAAAGTCCACCGCATACATCAGTTCCTTTCCATTCACTCCTTTTCCTTCTGCTTGTTTACTGCAGATCACATCCTTGTTCAGCTGCTAGGCTTATTTGCCTGGGTTCTCTGGTTACATTGCAATTCCTCTTTATACCAGCCAAACTTAATTAGATAGGGTTATTAATCTCTGCTTCTCCTCCTCCCCTGCCCCCTCAATTATTCTGCAAAAGCACAATGAGGTTACTCGATAGCCTCTCCCTGGAACATGTATGGGAGCTTGCAGGGTCTGAGGTGGAACTGGATACATTTTGAAAGGCTCCCTAATGGTACAGATGTTGGCAGGCTGCTGGGTGTGTGTGTGTAGTTGAGACCCAGGAAATGGCTCCATATTAGCCTAACCCCAGAAGCTTATTCCGCTGTTTAATGGCTTCTCCCTGCGTTGGTTCCCCCCCCTCTCTTCTAGGGGGACTATGTGCACAAGTCGGTGTTCATTATTTTCTTCCAAGGTGACCAGCTGAAAAACCGAGTCAAGAAGATCTGTGAAGGGTAAGCAAGTTGGAAATACGGGAGGTTCTTGGAGTTCAAGCAGCTCATTCCAAATTCATGGAGAGCTGGCTTTCAAGTGGTGAGCACTCCATCATATTAGCTGTGTTGTCACTTTGTCACTGAGCAGACTGTGTGTCTTTCAGATTCCGGGCTTCTCTCTACCCCTGTCCAGAAACTCCACAGGAAAGGAAGGAAATGGCTGCTGGAGTCAACACCAGGATCGATGACCTTCAGATGGTATGAATGATGCGGGGGTGGGGAATGATCAGTTTTCCCCCCTTGGTGCTCCTCCTGAGCTCTGAATTGTTCTCTGTTGTGGTTGGTTTGCTACCCTCAGGGAAGTTTATCTTCAATTATATACTCTAATAGGGGGTGTGGTGTTCATTGATCTAAGTGGACAGATAATTTGGCTGTGAAAGCTAATTGCCAGGTGTCCCTAGAATCAGGTGTTGGTTCTGGTCCAAACCCACTCCCTCCTAAGGCTATAACTATTTTCTTAATTAAGTATTTTTAGGCCATATCTCAGGGTAGACACCCTCACAAGGCTGCTTACAATGGTAAACAATAATTAAAATAGATAAAATAAAAACAACTATTTAAGGAGCTCCAGGTAATAGTATACATGATTCAAAATAATTTCAATTTCAGCACTGTAATACCACCAACAGGAAAAAATCAAGGTGGTATAGATAGTTTTTAAAAATCCTGCATAAAAGCGTTAATACCTATCTTAGTGGGTAAAAAATGCATAGAGGTGAATAGCCACTGAAAATGCTATTGTGTTCCTGCCCAACCTACTTGATCTCAATACACAGGCAAGATCATGTGGATGAAGAAGGTCCTTTAGGTAACCTGGTCCCAATACTTTCCCAGTGTACCTTGTGACACCTGACTAAGCTTCCCTGAATGAGACATCCTTTATTTCAATCTGCTTCCCTGGCTGGGTATGCAACTTTGGTAGCCTTTGTAGACTATCTCCTCCTGGGAATTGGCAGGGCGAATTTCTACTTGCTGATTCTCTTAGACCTTGGAGGTTTTTGGCACTGTAAGCTACCACATCTCATTACTTGATTTGGAGCTTCTAGTGGGCGTTCAATGCCAGCCTTGAGTTGCTTTTGGTTTCTCTGGATGATTTCAGAAAGTAACCTTCGAAGAATGCCAAGCCATCTGCTTACTGGGTATTTTGCATTCAGGGGCTGCATTTGTCTCTAGCCATTAACTCTACTGGCTAGCTTCTTGGCCCAATTCAAGGAGCTAACTTAACCTGAGATATCCTAGTCTTGCGGAGTCCCTCTTCTGCCTCGACATATTTTTCTTTAGCAAAGGCCCTACTGAAGATCCTGACATAGTACGTACTGGCATAGTACGTTGGGCTCACCATTGCCCTGAGGCAATGGGCTGCACTTCTTGTGGAGGTAACAAATGCAGCTCTGTTTAGCCCCCTGTAAAGCACTAATTGTGGTCATTTGTTGGTTTTTGGGTACTGTCAGAAGTTGGCCTTGCTATAGCTTCCAGAGTGGTTATATTGTTTTAGTCTTTTTAATAGACTTATTGTGTCTATATGGTCATTTTTCAGATGTAAAGTTTTGAAGCAATCTGATCTTTTTCACAAGAAATCTGCCAAAGTTAAGAAACTCCCCACGCAGTCTCTCTCCCCGCCCCCCATACTGCATTTTTTCTACCAAATGCCAGCAGAGGTGGGGCAGGGGTGAACATTCTCTTACTGGGAATGCAAGCAATTTGTTCTTTTGGCATACTCGGCAGGGATGCTGTGGAATATGTAGCATATGTAACTGCAACAACATGGTTGGAATTGCAGAGCTCGTGAGCAGGGGTGGTCCTGTCCACCCCCATTTTTCAGTCTGCCTCACCACTGCGTAGTTATCATTCCCTCCCTCTGCCTTCAGCTAAACATCTTGTTGTTCTTGGGCTGGAAGGGATTTCTGGGATTGTACCATGGAGGCATGGACATGGTTGTCTGCTGTACAACAAAAAACATCTGGGGGAGGCGGGGGGGGGAGATATAAAGTTTGTAGCCTGTATGGCTGCAAAAATAGGATCTGAAAATATGTGAAGTCTCAAGCTGGAGTGGGTTAAGTAAAATTTCCATAGATGATAGGGTAGAGAATGATGAATGCCCCATTTGAGTCTCATCTTTCCTTGGTTAATCGAAAGCAGAATAAACATTGCATGTTAAGACTATGGGTAATTGCATTTATTTTAATTGGAGCACGTAATTCCCTGTTCTCTGGATGCAAAATCCGTAGTATGCACAACTACAGTCTTTGTTCCAGGCTTCCTGTATCTTCGGTTACAGCAGAATTCTCAGAATTAGACAGTGTTGGAATGCAGTTCAGCATCTCTTGAGCCTGGCCTTATGTGACACGGTCCCTCTTCCCCTTCAGGTGCTGAACCAAACCGAGGATCACCGACAGAGGGTCCTGCAGGCTGCTGCCAAGAACGTCCGTGTCTGGTTCATAAAGGTGCGCAAGATGAAGGCCATCTACCACACCCTGAACCTCTGCAACATTGATGTGACCCAGAAATGTCTCATTGCCGAAGTCTGGTGTCCCGTTGCTGATCTTGACTCCATCCAGTTCGCTCTCAGGCGGGGCACGGTAAGTACAACTCATACCACTCTGGCTCTACTGCTATGTCCTGAAAACACTGCTGGTGCACACTTCCAGTGAAAGCATCTTTATAGGCAAAACATGGGGGGAATCCCATTGGTCTTGGAAGCAAAATCTGCTGCTTTCCCCAAAAGACTTTTGGTTTTTGGATACAGGTGTCCTGAGTCGAAACAGGACTGCAGAATAGCCGTGGCTAGTTTCGTGTGTGGACACAAAGTACTGCTCTGGCCTTGACAAACGTGCTTCTTCTCCAACCCTGATATTTGTGTGGGTATTTCAGTGGCAATCTATTTCTTCCCCTTTTTGTCTCCACCCTCTAAATGGGAGAAGAGCACAGTGCACTCATTTGAAATCTGTCTGACTTTGAAAACAAATTCGGCCTTTGGCCCAGATTCCTCACTTCTTTCTGAAGGGAAGAGACTCGCCTAGAATTTTTAGCCTATAACAAAAATACACCCACAGCTTGGAATTCCCTTTCTGACTCTGTAGCGTTAGGACAACTGAATTCTTCTAGTTCTGGGCTCATTTGGATGGTGACGAGTAGATCTTTTCCACTGAGTTTTAAAAGCTCGTCTGACGCGCTGTTTGTTTTCACATAATGCACAAGACATTTTAATACATGCACACCTTCCTGCCTTAAGGCACTTGGGAGAGGGACCGGAATACATTAATTGATTTGCTGTTAGAGGCTCAGGAGCTAATCCAATGCGATCTCTCTTGCCTTCGGAAACATGCCTGATCATGTAATTTGCATCCGTCGGAAACAAAATGCAGCTGTGCAGGGAGCCTGCAGAGTGGCAACCTACAAGAGCTTTCTTAACGATTAGGAATAGTGTTGATAAGTTGATCTTGGTTTCTGCTCCACAACAAGCTAATCTCTCTAACCTCCAGTGTGTTTGTGTGTAACAGGAGCACAGCGGATCCACTGTCCCCTCCATCCTGAATAGGATGCAGACCAACCAGACGCCACCCACATACAACAAGACAAACAAGTTCACCGCTGGGTTTCAGAACATCGTAGATGCCTATGGCATTGGAACCTATCGTGAGATCAATCCAGGTAATGGCGTCTGGCCTACTAAAAGCAGCCTTTCCTTCTAGCACCTGATAAATTGTTGAAGAAGCTTGATCTGTTTGTTCTCTCTGGCTTGTGCATCTGCATAACCCTATGTGGAGAGGAACTGATGTTGCTTGGGGTGGGGGAGGGTTGACTCTTAGCAAATATGACTGCAGCATAGATCTCTTCACCACCACCACCACCACCACCCTCAGAAACTAAACAGATTTATGAACATAGTGAACCAAATCCATATAGAACTAAGGAAGCCAAGGAGGCATGTGTCTGGAGGGGAGGCCGCCTCAAACCCCATGTAAACTGCTTCTCAGCTTCCTTCAGAGGGAGAATGGGAAGTATAATGAATAATAAAAAAGACACAAAACTTTACGGCATTTTAAGGTATGCTTGTCAATCTTCTTGAGGCATGTGTAGAATGTGATTAATAAATTAATAAATAAAATAGAAAGGGAGGTATCAGCAGGCTCATGGGAAAGTCGAGATTTGTAAAAGTAGGAAAAATATTTAGGGGATCCCCCTACCCCACAAAAAACATCCCACAGTTAATTAAGGGCTGAGCATGCACAATAGGTACATAATGCCGGCTGGCAGGGTAGAACTGAGAATTGGAAAAGGATGTGGATGGCTGGAACCCTGAATAGGAACACTTCACACTGCAGTATTTTGTTGTAGCTCTCACTTGCCATGTCTAACATTCATTGTTAAATGACATCTCCATGAATTTAGTAAATCCTTTCTTGGGGAAAATAGGCAGTTGTGCTAGTTCATACAGGATACATTAGCATTTGAAAAATAATTAGGTTTGAAATACATTGTCTTATCCCAAGCTAGTTAATTTCCCTTACCTCAGAAGCAGAATTGCTCCTTTGCTAGCTTAACACAGCATCTCCTTCATGAAAACTAAGCAACATCCGTAGAGCAGAAGGACAAGGGTTGGGGGGGGTGGGTTTGGTCAGAGAGAAAGAAGGCTCTGTTAGAGAGGGATCTGAGCACCGAGAAGGGGAAATGAGTGAGCTGATATGTCGGCTTACTTTTTAATCCAATTTAAATGAGTGTGAAGCTCATTTCCTTACACAAGGACTTCTGTGAAATATTGTAAAGCTGGGTGAGTGGTGGCTTTTTTCTTCAGGGCAGCATAGGCTTGTGAAAGAGAGAACGTCTAGTCTTCCAAGTCAGTTGCGCAGAGTTCAGCAGAATGGCCAAGTAGCATCCTACAGCCCTGAGTGGTATGAAAAGAAGACATAGTAGTAGCCTGAGCAGAACAACTGTACTAAGGCTATTTAGTTAGGTGCATATAGCAGTCTACTACGCAGCATAATATTATCCACTTTGATATATCTAAAGATATGGCTGATATTTGCCCAGATTTCAAGTATTCATTGCGTTTGCCGCCCAAACAAATTGCCAGTGAGACAGTGGATTTTCAGAATGCGCTAAGCCAGCTCATATAAGGAGTCCATAGGGCTAGCCGTCCAGAACTGGTCCTGGGATGGCTGCCTCTCCCAAGAGATGGGCTGCGTTGTCCATCATGCACTTACCTTCACTTGCATCCCCCCCAGCTCCATACACTATCATCACCTTCCCGTTCCTGTTTGCTGTGATGTTTGGGGATGTTGGCCACGGAATTCTCATGACGCTGTTTGGTGTGTGGATGGTGATCCGGGAGAGCCGTATCCTGTCACAGAAGAGCGACAACGAGGTATTGACAGCAACCCCCCCCCCCAAAAAAAATTGGGACAGGTTGTGGGGTTGGGAATGAAAGCGAAAGTGAAAGATCAGTCTCCAGCTCC
The DNA here is from genome assembly GCF_964234715.1 of Podarcis melisellensis. Taxonomy (NCBI): domain Eukaryota; kingdom Metazoa; phylum Chordata; class Lepidosauria; order Squamata; family Lacertidae; genus Podarcis; species Podarcis melisellensis. Next base: position 31,679,180 of record NC_138545.1, on the reverse strand, counting down.
TTGTGAAGTATTTGATTCAATCTTCAATATGAAGAATTCATTGTAATCTAGAGAATAGCAAGAATTAGTGAGGTCCTTTCCTGGCAGAGTTGCGACTTTTGCAGCCTTTAATAAGCGTCCAGAGAAAAGCTTCGCATGCTGCCATAAGGCTAGTAAGCTTTGAGAGGTACGAGAATTTGGTCTGGAGAATGGCAGGGGTGCAAATAAGCTTCACTTAATTTAGTCACAACTACTGGGAACTTGTTTGGCATTCAAATTTGAAGAAGAAAGCTTTGCACTTTCTGGGTTTTTTTGTCTCCTTTCCCTGGGCAGAGCAGGCAGGCGTTTTCAGTAAGTCTCTGTCCGTCTGGATCAGACCTGTGGCCCTTCAAGCCCTGGAATAAGGTGGACAGAGATTTCCCTTGTCTTTGGTCACAGTGTCCTTCTCTGAGGGGTGACAGTGATGGGGAGACAACAATGTCTTGATTATGCAACTTGTATTTTTTATCTCTCTCTCTCTCCCCGCCCCACCGCCTCCGCCCCCAAATTCTCCTCCTCTTGTTTACTGGCCAGATGTTCAGCACCATTTTCTGCGGCCGCTACATCATTCTCCTGATGGGTTCTTTCTCCGTTTATACCGGCCTGATCTATAACGACTGCTTCTCAAAGTCTCTCAATATGTTTGGCTCATCCTGGAGCGTCCGGCCAATGTTCCTGAAATCCAACTGGACGTAAGTTGATGAGATGCTCACAAAGGCACAAGGAAGGCCTGTGAAATGCTCACTGTGAGCAGTGTGCTAATGCGGGAGGGGTGGGTGGGAAGAGGAGGACATGGCAGGGATGCAGCAGCACCTCCTGTGTGACTAGCGCATTCTCTGTGTGGAACTAAAGAACCAGAGCTGTTTCCCACCCCGCCTCCCCTGCCCCCCAGCTGTGCCAAAGATGCACTCCACTATAGTGCCTGTGTTGTACTCCTCCAGTCATTCTTTGTTTATAGCTTTCTGCTCTCTTGCCCACAGAGAAGATCTTCTCAAGGAATATCCTAGCCTTCAGCTAAATCCTGCCATTGAGGGTGTCTTCGGCGGGGCATACCCCTTTGGCATAGATCCGGTAAGAGCACCTCCTTGCAGCTACTGTTCACGTGTAGAGTTGTTTGTTTCTTGAACAGCAAGTGTTGATAAGGGTGGTAGAGTTCTGAACTGTGCCACTTCCTCTTAAGTCTCTTTTTGGGCAGCCACCGTGTAAAGAACTCCCTGCATACTGTAAGCTTAGTAAACCAGGGAGGAGGCTGTGCTGAACTGTTCCCCTTCTGATGTTGCTTTATGAAGGGAAGTTTTGAAGTAGGAGAGTATTTTTTAAAAAGACTGAAGCACTAAATTCCTGAATTACTCTAGTACCTCTTTCTATAGAACAGCTCTGTCTCACAAATTAAGTACATAGAAAGCTGCATCATGCAGAGACAGACCATTGGTCAGTCTATATTAGTACTGCCTACACTGACTGGCAGCAGCTCTCCAGGGTTTCAGGCAGGAATTTCCCCTAGCCTTACCTAGAGAAGCTGCGGGTTGAGAACCTGGGACCTTCTGCATGAAAGGCAGATTCACTAGAGTCAAATGTGGCATGTTACTGCTGTGGAACGGAAATGCCCTTGAAGTTACTCACCCCTAAAGTGCAACTTGTGTAGTCTTGACATCAGGGAATATTAGTGGGCAGTAAGGTTGAGACCAAAGTTCACAGTGGGGACAGGCAGGCCTTCAATTATGTGAAGAACACAGGGGAGGGAGATCCACCCAGATCCTTGGAGTATCCTTTACACTCAAAGCCTTTCACAGAAACTGTCTTAAAGTTGTTCCTGTAGCCATGACCACACGGTTAACATTTTTAAAAATAAAAGACACACCACGTCATGCTTGGTCTCAAGGATGCTTTATAAAGTAAAAGAAATGTTCCTTCGGAGAGCAGATTATTTTGGGTGTTACTGAGGATATTATGGGTCTGGGTGTACTTAGCTGTTTCACTGTTTGTCCTCTTCCTTGGTTCTGAACACACTTGGGTCTTTGCACTTTGCACTAGATCTGGAATATCGCCACCAACAAGCTGACCTTCCTCAACTCCTTCAAGATGAAGATGTCTGTCATTCTGGGCATCATCCACATGCTCTTTGGCGTCTCTCTCAGTCTGCTCAATCACATGTGAGTGTGCTCATTTTAGTTTAGTAGTCAGTAGACAGGCTGAGAAGATGCAGGACCATAGAAAGCTGCCTTATACTGAGCCCAGACCTTTGGTGTACCTAGCACAGTATGGTCTGCACTGACTGGCAGCAGCTCTCCAGGGTTGGAGACATATCTCTTGTATCCGTTGATTGAAGGCAGGGTCTTAAATTCCTTCTTTGCATATCTTCTAGCTACTTTAAGAAACCTCTGAACATCTACCTCGGGTTTATCCCTGAAATAGTCTTCATGACGTCGCTGTTTGGCTATCTGGTCATCCTCATTTTCTATAAGTGGACAGCCTACGATGCTAAGAACTCCATGGATGCACCAAGTCTTCTCATCCACTTCATCAACATGTTTCTCTTCTCCTATGATCCCAAAGAAAAGATGCTTTATAGGGGACAGGTAGGTGGTTTGGTGAGGGCAAGAGCTGTTTTGCAGAAAGCAGCGCCTTCCTTGTTCTGGCTTTAAGTGTGTGTGTGGGGGAATCTACTGCTGAGCTGGGAGGGGCAAGAATCCTAGAATTGGAAAGGATCCTGAGGATCATCTAGTTTAACCCCCTTCAGTGCAGAAATATGCAGCTGGGGGATCGAAATATGCATATGGGGATCGAACCTGCAACCTTGACATTTCAGCAAGAACTACTCCTTTGCAAACCACATGAAAACATGCAGAAGCTCCCATTTGTTGTGAGGTTTGTGCAGGAGCACACACATCTGTACCTGCTAGCATTCATGCAATTATTTAGAATATGAGTTTTGATTTAAGAGCAAATTTCTAGACCCTATGGCAACAGGGAAGTGTGGGCAAGTTCTCCTGAAAGAATATGAAAGGGTTCTTCATTCAAACGCAGGCAGGAGGGCTTAGGGAACTGGATGTGCTTGCCTGTTGGTGATAATCTCACTCGCTCATCTCTGTTCCCCACAGAAAGGGCTCCAGTGCTTCCTGGTTGTGGTAGCATTGCTGTGCGTGCCGTGGATGCTGGTTGCCAAACCTCTGGTCCTTCGCCAGCAGTACTTGCGAAGAAAGCACTTGGTGGGTGAATCTGTTTTTCCCTCTTTCCTTTGTAGGTCTTATTTGTTCAGATACTAGAGGCTTAGTCTGGATTTCTGCGACGGAGATCTGCATCCAGATGGAGCTCTGTTAGCACTTCAGTCCTAAGCATACTTTCTTAGAATGAAAACGTACTGGAATCATTGCGACTTACTTTCAGGTTTAGGATTGCAGTTTAAATCCTGCTTGCAGGCAGAGGCACAGCTGTAATTTAGCGAACAGGCAGCATCTCTCATGACCACTGGTCGCTTTCTGGATCCATCCGAAATCCTGGTTCATATGCATGCATTTGCCACCCATGGCTGGGATCCACAGAGCTGCTTTAAGTGTTCCCCAACCCACTGGGATTTTTTTTAAAAGACCCTTTCTTTTGACCAGCCGGCCCCTATTCACAAAAGAGGCTTTTGAATCTCCCATTTGGTTTCAGAAGAGATTTGCCCATGTAGAGTGAGACGTTGCTGCTCAAGGGAGCATGAGCTCAAGCAGCCACTTGGGAGTGCAGAACTGGTGTGGTTCTGCTGGAGGAAAATAGCCTTCCATCAGCAGAGACATTCAGAATGGTTTAGTCCTAAAACCTGTCATGCAGGCTGGTGACGTTAAGCTTTTAAGGACACCAACCTGCTGCTGTGATTCTCCAGAGACGTGGCGGCTGTGGTGTTCTTGTGGCAAGCTGTTAAAGATGCAACAGCCCTTCACATTGCAGCTCGGTTAAAGACGCTCCCTCTTCCTTCTCTGACCATCTCATCTCCCCATGACCCCTCCATTCGTCTCCCTTCTTTTCTCTTTGTTTTTCTCCTCCTTTTCCCCTTTTCTTTCCTTCCATTCGCTATCAGGAAGGGCAGCCCGTGGAACCCCCTGTCAGCCCAGCCCAGAGTCCGCAGGCAGTAGAGGCAGCGGCGGCTGCAACAGTGAGTGGATTAAAAGATGCCAAAAGGATGCACATGGCGAGAACGGGAGGTGCCCAGGGGCCTTGGAAAGTATCTGCCCTGAGGAGGAGGAACGGCACAGCGGCCCTTTCCTCGGAAAGATACGTTCCAAGAGATCTCATCCTTTCCAAACCCTACACCCACGTGCTCAGGGGACACAACGCAACCGTATAATGTGGTTGGATTTCAAACTTTGGTGTGTATGCCAAGGGTCTCCTGCAGTTGTGCTTGGCAGAGGACACTAGGCAGTGCTCAGGGGTGTGCTGCCCTCATTTCCTTGGAGTGCTGTCCAGGTTTGTTAGGGGCAGCCACCGTTCTTCACAAACTGAGTTGTATGTCTTGGGATGCGCCCAACTCTCCTCTGTGGATGCACACTGCAGGGGAAATTGGCAAGGATGGACAACGCTGCCTTATGGGCAGCTTCCTTGTCATTATAAATGTTAATTGTGGAACTCCTGCTATGTGTCTAAGGAACCTCAGAGTTCCTGGGGCACACAGTTTGAAAACCACGGTTGCAGCACAAAGAGGTTCTTCGCCCTAGTGTGTGTATGTGGGGGGAAGCCCCCTCTTTCCAGATGCCAAGGCCCTTGGCTTTTGCATAGCTGCCACTTCTGTGGCTTTCCTCCCCTCCCTTTCTTCACAGTCCTCCCCAGGATTTTTGTCTCTCGAGTACGTTTTTAATTTGCATCCCATGTTTTCAGAGTGCCATAATTGGTGGTGTCTCTCAGCAATGCCATCCCTTCTGAGTTCACGTCTCTGGCCTTCACCAGTTTCTTGCTGCCTGCTAGCTAATGGTCGCTTTGGGAATCCTTGTGGCAGTGCACTGAGTTGCCGGCTGCCCACTTCGGTGCTGTTCTTAATTGCGTCCACAACTCTCTGTGCCATTGTGACAGTTGTAGCCTATCTACCGACGATTGCTGGAGAGCAAAACAGCTGTTTGCATTTTGGTATGCTGTTGCACTCCAGAAAGTCTTCTGCAGTCAGTTGAATGGCATGCCAGGTTTTTGGAACAAAGCATGTGATTAGTGCTGTGAAATTGGGGTGTGGTATTTAGCAGTTAACCCGGCAAAAAAAGTTGTGTGTTCTACAGTCTTGCTGCGAGAACATGGAATTTGCTGCTCACAAAAAATCTGGTAACTTCAGAATTTCTTGCTTTCATGTGGGAAATGGTTTTAACCCTCAAGACTACAAAGGCGGGTTGAAGAACATAGGACCAGAAAGCCCATTAGCCCAGCATTCTTTCCAGATGCCTCTTGGAGCTGGCATGCTTGAACCTGAAGCTGATAACCTTCTCAACATCTGGTATTCAGAGGTATACTGCCTCTGAGTGTGGGCGTCCCATTTGACTTTCAAGTAACTATCTGTGAAATCGGAAGCCAATGGGATGGGAATATCGCTAGGGCGAGGGTTTCTAGTGTAGCCTGCAGATTCCACAGTATGTCCCGTTAGACTAATAATAATAATAATAATAATTTTTATTTATACCCCGTCCTCCCCAGCCAAGGCCGGGCTCAGTGCGGCTTACAAGCAATAATAAAAACAAGTTGAATAATTACAACTTAAAAACAAAACAACAACAACAAAATTAAAATACAACATTTAAATATTGAAACATTAAAATATTAAAATGTAGCCTCATCGCAGGAGGAGATGGAAAGGAAAAAAGAAAGAGAGGGAGGGAGGGAATCAAATTGGCTCCAAGCCAAAGGCCAGGTGGAACAACTCTGTCTTACAGGCTCTGCGGAAAGATATCAGATCCTGCAGGGCCCTGGTCTCATGAGGCAGAGCGTTCCACCAGGCCGGAGCCAGTGTTGAAAAGGCCCTGGGCTCTGGTTGAAGCTAATCTAACTTCCTTAGGGCCCGGGACCACTAGGGTGTTGCTATTTATGGACCTTGAGGTTCTCCGTGGGGCATACCGGGAGAGGCGGTCCCGTAGGTACGAGGGTCCTAGGTCCTAGACTTAGAAACAATATGGGTTTCCTTTTTGCCAATTTTTTAATAGAATATATCAAATCTATTTCTGAAAGCAAATGGTGTACACACAGACAGATCTATGTTCTTTTTTTAAAAAAATACTGATTAATCGACATTACAAAGAATCCCTTATGGACTTATCAAAGTAAGTTGCCTTTAATCTAGTTATTAATGTATTCCTTCCTAGCATCTGATGAAAGCTGCATTCATTGGAGAGTCTCAAATGGCTGAATGTATGCCCCAAAAAGGAGTGTCTTGGCCTGGCCAGGCCTCCCCATGTAAGGACAGGTCTGGTCTTCCCTGCTTGTGTTGTCGAAGAGCCAGACAGTGTCAGCCATACCCAGCAGCAGAGTTCAGGAGGCTTTGCGTCCATTTCTTCACTTGCTAACAGATTATTTATTTCATAGGCCACTGATTGCATCTTTCTCTAGGGAATATTGTGAGAGTTCTTGCTGATGTTGCAAACATACAGCCTTTTTTTAAAAAAAGCATTTGAGATTCTTGATTCCTGGTTCTCCTTCTCTCACTTCTCCTCTCTCCCCACCCCTCCAGTCCCTAACCCCTAGTTTCCCATTTTGAGAGGTCCAGTGTCTGGTAAGCTCTCTACTTTAGACTAATGTTGTTGCGCCAGCTTTTGCTGCCTTTGGATTCGTAGCAGTACAAGCTTAGGCTGTTCCGAAGAAGGAGGAGCCCTGGAAAGCAGACCAAAGCATGCTCTAGTAGCCAAAACACTTTAACAAATTGCTCAGTTCTTGATGCTCAAAAGTGCTGGAAACCCATAATTTGTTTTACTGGTACCCATAAGGCAAGTCTCTCTCTCTCTCTCTCTCTCTCTCTCTCTCTCTCTCTCTCTCTCTCTCTCTCTCTCTTCTCTCTCTCTCTCATATGGTAGGGCCAGTTCTGCTAATGGCCCTGCATGCCAATTCCATACTAAAACATGAACCGATTGTGTGTCTCCTCTTGTTTTCTCCTCTGTTGTCTGCTTTAGGGGACACTCAATTTTGGTGGGATCCGTGTGGGCAATGGCCCAACTGAAGAAGATGCAGAGATAATACAGCACGACCAGCTCTCAACCCATTCGGAGGAGGGGGAGGAGGTAAGACCTCCCGTTCTTTCTTTGTACAACAAACTTTCATTTGGGAGATGTTACAAGAAGGGGTGGACCTTTTATGACTCTCCTTACATATATTACCAGATCAGACCAGGCCTGTATCCATTTACCCTCTCTTGCAGCTGACATTTACTCAAACTAGCCAAAGCAGATTGCTTGGAAACTGTGTTGCCCCAGTAACTGTTTTTCTTAAGACTAGGGAAGCTCAATTTGACACTTGGGAACACTTCCTGTAGTGTCTTTGTTCTGGCACTTGGAAAAATCTGTGGGCAGCCCCCTTCAAAAGGTGGTTGTAATAAGCTGAGGCTGTGTCTTAAGTTCTCAATAGTTTGTGGTGGACGGGGGTCCCTTTCAAGGTGGATAGTAAAGACTTCAGGTCAGATTTGAGGGTCTGTTACAATCTCCTGGCTTCGCCATGGGAAATATCTGAATGGGCTGCATCACTGCTGCCCTTGTTTCAAAGAGAACTGAACAAGGCATCTTCCATTCCATTTGCTTGTCTGCATGGGAGAAGGTCTTCTGATTTTTCCAGGCAGACCACTATGTCTCAGGGTGGTGGGAGGTGCATCTTAGCTGTGCAGGCTCTTGTTATCCACTTTTTGAAGAGTGCATCCTTGTACACCGCCTTTGTGTACAAGGCAATCTTACTGAGATGGCTTATAGCCTTGAAACATTAATATAAATTCAAGCATACAGGATCTCTGGTTATAGTTGGTGATGTGGCAGTTCAAAATGTAAGCCAGTGGAGCAGTGTAATGGATCTTGGCCCTGTCCTGAGGGCTGCTGTCCTAACACAGGTTTTAGCCTTCATATAAAATGAGCATTCTCAGGGTTGCTGGAAAGCAGTTTTAAGTTCTGAGAATAGGCATTGCCATTGGTGCAAATGTATGAACCTGCCATATCTTGAATCAGACTGTTCCACTTTGCCTTAGTGCTGTCTACTTTTGATTGACAGTGTCTCTCCAGAGTGTTAGGAAGTCTTTCCTAGCTCTATTTCCTGAGATCCTTTGGAGAATCCCTTGGAGATGCCAGGGATTAAATGCGGGTCCTTAATGCATGCAGAGTGTGTGCTCTTAACTTTGAGCTTTGACACACACACCCCTACAATGCTTGGTACACTACAAGCTTTCAGAGTTTTTCACAACTGGTACACAAGAAGCACTGTAAAACTAGACTAATATCCCTCAAATTGTGGTGATAGGGCTGAAACTGAGAGCTGATGGTTTGGCAAATCAGTCTTGGCCTTCTCTCCCTTGGGGAGAAGTCACAGTTGTTACCAGTGCAAAATGAAGTGGAATGCAGCAACAGCAATGATAGAGCACAGTTGCATTTTAGGATATTGCACTGAAAGAGGATATGCTCTTGTGTTATCAAATGATGCATGACCAAACCAAATATTCCCTTGTGTTTTCAAGCCTGCCGTGGAGGAGGTGGTAAGCCTGTAGCCAGTTTCTCTGTCTGTCTTTATCCAGATCATTGCTCCCATCACTGTACACCATTTTGTAGAATTAGGCATATTTGCATCTGTGACTTGAAATTCTTTCTTCATCTTTTCATAGCATCTCATTTTGTGATGCCTCCTTCTTGTAATCAGAGGTCAATAATACCCATTTCCATAGAAAACAGCATCATATTCATTTACAAACAAAAGACATGTTTGTTTGAACAGCTGCATGTGCTTAATGGGGACCCACTGCCTTACCTTTGTGGTGTGGGTTGCATATTCGTCACTGTTATGTGCACAACCTGTGCACCTCAATAATTTGTAGAACAGAATCCCAAAAGTAGCAGAAGCCTTTGGAACGGGACGTGGACATGTTTACACCTTTATTTTAAAACGCCAACTTCCTCCATCCCCTGAACTCCAGCGTGCCCCTTAATTGCCAAATTTCCAGTATCCCTGGGGCCTGCTCTCCTGGGTCTTTTGTTTATTCCCATGGCCGTTTCCTGAAAATTCTGGCAAGACTTTACAACAGGATCACTCATTGGACAGTTCATGCAACAGCTCACTGAGAGAGCTGACTACAGACATACTGAGGTTAGTTTTGTTACAGTTGCTGGGAGGGAAAACCCACCCCACCTGGCATTGACCTATGGTTGAGCTAAGCTGAACCATGGTTAGCACAAACACTTGAGCGTGCAGGTTCCAGAAGAGGATATCACAGTCACTTTGCTTCTGCTCCCATCCTCTTGTTACTGCAGGTTTGGCCTGAGTGTCATCAGAGCCTGGACTTGTGGTTCGTGCCATTCTAACAAGCCACAAGCTATCATCAAGGTTTGTTGGTTTTACAGCTTGTGGTTTTTCTAGAGAAGACAAACCACGAGCCTGGGTTCAGATGACACACTGAGCCAAACTGTGGCTTAGCTCACAGCAGTGCAGAGAAGGTGCAAAATGACGGTGATCTCCTCTCCAGCTGCGTTCTCCCCAAGTTGGTTTATTGTTCTGTGCAAATTGAGCCAATCAGTTGATAAACATTCAGATTAGGAGTGACGGATGCCAGTCTTCAGGTGGGGTGTTAATGTTCACTAGCCACCTACTCAAAGTCAACAGGTCTGGACACAATCCACCAGTAAAAGGGGAGTTAGTGGATTGGGATTCCAGCATATTTGCTCCTTGCTTTGACTTCTTTATGAATGACCTGTCACTTCATCTAGCTTTTGTGGAGAGCCACCTCCCTGGCAGCCAATGATAGCAGAAGTTAAAAATATACATTTTATCTTTGTGCGTCTGCCAAGAGAAAATGCAGCAACCTCCACATCACAGTCAGTTGATAAGAGGCTCTGATAATGGATATCAATGCGGTGATGGGAAATGCTGGATGGGCCCAGAAGGTTCTGCATAGGAAAAGAGCAACGCTTGAATTGCCCCCATTGCCTTTGTACAATAACCATGGAAATGCTGAGCAGTGCAGTCCTGAGGGGTCTGTTGCCAGGCTGCAAAAGTACGAAAATTAACAGAGTAAGCAGTGCATCGAAAGAACTGGAATATTGCTTATAATTTTAATGTTGGTTTATCCATCTTCTGCTGCTGCAGCCATCCTTTCAATCACCTGCCGGCTCTTACAGCATTGTTCTTTGTTGCTTGTCCTTCAAATACATGTTGGAGATTGGCAGGGCACAGTGCCCTGCAGTTCTGATGGAGTGCAGAATGAGGCTTTGGGCACAGAATTCAGCCGCCTGAAAAAGTCAGCTTTCACTTGCACTCCTCTTCTCCCCCCGCCCCCTAACACATTCCTAGCCCTCTTCACTGTGATGGTATGCCTGAACGTTTATGGGCAAATGCCTACTGAAATGTCACAAGCCGGGGTGGGGGATGGAATGTAGCTGAACAAACTGCCCTGCTTATTGCAGGTGGGGATTCATTGCCTGCTACCATTTCTTGTCGTCCTGCCCTGCCCCCCCCCCCCCCAGCATGACTAGCAAAATCAGTTATATAATTATGGTGGGGACGGGGTGGGAACCCATCAGACTCGATTATGCCAAAAGGAGGCCAAGCAAATTTGGATCATTTTGATGCAGAGCATGTGCATCCCTGGAGTCTAGTAATTTCATAGCTTGCTTGGCACACTCTCATCAGGGCAGCTTTTGCTAAGAATTTTTCTTTCTTGCTTCCAAAGCTTGAGGCCTAAATGTTAACAAGTAGCTTGCCTTCCTCAGTCTGAAATGCTTGCTGTGCTGGATACTGGAGGGGGATGAGAGAGCGCTCAGTTCACCTTTATCTTGGAACAGTTTTGGAACTTGGCAGCTTTAGCTGGGTGTAGTCCGTTTGATTGCTAGAAGACTCCAGAGATTCTGAGATGTGGCAGACAAAAATACTAAGATGGGATTTTTCACAACTTTGATTTTGCAACACTTTATCTCTCTCTGGTCACTTCTCCTCCTCCTAGTTGTTATTCAAACTTTCACCATAGTGACTTAAGCAGCATTTCCTAAGAGGATTTGGGGACAGTGGGGGGATGACAGGGTGGCAAGCAAGAGGGGACAGCAGGCTTAACCAAATCTCAGCAGAGGCAAGCAAGGTTCTGTCTGGCACCCAGTTTTGTAATGGAAATGTGAGCCTCTCCTGATTGTATGCCGACATTAGTTCTTCCTAATTAACTCCAGTTCCCTCGCAGTCTATCACTTCTGGATTCCAAGGCCGCTTGAGTGCCAGGCAAATAAGGATTCTGCCATAGACACATGGATAGAGTGACTCCTGCTGTCTGTGCCTGATCCAGCTACCAAATCTTAGCTTTCAGTTTGCCACCAAGAAGGGCAGGGCGGAGGAACATTCAAGTTGAGTCTTAGATCTGAACAAGCAATTGAACACTTGTACATTTTAATGGTGCTGAGTGTCCTGCAGTTTTGAGTTGTGTTGGGCAAGTGATCCTCCCAAGTCCTGGTGACCAGAGAGGGAAATAGTCCGGCCAGCGTTCTAGCTGTGAGCTTTGAGTGCCCTTGCAATAGAGTTAGTTGCTGTTGCTGCTACTGCTGCTGTTCCTGCTTTCTAGCTGTCTAGTCATTGCCGCACGCTCTGCCCACTGCTCAGACCTGGCTTTATTACTTCCTCTTGCAGTTTGACTTTGGGGACACGGCTGTTCACCAGGCCATCCATACCATCGAATACTGCCTGGGCTGCATCTCCAACACAGCGTCATATCTTCGCCTCTGGGCGCTTAGCCTGGCGCATGCACGTGAGTAGCTTCACCATGGCTGGCTCTTTTGAGTCCAGGGATGAGGAAGGGGAAATATGAGCTGTGAGAATAGGGGGAAGGTGTCACAAGCCCTTTTTCCTGTGGTAGTAGCCAATGACTTTTGTGTACTCTCATTCCAGGTCGTGTCATGTAGAGAGGGCTAGAAGACTATGTAGCAGTCTCCTCTCTGCCCAGTATCTTTTTTTGCCCACCCAAAATTCTTATTGAAATCTTCTGAATTCTCTGCAGGGGAGCATTGGGTAGCTTGTGAGAATGAGTTTGAAATGTCCACAGAGTGCAGAATTTGGACCCTAAGCAGGAGGAGGCTTTGCTTTTTCTTAAAAGGAAAATTGGTCTGGGGTGTGATTTAGGAGCACAGCTCACTTTGGGAACTCATCCAGCTTCCGAAATCTCACTTTTATTAGAGCAGTGGGCACTGCCCTCCAAAGAGGAGCAGCTAGAGTGAAGGCAGGCATGCAATCCCCTCTCCTCCAGAACTGTGGCCCTTGCTGATCGGTGATCATTCTTCCTGTCTTTCTCATCACAGAGCTTTCTGAGGTCCTCTGGTCCATGGTGATGCGTGTGGGGCTCAGCGCAAAGAGCTTGGCTGGTGGGTTCGGCATGTTCTTTGTGTTTGCTGCCTTTGCCACCCTGACAGTGGCCATCTTGCTGATCATGGAGGGCCTCTCTGCTTTCCTGCATGCCCTCCGCTTGCACTGGTAAGTGTCATCTGGTACAGCTCTGTACTGCAGACAAACAAAAGCACAGTGGGTACAAAGTTTACATCATGTTTGATCTCTGTCATCTCTACTTAAAGTATCTCAAGAAGAATGGCTGGGAAGTGCTCCTGCCTGGACCCTGGGAGAGCTGCTGGCAGTCAGAGTAGACCTTGCTGGGCCAGATGAACTCAGGTTTAGGCTGGAGAGAGGACAGCTTTATTTGTTTAGGTCTAGTCACGCTAATATCCATATTTCTCAGATGCATGGTTATTTGTTCTGATTGTGCTTTTTCCTTGGCAAGCATCAGATTACTTTCTGGGGGCTTTTCTAAGTTCAAAGGGGGTGTCCCTTAACTACTTGCAGGATAGACCTGCAAGTCCTCAAATGCGCAATATCTAGTGCATATAGAATGAATGAATTTTATTATTTCGGTCACAGACCAGTTCCAGCCCACATACAATATCAAGGAAGTCATAAAACACGATAGGGATACATTTGAATTTGCAATTAGGTATAACAGGGACAATACAGATATAGCAACAGTTTAAAAATATATAAATTAAAACTTAGTCACTAACATATAACCTAAAATTATCATTTAAAACCTTAATCATTATGATAGCTCAGCTTGTTCCCTACATTTTATGGCAATCACACAAGTGCATATAGACTAGATTGAGGCTGGGGTTAGCTGTGCTGCCGACATCATCAACTTAAAGAGTGGTCAATGTGCACTGCGAAGCATGAATGAGTGAGAGAGTTCTTTACCTGCAGATAGGTTCAATTGGGGGTTGAAACTGGCTGGTCTCAAACCAAATCTGAAGGAGTCCCTTTTTGGTCAACTAACAAGCAAGGCCCTTGCATAAACCTAGCCAGCACTTTGGATCCCAGGAGCTGCCCATACAAAACTGCTGTAGTTTGCAAAAAGGATGGCATGCAAAGTCTTCCATGCTGTTTCCTAAGATCATAGGCATAGCACTACTGGATCAGAACTAAGATCCATTTGCAGGCACATTCAAACAGCTAGAATAGTTTTAAGGACAGTACAGTAGACAAAACTGAAGACGGCCGTTCATCTTGTTTTGTTCTTTAAACCCAAGGCATCTTTACATCCAGCTGGAAAAGCTTGTCAGAACAAAAATGTCTTCAATTGTTTCTGGAAAGAACAACTAATGGGTGCCTGGTATATCTCAACATTATAAAAAGAATATTCACTATCTATACACCATGATTTCATAAACCACCCTGTCCCTTTTTCTAAACTAAAAATTCCCAATTCTTGCAGAAAGTGCTTCAGCCTCTAGGATCATTTTGCTGTAGAAGCAGAATAGTGTAAACTTAAATGAATGGACACATATAGTAAGTTTGTATGCCGTTGATGAATGATGATGATGACCATGTTGTGTCAACACTTCCATGTGCAGTAGCAGTTTTCTTACATTTTAGAGCTGTAGGCTCCCTCCAGAATCCAGCTTGATTTTTCCTAACTCAGCTTTAACTCCTGCTCTCGGTCAGGCCCGGGTTGTGACGTTTGTTTTCATGACCCTACTTCAAGTTTCAGTGGCTGGTTTGACTGGGCTCCATTCCTTGTCAGGAAAGCCCATCTTAGCAGAACAATAGCAGCTGCACCCCAAGCAATCATGACATCAGCTGTTATCTTGATCTTGTGCTAGGGGCCAGGGATTGCTGTCCTGGCCCAGCCTTTTCTTCTCTGTGCCAAGTTCAAAACAAATAAGCTTCCAGCAGGGACCAGCTGTGTCTGGAGATAGGAGCGGTTGAGTCATTCTGCTGTAGGGCAGGAGTTGCTGTCAATATCTGGGTGTGTACAGGAATCCCCACTGCTGATTTAAGTGACTCTTAACTGAAAACTTTGAGGAGAAAGCCAGAGAGATGGCTTTGGAGTTCTTTCAAGGTGCTGTTTTCTGTCAGTACAGAGCAAGTGGGTGCAGTGTGTGTTTGGGTGGGGGTGGGGGTGGAGGAGAGGTTCCCTGTTGCATCAGTTGATCATAATTTGGATAGCCGGTGATGAGCTGCAGCCAAACCATTCTCAGCAAGGTTTTCGCAAAGGGTGAAAAATTGCACATAGGTTATTTAGAGGTGCAAAATAATGAACCTTCTGCTCCTCAAATATAAATACGTTTCCAGATTGCAAAATCCACATCCATTGGGGGTAACGACTGCATTAGAAAATTACTATGAGCTGTTTTCGATCTGTTGTGCATGTGCGTTTTTTAAAAAAGGCAGATGGCAAAGTTCTTTAAGGGGGGCAATAAACTGGGGAGTTTGACTGCTGAGGTGACTAAATTCAGGGCTAAGATGTGGAACTTGCAGCTCCTGCATCTCTTCCCTTTAGCAGTGGAATCTGCAAGGTGGTGACGCACACATATGGAAGGTAGAGTGGAGGGAGGAGACTTGGCAGATTTTGTTGGCCTCAGCAAATGGTCTTTATACTGAGTCAGACCATTGGTTCATCCAGCCCAGTTCTTCCACTGGCACCAACCCTCCCAAGCTCCCATGTCGAGCTCTGTTAACCTGGCACCCATCTGATTTGGTGATGCCAAGGATTGCACCTTGAACCATCTGCATGCAAACGATTTGCTTTACTGCAGAGCCTTGTTGCTTCCTCTTAGAATTCAAAAGCTGAGGGTGTGTCACCCTTCACTGGAGAGGAAGAACAGTGAATCTTCTTTCCTGCTGGAAAAAATGCTTTCCATCTCTCCTTCCTCAGCCTAGCCACTCCCGGCTGGGATGGGTTTATCTCGTAACTTTTCAGGCAGCAGTACATTCCAAGCAGATGGTTGCCTTGGCTAAAAAACAAATAGTTTTGCAAAGCGGGGGCTTCCTTATCTCCGCGGCTGTGTGGGAAGCAAGTGTGTATTTCACTGCCAGTGCCATTGGCTGATCACGCTTTACCCCCTTAGCTGCACAAAGGGCCCTTTTGACATTTAGTTTGCAGCCAAAGGCATGTTGGGGTTCATTGTCTTGCCACCTGAGACCTTAGGAGGGCTGAGATGGAGGGCAGGATGGAGATGTGCTCCGAGGATTGATGCACATCTGGAATGGGAGTTTCCCTACACCTTGGGCGTAAAATTAATGGAATGGAAAAGAGAGCGATGGCAATGCAGTCCTCTTCTCTCTGCTTTTCTGTGTCTTAATAACTGGCATGAAGTAGAACCCTTCAGCCTTAGGGAACTGCGTTCCAAGAAAGATAACCGAGGCCAGGAAAACAGAATGAAAGTTATCCAGTTGGCCGGCGCTGCACGATGCACAGGAGGCGAGACTTGTTCCACTTGGAGAGGGCGAGATCTTTGGCTAAAAGCAAGGAACCACCTTAGCTCCAGATGGCTGGGCCAGGAGGTTGGGGGGGCAGGGGAAGAAGGCTCAGGTAATTAGGTGCCAATGGGGAGCTACACATTCCATGGCTGGAAGGAGAGGAACATTCCGTTGAGGGAGGATGTTCTGTGGAACTTTGTGTGTCTCCGTGTGTATACACTTAATTTGATACAGGCCTTAGTAGAATCTGAGCTGAACTCGGAAGGGGAGAGGGATTGTGTTCCTCTGCTCCTGCAATCTTCAAAGAAGGGAGGGGACCTTCAAGTATGTGTGCTCTTGTCTAACAGTAGGATACTATCAGCAGCTCCTCTCTTGAAATCATGCAAGGCTTTCTGGGGTTGCAATCTTTTGACTCGGTGCTACCCATCTCCTCCTCTTGCCCGGGAGGGGGGGAAAGTGGGACTTTGTTCCTGACCACCTGCAGTTTCTCTGCCCACCATCTAATCCTGCAAATGGGAGCCCCTTCCAACCGCTTTCCACGCCTCTACATGGGACATGTGGAAGGTAATGTTTCCAGACACTGTGTTCCCTGGACCCGACGGCTGGCAATTCATAAAGTTCCTGGGCTGAATCGCTGCGTGTCCATTGGAGAACAGTGAAACTGAGACCGAGGAGCTCCCCCACCCCACCCCTTTGGATGTGAACCACAAATTTCTTGCCTGCCTCTTGATCACGCAATGCCTGTCGCCAGAGACATGAGTCTTGAAACTTGCTAACTTCTTTTAAAAAAGGCTTGAAATATGGCCACCCCTCCCTCCCGCTGGACCCATGTCCCTGCCAATTAGTGAAACAAGTGGAGAGGAGCAGAGCGCGCAGCTGTTTCCAGTCTGTAAGTGCAGCTGGCACACCCTGGATATGCTGGGAATGCTTGGCGGTCTGGCAGCGCAACTGGTATTCTCAGTGAGGGGGGAGCTGTTCGCCGTCCAAGCGACGTGGGCATGCTGGCGGGGGCAAAGAGAGCGGAGGTGGTGGTGGTGGGCTGTTGCAATCCTCTGCCCTTTCGCTCTGCATTGGTTTTCCCTTCTTAGCTTAACAGAGGCTGCATTTTGCTTGCATCTGGGATATATCGCTTCAGGCTACGGGTGGGCGGCTCACATGACTAAGCGCTCCTTAACATGCACAAATCTCTGCACGTAGAAAGGTGGTGTATCAGGAAGAAGAGCTCTAGCATAACCTTTGCCCTGATGCACTAGTCTTCTGTGTGCAGGGATTTTGCTCGTGTGGGTTTGGCAGGCGAATCGTGAAATTGGAGATTTTGCAAAGGGAGAGAAGGCCAGTTCATATTGGTAGCTGACAAATTCCATCTGTGCCTTTTGCCTTTTGAGAGAAGGTGTTGCATTTGCTTGCAAAGGTGTATGAGAGTTTGCTTGATCTATTATGCCTTCTCACTGCCCCTGAGTTAAATGAAGTTTCTCTGTGTTCTCTGGTGTATTTGGGTTTGCAAGATGGATGTTAGTCTTTAAAAAGAATCCTGCACTTGAAACATTCCACCCTAGAGGAGCAGCGGCAGCAAATCAACTCGTACTCCGTTTTTCTCTGTATCTGGCAGATGAAGGGGATGGAAAATGTTTCTCACCACAGAGCCAAGAGAGGAGCACGGGGTTTGTTTTCTTAATGAATCATGGGGTTTTTCTTTCCATGTTTGGTGCCTGTTTATGATTGGGCAGCCTTCCAGTACCATTCCCTTTACATTTTGAGTTCATTAGTGGAAACGGCAAAACAGCAAAAGAAACAAACCGATCCTGGAATGCAGGCCTCCGTTCCTTTCTCTGGTGTTTCCTTGTGGCACCCTGAAGTTGGTGATGGAAGAAGAGGGGCTCCAGACTGCTCTGGTTCAAATAAAAGACGTCTCGCTTGCCATGGTTTAGATGGGCATTTAGAATTGTTTTTGGAGTACAGCTGAGGTGAGCTACACAGATCTGAAACGAACTGTGATCTTGCTTTTTGTATGGGATTTCAGTACTGAGTCTTTAGCTTTTTTCCAAAATGGAAGATTTTTGTTCCACTTTGTGAAATGTATCAAAGCCTAATCAACTTGAATAGTTGATTCCCTTTTCTTTTTGAGGGGAACCTCATAGGTTAGGAAGACATGATAACAGTGACCCTGACTTGACTGGGTGAACCTAAGACTTTGGATTGATGTCTAGGTAGTGACCTTCCACAAAGTCACCACTGGGAGAATGTGACATACTTGCAAAGTTCTCTGGTGCAGATACAACCCTGAAGGCCTTGCAAGAACTGGGAGGGGGGGACCCGGGTACCTATGCCATGTTGTGCTACACCCCTGTGGTTTATTTGAAAAAGGCCTTGGAAGACCTCAGTTCAAACCCCTCTCGTCCATGATGCGTTAGGATCAGTGACTATATTTCAGCCTAGCCTGCCTCACAGTGGATGGCGAGGATAAAATATGATAACCTCTATGTATTGCCCTGAACAATTTGGAGGAAGGTGGAATACAAATACGGTATACACCACATGAAGCACTCTCTCTCGCTCTCTGTGTATGTGTGTTAGAATCTTGGCTGGTTCTGAGATGGGTGTCTAACTGGTCACCCCTGGGAATTTCAAGAAAATCATCATCTGTGGGAGGTTGCAGAATGCTCTTTGGAATTCTGAACCATCAAATCATCCTGACCTCAGAGATGAGGAATAGGATTCTGCATCGCTGACACTCCAGAATTCTAAAGAGCCTGTTCTTGCAGGGGTTGTCACTCATGGTTCTTCTGGGGTATATCCATGGAAGCTGCTTCAGTGCCTGGTTTCCTGTTGTGATGCTAAACCAGATGCAGAAGAGAGAGTCTAAAGTAGTGCTGTGTTGGGCATTCAGTCCAGGTGTGCCCCTTGCCCTGAGTCTCCTATGCACATGGTTTAGCAGAGATAGACATAACCACAATAATTGTGTTTTTCCTCCATTGTCAGAGGTAGTGCGCCCCAGAATGCCCGCTTCTTGGACTCACGAGTGCATAGAGTGCTGTTGCGCTCAGGTCCTGCTTTGGGGCTCCGCATGGGAATGGGGTTAACCACTGTGAGAACAGGGGGCTGGACTAGATGGGCCTTTTAGCCAGATCCACTTTAAGGACACATCCCAGGCACCCAGAAGTGCTTGAGAGGGGTGTGGAGCAGGGCCAGTGAGAGTCCAGAGGGATGGATAGAGGGGCCTGTATTCAGCCACCAGACCTGAGGTTCCCCATTCCTATGTTTGGGCATAGAGTGCTGTTATCGCTTGCATGCCTGAGTCCTTGCACTGATACCCACTCACATTTGCTGCAATTTGAACCTTCTGCAAAGGCAACCGGGAGGGGGCCTGTGGGTTTAAACTTGGACGGGGAATTGGGATATCTGAAACGGTACATTGCAGTAGTAAAACATGAATGCCATAGAAAGGATAAGGTCACTGCCACTTTTGAATCTCGAAATTCTTCGACATGCCTCCTGAGCTGATGGTTGTTTGCTTCTTGTGTTCCTTTTTTTGTTTCTCACTAGGGTGGAATTTCAGAACAAGTTCTACATGGGCGCCGGGTTCAAGTTCCTCCCTTTCTCATTTGACAACATCCGTGATGGGAGATTTGATGAATGATCCTCTTGAAGCCAGTTGGATGGATGTGTGGCAGTAAACCTTGGCTCCCTCCTGCATGTGTTTGTGTTTGCCTGTGTGTGATAAATCTGAAGTTGTATAGCTCTCCTGTTGTGTAGTCGAGCTGCTAGTGTGACAATATCTTGCTTTTCTCATGAGAACCCCACTCAAAAGAGAAAGGGAATAATAGGAAAAACATAAGAATCATAAGAAAATATTGCTTCTTTAATCACCTTGGCAGGTCCTGGGGTGGGGCAGTGTCCTTCAAGTTGCACAGACGGAGACTACCACGGAGGAGCACATCCTAACCACCTGCAGCCTGTTAATAACCAGCATGTTAGCTGCTCAGTTTGGTACCAGAAAGTGAATTTCAGTTCAAGAACACACAGGACTAGAAACTTGTCTTCTGGCAAATTGTCTTGCCAGAGGGGCCATTATTCCTCAGTCCAACCACACACACTTATCTCTCCTGACCTCTAGAGACCTCTACTTGCAACAAGTCCCAGATTTGCCCCGTGCAAAAGTTGTATTCCAGTTTTATGCCTATCCAGTGATTTGCTGGGGGCAGATTTTCCTCTTTTACTGGCACTTTTGCTCTGCCATACCCTCAGTTAAATTGCTGTCATAAAATTGCTTAAAAGGCAACACACATGACAGGCAAGAGAGCTCCCACCCCACCTGCGCCTGCCACACGTCCTAGCTTGACCTCTGAGCAGAGCATTGGCTGCTATTCCCTCCCCCTCTCATTGCTCTTGCTCTACTGCTTGTAAGCTACATTTTGTCCCCTCTTCTCTGCCTCGCCCCTCTGTGTGTGGGCATAATCCTCTAGGAAACTCTGACTGAAAGCAAAGGATTCTTTGGGAAAGGTGACCCCCCCACATGGGATTACAACTGGATGTTTTTGGAACTGTCCTTCCCTGGACAAGAGCAGGTCGGCGAGGGAGGGAGTTTGCTTGCCTGCCCCATTGCAGAGCCGACTTGTGCCTGGCTCTGCAGGATTAGTTAATAAGGAAACTTTGACTCACCCTGCCTGCAACTCTGAATGGCTTGTTTTGTTCCAAGGAAACTGAGGGACTTTCACCTCCAGGAAGCTCCTATGTAACCCTGACATTACTAGATGGAAAGAAGAAGCAGGGTGGGGAAACCTGCACACCCCGATTACTACTGAGCATTTGTAGAAGCCATCCACAGCAGCCCTTGTGTATTTTAGGGTGGGCTTCCCTAGGAAAATAGGAATCTCCCAAGGGCGGGCAGCATCTGCCTTCCCTTTGCCATAGGAAAGAGGCTGGGCTTTCTGTGCCTCTGTATGCTGAGTATTTATATGATTCGTGTGTATTTGTGTGACTTAAGCATGCACTGTTCTAGAAGCGTCTCAGTATGAGGCCACCTGTGTCGCACACTAAAGGCAAGAGCACTGGAACTGGTGTGGCAACTTTATGGGCAGGTGCTAATCCCTTATTTGCTCTTGAGTAGAGACTCTGAAGTATCAGGTGCTGCCATGTGTATGTGTGAAATAGAGAGCAACCGGTCATTGTGTTTACTGTTGCTGTTTTGGACAAGTGAAGTATTCCCTCTCCCCGCTGGTCCTCATCAGCCAATCACTGTGTCTATTAAACTAGTTCATCTGATCTCCTGTGTGTCCTGATCTTCTTTGACTGTGCCTGGAGTGGGGAGGATTAACGGAAGGGGGTTGTCTGGGCTGTGTCAACTAATAAATATTGCACCCATGCAGTCTAAAAACTGAATTCTGGGGTTGGTATGAATGATGCAGATGGGATTGCCTCTCATAATTTGCAGGGTGTATTCCACATTTCTGCCACTTTGCATGCTTCAGGTTGTGTTGCTGATGGGAGAGGCAAAGTCCTGCCTACAGCCAGCGACTGCGTGGGCAAGCTTTTTCAGCCTCCCCTTTGGCTTGTGGAACTCCCAACAAATATTTGCAGCTACAAGAGCCGAAAACTTCCTTTAAAAAAAAAAGAAGTAGTGGAGGGGAACACCCTCTAATTTCCAAAAAGTTGAATGTTTGCTCAATACCACATGGTTTCCAAGGAATCCCAGAATCCACACAGCTGGGCTTGCTGTCTCCTGTGGGTGGTCTTTCAGGTAGGCCTAAGACCACAGAAAAGGCTCTACATCCACAGAAAAGGCTCCAGAGCTTGCTGCCTTCTCCGTGCTGCAGGTGGAAGATATGCCCTTGCCCTCCCATTGGCATAGCTGGGTTTAGGGTAATTCCTCAACAGCACAAGTTTCCTTGGAGAAGTGAAGGAAGCAAGTTATTTGTCTCACAGCTGCTGCAAAACTTGTGCTGATACTTGAAATGTCCATTACCTTTTACATTGCAGCCAGCACTATAAACCACCCTTGACAGCTGTGTCGTGTCAGCTTCTTGTGGGGAAGTTTTCCCTTCTGTGTTTTGCAGTGCATGGCTATAGTTGCTCCAGAATGGCTCACTTCTTCCCTAAAATTGCACACAGCCTGCAAAGGGAGGTATGTTTAGTGTCTTTACAGCACAATCCTAACCATGCTCACTCAGAATTCAGGGCAAGGAACTTCCAGTTGTCCATGGATCCATCCTTATTAAGAGAAGAAACATTAAGTGGGCTGGGGGAGGGGTGGAGCAGCGTGTGCTATCCTTTTCCCTCTGCAAAAGTTCTGTTACACAGTGCCTGGGGAGAAGAGCCACATGGGATATGAGAGGAGCGGGTCGACACAGACCTATATTCCTTCCAGGCAAACAAAACTCCCTTGTGCATTGAAAACTAGCACATCTGGGAAAGGTTTTTGCCTAGCCTCTTCCAAGCTTGCCAGACATGCACATGATTCTTATTTTTCAGTGCAAATGATGTTGCAGTTCAGTTACAATGGTTCATACTGTTTGTAGTAGCTGCAAATGAGCTGCAGCAAACCTCAGGTTTGCATGCTCCTCCTTATGTGACTTCTGCCACCATTAAATTTGCATGTTCTTTTAAGGTACCAGGGGACTCTTTGGCCTCTGTGAAAAACCATGCACACCGATGGTCCTAAATAAATAAAAGATGAGCAAGATGCTTTGCGGATAAGATCTCAAGTTACACATGTGCATGCTGGGATTTAAAGAGTGATTGAGAGACACTCCCTTGGGGTGGGGGGAGGTGGAGAAAGGGCATTGGTTGGAAGTCATAGAATGCAAATCCCTTTCGAGGCTGGTGATGAACCAGCTTTGTCACTATAAGGAAAGTGAGAGATTAATGCTTGAAAATGCATCACATCAGAACATCTCTGAATGCCTAACCACAGTGAATGTGCACTTCTGCTTTTTGCAACAGAAAGAGGAAGCAAGGTTTCTGTGAAAGTTTGAACTCTTAGCACTTTTTAGAGAAGAAAGTCACAGCTGGGGGCAGTGGGTATAAATATCTGGGTGACAGCTGGCACAATCAGAGTGTAGGAGAGAAGGGATATGAGATATGATGGTTGAGTGCTCTGGCATTTTTGGTGAGAGCTGGAAAAGACTGAGCCAGGCTTTTCTTGGTTTACCTTTCCTCCCTAGTGGGTTCCACACACTGTCATCACACCCCCAAATTTATCTGGTGGTCAGACTTGACCCATCCTCTTTTAGAATAGAGGTACTGTGCAACTTCCTTTGGCCAAAGGCTCTGTGAGTTTGCTGTACACCCCCCCCCCCTTTTATGTGTTCCTTTAAAGACAGGATGGTGGAGCCTGCAGCCCTTCAAATATTCCTGGACTTCAAGTCCCATAATCCCTGACTATTACCTGTGCTGGCTGGGTCTGATGGGAGTTAGGAGTCCGACAACACCTGGAGGGCCACAGGTTCCTCATTTCTGCTTTTAACATTGAATTGCCATGTCTTTTCACCCTGCCCTCCACTGCTCATGATCCTGGTGCTTCACTGTCTCTGCTGGTAAGTCAAAGCAACAACACTTTATTTCCTTTCTCCCCTGGCAACGTTTGCAGTCAGAGTGAAGAGCACTCCAGTTACTTGCTGTAAATTTGGAGCAAATTCTGAGAAGAAATAATTGTATGGTAGCTGCACCTTGATCCTGTGATTGGAGAAACTGCCTGTGGCGCTATTCTGATGAAACTGCAGGTGACTGGCGTTGCATTTGAAGTCAGGTACCAGACTGGGGGTTCTGGTCCAAGCAACAATGTACAGACAAGTGTGTTGAATAGGCATCTCTGTGTAATCATTGAAGTTGAATATCACAACATATTTGGGGCTTGTGCAAACTTTCATATGCCTTCTTCCCAAACAATGCCTTGCTGGTTATGAGGAATTGCTGTTTCCTTCTGCCCTGCATAGGAAATACCAGCAGGAATAAAGGGACTCTGGGAAATGTTTCAACACTCCTTCTCATTGGCTCCAGCAAATCTGACAGCATCAGGTCACCCTGATAGATATAGAAAAGCTGGGACAAACATCCTCATGCACGATTTGCAACTTAGCCTACTTTCTCTTCTCTTCTCCCCTTGCCCTGCCCCAAGTTGATAAGAGGTTTGCAGCCAATATTTTTGATACCACCCTACCTTGAATTCTGGGCTCTGGTAAAATGTATCAGTTTCCCCACATGACATTGTAACTGGGTCCAGAATACAATTAAACCCAATAGGCCTGATATTTATTCTGAAGGAAACATGTTGAATCTTGTACCATAGGATCATGAAGTGATGCTTTTTCTCACCAAGTTTATTATTTTTAAAAAAGTGGCTCCAGCTGTGAGCTTTTAAAGCATATCAGCTCAAAGTTTGAATTAAGAATTGGGAAGTTCACTGTTCTAATGTCACCTCTGCCATCAAGTAACTAGGTATCCTTGAGCAAATAAGTATATTTACATATCATCTTTCCTCCAAGGACCTTGAAAGCGACATACATACCCTTTTCCTTTATCCTTACAACAAGCCTATGAACTAGGTTAGCCTGCGAGGTAGTGACTGGCCCCAGGTTATCTTGACCTAGTGAGCAACTATTATCTCAGCCTCCAGCTAAGCACCTCCTATACAAAGATACTAAAACTGACCTGCGTTGCACTGTCTAACTCCTCAGTATTATTCTTACAAATTGGACTTTCGGCAAAAGGTTGGCAGTGTGGAGCATTCCTGTTCAGGATTCAATCAAGCTCACTATCCTCCCCACCCCCCCAGGATACTCCATTCCATCTCCCTCTTCTCCAGCAATCCATCAACATTTTGTGCCAACTGAAAGTCTCAGTCCTCATTGGACTGTGTTTAGGGTTTTACTTTTAATATTTTTTATATTCAAATATAAATAACCATAATGTTTTTTTAAAATCAGTATATTACAATCACTATGGCCTGGCTTGTAGTCTGTAAGTGTAAAGACTGCAGCCTGTAACAGTAAGCCCTGGGACTGGAGAGTAGCAGGGAAGCACATTCTGGATCTGGCCATTGGCCAGGGGGTCTAGCTCCTTGGTGACGCTGCACCCTCTGCTTCCCAGGAATAAACATAAAGGCAAGGGAGAGGTTAACCTTGTCCCATCCATTGGCCAAAGAAGCAGCAGCTGTAGAAAACTCACCCAGAAAAAAACACAAGCGCCTACTGAAGAAGTAAGGGGGAAAGAGCACTCTGCTTTCATCCATTAGCAACAGGAAAAAGAGCCACCAGCATGAAACAATCAACCTAGCTCACCAATTTGTCTTGACCTTAAAGAGTTGCAGTCCCTCCAAGCTGGTTGGATTATTATTATTTTTAAAATGAGGCATGTATTCTGCAACATGGCATTGATGCTGTAATAGTGCATTGTGGTAGATTTAGACCGGACAGTCCGCACATCCTTCTGTTTTGTTAGTTGGTCTGGGGTGCTTTCCCAGTGTTGCTGTATTATTGCCAGGTAGAAGGGGACTATAGAGCACCAAAAGTGGGTCAAAAAATAAACCAGGAAATTTGTGGTATACAAAAATCACAGGGTGTCACCAAGGCGTTACAGGGACCTGCACTGCTTTGAAACAAAGCAGTGTGTCAGCTCCAAAAATGTTTGTCTGTACAAACAGTACTGAAAGTGGGACCATGAATAACTTGCCCTGATACCATCATGAGCATGAATAATAATGCACCATGAAAACTGGCCTTTGGCACCTGAGATGTCTGTTTTTAGGGCCTGCCCTATTCCTGTGATTGTAATCGGTTTGTACTGTTTGCTATTTTATATTGTTGTAACCTGCCCTGGAACCTGCTAGTGAAGGGTGGGTAATAAATTTGCTGGTTATAAAAAGGATATCTGGAGGGGGCCTTGATGGCTCCTCTGCCTTTTCCCTCCAGATCCCTTTCCTTGTCCGTGTAGTCTTTTTTTGTTTGCATGCCTGATGGTAGGGTCTGTACCTCTCTCTTTTAACTGATGTGAGCTGTTTTGGGAGATGATAATTATCTGAAAAGCTGGATAAAAGCACAGTACATTAATAAATAACACTGATAGAATGTAAGACTGCCACCTGACCATTAGGTCCAGTCGTGGCCGACTGTGGGGAGGCGGCACTCATCTCGCTTTATTAGCCGAGGGAGCCGGCGTACAGCTTCTGGGTCATGTGGCCAGCATGACTAAGCCGCTTCTGGCGAACCAGAGCAGCGCACGGAAACGCTGTTTACCTTCCTGCCGGAGCGGTACCTATTTATCTACTTGCAGGTTGATGTGCTTTTGAACTGCTAGGTTGGCAGGAGCTGGGACAAAGCAACGGGAGCTCACCCCATCGTGGGGATTTGAACCGCCGACCTTCTGATCGGCAAGTCCTAGGCTCTGTGGTTTAACCCACAGCACCACCTGCGTCCCTGAATACAGGATATACATCACACTAACCTCCAAACCATCCTAAATATCTTCCAGATATGCTCTGGTATCTTCCAGAATGGATTGCTGCAATGGGCTCTATGCAGGGCTGCCCTTGATGACAATTCAGGAACTTTGACTGGTCCAAATTGCAGCAGTCAGATTACTGGCAAGGGTTCTGTTTGGATCTCACATCCCCCCTGTTTTAAAACAGCTGTGCTGGTTGCCATTTTGTTTCTGGGCCCAACTCACAAGTGCTCATCAGGAGTGCCAACTTGGCCCCGTGACCATGGGTGCCAGGGGCCGTGGGTGCTATGCAGTGTGCAAGGCCCTGGCACCAAAATTTGTGGGTGCCCAGCCCCTTCATGTGGAATTTTGGCAGGGAGTTGGCACCTATGGTGCTCATATTAGAGGTGTGCCTGTCGCCTTCATTATAACAGCCTATGGAGAATGCTGAAGACGTACTTCTTTATCCTGACTTTTGACACTTGAGCTGTACAGTGGTACCTTGGGTTACATACGCTTCAGGTTATATATGCTTCAGATTACAGACTCCGCTAACCCAGAAATATTACCTCGGGTTAAGAACTTTGCTTCAGGATGAGAACAGAAATCGTGCTCCGGCGGCGCGGCAGCAGCAGACGGCCCCATTAGCTAAAGTGGTGCTTCAGTTTAAGAACAGTTTCATGTTAAGAACAGACCTCTGGAACAAATTAAGTACGCAACCCGAGGTACCACTGTATATTTATTTATTGAGAGCAGTGCTATTTTTCTAGAAAAAGAGGTGCCGGAACTCACCACGAATGCCTCCCTTGTACTCTTACAATGGCAATGGTGCCGACCTGAGAGGTGCTGGAACTGAGTTTTGGTGAATTCTGGCTAAAAGAAGAAGCTCCTATCGAGAGAATAACATTCAGAGGCCTACGTAAAATTTTGGCTGAATGTCAACTGTGTGTTGGAATATTGCGAATGCAAGTTAAAAACTGGGGAAGATGGCATGGCCTAAATTATTCCCTGGTTGTGGGCACAGCAAACAAGCATTTTTGAGGGCCATTTTGAGGAGCCCTCAGTTAGTATAGCTCTATGCTCTCTTGCTTCAGGGATTTAAAGTCTGTATTGAAGGGGGGGAAACCTGCCCAATTGAATTCTAAAAAGGCTAGTCAACTAAATTCCCCCCCTCCCCTCTGTCCTGTAAATTAATACCATGAGCTTCTTCCTCTCTCAACCAGTCAGAGCTTTTAGTTGACTGGACACTTTGTCCACCATTTCTCCTCCTTCAGCATAGCAACTGGTCACAACCAAGACTTCACGTTTAAACTAATAAACACAGGCCCCAGACATTTCGCAAAGGCATATGTATTTCCCAATTTTAATTCTTTGCCGCCATCTTGTGATCACGTTCTGCAGTAGCAACCCTCCACTCTCCCCCCATTTGAATTTCCTATTTATTTCCCCAAGCATAATTCCTAGCGATGTAAACCAGGCCTGTGAAGGGAGGGCATTTATTGTGTGGGTGTCAGATTGTGGTCACTGGCTTCAGGCTTCCAGAACAAGATATATATTCTTTCATGTAGCTTCTGAAGTATAATCTCTTCATTACCGTCTGTTTGCCTGTTTATTCACAGCATTTGTATCCTGACTTCTTGTAAAAAATGCCGAAGGCGGGATTTTGCGTTACAGTGACAGGCAGAAATTAAAACAATTTATCCCGAAAGGTCCAAGTCAAACTAAAACTGAGGCTCTGGAAGAATTATAAAACATTTCAGAGCAGTGGCAGCAAATCCCACTTAAAAAAAACCTTCTGAAAGAAAGAGGTTTTAACTGCCTTTTAGAATGCAAGCAACAGGTAAATTTCTCTAGTGCCTCTGAGGAAAAAGGCCTTGCCTCTTGTGCCTCAGATTGCGGGAAGGCCTCAGGCCCCATCTTTGCAATATATTTAAAGCAGAAACATGCCGCTTTAATCAGGCATGACTTTCTCTAAAGAATCCTGGGAACTGTAGTTTGCTAAGGGTGCTGAGAGTTTTTAGGAATGTTCTCCTCAAGTGTCAATTCCCAAAGTTTCCTGACAAGAGGGATTGATTATTCAGCTACTCTGGGAATTGTGTAGGTGGGCTCAGGAATGATCGAAGACCATAACAGTAGCTGCTACTAGGACCTTGTTAGGCAGGTTATCACACATGTTTCTTTAATTGTATTTTAAGGCTAGTTCCTCATTAAAGTTGAGGAGTCACCTGTTAAGCTGTGTTAACTCATGAGTAGGTAATTTCACTCCCACAGAAGGCCTCAGTTTGGGGTTTTTAAAGTGAGTACCGTTTATGCATTCACTTACGCTGAGGAAAGAAAATGTACCACAGCTATAGATTTCAACTTTGAAGGTAAGCATGTGAGGTTGTCTTTTTTTGCCGTAATGTAATTTCATACAGTCATGGGGGGGAAAGAAAGTGCACCATCTTAGAATTCTGTGGTTTTACATTTGAAGACATAATAACAACTTTCTTGTTCTGTAGCAGGTCTTAAAATTAGGTAAATACAATCTCAGGTGAACAATGATGCGTGGCATATTACACTGTGTTGTGATTTATTTAACAGAAATAAAGCCAAAATGGAAAAGCCATGTGTGAAAAATTAAATACTAATTAGTTATGCCTTTCAAGGAACAAATGATTGCTGTCCTGATATGTAAAACCACAGAATTCAAATAGGGTGCACTTTCTTTTTCCCATGACTGTATATTCTAATTTTGTATATTGCATTAATTCAAAATTACAACTCTGGTGTTTGTATTCAGATGCATGGTAGCACCTAATAGAAATCCAACAGGCATCTTTAACTACAGTATATTATGTATGGTGGTCTTGCATTATATGTTCTACTTCATATAGTGGGTGACGCTATTTTCAAAGTTTATAGTATATTGGTGCTCTCCTAAATGAAGAGAAAATCTGCAAGAAAACTGAGACACCAAGGGGTCTTCAATTGCTATTCATTTGCATTTTCAGTTGATTGAAAAAATGTATGAAATGCATTTTAGTCCTGGAAAACTTGTCCTATAATTATCAGAGGATTGATTTGTTGTTTACTTGTACAGTGGTACCTCAGGTTAAGTACTTAATTCGTTCCGGAGGTCCGTACTTAACCTGAAACTCTTTTTAACCTGAAGCACCACTTTAGCTAATGGGGCCTCCTGCTGCCGCCACGCCACCGGAGCACAATTTCTGTTCTCATCCTGAAGCAAAGTTCTTAACCCGAGGTAATATTTCTGGGTTAGCGGAGTCTGTAACCTGAAGCGTATGTAACCTGAGGTACCACTGTATTGTATTGTTTGAATGATTTCAGTTTCTCGTCATTGGTGAATCTTATCGGTTAGCCTATCATATTTGCCTGTTTTTGTTTCTACTGTTTGCTGATATATTTATTAATTTGTTCCTGTGACTTTATCTCTTTGTTGTTCATTTACATTTGACTGCCCTACACTGGGCCCAGATTACCAATTTTTTATTTTTATTTCAAAAGCTGCTTATCCTCATAAGGTCTGCTATGAGAAAGATACATATTTATTTCCCTCAAAAACAAAATCTGGTCCTTGTAGTTTACCTCTTACAGTTACAATTCCCAGCAACCCTTAGCAAACTACTGTGCCCGGAATTATTTGAGGGGTGTGTGTGCTGTACTCAAATGTGCTTTAAAGGTATAGAGTGATACAGCCTTGCAATATCTCTTTAAGGAGGCTAGAGTGGTTATTTCCTCTGTGTTATAGATGTCAGGCCTGGGAGGTAGCAGCAGCCTAGTTGGGATGAGATTTGAACTAGAGACTTGCAGCTCCTAGTCTTAATGTTTGAATTAAGGGAGGTGGAGGTTGCAGGAGGCTTTGAGATCTGGCTAAGATTGGAGAGACTGAGGCTTGTGAATTCCATTTCTAGTAAGCCTTCCGTAACCTTTCCTTTTCCTTAACATTATGTGAGCACTGTTCTTTTTGAAAAAAGCATTTTTAACACAAAATATTTTATTAAAGATAATATATAACAATTATGATAATCACATCATATATACAAGTAGTAATGAATAAAGAAATAAAACACTATAAGACCAAATATTATCGAGCAAGAATTCAAGCCCTCTACTTTTCTAGGAACAATTTCTGCCAATTAAAGCAACAATAGTGGCATGATTGTTAGGTGTAAGAAGGAGTGAAGACCATGCTTCCCCAATGCATTAGCCAATGAAGGTGAGAAGACAGGATTTTCCTTGCTTTTTTGTTTCATTTGGCTTTTCTTGCATAAATTGAGCCCTAGAAAGCAAGGGTTACTGAATAGGGCCAGAAGCAGCACCTATGTAGGCTGTTAGCAGAAGCAATATTGTTGTAATTCCTGGATCCAGCAAGACTTAAGATCTAATGGAGGATTCAGTTGTTGGAATAGCCAGGCCAGCTTCTTGGTAAGCTAATGGCCCTCTAAGTATTAGTTGTTAGGGTAGCAAAGGAACACATGGGCATCTCTTGCCAGCGTATTCATCTCTGCTGCCATTCAGGCAAAATGCAGTGGTGGGGAGAGGGAGGGAGCGGAAGAGGAACATTCAACTAGTCTTCTGCTTGCTGGAGACCAAGTACACACTGGCAATGGTGCATCTGGGTGAATGGGGCACTGCTCCATCAACATTAGCCAGTACCCACCTGCCTGTCTTCTTACTAATATCCAGTGCAGGGGGTGGCCTTGGTTGTGCCAGCTTCCTCTCGTTAATATCTTGTAAAACTCAGCAGGGACCTGCTGCTGGGCTCCCTCCCTTCCACCCTATAAGTCCTAACAGGTGCCAGCCACTACTGGAACACACAGACTTACCTGCTGGGGTGATAAATCTGGTTCCTCCTGTGCTCACAATAAAATAAAAATAAAAATTGTGGGAATACCAATGGTCATACTTTGGCCTCTTGCTCTGAATCTTCTTCCACATCTGGTGTAACCCTGAATATGTTTTGTTTCAGTATGCATGCATGTAAGCATTATAGCCCATGAAAGGCCTACTACCTGCTCCTCAGATAATCTATTTTTTTCACCTCCCCACCCCATGGTGCTTTTTCAAAATTTAAAGTTGGTATCTTGTGCACACTTGGGACTAAGCCAAGAACCGATTTCGTTCTGTGAACCACCCTGAGACATCCGGCTATAGGTCGGTATATAAATTCAATAAATAAATAAATAAAGAAGCCACATTCTCTAAGTGAAATTTATTTTCAGGTTGACATGCAATAAAAGTGGACTACAAGACATGTAAAATCTGCTCATGTGACCCCTTTATACGCTGCTGTGAAATTTGTATGTGCGTGCTCAAGTGCATGATATAAAATCAGAGAAAAGAAAAGTGCTTGATAAAATACTTCTGCAAGGAATTGTAAAAATCGATAAATGTTTTGCGAAACTGAGAGGGTGGAGGGAAAGTTGAAAATAGGTATCAGTAACTGCAGCAGATAAGTAATAATGAGTTAAACTGCCACTGACTGTGGAGGTTGGAAGTAGTTCTTTTGTCCACATAACTAGACACTCATTTAAAATATATTCACTCACCCACATGTGCTTATTCTGCATTTTCATAGACGAGCAAGGCTGCAATCCTAACCCCACTTACCTAGAAACAAGTCCCATTGACCTCAATGAGACTTCTAAGTAGCATGGTTAGGATTGCAGCCATGGTGTAGTGAATCAAGTGTTAGTCTTTGAGCAGAAAAGTCCTAGGTTCAAATCCCTGTTCAGCCACAAAGCTCACAGGATTGACCTAGGGCTAGTCACCTTCTGTCATCCTAAAACCTACCTCATGTGATTGTTGTGGTTGTAGAAGAACCCCACATATGCTGATTTGAGGTCCTTGGATTAAGTCTGGGATACAAATATGACAGAAAAGTAAATGTTTGCACATTCCTCTCTTTTTTGCAATATTTCATGAGCACGATCCAGTTAAAGCTAAGCATTTTGACGTCTCATTCATTCCTATAGGCAAGGCTTAATTATATGCCTAATCCTCCCATTGAGATGAATAGGAATAACAGCACAATCCTATGCGTGTTTTCTCAGACGTTAACCCTCACTGTATTCAGTGGGACTTGCTCCCTAGTTCATCTGCTTACAGGGAAATCCTAACGATTTCGGCTCAGAAGTACCAATTAATACAATGGGACTTACTTGAAGGTAAGTGCACCAAGGACTGCAGCCCTAAAGTGCTTAACTTTGGCTAAAACACATATTACAGTGAAGGTTGCCAAATACAGTATTGGCATTCACATACGGATGCTCTCAGTCTCTAATTAATGTGGTAAATCTCTTTCTCCCCCCCCCCCGCCCATGCACGCACGAACACACACAAGTGTATACTGATAAACACATTTAAGACACTGTTGCCATTTACTTATCTATCTCTGAGTTTTAAGACATTGACAAAAATGTGGCTAAGCTTTCATTAAATTCTGGACACTTACTCCTTTTCCCTGTAACATAGAATTAGCTTTATAAGTAATTAGAATCAATGTGGCTGGCACTGTAACATACCCTGATGATAAACTCTTCTTTCCTGCAGTTTGTCAGCCTGGGATCAGATGAGGAAGGAGGGAAGTGTGGTGGTTCATGGAGCCGATGGTACCCTGTCAAGACAGATGGCAAACATTAAAGGGCAAAAAAAGAGGCAAACTTATTTGCTGCTGCCAGTGCGTTCTCCGGCGAATCCTTCTTGGCAGGCATCATTGGAGCTCAGCCTTGGCTGTTTTTCCTTCATTGCACCAGCAACTACTGGGGGTACAGCTGTCAAATCTTTCCCAGATGCTCTGCTGTGACACGAAGGCCTGGTCATGTTCAGCCCTTTGTCCTGCGAGTTTTGTCTGTCGTCCTCTTGGCTTCATCTCTGAGGAGCTCCCAGACTAAAAGACATGGGTAGGGGATGCAGCCTGAGAAGGGAAGAGAGGAGATGGATGCTGGAATCCAGCAGCCCGGAAAATCATCAGCAGGGAGTGGGGGCGGTGGTGGTATTAGTCCTCCCGCTCCTTCAAGAACCTTGCTCTGTTCTGCAGTGTGTTGGCTCCAGAGGCAGGCAGCAGCATCTTTCCACATAAAACATTAGCTGATAGGTTGCAAGCAGCTCAGACTTATTTAGCGGATGGGTTGCAAGCAGCTTGGACTGCTCCCCTTTAAATGCGCACACACCACACACACACACACACTCTCACACACTGGTAATCTCATCACTAGCTCTGTGTGTGTGTGTGTGTGAGAGAGAGAGAGAGAGAGAGAGAGAGAGAAAGGGAAGGGGGAGGGCTTTGTTTCCATTGGCTGCTCCTTGCCTTCCCACCCACATCTCTTCCACATCACCTTGGTGTCTCCCTAAATAAAACCAGCCCTCCTTATCGCAGCGAGGAAATCAAGCGGTAGAGTTGCAATGGATTTTAAATAAACATTTTACCCCCCCTCCCCACACACACTGTCCCTGCCAGGCTGCTGGGGAGAGCACGCAGCAAGCACCTTCCCCACTGCCACCCAAACACTCACATGCAGCTGCCCTGCTTGCTGGCTGCTTCTGTTGCCTCTTTCACCCCATGAGGGAAAGCTGGAGCGCACGAGAAACTGGCTGCAGTCAGAGGAGGGAAGTGGCACCTTCATGACCAATCCTTTCTCCATGGATTTAAAGGAGAGCACCAGCGAGGGAAGCCTGGGGAGCCTCCAGCCCTCCAGCCTCCAGATCTTTGCCAACACCTCAACCCTCCATGGAATCCGCCACATCTTTGTCTATGGACCTATGACTGTGCGGCGGGCCCTGTGGGCTCTGGTGTTTGTGGCTTCCCTGGGCCTCCTTCTGGTGGAGAGCTCCGAGCGGCTGGTCTACTACTTCTCCTACCAGCATGTCACCAGAGTGGATGAGGTCGTTGCCCACAGCCTGGTCTTCCCAGCTGTCACCCTCTGCAACCTCAACGGGTTCCGCTTCTCCCGCCTCACTACCAATGACCTGTACCATGCTGGCGACCTATTGGCCTTGTTGGACGTCAACCTCCAGGTCCTTCACCCTCATCTCGCTGACCCAGCAGTCCTGGCCATCCTGCGAGAGAAGGCCAATTTCCAGCATCACCGAGCCAAAGTCTTCAGCATGAGTGAGTTCATGGGGCGTGTGGGCCATGACATGAAGGAGATGTTGTTATACTGCAAGTTCCGGGGGCAGGAGTGTGGCGAGAAGAACTTCACAACTGTGAGTACAAACAAGAGTTTTGCCTTCCTTTTAGCATTGGTGGTAACAATGGGGACAACCCAAGAAGTGAAAATTGGGTATCTCTGTGGGAGACCCTGGCTGATATATCTTGGTGACCCAGCTGTCTTGAACTGAAGCAGGTTTGTCTGCTATTCTTGTGGCCAATGGGCTTTTCAGGTTGTGAAGAGTGTAAGGCTTAAGGCCTGTTAATGTTTCTACTTTCTCTAGTGCAGGATTGGGGGACCTGTGGCCCTCCAAATGTTTATGGACTGCAAGTCCCATTATCCCTGACCTCTGACCATGCTTGCTGGAGCTGATGGAAATGGGAGTCCATCAAACCTTTGGAGGGCCACATCCCTGCTCTAGTGGTTGGTTGTTGCAGTTCCTGGAAGTACGGGACAGGAGGGGTGGGGAGAAGGATTGTAGTCATGGCTTAATGGAAGATGTAGAGATCAGTGGCCATTGGATGGTGCTTGGCAGCAAATGAGTGTTGAAATGATATTATGCATTCTTGCTGATAATGGTTCAGATCAAGGTACAAAACTGTAATGGACAGAGTCAGCCTGTTGGTCCAGCTAATCTAAATGCTCTCTATGCTGGTAGCAGTCATCCAAGATTTCATGTTCCAGTAGGAATGGGAACATGTGGTCCTCCAGATGCTGTTGGATTCAAGCTCCTATAATCACTGGCTTTAGTGGTTGAGACATGAGAGCTGGGAGACAGCAATGGCTGGAGGGCCACAAGTTCCACATCACTGGTCTTTCTCAGCCCACCTGCATGGGATGCTTCTACTGGAGAAACTGAGGATTGAACCAAGTATGTGTCCTACCACTGAGCTGCTCCTGGCCCTAGGGGAAACAGAGAGATCTATGACTGATGGGTGGCAAGGGGCGCAATGAGATAAGGAAGACTGTCACTTTCTGGTGGTTCTGGCAACTTTTTTTCTGTGGCTGTTGTGTGGTGGACAGTAGGATTACCTGATTTCCCCCCGGAACCATTTACACATGCATTTTTCTCATTTGATGACTGTGGCTTGTGTATATGTGCATGCATGACTCACAGCAGATAGAAGATTCATGTTCCCATGTATCTCATCCAACACAGTGCTTTTCAGTGGAGTTGGTTCACATGTTCCCATGCCAAGCCATCGGGTGCAGTGTCATCAAGGGAACAACATGCATGTGTGAACCAGTTTTTTGACCCTGCTTGTGTGCTTTGAACAGCAACCGGAAACATAGACATTAATCTCAGTGAAGCTTTTCCCAGCTTGGAAAGGAGAGTGATGTGAATTGACTTACTTTATTGTGTCTTTGTTACTAGTTGCCATTAAAGACCCTGGAGCCAGGCCAGAAAGATAAGATGACAACATCAGGGCATAGAAGTGGGTGGGAGTTTGAACGTGTGTAGCATAATATCCTCC
The DNA here is from genome assembly GCF_964234715.1 of Podarcis melisellensis. NCBI lineage: Eukaryota > Metazoa > Chordata > Lepidosauria > Squamata > Lacertidae > Podarcis > Podarcis melisellensis. The sequence continues at coordinate 31,643,218 of NC_138545.1, read as the reverse complement.
TGTATGCTACTGTTCAGCAAACTTCTTGTCCTCTAGGGTGACTCCTTCACCCCAACCTGCTTCTCTGTCTTCAACAGCAGCAGCCCAAGGTGGGGAAATGGAGCAATGCTGGGGTGGCACTGCAGGGTGGGAGATGCTTCACCCACTTCCCTTCTCTTTCTCAAACTGTTATGAACCCCCCCCCCCCCAGCTAGGGGAAAAAATGCAATTTGGTAAGTTTATTTACCTACCAAACCTTTCTTCTCCTCTTGGTTGGGACCTGGATGAGGGCTCACATGGAAAGGAACTAGTTTCATCTGAGGGAAGTTGCAGGTTAGAGTGTTGCACTCAAGTGGGTGCTGGTGGGTTGCAACGAGGCTAGGGATTGGGGCATCAATTAATTACAATTCATGTCACTTTTAAAAATGTGTTCACACCTGCATATTACTTACCCCAAAGAATCCTGGGATCTGTAATTTGTTCTGGGAATTGTAGGTTGCTGAGAGGTGTGAGTTACACTTCCCAGGATTTTTTTTTGGGGGGGTGAGCCATGGGCCTTTAAATGTATAGTGAACACAGCCATAAGCACTTCATGTACATTATATTGTTTAGAATCCTTGCAACAAGCCTGTATGGTAGGCCAGTTTTATGATCCCCATGGGTACCCATGCAGTACCAGGCAAAAGCATTCTGCTGTTGGAGGTTGACTCCAAATGCCCATCTCCCCTGCATGGGCAGTATTTTACAACGTCTTGTTGCACTGTTCAGACACAGTTCCTGCCTTCCTTTTTCTCTACTCACCCACCCCACCAAGCCACCTGAAGCAAGTCTCTGCATGCTGCTGTGTGGCAGGGCCATCCCTTTGCTTGTTTCTCAAACTTGGGTCCCCAGCTTTTGTTGGCCAACAACTGCCATCATCCCTAGCTAGCTGGATGATGGGAGTTGTAGTCCAACAACAGCTAGGGACCTATACTTGAGAAACACTGGAAGGCCATGTAGTACAATAATGACAGAAGGGAGATTCACACTAGAAACTTCTTGGTCTCTTAACTCAGATTTCTAGCTTCTGCACCACCCCAGCTCTCAGTTATTATTGATGTTTGGGGTGGTGGTGGTACGTACGTGTACACACAAACACACAAACACAAACACAGACACAGACACACACACACACACACACACACACATTCTTTTCATAGAAAAAGAATGTTAAACTTTCCTGATGCCTGGGAATGCTAAACCACAGATATTGGATGCATGCTAGGAGCAAACTCCCAGGATTGAAAGTTTGGTCTGATTGACGGGAACTCACTGAAGGAAACCACTCTAAACCTGATGAAAGAATTTGTGAGAACATTGACTGTCATCCAGAAAGGGGGAAGGGTTCATCATTCATGATCCGATAGAATTCACACATTCTATAGCATTCCTATCCCCCACCCCCAAAGCTTGTTTGGAGGGGGTGGTTGCAGGAGCTTTTAAATGTGTGGAGTAGTTGTGTAGGGGTGTGTGTGTATTTGGGAGAATTAGCGTACACAGCATTTTCCCTTTAAGAAACTATTATGGCAAATTTCCAAGAAGCTTTCTGGATCAGTGTGTGTTTCTGTGTTAGGGTTACCTTGTAAATAGTGAGGTGCCTGCTTGCCTCTGGTGAGTACAAAACACCAGTAGGCAGGGAAGCTGGCTGGGGCTGATGGGAGTTGTAGTCCAAAGCATCTAGAGGGCATCAGGTTGGGGAAGGCTGCTTTAGAGAGAGAGAGCCTGTGGTTCAGTGGTTGAGCACATGTTTTGCATGCAGAAAATCCCAGGTTCAATTCTCAGCGTTGCCAATTAAAAGGATCTTATGCAGCAGGGCTGAGGTCTGAGAAAACAACTGCCATTCGGTGTAGACAATGCTGTTAGATGCACCAACTATCTGACTTAATAATAAGGTAGCTTTGTAGAAGTTTTCTTTTCCCCTGCTATCAATGATTATGTGTCTAGGCAGTGTAGCTCTCAAATATCTGTAGGCTAGTGACTTTTGTTGGCTTATATGTGAGACTGCATTAAGTAGGTTCTGGGGGTGAGGGCAGGTTCAGAGACCAAGACTACTTGAACAGCCCTGCTAGTGATGAAAATAGGCCCCTGTCCCCAAAGAGCTTGCAATCTAACTTTGGATATTGAGAGATACAGTAAGTGGTGGTGGAGTAGGGATGGAGAGGCCAGCATAACAGAGGAATTGTACAGCACATGCTCAAGCATTATACATATACTAGGAGGAAGAGGCTGCTAACCAGCAGATCCACAGGTGCTGTTTAGAACTACTTGATTGCATCTCACAACTTTTCCAGTCTTGGATTTCTGCTTGCAGTGAATCTAAGTCTTGCTCCTTAAACTTAGCTTGCTTTCTGTCTGTCTGATCCTGCTTCTCCTGCCCCTAATCCATTGTTGCTTTCCATAGTATAGGGCTGCTTTCCCTAACACGAGTGCATGCCTGTGCCTCTCTGGGTCTTAGTGGAGGTAAACAAGATCTTGCCTCCTGGAAAGAGAAGGGGTAGGTGTGTGTGTGTGTAGGTGTGAACAAATAGTGAAAGGAGGGTAGGCACAAAGCAACCTCTTCAAATATGCATATGAAAAATACCAGCATTTTTATTCATGACCCCCAACAGCTGTCCACATTCATTCTGATCTTGAATATGACAGGGTGTTGAAAGGGTGTTGGAAGCACAAATTTTGCTTCAGCTGTAGCATCTTAAAACAAAGAGAGGTGTGCCTGAGTGTGAATACCCCTCAAGAGAGTGAACCAAAAGTAGCACACACAAAAACAACTTGGTGGAAAGCAGAATGAAATTTTATCATGTTCCCTTGAAGTATGTATACCCAACCTTTGACAACTTAACCCCGATTCTGTGCAAACAAAACAAGGTAAATAGACTGATGTAAATCAAGGTGATGGTTTTATGTCTCGGATTTGAATTGTTGTTTTATATCACCAAGCAGAAAGGCCAGTTTAAACCATAGGTTTCAGTCTGGTCTCCAAACTTTATATCTCATGGATTTCCAGAACAAGCATGTATACTAATTGGCTGCTGTAACATATGGACAGGATGCAGTGCGATTGCCTGGGAATCAACACTTGCAAGGCTATCCTACGAAAGCTAAATTGCAGGGTGTATATGTCTGTATGTGGGAGGGATTGTTTTGAACTGACAGGATAGGGGCAGGAGCTGGGCCTTGGAGGGGAGGAGGATGTTGAGGTTGGTGTGGTGAATGCTCTGCTCTACATTTCATGGCTGCACATGGCCTGGGAGCCCTCTTGGAAAGAAACAGAAATTGTGACTGTCCTTCCACTCAAGTGTGCTCTATACGCAATTGATTTTGAGTGGGTGGGTGAGGTTTCTTCAGCAATCTCTCAGTCTCTGCGCCAGGAAACTCTCCCATTGAGGTGCTGAGCGTGTTTACAAAGAGCTGCAATGGAACTGGTTTAGGAGAGGCACTTATGTGCACGGCCCTTTTGCCGTTCAATGTGCTGCCGCCCACCATAGCTTTCTGTGCAAATTGGTGTTAATTTGCTGTGGAAGCAACAACAAAAACAGATGGGAAGCTGCCTTAATAAGCCATCTCAATAAGACTCAACTAATCAGCGAGAGGTTATTTTAGAATAATGGCGTTGCTGGATCAGACTGAGTCCAGCATTCTGCTTCCAATAGCAACTGCGAAATGCTTCTGGATGCCTGTAAGAAGGGACCTGAAGGTGACGGCTCACCCTGTTTTTCTGCTCATAACACCTGGTACTTGGAGATATATTGACTCTGAACTTGGAAGTTCCGTTTAGCTGCCATTTCCTCTGTTTCCTGAATTCCCAGGCAAGTGCTGGTCCTTCCATAGCCGGAACAGTACCAATCCATTCATGTCAATAGGTTTGGGTTGAGGGAACCTTGATAGAAGTACTGTACAAAAAAACTTTACAGGGGAAATCTTAAATGGGAGGTGGGAAGGAATCCAAAATAACCCAATAACAGTGGGCAAGGAATTCTCACTGACTGTTGTGGGAACGGGAACTAGAAAACAGAGAGAGAAATAGGGTGGGTTGAATGGAGAATACTGGAAAAGAACATGGCTAGCTGGCTGAAACCCTGAAGAGGAGCATGCCACACCTTGGCAAAATTGTGTTGCAGGTCACTGTTGTAATGGTTATTAACCATTGATGGCCCCACATCCCTTCAGAGGTGGGCAAACCTCAAAATTGGGGACCAAATGCAGTCCTCCGCACTCTTTATCCGGACTTCAAGACCCTTCCATTCCCCTGCTTTAAGTCCAAACCTTTCCTGGAGCCCTGCTCTGAATTGTCCACAAGGTGCTTTTGCCTGCCTTCAAATATGATAACATCTCTTAAAAGCCTCTACTGCACCCTGTTCTTCTGCTTTAATGGCTCCCCCATAACATGTAGCCTATGTGATGTAGTGGTTACAGTGCTGGACTAGGACTTGGAAGACCAGGATTCAAATCCCTACTCAGCCATGAAGCCCACTGGGTGACCAGTCACTGTGACTCAGACCAACCACAGGGTGGTTGTGGGAATAAAATGGGCGAAGAGTGTGTACCACCTAGAGCTCTTTAGACAAAAGGTGGAATATAAATGTACTACTAATAAATAAAAATAAGGGAACTATGGGGGGTTGGGAGCTTAGGCCACAGCCAGGCACTTACCGTGTGATTTCCTCATACTGGTGTCACTGTCAGACAGCTTGCCTGTATTTTCTGCCGATAGCCGGTGTGAGTAGACCTAGAATGGGGAGATGTGGTAGTTAAAGGAAGCCTCTCCCAAGCAGGACGATTGCTCAGAGCTGAGAAATTTGGAATAAGAGAGGAGTGGATGAGATGGACCATGCTGAGCCACAGCCTATTGGGGTCTGGTCATGCTTTGTATTGCAGTTGTGCTGTTTGTAGGCCATCAAACTGAGTCACTGTCTCCCCTCCCCGCCACACCTTGGGATATATTAGAAGGCCAAAGAAAATCCTAAATGTGAACTCCCAAGATTGCCAACTGATTAGGGTGGGGAAAAGAATAGGCCTGCTCCTGTGCATTTAATGGCAACTTGATCTTCCAAAAAATTACCCAGTAAAGCTTTTCACAGTATAGAGATGAGCACCCATCACCTGGTAATTCCTGCATATCAAGTTTCTGTTAAAACACAGGAGCTTTAAAAAAAGTTGGCAACCCAAACTCCAGATACATGCATTTTTTAAAGGGTATTCACAAAATCAAAGCACCCATGATTCTTTGTGAGCAGGTAGAGATGCAGTGCCTCAAAGAGCTTGTCCAGTTCTTGATGGGGGGAAGGAAGTGTCCTGTGATGTACAAATGAAGCCTTTCATAGTGTCTGCTAGAAGAGCTTACATGAAAATCGGTACCCTAAGTAGCTATTAACTAACAGTGAACGCTGATGGAGCGTTTGTGCCATTCCCGTGAATAACAAATGAATTTGTGTCCCGTCAAAACAATGAGGATGAATTGCAACTGAATAAACATGAGCATGCTTTACAATTTGCCATTCTTCCCAGTTGACTCACGTTGTGGTTTTCCTGCAATTTTGCACAGAGGCCATGCAAAGAAAGCCACCAAGAGCACAGTGCATCTCAGGATGTCATCCTGCACTAACCATATTTGGGATTAAATGAATGATGGTTTGCACTTGCAGTAGCGCTTGTGCAGGAGAACATCCTGCTGCCTTGTGTTTCCCAGTGTCCATTGGATATAGGTGAGTATAGGTCAGGCTTCCTCAACCTCGGCCCTCCAGATGTTTTTGGCCTACAACTCCCATGATCCCTAGCTAGCAGGACCAATGGTCAGGGATGATGGGAATTGTAGTCTCAAAACACCTGGAGGGCCGAGGTTGAGGAAGCCTGGTATAGGTGGACTGGGGACAGTTTTGCCCTCCAATGCATATAAAAAACAACACTCATAACTACTTAATGGGCACAGTAAATCCTAAACATGCTTATTATGAAGTAAGTCTTGCGCAAGTGTCAACACACTCAAAGCCTAGTGACTTTATTTAATTTACTGGCTTAACTTGGGGTGCTTCCAGGCTGTCGCTGTTTTGGGGTGGGTTTCAGTTATATCCTGGTATATCTTGCAATTAAAGCTGATTTGGAAACCTTGTGCAACAAACCTGCTTCCCTAAAAAATCAGGCTTTTTGTGATAAGGGAAGTGAGGGGGGAAAGCATTGGAAAGTGTGAGATAACACTTGCTTAACACAAGGGCAAATCAGGATGAATGCTCATTCAATATCAGGTTGTCAAACCTCTCAGCAACCAAATCAGGGTGAATGCTCAATTAACAGGTTGTCTGAAAGAGCAACCTATTTATTTAATTTATATCACACTCTTCTTCTGTGATGGGGCTCAGGGCAACATACATTGGGTCCCTGATGTTGATCAGCCCTGCTGCCTGATGTGCCTTCAAGGCCATGAATCATATTTCTTCCACACTCCAAAGAGAAACATATCCTTTGAATGAGCCCCTCCCACTAGGATGTACTCCAGAACTAAATTTTGCCTCAACTATAAAATAAGATATTAAAGGACAAATTAGATATGTTAATAATGTGATAGGCACGTGTCTTTGTTTCTTCTTTTTGGTAGATAGCAACCTTGGGTAGGTGGGGGTGCTGTTGATCCTGATTACTGTCCACCATGCTTCTATTTGCTCCAGGGAGGAACTCAGTGTGGTGTAATGGTTAGCGTGTCAGATTAGGACCTGGGAGACTAGGGTTTGAATCCCCACAACCATGGAGCTCACTGGGTCTTGCCACTGGTTTTCAGCCTAGCCTACCTCACAATGGGAGGATAAAATGAGGAAGGGAGAACCATGTACAGTGTACACTGCAAATGGTACACGCATGCGTGACCATGTGTGACCATGTATGCTTTAAATGCATGCAAAATGAAAGTTGCCTGTATAACAGCTTCAGCAATTGTGGTTTGAAGTTAACTTGTTTGGACTAATCATAGTTCAGAATAACCACAGTTCCCAGTCCAGGTGGTGTGATGTCCTAAACCTTTTCTTGTGGGCTGGAGCTGTCTTCAAAAGAATCTCCTGGAGGTCAGACCTAGCACTGGGTTGAGAAAGTGTGTGTAGTTTATCTGCTGAGAGGAAGACAGTGTTGCTGCCTGTGAATCTATTCTGGGTCAATCCTGATTGCCGAAGTTGGCTTGGGAGTGGAGCTGGGCTTTATGAATATTTGATGGACTCTATTCCTGGCAGCAGCAGCAGCATGTCCTTGAAGGTGTCGAACAGAAAGGCAGGTGCCTTTTGCGTGTGAGCTCCTAGGTAAGGATTGCCCTCCTCTTGTGGGAGACACGTCCGACCCAGAAAGCCTGTCGTGGGGACAAACCCATTGGTGTTTGGGTTTTTCTAAGGTTGGTTTGCATTGACCCTTGAGACTTGCATCCAATATAGGTAGCAGGGTTACAACTCCCAGCAACTTTTAGCAAACCACAGTGCCCAGAATTCTTTGAAGGAAAGAATGAGCTTTGAATATGCTTTAAAGGTATGGCGTGTACACAGCCTCATATAATGTAGCCTTGCATATTGTTTTTTCTTTCCCATTCAGGATCTGATGGATCATACATTTATATGGTGTCAGAAAATAGCCTACTGCCACCACCCCTGTTCAGATTAGTGACTTCGAATCTGTTTAGTGATGAGTGTCCTCTGTGGCTAGGCTTCCTAGCTGGTGACACTGGGGACTGTTTGCTTTGCAGACTCTTTCTGTGGGCAGCACACTTTCCTTTCATCTGGTTTGGATTGATTTGCGGGGGCTGTGTCAGTCCCGTCTCCTGTCAAGCTGAAGTAAGGACCAGATAAAGGTCACCTCCACACCATACATTTTAAGTTTGGAGCTGCGCTATAACTCAGCTCTTAGAAGCTAGATCTGCTGCAGCTCCTCCCATCTAGAATAGGGATGAGGAAGAAATTCATTCAGTTCACATTTTAATGCAAACATACCTAATTCACATTTCCTGAACCAATCAGATAGGGCTGAGGAGCCTTTTCCAGCCTGAAGGCCACATTCCCTTCTGGGGCCACACGCCAGTGATGATTGGGGCCAGGAGCAAAAAGTGTGCGGAAACAGGGCAAACAGAACTTAAGATTGGAAAAATGAGAAATTAAGAAACTGAAACTGATGGATTTGTCCATCCTTAGGGAGGAGTAGTCGCACTTCTATTTCCTACATAAGCAGCCTCAGTTCCTGCCAGTCCTTTTTTTTAGTGGGGTCAAAACAAAGCCTTCTTTGTTTTCAACATGTTCAGGTAGATACTAAATGATTGTGATCCATGCCCTTTTATTGTGAAGCCTGGCCACGTAGTCTTGTGTTGGGGAAGTGAATACTTAGTAGTGAAGAAAAAAGTACAAGGTAGAAGCAGGATTATTTGCGATCAGTGATGGGGACATTGATTATAAAGTAATTGCAATGTGGCTTGGAAGATGAGTACTTTGTGCCTGGAGAGTATTGGAATACTGTATTCTCGTAGTTCTGTATATTGGATCAAATATGTTAAATAAAAAGTACTTTTCTGTGACACAATTTCAAACTGAACGTTTCAATTGAGATTTAGACATGTCAAATCAGACTTCAGTTTGAGGTGGGTGAGGAAGAGATTTTGATGAATGTGACAGGATTCTCAGCAAACTTCAATGGACTCCTTTTAGATATATTGCAGACTAAGTTGCAAAAAAGCGGGAGACTGTTTGTTGTCTTTTATATATATATAAAAAGGTAAAGGTACCCCTGCCCGTTCGGGCCAGTCTTGCCAGACTCTAGGGTTGTGCGCTCATCTCACTCTATAGGCCGGGAGCCAGCGCTGTCTGCAGACACTTCCGGGTCACGTAGCCAGCGTGACAAGCTGCATCTGGCGAGCCAGCGCAGCACACGGAACGCCGTTTACCTTCCCGTTTACCTTCCCGCTGGTAAGCAGTCCCTATTTATCTACTTGCACCCGGAGGTGCTTTCGAACTGCTAGGTTGGCAGGCGCTGGGACCGAACGACGGGAGCGCACCCCACCGCGGGGATTCGAACCGCCAACCATGCGATTGGCAAGTCCTAGGCGCTGAGGTTTTACCCACAGCGCCACCCGCGTCCCATATATATATATATTTCATATATATATATTTCATAGTAACTATAGCAATGAAGTCAAGCAGTCGCCCTTTCCTTTTAAGTGAAGAGATCTGTGCCTTTCCAGATATCAAGTACATGTAACAATAGCCACTCACTGTGTAGAACCGATAACATGGCTTGGAGTATAGGTTCTTCTAAGGAATAAGCACATGGACTGAAACAAGGGGAGGAATGATGGATTTAAGATCTTTTTGCTCTTTGGTGAATTAAAGTGTTACTGTGGAGCTGCATGAAATGCAGAGCAGAAATTTTAAGGCCTCAGGATGTTATTTAGCTAAACCCTAGCACACAAAAACAGGAGTATCCATCCACATAACAGCTTATGGAGACCAAAGTGTACCTCAAACAGGGAGAGCAGGTACAGTCTGCAAAGTAAGTGACTCTGGCAAGTGAGCCCAGCTATATGCTACAGGAGAAAGTTGGTGTCACCAGCTATGATATATAGTCATGGGGAAAATTACAGCTGTTGTCTATATCATGATATGCTATCCTTGAGCATGACATCAAATTAAGCACTGGAACGTAACAGATCAAAACCAGCAAAACTGGTCTCTAATGGCTAGATTTCTTTGAAAATACTTTGGGATTTCATCTTTTGCTGTATTAGAGGGCAGGACTGCAGATCTGCTGCAGTGCATTTAAATGCAGGCTGCAGATAATGCCAGCTATGGCGTCAGGCAGGCGGGAGCCCTCCTCAAGGGACGCTTTCTAGCAGGTCCAGAGGATCTTTTCCTTGTCTTATGAACTAGTTCAGCTATTTATCAGGTAGATTTGCTCCAGGTTGTCAGAGACTCATTGTCCCTATATGCTTGTTCTGCACTCCTGCAGTCCAAAACAATCTGTAGCATTTGGGGCTGTTTGATGAATAATGCACTGAGAGCATTTGCCACATGCATGCTGATGTTCAGTGTGAAACTCATTAGATGTAAAACTCAGAAAAATGTTGATAAGAGACACATAAGTAGACATAGGCAAGGGGGCTGAATGCAATCAGGGCTCATTGGTGCGTGTCTAGTGCATGTCCCTCTGTGTGTGTCTGCAAACATTTCTAAGTCACACTTTATGGTGTTTGCCGCTTCTGACGCGAGTGTACAAACAAAGGTGCATACAGAGCTTTGGTATTAAGGAGCAGGGCTTTCAAAGGACACTCAGGTTTTTTGATGTATGTACAATTCTCACTGTATGTGTGTCTGCTGAACAAAAACCAGGGTGTGTATGTGCTATGGTACAATGACTCTGTACCAACAGCCTGCATGCTGTTGTTGTTGTTTTTTAATGTGGAGGAATACTGGGCTTTATGAAGCTTCTCATACGTGCCAACATGTGCAGACGTAGAGGGGTGGGGGAGAAAAATCTGGCTCACAAGATGGGACAGTACAGAAGGTGTTGCAAATTGTTTGTCTAAATAACTGTTGCTAAGGGACTCGGAAGCAAGATGTGAGGCGGCCGTTTTTATGCGCTGGAACTACCAGGCATAAAGATCATGCTAGGCTGTGCTGTATCATTGAGTATAGACTATCAGGGACAGCTGAAGGGTTTTTGTTGCCCTAGGTCAATTAAAATCCTCCCCTCCCCTGCGACTTACTGTAGGCTGAGCAGCATAACCGTAAAACATCAAATGGGCATGGGATGTTATTTTTGTTTTTAACTTCAGTAATTGGACCATCATACCCACGGCTTTTTTTCAGCCAGAACTCACTGGAATTCAGTTCCGGCACCTCTCAGGTGGGCGCCATTGCCATTATAAGAGATCAAGGAAGGCGTTCATGGTGAGTTATGGAAACTCTTTTCCTAGAAAAATAGCACTGATCATACCACTCTACTCCACAGAGTTGGATTAGATTCTAGGCACCATCAGCTAACATACTTTAGACAATTCACTTCACATATAAGCATGCATTAGAAAACTTGATCAATCCAGTTCTGTCTCCAAGACATTAACATAGCTGAGGCAAGAGCCCCTGGCATTTCTGGTGCCCCAGGCAGTTCCCTGATTTACCTCTAGGACTGTGTCAGCCCTTCAGACTGTGAGGTGCCAGTGACATCAACTAATACAACTGTGTGAAAACCATGCCAAATGACTGTGGCCTTTTGTATTTAAGGAAAGTACACTAGAGTGCTACTTTTCAAATTATTTTCAATAATATCTAAAGCAAAAGAAAGAAATAAGATGTAGAATCATTGTAGGGAAACTGGAAAACATAAATAATCAAAGGCAATGCTGTCAAGCATCCGTTTGTCAGAGCTACTTAAATTTCAGAAGCAGAATTTGAAAAATGTTCGGAATTCCAAGGAAGTCAAACTTGAAAACTGTGCCTCAGTTGTCAGATTTGACTAGCATTATTCTCCAGCTCTACTTTTGAACAGGAGCCACGATCACATTAAATCTGGCTAGTGCAGAGTAGATTTCAGATTGCTGGCTGCTGGCTAAAATTGTTTCTGGATCACAAGTAGTGCTGGAAGATGGAGGCTGTCAGGCAGTGGCTTGGGGTCCCCTGAAAGATTCATGCCACTTGGGACACCCTAGATGCCTGCTATTTATGCTTGTGTAGCTCCTTGCAGAGTGTGGAAAGAGGGCATTGTCTTCATTGAAACCACTATTTTCTAACATAATGAACTGTTATTGCCCTTTAATGACCACAGCTGCCTCTGCAAACAGTAACAGGGTCCTTCTTAATGCACAAGAAGACTCGTCAGGGTATCAGGATGGTCATGTTCCAAGTCAATTTGCACCTTCAATACCTTTCTGGATGGTCTCATGGCATCTGTCACAAGCCATGCATGGTCTGTAGCTTTTTGCAGGAAACCTGTAAGATTTTAATAATAATAATAATAAAAAAATTTATTTATATCCCGCTCTCCCCAGCCGAAGCCGGGCTCAGGGCGGCTAACAACACCAAAATAGTGCGACATTATAAAAACATTATAAAAATTAATTAAAATCAAGATTGATGGCAGCCATAAAGTTTTGTAAAGGTTGCCAAAGGAGGGAGTCAGGCTGCGCCCTAACCAAAGGCCTGGCGGAACAGCTCTGTCTTGCAGGCCCTACGGAAAGATGTCAAGTCCTGCAGGGCCCTTGTCTCTTGTGACAGAGCATTCCACCAGGTTGGAGCCGCAGCCGAAAAGGCCCTGGCTCTAGTTGAGGCCAGCCTAACCTCTCTGTGGCCTGGGACCTTCAAGGTGTTTTTGTTTGAAGACCGTAAGTTCCTCTGTGGGGCGTACCAGGAGAGGCGGTCCCGTAGGTACGAGGGTCCTAGGCCGTATAGGGCTTTGAAGGTTAAAACCAGCACCTTAAACCTGATCCTGTACTCCACCGGGAGCCAGTGCAGCTGGTATAGCACCGGATGAATGTGATCTCGCAGCGAAGACCCCGTAAGGAGTCTCGCTGTGGCATTCTGCACCCGCTGGAGTTTTTGGGTCAGTCTCAAGGGCAGCCCCACGTAGAGCGAGTTACAATAATCCAGTCTGGAGGTGACCGTCGCGTGGATCACAGTAGCTAGGTCAGGGCGAGAGAGGTAAGGAGCCAACTGCTTAGCTTGGCGGAGATGAAAAAATGCCGCCTTTGTAATAGCTGCAATCTGCGCCTCCATGGAGAGGGAGGTATCGAAGATTACACCCAAACTCTTAACGGACGGTGCTGGCACTAATTGCACCCCCGCAAGAGATGGGAGTTGCCCCCTCAGTCCCATATCATCCCGTCCCAGCCAGAGGACCTCTGTCTTCGAAGGATTTAACTTCAACCGGCTCCCACAAACATTCTGATTTATTATTTTTGGGGAGGGTGTGGGTTCTGCTTTTGTTGTGCTATAGCCGTGACAATGTGCTGAACTAATTTTGCTTCTTTGTGGTGTACTTCACGGTGATGCTGAATACTGCCATTATTTTGGGGGGGGGGGGGTGGAAACAAGCAAGGTTTAGCACAGCAATCATAGCCTTTGAAGCTGTTTAAAAGTGTAACGGTGGTGCACAGCTGACTACACTTGAAGGAGTGGGGTAGGGAGAGAAGTTTGTGCTAGGGCATCCTGGCAATTTACTCAGTTAAAATTGTTTCTTTAAAAAGAGGCAGGAGTAGGCGCACGTGCGTATGTCCGTATGCGCTCTCTCTCTCTCACACGTGCTCCATTGGTCCTTCCCGCTGGTAGTTGCTTTTTCATCTCTCTTGTTCATGCTGACTAATTCACTCTCACCCTCATCATTCACTTGCTTTCCTCCTCTCTCCAGCATGCTCTGGGAGCCATTCTGTGGGTCAAGCTCTCTGGGAGCAGGCATTGCACCATAATGCAGCTAACTTCCAGCTTGAAAAAAGAGGTGGAGTGCGTGAAAGCCTCTTGCAACCTTGCGTGCTGACAATTAACAGGGGTGGAGGAGATAAAACATTTGGATGAAGGATTCCAACCTTTCAGACGCAAGTGGAGGAGAGTGGGGAGTGAACTGCATGGGGTTGGGAACAAGGCAGGAAGACCTCACAAACTCCAAATTTAACATACTGTATTTTTTGCACCATAACACTCACTTTTTTCCTCCTAGAAAGTAAGGGGAAATGTCTGTGCGTGTTATGGAGGGAATGCCTATGGGTGGTATGCCTACGGATTCTCCTCCTCTAAAAACTACGTGCGTGTTATGGTCAGGCGCGTGTTATAGAGCAAAAATACGGTATATATTTTTTTGGAAAGAGGGGGGTATTTCTCCATAACTTTGGGAAGCTTTACAAATTGGGGCTTAATCTTGCTGAATCCCAGCCAGGGTGATATAGTACTATAGCTTATTCTAAAGAGCATGCAGGGTGGTAGTCCATCGTAGTGCAACTAATTTCCATTAAAAGAAATGTGGAGAGGAGGACAGATGGCAAGAACAGAAACAAAGGACTGGGTGGAGTCAAACGAGGACAGGATAGAGTGGATAATGTGACAGTATAGAATAGTTGTCTGGAGGTGACATTACTCCTTCCCATGATCACTTTAGCAGCAAAATATTTCTCTTCTCAGTCACCAGGGTCAACTGGGTCAAGACTTAAGCAAAAAATAAAATGTATACACTAGAACTAGCATGGTCTCTTTGTGGATAGTAGTTTTACTTACCTCATGGACTCTTTCTAAGCTTGACAAATATGAATAGTTCATCCTCACCTTCTGATATTTAATCAGGCATTATCTATGCAAGTCAGATTCTTTCTTGGACTTGATTTCCCATCTATCATAGACTCATATAGTTGAAGGGACCATGGGGGTCATCTAATCCAACACCCTGTAGTGAAGGAATCTTTTGCCCAACATGGGGCTTGAACCCACAACCCTGAGATTAAGAGTCTCATGCTCTACCAACTGAGCTATTCTAGATGGATGTGATAACAGGCTCATAGTGAGCATCATTGATACAAGGATTGCAAACCTTTTTTTTTTGCAAGTGCTAGAGAAGAGATTTTAAAAGAATGTTCTATTCTGACAGGATCTGGACATGAATATGGGCCCCTCCCATGCATCTCACAGAAAGGCTTTGATTTGGCTGAAGGACCCTTATGTGCTCTGCCTCAGCACAGTGCCCACAGATTGGTTCTTGTGTCACCCTTCTCTTGACATTTGCAAGAAGCCAAAGAGAAGGTTGCATTACAGTAAGGTTCAATAGTCATGAATTAACAGTCTGCTATTCTCATCTCCTATCACCTGCCCAAAGGGCACTATAGACCATTAATTTCTTTTCCACACTGTATCCCAGGCTAAGGGCAGAGGGAGAATGTACTTCTCTGGGTTGGTGCCTGTCCCCTCCCCCAAATGGAACAATGATGGGGAAAGTAGTGGCTAGATTTGGGGAGGGTAGAAGGTGGAAATACATGTTGTGTAACTTTTATTTATATGAATAAGGAGTTTGACCCCGTACTCTGAATTTACTTTGCTGCCAGCCAGCAAGAATATCCATTCACAAAAATGCCTCCCTGCAGAAGCCAACATCTAATAAATCCTTTTTGCAATAATTTTGTGGGGCAGTTTTCTCAGCACATGCTGGTCAGCTGGAGAGAAGTGTGCCTCTGAGCACATAGATGCAGTGTTGATCACAACAAGTTTCCATGGAACTAGCCATTATGTCATGAGAGAGGGTATGTGAAGAGGAACAGGGTTTTTTTTTGGGGGGGGGGAGTTAACTTCTTATATACAATGTGGTTTAGCTTACTTGCTTTGAATTAAATGGCTCTGCCTTACTTTTACTTTTTCCAGTACTACATAGATTGGTTATTTCACTCGAGAATCTGTGTGGTGCAACAGTTCTCTGCTGGTGGCATCCTGTAGCCTCTGCCTTGAGTGTGGGGGATAGTGTGTGAATATTCATGCTAGGGGTTTGGACTTGATTATCTTTTGGTCCCTTTCAGCACTGTGATCCTTAAAAAGAGAGAAGCTCGGAGAGGTCACTTGCCCTGGATAGATTAGCACTCACAGTTCAAAGCTGAATCCATTTACTTTGAGCTAGCAATTATGGCACAGCTTCATACAGCTTAACTATGGAGTATCAAGATGCTTCAAATCCACACGGACCAAGATCTGTTTACTTTACAAGTCATTTCCATCTAAATGATCATACAGCTTAATCCTCTCTTGGGTTGGGTTGGGGGAGTTGGCATATGCAAATATTCCTGTGCTAACTGGTGTTTACATATGCTAATAACATCTGATCCGTTTGGTGCCAGCTGGTCCAGTCACCGTGAACCATTGTCTCCTCTTGCCTCTGCTACTGTCATAATTTGCTCCATCAAGGCCCTGACATGTTGCTGTTTCAGGTTGTTTTTAAGGCATTTAATTTCCACCTATTCCCCCCTCTTCCTGGCATGAGTCCATCAGGGCATGTTTCCTGGACAGAGTTGCAGAAAACAACTCCCGAGTTTCCTCCATGTTTTTGTTTTTGATCCCAGAGCTCAGCCTGCAACTTCATAAGGCAACAAATAGCACCTTTCTGGTATACGCTCAGTGTATCTTGTTTTTATTAATAAGTAAGCACGGCCAACCCCCTGAAAATTTGGAATAAGATGTGAAGATGAAGGTCTGCAACTCGGTGACAGAGCATCTGCTTTGTATGCAGGGCTGGGAGAGTTCCTTGCTTGAAACCCTGTAGAGATGCTGCCAGTCAGTGTAGGCAGTAGTGCGCTACATGGACCAAAGATGCGACTCAGTGTAAAACAGTTTCCTGTGTTCCTATGTGAAAAGAATCCAATTTCTTTGTGGAATTTAGATTTGTGGGCCTTTCATTTTAGAAATCAAGCAAATGGGTACCACACTACCAACCAATCTCAGCTGGTTACTGTAACCTTTTCAGCAGCCCCGAGCTTCCCCTCAGATGCAGGAATTAATTTCCCAGGCTACCAAACCCCAAGGGAAGCCTTAATAGGACGCCGGGAGCACAAGTTCAGGCCTAGATATGGGTGAGGTGTGTTTCCATGGCAACCTTTGCGAGGAGAAGGCTCGGCAATGTGCATGGGCCCAAGGCAGTGACATTTCACAGCTCTTCTTTCCCCCTCCCCAAAAAATAAAATAAAAATTGGTGTCCTTTCACCATGAGCTCTCTTCCACGGCTGTAATGCCAGGGTTTCCATGTCTTGAGCGTGAATCAAGAGACCCACAGAGTTTGCCCAGAACAATTGTGGTTGGTGTATTATTGGACACTTGCCTGCATCTTGTTTCTACACAAGATATCAGGTACCTCACATTCATTTGTGCACAAAAGTTTTATTGGTTCTGTGGCCACAAATGTTAATTACATACATTAAAATCCCCAGTTCATTCACAGACATTAATGTAATTTGGTTTTCCTACTCATTAACCACCCTATGAGTTTCTTATCCCTAAGCATTCTGTGTTTCTAACAATCAGCCTTATGTGGTCTAAGTACCTAAGACCATATGTACATAACAGCATAATCAGTGCATAAGAGCACAATAAGTATGGAACAATAATTAAGCCTTTTAAGTACATAAGAGATTATGTATGATATTATGCATTTTAATAACATCATGTATTATTATGCTCTCGTGTAATTATTACTATAAGTACATAAGAGCCCAGCTGCATGAGTCAAAAGGTTTGTCTAGCACAGCAGCCTGTCCTCTCCCTGGTAACCTGTATCAAGAGGAATGCTGCCTCTAATCCTGGAGGTAGTATATAGCCGTCACGACTAATAACCATTGATAGTTTATCCTCCATGAATATAAGAAGGTTCTGAGTGTCAAATGAAACCCATCCACGAAATCTCCATGTAGACACACTGTTAGGAAGCCCATTTGCCTTACCTTATGCTCTGTCTCTGTGTACTATCATTTCATTATACTTTTGCATAGATAAAGCCAACTTCTCTCTAGGCTCTTGGCTGCTCATGAGCTATATAGAACCACTTAACAAAAACAAAACACACACCCCCACCGTCACAAACAGGCTTATGCCAAAAGGCTAGGAATTAAAATGCATCTGAGTACCGCCTGATGTATAGCTTCCAGGCAGCTTGGCGCTGTGGGGCTGAAATATTGGTTCTGTTCCCTGTCAGTGTGCACATTGATGGGTGGGTGTCATAGCTATTAGTCCTCCTGGCTGCCTGAATTTGTATGTCGTTCTTGGGCTTGAGAAGCTTGAATACATAAGTGAGTATTATTAACTGCTTTACATCTTAATGGCTTGAAGGCAGTCCTGACATTTGAACATCCTGATAGAATTGTAGGGAGCTGCAGGGGGCAGGATCTTGTGCACCACTGGGGCAGGAGAGGGGTTTGTAATAGCTGTTGGCAGGGGGTGGGCAGGGCCTACTATGCAGGATACCCACATCCTTTTTTTCTAGAATAAAATAAAATAAAAGCTACCCATAAGCAAAACAGCAAGGCTATTTCTGAAATCTAAGTTGCTGTCTCCTTGACAGGGAGCCGAAGGAGGTGGGTTTGCAGCAGAAAGGATGGCATGCCCGGGAGGGAGTTTTCTCTCTAATGCAGCCTGAGACGCCCCTTCTCCACCACATCAACCCCACTGACAGGCTCTTCCAAGTGTTGTGTCCCAGCCTGTACTTATCAGGCTGATGGCCTGGAAGCAGGAGGAAGATCTAAACGAGGCATCTGGCATGTCACGAAATGCAGCTGCCCCTTCAACCAGCCAGCAGAGGCAGTTTTCTCTCAGGATAAGCAAAGGAAAAGAGGCTGAGTGCTGCCACTAAAGAGGGGCTGCACCTTTGGCCAGCACCACCAGTACCAGAACTTGGGGAGCTCTTCTTCTTTTTTAAAGGAACTAGTTCTGTTTCAATATGAAAAAACCCTCAACTAATTCCAGTTTATAGACTCACAGAATAATAGTTCAACCCTTTAGAAAACAAACTACTTTGGCTCATATTTCAATTTAAATGTTTACCCAAATGATCTTTGCCCAAAAAATTCTCAGCATTTAGAATGTTACAAGGTGCTATCCTGGAGTATAAAGTAAGAGAACATTAAAACACACATACACGCACACACATGGATGTGGGTTGCTTAATTTAGGCCCCCTTCCAACAATTATGATCTTTCAGCTGTAAAGGCCCAAAGAGTCTAAAGACATACCAAAAAAATCCCATGCAAGAGAATTAATATGAAGATGAATAAGAAATCGTTCATCATTTTACCCCCAAACTTAATTCACATTCAGTTCATACAGCAGCTATGGGAACTACTTTCAGGGTTAGTTCAGATATTTTTGAACTAATTTAGTGAAATTCACTGAACCAAACGAGATCGTTCCAAGCACTGACCAATACCCAGCCAACTTCCCTAATGGGTTTGAATAGCAGGAGTTGGCTGCTGTGCTGATTTTTCTAGTTCACTTCAATTCTCTTCTCCTTTCCTGCTGAAACTACTTAGGTTTATTTTTTTTCCCTATTCACATGCTGCTTTCCCACAGTGTGCCGTGCCCACAGCAGCTTACCACAAACATTCACAATTACCATCAAAATATAATTTTTTTGGGGGGGGGGACACCCACTGACAAAACACAGCAATGTTTTCAAATAGGAAAAAACCAACAATTCAGCAAACACAGAATAAATTATATATAACAAATAAATAACCTACACTTAATGCATAGCTTTCATTTTGCTCTGGACTTAACTGACAGTAAACAAAGGGAGTAAAGTCTTCTTACCAGGCCACTAGATAAATCAGTGTTGGTCTCCTCATCTGTCCTCCAAAGGAGTCTGGAAGTAGAAAAAGGGAAGCCCCAGGGAGGACACTGATGGTGACTTCTCTTCCTTAGCCTCCCAGAGGTTCCAGTTGCTAGTGGTAGCCTTACTGGTTTGGTAACTTGTTCATGACTCTCCTAAACCAATGCTCAGAATAGGGTTTCCAGTTACTGGGGAAGGGTTTCAACTCAGTGGTAGAGCATCCCCAGGATATCCAGGTAAGGCTGGGAATGCAACCTGTCTGAAATCAGGGAGAACTGCTGCTAGTAAGTGTCAACAATACTAAGGAAAAGGGCATATCAGTCTGACTCAGTATTAGGCAGCATCCTTTGGTTTGATACTGGCTCTCTGAGTCGCCTAGGTGGGTATGAGCAGCAAGGCAGGTGAAAGTGGTGCAAAACCAGGAGGGTTTGGGGAGAAGTTAGGGCAGCATCTGTCAGGATCTGAGATTTATGAGCTTTTCAGACCCCATCGCCTGATAAAGCATATATTGTAATGAACTAGTAAAATCTTAGCTGGTTGATAAGTTTATATTGGAAAATAGCACAACCTGCAGCTGTACTGGTTTGGAAAAGAGGATGGAACAAACTGTCAGATCTAAATTTGCAGCAACAAAGCATGCCTTGAATGCTGGGGAATATTCCCAGTGACCAAATATTGTGGTATGAATGCTTAGCAAATGTGATTTCTCCACAAAAGGTAATAGTCAAGCTTGCAAGAGAGAAAATATTTGGATCTCCTGCAACTGAGTCATAGTTACCCAACCCAGCTCAGGATTCAGCTTGCAAAATGGACTTGGAAGAGGGAACACGGTCTCCCAAGGCAGGCTGGGTGTATGAAATGCTGCTGTCTGTGGTGCTGAATTATTGCATAAGTTGGAAAGATCACATTTTGTATCAGGCTGCTTGCTGGTGTTATGGCTCTGGACCAGAAATCCGTAGAAGACAAGTGCACCAACAACAGCAGATCCTCTTCCCATGTGAATCTGTTGGAGCCCACATCTCAACACTGAATGCTGAGGAAACACCTCTGCCACCAGCTTCTGATGACTTGGCTGTAGACTCCTCTGAGGATCAGGAGTGTCTTGAGGAGCTTTCTCCAAAGCTATCCCCACAGTTGGAAACCCCACCGTCTAGAAAAAGCCAATAGTCCTTTCACTGGCCAAATACTGCAATCACACTGTGGGGCTTCCATCTTGACTCCCTTGATTCCATATACAAGAGCTTGACATCTCTCCCCCCCCACTCTACCCTTGAGGAGAACTCCCTTAAGATGCTATTAATCTGTGTTTCACAGCTCAACAATTAAGGTCCACAAGATTACATTACAACTCAGGTTCATGGAATTGCTGAACAACGGCAGGATGCAGGATTTTAAATGGTTCACTCAGGCTGAGCATCAGCAATGCGGGGGCACGCGGGGGGGGGAGAGAAAAAACTTTCAAACCCTTGTTAAACCTAGAAGAGAGAAAGGAAGAGAGTGAGAGAGAGCAGTGAGGGAAATTTGTCTTCTATTGGGGATTAATTTTTCATTCTGTATCTCAAGGCTGAAAAGTGTTTTTTGGGTGTTTTTTTCCTTGGCATATGTTCAGTCAAGGAAAAAACTAAAGATGGATTTTAAAGCTCCCCAAAGCTCAGAGGCAGGCTGCAAAAGCATCTTTGCAGGCAAGGGAAGTCCTGATTTGCCTTCAGTTTGGCCTCTTGCTGTTGAAACATTTCCTACCCTTTGACAATACAGGCTTCCTAAAGGAACTGCTGTCATGAGAAGGTTGTGAAGCTTTGCTAACTGCTTGCAAGAATGTGTGGCACAGGGACCAATGCAATCCCTCCTTGTGGATACCAACTTCCAGGAAGCTGGGCCTTGTTGGCCCACGTACATTGTGCAGCCTTGTGGACCAAATTGCTCAGCTGTGTTTACTGAGACCTGCAGAATTTGTGAACCCCCTGCCCGCAAGTGGAACACAGCCCAGCAGTCATACTGTACATTGTGGCCTGGCAGTTACTCACTACTCCTTTTCCCCAATCCAGTCCCAGGTAGGCAGCAAAAACAGGTGATATGTGAAGTTCCTTGTGAGGCACCATACATGGAGGTCTGTACTTCATTACATCTACGCTGTGCATTTAAAGAATGTTTAAAGCATATGGGGATAGTTTTGGGAAAAGTAATGTACAATTCCCAGCACACTTAACAAAATATAGTTCCCATGATCCTCTGGCAGGAGTTGTGTGCTTTAAATGTATAGTGGCAGCCCTTAAAATTTCCTTTCCTTTCCAGTATTTGGGCAGGAATGGAGGTTCCTTCTGTCTTTGGAGAAGAGACTTGGAATAACTCCTGAGAGTTAGACTCAATTCAGATGCAGTAATATCAGTCTGATGAATTCTGCCCACGTAACTTCCTCCTCTTCCCTTCTTTCCTCCATTGTACATCTATCTCACTTTGAGACATCTAGGGTCTGTTAAACCACAATCTCTTTATCTGAACTATGCTTTAAACTCTGACAGTCATCTTGGCTTGAAAACCCAGATTAAACTGTGCTAGTTTGTAATCAATAGTTTAAACCACAGTTTCCTGGATTTGGACATCATGGGAAATTGTGGTTTATGAAACCTGGAAGTTTTCCATTAAGATGCGCGAGAGAAGGGAGGAATGAGTGTGTTCTTATTGCACTAGTGACTGACAAGCAGAACTAGAAACCAGGAAGCACCCATTAAAATGGGAAGCTAAATCCTGCCTCTGCCATGAACTCACTAGGTAGCCTTAGGCAAACAAAGATCTCTCTGCCTCAGACCCTTATGCACAGTATGGGAATAATAATATAGTAATGCAGGGCTTCCTTATAGCTCCATTGTAAGGATTACTGAGATAATATATGTGATTCACTTTAGACTAAAGTTTAGAGAGTTCAAAGTGTCATACAAATGGTAAATGCTATTATTATTCCTATTGTGTAGCATGACAGCATAGTCTGAAGTGGGAAGCAGCTTAGAGCAGCTCTTAATTGCAACCCAGATAACTTTTGGAATGTGCCTTTCAAATGCTTCAGTAATTAGTCCCAAGATTAATTTAAAGTTCCCTTCCTTTGTCTTGCTTTTATTATTCCAGCTGGCATTCTCTGCTTCCCAAAGGGGAAAGCCAGTATTCTTTCCCCCTGCAGCAACAATTTAATATCTTTAGGGCAAACATCTAAGGCAGTTAAGCAAATGTAAGGAAACAGTGAATTAATGGGATCTTTTTAGCCCAAGTGTTGTGAGCTTCCAAAGCAAATGCCTGGGGCTTCTTTGAGGAGGACCCTCTCTGGGTGTCTAGATATATTTCCAACTCCATCCTCCTATCGCTGAGGTCACAACCCTTTCCCCTAGTTTTGACACCTCCACGTTCTGTTCCCGTGTTTCTCCTGCCTCTCCACAAAGTTGCTTTGTCAGTGAGTAAGGCTTGAGGCAGTTTCCTGGGTGTCAGCCTGATTTAGATCAAGGTGGGTGTTTGTTTATGCCAGTGGAATGACAAGCAGTTCCTGAAAACCATGCAAAGATTTTTATTATAAAGTCAAAATAAATAATAAAACAATAAATCTACCATGCTCCATAGCCCAGTTTTATACCCTTCCCTATGCTGACTTAACTAAAGGCTACTGGCATCAGGTACTTCTGTCAGGGTTATTACTATCCTCTTGATAGCTCAGTCAGTAGAACATAAGATTCTTCGTCCCAGGGTCATGGGTTCTGGGCAAAAGAGTCCTGCATTGCAGAGGGTTGGACTAGTTGACCTCATGATCCCTTCCAACTCCACAATTCTATGATTCTGTGATTTTGTTTTGGGGGAGCTGCCTCAATGCAATCTTGCCTGCACTGTAGTTACCTTCAGGGGTACACAACTTGCATTTTTTTTATGGAAGGAGGGCAAACTTCTGACAGTGGAGTCCTCTTCCTGAAGTCATGTTTTCTTTCTTAAATGATTCTTCATGGTGGAAAATAGCATGTTGAGTAGCAGCACTTGTGGGGAGGGGGAGCTTGATGCCAGTCAGGAGAAGCTCTCCCCCCCCCCTTTAAATCCAACTTCTATTGTTTCCTCATCAGCTTATACATATAACAAATTCTTAATAAAATATAAGGCTAAACCTGCCTTTCCACCATTCCCCTTTCCAACCCACTTTTACCAAGTAACAGTTTGTTTGACGTACTGAAGCTAACTCAGACTAACTGGGAGAAGAACAAGGATGGAGAAAGTGGACAGAGAAGCTGGTGCCCATCACTGCCTATGTGAAGAAGTATTTTGTCCTGAATCTTCCAACATTCAGCATCATTGAATGGCTCTGTGTTCTAGCATTATTTGAGAGAGGGAGAAAAACATATCTGCTTCTCCACAGCATAAACCTATCATGCCCCCCCCTTACTCACTTTTTGTGTAAACTAAACAGCCTTAAATGTTATAACCTTTCCTCATAGGGGGACTTCTTCCAACTTCTTGATTATTTTGGTTGCCATTTTCTTAAACTTTTCCAATTCTACAATTTCCTTTTTGAGGTGAGGTGGCCAGAATTGTACACAGATTTCCCAGTATTGTCTCACCAAAGGTTTTGAGCACCTCCCCACTCCTTTAAACAACTTGCCTGGGCTGTCTGCCACCTGTACTGCTTGCCTGTCTGTTGTTCTGTTGTCACAGAGTTGTCATGGCTGCCTATTCCAGTGTAATTACAGCCTTCCAACTTTATTATATAGCAAGATATATACAATATTATGTATAGGAATGCCATAGTCTGGTAGTGGCAGGGTATGGGGGGGGAGGTGCTTAGGGAAGATGATATTGGCAGTTTTATTTTCAATATAGTGTGTTAAATAGCACCTGCTATTTACATGTTTTAAAATCCAGTAACACAGCTTCAGGTGGTGCATTCTATTTATATCTTGCTCTTCCTTGGAAAACAGAGAATACTTACGTGAGGCCCCAGTTTGTTTCTATCTGAGAAACTTATCAAGCCCACACTGGCTTAGTTTCAATAACGCAGGTACTTTTTAACCCACACTTAGGAAGGTACCTTATCCCTTATGCTGAGTTATACCAGTTCTAAGCAAGACTGTTGGTCCATCTAGCTTAGCATTGGCTACACTGACTCGCAGCAGTTCTCCAGCATTTCAGACAGGTCTTTTTCCTAGTCCTACTTGGAAATGCCAGAGGTTGAAACCTGGGATCATCTGCATGCAACTCACGCGCTCAGCAACTGAGCTATAACCCCCCCCCCACTCCAGTGACTTGTTTTCACCCAACCCAGTGATTCTGTTGGGAAAATGAGGTTGTCTGTTCTCATACTGATCTTGTGTAGGGGAATGGCTGGTAGTAACTAACTGCTCTTATTCCCTTTTCAAGATTGACCGTCACATTTTCTCTAGGGAAGCCAAGTTGTTGGTGAATAATCCCGGCCTCACTGAAGCATCTCAAATGGGCCTTTTCAGAAAAGAGGATGGGGATTTATGGCCCTTGAGCACTTGTTGCTGTAAATGAGAAGCAAAGAGTCTCTAATGATGGGAGATTTATGGCCACAATGTCACTCTGCCGGCACCAGTGTTGAGTGTTTGGGCTTTACGACTGGAACGGAGGCTGCTGCTGTTTGCAGAGTGAGTCTCCCATTTTGCACATAAATGTCATGGTTTAGATTTTGTTTGGGTCTTTGAGAATAAATCCCTCCATCATTAATATGTTCAGGAGTGTGGATTTATTATGGATAATGAAATATAGCGTACAAGGGACTAATGTTTCAGGGGAAAACCCCAAAGGAGTCTTTAAAAATTGTGGTTATTTATTTGTTTGTTCCATGTATAGCTCACCTTTTCCATTGCTGTTTGTCGTTATTAGACATACCCATAATAATGATGTGGAGGGGATGGTTATGTTTATTGCAGAGACCTTGTGGGTGTGGATTGCGTTTCACCACAGGCTGTCAGGGGGTTGTAGTTATTATTTGTCCTAGCCTTTATATTGCCCTCAAGGGCAATACGCTACTCTACAAGTGTTTCCCAAACTCTCTACACACCCAGATCCATTTGAAAATTGCGGAGAGTCTTGGCGGACCACTTAATGATTTTTCTGCCTGCTGTGGCAAGTGAATTGCACTGCTGTGGCAACTGTAATGTGCTGTGCTTCATGCTGTCCAGGTTTTGATAGTATTTTTATTGATTCTTTGATTTCTTATGTACTGTATTTTCTTGCATTGCAGTTTAAATTTCATGCAGTTCAAATTGCAATACAATGAAACACAATAGTAAAAATGAAAGAAGCAATAGCATACAATTAAAAAAAGCAATATGAATTTTTAAAGTGATGTGGTTGAAGACCTCCACAGCCATGGGAGAAAGTCCTGGGTGGTGTACATAGAGACATTACTGAGGGGATGGCTAAAGCTTCCCCCTACTCTGGGAGACCCTCATGTTTTGGATGAGGTGTGGCTTCAGTGACAGCTGTGTCTCACAGTGCTGTCTGTTAATTTTGTTGCATGGGACTCAGTGGTACCTATTGAGAACTGAGTCAGCACCAAGATACAGAGCCACACTCCTTGCTTTGTTTTAGAGGCCTAGTCTACACATGCAATGTAATGAAATGGGACAATAATTGAGCTGGTAGACCAAACCAGTTTAGAATGTGGTGGGTGGGTTGTTGCCATTTCTAAATGCCATGGAATTTTTTTTCCGTTGAACAGAAAACAAACAATCGGGGAGGTATGGTCTAACTTAGTCCTTTGCTTACTATGTTGATTTTTTTGTTCTCAATGGATTTTTAACATAGTGGAGAATTAACAAATGGTATCCTCCACCCGCAGTATGTATTGCTTGCTGGGTCAGGCTACTAGTCCATCCCCTCACACATCCCTTGTCCCAACTTTAGGCAAACAGATTCCAAAGGGACGTTAGTTCATGATAATAGTTTCCATCCTCTGCCATCTTGCAGAGAGAGAGAGAGAGAGAGAGAGAGAGAGAGAGAGAGAGAGAGAGAGAGAGATACACTCCTGTATACCATATGCTCTCCCAACATTTGGTTATCAGAAATGTTGGAGGTATCCTGTTTATGACCATGAAGATTATTCTTTTGGTTATTATGACTGTAGTTGAAAATCAAAAAATGTATTAATCCATTGCTTATTTGTGCTAGTGGCCATTCAAGATGTTGTGGCAATATGTTCTACGAGTTTTATTTTGTGTAATAAGAAATGCTTCGTTTTCTTCAACACAGAGCTCCACCATTGGAATTTCAAGGGATGCTCTCCAAATTCTTCGGTCTGGATAAAGGGGGAAATCAGTTTAATAAATGTCTTTCAACATGTGGCTTTATGTTCTGTTTGCTTTTGCTGATTCAGGCACATCAGCTGCTGGCTAGGTTTCTGTATTGCCGCTTGGAGGCCAGTGTTTCAGCTTGCCAGACATGAAAAGGCTGAAGGTGAAGAGGGCTTGGACTGGTTCTTGGATGTGAGCCTAGAGAATGCTACAAGTTCAAGGCCCATCGAGCAAAACCTTCTTCCTGTCACTTAGTTCTCGGATGATTAATGACGTTGTCAGAAATACAAATGCCTTTGAGTTTCTCCTTTGTTATTTGCAATCATGTATGAAGGTTGTTTGTGAGGAATAGAAATCAGAAGAGAGCCATTTTTCCAACTGGGTGTTGACTCTTACTAATCTGGATACCATGAATGCAAATGTCATTTTTAGGGATAGGCAATGATTAAAATATTTTTGTGAGAGAAGACGTCATTGGCCAACAGGCAATTTATTTGCTGGGTGGTAAGGTTTTCTACATTGAAATTGTTTCATTCTCTGTGTTGATGAAAGTGTTAAGATTTTTCTCCTGCCAAAGTGTGCTACCCTCCAGACATCCTTTTTATTGTGGTTCCTGATGATTTGTGCTCATTATGCTCTCAGGGTGGTCACACACAATTCTGTTTTCAATACTGTTTTTACCTGCAAAAGTTTTGGGGGCATTTGCATTGCCAGTCAGTGCACGTATTCTGTAACTTCCTGCTGGAATCCTGTCACTTTCTATGCCACAAATGCTTTGCTTTATTTTTATCCTGTTTTGCTGTACTATGGCATCTCTGAACAGTAATCATGTGGTAACACTGGGGATGCCTTTGCAGAACAAACAAAAGCAGAATAAAATCCACCACTAATGCACTGTTATTGTGTCTAGAACATGTTGCTGAATACAGCCACAATAAAACACCAGTCTGGAGGGGCCCTGGGATGCTTTACCCAAGCAATACAGTTTCCCCACAGTAAGGACTTGCTGAGTTGGTTGTCTGTACCATTTATGACAGAACTTATTGAGTGGGGAAGATACTTCCCTATCATACTATAGAGTTTTATGGCTAGCTTTGTCTTTTAGCAAACAGTTTGTATTCCCTGCATTTTCTCAATGGCCTCTTAGATTTTAAAATTTAATTGTTCATACATTTTGAATGATGTGAATATTTGCAGGTTTTTTTAAGCATTATTGGTTTGTTTTTTAAAAAATCCTATTTTTTATAGGAATAACTTGTTATCGGATGGCCACATGTAACAATATAAATGAGACTGTATTGTAGGATATGATGCCATTTATAGGTGGAATACACTAGATAAAAAGAAAAATGGTTAA
The DNA here is from genome assembly GCF_964234715.1 of Podarcis melisellensis. NCBI lineage: Eukaryota > Metazoa > Chordata > Lepidosauria > Squamata > Lacertidae > Podarcis > Podarcis melisellensis. The sequence continues at coordinate 31,615,288 of NC_138545.1, read as the reverse complement.
TGGGCTGAGTCTTATTGTAGCTCATAATAAGAGTTTCTACTTTTAACCCATTAATGGTCAGATTGTTACTGTGTGTTATAATAAGGCATTCTTATTATTAAAAATCTAGTCATATCTCTGAAGTTACCATCTTCTGTTAAGAGCACAGGAAGGTGCTGCCTACTGAGGCTGCATTCACACTGCAATTTATTCTGCTTCCCTGACGTTTCCCTAACTGTTATTTTGCGGATTAAATCTGAGCTTTTACATTATGTAAAAGTCACTTCCAGAATACTAATGGAATATAGCGCAAATCTAGAGTTCATTTCCATGTTACTTGATTCTGGAAAAAAATCTGTTTGCAGCTGCCTGAACCCAGAAGCAGAAAACTGTGACCTGTGAGGCGGCATACTGGCATGCACTGTGCTCCCTGCCCGTTTCAAGGCTTTTTTTCCATCTGATGAGAAAGTGTGCCGGTATTTTGGCATAAAGTTTGGCCTAATGTCATCCTGTTCATGACGGAGTAAGGATTTGAACCCATCTCCCCCCACTCCAAGTCTGAACACTATTCACTTTACCACACTGGGCAGTCTGGGATGGGGAGCTGGGAAGGCAGGGGATGAATATTGGTGCCTGTGTCAAAATTAGAAAGCCACAGTAAATAATGGCTGCGGCCTGGGCAAAGAATCAGGCCTTAACCCTAAAGTATTTGTAGCCAGACCAGGTCAGGAGGAACCAATGGCATTGCCTGGAGGTGGTGATGGAAGAGGAGTGGTGCAACTATGCTGGGATCTGGGAGAACGATTACTGCTCCTTCCTCATTTGATTTGATTTGATTTATTATATTTCTATACCGCTTTTCATTCAGATGAATCCCAAAGTGGCTTATAAACAATAGATACTAATAAGATGATAGAACATCACAAATACATCATAAATTACATAAAACAAATAAATCATCAGTGAAACAATTACAACCTATGAAACACTGTTAACAAAGCAATAACTAAAAATATGCTAAACATCACAATTAAAGCAAGAGTCATGTTGTATTATTAACAAATCAATGCAGCGTTTATAATCTATAAACCAATATTAATATTAACAAAGTAGCAACCAACAAATAGAAAGATAGAGCAATGGGGGTGTGGAGTGTGTTTGTATGAACTTAACAGTGTTAAACTATACACTGTTAAGTTCATATGCACACTCACAGTTCTTCCTCGTCCACTCTGTAGCTTCATGTTCTTCAACAGAAGGGGCAGTGGGGCACAGGCCAGATGTTCTTCCTCAGACCAGATGTTTTCTAGGCCAAATCCCAGATGATCCAGACACTGTGTCAAAATGATGGCGTGAATTAACTTGAAGGTAGATACAGAGGCTAAGGACGCGGGTGGCACTGTGGGTTAAACCACAGAGCCTAGGGCTTGCCGATCAGAAGGTCAGCAGTTTGAATCCCTGCGATTGTTTGGTCCCTGCTGCTGCCAACCTAGCAGTTCGAAAGCACATCAACGTGCAAGTAGATAAATAGGTACCGCTCTGGCGGGAAGGTAAATGGCGTTTCTGTGCACTGCTCTGATTCCCCAGAAGCGGCTTAGTCATGCTGTACGCCGGCTCCCTCAGCCAATAAAGCAAGATGAGCTCCACAACCCCAGAGTCATCTGCGACTGGACCTAATGGTCAGGGGTCCCTTTACCTTTACGTTTACCTTTACAGAGGCTATGTACCCAACATACATTTAAAATGCATTCCCTCAACCTGAATAATCCTTGGAACTGTAGTTTGTTAATGGTTGCCCGGAATTGTAGCTCTGTGATGGAGAAACTACAGTGCATGGTATTCCCGCCCCCCTTTGTTTTTAGCTAGGTAAGAAGCAATGTATGGTGTATGGTGTGTACGCAACCAAGAAAGTCTTAGACATTGGCATTTCATTTTTTTTTTTAATATAATTTTTATTGAGTTTATAAAATACAAAATCCAACTTCCAATTACATATTTCCATAAATCTAGTGGACTTCCCCCATCTTCCGAGCCCTGCATTCTCTGTACATTCAAAACATCAGCAATTTGTTAACTTATTTCAAACACAATAATGTATCTTTCATTTTATCGTGATATCTGGTCTCTAGGACATTATAGTCCAAATCCTTAGACTTTTAATTTCAACACAATAAAATTATTTCATTACACCACCTCTGGCTTGTTGTACCTTATTTTCCATTTCAAAAGTTTACAAATGCTGAAGCTATAGTTTCCTAAAAAGGAGCATTTTTTAACATTCATACAACTTATAATGCTTTTTCAAATAGTCCTTAAATTTTTCCCAGACTTCCTCCGTTGCTTCTTCTCCCAAGTCTCGGATTCTGCCAGTCATCTCGGCCAGTTCCATATAGTCCATCAGCTGCGTCTGCCATTCTTCCAACGTGGGTAGATTTTGTGTCTTCCAGTGCTTTGCCATCAGGATCCTTGCTGCTGTGGTGGCGTACATAAAGAAAATTCTATCTTTCTTGGCCACCCTCTGGTCTACCATGCCCAGGAGGAAGGCCTCCGGTTTCTTGGGTAAGGTAAATCTAAGTACCTTTTTTAATTCATTGTGTATCATCTCCCAGAAGGCCTTCACTTTCGGGCAGGTCCACCAGAGGTGTAAGAATGTCCCCTCCTCCTCCTTACACTTCCAACATTTTTTGTCCGACAGGTGGTATATCTTTGCAAGCTTGACTGGGGTCATGTACCACCGGTATATCATTTTCATAATATTTTCCTTCAAGGCACTACATGCCGTAAATTTCATCCCGGTGTTCCATAACCTTTCCCAGTCTTCAAACATGATGTTATGCCCCAAGTCCTGCGCCCACTTTATCATGGAGGATTTAACGATCTCATCCTGTGTATTCCATTTAAGCAGCAAGTTGTACATTCTCGAAATTAACTTAGATTTTGGCTCTAGCAACTCTGTCTCTAATTTCGATTTTTCCACCTGGAAACCCACTTTTTTATCCGCTTTAAAAACTTCCTGGATTTGAGCATAGTGCAACCAATCTCGCACCTTGTTTTTTAACTTTTCCATACTCTGCAACCTCCAATTATCTCCAATTTTTTCAATTATTTCCCAATATTTAGGCCAATGGGCCTCCATATTGAGTCTCTTACGTGCTTTGGCCTCCATCGGTGAGAGCCACCTCGGAGTTTTACTCTCCAATAAGTCTTTGTATTTTGTCCAGACCATAAAAATTGCCCTTCTGACAATATGGTTTTTGAACGATCTATGAACTTTAACCTTGTCGTACCACAGATATGCATGCCACCCAAAAGCATTACCAAACCCTTCCAGATCGAGGACATCGGTGTTCTCCAATAAAATCCAATCTTTCAACCAGCAGAGGGCTGCAGATTCATAATATAACCTCAAGTCCGGCAGGGCAAACCCCCCTCTTTCTTTCGCGTCAGTTAGTATTTTGAACTTTATTCGGGGCTTTTTGCCCTGCCAGACAAATTTAGAAATATCCCTCTGCCATCTTCCAAAACATTCCACCTTGTCCACGATCTGGAGGGCCTGAAACAGAAATAACATTTTCGGCAGTACATTCATCTTTATAGCAGCTATTCTACCCAACAAGGAAAGTTTCAATCTTGACCATGTTTCCAAATCTCTTTTGATCTCTGACCAACATTTCTCATAATTATCCTTAAACAAATTCAAATTTTTGGAGGTCAGGTACACCCCTAAGTACTTTACTTTTTTAACCACATTTAGTTCCGTTTCTTTCCTGAACTCCTCTATTTCAGTATTTGTCAAGTTTTTTGCTAGAACTTTAGTTTTTTGTTTGTTCAGCTTGAACCCCGCCACCCGACCAAAGTCAGAAATTGATTCTAACACTCTTTTAGTACTAGGGACTGGCTCCTGTAATGTTAATACCAAGTCATCTGCAAATGCTTTCAGTTTATATTGTTTCTCTCCGACCACAATTCCCTGTGCCAACCGGTCATTTCTGATCATGTTCAATAGCACCTCCAGGACTGAAATAAACAGCAGAGGAGACAGAGGGCACCCCTGTCGTGTCCCTTTTTCAATTTTGAACTCCTCTGTCACCACGTTGTTTACTATCAATTTAGCTTTTTGTTCTGAATAAATTGCTTCTATTCCATTTTCAAACCCCCGCCCTACTCCCATCCTTTCCAAATTTTTCTTCATAAACATCCAAGAAATATTGTCAAAGGCTTTCTCCGCATCAATAAAGATCAACACCGCTCTTGTATTTAAGTTTGTTTGTAAAAATTCCAAAATGTCAATGATGTTTCTTGTGTTGTCAAACAAATGCCTACCAGGGAGAAAGCCTGCTTGGTCCCTATGAATCACTTCATTTAATACTTTCTTAAACCTACTTGCCAAAATGTCTGCAAAAATTTTGTAATCCACATTTAGGAGTGAAATAGGACGGTAGTTTCTAAGTTGGGTTTTTTCAGTTTCTAATTTTGGTATCAACGTGATGAAAGCTTCTTTCCACGTTTCCGGTGCCTTCCTCCCCTCCATAATCTGGTTACTAACTTCCAACAGAGGTTGTATCAACGAATCCTTCAATACCTTATAGTATTTGGAAGTAAGTCCATCAGGTCCTGGAGACTTGCCCAGTTGAAGGTTCTGAATGGCACATTCAATTTCTTGGTACGTAATATTACAGTTCAAGGTTGCTCTCATTTCCTGAGGTATTTTTTGTAATCCATTAGTTATGAGAAATTGATCCACCTCCGAATCTTTTTGCGGCCCTTGTGAATAAAGTTCTTTGAAATATCTCTGGAAACACTTTCTAATTTCCTCGGGCTTCTGAACCATTCTCCCTTTAATCTCTAGATTTGTAACTGTATTAAGCTTTTGTCTCTTTTTCAACTGCCAAGCTAGCAGTTTCCCACACTTGTTAGCTGATTCAAAAGATCTTTGTTTCATTTGTTTAATTTTCCATTCCACCTCTTGATTTATCAGTTTCGAATATTGTGCCTGGAAAAACTTCACTTCTCTCAACACTTCCTTCGATTTAGGCCTAGATCTCAATTTTTTCTCTCCTTCTCTTATTTTCTCCAAAATCTTCTCCTTCTTTTCATTCCAGAGCCTTTTTTTAATCGTATTCTGCTGTATTAGAAACCCTCTCATAACTGCTTTACTTGCGTCCCAGATTATTCTTTTTTCCACGGTTGTCTTTAGATTTATTTCAAAATAATCCTTTAAAGCTTTTTGGGCCTTCTTGACAATCTCCTGATCTCTTAACAGAGTGTCATTCATTTTCCATCTGAAAGATCCGGTTGTATTTAATCTCAGTTCCATTCTCAAAGCGTTGTGGTCGGAGCAGGTTTTTGGGCAGATTTCCACTTTTCTAGTCTTAGGTGCCAGTCCTCTAGTTATCCATATTTGGTCGATTCGCGTCCATGTCATGTGGGCTTCAGAAAAGAAAGTTCCTTCTTTCCCTAGAGGGTTCTTGATCCTCCATATATCAATCAAATCCAAATTGTCAGTCATTTCAAAAAAAGTTTTTGGTAGTCTGCCATCTTTCGTTATGTTAGCACTTTGCGACTTGTCCATATTCACTGAGACAACTCCGTTCATATCTCCCAACATAATAATGTTGTTGTAATCCAAATAGTCCAGCATAGTCTCATGCAGCCTCTTGAAGAATTCCGATTTTCCTTCATTTGGGGCGTATATTCCTAATATTAAAAACTTTTCTCCTTGTGTCTGAATTTCAATCGCCAAAATTCTGCCCTGTTCATCTTTAAATACAAATTTTGGTGACAGGTTCTCCTTTGCATATATCACCACTCCTCTTTTCTTAACTTTGTCCGATGAAATAAATTCTTGGCCTAACCTTTTATTAATTAACACTTTTCTGTGGGGTCTTGTCACATGTGTTTCTTGCAAGCAGATAATGTCCAATTGTTCTTTTTTCAAAATATGAAATACTTTTTTCCTTTTTTCTGGGGAATTCCCGCCATTTATATTCCAACTAAGAAGCTGTAGAGACATCCTGGTCTAATTCTTAGGTATCACAATTGGGTGTCTAAGTTTCCCTCCGTTCCCGAAGGGTGTGGTGCCGGTCCACATCCAGATGGTACGTGTCCTGGTGGTGATCCCGGTGGTGGGGGCCAAGAAGCTGCAGCTCTCTTTTGGAGGTCCTCCTCGTTGTCGTGTAGGAACTTCTGCTGATCCTCTGGTGTTTTGATTCTTACCTTCCTTCCTTTATAGGTGAATGATAGACCTTGAGGGAATTCCCACCTGTAAGGAATTGCGTTGTACCTTAGCAGTTTAGTCAAGTCTGTATATGAGGCTCTAAGATCCAACAGATATTTAGGAATGTCTCTATAAATTTCTGCCCTTTTACCTTCTACTTCCAGAGATTTTTTAAAATGTAGGCCTAGTATCTTATCTCTTTCCTCTCTTGTTCTCAAACAGACCAAACAGTCTCTGGACTTGTCTTTCTTAGCCGATCTTCCCAATCTGAAGGCCGTCACAATTTTAAAGTCTTTGTCTTCCTCAACCCCCCAAAATTTAGAAAATAACAGCGTCAAAAATCCCTCTAGGTTGCCCTGCTCCAGTTCTGGGACGGCCCTCAGCCTAAGATTACATTCCTTACTTTTCAGTTCCACCAGTGACAGGTAGGCTTGCTGTTCTCCTACCTGTCTTTTCAGAGGTCTTACTTCCCCTTTGATCTCCTCAACCTTTTTGCACGCTTGCTCAGCTTTTTGATTGGCTTCCGCAGCTAATTTATAATTCTCTGCCGTAGCTCCTTGCAATTTCTCAATAGCCTGAGTATGCTGGGAAACCTGATCTGATAACTTACTGATAGTGGATGTAGCTCGGTCAATTTTAGATGACTGATCGTCCACTTTCTTATTCAAAAGTGCCAATTGTTCCAAAATTTGTTTCAGGACTGGATCAGATCCTCCAGTTGCCATATCTTCTGTAGCAGGCGTTTCAACTTCCTCCTCCTGTGCCGTCAGCACAGTTGGGACAGAAGATCTACGGTGATGAGTTAACGTTGTTTGAACAAGTTGCCCAGATTTCTTATCTTTTTCTTTAGCTTTAGCTGCTCTTGTTTTCCCTGAGCCACTCATTCCCCAGCTGCCTTTGTTCAAGGTCAAATAGTCTTTCAATCCATGAGAAAGGCCAGTCCCGAATGTAAACAATTAAACCGCAAAAAATCTCAATATGGTACAGTTCCCAGACCTCTATACCTCCGCAATTCCTCTAGGGGGGGTGTTTCATAGGAAGGAAAGTTTCTTTTCCGCCATTAAAGTTCCTATTTCGACTTTTGTAATCCCCAAGTTCGAAAAAGAGGCTTCCAGGTAATTCTGTTTCAAAATAGTGCCACAAGGTGACAGAAAGGTTCCAGTATCAGTATTAAAGCGCTAGTGTATCAGTCAATGTAACAATTTGTACTTCAGAAAAAGTTTCAGCAGTCTGACAGTTCTCCTTTAACACACTGGCAGCCCGACAGCTCGGTTATCCCCTTTAACTCCACATCGCTCAAAACTAGGGAGAAAGTTCCGTAGCAAAAGGAAAAAAACCAAAAAGTTTAACCCGTAAATCCTTTTAACTTCTAAGTACACAGTCTGTTAATGCCCCTTCGTACTGCTTTCAGAGTCTCTTTTTAAGCGCTTCAGCCCACTTCAAATTCTTTGCTTTGCTCTGGCTAGCAGGATCGGGAGACGGACTTCCTGTTACTCGCCTCCCGTTTTCAGCCGAATTAATCAAATTAAAGCCAATCTTTGGTACCCCTTACTCACGGGTAAATTACAGCCAATTCCGATGTTTTCCAAGAAGAAAGGTCGACGCTCATCAGCAGCAGCAGCGCGGCTTCACTTCCGCGAAAAGAGCGATGAACTCACAGCGCCGCTCCCCCTTTCACGTTCCGGAGCCTCTTACGAGGTCCCTTCTTCGTTTCTGGGGGGGGCTTCTGGCACCCGCCGAGTCCCACGGCCGCAGGCTCGCTCTGCCTGCGGTTTATCTTAATGGGTCTCCACTTTGCCGCAGCGGACGACCCTTTTTCGCGGAGCCCCTCTTCACACAGTGAAGAGGACCGCCATTGCCGTTTTGCGCCGCCTCCGGAAGATCCTAGACATTGGCATTTCAGCTGATGTGCAAAATGCCGCTGAGCTACTGCAGTAGGATTTTAAACTTTGCTTTCTTTTCTTAATGACTTTGAGGGCTACTAATAGCATTTTAAGCTCCCCTTCCCCCCTCACCTTTTGTAACACAAGTCCTAGCTTTTGAGCTGCATTCTTACCTTCCAAATCCAGTTCGCACAATGCATGAATGGGAATGCTGGGAGTGCGGAGGGCATGGATGAATCAAAGTAGGAGGATATATAATTATATTTTTACATGCAAGTTCCACTTGGAAAATTTCCACAGTCCAACATTCTTTCAACTCTAGCAGAATTCTAACATGACGGATGGTTTCCATGACCACAGTGTCATGTTAAACATGGATGTGCATGTTCCCAACTGAAGATTCACTAGCCTGCCTACCCTCAATGATCCAAACTGGTTTTGTTGTGTGCCACAGAGCCAAACTCTGTGGGATTGTTTGGCAAGAGGCAGGGATGGGGATAGCCTTGGCAGCTCAGTTCCATAACAGAGCTTTGAGTCGCTTGAAAGAGACTGCGGGGGAAGCTTATTGCACTGGCAGCCATCAAAGAGCCTCCTCAATCTTGTTTCAGTTTGTAAATACAGAAATTATATTACCAGTTGGCTGTAATATAAACAGGGTTGTGTGTGCTCAGTGCTTCAGGAAAAAAACCATGATGTGCCAAGAATAACTGGAATCTGCAACTGTGTAAATGATAATCTTAACAAATGTGCACACATTTTTGCTTACTTTGCATAATTGATTCTCCTCCTGTTAGTTCTCGGGAAGGAGCTATGTAAGGTGCAGGAGCCCAATCTCATAACTATTCAGCTTCCTGCTCCCAACATCTCCAGCTTATTGAGCTACTCTAATTCCATCAGGATTTTGCCCGCATACATTTCAGGCCTGTCTTTAGAACTATTAGAACCAGAAACTTGCTTTTTTTAAAAAACCAAAATAAATATAACATAACTAGGATGCTTGATTTTGTACACACTCACACTTGAATAGTTCCATTTCTGTAATTAAAAGTGGAATCAGATCTAAATTCAGACTTCTCAGGGCTCCCCATTTCCCTGCTGATTTCAGTGCAGTTATGTGAAAGAAGCTGAGAGGCTAACTGCAGTTCTTGATTATAAGAATATGTTGGGATTTGTAGAGCCGCTTGCACAGGTCAATAAATTTGAAAAGTTAATAATGAAACTAACAATGGCCACCAAATGGTGGCTCTTGCGGTTCTTATTACAGGCTAGAATCTAAACTGCACAAGCATTTTAACATGGGAGTGGCATGCAAAAGCTTTTTTAAGTTGGCATGTTTTGGGCACAAGTGGCCTCACACTGTGACCTCACACTGTGGCCATGTTGAAAGTTGCTACCACCTAAGCTGCTGTTTCCCTTGCTAAGGAAGCTGCCTTTGGCACAAATGACAGCTTCCCTCCCAGAGCAAATAGTAGCTGGGAGGGGATTTTCAGTGAGACCACAGTGTAGAGAAAAGCTTAACCATTCTCATGCACTGGTTGATTACCCTCCCCTCGCGATTGCGCTTTAAAAAAATTAACAAGACATGAGAAATGCGTCTATAATTTGACCCATGTTCTTCATTTCCTGATGGCTATATGCAATGTGTGTTCAAGTTGTATAGAATTATTTCTTTGACTGGATGTTTAAAAAACAACAACAACCCACAGTGTTTCTAGGAGAGGGCATGGTACAGAGCTCATGCTGCTATTTGTTTTCAGTCTTAAGATGATAATGGAGGAATTCCTTTGCTGGCTAATTAGGCGAAGCTTGTGACTTTCTGCAAAAGGTGACAGGCATGTTGGGATGGAGAAGCCACAGAGGCATTATCTCTGGTAGTACAAAAAGCAGCAATTACTTGAATCTCTTTTTTGCAGTATGAGTGGCAATTTGTTTTTTGTTTTTTTGGGGGGGAAGGGGTTTACAGTATTTTTAAGAGTGCTAAAATAGCATGTGATTTGAGAGGTGACCCCCCCCCCCAAATCCTCTGCTATAGATTCTGGGGCTTGCCTTTCAGATACAGCTGTTCATGGCTGCAAAATGTATTGAGCTAGCTAGCAACATCTATTTGGCCACAGGGCATGTGGGCAGGCTTGTTTTGAAGCAAGCAGAGATGCCATCATTCAGTGGGTAGAGGCATATTTTTGCCTGCCAAAGGTGCCAAAAAAGATCTCAGGCAGTAGAACTGGGATGGCCTCTTAAATGACGCCCTGGAGAGTCACTGGACCTGTTGTCTGACATAGTATAAGGCAGTATAAGTAATAAATGCTCTGCACTGCACCAGTGGTGCTGAAACAGTTTGTAAAAGAAATGGAAGAAAGAAGCCTTTGAGAACAGTGTGCAGATGCGTTCTTCATGGAAAACACTGATTACCTATTTTTTATCTAGGAAATGTTGGAGGGTATGTTTGTGCTAGGGAATTTCCAGCTGTGTTTCTGCGACAGCCAGGAGTCTGCTATTCCTCTGCTGTAATCATTGGCTAAACTGTTTAAGACTCTGATGAAAACATGATGAAACCCCTTACGTCATACTCCATACAAGACAGTGGAGAGATACAGGCAGCCAATGTGTCTCACCTCTGCCCTCTGGGCTTGGCCTGTGGAGCCTCAAAGCCATTCCATTGAAAGGAACATAGGCTGCTGCAGAGAGGATAGATTCTAGCGGTTGTCGTAGCAACTGCCTCCATCTGGTACGGATCACAAGAAGTCTGATAGCCCCTCGGCAAATAATTTCCAAGACTTCGGCTGCAACCCCCCTCCCCTGTTGCTGCAAGTGCTCCATAGAGTGAGGACCTGGGAATAGCTGCCTAGAGATGCTAGACTGGTGTGCTTGGGTATTCGGAGCCATAGAAATGACTGTCAGCTTTGACAATAAAGAGTTAACTGTCTGCCTTGTGCATTCACGTGGCTGGGGAGTGTTCTTGACATTACCCGCTCTCACCTAGCCTTCTCTGTCCCCCATCCAGAAAAACAAGAGTCATTCCCAGACAAGCAAAAGTACTCAAGGAGGCCATGAAGCAGGGCCAGTAGCAGGTGTGGCTGGGAAAGGGATGGTGTAGCCTAGGGAGAGTCCTGAGGACCAGTTACGGAGGTTTGGAGGGCCGCATTTGGACCCTGGATCTGAGATTCTATGTCCCTGCTGTGAGCTTTTAAGAAAACCCAAAGTTGCTTGGGGCAAGCCTGGCTTCTGCAGTAATGCAGATTCTGAGAGAGACAGAGGAAACCTGAGAAGCTTTATCTGATCCCTGCTCTGTGTTGCTCTCTATCAATTTCACATCAGTTGTGTAGTGGTTAATCTCGCAGTGCAGGAGCTCATCCCAATGCCATGTCCCCAAGGAGAGCCCCAAAATGCAGGCTGCTATGTTAATTCATTGTTATACACACATATGCTCATTGACCAAAGAGCATGGCATAATGCCTAATTTATTAGGATCAACATGACTGCCATCCTAAGCACATAGTTTCCCTAGGAGATTAAGCTCCATTGAACTGGGTGCTACTTAGTTCTGACTGCATAGATTCAGCTTGGAAGATACTCTGAGTTTTCGCAAAACACATTCAGCCAGCTTAAATGCAAACTTTTTAATTAGCAGCACAAACAATCTTACAAAGAAAGGTCACCATTTAAATAGCTGGAAATAGGAACCATTTCAAGAAAAAGAAAGAAGCATCAAGCCTCTGTGTGATCATTTCATCAATTATGTTGACTTTCCTTATGTTAATTTGTTGTAAACAAGCCGGAAAGCCTCTTGCTCATTCACTTGCCTGGAAATTACAGTGACGCTCCTGCAGATGACATCTGAAAAAAAGTCCCAGACCAGTGCTCCTCTACTTACCCCTCCACTGTTTTATACTTAGAATATAGGGAAAGCTGCACAAGATCAGTCTGAAGATCCTTTGTAGTCCAACATTCTGTTTCCAGCAGAGTTGCCTTTGGGAAGATCACAAACTGGACATGAAAGCAACAGCCCTCTTCTGTTAATATTTGCTGTAGCAAGCAGGATTGGATATAGATATGGATATCATGGCTAATAGCTGCTGATATAACTGTTGTTGTTGGTGAACGTGATATTGTGCTGGATTGACTCTGTAGGATAGGAGTTGGGGGCATGGTGATGTGGTGGTTCTCCTACCTGCAGAGTCAGTTCCAAAAAGTAGTATGAATTAGGTGCGGAGTGGGGAGGGAAGAGTTCGGCATATTTCCATGACACTTGTGACATGGAGCCCTGGAACAAGATGGTCTTTCATGTTCTTTAATATCTATTTGAACCTGCTGGGGGATGTCATCAGAGTGTTTGGGGTGGGGTCATTCAGCTCTGTTTCTCTGTGTCATCAGAATAAGGTGAGGCTGAACCAATGTCTGGATTCAATAATGGACTGGATGGCCAGTAAGTTGAGGATGAATCTTGACAAGGCAGAGGCACTGTGTGCAGGCGGTTCCCATGCCCAGGAATTGGGTATGCAGTTTGTTATGGCTGAAGTTTCAGCCCCCCCTCAAAAAACAGATATATAACTTGGGAGATATTCCTGGATCCAGTAGTGTCACTGGAAGCCCAAATGGTTTTGGTGATGTGGAGTGCCTTTTATTAGCTCCAGCTGGTTTGCCAGCTACAACTGTTCCTGGACAGAGATTGTCGTGCCACAGTGATCTATGATCTGGTAATTTCCCAATTTGATTACTGTAATGTGTTTATGTGGGGCTGCCTTGCAGATGACCCAACAAATTAAATTAGTACAAAATACAGCTGCCAGAATATTGACTGGTTCAGTCAGATTGAATCATAAAACACCAATTTTGAAAGATTTGTGTTGGTTGCATATTCCCTTTTGAACTCAGTTCAAGGTGCTGGTTCTGATATTTGAAGCTTTAAACAGTTTGAGACCCAAGTATCTGAAGGACCACCTCTCCCTCTATCAATTTGCCAATTTCTGAATTATTTATTTTTTGGGGAGGGGGTCTTTTCCATGATCCTTGAGAAAGTGCTTTCTTTGTGGTGGTGCCTCATTTATGGAACACCTTTCCCTTTGGGAGTAAGATTGATGGTGACACAGCAATTGTTTCAGTACCAGTTACAAACGGGCACATTTGCTCAGGTTTAATAGTCTGCTTGGCTTGTTTTCACTGGCGTTCACATGCCTATGATGCTATGAATGATACTTTATTGTTTAGTGTATTGTATTTTTGGTATGTCTGCATTTGTTTATTGCCCTGTTTGGGGCAGTTTAAAGATATTGGAAATAAATAAATAATCTCAGTTGTGCAAGGGGCAGCTGCAATCGCTCAGCATGCAGGGACAGAGGATGCTCTGAGATATTCTTGTCTTATTTTCCAGCTAAGCCCTAGTATTGAAAATGGTCTGGGAGTACATATCTGATGAGCATTGGTTTATATCAAGCTCCATCTGTAATATTAGATTTTATTGAATTCTAAACCAGGTATAATTAATTGAGGGGAGGGAGGAATGCTATGAGCTTAGGTATCCTGTGACCATCCGTTATGTCTTGGTGGTTAAACAACTGAGGGGACATGCATGCAAACCAATTGTCCATTTCACCATTGAGCTGGTAAACACCTTGCAAATGCACTGTATGAAGCAAATACACCCCTCCTGGTAGACTAGCTACCCCTGTGTGCTGCTACTAATCCTCACAAATGGTTCCAGGCACCACACATGGGACTGTTGCGCCTCCAAGTAATGTACTCTGGCAGTCAACTCCGAGGTAAACTGATCCCATTCTCTTTGCGTCTTCTTCTATTTTTATGGAGCATGCTTGGTTCACTGCCTGCCAAAATCCGTAGCAGACTCGCATGGATGTTTCTCTCCTGCAATTTCAAACCTCAGATCCAATTTCACAGCCAGCCGCAACATTTCCTCTGTGTGTGCTTGTTTCAGGCTGAGCAGGAAAGAAACACACACTCACACGCACACATAAAAGTAAACCCTGAATTTGTGAAGATCTCCTAGCAACAAAACTTCCTCATATCAAGCATGTTGCTTAAAAACAAGCCTTCACTTTTAAGATGCGGAAGGATGACAGAGGTGCAGAAAGTGCTGAAAAGAAAGGGAGAGAAGGAACTGCTGCCAGGAAACTAATCACCTGCCTGTTTTTGTACCAGGTTTTCAAAACCTGAGTGAAGTGGCAGCTTCGACACTTAAGGGAGAAATGTGCTCCGATGTTCAAAAGGGATGAAGCACTGAAAACAATTTCTGGGCTGAGCCATCCCCCTCCTGCTTTTTATTTTATTTTTAAAAGTCCTAGCTAGTTTAAGAACATGCCTTGCTGGATCAGGGGCCCAACTAGTCCAGAATTCTGTTCACACAGTCAGGGACGGGGGACGGGGACATATGGGCCACTTGGCCCGGGCCTCCGATTCCAAAGGGGGCCTCGGTCAGCATATTCATAACTTTTTTGTAAATTATTTATATACTTACTTATTTATAAGACTTCAGTTATCCCCAGGGTAAAAAAAGGGGAGGGCCACATCATTATCTATCTTGGCCTCGGCCTGGCTCTGCAAGGCCCTGCACACAGTGACCAATCAGATCCCTGTGGGAAGTCCACAAGCAGGACATGAACGTAGCATCACTTTTCCTACTTGCGATACCTAGCAGGATTTGTCAAAATTGTTGCAGATTTCAAGGGTGGGAGTGGGTGGGGGGAAGAATGCTAGACAACATGCTGAATTTTAAGGACCCCCCCCCCAATGACTCAGCCTGAATTTTGCTTTTGGTGAATTTCAATGGCAATACTAGAAACTAATGGTGGATGGTGCCAGTTGAGACTGGTAGAGCAGAATGCAGTGAGATGAACAGTAGGAGGAGCTAGAATCAATGAGCAGCAGGGGTTAACTAATTCTAATTTTGTCTCCATCCTCCTCTCTGCTGAGTTCTAGAAGGGGCACCACTGAGACTAAGGAAGAGGAAGAGGAAGATGACAGCCAGGACCACATCACCTGGCCTGGTTGTAAATAAGAAGGCAGGCAGGTGGACACTGGCTGAGGGTAGACAGAGTTCCTGAGGGTTGGTGAGGCAGAACCCTTAATGAACCAGCCTCCATTGCTAGAAACTCTAATGTAAGATCAATAATTGGTTGCCAACAATAATTTAACTCACTAGGTAACTATAAAACTCAGGAACCTGCAAGAAACAGGAAATAAGAGAGTGCATCTTAGTGTGTGCAGAGTTTTTAGCCTTCCTCTCAGACGATCCTTAATTAGAAGGCTTGTTAGTGTTGCCGGTTCTCTCAGTGCATTTCTTTTGCAGCAGGATCTGAGCAGGGGAAAGGAAGGAAAGTGGATCAAAGTTGGCTGAAGGAGATGAACATCCCTCTTAATAGGAGTCACTAGTTGCTGAGCACAAATGAAGCTTGCCTTAAATGCTGACCTCCAGGAAATGCCCCTGGCAGCTACCAAGGGATAAAAGCATGCTAGTCTGAATAGAACATTTTTCCTTAGTGTGTGTGTGTGCTGCTTGGTGCCTACACCCCAGTAGGAATGTTGATCCCCACAATCCAGGGGGAGGAGCTGTGTTGCTCTGTCTTTGTCAGGCGTCAGCAAACTTTTTCAGCAGAGGGCCGGTCCACTGTCCCTCAGACTGTGTGGGGGATAGACTATATTTTGAAGAAGAAAAAATGAATGAATTTATATGTCCCACAAATAACCCAGAGATGCATTTTAAATAAAAACACACATTCTACTCTACTGGAAAAACACCAGGCAGGCCCCAGAAATAACCCAGAGATGCATTTAAAATAAAGGGACACATTCTACTCATGTAAAAACATGCTGATTCCCAGACTGCCCGTGGGCCGGATTGAGAAGGCGATTGGGCCACAACCAGCCCCTGGGCCTTAGTTTGCCTACCCATGGTCTTTGTGGTAATAAGAACCACATGGTATTGCTTGTGTCTCTTTGTATGCTTCACCTCTAATGATACTGGGCAGCTTTGGATAACATGATAGCAAAGAACACACGGTAGAGAAACAGCTGGATTTCTGTGTTGCAGGAACATCCTTGAATTTATCAGGAGGCTCGGGAAACTGGCTTTTTCTGTAATCAGTGCATAGTTTTTTGAAATGGGAGGTGCTGGGACTGGAGTCCGTCTGAAACCACCTGCTTTCTCCTGCAAATCTTACCTCCTAATTCTAAGTGTGTTTGACATTCTGCTGGTTTCTTAGTGATTAGTGCACTTTGAGCATGCTCAGGGGCACATGCCCTATAATTACTCCCACATGTACCAGGATCAAAGCCTTACACTTTAAAAGACATTTTGCAATTCAACCTTTGCATTGTAGAGATTTAAGCTTGGTGCCTTTTCCCTTTGCTTTGGATAGAATGCTGGGGTTTTTTTTTACTGCTCTGTGTGTTGGGTTTTGTGCTCTTGGGAGTTAGAACACCACCTGCATTTTTAAAACTGTGAGGTGTTATGAGTCAAGCCCAAATAGATGTTTCACACTCAGAAGAATTTGTCCCCTCATCTCAAGTCTAGCAAGGAGCTTTCCTCAGTCCTTAGGAAAATATAGTTTGCACATGCTCAACGGCACTCCTTTCTTATTGCTTCATATGTTCCTAGCATGAGCCCTGCCATTAAAAGGAGGTTGCTGGGGTGTGCACTGCCTCAGATAAATAGCTGCACTCCTCACCTGCTCAGATATATACTTTCAGTACTTCAGCTGCTGCACAGGTGAGATCTAGCACTGAAATTAAATTTTGTTGAGTTTTTATGGTGCATCCAGTTTCAGAGAAAAGCCCTCCATGTGAATGCCATTTTTAATAGCATCACCAAAATATCCACCTTTTCCCTCTGCCCCAGTGAAGTGTATGTCAGAATCCCCTGCAAAATGACTCACCTTGTGTATTGGGTTCCATTGATTAAGGAGCACACCTTTTATGTTTCTTAGGACTTCCTACAGGGAAAGCACTTCTGATTAGCACTACTGTTGTATGGTGGCTACAAAGACTGAGCTTTGAGAGCTGGTGTTGTTCAGGAGACATCCCTTATTTAGAAGTGAAGTTGCTAATTAGAGTTAAAAGTTTCTAAGTGCTGCTCAGGCAAAGGAATGTAAAACAGCTGGCTTTCTAGGCAGGCAGTACGGAGACAACAATACTGTCCTGCCTTATAGGGCTGTTATCAGGATTATGATAAAATATGGTAAATAAATATTAAGTATTGTTGT
Organism: Podarcis melisellensis; assembly: GCF_964234715.1. Lineage (NCBI taxonomy): Eukaryota > Metazoa > Chordata > Lepidosauria > Squamata > Lacertidae > Podarcis > Podarcis melisellensis. The sequence continues at coordinate 31,597,997 of NC_138545.1, read as the reverse complement.
TTTCCTAATTTGTGAGAGCTCCAGTGCTTGCTCAGGAAGGAGAGAGAGTTCTGATACCTCAGGCAGCTTTAGAATCAGCTATGCTATGTAATAATTCTCCAAGATCACAATCTGTTGTAGTGCTCTCAGTTATGATATGTAGATTTTGATATGTGATTTTTTAATTCTTTTGCTTCAGGGAATTGGGGATGACGGCTGTGGCTAATAATAATAATAAGGGGACTGTGTTAATTGCTGTTAGTATCACATAAGGTGCGGAAGAAGGTGCAGACCATGGGGACAATCCAGAGAGAAGTTCTCTTGCTCAAGCATCATTGAATTTCATAGGGCTTGTGTAAGAGAAATTTCTTGCTGGATTTTGTGCTGTTTTGCTGAACTACTGAGGTTCTGAAAAGAGTTTGCCTATTTCATGGTCTCCTGCTGTGTAGAGTTGTTTTCTTTACTTACTTACTTACTTACTTACTTACTTACACACACACACACACACACACCTGCTGCTTCATTTCTCATTTTAATTCCCTTCAAAACAGGAACACAGCAAAAGTGATGAAGCTGGCTGAAAAGAAAATTAAAAATGAATACCTTAAGTAAAAAAAATTGTGCAAGCTGTGTGGCTGCTCTTTAAGAACCCTGTCGCAGCAAATGAGAATAAATTTAGATCTTGAGACAAAAAGAATTTGGGAATAGGATGTATTAAGAAAGTGGTTGCATGGAAGGAAAATTCTATTAAAAGAAAGAGGAAAAGTTGTTTAATTGAGCACTATTGTGCTCAGGTTATATCTGCTGAGGAGCAGCAGGAGATCTTGGAAGCCTCACTACTCTTTCACCATTTCACATACACTGTCCAAACACACCAGTTGTGGGCTGGATATGGGTGGCACAGGAGAGAAGTACACTTACTCCATATCATATGCACCCCCTGATGATGGCACTACCACTGGGAGAGAGACATAGCTCAGTGGTAGAGCATTTTCTTTGCACGCGGAAGGTCCCAAGTTCATTGTTTGGCATCTGCAGGTAGGGCTGGGAGAGGAGACCCCTGTCTGGACAGTACTAAGCAAGAAAGGCTAATGGGAGGAAGCCTACCCCCTAACCAGTCCAGTGACCAAGATGTACCTTGGATGTTCCTTTGCAGGGTTAAAATCATAGTATCATAGAATTGTAGACTTGGTCACTCAAATCAAAGCTCACAGCAATCAACGGAATGCAACCAACCATGCTCTGGGCTCCCTCACACCACCACCAAAAACAAATAAACAAAACCTACCCACATGATGCAGACACAAAACTCTGCACGTATCATTATCCCTCCTTTTTCTCCCCTTTCTCTCTCCCCACAACCTCACAATGCTTATGACAGCAGTGTCTCACACTTGAATATAACGTACCTGTAGAAAGGACTCTATGAATTGAAAATAGAGACATTGTCTTTACCAATGTTATTCATGAAAATCTTTCAAACATAAAACAAAACAAAATGTAGAGTTGGAAGGAACTTTGAGAGTCCAGCCCCCTGCAATGCAGGAATCTTAGCTAGATCATACATGACAGGCGGCCACCCAACCTCAACTTAAAAACGTCCAAGGAATGAAAGTCCATCACCTCTCATGGGAATCTGTTCCACTGTCAAACAGCTCTTACTGTCAGAAAGGTCTTCCTGATATGTAGCTGGAATCTCCTCTCTTGTATAAAGCCATTGGCTCAGGTCCTAGCCTCTGGAACAGGAGAAAACAATTTTACTCCATCCTCTATGTGATAGCCCTTTAGATATTTGAAGGTGGCTATCATATCTCCTCCCAGTCTCCTCTTTACCAGGCTAAACCTATTAAACTCCCTCAACCGTTCCTAATAAGGCCTGGTTTCCAGACCCTGGATCATCATCGTTGCCCTCATCTGCACATGTTCCAGCTTGCGCTTCTTAAATTGTGGCATCCAGAACTGTGGGCACAGTCTACAGATATAGACTGTGAACAAGACAGTGTGTGGCAGCCTGTTAGGTTCTTGGTGTGAACCAGCCTTATAAAATACATTTACAATTTTTTTTAGTCAACCCACTCACCAGTTCTTACCTTAATTGTTTGTAGTACTTGAAGGACCGGGGGTGGGGTGGGGGGAGCTCTCTTCTTTTCCTCCTGAGCCTTTACATTCAACCCAATCCTCTTACATGTATTTCTCTCTAGGAAAGAGTATTGTTGAAAGTGAAATTGTAACTTCCTTGGGGCAGGGTCCTGTCCTGTCCGCCGCAGCTGTTATGGCCCCATGCACACTGCCAATGCTTTATACACAATAAATCAATAAGTAATTTCCAAATCATAGGTGCTTTTTTAGATGGTCACCCTGGAGTCCTTTTTCACCTCACGTGAACCAGCAAGTGACTATTGGCAAGACTTTGTTTTAAATCCTTGATTTTGTGACCTTTTGGGCAGTGGTGGGAAGACACTGGTGCACCAAATGATAATGGACTATAATTCCCACCATCCCTGACCATGCTGGCTGTGGCTGATGGAAACTGGGGTCCAACAGCATTTGGAGGACTGGAGAAACCTCATTCCTCCTCTAGAGGGGAAAAAGACAGATGTCAGCTCAATGAGGTGTCAACTTTGGTGGCTGATCACTACACTGAATGGACCCCTATGTGCAAAGTAATCTTGTGTTAGGCAAATACACAAAACATGCTGGGGTCAAGTAGTCCCTCCTCTTTATACTGTATTGCTGCTCTGGAAGTGGCAGCTTTCAACTGGGAATTAGAAGTGCAGGGTTGTGTCTTATTCCAGCGGTTTTCTATCTCCATGGGATTATCTCTACTTAATTACACTGGCTTCAGCTTCCTTGTAATTAGGATACAAAGCCTCCCTCGTGCAGCTACATGGGGACGTAACCTGACGAGCTCCCCGTTAATGAGTCAGTTCCACCCAGTGTGTATCAAATGATTTTTCCACGCTATGCGAGGCTGATCTAGCCAAGCTGTTAGTGCATTCTCCATCATGCCTCCAAAGCTGCTCAGAGCTGGAGAGAAAGGATGGTTGTTTCTCATGTCGCACGGGCCATTTCTCATCAGTGTTCAAATAGGAGCTTTCCGGATCCAAATCCCAGACCTAATCAGCCATTGATTTGTAGCAAGCCTCTGCCGTATAATTTGCAGGAGCCGTCCCTGGCCTCTCTAACAGGGTTGCCTTTATAGCCTGCAATCCCTTGAACATATCTGACTGCTTTGTCACTGTGGGGGATGCGTTTGTAAAGTAGGAGGGAAGGCTGTGATGAGTTCAGCTCCCTGTGCCAAGGGAGGGAATGCAAATTAGTGAAAAGGACCTGAACAAATCAGCTCAGGATGCAATTTTGTTTTTGGGGAGAGTGATTGCATGTGACTGAGGGATGTGGAGGAGGGAGATGAGGAAGAGATAAGCAGGAGTGGCTTTTTTTAAAAAAATCAAAGTATCAGATAGAATATTTTCATAAACCAAATACTGTCCTGTTTAGTGGCCTACTGATCAATGGGCAGTTAGTTAATAGGCTGGTTTGTACAGCCAGAAGCTCCCATGAAGTTTGTGGGGCTCACAGCAGGCCCTCCCAGGGCCAAACTGTGTTTTTTAAAATCCCTGTAGCAAAGGTGGTCAGACTTCAGGCTCAATGGACCTACTTCTTCTTTTTTTGCTATGCTGTGCTCTTACTCTATGCTGTGGTTCCCAGCAGGAGGGGAGAGTGCTGTTGCACTCAGGTCATGCTTGTGAGCTTCCCATGGGCATCAGGCCGGCCACTGTGAGAACAGTAATGCTGGACGAGATGGGCCAGTGGTCTGATCCAGCAAAGCTCTTCTTATGTTCTTACTAGAACCGTAAGATCCACCAGCCAGAGCCAGATGCAGAACCTTGGCACTGGGGGACCTCTATGCTTAGATGACCAAGATGCCTCTGAACACACACTAAGTGCTGGAATTTGTTTTGGGGACCAGAACTATCTCACAGCCCTCCATGCACAAATGACATCCTGGTTTGTCCTTTATCGGCAAACTTTCTTTATTTTAGCTACTTAATTTTCATGGAACAGGTAGGTGTGGGAGCCCTTTTTGTTCATGCAGTTGTTAAACCGCTGGAAGTTACTGATCTACTACAAATCACCCCAATATCTACCAAGGGGATCACAATTTACCTTCTGCCAACCCCTCAGCTTTAGGAGGGGGAAATATAGAAAAACAGAAGGTGTGTGTGTGTGTGTGTGTGTGTGTGTGTTCGTTCAATCCTTTCCATGCGCCTGCTGTTTTTCTGTTGATTTTAATTTAACCCTAGGTTGGACTGCTCTGTGTTCTCTGTGCTGCTTGTACAATCCTCTAACAGGGGAAGAAACAGAAATACTTCTTGGCAGTTTGGAACGTTTCATATGATCCCCCATTAGTGTTTTTTTCCACTTCCTGGCTTCTCCCTGTCACCCTTCCTAACATTTTCTTTGAAAATATTTATTTAAAATGAAATGAAAATGACAAGTGATCTGGGAAAGAACCTTGAGTGATCTGTTCTTGTGTATTTAAGTGTTTGTGTTCTGCTGCTTAGGCATGTTTTCTTGAGGTCACGTTGCATGCAGCTGTCATTTCAGTGATCACATGTAATGGGTTGCATACAGGCCTGGAAATGTGGATATCTGTAACAAAATCTAGGCTTCTTTCTGCCATTCATCAGTGCTGGTGTTGCATACCCTTGTTCCTTTCTGTGCCTGAAGCACACACAGAAGCCTTGTTTAGATGTAATGATCCTGATCCAATAAACCAGGAGTAGGGAACCTTTGGCCCTCCAGATGTTACTGATCCACAGCTCCCATCACCCCCAGCAAGCAGGACCAGTGGTGAGGGATGATGTGAGCTGGAGGGCCAAAGGTTCCACACACCTATGAGCCATGGTTTATTGTCAGCTCCCTTCTTTCCCTTTTTCCTTTTGTGCACCTATCTTTAGTCTCCTATTTTCTGAAAACTCACTCTCCAAGTTCTGACTTTAGTGAGAAACTGTGATTTGTGAAACTGTGATTGAGAAACTGTGATTTGAAAAACAAACTTAACTTGAGTGGAGGAGGAGGAAAGGGATGAAAAAGGAGCATAGAGCAGCTATGGACAGCCTTCTTATCTGCAGGGCTGCCAAAGGACAGTTCTCTGTTTGAAGGAGTTCTCCTTGTGAAGGCCTGCCCAGTCCAAATTTGGTTTAAAGATAACTGTCAGCTGGGAGAGCAAGCTGGGGCCTTGACTTTGCCCGCCACAGTTAGCATAGTCCTGGCAGCAGACTGAGCAGGCACAGAGCAGGTCACCTGATCACAGTCTTCACCATTATTATGAGATCATAGAATTGTAGAGTTAGAAGGCACTTGGAGGGTCACGTAGTCCAACCCACTGCAATACAGGAATCCTGTGCAGTGTGTTCCTGGGTGGGCTTCAACCACCAACCTTCTGCTTAACAGCCAGACACACTCACCCATTGCTTCACAGGTGTATTGGGTTTCTATTCAAATTATAGTGCTGATTTCTAAATTTGCATATATGCATACTTTGCTCTCTTTCTTTGGTGATGCATTTTCTATCATTTTCTGCAGAAAAGGTCTTTTCTTGTGTTGCTGCCCTCTGGTCCTCTTGTGGAGGAGGAACATGAAGAAGGGCCTCAGATGATCATAACAGGGTCTAGACTGCTTCTTGAGAAGTGCTTTAAGCCCTATTAATTAGCTGCTGAGTGGGGAATGAAATCCTGCTGTTTTGGCTTTGCGATCCTGTTCCCTGCCAATGCAGGATTAAAACCTGTCATCCTGCTCATCACCTGACACCACTGTCAGCTGAAAGGGGAGTGGGCGTGGTTTGGAGGAAAAGGCGTCACAGGCCAAATTGGCAGGCCAAGACTGGCTTGCAGGCTGGAGGTTCCCCACCCCTGATTTAGTAGTAATTGTGAAACAGGCCGCTGTGATCTGCCCAGTGCTTAACAAACAGATCAGCATCCGTTTGTAGCTCCAGGTAAGAAAAGAAAAAAAGAGATGTCTTGAGTCCTGTGAGGCTGCTGTGTTGAGGGAAGGGTCATAATTCAGTGGTAGAGCATCTGCCTTGCATGTACAAGTCTGCAGCTTCAATCCCTGGCATCTCCATGTAGGGCTGAGGAGAGATTCCTGCCTGAAACCCTGAAGAGCTGCTGCTGCCAGTCAGTGTAGACAGTACTGAGCAAGGTGGGCCAATGGTCTTATATGGCAGTTTCCTATGCTATGCTTACCTGACGGGCTTTTTTGAGCTTGGTGAGTCAGGCCTGTTTGAAAGCATTTTCCTAATCAAGAGCCAGTGCTGCTTTCTTTAATCTAAGCTTCCACGTAGTCCTCCCTCCGCCTTCCCCCCCACCCCCCAGAGCTCTCATCCTCCAGCAGAGCAAAGAACTCTCATTTCTCTACTATGCAAAGGATGAGCCGAGAACAAATATTCAAAGACTTGGAGGAATGAACAAAGGAATTATTATCTGCTTGTTAACAATGAAATCCTTCCAAAAGAGCCTCAGAGAGCTCTGTTTAATTGCCCTTGATAGACAAGGAGCGGCTTTGCTGAAGCGAAGAGATAGAATTTTATCATAGAATTTTAGCAGCTGCAGAATCCTCAGGGGGGCCACCTAGTCCAGCTCTCCTGCCTTGTGCACAGAACACCCGTTGTGCCCAAGGGACAGGAAGGTGCCAGAGTCCAAGAAGCAACAATCTGAAGCTTCATGCTGCAAGAGTATACTTGACATTCTGCTCAGTTAAACCATTCCATGTTTTGTTTAAAATCAGAATTAAATGCCTAGGGGAAAAATAATCTGGTTACTCAGCCGTTAAGATGTGCTAAGGATGCTATACTTATTAGACCATTTCTGATTCACATTTGTATTGCTACAGCTCATGAAAGGGCCTTCTTAGTGGTAGCTCCCCAGTTTTGATAAGCCCTTACTGTTGAAATCTGGTTGGTACCAAATTTTTAATAGCAGCTAAAAAAATCCCTCTTTATTCAGGCTTTTACTGATGTATTGAGTCACTGGTATTTGAGTATAGGTTATACTGATTGATTTTATATTGTTTTACTCACTGTCTTTATTGGAATTACTTTGCTGTATTTATTGAAATTATTGTTTTGATATTATGATTTTATATTCAGTGTACTCTGCCCTAGGATCATTTGTTTCATGAAGGGCAGGTTGAAGTTTACGGCATGTTATAACATGAAAGAAAACATGGTAAACATGCAATACAGGTGGTATCTAACCCTATCTAAGCTGTCAGAGATGTACAAAAAACATAGAAAACAACTTGGAAGTGTGGGGAAAGTAATGAAGACATGTTTCATGAAGGGCAGACTTATATATATATATATATATACAGAATTACTCATATTTGTCTCTTTCCCCCATTTTATTCCACCTTTCCTACTGAAGGAGAGGGTCAAAGGGGTAAGGTTTCATGCAAGCACCAAAATATCACCCCTTGTCTACTGGGATTATCTTATTTTTTCTGGCCCATTCATAGAGGGCAAATCATGGAACTTCTTGAACTGCCAAAAATCCAAAATTCTCTGCCACAGATGGAGAGACTCATATTATAGCTAAATGCATTGTATTGTACTAATACCATATACAGAAATAACAATGAATAGCATGGGATGCCTGTAAAACATCTGTTTCAACCAAGAGTCTTTTGTAAATTCTAGTAGATGAACAATATCTTCTAATTCTTTGGGTATGTGGGGCTAGGTGTGTGAGGCATCTTACCAGATTCCAGCTTGAATGATGAAGTGTGCTAGTCTTTCCAAGATCATTGTGTATTGTAATCCTTCCACCTTGGTGAATCTTCTTTTATAGGAAAACTACCGTACTTCTCGTTTCCATCTCTGCTTCAGTATACAAAACAAGCTGTTTGAAGTACTATTACAACTCCGTTATATGGTTTCCTTGGTCAGTGGAGTTATAATAACATTACAAGCTGGAATCTGATAAGAAACTGCCCAGACTCCCCAAGGAATTAGAAGTTATGATTCATTTGTAGGATCTTTAAAAAATACTTTTCGTTGAAACAGATGCTTTGCCCAGTGATCTGCAGTATTTATTGCTCCTTTTGTATCTGGTTCAAAACTTACATTAGTACAATACTGATACTATTTGGATATAATTTAGCTCTCATTTCTTCTGCAGACTATTCTTATGAGACTCTCACATGTGGATTTATGTTTTTCGAATTTGAGGAGTGTCTGCCTCTGCTATGAAAATATATTGAACCGAGTGAGCAACTTTTGGAGGAAATTCATGGAGACAGCTTGGCTGTGTTGATAATATCCTTTGTATTCCAGGGGCACAGATTGAGAACCTTCTGATCTTTCCATCACCCTGGGATATAGACCCAGCTGTAAAGAGGAGGGAGGAATGGAGTGTAGAAAGCAAGAGGAAAATGGGAAAAATCAGTATCTTGGCCAAGCCTTACCCAATAGCATATAAAACGGTGAATATGCTATTAGTATGTTACTTAGCATATAAAGTATAGTGTGGGTTAATTTGCGATGTTGAAAAGTTGATATCGCCTAGCCCTACTGCTTTCAGTAACGTTTGTGCCTGCAATTTTTTGGGGGTGGATGTAATTGTATGTACTTCATTTCCTGTTGGCTGCATGCCTGTAGCTTCCTGCTGAAATCCTGTAACTTTTTTTTACCACAAACGTTATGGGCTTTGTTTCGATCCTTTGGCCTACTTGTAGGGTTGCCATATGCCCTCTTTTTCAAGGATATGTCCTCTATTTCATGGGTATGTAAAATGAGAGTCAGGGCCATCTTAAGCATATCTGGCGCCGTGGTGCAAAGCTCCCTCTGCCCCCCCTTTTTTTTAGGGAGGACGGCGCTGCTGGCGGGGCTGTGTAGCGTGCCTTTTCAATCATGAAAATGTCCATTTGCACTAATCCTTGGGTACTTATCTGCTAACCTGTTCTGATCTGTAAGAGGAACTTGGGCAATAAACCATGCCATACTTGTTGTATTGTGGATTTTAAAATCTAACTGTATTTGCCTTCTGACTGTATCACTCAGCCATTTTTATGGCACTCATTATTTCCAGATCACTGGCAAAGTGCTTAAATTTTATTTTGTTCCTCTTAAGAGTTTTCACCTTTTGGAGTTGGGAAATAGAATATAATTTGATGGGAAGTGTCCAAGGCCTCACATTGACATTGTAGAAGAGGAGATAGTGCAGGAACCTAAGTTTCTGCTAGACCCAGCTTGTGTTAGGGTGTGATGCTGAAGCAAGGCAGATAGTGTCACATGAAGCATATCTGCAGTGTAGCAGGGGCTTTTTTTAAGTAATGCTTTTTATATGGGTCATGGCATATTATGTGCCCCACTATGGCCTATACATTGATATACAGAGCCTGAAATGACATGGTCCCCAAATATCTGAAGTAGCATGTCCTCCCATACAAGCCTGCCTGGGTGTTATATTTGGCAGGGAGCACCCTGTTAGTGCTACTCCCACCCTGTGATGCTTGTGGGTGCTGGTGTGTGATATTCCTGCAGTTGAGGCTTGTCTATTAGGCTGAATGGGACACTGCTGCACTAAACTCAGCCTGCTCCTGCTTGATTCTCTCTTTACTTAGAACCATCAGGGGTGGCTCTGCCTGTCATTGACTCGGACTCCACCTACTATTGGCCTTCTGCCTTACCAGCCCCAATGGGCACCAGCCACCACTGATATTGTGAGACTGGCCTGGTATTGGTCATGGTGGAATGGGGGGAACCGCAGCAGCACCATTCCTTCACATGTCACTTGGTTAATTTGAGAAGACTTTGTAGGAGGAATCAGTTTTAACCCATTTTTCCAGGAGTGGATGTTGGTGTGGGGAGCTTCTCATGGTATGGGGCTTCTCATATTAACTAAGTGGCTTGGGAAAAAGTGGCACTGCAGTGGCTTCCATACTAGTGCAGAGGCTAACAGGAGACGAGCCCAGTTTGACACACTTTGTACTTTTAAGGATTCTCTGTTCACAGGCCCCTGTCCCTCCTCTGACATTCAGAAAGACCTCTCTATGAGCAATGCCCCTGGCAAAAATTAATTGACTTTCTGACAGCTGTGAACGCAGAACTCAATAAAATACTTTCTGCATCTGTTTGGCTAGTGAAGATTGAGTACCTTTCTCCAAGATAAATCTTGCCTCAGTGCAATTAGCAGAGCATCACACTAGCAATCAGTGTATAACCAATTTTTAAAATTAATATACTCTGCCTGCCTTCTCCATTCCCATGCACAGGCAGTTTCTTGAGAATCAGTTTGTTTAAGGGCAATGATGATCATCCAGGCTAATGTATAGAAAATGTCTCTGTGTGCATATGTATATATGTATGTATATTTATGTGTGTGTGAATGAATATGATTAGCTATCTTGTTTTTAAATAGTACTTATGGCCCCAAGCATTCATTCAGCAATAATGAGGAGAGGGAGGTAATCTGCATATGTTTATACTCACATAATTATTATGGCTTAACTATGCTGCACACAAATTCATCTTATTCAGCAAAGCTTCTAAAAGTTCCGTTTGCAGTATGCTGAGATGTGAGATATGGAGAAGGGTGGCTGATATTTCTGAGGAAAGCTGCTGCTACTACATGGAGTGGCAGAGCCTTAAATCTGAACATATGCAGTGTGTCTTTCTATCACCAGTGAGCAACTGCAGCCTGTGTCTACCCCATACTAAGGGCTCGGCTGTACTTTCACTTGTCCCGTGCCTAGAAAATCACAGGTCTAAGTGCTTTTCCTCTTGGCCTGCTCCTTTCCTAGGGGAAACCTGCTCTTTATCTCTAAATCAGAACACACACCTATTGCCATTTGCCCCGATCAAACGCTAAAGAGCGGGACAAGAGGAAGTGTGGATAAGCCCTTAGAATGAAGAAACATGGCTTCCATCTAGGACCCGGAGTGTGGGACCTTTCTCAGCCCAAGTGCCAGTTTTTTTCAGAAGTTTTGACACCCACACGTTTCTCCATCCCCCCCGTTGGTGGTGTTGCCCTCAGAAACATATGGTGTACTTGGTCAGCAGTACTCACCTGATCTCCAGTCAGGTGCATCACTTCTGCTTACTGGGAGGTAGAAGGGTAGTAGCTGGGTTAGTGCGGTGAAGATGCACTGGTGGAAGCAGCAGGTTGGCCAACATGGCCAGTGGTAAGGGATGATGGGAGCTGTAGTCCAACTCTATCTGGCTCTCTATCCCTGTTTCAGGGCAGAGGGCAGGGTTCCCTTTCTCTTTTTAGCACCCTCACCACCTCCCTTGATGGTTCTCTCTCTCTCTCTCTCTCTCTCTCTCTCTCTCTCTCTCTCTCTCTCTCTCTCTCTCTCTCTCCCTCCCTCCCTCCCTCCCTCCCTCTCTCTCTCTCTCTCTCTCTCTCTCTCTCTCTCTCTCTCTCTCTCTCTCAACTTTACTCCAGTTTTCTGTCCTTTACTTGCTCACTTTCATGATTGCCCTGCGCCCTCCTTGTGAGGAGGAGTTGTTTCAGGAGACACTCCTAGCAAATGGCCCTTTCATCCAAAGCTGCTAAAAATTGTGCTCTATTTATGGCTTCACTGAAGCTGGAGCCATAATGTTCCGATATTGGCCAGACACTGCAAGGTGGGAGCTCCTGTGAATATAAATGCAAGGCAAATTATGTTCCTGAAGAACAATAACTTCATCTTATTCTTCCTCTACTTGATTTTTTATTTTCTTTTTTACATCAGAGTGAGAGTGACAAAAGGCTAGTTTGTGGGGGTGAGGATCTGATCTGCACAGAAACTGCACATTCTAACCTAGAAGGCCTTTCCCTTATACTCAATGGGGATTGTATTAGTTCCCCTGCACATGCTCAGAGGCACAGTCTTTATATTATTATTATTATTATTATTATTATTATTATTATTATTATTATTATTATTTAATTTTTAAAATCATTATTTTATAATGTATATAAAACAGAGAGAACAATTATAACAGACAAAAATTAAAAGGTGAAAAACAAAACTATAAAATAGGCTCTTGCACAAGAGTTAAAATAACAAAGTCCAAGTGCAGACTATCAGCTTTATCGGATCATTAATTATAGTTCCTTATTTGCCTGGCTTTTGACTAAAGTTCTCTTGAAAATGATGGTTCTGCTGTATAAGTCATAAAGGAATGCCAACTCATATAAAAAGTGTCTGGAGGTTCTAGTCCTTGTCGAAATCTCAGATAGGCATGGTCTTTATTGTTCCTTCATTTATGTGTGTATGTTGAGGGGGTAGCTTCCCATTTCACGCAGCAGTAGGTGATTATTCCAGCAGCAGACCCTGCACAGTGTGTGTTCCTTTGGGAGGCGAAAGAGCACTGGAGCCTTACGGTGCTCTTCCAATCTATTTATTCATAAACACATGTGTTGAGCAGGCAGACGCCCACACAGTCTGGTACACTGTCTAGTGCCAGTCAGTAAAAAGCTGCATCACTTTCCCAAAAAGCAAGGTGTATCCAGTGTGAACCCTCGAAAGCGCCTTTTCCCACCCAGCTTAAAAAGTTGAGTTATTCCCCCTTTACCGGCTATAGCTTAACTTCCAAACTGCTATTTCTCAGTCTCCTACGAAGGCGTTAGGGTATAGTGGTTAGAGCAGGGGTCAGCAAACTTTTTCAGTAGGGGGGCGGTCCACTGTCCCACAGACCTTGTGGGGGACCAGACTATATTTTGGAAAAAAAATGAACGACTTCCTATGCCCCACAAATAACCCAGAGATGCATTTTAAATAAAAGGAAACATTCTACTCATGTAAAAACACGCTGATTCCCAGACTGTCCGTGGGCTGGATTGAGAAGGCGATTGGGCCGGATCCGGCCCCAGTGCATTAGTTTGCCTACCCATAGGTTAGAGAGTTGGACTGAGAGACCTTTGAGAGCTCTGGGGAACTTTGAGCCACTAACCATATCTTGGCCTAATGTGTATTTCTCTAAAAAAATTATATACCGCTTAGCTACACTAATCTCAAAGCAGAGTACAAGAATTAAAATATAGAAATGGTAAAAAACCCCACAACCTATAAAATACCTGCTGGACCTATATTTAAAAGTTTTTTTTTTTAAAAAAATAATTTTTATTAACCAACCAATCAAATCAAATCACATCACATATATTCCGAATTACAAAGCCGAATTTTAATTTTTTTGTTGGGGGGACCCATATTTCAAGTTCTGAAGGGGATTCCAATCATCTTCTTGCTGCTGCGTTAATATCCACAAATCTGTCCAAATAATGTTCATAATTCTATCCAGTCCTATCTTGCTGTTCCCACATCTCGTCTTGTTCGTATATTTTTCTTTTTTTCTCTATGATCTCTTCTGATAATCTCCTTTAGCAGGTAAACACCAGTTATAATCCTGTGTGAATTTTTCCGTTCGTCCAATCATTATGTCGAGATGGTTTCCATATATCATCACTTTCATAAATCAAAGCACTCTTTCCATCATTAGTTTCGCAAATCTGTCGCCTTCTTTAGTCCCTCTGAGGAGGCTCACCCACAATATGAAAACAGATCTGTTCATCCTCCCAGACATAAGTCTTTCGACAGAATTTGCCAAAATGGCGACGCTATTTTTTGCTGCGTCATTCCAAAGCTCTTATGCTTTCCACGATCTCCTTAAAACATGCTTTGGTTAGAAAATTATCTCCACACAGTCTTAAATCCTCAGCTTAAGTCATTTAAACGGCATTTCTGACTTGTGACGTGGGGGGGGGGGTGGATTCTTGGTTAATCACATAGAGAAAATAAAGGAAAGTTCCCCCCCCTCCAGTCCCGTTGCCAAACATACCGAGCCTTGGTGTGTCTTCTCATGATTTATTCCTGTTCCTCTGACCCGTCTTGTTTCTCAGATATCTCTTCAGTTAGCAGTCTTTACTCCCCATTCTTCCTTGAAATATGTGCATTAGCTTCCTCCTAATTGTTTCTTTTGAAGTTGCTGCAGCTAGAGGCGTGAATCAGAGACGGCGTCCAGGAGCGCCGAAATCCGCACAAGGGCTTTCTGCCTAGTGCCCCCACCCCCTCAAGTTCAGGGGTGGTATAGGGCACAGCAGGCAAGGGCAGTCCCCCCCCACACACTTGGGGGGGGGTCGGGAGGCTGTTTACTCCCATCACAGCCTCTTAATTACCTCATGTGGGTCGGAGAGATCTTATTGTCAGCCATCTTCCGATGCGCCCCTAGTGGCCTTAATTTTAAAAGGTTTTCGGTAGGTGCCAGATATTCAACAGGTAGGAGGCCTGTCTGATTTCAACCAGAAGGGAATTGCACAAAATTGGGCTTGCAATACTGAATGCACATGGCTCCTGGTGGACATGAACTTGACCTCCAAGGGTTGTGAAGATAAAATGGGGATCTTATTGAAGTAAAGATGGGATATTACTGTAACAACAGCTAATTATTACTTAATTAATGTGATTTAACAACAAAAAAACCTTATTCAAGCAAATGATCTCTAAGTGGTTTACAGAAGGCAATATGAATTATTCATTAAAAATGCTAATAAGAGCAAGCATCAGAAACAAGTTACATAATTTTTCAAATGATATAAAAAACAACCAGTTGTTCTGTAGCTAGCCATCATGTATCTGTGCTCATTCAAGAAACATTTTCTAGCCACTGACAATATTTGAGGAAACATCTTTAGGCAGCTCTTGAAATCAGCTGACCATCAGTACCCACTAGCGAGCAATCAAGATAAGAGATGGCTATCACAATAGCCGTTGGTGGTCTCCACAGTAGAGGCCTGAAAGGAATTTTGCCCACAGACTGCTTGAGCAATGATAGTGGGTAGTGTTTGTCCCCTTTGGTATGTGGCAAATCATGCTTGCTTGAATCCTATTAAATCCTGTGATTCAGTGGTCAGAGTGTTAGACTAGGACGTGAGAGGCTGGGGTTTAATTCCCCACTCAGCCATGAAGCTCACAGGGTGACTTTGGGCCAGTAAGCATCTAGCCTAGCCTACCTCACAGGGCTGTGAAATGGAGAGAGGGAAAACATGGACACCACCTTGATCTCCTTGAAGGAAAGATGGGACATAAGATTGTGTCCTGATGTGGAGGTTAATTGGGAGGGGAGGAGGGAGACCCCCCACCCACCCAAAGAGTCTATGCTAAAATTTCCAGTTGGCTTCTGCCAGACTGAAGCTTGAAAACTGCATGCACAGCCTCCTTATTAATTTTTTAAAAGGAATTCTTACATAATTAAGCACTCCACCTTCCACCTGGAGGATGGCATTCAGGCCTGAAGACTTCAGGTCAGCCCTGGAGGTCTGGCAATCCTAGGGAAGAATGCTGGACTAAATGGGCCTTTGGTTTGATCCAGCTCTTTTTGTGTTCTTATTTGGATTGTGTGGGTTGACAGAGAGGGCTGGATGGGAGTTTTATGTTAAGGGGCTGGATGGAGTATTGCATTGGCCTTTCTGGGGTCTGCAAAACCCCAGGCAAAATTCTATTCTTGGTTATCTTCTCCTGGCCTCAAGCAGATGATTTCCATCGAAAATCCATCTGCCTATTTGCATTTTGGATGGTTATGACTGCGCTGCTTGTTCTCAATTGATAGTTTCAATTAAAAGGTTCAAATGTTCTCATTCATGCATATTTTGGCTGAGTGAGAGAAGATGGCAAAAACAAAGTGAGCAAGCGAAAAGGCTGTTACCGTATATTGTCAGAAAACATTTGGAGGACTTGAAACGAGAAATCCAAATCACAATCCATGGTCAGTAATTAGTGCCAGGCACAGCAATTTTTCTGCACAGGTTGCACTGGAGATCATCCGTGACCATCATCCTCCATGAGTCAGATCAGCTTGCCTTTCTCTGTGCCAACTGCCATCCATTCATGGCACTCAAACTTCAATTCCTGGATGAGTTCCTTTGGCCTTGCCTTGTGCTGGTGTTCCATTCTGCCCAAGCAGTGAGTCTGTGAGCACTGAATATGGCCTGAAGAAGACTGATCCTGGGATCCAGTCCCGAGTAGAATTCCAGAAAGTCAGGGCTGAGTCAGGCTATGCAGAACCAGATGCAGCACCCATAGAAGGTTTTTGTATCAATAAGAGCCCGAGGAGCTAAACAGCACAGTAGGTGTACTGAATGCCCAATTCCTGCCCTTTAGCTGGGAGTGAACAGAAATGTAAAGGCTTAGAACTGTGGACACCAGCTTCACTGTATGGCCTCTGGCCACATTTTGCTGGAACCTACTGTCACAGCTGCCACTTCACGCTTCGGCAGTGGTCGCAGGGCAGAATGGCATTTCCTGTCTTGCTTCAAGCAGTGAAATGGGACGCACTACCCCTGTCTAGAGTCGCCCTTTGTATTCTCTGCTGGGAGTTGCAATGTTTGGGTGTGTGCTGAGATGTTGGAATTTGGAGGGTAGTGTACCCCCAGCCTCAGGGGAGAATGAGGCACTAAATCTATTTTCCTCTGAGTGATCTGCAGGTAGTCTTCCTCATATGGGCCTGCTTGGGACCTGAGGAGTCCCCGAGGCAGGAAACCACTGACCCTACGACCCCTTTGCCTCTGAATCACTGCCTGAGATGGCCTTCCTCAATAGGGCATATCCGCCACCATGCCATTAAAACACATTCAAGACACCTAGTTTTCCCTAATCCTGGGAACTGTAGTTTGTTAAGTGTGCTGGGAATTGTAGCTTGCCGAGGAGGAAAACTAAAGTTCCCATGGTTCTTTGGGGGAAACTAGGTGCTTTAAATGTGCAGCAAATGTATGGTGCGAATCTGTGTGCTTTCTAGTTGCTTTGGACTGTGATGCCCATAATCTCTGCCCATGGGTCATGCTGATGGGGATTGTAGCCCCAAACATCTGAAGGGCTCCAGGCTGGAGAAGGCTGGTATGGTGGCTAGGGTCTGTAATGTGAGGTTGCTTTTTGCATAGGAAAAAAGACAAAACATAGCACCTGAAATTGGCACAATCTGTCTCGACCTAATGCTTTCTAATTATTTGTTTATGGTACAAGTGGAGAGTGGCCCCCGACGGTGGCATAGATACCTTCGACATATGACTCTGCAAACTTTTATGCTCTTACACTAATTTCTCTTGAGCACCTACACATTTTGCATGTGCAATAGCAACATCTTCTTTTTAAAAAAGTTTTTATTTGTTGTGTATTTTTTGCATTTTTTTATTTTATTGAAGAATTGAGGGGAAGGGGTTACTAAAAGAGAGAGAGAAAAGAAGAAGAAGGAAGGGTTTCATGTGCTTTGTGGTCCTTCCTCAGCAGCCCTACCAAATATCGGTTTTCAAAGCCTTTTGTGCCTTTGTAAACTGGCCTAGTTTGATCTTCTTTTCCTAAGCTAAACATGCCTTTGCTGTTCTTTTCTCCCACCACCCCTTCATGCTTTCCCTTTATGTGTCTTATATGGAGTGGCTGTGAGATAGAAAAAGGCGACATTTGTTGAATCAATTATGTATGATGTATTTGTGCCCCCTTGTCTCCAGCACTGTCCCTTTTCCTCCCAGGCACAACATGGCACGAGCTTAGTGTCATTCTCATCTTGCTTCTTATTCAGCATTTTGCACAGAGATGCACCTCTGCTGGGAAAGAAAGATAAATGACCCAACTTATCTTAAATGTATCTTCCTTTACAAACATATTTCTGGCTGTAATAACCTTTCATTCCTTTGCACACAGCTCCTCACATCCAGCACATCATCTGGTGAGTCAAAGCCTGTTGAGTGAATTTGCAATGGGTATTAAGGCTGACCTTAAGAGAGGACGTATTTCAGGACATAGTCACCTCCATCATAAGGTTTAATTACTGCCCCTTTCCCCAAATGTACGTATGTCCAAATGGTCCCTGGTGTCAGTTGCACATCACATCTACACTGTACATTTAAAGCACATTTAAATTCCTAGCCGACCATGATGCACCTCCCTGGGGGAGCTAGACTCTAATAATGCAGAAGCTAACGGCAGGCATGAGTTTTTGGATGCTGCTGAATTACAACAACAGTGGTGTATAGTGATTAGGATTTGGGAGACCAGAGTTCAATCCCCACTCAGCTGTGAAGCTCACTGGGTGAACTTGGGCCGGTCACTGCCTTTCAGCCTAACCTACCTCACAGGGTTGTTGGGATTAAACAAGGAGGCAGAGAACCATGTATGCCGCCTTGAGTTTCTTGGAAGAAAAGGTGGGATCTCAAAGCAAAATAGATAGATGATAGATGATAGATAGATAGATAGATAGATAGATAGATAGATAGATAGATAGATATAGATAGATAGATAGATAGATAGATAGATAGATAGATAGATAGATGATAGATAGATAGATGATAGATAGATAGATAGATAGATAGATAGATAGATAGATGATAGATAGATACATAGATGATAGAAGCACATGTCTTCCCCCCAAGAATCCCAGGAACTGTAGTTTGTTTAGGCTGCTGGGAATTGTAGCTGTGTTAGGGATAAACAATTCCCAGGATTCTTTGGGAGAGGCCATGTGCTTTTCATGCATGGTCTGAATGTGTCTTGCTGCTTTTGTTTTGCAGAGGAAAAAGCAGCCACAGGGCCCCAACTCCCGACTTGGCTGCTGTTTGCCCCCAAAGGTGCTGTTTGGCCTTTAGATCAAGTTTCCTAATGGAAGGATTTGTGGCTTAAGCTGTCTGGTTTCTTTTTTCCTTTTCAATTTTCAATAAGTTTGTTGTTTCAAAACGGATAGAAATATGTATGATACAGTTCATAAATATATAACGCAATATGTGAACCAATAAGGAAAAATGCCTCTGGTCACGTGTGGTGTTTTACCTTGCCACTAAGTACCGGTAAGTTCAGCCTTTGCCTATGTGGTTATTATGGAGCAGGGTTTCTTGGGCAGGTGGCAAAGTTTTTCCAGCAGACTTTCTCTTCCCTCACCGCCCTCCCCCCTTTAGTAGGAATTAGCCAATCTTCTGTGATTGGGTGTTGCAACAGTGAAACAGGTTTGAAACTAGCTTTAAATTGGTGGTGTGGACATGGATATTAACTGAGTGCACTCCAGGGACTAGCTCAGGATCACACAGGGGAGGGCCCTGGCTCAGCAGACTCAAATTCAAAAGGTCCTTGGTTCAATCCCTGGAATCTCTAGGTGGGGCTGGGAGTGGCTCCCCACACAAATCTCTGGAGAGCTGCTGCCTGTCAATTGTATAGTGAGTTAGATATCAAATGGTCTGACTTGATACATGACAGCTTGCTTCCTATGTTCCTTGTCATGTGTTGAGCTGCTAATCATCAAGAGTCAGTTCATAGATTTGGCACCAGAGAAATCAAATCATGTTCATTCATTGCCAGCCTTGATTACCAACAACTGAATGTGTGAACTGCCTCCATCAAACAGCATCCTTTGATTTGAAAGTTCTGTCTGTGGTGTTATGTCTTTAACTGTCTGTTGACACATGCAAATGTTTCAGCCTGTGTGTGTGTTTGTGTGTGTGTGTAAATCAGACCCAGGTTTACAGTAATGAAGCAACAAAACCAGCCTATTGCGTTTTCCGGTTGCTGCATATGTTTCATGTAATAAGACAGAATTTTGTCCTGCTGATCTCAGAATGACTGAACAGGCAATGCTGGGATGGAAACGACGAAAAGTCCAAAAGGAAAGGAGCAACAATTTGATCAATTATGCTAAAGTGGACGCTGGGATTCCATCAGGTGCAAATGCTAGTTCCCTCCCAGCACTGCTGCTGCCTTTCCTCGCACAATAAACAGAAGAACAAGACTCCAGTGTGCGTTCGTGCCAGGAAATTGCATTATTCCATTTGACATCTCCTCGTCTGCTAGCTTCCAGCAGTGGCGGCTGCTGCTGCTTTTTACCAGGGTGCCCAATCTGTTGTAATACCATTAGCCGTGCTCCAGCAGCAGGGCAGGCAAAGGGGGTGGCCAAAGCTGATTTGATGCTGATTTAAATAACAATAAAGATTATTGGGGCTTTGCACAGACAAGTCTGCTGTTCTGCTTTTGGTCTGGCTATGCAAAAAGCCTCTGCTGGCTATAGCTGGAATGAGCAGAAAGCAGCAAATCAAATGAGTCTCAAACTCTGGGGTTCTTCAGCACATGGCTGCATTCAGAACAGGGCAGGTAGTGCAATTGCATCAGGACCCATGGCTGCAAAGGGGGGCAGACTCTGAGCTTTCATTATGAAAAAGGGAAAAAAGTACTGTAAGTGGGCATAGGATTGCCATCTTGACAAGCCCTACTACAATTAAAGTTATGAAGCAAAATCTGTACATGCCCTTCTAAGGTACCCAGACTTCTTTCACCTTTCAGTGTTTTTAGCCAATAAGTGACGCCAAAATGGATGAATGAGTGAGGTATTTGGACACAAGGCCTTAGGAATCCCTGGGGCTCTAAAGAGCTGATTCCCCCCCTACTCTTTAGTGCACTTTTCTATCGTTCTAAAGACCTACTGGATTCCTCTTTTGCCCTCTCTTTCTTTCTAACAACCAAGATACATCTTTCTTCTGGTGGTTTCATCTGAGATCAGGTAACTCCCTTCAAGCTATTTTCTGCAAATGCTACTATACAACAAGTATCTGAAGTCCAGGGAGTAATTAAGAATTCACTCTGTAGTTATTTTACAATAAGATGGTCTACACGTCTACTCAGCAGTAAGACTCTGTGTTTAGTAGGGTTTACTCCCAGGGAAGTGGGTACAGGATTGCAGCCTTGGCTTTCTTGTGAGGAAGGAGCAGAAAGTTCCTCCTCAACAGCAAAACTCCTGAGATAACTAACAGAGTTTTAAAACACTATAGAATGAATTTTATGTTACTAGTAGTAGCTTAATTGTGCTAAAATTACTATTTATATTATACCCCTCTTTTACAAAATAACGTTAACACATTGTGGGCTTCCTATGTTTAAGATCTGTTTGTTTTGCACTGGATACTGACCCCCCTCACCATGAACCTTCTGCTTGTTCCAGATCAGGCTTCATCCTGCCTTCCATTCTGCCTTCCATTTGTTCTCCTCCAGATGTTGCACTGCGGCTCCCATCTTCCCTCACCAATGACCATGCTAGCTTGGGCTGATATGGTTGGAGTCCAACAACAGCTGGAGAGGCACAGGTTTCCCATCCCTAAAGAGTGAGCTGAGAGTAGCTGTCTAGGCTAGGTCCCAGACTAGAGTCTCAAGGCTAGGGCTGGAACAGGACAAAGCAGAAAATGATGCTTCACATAGATTCCTCCACCTCTGTGGCCCCTTGCCACCACCACCACTGATTACAACTCCACTACAACTTCTACCACCTGAGGATACCCAAGGAAGCCCCAGTGTGTTGAAGGTGGTGGGGGAGGAAAAAGGAGGCTGTGGGGGGTGATGGAGAAGGAGGCAGAGGAGTTATCTCCAGTGGTAGAGGAGGAGCTGGTGGCAGGGGGGTGGAGGAAGAGACAACAGGTAGCAAGCACAGGAGGTGTCAAGTGACACACTCCTTGCAGGCCTGGATCTGCCACCCCTCCCAGCTGTCCTCAGCCTGCTGCCTGAGGCAGCTACCTCACCAAGCCTTATGGGAGGGCTGGCCCTGTCCAAGGCTTCTTGTTCAAGACCCAGGGTGTGGCTTGGCATAGTTCTGTGGTCCAGAGAGTTGTCCAAAGTAAAAGCTTTTTTTTTAGCCCATGCCATTGGCTGAGACCTGCAAAGTTGGAGGAAAGCTTAAATGCATGACAAGAATCCCTTCAGCTTTTTGAATATTGTTATTATCATCATCTCTGTGCTCTGCAGAAATTGAAGTCTGAATGCATAAACTAACCTCCTGCATATTTAAAGATCTCCACATTGATCGATGAGGGCAGCAATTACCCGGCACATCTCTCTCCAAAGGATAGCTTGGGCGAGACAAACAATGTGCCGTGCGCTATAATGCTGTTGCAGATTAATAGCATGAAGCGCTGCTTTGAAATTGACAAGTTGCAGCAAGCTGTTTTGGAAGCGGCTGTAGGCGGGGGGAAAAGCTTCAGGCGGTGTGCCTGGCTCTTGATGGTTCTGTAAGAGAGAGACCTACCCCAGTTCCACATCCCTGGGATGAGAGGGTCGTGCATGTTGGGACATGCTCAAAGACTCTGTCTTCTCCAGGTGCCCAGTTAAACCATCTAAGCTAACTGAAGTGGCTGAGTGGGCAAGAGAGGCAGGGAAGAGTCCCCAGAGCGTACCTCTTTAGGGCTGCATTCTGAGCCAATTGAAGTTTCCCAGTTGTTTTCAAAGACACCCCCAAATAGAGCATATGGGGGTCTCCAGTGGCAGGCAGGAATATATCCATGCTTACAGAACATACAATGGAGTTACATGTGTGTATTTTGCAACAGTTTATACTTTGTGTCTTGTTGAAATCACAACAGTCCTTTGCTGGCTTTCAATTGGTTTCTGATTCAGAGTTCTGGCTGTAACCTTAATTGCTAGGCCTAGGAGTTCATTGCATTCTGTTAATTACAAGTTTGGATTTTTAGATGTTTGTTCTTGGCAGCATCCAGTAATGAAGGAGGAAGAATATGAATATACTGAGAACGTGACTGGAGATTATAATTAAAGCTCTCTGAGAATTACTAGAATCCGTTTCTTATGGATGAAGGGGTGAATACAAAGGAGATGCAAAGGGACGCGGGTGGCGCTGTGGTCTAAACCACTGAGCCTCTTGGGCTTACTGATCAGAAGGTAGGCAGTTTGAATCCCTGTGATGGGGTGAGCTCACTGCTCCTGCCCCAGCTCCTGCCAACCTAGCAGTTCGAAAGCAGGCCAGTGCAAGTAGATAAATAGGTACCGCTGTGGCAGGAAGGTAAACGGCATTTCTGTGCGCTCTGGTTTCTATCACAGTGTTCCGTTGCACCAGAAGCGGTTTAGTCATGCTGGCCACATGACCCAGAAAGCTGTCTGTGGACAAACGCTGGCTCACTTGGCCTGAAAGCGAGATGAGCACCGCAACCCGATAGTTGCCTTTGACTGGACTTAACTGTCCAGGGGTCCTTTACCTTTTTACCTTTACAAAGGAGATGCTATAAGGACTGCTTTCTCCCATATTAACCTGCTTGTATAGTAAGATCTTCCTCAGAGGCCTAACTCCATGTTTCTATCTCTCTTCCTAAACTCACCCCTATTATCTGACATATGATGAATGGGTAGTTAACTCAGGGCAGAGCATTTTCAGCTGTGGTACCGAGATTGGATTGTGGAACTCTCTTCACTGGGACTTTTGCTCTGTTTCCTTCTTGCTGATGGTTGAGGGATTGGGCACGTTTAGCCTGGCAGAGAGAGAACTAAGAGGTAATATGCAAATAACTGAAGGGCTGTCACATGGAAGATGGAGCCAGATTATTTTCTGCTGCTCTGGAGGATAGGACTTGAACCAATAGATTCAAAATTCACGAAAGGAGATTACAGCTAAACATTGGGAAGAACCTTCTGATGATAAGAGCAGTTTGACAGTGGAATGGAATACCCCAGAAGGTGATGGATTCTCCTTCATTGGAGGCTTTTAAACTGAGGTTGGATGGCCATCTGTCAGGGGTTATTTAGCTGTGATTCCTGCATTGCAGGGGGTTGGAATAGATGAGCCTTGGGGGGTCCTTTCCAACTCTGCGATTCTATGATTTCAGCATCAGGCAGGACTTGTTTTAATTCAGCTAGCTTATGAGGATATGCAAGACAAATTACTGTTCAGTGGTTCTGCTAGTTTTCTGATGATTAATTTATTATGACTGCTATTTTGTATTTTTAAGCTGTAGTAATCTTTCTCTTATTCGTTTTACAAGAACCGTATCAATGTATAGTGTGGATCTTTATTATCTTAATTGCTAATCACTTTGGGGAAGGATGGAATAGAAACACGTTAATTAATGAATAAACCTAGTTTGGTCAGTCAATATCATGGCATTTTTCCAGCAGATGGTCCAAGAACGAGAGAATGATTTACCCATGTCCCATATTGTGCCTCAATAGCAGAATGTGAACTTGAAGGCAAAGCATCCTGGCTGGCTGGCTCCTAGTGCATTTTATGCTTCTCTGTGAGAAGAGTTAAGAGCATTTAGTGTTTTCCGCCATCCATGATTCTGTGAATGTTTTAGGAAGGATTTTTCTGACAGGACTATCAGTCCTTCAAGCAGGTGTGGGGAACCTGTGACCCTTGAGATGTTGCTAGCCTACAACTTCCATCATCCCTGACCATTGGCCATGTTGGATGGGGCTGGTGGGAGCTCAGTCCAGAAACATCTGGAGGGCCACAGTTTTCTCAGCCCTACTTAAAGCCTGACTCTTGATTTTGTTTTGCTCCGGCTGTTGCTCCTGCTAGCATATCCATTGACAATAGCTCAAAAGATGGTAGCTGAAGGTGCTGCACTGATCTGTAACCATATTTTTATTATTGGCTCAACATTAGCCGACGTAGGACAAGATTAGTGAACCCTTTTCAGGTCAAGGGCTCCATTCCATACCAGGCAACCTTCATGGGCCACATGGCAGTGGTGGGCATGTGACTAAAGGCAAAGCAACAGATGCAGGTTTTATCTTCGCACAGGAGGCTGGTTCCTACACATGCTCACACCTCTATTCTCCAACCAAGCAAGCAGGAGGCATTTATCTGGGTTCAAGGAAACATTCCAGCCAGACAAAAAAGAAAAAAAGAACGAAAAGGGGGGAGGGGTGAAACAGAGCCAGTGGGGAGAGAGTGTGGGGTGGGTGAAGTCCCCAGACTTTAGAGAGCTGCATTTGAGCCCCAGGCCTGAGGTTCCTCAACTCTGGTGTAGGAATATTCAGGCACTGGATTTCTGCAGAACTCTTAATTTCACAGGATGGAAAGGCAGCAGTTCCCCAGTGTACACAGAGCAAGCTGTGTTGAGAAGAGCATTTCCATTGATGATAATGGGATAGTTACAAAGCTGGAAATGTTTATATAGTTTATAATGGGCTTTTTGCAGAGCGACTGAAAACATTTGCACTGCTGACAAAGGGCATTTCCCCAGACATTCGTCATTCCCAAGCAGGTGTTTGAGATGGCTGCAGTAACGCATGATCTTGATTTAAATTCATGTCAGTTGGATTTAGAAAGGTGATGGGTTTTAATTCTAAGCACAGCCTCAGCAGGAGCTGGGAGCAGGTGTGTGTGATAGGGCTAAAGTGCCCTGGGAAAACGTTTTAGCTGGGCATTTAGATGCAGGGAATTTAAAAGTCCTCACCACCACTCCACTTTTAAGTCTTAGCATGGAATGAGTTTTTGGTGGCTCAGATACAGGGATGCTTGGTTTCCATGGTGACAGATCAGGGATGCTGACCAGGGATACAGAACTGGAGCAGCTTAACAATTGGGTTTTGATTGAAAACAGGATTAGCTAATTCACTAGGCCCTCAGAGTGCTATGGTTCCCACCAGTTCCAGACATGGCTTGAGGGGTGGCTGGCTCCCCCACATAGCATTAGAAAACTCTGAATAGTTTTTCGCTTTACACTAAGGGGATTTTCACACATTGCAGTGCAGCAAACTTGGGAGTGTATATACTGAGCGATGCAGCCTTTCCCAAATCTATGAAGAGTGAACCTGTATGATTTATGTGTTTTCAAACATATTGTTTATATGCACAGTCTTAGGCAAGCAAGAAGCAAAACGTACTGTAAATAAGCCGCATGGTCAAAATGGGGAGGGTGCCTCCAGACTGTTAGTATTTTGCAGAAGGGATTCAAGTACACATCAGTAATTTAGATATGCACAATTAAAGTGGATTAAAGTGCTGTGTCACCCAAGCACAACAAACCTACTTAAGAAAACCCAGATTTTATGCAGCTTGGAATGTTATGGTGAAATGCACTGAAATGTTTGGGGTGACTGGAATGATTAACAAGACGATGCATTGGCACCCCTCAAGTAAATTGGGAAGAATACTCATTGTTGAATAAACAATGTAAACAAATGAGACAAAGATAGAGCGTAGTTTAACCATTGCATAAACTTTGAGTAAGCAAATTAGAAAAAAACTGTTCAACAACCTTTCTGAGTGTACCTTGGCTCTCTTGCTTAAGCTGTTCATATTTATGTCCTTGAAATGCAGCAGTCAGCTCTTGTAAGCAGAACATCTTGCTGAGGAATGCATCCAGGTGCAGTTTGAGAGCCTAGACTTCATCAGAAGGGTTGGTGGTTCCTTACACTCTTTGCATTTATTCTGCATTTTGGCTTGTTTGCTTGAATCAGGCATGCCAGCTGAAAGGAAGCTCCATGTAAAGAAGCAATATACCCCTGAGTATCAGATGCTGCAGACAAATGAGGAGGCCTGTTTGTGAGCTTCCCAGCAGCTTGCCACAGTTGGCCACAAAATACTGGACTGGTGGACCTTTGGTTTCATCCAACAAGGCAGTCCTCCCATTCTTATTGGCCACTTTTTGTTTTAAACAGATTACTAGCTAATAGCTCAAGATGGGTAGCTGATGTTATCTCAGGGGCTGTGGGAGATCTCTCTGGAACTTGATGTAATGGTCCGGTCTACAGGCAATTGAAGTCCCAGCTGAGGATGTTGGGACCGGGGGCAAGATGGCGGGGTGGGAGCATGAATGAGAGTCCAGAAGCCAGGGATCCGAGGGTCAGGAAGCAGGGAGTCACAACATCAAGGGTCTGAGGGTCGAGAAGCAAGGAGTCAAGAAGCCGAGGTCCGAGGATCAGGAAGCAAGAATCCAAACGCAGCAAGGCAGGAAACATGTTGCTGTGGCAAAGAGCCAAAGGGAAATGCTGACCTTATATCCCTTCCCAGCTCTTGCCACCAGGTGCAGTGAGTTACCAAGTGGCCTTACCTGTGCAGCCACACCTTGCCTCTTCAGAACAAACTTAGGAAGGCCCCAGTCCTGCGAAGCCCTACTGGTCACAGGGCCCGGCTCCTGCACACACTCCTGACACTTGAAAGCCATCAGCTTTGGGAAGGTTACTCATCTGTCTCCTCCATCTTAGGGAAGGGCCTGATCTAGGGCGCATGTGGAAAGCATTGAGGCGTCACTCCTGGAGGATGTAAGTTGTTCTTTTCTCACTACCATAAAGCAGCATGCTCAGCATGCAAGCCTGGAAGACCTTCATCTTGGTATTGGTTGTTAGTATCACATTTCCAGACACCCTATTGGAGAGGCAAGCCATTGCTGCCAATACACTTGTCCAGCTTAGCGTTGATGGAGAGGTTGCTGATTATGGTGGGGCCCAGGTAGACGAAATTGTTGCCTCAAGCATGTGGTCACCAAAGCTAATGTGTGGAGTGCTGACTGACATCCTGACCCAGGATGTTTGTTTTCATCAGGCTGATAAGATCAATCTCCATGCAGGCTTGGGCAAAATGGTTGATGAGACTCTTCAGGACTGCGTCATCTGCAAACAACGTTGACTGATCTGCAAACAACGTTGACTGATCTGCAGTTCTTAATTGAAGGGATAGGGACATGTAGCAGTTGCCTTCCCAGATATTGAAAGGGTTAAACTTTCTTTATGACTCCTGCTCCTTTAAGGAGGGCCCTGCTGGATCAGGCCAGTGGCCTATCAAGTCCAGCATCTTGTTCTCACAGTGGCCAATCGGGCGCCCATGGCACAGCAGATGACCTGAGCAAAGTAGCACTTTCCCCACTCGCAATTCCCAACAACTGGTACACACAGCCATACATCCTCTGCCACTGGAGGTAGGACGTAGCCCTTGCCCACGTGATAGTACCAGGTAGTTTGTTGAACTTCTGTCATTCTGATCCTAGGAGAAGGGATGGCTGTCTTTGCAAGAGCGCCCCTTTTGTGCCAGAATGGCCAAGGTTGGTGGCATATCATGTCTCTCTGCCCCTGCCCCCTCAAAAACTTGTCCAACATCCTTTCAAATGGGAGGTGCAGTACTGCCTACTTGGGTCTTGGAAAAAGCATCCCTTGGTCATTTTGGGTTCAGGGAGGGGAGAATGGAGAGGGAGAAAGAGGTAGCAGATAGGATGTCTATAAAAACCAGCCATCTTTGGTTGGGAATTACCACATGAGCACAGCTTTGGGGACAGCAGCAGAACGCCAGAGCCTATGTGTGTTGCAGAGTTGTGTGATGTGGCAAAGGCAGCAGTGGTATGTGAGGGGTGATGTAGACCAAGAGCGTGGTACCTTAAAGGAGCGTGGGGTGAGGATTGTCTTGAACATCGGGCAGTTTTCAGGTCAGCTGCTGAGAAGATCTCGCACATCTGTGGAGCAGGGCTGATGGTGATCCACAGTGACAACCTTGCTTGTTTGCCCGTGGCACAGTCAGCGAGCCAGACTGAGGAGATGCGACAGCCCAGCTCCTTTTGCCGATCCGGTGTGCCCCCCCTCCCCATTTCACTCCATGTATGCAACTGTTTGGCCAATAAGAAATGCAGCAAGCGAATGAGGTTGAGAGCCTGAACCTTATCACGATCTGCATATGCAGGCATATATGCAAAAAAGCAGGGCTATTCAACATTGCTGATTCTATACAAGTCATCTGGAATTCTTTACATGAGCTGGAAATCCTGGAGTATTTTGGTTATATCTCCTTGCTGGGATCATTCTCATGACACTGTGTACTTGCAGTGAATCATAAATTTTCTCCTCCTCTGCTTCTCCAAGATAATAATTCCTGTTATTTCCATAGTGGCTTATCTTCTAAGGTTGACCAAGTATCCAGGGGCACTTATCCTCACTTTCCATTTTATTTTAGCTTCCAGCTGAGTTAAGGGATTGTTATTTCAAGGCAATTGCTGTGAAACATGAAACAAGGACACAGAGCACCTAAACTGTTGCTGCCATTTGCTACCTCGCTGCTTATTCTTTTCTTAAAGGGTCCTTAGAAAACTCTGGCTCCATCAGGAATCAGGATCTTGAAACATCCTATTGGAGAAGGTAACTGAGCAACAATTTGGAAGGCACGTGCGTGTGTGTGTGTGCGCACGCACACACACACACACACACACACACACACAGTGTGTATCCTGTTTGTTCTTTCACTAGCAATCCTAGCAATCCAAATCCTATGCAAATCCACAGAGATTTTACTATCCAGTCAGTAGAGACAAAGCAAAATATCAAAATGAGAACGAATTTTCCAATTCTAAAAGTCACAATTGATTTCAAAAAAATAGAAATATCTGGTAGAAGTCATAGTTTGGAGCCAAAATTTGAATTTGTTACAACTCAGTTCCTGCAAAATCAGGACACTCGCGCCCTTTGTTCAAAACCTAAATTCCAGTGCTAGCATTGAATTTGAACTCAGCTATGAATTTACAAGGCTCCTATTCCATTTCTTGGGCCTCAGGATTTATGTTATTACAAATCTAAGTCTGCAGCAGCAAGGCACAGATTCCAGTGACAGATGTGCTTTCTATAACAATTCCCATTTATTGCTGCAGTCCTCCCTGCCCAACATAAGTTTATGTGGGCATTATCAGCTGTTCCTCTTCTTGGCAGCTTCCGGATTTGGTTTGAGGTAGCTGTCAGTCCAAACAT
This sequence comes from Podarcis melisellensis, assembly GCF_964234715.1. NCBI lineage: Eukaryota > Metazoa > Chordata > Lepidosauria > Squamata > Lacertidae > Podarcis > Podarcis melisellensis. The sequence continues at coordinate 31,568,564 of NC_138545.1, read as the reverse complement.
CCCATATCTAGTCCTTCCTTAGGACTGAGCAGATGGAGGGGGAGAGGTTATCCCAAGGACTTAGCAGCCGGAAGTAAACAGCATCTCTCAGTGCACCAGATTTTTGTGTGTGGGGGGGAGGAGGGGGAGAGATATGCTTTACTTCTGTCTTCCACTAGATGGCAGAAAGGGACCAGAGAAAAACTTGAAGAGGTTTATAAAAATTTGCTAAGGGTTACTGGGAACTGTAAGTATTTCAGGGGTAAGCTATAGTGCTCAGAATTTTTTGAGGGGTAGCTTGGGTTTCGAATATGCTTTAAACCTATAGTGTGTGCACATACAGAACTGTGGAGAGAGAGAATCTGGGACATGTCATATGTGATGTAAATGGCAATGCTAACAGAAAGCCCACCTAGGGTGGCAGTTTTGCATGTTTTCTCTTGGCTTATTTTCATTATCCACAAGTATTTTTGAAAAGGGAAGGATTTTACATGTTTTAGCAACATGTCTCCTTTTGCAGAGCCAACCATGGCATTGCTGTGAGTTTGGGAGGGTAGGCTATATGCCTCAGAATAGGGAACCCTATACAGAGAGAAGCCCAGATGTGGGTCTGGAAGTGCAATATCTAGCACAGAGTAGCAGAGGATGGAGGTTGCGTCCAGAATGCAGATTGCGGGTGTCGAATGTTTAGGAAAATGCTCTTTGTCAGTAACATATTTGGTCACTTTGTGCAAAGCCCATTATTGTTCCAGCTTTGTAACTAGTCCATGATCAGCAATGACAATGTTCTTCTCACTCCCTTGTTCTGTTTGTACCAGACTGCTGCTTCCATTCTGGGGGATGAGTATGAAACTCAAGAAGCCTACCTCAGCTGGGTCAATGAAAGTTATTTTACCTTCTTCCTAGCCTTTAGGGTAAACAGTGTTCATACTCAGCTGTGAAGTTTACCAGGAGATATTGGTGGTCTCTGTCTAAGGCACTGCTCAGGGTTGTTGTGAAATAACCTATAACTCCTTGAGGGAAGACTGCATTATAAATGCATTAAATAAAGTTTAGGTCTGGGGGACTAGCATAACATGCACAGCACATTTTTGTCTGTTTTGTAAGCAGAGTGGTGCATTGATTGAAAATTGATTAATACACTAACCTGTCAGGAGATTTCATTACTAGTTACATAGTAGAGCATGCAGATATATTTATCATTCACTGAAGCAGGAAGTATTTGCATTCTCTGTATTCAATTTGTTTCAATTTGTATTCAAAGCAGTGGGGATTTTTTAAAGTCTAATGGAAAGCATCTGCATGGAGAGGGTGAGGGAGGATGAATGAAGTACATCAGTAAATCTGGACAGTTGTTATTATTGTTATTTATTAAATTTATTTACCATTCTTTATCCAAAGATCACAGGGCAGTTTACAATATAATTAATGGAAACACAGGTATAATTATAATGTATGATGTAATTTTCATGCCTTAAGCAAAACAAGTGCTTTCTGTCTGAAATGTGTAAGATTTGAAGTGGTGCTCAGAAACCTGAAAATGTCAGTTACCTTTAAGTAACATGGTGAGTTACTAATTTTGTTTCTAAGCCCCTGTCGTGGTACACCATTATCCTACTTTGACTTTGAGCACATAAAATGGCTAAAATCTTCTGGCACCTGCTTGCAAACCCCACCCTTGTATCCCACAGGCTGCGCAACTGTGACATCATGCATTTTTGACAGACGTTCCAATCAATGGATGAGCAGCAACAGACCTCTGTGCTGTGATGACACTGCTCTGGAATAAATGGAAAGTTGGTTTGGCTGGTGGGTTGGCGTGGAATCTCAAACTGAGCTGAGGAATAGGAGAGGCTGTGTGCTGCAAGGGTCTGGAAAGGAATGATAAAGGGAAGTGCTTCTGATCACATGCACAGAAAGTATTCTTTAGCTTGGATATACCAGGCCTTGGAGCCTTTTCTCAGTGGCTGGAACATGTGATGCACTAAAGAAAGTAAAGAGAAAAGCTAACAAACAAACTGAAACTGACACAGGGACAGATAAAAGAGGATGCCCTGGCTCCCTTTTATTACATACACAGCCCAGCAAGACAACAAGAAGAACCCACCAATAAATAAAAGAGTGCTTTTGAGCATGTGCAGAATGTCTTTCTTCCCCATTGGTGAGTAGCCATAATCAGCCATACATAACCAAGGTTATGGGGGCAGGATTTCTAGGCAAGAGGTCATGTTTTGGCCATTTTTAAGCACTATCTGCCAGGATGTAGAGCACAGGAATATACATCCAGTTATACTGATGATAATCCTTACCACTATCAGCATTCTCCAACAGGGGTCCACAAATATGGCAATCAGGGTTTTTTTCAGATGGAACTTGCTGGAACTCAGTTCTGGCACCTCTCAGGTGGTGCCATTGTCATTATAAGAGAACAAGGTTCATGATGAGTTCCAGCACCATTTTTTCTAGAAAATTCGCCCTGCTTAGGTTCATTCATTTCAGTGGGTCTCCTCTTGAATAGATCTTAGATATACAACCCTTTGCCTCTTCAGAGCAGGATGTGAAAAACACCAAGTTTTCTTGAAGTCTACTAGAAATAATTGGTTGGTTAGAACATGTGGACCCCTTTTTGCTCTTCCTCTTCTTATAAGCATTAATCTAATAATACCATTTAATAGAGGGTGTGTGCATCACTGTGCAGTAAGTTCAGATTAGAGTTGATCAGAAGGCATGTCTTTGAACTGTGGGCCTGAAGCAATGAGAGAAAGGGGGGGGGGGAGCCAGCTGCCAGGCAAATCAGTTATGTTGCAGGCATGGGTAAGAGTGTAATTGACTCATTAACCAGAGGCCTTGCAAAGGGGAGTGTGTGATGGTGACAGAGGGTAAGATTGTCCTGACCTAACAACCAGAGGCCTTGGAAAGGGCAAAGTGCGAGTTGTAACCTCAATATATGGGCCTGATACTAGTAAGGGTGTAGTTTACATTGTCAGGGTGATGGTTCGTCATGATACAGAAGGCTAATGAATAACACATCCGTGGTGACTAGAGACATTTCAGACATGCACAAATGTCAGATAAAGACACTGTCTATAACCAACCAACATCTTTATTACATTTAGAATTTCAGGTGGGGCAGAGACTCCTGCCCTTTGTGCCTATAGGCTCCTGGTTTCACTCCCCCCTGCGTTTCCTCCCTCTGGCCCGGGCTCTGGCACTCCGCTTGTCCTTCCTTTTTTGGAAAAAAATATTGTTTTATTTAAAAAAAAAATTATTGAGAAAAATAATAATACATACAAATAACACAAATACACCTCAAAACAAATAACACAAATATACATATGATACACATAGTCCCTACAAACTCAAACAAGACACCTTACCCACCCCCATGACCTCTAAGAATCTTCATCTCTTACAGCCATTCCTGATTTCATTTTCATATTTGCTTTACCTACTTACTTACTTAATCTATACTTACTAGGCATATATGCTTTTCCATTTGCTGGCTAGAACTATTCTAAATGCTGCTGTGGCATATATTAAAAATCTTTTCTTATTCTGTGGGATACCACTCCCTATTATGCCCAGTATATATGCCTCTGGTTTTTTCCCCCTATGGAAATCCTGAGCATTTTTTATCATGTATTATACGCCAGAAGCTTTTAATTTTTTCACAACTCCACCAAGCGTGGATCATTGTTCCTTCAGCTTTTCCGCATTTCCAACATAAGTTAGACTTTAGTTTGTAAATTTTTGCGAGTTTGGTTGGTGTCATGTACCACCTAAAGAACATTTTTATAAAGTTTTCTTCAACAGAGTAGCAGGCTGTAAAGTTAATATCTACTTGCCATAGCCTCTTCCACTGCTCTAAATAGATAGTCCTGCCGATGTCTTGGGCCTATTTTATCTGCACCTCCTTTACAAATTCATCCTTCAGGTCTCACTCCAATAGGAAATCATACACTTTTGATAGAAGTTTCTTGTTATTTTTTAATAATATTGATTGGAATTTTGAATCTTCTTTACCAAAACCTCTTTTGATATCTTATTTACAGACACTATTCAACTGATGGTATTGGAGCCAATCAGATACATGTTGCCTTAGCTCCCCGAATGATTTTAACTTTAATTGGCCTTGGTCTTTCTGTTATCAACTGTCTATACGAGGGCCAGTGTCTTTTCATGTTCAGTTTTTTCACAGCATGTGCTTCCAGCGGGTATAACCACCAAGGAGTTTGTGGCTCCAATAATGGTTGATATTTAGTCCAGACTTTAAATAAAGCATTTCTAAGAATGTGACTGGTGAACCTGCTGTGTACTTTAGCTTTATTATAACTGAGATAGGCATGCCATCCGACTGTTACAGTGGCTCTCTAGAGCTAAGATGTCTGTTCTCTCCAATATTATCCAATCTTTTACCCAAATTAGGCATTCCGCCTCATAATATAGTTTCAGATTTGGCAGGGCAAGACCCCCCTCTTTCTTTCTTGTCCATTAATAATTTATATTTTATACGTGGTTTCTTGCCCTGCCAAATGAATCTTAAGAAATCCTTCCTTCAGTCTTCAAAACATGATACTCTTTCAATTATTGGTAACATTTGAAAAAGATACAACATCTTAGGTAAAATATTCATTTTGATTATAGAGATTCTACATAAAAATGATAGTTTCAACCTATACAATGTCTCTAAATTTCTCTTCTTTAAAAAAAAATCTCTTCTTTAAAAAATAATAATATAATTATTATCAAATAGATTAAGATTTCTCATTGTTATATCAATACTGTACCAAAATACTTTGCTTGTTTCACAATTTGTAGACCTGACTCAGTTTGTCCTTTTGCTCTTGTTCCAACATACTTTTTACCATGATTTTAGTTTTAGTTTTATTTAACTTGAAACCAGAGACCTTACCAAATTCTGCTATTTTCTCTATTGCTTTAGGAATACTTTCCCCAGGATATTGCAATGTTAAAATTATGTCATCTGCAAAGGCCCTCAGCTTAAATTCCTTTTTGCCAGTTGTAATTCCTCTTATTTATTGTTCTCTTCTCAGTTCCAAATTTAGAACCTCCAGAGTTAATATACGGTAAATAGAGGAGGAAATAAGGGGCAGCCTTGTTTCGTCCTTTTTTCGATTGAGAAATGTTTTGACTTCCCTCCATTAATTATGAGACAGGCTTGTTGTTTCTGATATATCAGTTTTATACCTCTGGTGTACCTTTTCCCTATCTTAGATTCATCCAAAACTTTCTGTAAAAAAAACCAAGAGAAGTTGTCAAAAGCTTTCTCTGTGTCTATTAGCATGAAAGCAGCTTTTTTGCTGGGTTTTAATTCCAGATATTCAATTAAATCAATTACAACTATCATATTGGTTTTCATATGTCTGTTTGGTAAGAAACCCGCTTGGTCTTGATTTATCATATCTTTTAGATATAATTTTAATCTATTGGCTAAGATTCCTATAAATATTTTGTAATTATTGTTTAACAATCATATTGGTCTATAACTTCTTACTGACTCGTGGGGGGAACCTTGTTTATGGATCAGAACTATGTTTGCATCCTGCCAAGTCTCTGGGGTCTTTCCGTCCTGCATTATTTTATTCATCATATTTTGGAATTGTATAGCTATAATCTCCTCTAATATTTTGTAATGCATTGACAAGAGACCATCTGGGTCTGGCGATTTGCCCAATTTCAGATTTGAAATTACTTGATGCAATTCCATTCTAGTAATTGGTGCATTAAGTTGGTCTACTTTTTCTTCATTGATTTTAGGTATTTCTTTCCCTTGGAAATACCGTAACTTATAATTTCATGCTCAGCCTCCGGCCCTGCCTTATAGAGGTTTCTAAAATAATCTAGGAAAGATTTGGTTATATCCTCTTCAGTATCTATTAATTTCCCATTTTGTAGTAGTTTATTAATTTGCATTTCCTTCTGTTTCTTTTTTAGCTGCCATGCCAGCAATTTCCCGGGCTTAATGGCTAATTTGAAAAAAAATTGCCTCATCCATAAAACATTGTTCTCTATTTCTTTATTTAATAATGCTGAGAGTTGTAATTGTATTAATTTAATATTTTGGTTTGCTATTTTATCTTTGGGAGATTTCGCTAATGTTTTCTCATTCTTTTCAATTTCTTGTCTAATTTGATTTAACTTTGCTTCTCTAATTCTTTTTTGTAATATATTTTGTTGGATATAAAATCCTCGTATGAAGGCCTTACTGGTGTCCCATATTATTCTAATATCCGTATTTTGTGCCATGTTAATTTCAAAGAATTCCTTTAGCAATTCTTGAGCCTTTTGTTTTATTTTCACGTCATTCAGTAACTTCTCGTTCAGTCTCCAACCTCTATAGTTCTTCTTGTCACCTCTTAGTTCTAGCTCCTGGTTTCACTCCCCTCTGCGTTTCCTCCCTCTGGCCCGGGCTCTGGCACTCCGCTTGTCCTTCCTTGTGCTTCCCCAGGAGCAAGATCTGATGAGGGAGACAATTTTGCTCGGCTTCCTGCCTGATGAAAAACCAAAGAACTGAAAGTCAGGTCCAGGAAGATGCGACTGAGCCAGAGGAGGCTGAGGAGTGAATGGATGGCAGGGAGATGATGTCTGGGTGGACAAAAGCATATTGTGTGAGAGATGGATACATGTGGAAGAGGAGGGAAGTGATATATTTATGCATGTAAAGTATTTTTATACCATGATCATTTAGTCAAATAGGTTTCTCGCAGTCACTTACAAAACCAGAAGTGAGACACATAAGGAAAAAGGGATGGGGAGGGTGAAGGGTGTGCAGGAGAGGAGAAATGTAAGCTCAGGGTGCTTCTAGACTGTGGCTATTTTGCAAAATCAGATTGTGCAATTTTAGTTGATTGGGAGGTCTTGTGGAACAAACCCACTTCCCCAAAAGTTCAGATTTCTTTGTGATAAGGAAGGTGATAGGAAAATGTACCGAAAAGTGTAAGGGCAAGATAACTTTTATTATTTTTTATGCACCATCTAACCTCCCCAGAAAAAAATGATAATAAATGCTCATTAAATAACCAACATTGTCTAATCTCCCTGCAAACAAATCAGGATGCTTGCTCAACCAACAGGCTGTCTAGAAACAATCTCAGGCACCAGTTCTTAAAGTTACAGTTATTTTAATTACTAGCAGGAATTAATGACTGATAATGAACGACAGTATGGCATAGTGGTTAGGGTGTCAGACTAGGACCTGGGAGACAAGGGTTCAAATCACCACTTGGCTATGAAGCTCACTAGGTGACTTTGGGCCAACCACCATCTCTCAGCTTAATCTACCTCATGGGGGATAATATGGGGAGGGGGAGAGCCATGCATGCCAACTTGAGCTCCTTGGAATAAAGGTGGGGTGTAAAAGAGCAAATGAATAAATATTTTTGGTTCAGGTAACCTGATAGACTGGCTGCTGGTAGGTGGCAGCTGGGGGAGGACCAAAGGCAGCTGGCCTCTCAGCAGAGATGGTGGAAGAGCCTTATTTTTCACTTTCTCTCCCTCTGCCCTGCAACCCGATAGCGTGAGAGAGGGGAGTATGTGGTGCACAAAGCCGCCGCATAGCGAACTGTATCATCGCTCTGTCTGGTGTGTTACTTTCTACTCTGTGTTGGGGCTTGATGTGGCCCTGGGTCCAGAGGTGGAGCTAGCTGCTCCAGCACCCAGAGTGGCACACGGCAAGCATCCCAGGGGGGCAGCGTGGCGACATCATCCCCCCAGGGATGACACACAGGGCGGACCGCACCCGTGCCTGGGTCTGTTTTCATATGGTCCTTGGCGTAATTTTGAATGTATGGCAAGGAGGAAAAATGGGAGGGGGGAGCAAAAGACAGAGGAAGTGCAGAGGGACACGCACAAGGAGTTTAAAGAGAGAGAGTAAAGATGATGTCAGCATCTTAAAAAGCAGAGACATCACCTTGCCGACAAAGGTCCGTATAGTTAAAGCTATGGTTTTCCCAGTAGTGATGTATGGAAGTGAGAGCTGGACCATAAAGAAGGCTGATCACCGAAGAATTGATGCTTTTGAATTATGGTGCTGGAGGAAACTCTTGAGAGTCCCATGGACTGCAAGAAGATCAAACCTATCCATTCTGAAGGAAATCAGCCCTGAGTGCTCACTGGAAGGACAGATCCTGAAGCTGAGGCTCCAATGCTTTGGCCACCTCATGAGAAGAGAAGACTCCCTGTAAAAGACCCTGATGTTGGGAAAGATGGAGGGCACAAGGAGAAGGGGACAACAGAGGACGAGATGGTTGGACAGTGTTCTCGAAGCTACCAGCATGAGTTTGACTAAACCCATTCACATTCAAGAGCCTTTAGCCAAAGCTGCCCTAGACTGAGCCTGGGACCTTGTGTGCAAAAAAATGGAGTGGGGTGTGTGTGGAGGGGGAGGCCTGTGCTGTGCCACTGTGTTGCTTTTCTCCCTCTTCATTAAGGTAAAGACTAAATGGAGGAGGGGTGTGTGTGTGTGTGTGCGCTAACCATTTCTAGGCAGTCTTGCTCCCAGTCATTCAAGGAAAGGCTGGGCTTAATGCCCTCATTATGGGGGATTCTTTTAATGCTACGCGAAGGGCTTTTAAAAATTATTATTTCCCCAGGTGTTTATAAATTCTTAAAAAATATTTTAATGTTTTTTAAAAATGCTGCTTTTATGACTTGCTGCTGGTGGTTTTTAACACTTCTTTCAATTGTGATTGCTTTTGTTTTGCTTGTTGTTGCTTTAATAGGTTATGGCATTTAAATTGCATTGTGCACCACTTTAGGGAATGCTAGCTATTGGTGCTGTGTGTGTGTAGTTATTAAGTAAGTAATTGCAATCAGAGCCTTGAAAAAGAAAAGTTTAGAAAACATGCAGCCTAGAAATACACTTAAAAGAGAGCCAGAATGGTGTAGGGCTTAAAGTCTTGGACTAGGACCTAGGAGACCAGCGTTCAAATCCCCACTAAGCCATGAAGCTCACTGGGTGGCCTTGGCCCAGTCACAGTTTCTCAGCCCAACCTGCGTCACAGGGTTATTGTGGGGGAGAGAACTATGCATGCTACCTTGAGTTCCTTGGAGGAAAAACAAGTTATCAGTGTGATAGATAAAATATATAAATAATAAAATTGCAGAGGGCCAACCCAGTAAGAGCTACCACGGTGTCTTTTAAAAGTAGCCGAGATGCACACGTCTCTGAAAGTCCAGCCATGAAGCCCCTGGGCATGCTCCTCTGGTTGGGAAGTTCCAAAGTGGAGGTTTTCTACCTGCAAAGTACCTTTCTGCTTCCTCACAGACTTTATTTTAGACAATGGGGGGCTGGAGGCTGGGAAGTTTCTCATGTCCATGGGCAGGATGGACACATGGAAGAAGAATTTATTTGATGCAAGCAGGGCCCAGGCCATCGAGAGTTTTTTGTGGTAGTGCACAGATCCTTCGTTTGGGTCTGGAAGCAAATGACATGTGGGTGAGAAGTGCTGATCATTACACATGAAGGGAGGTAGGGATGTGGAGGGGAGGCAGGAAAGATGAAGGCTGCTATAAAGCGGGGCTAGCTCTCCCATTAGGCAGGGCGAGGCAGCAGCTTTTGGAGCACCATTAAGGGGGAGAAAATTGCCAATTATTTTCATTACGAGAGGTGCCATTTTGATTTTCTGCCTCAGACACCAAAATGCCTTGGGCCATTTCTGCTAAAAAAAGGAACAAATATGGAAGAGAGAGGCACAGCGGCAGAGGATAAATGGAGGAAAGGAAGAATGAATATACGGCTCAGGGAGAAACAGATGGATTGTTGCAGGACTAGAAGCCCATGACAGAGCAGAGGGGTTAATGCAGCCTTCTCAGAGTGGGTAGGGCATTCAGAGAGAGAGTTTAAATATATGTTTAAAATGCTGCTGCAGTATTGCATTTGTATAGCATAGTGGACAAACAGGGTGCTTCTGGAATCTAGTGTGTTAGCTAATGGTCAGAGATTTTTCTTTCACAAGCTGGTTATTGGTTTTGGTTTTTAAAAAAACTTGCACTGCTTAAATGAATGTAGCTCAGTGACAGAGCACATTTCCACACATGTGAAATATCCCTGGTTCAGTCCTTAGTATCTCCAGGGAGGACTAGGAAAGAAACCCTGGAGAGATTGAGCTAGGTGGATCAATAGACTGCCTTGGTATACATCAGCTTTCTATGTGCCTATGCAGTTTTTGAATGTGTTTCAAGGGCAGCTCCACATAAAGCTCATTACAGTACTCTAGTCTTAAAGCAACCAAAGTATGTGCTGGAATACCAGCTCTGTCAGGCCTCCTTTCTCCCTCAGTTGTCAGCTGGCAGCAGCCATTCCATCAACGGAAGAGATGGGAAGTAGGACTCATTCCATCAGCTCTGCTGAAAGACCAGCAGAAACATCATGCCCCTGCACTGATTCTGTGTTAAAAGAAGTACTAGTTAAGAAATGGTGCCTGAATTTTTCTCCTCCTCCTCCTCTCCCTGTCAGGTTTTTAAAAAATAAATAAATACATAGAGTGTAAGCTTGCAGGCAATGACTAATTGATTGTATAAAAACCATTTAAATGACTGTATAGGAGCCACCCTTGGAGTCTTTTTGGCTGAAGAGTGGGGTACAAATGCTCTAACTGAATTAAAAAATAAAATAGAAACTGCGGCAAGATGTGCTTTCTCTAGAAGAGGCTGCAGTTGGCACATCAGCTGAAACTGAGCAAAATGTGAGCTGCATGCAGCCCTCAAGGCCTTTTTTTTTTTGTAGCCCTGAGCATCATTTGATGCTGCCCTCTCAGCCCTTGCACTGTATTCCCAAAGCCAGGTGAGCAAGGTGCTGGGCTTTGGGAAGGAAGCGCAAGAGCTCTGATGGGGTCCTAGAATCATCCTGCTTCATTCCTAAAGCCTAGTTAGTCCTTTCCCAGCTTTGTGAAGGGGATGTGAGAACTCTAGGACCCTGCCAGAGCTTCATACCTCCTTCCCAAAGCCTGGTCCTTTCTTAGCTCTGACCATAGAGTATGTGGTGGTTGTTGCCCAGGCAGTCTGTCTATGAGTTTGCACTGGGGTTGGGTAGGTGGGGAAGTCACAGAGAAGTGAGATTTTGTTCGATGGTGCAGACATCTCTCCTACCTTTCTCTCCTGAGCTGCTTCGATGGCTTTTTATGTCAGATTTTCTGAAATAAAAACAGTGCCCCTCATTAGAAACCCATGTTGTTTGACTCCATAAGACCATTCCCCAATTTCTAACTGTCTGCACAGTGAAATAAGATGCACAAACATGCATGAACTCCTATGCAGTTGCCCAAAGCGCTCTCTCTCTCCTCTCTGCCACAAATATTTAACATAAGATTGTGCACATGACAGTAAAAAAAAAAAATGCCATTGAGCCACGTCTCCATGTTAACCTGAGATAGAAAGAGAAAACAAATGAACTTTCTGTTGGTTTTCTATTTGTACTGTATCTTATTCAAGCTAAAAAAGATTTGAGGCCAGAACTACTCCATCTGCTACCGCTGAACTGCCAAGCTCTCCATCCCTCCACCTTTAAGTGTTTCAGGACACTCACCTGTGTCAGGGCACCATTATATCCTGCGTCCCACCACTCCTATGTCCAACTTCACCAACCCCAAACTCTGAGGGGAAGACCCAAGCAGCATGACTAGATATTTGAGCAAGGAGACCAGGATTAGCCAGTCCAGCAGTATCTGAGCTGTGAAAGCAGGCCCAGTGTGTGGTGAGCTGGAGCAGCTAGGGCACTGTCCATCAGTAGCTGAATTTGCAAGGGCCTGGTAAGGAGCTGTTCTATCAAAGATACTGTACTAGGAGCTATCCGATGGAGACTGAAGAGCTTTATGTTAGACTTGGCTGCCATGCTTCTTCCTGGTAACTCAGCAGGATCCTGATCTGCAGTTCATACCACTGCTTGCCTCTTCCTCTGGAGTATTTGGACTCATCCAGGCTTCCTTTTGTGTCTAGGCACAGTCCCACGCTATAAAGCTTTAAAAAGCACCATGTCTGAGTGCTTCCTTTTTTTTTTTTTTGCCTTGATGCTTTCCTTATGAAAATTTGCTCTTTATTTCTGAATCGGAGCAAACAACAATCTGTGAAAAACCCGAATTGCTGTTTGTTTCTATTTAGCATTAAAGAGCAGGTTTTCAAAGGGGCAGTAGTGGAGCAAAAGAAAAAGTGCTCTTTAAGGTGAAGACCTGTGCCTAGAAAGCATGGCACAAATGGAAGTGTGGATGAGCCCTTTGTTTGTTTGTCTGAAACATTTAAATATCACCAGCCTATTTGGATTTCAGGCTGGCACACAATCCATTTATATCATAACATAATCAGCAGCAATATAAGAATGCAATCCTCTTTTAAAAAAAAGTGACAAAAACAAGACCAAGCTGTAGCAGTTTATAATCCCTGGGTGAACAGAAATGCTTTTGCCTGGCTCTGAAAAGAGCACACAGCTCTGCGCTTTTATGGCTTATTGATGTCTCCCAACATTATTATTATTTCCTGATGATAACACTAAAATGAGAAATTGAGGGGAGGTAAGTGTCTTGCGTTTAGATTCAACTTGTTCTCATTTCAGGAATGAAGTTCCTCTACATCAAAGCCTAAGCAAATATCAGGCCACTGAAGAAGGCTCTGTTGAAAACCTTTTGGCCAAATTGTTATTAAGGAACACTCATTTCCATATGCTTTAATGGGCATTTTGCCTTTATAAAGGTGATAAGAATGCTTGCTTTAATATTTTTACCCTTACTTTTATGAGTGGGATAAAATTATTTTTTTGTTACATAAACTTGATAAAGTTCTTTTCCTTAACATTTTTAAGTTGAGCATGGTTAAGAATAAGGTAAAACTTGGAAGTTTATGCTGAAAGGGTTGCAACATAGGCACCTGGGGAGCATCTTTTTGGAGGGGATTCTGTAATTGAGGAGGGTAGGGAAAAGCCCTCTCCCTTGTAATTAAATAGTGTACATGCTGAGCTTCAGTGTGTTCTCTGCTTCTGGCACCTCAAGGGTGATAGTGGCAGGTCCAGAGCTAGGGTGGGTTTTTTGGGAGGTTGCTGGGTCCTTCAAAATTTCAGCCTCCTCAGGCAGAGTGTGGGCTGGGAATCCTGATGCTCTGTGGCTCTAGACAATCTGGGCTGGGGGATGGAGTCTACTGTCATCTGGAGGCCATTATGATGCCCATCCTTGTTCTAATGGAACGACTCCAGTCATCATGTTAATGACTGAGGAAGGGAGACCATGGAAGTAGTATATCCCCCATGCAACAATAGCAACTTCCCCAGAATCCTCCCCAGTATTTTCTAAGCAGGGTCAACCCAAGACATTTTTCTGCCTGAGGCAAAGGACAAAGTTGTGCGGCCCATGCCCAATTCCCCATGTATAGAGACAGGTTGAATCTTTCTTCAACACTTGTAACAGTTGAGATTGACAGGCTAGTTTAGGCAGTGTACACATTCAGATTGGAATGGCCAGGCGGCTGATGCTGCTGATCCCACCTCCCAGCCCTCAAAAGACACTGCCTTACTCTTCCCAATGGCAGGACTGGTCCGGAGAAAGATGAGAGACTGCACAATTTCCCCAGCTATGCACTCCCCCTGGGGCCACGCAAGCTATCCCTCTTGATACCTCTTAGTCTGGGAGCCACTTTTCTCGCCAATGTAGCTCTTCCGGTTGGGGCTCAATTCAGCGGCCTCCTTTTCTGACTTCTCAGCCAGCTCCTGGGCCTCTAGAGGCAGTTCAGGATCCTTTGTGAGTGTGTTCTCTGATCTGGAAGGCAGTGCTGGTATTAGAGGCTGGAGGCTGCCTGAGCTGTCTGAAGATATGATTGGCTCACTTGTTTTCTTGGTCTCAAATTCCTGGGCACTGGCCATTTTGGTGGCAGTGTGAATATTCCAATTGCACTTTCCTGAAGATGCATGTTTAGGAGATGAACTCTGAGGAAATGGAGAATGGGCCATTCAGCCAGGGAGAAAGATGACCAAAGAGTCGTGACTTTCAGCTCCAAATCTCTCCCACCCTCCATGTACAGATATTGCTCCAGTTCTCTAAACCACCAGCTAGGCAGCAGGAGGTTGGGCTTTGAAGCCTTTGATGTCCCACCTGAGATACAGGTACAGGGCTCATCCTTAACCCACTCTTCCCCAGGATGCAAACCCAGATATATAAGGCCTGCTCCATTTCCCTCTTCTTCCCATTCTGTTCCCCACCAATTCCCAGGGGCCAGAGCTTACTGACCTTGAGAGCGTTCTTCACTTTGCCTTTGAGAGGCAGTGATGGAGCTGATGAACTGGGTTTCAGGCTTTTAGGCTTCTTCCCTTTCTTCTTCTTCGGATGCTCATCAAGGTTTTCTTCAGAGGGCGGCCGCAGCATTTGGACAATCCTGACCCAGGCATCAAAGAGATCACCTCGCTTGTCTGACTCACACAGCTGGAGGTAGAAGGTGCGGCCACTCACCAGCTTGAACCGCAGCTGCTTTTTCTCTGCATTGTGGATGCTGATCTTGACGTAACGCAAAGGGAATAACCTGCATAGGTGTGTGTGTTGAGGGAGTGAGATTGGGAACAGTTAAGGCTTTAAAAACTGCAGCTTACTGTTCTGCACCACTGAAATGATCATCTGTAAGGAAGAAAGCAATGAAAGTTAATCTGTAAGAAAGCAGATGCTCTGTCTCAGTAGCTCAGCAGCAGAGCATCTGGTTGGCTTGCAGAAGGTCCCAGGTTCAACCCTGGGTCATCTCCAGGCAGGGCTGGGAGTGTTTTCTGTCTGAAACCCCGGAGAGCTGGTGCCAGTCAATATCAACAATATTGGGCTAGATGGACTGTTGATGTGAATCTGTACAAAGCGACTTCCTATGTTTCTATGTGTACTCTTTTTAATCCAAGATAATTTATTCATTTGTATCTTTAATAGCAGGGAGGATGAATCATGTGGACTAGTAGTTTGAAATACTTGTTATAAGCTTGCTCATACAGTGGTACCTTGGGTTACAGACGCTTCAGGTTACAGATGCTTCAGGTTACAGACTCCGCTAACCCAGAAATAGCACCTCGGGTTAAGAACTTTGCTTCAGTATAAGAACAGAAATCGCATGGCGGCGGCACAGCAGCAGCGGGAGGCCCCATTAGCTAAAGTAGTACCTCAGGTTAAGAATAGTTTCAGGTTAAGAATGGACCTCCAGAATGAATTAAGTTCTTAATTTTGAAAAGCCCAACGCTGTCCGATTTCATGGAGTTGTCTTCACAGAATTTGCATTAGGATGCAAATACCAATCCCCCCCTCAAGTTAGCCTTACTCTGGGGTTGGTTTCTCAGCTGCCAAAAGGATAGGGAGGAACCTGGGGCTTACTCTTCACTCATCTGTGATTTCACCAACGAAGCAAAAGTTCTAGGAAGAGCAAACCTCCAGTGCTTGCTGTACAGGGGGAAAAAGAGTCTGCTTTTGCCAGCATCCTTTGCATGTTGAAGTCATGCTACTACAATGATAACTGGAATTTTTGCCATCAACCTTTTACAAAAACAATCATCCCCTCAAAGCACATGGCTGTTGGCATTTCAAGCAGGGAGGCATTCCCACAATATCCTCCAATTCAGCCACAGGTTTGCTGGTGATGAGGACACACAGTTCCCACTAAAGCCATTTGGGCAAATACAGAACAACCAGAACAGGTGAATATAGGTTCCCGGGGTGAGCCATAGAGACCTGTGACTCAAATTAAGCCCCACTTCCCTTGCTTCCTGTGATGTGCTATGGAAATTCACTGAGCATGGGATATTGTCACCTGGGCATGCCCCTGATGCCACTGCAGAAAGACTCACCTGGTTAGCTCATATCTTGGTGGTGGGTGACGGTGGAAGATGCTTTTTGCCTTTGTAGTGTGCTCTTCAGATGGGGCAATGGGCCGTGCCAGGAGCAGCACATTTGGAATCAGCAGGACAGGGCTTGTAGAGGTAATGCCAAGAGTCACAATATGCTCCTGGTTGTGGATCTCAACTGGGCCACCTTGTTTGCTGATCTGAGGGTACAAGATAGACTTAACACACAGTTTCCCGCCTTCTAAAAATGGACGGTATCTCAACCAGCCTCCCCCAACTTGGTGCCCCTCCTGATGTTTTGTAACACAACTGCAATAATCTCAGATGGTTGGCCATGCTGTTGGTGGGGCTGATGGGAATTGCAGTTGAAAAACATCTAGAGGGCACTGGGTTGGGGATGGCTGGATGAATCCTTATTGCTAGTGTTTGTGTTTGGAGAGAGACAGTGGAAATTACATGTACTTTCTTTTGCTGCCTGCCCTTACATGTACTTTCTTTTGCTGCCTGCCAGCAGCTTAGACAGTTTTAAAAAGAGGATTAGATAAATTCACAGAGGATAAGACTGTCAGTGGCTACTAGCTATGTTGTCTGCGCTCTTCGGTTGGAGACAGTAAATGATTCCGAATACCAGTTGTTGGAAACCACAGGAGGGGAGAGTGCTCTTGAGCCCAGGTCTTGCTTGCAGGCTTCCCGCAGGCAACTGGTTGGCCACTGTGAGAACAGGATATTGTGCTAGATGGGCCACTGGCCTACTCCAGTAGGCTCTTCTTATGTTCTTATCCACTGAAATTAATGAACATGACCAACTTAAATCCATTCATTTCAATGGGGGTACTCTGAGTAAAAGTTAGTTAAATATCACCCTTACAGTATCATATGTATTTCATGTGAGATTTCTGTGGGACCTAAGTGTGACTAAGTCTGGATTGAACTCAATGTATTTGTGGAGAATCTGGTGAATATATAAACTGAATATAATTTCCTTCTGACATTCTTCCAGCTATGAAGGCTGAAATATATATATGAATGACTTAATCCCAAAAGGTACAAGTTGGTATTTAACATAATTGCCTCAAAATCCATCAACAGACATGGGCTGGTAGCTTGGAACAGAAAAAATGGTAGAATGTTACCAAGTGCCTATAGCTGGTGAGCTGCATTTGCCTGATGCGCCACAAATTATGCAGGCTTGAACTAATCCCAAACAAACAATCACAACTAATCTGTGATTCAGGGGTAGCCAACCTGGAGCCCTCCAGATGTTGGAGTACAACACCCACTATCATCGGCCATGCTGGCTGGAGCTGAGGGGAGTTGTAGCCCAACAAACTCTGCAGGGTGCCATGTTTGCTTCCCTTGGAATAATGATACACTAGCCAAGAGCAGAACTTTTAAGGCCCCGGAACCTATCATTTTAGGAATGAAAGCATTTACCTAGCCTTGCTGGCCTGCAACTCTCCTTTGTACCTGTTTAGATTCCTGCCTCCTACACCCCCACCAAACCTCTCAGGAGCTTACCTGGATAAAGTCACTTTCAAACATGGGGGAAAACTGGAACATTCCGTATTCCCCCTGGCGCAGCTGGCGCTGGAGGGGCCCCATTTTCCTGGTGAAAAAGGTTTTCCCATGGCTTGCTTCTGTGCCTGGCATCTTGGAAAACAGCAAAGATTAAACTGAGAAATGGGGCCAACTTTTCTAAGCATCTGTAGTGATAGTCAACTAAGTTTTACTTGGCGTAGGCCTATTGAAATCGAAGGTCCCCCACTTGGTCATGCTCATTCAATTTCAATGTGCCTACCACCCCTGGTTTTCAGATTCAAGTTTTCCCGTGCAAAGTTTGGTATTTGTAGAGGTGATGAAAGCTTTTCAGCTTCAAAATGTGGCCTTTTGCTCTTGCTAGGGTGGTGAATGCTTCATATTCAAAATCAATGAAAAGAGCAAAGTTTTGTGTGAAGAGTGCTTATTTACCCCGTGTTGTTATGGTAGGAATCAAAAGCACCCCCCAAAGCCTATCTTCCTTCAGAGGGATACAACAGGGCTCAGAAACAGTGTAAATTGAATATTATACCAACATACTATTTGAATTACAGGCCAAATCCAGTGCTAGCTTCAAACCTTTAAGGCCCTAAACCAGGGATTTGGAACCTCAGCCTTGAAAGGAGTCCTCTAGGCCTCTCTGTTTGTCCCTTGGGGCTCTTATCCAACCACACCCCTTTCTAGGCTGCACTCTTAAATGGCTCTGCTCTGGGCCTTCCATTAGTGTGGATATGTGGAACCTGTGACTCTGCCAAAAATTGCTAAACTGCAACTCCCATCAGCCACAGCAAATGGCCAGGGATGGTGGACCCTGGAGGGGCAAAGATTCCCCACACCTGCTTTAGTCCCCCCCCCCCGGCTGGAATATGTACTTGCACTGATGGAGAGAGATGTGCAGGATGTGGTTGTAGGTAGAAACCTTTGGCTTTGACTGTACAAAGTTAAGAGTCACACCTGTTGCTCTGCCCGCTTCTTCCTCTGGCCCTGCCCATCCCTGCCATGTGGCCCCCAGGAGGTTGCCCATAAGGGAGTTTGGCCCTCAGGTTGCAAAAGGTTCCTCACTCCAGCACTAAATAGTTTGGGACCAGGCAGCATACCTTAAGGACCACCTCCTTCTATGCAAACCTGCCAAGGCAGTCACATTAATGCTGAAAGCTGTACCACACTTCCATTGGAGGTATACAATGACTGGTATGTGATACAGGGCCTTTTCAGGACTCACTCACACTTCTGCTTGTCCCATGATTTCTAGTCACGGGTCCAATAGTGTGGTGTTGTTGTTGTTGTTTGTCATGCCACTTTTCCTGGGAAACCCCACTGTTTACCAATGAATTGGAACAAACGTCAATCTGCAGAAAACCCGACCTTTTTTTGTGATCCATCACAAAAGTGTGGGGTTTACCGGAGAAAATGGCAGGACAAAAAAAGGAACTTTTGAACCTGTGGCTAAGAAGAAGGATGAGCACTTTAAGTTTGCCTAGGTAGCCCTCCCTGGAGCACTCTGCCTCTCTTCACAGCTGCTTCACAGAAGTGGTGGTGGGGTCTAGTGTGCACCCTCCTCTTCCTTACAGTCAGCAACCCCCCCCCCCATGATTTCCCACCAGACACAGGAGGAGGAAGTTGGCATTCTGATTAACACTGGAGTGGCCGCTTATATATCCTCAAAACAGACAACAAATGATGGCAGAGTGCCAGCTTGCCCTCCATCCCCTCCTGTAAAGAGGCAGTGACTGCTGCTGAGAGGTCAGGGACACAATGGCGCCCCTCCCTGCCAGCTCCTCCTCCTCCTCCTTTAGCTTTAAACATGACTTAGGCCAGATATTTCCTCTGATAACCCTTCGAATAGACCGCTGTCCTCTGTAAGGTAGGAGACCTGGCCACCCTACAGGCAGCTGCCGTAATAGTAATTGCCCACAATGCTCTGAGGTCATGTCGCATCCCTCCACAGCATTGAGGGCAATTACACTAATTACCACTCAGTGCTAGTTTGAGAGCTGGAAAAAGGGGGTCCTGGAGAGTGTCATCATCATCATCAGGCTCTTAGTAGCTGCCCAAGGATGTCGCCTGCTGACACACTGGGCCTGCTTTCAGCTAGCTGCAAAGACCTGATTCTTCCAACACACACTTGGGCTAGAAGGGGAGGGGGGTTATTGTTTTGTTTTGTTCTTGTTTTTATTATGTATTTTGTCTTATCCTGTATTTTTATGCTGTGAACTGCCATGAGATCTATGGATGAAGGGCGGTAGACTACTACTACTACTACTACTGCTGCTACTACTACTAATAGAAGTGAAACTGTTTTTTGTTGGCTGTGCTGCTAATTTTACTATTATTGACGGTCTTTTTACTGTCCCTTGTGATTTTATGTTGCTGTCCTTTTAATGATGACATGATTGCTTTTAATGTTATCCAGCTTGAGATGTCTTTGACTGAAAGACAGGACATATTTTATCCTAATATCAACATAATGAGCATATCTGCATTGCATGCCATTCTAACCCCACCCCCAGAATCAAAGGGATTGTAGTTCTAGTTCTCAGTGTTCTTTATGGTCAGAAATCTCCAGACCTCCTCAAAATAACTAGAAACTCCAGGATCCTCTGGCTAGAAGGAATGACCATTAGAGTTCAATATTGTTTTATAAATACAGCCTGTTAATTATAGTAGTTGGGGAAGGTTGGGGTGGGGGGAGGGGATACACACACACACACACACACACACACACACACAGAGCGAGAGAGAGAGAGAGAGAGAGAGAGAGAGAGAGAGCGAGAGCGAGAGCGAGAGAGAGAGAGAGAGAGAGAGAGAGAGAGAGAGAGCAGTTTGCCTAGGGCTATCCAGTGAGATCCATGGCTGAGCTGGGATTTGAACCTGGTCCAAAGCTATCACCACTATACCATTAACCCTTTTGCCTTCATGGAAGGGACTGAACCTTTTGCCTGTTATTTGCCTCTAGTACTAATAGGATCTTTGGGAGCAGTGGGTATAGATTACAAGCCCTTTGCTGGCACTAAAAAAAGCTTCATTTTAGTGGGTTTAAAAGTTCATTTTTTACTGCAAACTCTGGAATCTGGTAGGCCAGGAATAGCTAACACTGTGCCCCCAGATGCTGTTGAACTTCTGCTCTCATCAGCTAAGGCAAGCATGGCCAATGGCCAGGGATGATGGAAATTGTATCATCATCATCATCATCACCATCACCATTTATATCCAACCTTTCCTCCAAGGCACTCAAGGTGGTGTAAATAGTTCTCCCCATTTTATCCTCACAACAGCCCTGTGAGGTAGGCTAGACTGAGGATGAGTGACTGGCCCAAGGTCATCCAGTGAGCTTCATAGCTGAGTGGGGATTTGAACCCCACTAGTCCAACACACTAACCACTACACAGCACTGTTGTTGTAACCAGCAGCATCTGAAACCCTTGCCTGACATTAGCTTCTCCTTTCTTAGAGTCTAGCTTCACTGAGGGTTCACCTTGGAATCTGTTTTAAATACCTAGGCCCAGACCTAGAACCTTGAGAATAGAACAGAGTGCCTCTGTGAAAATGCAAATGGCCTTTGTTAACCTCAGAATAATCACAACTTGGTACCATATTCCTGGGATTAGGGGAAGGACCTCCAGACCAGCAGACACAGCTTCTACAAAGATTTGAGGCCCAGCAGTTCTTTTATTTTAAACTCTTAAACTTTTACCCTGTCCCACACCCCAGACACTTACCTGTGCTCACTCTACTCATGTTATCTTCTTGTCTATCAGATTCTGTTATTCAGAGCCTCCTCTTTTGTCACACTGGCAGGTGTTTTATGACATCACTGATGTCTCTATTGCTTCTTTAGCCCAATCATTGCTCACCTGGTTTACAGGTGACGAAGTGGGTCAGAGAGATAATATAAAATAATTAATCTATGTAAATCAGTGGCCGAGCAGAGCTTTGAACTCAGACTGCTGTCCAGCAGGATGTAGATGACAAAGCTTAAAATCCAGTGATAAATGATATAAAGTTTGATACAAATGTTAGATCCCCGTGTGTGTGTGTGTGTGTGTGTGTGTGTGTGTGTGTGTAATAACCTGTAGAGAAGGTAGGAAGAAAACAGACCACATAAAACACAATATAGTATGTTAAGTATACTATTAAATAAAGAATTAAAAACAATGCAATTTTTTAAAATAAGAAATATAAAATAATTATATTAAAATGGTAAAAAAAATGTAAGGTGTTAATAATTTTAAAATTAAGGCAAGATCCTGTGCCAACAAGATTGAGTCCCATCAAGCTGCTTTGAATCACATCAGGGGAAAAGGTAGGATATAAATAAATAATGATAATAGATTTCACAGTTTTGGAATTCCTGGTAGCATCCTGTTGATCAGGTTCTGAGTTCAGAGGTGCAAGATTCAAGTTCAGCTCCTATATGAGTCCTCCTTTCTGATCACAAGCCATGGGAAGTACCAGCTAAAATATGGCTTTGGAGATGCAGTTGGTTGTGGTTATAAAAGGGCTTTCTCAGTGATGGGCTCAGCTTTTTGGAATGCTTTCTATAAGGAGAGGTAGGCAGGTCCCAGCCCTGCAGATGCAAATTAGCAGGGGACAGGTCTCCTGAATCTTAAGAGTTGTGTAGAAAGTGGGAGTTTGGAAAGTGCAGATTTTCTCACCTTTTATTACAAGTAGGACCTGCCAAAATTACTACTTCCTTGCCCCTCACCACCCTACTCCCTATAGCCACTGCTGCCTAAATTATGGGCTGCAAGGTGGAGGCTTTGGCTTTATTGATCGCCAGTCTGCTGTTGCTTTGGGGTGAAGAAGCGATCCATTCAGTGGCCCCCTTAGCCTCAATTCCCCATTCTTGAAATGGACAGAGAGGTGCATTTTATCCAAACCAAAGACCCATTGAAACCATCCTTCTTTTTTCCAGATGGGGGTGTAGCTGGCAAACCAGCCAAATCTCCTTTGCTATGTGTTGCTTGTGCCTTGCTTGAGCCTACTGCCAAGCACCTTAACGGGGTGGACCTAAGTTCAATCATGGAAAGGGGGAGAAAAATTCTCTCCCCACCCACTCTCTCCATAACGTGCCTCCCTCTTGCTTGTCTTTTAAAAATTTATTCTGATCTATAGCTCCTGAAGCTTTAGTATTTTCTGGAAGGGAAAGATTATCCAACCCTTTCATTATTCTGGCTACTCCTTTCTGCACCTTTTCAAACTCTGTGCTGTCTTTTTTGAGATGGGGTAACTAGAGCATCATGTCTCAGTGCCATTGAGCTTGTTGCAAGCACTAGAGAGAATCATGAGGCTTACCTCTTGTTCCTTTTAGCCACACGAGGGTGCTGCCTGAACACTTGAAAGGCTCTATTTAAATGACATGACTATGTTTGCTCATTTTATTGAGTGGGGGGAGGACAATGAGGTCAGCGGCCAGGCAGCAGCATCCAATGCAGGCATAGTCAACGTGATGACCTCCAGATGTTGCTGGACTACAACACCTATAATTCTTGACCGTTGCCCATGCTGATTGTGACTGGTGGGAGTTGTAGTACAAATGTATTGAGGGCACCACATGGCTATCCTTCATCTAGCCAGAGCAGAGTCAGGGCATCTCCCGAAGATGTCCCACAAGGCAGTGGAGGTTCAGCATCAGTTTTCTTTCTCTTAGATGGGCTACCTTCCCAGGCTGGTGAGCTCTACCTGTCCCTCACTTTATTCTACAGCATATGCAGAAACTGCCTTCTTGACCATTGGACCATTATTCTCATCCCCTCAGTTTACTGAGCCTGTCTTCACATGCGGGGCAAGTCCCTAACTCACTTGGTTTAGCCAGCCAGTTGAAGCTGTTCCCAGGTGTAGCCACTGTTACGTACTGACAGCTTCTAGGAGCCACAAATGAGAACTGAGTACAGGGTGGGAGACCAAAGGTGGACAAACCACACCAGAAGGAACACAACGTGTTCCCCACCAGAGATACCACCCCTCCCCTAACACCCCATACAACTCCCACTAACCCTCAACAATTGATCATAGTGGCTAGGGCTGATGGGAGCTAGAGTGCAGTAGCATCTGGAAGGCCACAAGTTTCCCACCCCTGTTCCTAGTCCAGTGCTATCAACTCCCAACTGGCCAGGGTTTCAGGCAGGGGTCTCTTCCAGCCATGCTACCGGATAACCTTTTCTTTTTTGAAACTGCAGATGTTAGAGATTGGACCTGTGACCTTCTGAATCCAGAACATGTGCTCTGCTAGGCAATGGCCTCTTTCCATTTATTTATGATTCCTTTAGGTTTATTAACTGCATTAGTCACCACAGCAATGTCCACAGCAATGCTAAGTATGGTCAATGCAAATAAGGGATCTTTATCTTGCTACTATAGAGAAGACACAGATGCCCGTGAGAAATAAATTAACCATATGATCAGATCTTAGTATTTCTAATAATTAGTAATTCTTTCAAAGATGATGTGAAATTAGTATTAGTATTACCCTCATGTTAGTATTACCCTAATGTATTGAAGATGCTATGGCTGAAATGGTTCCTTGTCCCATCTTACCGAGTATGTTCCTGAGTGATGTCAATTTTGATCTAGGATTTCCTGGTTCATAGCTAACTAGGCTGTACTGCAGTGTCACATTTTAAACCTAGGATTGGGTAGCTCTTATTGATCTCCAAGTCCTATCAGCTCCAGTCAGCATGGCCAACGATTGGGGATGATGGGAGTAGTAGTTCAGAAACATCTGGAGGGACACAGGTTCTCCATCTCTGTTTAAAAACTAATACAGTTTTGAAGATGATAGATAGATGGATATAGATAGATAGATGATAGATAATTTGCTGTCAGTGCACAAGAATGCTTCTCCAAGAGGTTTTACACTCATTCTAAAAATTGTTGCATTATAAATTTCCCAGACGATCATTTTATTGCTCCAAATAAACTGTAAGATGCAA
Source organism: Podarcis melisellensis (assembly GCF_964234715.1). Lineage (NCBI taxonomy): Eukaryota > Metazoa > Chordata > Lepidosauria > Squamata > Lacertidae > Podarcis > Podarcis melisellensis. Next base: position 31,544,315 of record NC_138545.1, on the reverse strand, counting down.
TCCTGGATTGCGAGTGCAAAGGGCTCTTGAGAAAAACCCAAGCAGGGTTTCTTTGTAGAAGCACCATGCTGTTATATGTTGATTGGGAGCACAGGGATGAATTTGAGCCAAGATGCACTGAGCCTTTACTGCTGAACCTCTTGTTTCCTGTCTAAATTTTTGATCTGCTTCATCTCTAAGGCTGCTACAACATTTTTTTAAACAACAACAACAACCCTGTCAAGCTAAAATAACCAGTTGTTGGTACATTTTTATTTCTTTTTTTCTGGTGCATTTTTCAAAAAGTCTCAGCATAACTCTCAGGATAATCTACCTCACAGGAATGTTGTGAGAATAACATGGCATAACTGCATGGCTTGAGCTCCTTGAAAGAGGGGCAGTGATCAATAAAACCTGACTCCTGTTTAACTTAAGGCATTAACCTAATCCAAACAAGAAAGCCTTACAGCTTTTCTAGAAAATATATTCAGATGAATGTTGGCGAAACTTCAAGATAAAGGAATTGCCCTGTCATGGACCTGCTACTGGGAATTCTCTGTTCATGCCTAGGAGCTCAAAGATGGGAAACGTGTTCTGCTTCATGGCTTGGACACAAAAACTGTTTTAATTGTCAAAGCTCTGCACTGGAAGCAATAGTTTGAGAGGTCTTCGGATTATGTGCAGAGTAATTTTTCAGTGCTGCGGAATAATTGTTGTATTCCTCTTCCCTCTTCAACCACCTGCCTTCAGTGTCAAAGCATACACCACTATTTAAGAGGGAAAGTGTTCCTGATCTCACTGTGCTCCAATAAAACCAGTAGATATAGAACTCCTCAGAGGAGCACTACCACCTTGAAGAGCATGGGAAGGGTGAGCTGCGGGCAAAGCTGGACTTCCTTTAGGGCAAAAGGTACTTAATGCATAAATAGTCTCAACGACTGTAATTTTGCATTTCCGCCTCATTAGCCAGATCAATATACAACAGTTACCCTTCACCTCAACTGCATCGTTAGCCTATCTGTAATTTGCCTGCTATTAAGTACTCTCTGGCTCTTGGCATGCAGCAGTTGGGGGCATGAGAGGGTGATAGAGACTATAGTGGGCGGGCAAGGGAGGTGTGATGCAGCTCAGACTATGATAAAAAATACCAGCTCAACTCCCAGTTGTAACCTGAAGCCAAAGGAGAGATGATTAAACCATCCAGATGGACAGCTGGTCTCTTTCTATGTTCTCTGCAGCACTTTGGACAACACTACACTTCATATTTTGGTTCCAAACTACAGGCCTTGGGTGCTAGTCAATGTTAGCTCCACTCAGAATAGATCTATTAAAATTAATATATGACTAAATTTTGGTGTGTCTATTCTTGAGTAGAGCTTTTTGAACACAACCCTTTGCAGGGTCACCCGTCCACATCTTGTATTTGCTGACGTATTATATAATTTCAGTGTATGCCTATCACTTTAATCCTTTTATGTAAGTCATTTTGTAAAATTGGCCTGAAAAGCTGTATATAAATATTGTAAAAATGAATACATAAGGGCAAACTATCACAGAAAACACTGCCCTCCCCCTCAATCTAGTTGATGAAAGCTTCACTTTATAGTTGATCAGTGTGAACATGAGTGCACATCCTTCCTGCACAAAGCCTTGAAAGGTTTAGACTGACTGTTTTAGCATGGCCTTGTATCCAAGCCTGTATTGGATTATTGGAGGATTGCGCTGGGGAAGATGCATAAGCAGATTGGTGGTGAGAGAGAGAGAGAGAGAGAGAGAGAGAGAGAGAGAGAGAGATATGGAGGGATGGATGGATGAATGAATGCAACAGTTCCCGAAGTTCTGTGACACGTTACTGTGACCAAGAAACTAAATGGAGGATAAGCATATGCAGAGATAGAAAGCAGAAGCTTATATAACAGAAGCTTATATAAGGAGATGTGAGAAAAGGTATAAACCCCGTGGGATTGGGCCACTGGGTGCAGAGAACAAGCTTAACTACCATCCCAGTGACATCTCCAAATCAGTTTCGAAACTCCCATTGTTCTAGGCGCACTTTGTGACAGGGAGTTTCATTAGCGCAAGCAGTTAAGATTTCATATTAAAACTGCAAAGTGGAAGGAAAGGAGGACCTTTTTCTTCCTCGCCAATTCCAGCTACTCTCTGAAGACTGGAGAAGAGACCCTCTTAAGAATATTAGGGGGGTGGGCAGGGAAAGGACTAGACCGTGTGAAAAATGAACATAATATTTTATCTGCAGTTCATTAATTTTCAGCTTTGTGTTCTTGTTATTTTAAAAAGTGTGCTTAGACATTCCATTGTTATCCCCATAACCTAGGTTTAAGGTGCCATTTAGCTACTAGTTTTCATATCTCAGTTTCTAATATTGCTCCAAATGTTTCCTCTTTATATTCTCCCACATCAGTGCATGGCAACCTTTCACTCCCATTGGAGAAAATGAAGCCCAGCATTTTTGGGCTCTCTAGCATTGAGGCCACATCCTGTCTGCCACCTTTGATGCACAGTGGCCTGGCCCTCCCTGGCACCTGGCAGAGATTCACAACATGGTGCAATGTAACTGTATGTAAAACTCCCAGAAATCATTGCAACACACAAGCCCCCTCCCTCCACATGCTCACAAGTAACTTTATAAATGAATGGCTATGGGCCAAAGTTAAGCCCATTTAAGCCTCACGCATTTAAAGAAGACACATTTAAACTTGTGCTTTAAATTTCAAGTCAATGGGATTTAAAAGTGTTCTGTGACGTTTGTTGGGTTTGTCCCACATTGCCTGTTGTCTGCCCTGCCTTGGTGTAATCAAGGAGATGTGGAGGGTGGCATTTACACCTGTCCCCACTGGCCTGTGTGCCACACACTCTGGGATCCACGCACTCCATGCATGAAAGAGCAGTTTTTCTACTTTCCAAGTGTATGATATAAGAAGAACAAACCCAATGGGGACAGCTGGTCCCCATCAGGTTCGTGCTGAGGAGGAAAATGTGCCCTGGGAGGAGTTGGCTTGGCAAGCTCTGAATGCCCCCTGCACCACCCCAATATTTCCTGGCCTGCCTGCAAACACCACCTTTATAATTAGAAGCTCCTTGCCTGCTGGGCCCTCTGTAGAGATCAAATGCTTCCCTTCAGCGCCAACATCCTACAGCCGTGTGTCTGCATGGAATACAAAGCACCACTTAACAGTTGCGCCTCATGCTCTGCATGAAAAGCTCCTGGAAACATGGCCTTTCTGCGGAGCTGATAATCAAGGGACTTGTTGCTTGGGGAATGCAGAAAGCCTTGCGGTGTGGAAAGAAAAGAGCGGGCGAAACCAATCATACGGCATCCTTTGTTGAAATGCCTGGTTCAAAAAGGGGAGGGAATTGAAATGAGAACCAGTTCCTCATGTGTTGGAGAGAGACTGTTCTGTAAGCACATGGGGATAGCGGGCTCCCATCAGGGGGCCATGCCTGGATGCGGCACACACCCATTGTATGCTTATGGGCATTTCTGTCTGCCCTGTCACACTTCACAGAGGTTTCTGTGGATGGTGGCTAAATTTCTCCTCCTGGCTGCAAAAAACACAAAAGGAAGTCTCCCCTGATTAAACCTATCCTGTCTGGCTGTTGTTACAAATTTTAATCTGTTTATTTATTCATTTTAACCCACATTTGCCTTTCATATTGGAAGGTATTGGGTTGCATAACATATTTTAGATATGTTTCAGATATTCCAGACATCTCAAATATGTATTACAGCCATTTTAATGTACTTTGTATGTTCTGATATTTTTATCTGTATGGTTATTGTTTTTATTTTGTTTGGGTCTTTGAATATATAATAAAGAGATTAAATTGCCACTGTGAACAGCTTTCTTCTTACATGATTGTGAGATGCACCTCTCAGCCAGAGCCCCCCTCACCTTTCTCCCTCCCCAACACACATTCTTGGTCACTCTCAACCTGGGGCAGCTCCCTTGTCCCAATGCTGGGGTAACCCATTGGCCTTTCCTCATTGGCAAGATTTAAAGAGATTAAATTGTCACTGTGAACATTGGCACCAGTGCTGTTTCCAGGACTCTTGAACAGTTGATTTTAGCGGGTTCCTCTCCCTGGCACTGTTGATGCAGTCCATTCATCTGTCTCTCTTTTTCCCTCTCTAGGCCCAGTACATACAGCCCCTGCCCTAGGAGAGAGATTGGACAAGGTATGCAGTGGTTGGTGCTCTTCTCATTGCCTCCTCAGTTGGCAACACCTATTTAAAGTGCATGGCTTCCTGCAAAGAATCCTGGGAACTGTGCTTTCCACCTTCACAAAGCTTCAGTTCCCAGTACCCTTAACAAGCTACTGTTCCCAGGATTTTTTGCAGGAAGCCATGTACTTTAAATGGGGATTTAGTCTGCTTTAAATAGATGGTGTGGATCTGGAAGGCATAACAAGGAAGAGAAGCAGAACTAGGACTGATAGTGGGCCCTTGACTGGGGTGTGGGCCTTGAACCCAAACCAATGGTGCAGAATTTGGCAGCCAGTTGCTCACTGGGACAGGATGGTTTGAGCATATTACACCGATCCTGGCCAGGCTGCAATGGCTGCCAATTAGTTTCCAGGCCCAATTCAAAGTGCTGGTTTTGACCTGTAAAGCCTTAAACGGCTCAGGACCTCAATAGATCAAGGATTGCCTCTCTCCAAAAAGTAAATGTGCATGAAAGGTCAGCTGAGCATGTGCAGGGTACTGGGAACTGCCAGCCTTTATTCATATCTGGGATAAATTAAGGAGAGCTTCTAGACTGGAGGGTGAACTTTGAACTAATTACTGACAATGGTATTCCCCACTCCCAGCCCCTACTTTTTAACCCAGAATACCAACCTCTCAATACCGTACTGTCTTGTGGCTGCTCTGTTGCATGAGGAATGAGACTATCTGACCCAGTGAGACCTTTCCTTGTGGTAATGGACCATCAAGTTAATCACCAACAAGCAGTGTGGCCTGGAGAAAAGTGCCCCTTCTTTCCATTATGCTCTTCAATTTGCTGTCATTATCCTTGCTGGGGAGCATGCAGTGAGTTTCCTGCCCACAGAATTAATCGGCTTTTATAAGAACAGCACAGATTGATCTTGCCACTGGGGAAAAATTATTTTTACACCAGAAACCATGTAGTGTATTAGAGACCCTGGTTGGGGTGCAGCATGTGTGTGTGTTGTGAGAAACTGAGTCCTAAAGCATAAACTTCACAGATGAGAGATCTCTGGTGAATAGATTTGTGGGGACCTAGAGTTTGAGATCCCTGTTGAAAAGAGATGATGCCTGCTCTGATTGTTTGGCTCAGTCTTTCTCTCAGTCTCTCCTCCAGCTTCTCCTTTGAGACTCTGTGATAATCATTAATGTTTATATTTCCTAACAATTTGTTCCCTATTGCCTCCCTGCTGCCTGCTTTGTAATCCTCTCCTCATTACTCCACTTTTTAATTTTGCCATTATCTTGACTAAGAAATCTGCATAGGGTCAAAGTGTGCTAATCCTTTAATACTTTCAGATGTCTGTCACGTTTTTTATTTTATTTTATTTTATTTTATTTTATTTTATTTTATTCTCTTTGAACTCTCTCTGAGCTTTCTAACCAAATATGTTTAGGCCACTAGCCCCTGTCACTCTTTGGTTCAGAATATAATAGTCTAATGTGCAACTCCCTCAAATGAGATATTGTAGAGTTGGGAAAGGTTCAGGAAATGGCAACCGGAATGATCAAGGGACAGGAACAACTCCCCTATGAGGAAAGGTAACAACAGGCTTTACAGTTTAGAGAAATGGCGAGTAAGAGGTGACGTGATAGAGGTTTATAAAATCAGGCACGGCATGAAGAAAGTGGATAACATTAGAACTCATGGACATTCAATGAAGCTGTATGTTTGAGGATTCAGGACAAATAAAAGAAAATTCCACTTACACCCCGGTATGTCATGGACTGGCTGGACACAGAGGAATGGTGAGAGGCACCAGAAGCAGGAGAGGAGGGGAGCCAGGAGACAGAGATGAGGCAGGCTGCTGAAGAATCCATGGATTCTTCCCCTCCCTCCTGGTCTCCCAGAACACACAGTAAAATGAAGAGGGCAGAGCAATGAGAGGCAAAATGACAAAGCCTTAGGCTGCTGTGGGGAAGGAACTGAGGGAAGAGCCTTTGGAGAGTGGTGGAAAGGCAGGGACCTTCAGTCCTCACAACTGCTTCATTGGGACAAGGCCTACTGGGAAGAGTTGCTGTGACCACTAGGACTGAACTGTGTTTATTTCTTTGAATAAAGAGTTAACTTCACTGACACTGAGTGCTTTGTTTTTTCATTGCTGACCTACACCTGACTTGAGCTCCTGACAGTATATAGCAGAACTCTGGAATTCGCACCTTCAAGAGGTAGTGATGCCCACCAAGTTGGATAGCTTCAAAAGAGATTAGACAAATTAATGGAGGATATGGCTATCAGTGGCTACCAGCCTTGATGGATATGGTCTGCTTCCACAGTTGGAGGCAGTAATGCTTCTGAAATACAGTGGCTGGAAGCAGCAGGAGGGGAGAGTGCTGTTGCACTCTGATCCTGTCTGAGTGCCTTCCATAGCCATCTGGCTGGTCATTTTGGGAACAGGAGAGAGAGAGAGAGAGAGAGAGAGAGATGGAGGGAGGGAGGGAGGGAGGGAGGGAGGGAGGGAGGGAGGGAGGGAGGGAGGGAGAGAGTTATAAAATACTACAATAATGTAACATTGGCCCTGAGAAAGGGAGGAGACAGTCTGACTGGGGTAGGGCCCTGTTGTTGCTTTTGCCTGCCCCCTTTGCATATAGTGCCAGTTCAACCATAGAATCAATTTCCTAGTGGGATGGCAGGCTCTCTTTCACTGGAGGTCAAATAGGCTCTGTTTAACAGAGGCTTGTGGGCAGCCATCTGTTGGGAATGCTCCAGTTATGGATTTCCTAGAAGATTCCATTAATTCTATTGTTCTTTTCTAGTATTGGAGCCAGGCTGGGAGAAAGGATTGCAGAATGGGAGGGTAAGGTTCACTTCTCCTTACCTGTACCCCCCCCCACTTTTTGTCACCCACCCACACCACTTTATCAAGGAACAAGGCAGGCATGCAAATAAGCCAACTTGCCAGTCAATCCCTAGGTCTAACCCCAGGTGCCTTGAATGTCGCCGCTAGAGACTATCAAGATGGCGATGGAGGCTTTGGTTTGGTCCATTGATTTATACAAGAATATGACAATAATGGCCCGTGGCTGTCATGTAGGTTCATAGGCTTTGCAACCATATAGCTTAAAAAAAAAAGTTACAGATCTAACCAAACTCACAGAATTTTTTTAGGAAGTGAACATAATGCTCAAAAACTCAAAAAAGACAGAATAAATGGTTAAAAAAATAGATTGCAGTCTGTCTGCATCGTTTTCAAGCTGTCTTGTATGTGATCTCTCAGCCCATCTCTTTTCTCCCTTGAAGCAGAGACATGATGCAAACATGCAACTTACAGCAAAAGCCTCAGGGCCTGATTATAGGGGAAGCTTGTGAACAGCCTGCTGTTGCTGTTGTTTAATCTGAAAAGCAGCACTGAAGGCTGTGATCAGGAGCTGAAGAGCAGTGGGAGGCCAAGGCTGCTTAACCCTTTTCTCACTCAAAATGTCTCTCCCCATTTACTTCCCTCATAACTTGTTTGCTGTGATGAGAAGTGAAGCTTGAGGAGGGCAATTTTGAGAGGATAAACCACAGGAAGAAAAAGGGTTAAGTAGTCCCTCCTTCCTGCCATCCCTTCTCATGGCTCATTTTCTGTTACAATCAGTCAGCCATGAAAGGTCTGAAAACTGTTCAGATATCTCCCCACATAATCTACTCGTTTGTCCATCAATTGACCCCATCAGTACCCAATATCCATTCCAGCCCAAGGAGGTCTCAGGGTAGGACTGCCTCTTCCAAATGTTTTCCTCCTTTCTGACCTCTGCCCCCAGCAACAGCATCTGATTCCTGGCTAAGCCTCCCACTCAAGCGTCCTCCTTAGGAACACAACACAAGTATTCATGGTTTTAATTATTAATCTTTGGAAAACAAAGAGAGATTCATTAAAGCATGTTGCTTGCACAATGGAGACCTAAGATGATTCTCCCCACTCAACAATTAGTTGTTGAAACAGAGAAATAAAAGTATTATTAGGATTTGTCCTGCTTATTTATTTATGGGCCTTGTATAAACACTCTATCTAACTGATGGGTGCTGGTGCCTTGGCTAGATGGGGAAAAACACAAAGCAAGGCATACGTTTCTATGGTGGTTCACAGCCAGGCAGATGTTTAGGATTTAATTGTTTTAACAACCACATATTATTTCTAGGCTTCCCCCTTGCTCCCCAGCACCCCACTCTTCCCTACCCCCCTTCCATACACACACTTCTCCCCCCCCCTCTATTTGGAAAATGTGAACCTGTATGCAGATATCTAAGAAGCCTAAATGGTGGGGGAGGGAGAGACACAGTCAGAAAGTGGTTCTTTTGAAGACAGAGATCCCCTGCCTTTGCAAAATCCTTCGTGTCAGAAAAACCTCATCCTCCCCTCCAATCTGCCCCCCAAAGGGCAGGGGCATAGGGCAGTGCATACTCGTTGCCTTAATTATCTCAGGGAACAAAAGTGACAGACAGCACAACACAAGCTGCAACCCAGAGTCCCACCCTACCCCCATTTCCCCAGATCCTTCTGTGAAAAGTGAGACTGTTCCTTCATGGCTGAAGTGATCCTGGGGGAGTGTTGGTGATGCAGGAATTGACATCTTCATGCCCAATTTCCCCCAAGCTTTCTTCCATGAGGAGCTTCGTGGTGGCTGCACCCACCTGAAGCAAATTATTCACAGATAATTACTTCTTTATTTTATTTGCAAATTGAACGCCGGCTTTGGATAACCTTTTAGGACACTTACCATCATCTTAAGTTGGGGAGGGGGTGAATGAAGGGGAGGGAATCAAATTAAGTCATGGAATTTCTCTCTCTCTCTCTCTCTCTCTCTCACACACACACACACACACACACACACAAACACAAACACACACACACACACACACAGAGAGAGAGAGCGAGAGCGAGAGCGAGAGCGAGAGAGAGCATGGACCACTGTCTTTTAAACTCCACTATTTGTGGAGATAATTCTGGCTATGGATACCCCTTCTGATCTTTGCAGTGGGCATTGCATGGGCCCAGACAAGTGTATGAGAGAGAAGAGAAGATGGACACAGAGTATGAACAAATGCACATGCATACATTTGCATGAGTCTCTGTTCCATTCTGACTTCCAGCAGGAGCCCCCAGAGCTCTCCTGCTCCTGACCCAAGGACAATGCAGTCACTCTAGTAGCTAAGGTTGGAGTTGCAGGACCTTGGAGAGTTCCAGATGAGCAATTTGTTTTGAAGCTCTGGAGTGCAAATGAGGCTTTCCATGCCTTCATGCCCAGGCTATTGTTTTAGGTCCTGCCTCTTTTCATTGGAAATGGTGGGAGTAACTTGGAGTCCAGTGCTCCATCTTTCCCCCATCATTGCCCTCTTGCCTTATTGTTTGTGCTGGTCATCCAGCAATGGGGAGCATGGGGACCCAGATGAGAAGGCGAATGGTTAGTTAGTTGGGGCCTTGAGACTCAGGGTTTTCTTATGGTGCTTTGGGATTCCTTCCTTCCTTCCCAAACCAATAATTATAAGAATGGGGGGGGGTAATTTGAAATGGATAGCAGGGCCCACAGTCCTCCACATCAGTGGCTGAGGTTAGGGAGAGGTGGGAAGAACTTTTAGTAGTCTAGATCCTGTGTTTTTCTACATAAGGCATAGATGTCTCCCCATGCCTACTTCTCACTGAGGTGGTAAACTTGTGCCTGCACTGCAAACTGATGTTGGGTTCTCCTCCACCTTCTGTGTTTCCTGATGATCCATATGTCTGCCACAGTGAGTCATCTGCACCAGACGTTCTTACAGAAGAAGAACTGAATGATCTTGTTCATGATCTAGAGCTGTCCAAGGCCAAAGAGGAGTTACTGGAATCAAGACTTCAACAATGGAATCTTCTTAAGGAAAGTGTCTGGGTGACTTCATTTCACCCCTGTCATGAGCAGTTTGCACCTTACTTCAGAAAGAAAGGTGACTTTGTGTTCTGCTACAATGTAGATGGCCTGATGAATGTCCCCAGAATCACACATAACCAGCAAGAATGGTGACTATTCACAGATTCCTCGAAATTCAGTCTCAAAGTGGTGTTGCTGCATAATGGAAACAGACTTCCATCGATTCCAGCCAGACATACTGTCTACATGAAAGAAACCTATGACAACCTGAAACAGCTGTTAGTCTGTCCTCAATCCAGCAAGTTTGGCTGGCATCTCTGTAGTGACTTGAAGGCAGTGACAGTGTTGATGGGTCTGCAGCTGGAATATATGAAGTATTGCTGTTCCTTATGTGAATAGGGCAGCTGAGGAAAGACTTTGCACTATGTGAAAAGAGACCGGCCTCAGAGGAAATTTCTGAAGGTCAGAGAGAAGAATGTGTAACACCCAGCACTAGCAGAAACACACAATATCCCACTACTGCCCTGCTGCTATCCAACACCTATTCAACACCTCAAAATCAGTCTAGTGAAAAACTTTGTAAAAGCCATGGACTGGACTGGACCAGCTTTCAGGTACCTGGCTGACAAATTCCCTTGACTCAGTGAAGTGAAAATTAAAGAGGGAGTTTTGTGGGTCCTCAGATCCACAAGCTCTTCAAAGACAAGATATCTGACAACCTGATTCAGGGTGATGAGAAATAAGCTTGGGATGCATTTCGTCTGGTGTCAACTGATTTCCTCAGGAATGTCAGGGCAGAAAGCTACAAGGAACATGTTAAAGATCCACTTTCTTCATTCCCACTTGGATTTCTTCCATGACAACTGTGGTATGGTTAGTGATAAGCATGGTGAACATTTTCATCAGGATATTGAAACAATTCCAGGGAAAGCAATCCACCTCCCTGTTGGCCGAATACTGTTAGATGCTCACCAGAGATGATCCACAGCAGCTATACAAACAACAGGCAAAGCGGTGTCAGATGTAGAATCTGGCTTTTACTGGTGCATGTCATATGTATGTATGTTTTCTTCAATTATATACTAAACTATTGTGGATCCCTAAGAAACAGTAGCCAATTTTGTGTTTTCATTGTCATATTCATGTTCAGCACCTCAAAATTTGTTGTGCAGTTATTGCTCTGAGCTGTATTGTTCCAAACCTTAATGAATGCAGATCATCTCTGAGCAAAGATTCTCTTTAAAGATGCCCTTCTCTGTCTTTTATAAAATTAGTTATTTAGCTACAGTGTGTACCTTGGGGGGTTGGGGGGACCTGTTCCAATAAAGGCAATTTTCCAACAAAGATCAACAGCTACTTTGGCTGCCTTCAGTAGATTTATCACCATTTATAACCCTGCTTCTTCTACTTTCCACTTTGGGTGTGTGCATGTGCATGCTGTGATTTGATGAAAGGTGAACATGTTCCCTCTCTCTGTCGTGTGAATACTTTAATGCCATTGGAAGCACTCACTCTAATAGCTTAAGATGGGAGTTATTTTTTCTGGGGTCATGAAAACGTTTACAAAACATGTCTCCTCCCCCTCTCCCATAGTTTGGTACATCCCTGGTTATACAGTGCAACCACTACTGGATTCCTACTGAGCTATCAGCCAGGTGGACAGATTTGCTATACAACTGATCAGAAGAATAACTGGCATTGCATACTGTGCATTGTGGAAAAAGGAAGTGAGCCAAGCAATTTCAGGAGGAGACCATAAATGCGCTTTTTAACAAATAACATTTTAATTAACCTGTCGTAGATTGTCCTCCTGTAGAAGAGCTGTTCTTCTTAATTAAAACAGCAGTGATATTCCATAAAGGTTCCTCCCTCCCCCCCACATTTGAGCAGTAGTGCTGGAATTATTTATAGCAGGTGTAATTTGACTTAATGGCACCGTCGCTTCTTTTATTGCTACATTGAGCTAGCAGTCCATTAGCTCTTAGCTTTGACTGTTGATTATTAATATTTATTATTGTTGCTGCTGTTATTTTCCAATTGTCCTTTAGTGTCCAAGGGACACATTCCGCTCAGTCATTTGTCCAGAAGTAAGTCCAGAATGCGTGCGTTGACTGCCAGATATGTACTCTAGACAGACGTAGCTGGAATGGGGCCTGGAGTTGTCCATTTTAATGAAATGCAGCTGTAGTGAGTAACCTCCCACTGTTGGCATGTTATTAGGACCAGTCTTAGCAGTAGGCAAGCTTTGGAGTGGCTAACTAGGACAGCAGTCTGTAAAGGTAGAAGGCTTGGTGTAGGTGTGGGTGTCTGGGAGGAATGCTGCAAATCTGGCTGTAGGGGATTTTGCGAGAGTTTCACTTTAAGTGAGGCCATAAGTCCTCTCTTTCTGAGGTCCTACTTTTCACAGACGTGGCATTCCATTGTCTGGGCTGGAGCATTTCAGAGAACTGGAGGAGTGAATGTTGCTCCCTACACTGAGAAAACAAGATCCCTGCACAGAAAATGCTAGTATGTAAGGAGAAGGCATGTTTCTTCCCACCATGCTAGTTTTTATCTAGAGACTTTGCAGTGGGCGGGCAGGGAGGTCGTTTGGAGAAGCATTCGCTCATGCTCCTCCATACAAAAATATGGATACATACAATCTTCAGGTCCAGAGGCACCATTGAATATAGTTGCTTGAAAGCCATAGTCATTGAAAAGGGATATTGCTTTCCTTTCCTTCTTGTGGGCTTCTCAGATGCCTCTGGCTGCAAAGAGGACGCTGGGCTGGAGGCCCGAATGGTCTCATCCACCAGGGCTCTTTTGCCCTATTGTATAAGCCCCCATTCATGTCTGTTTGCAGGAACCTTTTTTGAGGGGGGAGCGGGGGGAAGTGGGCTGGTTTCTCACCAATAGAGAGAGGGAGAAACACTGTGCACTGTGCATTTTACCTCATCTCTCAGGATCTACAAATGTTGGAAAGGTATTCTTTATTTTAAAAGTAAATCTGGGAACTGGGGGATTCACCTTTCACCTGGGGAGGGGGAAAACTCCCCTGCCTTTGGGAACCCTTGCCCCCAAAGCACTTTGAAGTGCTATAATCCAGACAAAGGTTTGCAACTTCAAGGGAGAACTAGGCCGTCTTGTCTGTGAGTCCTGAAATATTGTTTAATTTGGTCGTGTACTTTTTGATGTCTTATTTATTCTTTATGACTACTTTTGTTATGTATATAATTATGGGTTTTTTTCAGGTTGTAAGCTGCCTTGAACATGGTTTGAACTAAGGAAAAACAGCATACAAATGAAATGAAGTATGCATGTATGTAACTAGGCCAGAAACAGCAGAGAGACTTAAAGAGGTAGTTTGCTGGCCTGGAGCCCCAGCACTCCATCACACTTCAGTCAGATTCCACTAGCTGCATTGCCTGCACTGGTAATCAGGCACTGGAAAACATGAGGACCTTGTTGTTAAGGGAATGGTTGTTCCTCAAGGGACTCTGTCCGTCTCCAAAGGTCCCAGTTTGGCTCAAGGGAACCAAGCTGACAAGCTCTCACTCAGTGTCAGGACCGAGTTCTGGGTTCAGCCCCTCTGTTGCTTGCACCTTTTGCCTCCCTGATCCAGCTGGTTCCTCCCCAATTGTGTCAACATTTCTGGCGGCTGCTCAGGACCATGGCACCTGACACCCATGGTAGCCATTTGTCCTACTTTAAAGACGATGGTTCTCTGTTTGAAGGATTGCTCAGTCCATGCCTAGAAGGGAGAGCAGCAGGGGCCCTAGAGTCAGCAGTCAGAACCTGGGCAGCAGCTGGCATATAGCAGGTTGCCAAGTTACAGCTATAGATGCCGGGAGGCAGTGATTTCCGTTCCAAGCTTGTCTTCATCATAATCAGCACTGTTTCTGTTCTGCTGCACTTTGGTTGCTACCATATACCATGTTATCCATCCCACTGTCCTCTATTTAATGTAGTTTATATAATTACTTGTATAATTTATGCAAGTTACACGTTTAATGTAATTAATGATGTAATTATTTCCACACCATTCATTGCAATGCAATGGAAATGCAATTTAAATTGTGGAAGGGTGGGATGACACACATCATCAATTATGCATAGTTTGCAGGCTGAGAACAACAGTAGCAGCAAATACCAAATGGGGTATTGTCTCTCTGGACATGAGACAATTAAGTGAACACTGGCAATTTGTATTTCCATCGGAATTCTCTGACATCGCTAGTCACAGCCTTCTCCGCAATAGTGAGATGCATTAGATTTCTAGTTAAATTATAGTAATTATTTCTGAATTTGTAATATGCACACACATACACCAGCACATGCAAATTTTATGTAAATCTCCCCCCCCCCTTTAGTGATGTATTTTCATTTTGTCAGAGTACTGGAGGTGGGCAGTGCATAAGTTCCTTACTGGCACCAGGCATACCTGTTTTGTCCTGTTTGTAACATTTTAGAATGTGAGTGTTCTTTTGCTGGAATTATTTCCAAGTACAGTATGGAAATCCCAAAGGCAGAAGCTGAAATATTTGACAACAATTTTACCCTGATTCTCTGCTCTGTCATTTATTTACCTGTGTCAAAAATTCCCAAACTGTGTGTCTCATCACAACTGACACGCCACAAGAGAACTGCTGGTGTGCCGCAATAAATATATGAAAGGAAGGAAGGAAGCCTCCCATGAGATCAAAGTAACCACTGATAGGAGGAGCCTGCCCCCTGCAGTCTTTGTGCAGTTCACACTCTTATGGTTTTGTCTCCTTCGAATAAATCTCCACTGGGTGGAGAGAAGTCGCCTTTTTGTGAGTCAGACTTCAGCAGCACTCAGCATTATCTGCACCGTTCTCCAGAGTTTCTTATGGGGGTATTTCACAACCTTACCTGGAGACGATGGGGATTGCCCCTGGGATCTTTTGCATTCTAAACCTTTGCTGTACCACTGCACTATCTCAGCCCTAGCAAATCACCTTCTCCCAGAGGAGTTTGCCTGTCGATTCTCTGCATTAGTCATTGCTCTGGTGTTGCCTGCTTTGCAATCAGGAAGAACACTGATTCATGCAGAAAAATGGAGGTGGGGACCTCCTCTGTGGGCAGGTAATTTTTACTCTTAAACATTCTGTGAGTATTAAAAGCTATTCAGAAGTAATCCACTAGCATGCCTCCACATTTATTGGAGGGGGGGAAAGTTTGCTTTAGCTTTCTGAAGTTTGGAAAACATGAGTGCTCAAGTAGAGGTGCTTACACACACATCCTGCTGCTAACCATAAGCCAGACTTGCAATTAGTAAGCAGATATATTAATCAGATAATTATATGTGCCAGTCGAGCTAAGCATTTTTCTTAAAGGGAATTCTGGGAGGTATAGAAGGGTGTGAAGGCAATACAAGATTTTTGGTTCGGTGCTCCCACTTAGGCCTCTGACTGACTGAGGGAAGGGGGTTAAACCGCACCCTTCCCCTGCTTCCCCTGCCTGGGCTCAAATTGCAAAGCAACCAGTTGAGCTCCGGAAAAATATTACTTGGCTTGCCCATTTTTAAGCCTTATAGGTTGCCAGTCTTAGGCCCTGGGCCAAATGCAGCCCTCTATTCTCTCTCCAGCTCTCATGACTCTCCCCAGGCCACAACCCGTCTCCACAGGCCATGCCTCTCATTTGTCGTGCTCCATGCTCTCCTCAAGTGCTTTTGCCTGGCTGGAACATATCCTTGACCTATGTGAGAATGCCTGTTGCTTGGCTGATGGAGAGAAGAGTATATGTAAGTAGAAACCATTTGAGTTTTCTACAGCTGGAATGTAATCTGTTTTATAAAGATCAGAGTCATATCGATTGCTCTGCCCACCTTTTGCCTCTGGCCACACCCACCACTGGAATGCAACACCTCCACCCCAGAATGTTGCCATTGGGCTGGAAAAGCTGCTTCACCCCTTTCTTAAATATTTAAATATCTCCTCCTCTTGACCAGTATCCAATTGCATGGTGATTGCTCTGTTATTTATTTATACATTTAAGGTATTTGTATATCACCCCAATCCTACAAATATACGGTAACTCACTTTTCCCCATCTCCACACACAGCCTCCCTTGTTCTCCATTGCTGCCACCTTGCTTGAGCTGACTCTTTTTCCTGACTGGCCGCTGCTGCTGCCTACTGCTATGACCAAGCAGGAGAAGTGGCATAGTGAGGAGAAAGTCAGCCAGAAGTGATGGTGGGATCTGCTGGTGCTGCTAGTGCCATCATGGCTAATCAGGATGAAGAGTTGGCCTGGGTACTTTCCCTTCCTCCTCCCTGTTGAGCAGTGGCAGCTCTAAAGCTTCTCCTTCTTCAGCAGCACTTCATCGTAATCCCCACCACTTCCTCCTCTTACTGTCATCTGTAGTTTGCAGGCAAGTGCCATCTGCTGGCAGCCATGCAAACTACTGCATGATGTTCGATGAGTACAAATATATAGATAGATAATTGGTCTTTTAAAAGGGACGCGGGTGGTGCTGTGGGTTAAAGCCTCAGCGCCTAGGGCTTGCCGATCGAAAGGTCGGCAGTTCAAATCCCCGCGGCGGGGTGCGCTCCCGCTGCTCGGTCCCAGCGCCTGCCAACCTAGCAGTTCGAAAGCACCCTCGGGTGCAAGTAGATAAATAGGGACCGCTTTCTAGCGGGAAGGTAAACGGCGTTTCCGTGTGCAGCTCTGGCTCGCCAGAGCAGCGATGTCACGCTGGCCACGTGACCCGGAAGTGTCTTCGGACAGCGCTGGCCCCTGGCCTCTTGAGTGAGATGGGCGCACAACCCCAGAGTCTGGCAAGACTGGCCCGTACGGGCAGGGGTACCTTTACCTTTACCTTAATTGGTCTTTTAAAACTATTTTTACACACACAGTTGCCTTAACTGTTTTGATATCCGTATATAACAGTTTTTATATGTGTAACTGTTTTGTATGTTTTTGTTATATTGTAAATCACTTT
Organism: Podarcis melisellensis; assembly: GCF_964234715.1. Lineage (NCBI taxonomy): Eukaryota > Metazoa > Chordata > Lepidosauria > Squamata > Lacertidae > Podarcis > Podarcis melisellensis. The sequence continues at coordinate 31,527,343 of NC_138545.1, read as the reverse complement.
GGGATGCCTCATAGGTGATTCATAAACAAAATAATTAGATAATATTATATAACCCTTAGGAAAGAATGTATTGTTTCCAAAATGCACTGGGAAATAATGACAAATTTGGGACACTTTGACAGCTTTCCCCTTGATTTGTTCCTTTAATAGTTAAAGCCAGCACCTTGGAACAAACCATTTCACAATGAGCCTAGAGAACACACCTGGTCAGCTGACAATATCGATGACATCCTCCCCTATGAGGGGAAGGACTGTTGTCACTTTGATGGAGCAGTCGGCTTCTGCTAGGCTGCTTCTCCTCAAGCCATTGTCTCCCCCTTTCATCAGCATTGGGACCACACTTTCAAGCCAGGGTTGTTTCCCCCCACCCCACAAAAGATACCTCCCATTTCATGGCCTCCCTCCCCAATTTCTACAGAGGAGGAAAAAACCTCGTGTATGTTTGTAAATAGTATTCGCTCCTCCATGCCTCTTTGCTGAACTAATAAAGTAAAGAATTACTCACATGACAATTTAGAACTTCAAAGCACTTAAGACACATTAACTAATTATCATCACAGCAGCTGTCAAAGCAGGATGTTCCATCTTGGTTTCTCTCACTAAGACAGAAGAAGAGAAGAAACTGTGAATTCCTGCTCTCTTCTGTTCCACCTTCCCTAAATACTTGGGAGGCCCTTTCTTGGACTTTTCCTTTTTAAGATGAGAGGTGCATCCTGGGCCATAAGGACCATTCAAAGGGAAGGGAGAGGAATGTGCTTTTGAAGGGGCTCACGGTCACTGCCCCATTTCTATAGAGACGAATGACACTCAAAGACAGGTGAGAGATTTGATTCTGCTCAGAGGGCAGCACAACTCAATTGAGGCCAGACTTCATTTGACTTTGTGAGCTATGGATCGATGGAGGGACGCTAAGCTCCACAGTGTGGCTTGGCAGCAGTTTGGGAAGAAATTCTCACTTTGCCTTGGCAGGTGTAGATAGTCAAGTGCCATATATATCCCACTTTTCTCAGCCCTGATGTCTGCCCCTTCAAAGTAGCTCACAATTCTAGAATAAAAGCACCCACTCTCTCTTGAAAAACAACAACTAGCAAGACTATCTGAAACACAACTGGCAATTTAAACTGCTCCACAGCTCACTGATGTTCAAACAACAAGGTGGGCAGGCAGGCATCCCTAGGGAGGGAATTTTGCAGACACGCTGCAGCAGCAGAGAAAGCCCTAATACAGAGTTGTTGAGGGTTGTATTCCCTTTAGGTGTAGTGGACAAGGCCAGACAAATTGTGGGTGGGCTTTACAACACTGTGAGACTACATAGCTTTCCCCCATCTGCACACACACCACACATTTAAAGCACATGGCTTTCCCCAAAGAATCCTGGAAACTGGTTTGTTAAGGGTGCTTGGAATTGTAACCAAACTACGGTATCCTTGGTTCTTTGGGGAAACACATGCGCTTTAAATGTGTGGTGTGTATACAGCCTCTCTCTTCCTCTTCAGGTCTCTCTCCTCCAAATCCAGTAGAATTAAAATGGATCTTCTTGAATTTGAATGGTTTAAATAGAGTCTCCTAAAACCATAATCAAATTGAGTTTTACATTGGTAGACTGCTCAGTTAAAATTAAAGATGCAATGCTTTTCAGCACCAGAAAAACACCAATCCAAGTTGCAGATCCTCATGGATCTTCATTATTTTTACATAGGACAATAACAACACTGCTAAACTACTCACAAAAACACATCTGTAGCCCCTGTAACCAGAAGTGGTCTATTATATGAAAGAATATAATGTAAAAAAATACGAGGATCTATGTTTTGTTTTATTAACAGTGCCAGCCAGTTGTACATGAGCCTTTGTGTCTCTGACCTTTAGCTAGTTGTATTTTCTTTGTACACAAATAAGAAAAACAATTCTGAACTTGTGGGATGGGCTTTAATGGGTAAGAGAGGATATATTATTTGAAATTTATCCCTCTAGTCTTCCACATGTGTGGGTTGAACAAAGTTTCAAAGTCCCATCCTTCGCAGCAAAATTAATGCATAGCAATTAGGCTGCAAAGCCTCCTTTTGAGCAAGTCTAGCTACAAAGTACACTGGCTTCTGCCTTCTTATCCCACTTAAAGAATCAGGCAACAACTTGCAAAGCAAGTTTAAAAATAAAATTTACTTACCGTACTTTATAATCATGCATTGGTTCACAGCAAAGGCAGCGGTAAAACTTATGCAGGCAAAATACTTATATTTACAGTATAACCAACTTCAGGCACCTGCCTGAGATGAAACAAGCAGAGGCCTATCTGCATCCAACACTGGTCAACGGAAGAGATAGAAGAACAGGAAGTACTCTATGTTCCTTCCTCTCCAAGAGAGGAGGGAGAAATAACATCACACAGAGCCCTCTCTACCAATTGTATATCTGTGAGCTGAGTATCTGACTATCAGCAATACAGCTCTGTGGTGTTAGCCCCTTTTCATGCTAACTAGCAAGAATATGCATTTGTAGGGTCTGGCTGTTAATCTCCCACAGAACTTTCATAGACATCTAGATGTTGTTGTTCTAGGTTAAATCATATCCTATGCTTTAGACATCTGACTTTGTAATCTTATGCTGTCTTTTCATTGTATATCTTGGGATTTCTGTTTCCACAATTTTGATGGGTCAGTCAATGGAGACAGATGTGATCTCTGATCTGTTGTCAATTGGCAGGGGAGGGTGGAAACCATGAAAAAAACTAAGCAATTTCAGGAGGATCCATTTTAGTTCCTCCACTGTGTGTGTGCGCACGTGTGTGCGTGCATGCATGCATGCATGCACACATACACTTTCTCTCACTCCGGCAACTCATTCTCACATTCCCATTCTCCTCCGCCTGGCACTCTGTTCTTCCCCTCTCTTTACCTCACCTCCTGCAGCACCCAATTTTATCTGCTTTCCTCCCAGCTGGCTCTTCTTTCTCTCCTCCCTCTCTCTTGATAGCTCTGGTTTCTGTTCAGCTGTGATCACACAGAGCTGAAGTAGGAGGAAGCATCGTGTTTTTGCACTTCCTCTTTCACCTCCATGTTCTTTTCAAGGCTCTGATCTTCAGCTTGGGTGCCAATCTGAGTCTTGAAAACCACATAGAACTGTAAGAAGAAGTGGTGGAAGAGCATTCCCCTTCAAGGAAGGGGAGATGTAGCTACCCTCATGACCTAAGGGGGCAGGATTTCAGAGGCTTCGTGGATGCCAGGATAAGTCCTCAAGGATTCTGATGCACCCAAAGGCACACTGTTGGCAATATCAGGCACAGCATGATCCTGGGTTCTGTTTCTTGGTACAACAAGAAACTCCCCCAACTGGGTGCCCTCCAGATGTCTTGACTACATCTGGAGGGCACCAGGTTGAGGAAGGCTGCACTAAAGTGAGATGGAACTCTGTGAAAGTTATTTTTTTAAAAAAACACATGGATGATGATGATTGAGTTTGACTAGGCATAGGCAAGCTCGGCCCCCCCAGATGTTTTGGGACTACAATTCCCATCATCCCTGACCACTGGTCCTGTTAGCTAGGGATGATGGGACTTGTAGTCCCAAAACATCTGGAGGGCCGAGTTTGCCTATGCCTGAGTTTGACTAATCCTGACATTAAGACACATTTCTTAAAGTCAGTCTTAATTTTCCTAACATGCAACCTATTCTCCTTTGCTTATCAGACTCCATTAGAACCTTATGTTAGTGTATTTGGAATCTTCTCCCAGCCATATGAACTTTCCTTTTACAAATCTCTTCTCAGCTCTTTGGAATTTCACATCTGCTCCATTTCATCACGGACCCACCAGATATTAGTCTGCTATTGATTTTCTCTTGGCCACAGTGCCATTAAGCAACATTACCCGAAGGCCATTGATTGCGAGGGGACCCACCAGATAGCCATTTCTTCCATAATGAAGGCACGGAGCAGATAGTGTTTGAATAAAACTTAATTAATCTGCTAGAAGAAGAGCTGAAATGAAAGGACTGACTCTTAACAGGGCCATGATTGCTATCAAGGGGGAACAAGCAATTTAGAACATAGCTCTTGGCTAGGTCGTTGGACAACACGGACATTTGTCCAGGATGCCAGGCCTGTACAGGGGAGCCAGTGTGCAGGCTGCCCCCACAGCTGCCCTCCTTCAGCACAGATGACCCTCAGCTCATAGCCACCTGTTTCTGCTACTTCAGCGCAGGAGATAAGTATCCTAGCAACCACAGCATGTTTTTACCTGCCAGACCCATAAGAAAGAGATTAAGGTTGCTGAAATCCCCACCCCTTGTCCCCATTATGTGAACACAATTGAGCCAGCATAGATACTTTAATATTTGCCTTCATTCAAATCATATTTGTAACAAGAACATTAGGATGCAGTGTTTTGTCACAGAGTAGTAGATTTAAGGCTTCCTTCTTCTGCATGGGTAGGCTTCCAGCTAGGTCTTTTCTACAGGGTTTATTCACAGAATCTTAGAACTGAAATGCAAGAGGCACAAGAGCAACAAAATTTTAACATAATATTAACACAGTGTAGTGGTGGGGGAAATCAAAACAACATTAATACAATATTTGAAATAATAAACAAGAACATATTCAACCAGCTAAGGCAATATGGTGAATTCAGAAAGCCTACACACATAAAGATGCCTTAACCTGAAGCTGAAGAGGATATAATGTTGGCACCAGACTTTTTTTTCCCAAGAGGGTGTTTCAAACCTAGGGCACCACCACTGAAAAGACCCTGTCCTTTGTGGATGCATAATGCACCTCTCTTGCAGCCTCACCCGAGTATCTTAATGCACTGAGAGAGTGGAAAAGGGATGGGAACAGTCTACCTAAAGCATGGGGTGGTGGTGGGCAGGAACAAGACTGACAGCTAGCCTTATGTTTACATCTGTTGTGTAAATTATTGGGAGCCAGGAGCTCCTAATGCTGGCGAAGAAGCAACCTGCTATGACTTATCTTCAAATATAATATCTGTTTTGGCTCTGTGGTTTACCCAGGCTAACCCACAGTACTTTTTCTGCACACGGTGGGATTAATTCTCCCTCCTTGCTGGCTCTGTGCAGCACAAGCCCATGCAGAATGCACAGCAGCTCTCCGGTACAGCAGTGCACCCAGAGGTCTTGGCGGGACAGGAGTGATCAATAGCATTTCCTTTGAAATCAGATTGGGAAAATATCATGTGCAGCAGTGAAGCGATTAGCTCGATTGTTCCAAGCTGTGTGCAGCAAAGCAGCCTGCAAGATTAGTTAAGCCATCATGAAAGACATTAAGGGAAAAATTGGAATAGAGAATCTGGTACGGAAGGGAGCCTCAGAGGGCAGCAACTGCAAACGTCTCTTATTTATTCACTCCAAGATAGCAATAGGCCTGCCAACTTTTAAAAATGAGAGTGCCTCTGAACCTGTGCAGTGTGCCTCCCCACACCATCCTAAGAGAACTGGGAAATGAATAGGAACATAGGAAGCTGCATAATACCAGTTCAGAGTGTTGGGCTCATCTAGCTCAATCTTGTCTGCATATTAATGGGTGGGACGCTCCAGGATTTCAGGCAGAGGACCTGCTTTCTGCGCCTTGCCTTGGAGATGCCGGGAATTGGACACTACCACTGAGCTACATCTACCACTGAGGAACAGCAAGGGGAGAGGTTATAGAGACCCTCCAAATCACCCTTTCCATTAGCAACCCTTAGAGGAAATGATTATAAAAGGCTGCGTTTTAGCAGGGGTGAGGAACCTCAGTTTGGGTGTGTGTGCAAATGTGGCTCTTCAGGCCTCCCTGTCTGGCCCTTTGGATTTTTTTTCCACGGCATACCCCTCACTGACCCTGCTTTGCACCCTCTTTGAACTTTTTTACCTTGTTGGGATGTGCCCTTGAACTCTAACAATGCTTCTTGTTTGTCTGGACGGAGGCTAGAGAGGTGAGCAAATCCAGCTTACTGTACACAAGTAAACTTTATATTCATTGTCCTGTCCACTTCCACCTGTAGCTCCACTCGCCATTTGCATGTGGCCTGCAGGGCTTCCCAGGAAGCCATACAGAGTCAGAACCACCATGTTCTGAGTCCTTTGACTACCAGATGCTGCTAACAAGGGATAGATCTCACCATCCATCAAGCCTTGCTTGTTTACTTTGCTCAGCCTCAGGTACCTGGCTTGCCAGTGTCAGAGATGGACTGCTGAGCTTAGATAGCTCTTTGGTCTGGAGGAACATGGCAAATCCTGTTTTCTTAAGTCCTGAATTATTTATTCACCTCCTGCATTGCACAGTCCCTGCCTCTGCTTGGAGCAAACCCCAAGCCCTGCAGCATTTAGCAGACATCCGCCTGCCTTCCTGAGTCACTACAGCTGACACAAGCTATCAGCCTGAACAAGACTTTCCTCTCACTGCCTGCTGGGAATGAAGGGAACAAAAAAAAAGCAAAGCAAAGAAAATGATTTTCTAAAAATAATGTCTTTTGGAGTACTTCAGGATTAATGGACTTTTTGTGTCCACAATTCTACAAGGTTGGGAATGTTAGTTTTGGCACTTCTTTAATTTTGCAACAAATTGAAGGAAAGGCTTGAAGGCATAAGGGGCCTGGCCTGATATGGTACAATGTTTGTCTTGTGCTTTTAGAGGATGGCAGTTCTGTACGCTACTTAGCATCAAAACTCCCTTGTAGGGGAGAGGCAGCAGTAGCGGCTCAAAGGGTGTAAGATAGGGGGCTAACAGTAGGTGGAGCCAGAGCCAATGAGTTCTACACTAAAACTAAGGAGAGGGTAAGGGAAAGGTAAAGGACCCCTGGACAGTTAAGTCCAGTCAAAGGCGACTATGGGGTGTGGCGCTCATCTCACTTCAGGCCGAGGGAGCAGCTGTTTGTCTGGGTCATGTGGCCAGCATGACTAAACATTCTGGCACAACAGAATACCATGACAGAAGCCACAGCACATGGAAACGCCATTTATCTTCCCGCTGCAGCAGTACCTATTATCTACTTGCACTGGTGTGCTTTTGAACTGCTAGGTTGGCAGAAGCTGGGAGAGAGCAACAGGAGCTCACCCCGTCACACAGATTCGAACCACTGACCTTCCAATCAGCAAACCCAAGGGGCTCAGTGCTTTAGATTGAGGAAGCAGACAGGGAGGGCCTGGATTTTGATTGAAGGGATCCCTGCTCAGTTATGAGGTTGAAGAGCATGTCAAGAAAGAAGGTTCAGCTATGCTCAGGTCTAGCTCAATATTATCCTAGGAAGACATGCCTGACAGCTGTCAATAGGTTGCATCCAGACTGTCAATATTTTGCAAGAGAAATTGATGGGCATTCTGTAAATTTGGCTTTGTGCAGTTAAAGTGGATTAAAGTACTCTGTTGCCCTTGAACAACAAATCCACATTATACATACACAAAACTGACTTTTCATGGTTAAGAAAGTGATAGGGGATAGGGGATAGGGTATTGAAAAAGGTGAGATCAATGAATGATTAATAGGAATATGTATAGCCACCACACAAGCCAATCAGGACGAATGCTCATTGTTGTATAACCACCCACAAATAAATCAGAACAAATGCTCAATAAAGACTGGACATAGTCTAACTTCCATGTAAGCTTTGTACAAGCAAATCAGGATGAATGCTCAATAAAGAGGTTGTCTGGAGGAGGCTATAAGGGCTGTGATCTGATAGCTAGAAAGTATCTGGTTTGAATTTCACATAGGGTTGAATCCCTTAAAACAGCAACAACCTTCAGTTGTTTTGAATTGGAGTTAAATATGCAAGGGGAAGGGTAACCTTGGGGGGCGGGGAAAGTGCAATAGCTCCCACACCACCCCAGACACCATCTCCTTCCCACTCTGTGAGTTTAGAAGGTGCATTCTGTACTTATGCACATTTCAGAATCCTGATTTTCTAGGGTTCCAAAATGGTTAGGGAGCCTCCAGGAATACAATTCACAAGTTCACCCTACAATTAATGGAGGGCTACAGGAATGGCAAAGAGGGAGCAAAGCTAGCCATGCTCATCCCCACAGGCCACCATTACAGGTATACCTACTTCTGATTCTGAATACTTGAAGTGGGATTGTGTCAGTCATGCTGTGATCCCACTGAAATCAGCTAGCGTGGATCCTACCAACAGGAAGTGACCTTGTTCAAGTTGCTGTTCTCTCAGCCTCCATCTGCAATATAGGAGCAATTACTAATAGGACCTGGAACAAATGGTTGTAGTACGGAGTTCTTTTGGGTGTTCAAGCCAGCCAGCTAGTCACACCTTCTTTCAGGGTATTCCATTCCATTTCCCCAGTGGTTTTCTTTTTTATGATATGCCAACAGTCCTTCCATGGATACTGAGAATACTCAGTTTGTATTGTGCTGTTTGGAGAAGGGGTGGTATTTTTGTCTCTTCAGTATTTTTCTGCTTCTGCAAACTTGGGGTTCTTCCAAACATGCTGATGCTTTCTTCGTGTTTCTCAAAAGTCCAATTTTGGGTATAATGTTTATTGGGACTTGTCTCAGTGGTTGGAAAGAGATGCTGGGCAACTTTGTTCCCTAACCCCATTGTTCAACTATACATTGGTCAAAAGCCATTGCAATTTCATGTCAAGGCTGCTCTCTTCCTATTACTTCTTTTAGTTTGCTCCCATAATTCAGAACCTTCCACCCTCACACCTGCCTGGTTGAATACTGAAACTCTTCACTTCTGAATGCTGATCCAAACATTCTGGTATTCATGCCTCAATTCCACAGTGCTTTCAATGAATCACACTTACATGAACATGAATTATGTATTCCTAAGAAATCTGCAGGGAACTCGTGATATTCCAACTCTCTTGTGCCTAACCATCTACATTCTTGTGAAAGCTATATATGCCTGTCCAGGAGCCAAACCAACCGATCCCATGATGTTTGAATGCTTTATTGTGTAAATCTATATTTGTTTGTTTATTTATTTATTTAATAGGCTTTTATCCCACTCTCAGACTTGGAAGATTTATTAAATAAAACGGATAAACCAAGAACCACACACCTTAAAAAAAACAAAAAAAACTAGTCCCACTGGAGCAGAAGCCCACATCTGATATTCCTTTGCACAGGGCAGTTGCTGGGAGATGGTCCTATGGGGAAAGGGGACAGTCAGCTGAAGCAAGAGCAGGCTGTGATGACCCCTCTGCTGGCTCTTTTGTCTTCTTCACTCGCCTCCCTCACTCTCCTGCTCTTTCCCACAGGGACAGGACGGTTCCACTGAAGCAGGAGCTACTTTTTGCCTGCCTTCCTCTCCTGTTTCTTCTCACAGGGTGATCTTGTCATCACCAAAACACACACGTCTGAGGACAGCTGACTGCTTACGCAGCCTCAGAACAACAAAACCCACAATGTGCTGCAACTGCAAACAAAACGCACATGTGTGAAAGGGGGTCATTTGACAGTGAGAAATTGATAATTAATAAGCTGACATGCAAGCCAAACCTTGTGCAACTTCAGAATGGTAACTGGATTTTTCTGTTGAAGCCCGCCACTCAGAATAAGCAAAGGGACCTGCAGAATAGCATTCTTCATTAGGTTTCCCATGTGCCTAGTTAGCATTCATACTGTGCCGAATATGTGCTAAGTATTGTGCAGGATGCAGGGGTGCTGAAGTTGCTGCTTTAAACCATTGCAAATACTTGTAAATATACAATATGGTGGATTTTTAAATAAATCATTGTTTTGCAACGAGGTAGTCCAAAAATGGTAACAACAAAGCTAATTCCTGCAATTACGCAAATTTGCACAACAGCTCACATGGTTTCGAAATTTGATCTGCGTTTGATCTTTGGCCACATATACACCATACTTTGAAAGCACATTCAAGCTCCCCTCCTGCCATGAATCCAGGGAATTGTAGCTTCCTAAGGATTCTGGGAATTGTAAGTCTGTAAAGTGCAGTTCCCAGAATTCTTAGCTGTGTGTGCTTTGAATGTGCCTGGCGTGTGCAGAGCCTCTGATTTAAAAAAATGATAAATTCCCAGAAAGCTGAACTGTGCAACTTTTACCTGGGTCCTGCAAAATCTCACCCAATTTGCCAATGTCCACACCATACATTTAAAGATCCTTCAGCTGCATTCACATGGTAATTTATTCTGTTTTACAAACTGAAAATTTCTGTATTATATTCTAGCTTTCACACAATGTAAAAGCTGAAAATATAGTGGAATATAGTTGAAGCTTAGCACTCATTCCGTGTTAATAGTTTCCAGAAATAATCTGCTTGCAACCCTATCCACCTAGAAAATTTCAGAAGTAAATAGATGAAATATGATGTGGTATACCAGCATATGATCCTGTTTTCATGGGGAAACAGAAGTGGAAAGGGTGAGGGAGTAAGGATGTTGTCCAACGATGTCCTTTGGTGTGAATTAAATTTTGTGTGACATGCCGATACGTTGGTCAGAAAGCCACAGCTCCATAATGCAACAGGTACGGGCAGTGTGAAAGGAACAGGACAGAACCACTGGCATTAAAATCAGGAAGACTAACATAATATTCACCATGTCTAAATGCACCCCTGGTGGCATAAATATTAAAACAGAGCAGAGGCAGTGTGGGAGCAGAGGTGGCCACTGTAAAAATATTACCAGGAACATTAGCTCTGGACGTTGCAGCAGTTCAAAAGGCAAATCCATTTCAGTATGAAAGATTAGGGAAGGAACTCAAAATAAAGAGACAAGTATTAGTTGTGATTATGTAAGTCTGTGGTATGGCCTCATTTAGAGTCTGGCCACTCCGTCCTCAAAAGTGAAAGTCTCTCTTAAAGTGCTAAAACTCAAAGCCTTCCAGTGATATGGATTGGCAGCAGGTACAGGACAAACAAAAGGCAATATTTCCCCCCCACCCACGCAACACACAACAAAGTTGCAGCATTCATTGCCATAAGCACAGATGGCTTTTAAAAGGATTGGACAGATTCATGTAGGATATGTCTAGTAATAGCTATTAGCCATAATAGCTAAGAATAGACTGTCCAGGCTCAGAGGCTGAATACTTCTGATGAACAGATGCTCAGGATAAATGGGGGTGGGAAAGAGAGTGGTTTTCTCCATCAGGCTTTTCTTGTGAACTTCTCATTGGCTCGTGACTGGCCACTGCTGGGGACTGCGTGCTGGGTTAGATGGAACTTTCGATTTCACCAGCACAGTAGTTCTTACATTCTTATCTCCTTTAATCCCTCCCAGCTCTACAAGGGAACTAAAGGATGTTTGTGGTCAGAAGGCCCAAGTGTTGCAGAGGGACATGTAGGAACCTGGCATGGTCTGTGCTGCAAATCTGAAATTCTGGCACTTGGCTGAATTGGTTTGCTGTGAATTGTAGGCACCTCAGGGCTTGAACAAGATACCTCCTGATTGCACAGCAAGGAGAGAATGTGCTGCACAGTTTTTAAACAGCCCAATCACCTTTCCTACTGCACAGCACTATTTAATTTCTAAAGGCGGTGATGGGGTTCAGTCCTGATTCTCTCTCACACACACACACACCCTCCTGGGGCTAGAACAGGTGTCACACTCCATTAGCCCCAGCCAGCATAGCCAGTGGTCAAGGATGATGGGAGTTGTAGTCCAACGACATCTAGAGGGCCACAGGTTAGCCAGCCCTGGGTTAGATGCATCTCTCCTAAGTACAGTAGGCAAATTGGTCATATGGTTGACCACAATGAAAGAAAGACAGAACATACTTAGAGACACTCTGGTCTGTAGAAAGTTTTCATGTTTCTAGGATAGAGTTGCAACATAGATGGGTTTTAGGGGAAAGAGAAGCCCAGGTTCATGTTAAGATCCACCTTACAGCTTTCATCCCCTTACCCCTGTTTCCTTCCCCTGCACAATTCAAGGTAGAATAAAACAGGCAAAACAGTGCAGATACAAGGAACAAGACCTTGTTGATACCAGGAGACTGCTGTTCAAAGATCCTGCCAGCCTGCCATCATTTGTTAATATCAAAAATGGGGGTTTGATTTCTTGGCCTCTTCCTATTAGCCCACAAGTCCCCGTTGGTTAACCCATGATAAAAGTAAAGCAAATATAATACATTTAATTTCAAAATCAAAGAGATGCATTTGTGGAAAATCAAGCCCCTGTTTCTATTCCCAGGCACAGCAAGTCTTAAGGTCAAGTTACATGTTCAGAAAGAGCACATGGTACATACAACCTTTCTACTGGGGTGATACCATTTCAGAGGATGAATGGGTTCTGCACATTTGGTTCCTCCACACAGTAAAAATTCCCTGCCCACAGAATGCTAACATTTCAGGAATAAGGGTTGTAGGTTAGCCTTCCCACATGCTAATTTTTCATATGTGTGAAGGACTGGCTTTGCTGTTGTTTTAAACATGAGAGAACATTCCAAATACACATTCCTGGGTTCTGAAGTATCACAATCCCAGGAATGCAACACCATTGGGCAGGTCAGTCTTAGATTTACAATACAGCTATAAGAGTTGATGGACGGAGTGTGGGGAGAAAAACAGAGGTGAGGGGTCATGACCTGAGTCTAGGAATACAATTCTGTGGTCTTAACCCCTTCATGCATTAACTAGCCCTAAGCTTGCTAGTTATATTTGACTACAGTTTCCCACACAAAGTACTCACGGAGACAGGAAGCCAGTTCATTCAGCTGCCATGTTTGATTCAAGGCCCCCTGGTAGAAACTGCCCCACTACCCTTCAGTTTAAACCGCATTCTGGGCAACTTGCCAGGCTCATTAATATTGTTTAGTGTTTGATTAGCAGTTGCGTTCTCAGCGATGACTTTAATCCCTGTAATTAAAGAGCCTCCTGCTGTGGCTATGGGATAGAAGCAACAGAAATGAGGAACATATAATAAATTGTTTTTACAAGTTCCTCGGCATTCTTCCACACACAAAGTGCCGTTCTGTTCTTTACTTTCATTAACAACTTTGCAAAGTGGGATATGGCTGTTGTGAGAGACTGATTGGTCCAAGCGTACTCAGGCAGGTCGCTGTCTTTCCCTTCAGTAGGGCTTCTGCCTCATTTATAGCTGAGTAAAAGGCAGAAATTCAGTAGGGGTGGCTGCCTCTCCAAGCGTGGAAAAACCTGTTCCTGTTGAACTTTGTTTACTGCCACGTTAGCTATTGAAAGTACAGAGGTAGTAGGATTGCTTGCTCTTTTGAGGCTCAATGAGGGTCTTTGCTCCTGATATAAATAGCAGGTGGGATGATGGACAGTACCCAGCACTGGACTGGGATCATGACAACGGTGGCAATTCTCCCCCCCCTTTCTGTCCTCTGTTATGGTCAAGATCCAGAATGCACAGCCACCCACACCCACATGCACACCCATACCCCCCCTTGCTATTTACTTGTTTAAAAACTATTCACACAGCTGCTGATTGTAAGAATAATTTCATAGGTAGTTTGGCCCTTAGGGAATTGAGGATTGCTCTCCCATACTGTTTCAGACATGTGGTTTAGGTACTTATGTCTGTGTGTTTACCTTGTGCACTTACGAACATTCATTTTATTTCTGACACCTTAGAATTCTTATAATATGTGCCACTCATGAAGACACTTCTTTGCTCCAGACCTTGCACTTTAGGGATAAATGGCACCCAGAGTGCACAATGAGAGAAAAAAATGCAGGTATCACATGCACTGCACGTACCTGAGGCTTTTGCCATAGAGTGTGGGCCTCGCAGGATTCCTAGACTGGCTAATTTCTCAGTGTTGTAGAACTGTGTTTTATTGTACTTTGCCCCAATGCTCAGACATCCTAGAAAGGCTATGTCCCCCCCCCCCATGTGTTACTAATGTGAGTTTTCATACAGCAAAGGTGTGGGGGAATTGCAGTTCCTCCAGGCCTCAGTCTTTTAGCCTCCTAAAACTCAGCTTTCACCTGCCAATTAGGGAAGCAGTTTGATAGAGGTGTATCGAAATGACAGCACAGCTACCTTCTGTCAAATGTCAGTTCTTGAATGGAGAATGCCAGATATCAAATACAAAACTTATAACATGTGACTGACAGCACAATCAGCAGTGGTGGTTTCTGGGGAGGATTAGAGCAGGTGAAAGATTTATTTTGGCATTAATATATTCACAGAACTATTGGTGGGAGAGAAGGAATGCTATGGATGAAGGGCTAAGAAGATGGTGTCCATTTCAGTTCTCATCGCTAAGCGTCTGTGTCTTAACCTCTGCATACCTCTATGGGATACAGGAGGTGTGGAACTAAATTCTGCTTCTGATATCTGCCTCTGAAGAGTCTGGGACTGAATTTCACCCTTCCATTTTGGCAGATGCAGTGATGGGAGGGATTCCAAATCAGCAAACAAATCAGTATGGAGGTGTAATGCTACTTAGGGAAGAAAAGTTAAGCAAGGTCTACAAAGACAATGTTGCCTGATGATCTTCCTGTCCAAATCCCAGCCCTAAAGTCCGTTGGTTATACAAATAAGAGACCCACTTCCATTCTTGAAGCAGCCCCTACCATGAGGCAGGGTACCATGATCCACCCAGCTAGGAGGTTTTAAACACTGTTATTGACAGTGAGACAGGAGACAGTTCTGGCCTGTAGAGCACTTCCTTCTGGAAACAGTTTTCCTGGGAGCTGCAAAAAAGGATAATAGAACTTGGAGGCTTGCAGGGGGGAAATTATCCGCTGTACGCACCCTATGGGTGGAGCCATTTGACAGGCACCAAAACATCTTTTGCTGGTCCTGATTAACACCCATCCAGCCCGTTTACAACCCAGTTGAGCCAAAACTCTCGATCTTTAAAACACCAGTGTTCCATTGAAGTGAATAGAACTACATTGGCTTAAAAATATTTCAGCAGAAATGGGTTGTGAACAGATCTATCCAGGCCTGAAAAGAGCTGAGTGTTTATGCTGAGCTCATTGGCATTCCTTTTGTTCGTCGATTACCCTTCTAATTTGTCTGCAAACAGCAGGCGATCAATTTTGAAATGCCAGGAACTGTCCTGTGGGTGAATGGTCTGAACCCATCTGATCTGGATGAAAACTGAAAGGTCCTTTGGTAGGGCATGTTAGAGGCTTGTAGGCGGGTGCTAGTCAGTCCACACTGCTGAAAACTTCCACATGTATATGTGAATCTCGTCCATTGCTATTGCATTTGTAATTGGAATATTAATCTCTCCTCACCATGTTTGGGGAGAAGAGAGGATGATCAAATGATTTTTAAAATTTTGGGTTTTGGTGAGGGGGGAAATGTATGAGGTAATAATTTGAGCTTCAGTGATGTTTAGCACCTGAACCTTTCTAGCTCAGGAACACATGTAGAGATAATATGTAGAGAGTGTGTCTAAGAATGTACAGAGTGTCCTGTGCCGCTACTGTGCAGCCTCTATAGATCTTAATTTCAGGAGTACAGCTCTGAACCTTAGGTAAGCTTGAACCTTAGCATGCTCATTTTAAACAGTTACTGCCTCATTCTGTTGTGTGTGTAGATCAGGCCTTAGGCCAGAGTCATGCCCTACAGTTCCCATCAACTCCTGCCAGCATAACCAATGATCAAGGATGATGTAAGTTGTAGACCACCAACATCTAGAGGTCTCCAAGTTGGCTAATCCTGTTTCAGGCTGTTGGCATTGAAGCTGTCAAGGAGCTTCTCCACCCTTTGTCTTCAGACAAAAGCCCTGTCCTCACATTATTCACAAGTAGAGCATTGCCATGTTTACCTTGGAGCTGGGCTGCAGTTTTAGTCCTGCCCCCAATGTGCCTTCTCTCTGCAGCAGCACGTGTTGTGTGCAGTTGTTCATGTAGGGGGGCTCCATACAACCTGGATTCCTCCAAAACTGGATGTCCCCATCATGCAGAGCTCCTAAATGTCAGCAGGAGATTGTGCCCTCAGGGTTCTCTACAGACAGCTGCACATAACACACGGTTGTAGCAGGAGAAGACATAGTGTCAGAGGTGGGTCTAAAAGTGTGGTCCTACTTCAAAGTATGCACACTAATCCCCACACATGAGTAAAGTGGGAATAGGGCTCTAGTCAGCTTCAGACCCACTTCTTTTCAAGCCAATCACTAGCACAAGGTATGGAGAGTTATGTCACTGGCAATGTTTTCTGCTGCTCCAGAGAAGCGGACACGGAGCAATGGATCCAAAGTACAAGAAAGAAGATTCCACCTAAACATTAGGAAGAACTTCCTGACAGTAAGAGCTGTTCGACAGTGGAATTTGCTGCCAAGGAGTGTGGTGGAGTCTCCTTCTTTGGAGGTCTTTAAGCAGAGCCTTGACAACCATATGTCAGGAGTGCTCTGATGGTGTTTCCTGCTTGGCAGGGGGTTGGACTCGATGGCCCTCGTGGTCTCTTCCAACTCTATGATTCTATGATGTCACAGGCACTGTTCAATAGGTGCCTGTGACATGTGTGCAAACCCCAGTATTCAACACAGCATCCCATGTTGCAATGTCCCCACTAGTTAGAGAAATACCAGTAATTGAATTCTCCTCAGAACAGTATGTTGCTTTTTGAGGGCTAAGGGATCCTTGCAGTATCCTTGAAGCAAAAGTATGCGAAGATGCATGCAACTCACATCACAAAGGAGCAACAGCTACATATTTCTTGACCTATACACTGATCATTTAGAAAGACTTCATTGAGAAAGGCTCTAATTCTGCATTCATTTTCGGGAGCCGGATAAAACAAACTTGGTAGAACGCAGGGGCTATCCTGCAAGTGAGAAATTGCTCTTTGCCATCTTGCATATTAAAGTTACCTATATTCACAAGAAGGCCACTGTCCTTCCTTTCCACTTTAGGATCTGATCTCATAGATGGAGATGTTCCTTTCAATTGGTTTCATGTTCACAAAAGTTTTCTAAGCTAGGTCATTAATTAATTAAGGTAAGCTTTCAAAAGCCTGAGTGGCTATGTAGCAAATCCAAGCTCCTTGAAATACTTTGGCTCCTCCTTTGCCAGCAACTTCAGGGCAGCTTTTCAAAACCTAAGCAATATTTTCCCAAGCAAGACCTTCCAGGATGCCAACTCCTATACCAGCAAGCTAAGCAAAATAGAAGATTGCTGGATTAAGAATTTACAAACACCCTAACATAAGAAAGATATAAATCTACAAGCACAACGCAGTATGATAAAGATATACATCTACAAGCACAAACCTTCAAGCATGGTAGTTATTATGAAGCATTGTAATGAGTTTGCTTTTAGCATATGGATGTGGATGTGCCTTGCATGAGTGAAGATGTTAACAGTCTCTATCCTGGGTTGTGTGGCTTTAGATTTCACCCTGGATCAAGTAGCAAGGTCAATAGGGAGAGAGGAAGGACTTCAGGGCCAGGAGTCAGAACAAGTAAGTGCAAATCTTCCCTTTTTTACCTTGAGAGATGGGTGTGCCAGAGACCGGAAGCAATTATGTGGTGACATAATTCACTGCCCTTGGTGCTAACAGGAACACGCTCCTCAATGCAGGATGCAGGATGCAAGCTGCTCATGGGAGCAGGAGACGAAAAATTCTGAGCACGGGGGCAAGGAAGGCACAGCTGGAATGTAGAGGATGAGAAGAGGGCCCCCTTCCTTCGTGCCAAAAGTACTCCTCTCCCACCCATCAAATTGATGCTTATCTGCCTGCCTGCCTTCTTGCCTGCCTGCCTGCCTGTCTATCTATCCATGTAGATTGAGAGCCAGATAGGTGCTTATTGTTTAAAATGGCAGGGTGCCACAGTTGTGGGGGTGAGCTGGGGAGATTGTGATTATGTATGTATATCATCCTTTGTCAGAAGACCTAGGGTGGATTATAACATACAACACCTACGTACTCCATAACACAATACATCTACAACATGATAAATCAAGACAAATATATAAATACCATTATAGTAAGGAATACACAATCAATTTCCAAGGCTGCAACTGGAGAAAGGGAAGAAAAAAGACTCATCTGGTCAGAGTTCAAGCTGTATATAGGGCTTTGGAGGTTATGGACAGTGACTTAGATGGAGCACTGGAGACACTTAATAAAATGCAGATGAGACCCCTCACAGAGCTACAATTCCCAGCACTCTTAACAAACTACAGTTCCCAGGATTATTTGGGTTGTTCAAGTGCTTTACAAGTATGGTGTGGCTGTGAACCTTTGTGGAGTGGGGATCCTTGTCAGGCCATTTGAAGGAAGTGAATACTGTACCTAACCATCTACAGAATGGGTATCTCCCATCAGTTCAGTCCAGGGTTTAAATTTAACCCAGGCACTGTACTGCTAGGTCCAAAGCAATTAAACATGCACAGAAATGCCAAGCATCCTGACTAGTCTAGTGGATCTGCTTGCACCCTACTTGGCACAGCAGTAGGGTGTTAGTGAACCCCTCCCTGCCCCTAGAGAAACCTGAATATTAGGGAGCCAACCACCCTCACCCACATTATCCATTCTGCAGATGTTGTTGCAATCAACAATGTGAAGCTTGCTTGTGCTTTCCTGGTCCATCCCGCCAACAGCCCTTTTCTTCCCTTTTTTTGCGAGATTTCACAGCAACTTCTAATCCTATTTTATCCCCAGTGAAAAAGAGGGCAAGAAAACGAAGGCAGTGAAGAGAAAAGAGAAGATTAAAGCTGTCAGTCTTACCCACAGGCCCATCTCTGAGACATAAGAAAATGAATTCAGCTCCTCCTCTTTTTCTTCTTCCCCACTCCTTCCCTCCCTCCCTTGTGGTGTCAGTTTGGGGAAAGCCAGAAGAGAAAACGTTGATCTTCATTCCTTCTCAATTCTTTGTGAATCAGGATGCCTTTCTCCAGAGGGCTTAATTTGATCAGGGATCTCACCAAGGCTGTAATCCTTCTCCCCACCCACTCACCCACCCCAGTGCCAGAACTCAAGCCTTCAAATGCAGAATCATAAAGCTAGACAAGATCAAAAAACCTATCTAGCCCACCTCCCAAATCTACACACTGTCTTTCTGTTTATATAACTGAGTTTACTAAGTGGAGACTGGGTGGAGAGAGGTTGGAAGAAAGAAAAAGGATAGGTGCTGCTATCAAACACAAATACAAATCAGTGTGATATATGGTGCCTTGTACAAACAAATTACAAACGGCAGGAAACGGGGAAACCCCAGTGTGCACTGTAGTAGTTGCTGGTACCTGTTGGGGTTAGTAGGGTGTAAGATAGGGAGGTCAACAGTAGGTGGAGCCAGAGTAATGACAGGTAGAAACCAACTGGTTCTAGTTTAGCCCCCATCCTTCTCCCTGCTGTGTTCTGAAACAGCAACACTGAGAATAAGGGGGCAAACGTTGGCAGGTAGTGCCACTCCTTGGGCTGGTGGTAGGTAGGAATATGGGAAATGTAGACTGGGGTTGGTGGGGCAGTTCATTATTGGGAACATAGAAAGCTTTCTAGCACCAAGTCAGAACTTTGGTCCATCTAATTCAGCACAGACAGTAGCCCTCATGGTTTCAGGCAGGAGCCTTTCCCACACCTAACCAAAGGTATCGGCAATTGCACTGGGGACCATTTCCATGCGAAGCAGATGCTCCACCCCTGAGTTATGTCCAACTGTATTTGTCCATCTCCATTAAGCAAGATCAGCCCCTTCACATCCAGGCTTAAGTGAAAAAGCATCCCTAGCAAGTCTTGGAGAACAGTTGTCCCCAGAGGGCTGGATCTGAGCCAGTTCTTACAATAGCTTACTTGTAGAAGTTATTTCCAATGCAAGGCCCCAACACTGGATCCTGGGAAATAATAATAAAGGGGAAAATGTCTCTGAACATCTGCAGAGTGCTCTTACCAAGTAAGCACACAATTTATTGATTTATTTGAGAATGCAACAGTCTTAGGGGTGAATAGGCCCTTCTCTGTTCCCCTCAAGGCCAGGCATTTAAATCTAGAGCAAGGGGTAACCAGTGCTTCTCCCTCTCCCCCCCCCCGAAAAATAGGTGCCGGTACTCACCATGAAGTTGTTACAGTAAGTGCCACACTTTTTAACAACAACAAAAAGAGGTGCTGGTACCCTTGCGTACCCCCTGAAAAAAACCCACCACTTTGAGTGCTCAATCTGGTCTTTGTAGCAGTTTTTCCTAAACCCCTACCCACCTAAGACCTCACTGATTTTGCTTGTGGCAGCAAAAATTAAAAAATTAAAATGCATTAAGCGCTAGAGAGGTTTGTGCCAGTGTCCATTGTGTGTGCACCCAGCAGTGTGAGTGGGCACACCCACCGCTGGCATACTGTCTCCTGGAGGGTTGGCCAAGGATGGCCAATAATGTTGCCTTCCCCCCACACCCTGCTGTAAAGTATAACAAATGTACTCATATCTACTAGGGGGAAATTTCCCTCAGTGAGGTTGTAGGAATTGGTTTGTGGTTTATGTTTCCTTGATTTCCCTGCTGACTGCGAGTTCTTATCTGCCTTAGGATAAAGACAAATGTACTTTCCCCCCAAGAACTGCTGCAGGTTTTTTGGCTGTGGGGCAATCTCTGCTTGGCTCTGACTTCTGTGGCTGTTTCACATACAGTGGTACCTCCGGTTATGAACTGAATTCATTCCGGAGGCCCGTTCTTAACCTGAAACTGTTCTTAACATGAGCTGCGCTTTCGCTAATGGGGCCTCCTGCCGCTACCGCGCAACTTCCACTTGCATCCTGGGGCAAAGTTTGCAACCAGGAGCTTCCACTTACTGGTTAGCAGAGCTTGTTACCTGAAGCGTTCGTAAGGAGGACAGTACGTAACCCGAGGTTCCACTGTATGTACTTGGTTGCGACTCAGGCATGGTTTTCCACTCCATCCCCAATATTTGGGTAGGCTTTTGGCTTTCATGAGCCTTGTTTTAATTGGTGTTGGAATGTTCACCCACTTGAACATGCATTTTTTTTAAAAAAGCCCGTCCATTAGCGGTGGGTGAATTAGGCTCATCCACACATCCGTTTGCCCCACTGCTTTCCCCCCACAAAACCTGCTCTTTACCACTGAATCAGAGTATCATTTGGGTGTCATGCAGACTGATGTTTGACCCAATTCAGTGGTAAAGAGTGGGTTTTCCCTGAGAAAGTAGTGTGATAAACAGAAAACCACTTGGCCCTGTGCTTTCTAGGCATGGGGCAAGTAAAGCTTGGACGAGCCCTTAAAAACATTGTTTTGTTGGGTGGGTGGGTTGGATTTGTGATTGCCACAAGGGCCAACCAATAGGAACACTGTGCAGCCAGTTTCTCCTATAATCTGGGGGAAACAGTTTGATTCAGTTTGGAAATTTGCACATCTGTCTGTAAAGGGTGAACATGGAACCACAATGAGTGCACCACTCGAGCCATGTCCGTTTGTCTTCATCCTTAATCTGTCTTGATCTGCATCCTGTTTTCCTTGACAGACTTCTGAGGCGAGGCATTCCCTTTCCTTTGAAAGGAAATAACGGTAGCGAAAAATAGGGTTCCCTAGGCTATAAACCAGAATTAACAAAGCAGGGAGCTAGCTGGCAATAAATAGGAGACTAATTAATATAACAAAGTATTCTATGTTGAAGTGGAGCCACAGGAAAGTAGATGTATGGAATATCAAAAGCAGATTTGGAACACAGCTCATTAATAGCCTGACATGGTTTTTGAGAAAGAATTAATCGTGGAAAACTACAGAGCATACAAAGCAGATCTGATGTCCAGCTCATGTTACCAGCCTTGATGTGGTATTGTGAGGGCTAATAAACTATGAATGAGTACAAGGTTTTGGGTCCCCTCCCCCTACAAATGAACTGTATTTGATAACAGTGTATTGTGATTTTTGTATAGCTTTTACATTACATTATGTATTAATTGTCCTGCTTTCTGTTATTAGGAAGCCTACCTTTCTCCACCCACATACAAGGACCCTTCTCCATCTGTGGTTGTGTACAAGCCATACATCTAAAGCACAGCACTCCCCCAAAAATAATATTGGGAAGAGTAATTTACCCACCACAAACCTACAATTCCCAGCAACCTTAACAAACTACAATTCCTTGGATTCTTTGAGGCTGTGCTTTAAAAGTATGGTGGATATGCAGCCTATTCCACAAATGTGTCTGCTGTAGAGCTTCGTCTGTGTAGATGATGAGAGAGAATGTGGCTGAGGGTATGCTTTGCAGGGGCAACATGGCTAAGCTCTTTATCTGTTCTGCAAGTGGGAGGTGGGAGAAACGAGGGCAAATATGTCTGGCCACCTTTCCTGTTTGCTTTCAAATCCACACACCACAACTCGACAGAGCAAAGCCCCGACGCTGCATATATTCCTATTGATCTAGAAGGCGTTAATCTCTCGCACTTTAGAAATGTCTCTGGAAACATCAATATTGGTATTTCGCTCATAAATGCAGTTTCTATTTCATATAAACCACAGCAGCTCTCCTCATCATAAATAAGTTCTCCTTTCATTCAGTCTCATCCTCTGGGTAAAAGATGGCCACACAGAGATATTTTATGGAGTGCAGTTTATTATGGCATCCACATTTGTGGACCACAATCCATGTAATCAAATGTAAGTGGGCAATACACGTGGTCAGATATTGTCCACAAAAAATATTATGCCATAATAAATTTGTTACAGTGCAATCCTATGTATGTCTGCTCAGAAGTAAGCTCCCGAGTTCAGCAGCATTTGCTCCTAGGCAAAAATGTGCAGGATTGTAGCATTTACCTTTAAGGAGCCTTATTTTTGTTGAAGCAAGCTAGCATGACCACCCTTATGGAAATTTTGTGGACTGTTTGGTGGTGAACTTTGAGATCTTTCTAACTACTGTCCTAAGTGACAGCATGTTACTGATATTGTATTTTTATAGTCTGATGATACCTAAGGATTGTAGCTCAGTGGTAGAGCATTTGCTTTGCATGCAGAAGGTTCCAGGTTTGATCAATCCCTGGCATCTCCAGGTTGGGTTGGGAATGCTCCCTGCCTGAAACCCTGGGAAGCTGCTGCCAATCAGTGTAGACAATATTGAGCTGAATGGACCATTAGGCAGACTCTTTCTGTGTATTCCTGTTACATTCTTATGCAAGCTTCCCTGGGAGGGCTTTTTACCAGAACATAGTGGTAATAACAATAATAGAAATAATTTACTAGTCTTAATAAAAATTCACACCCTGCCCTAGTTTTACCAAGTGGAAGTAAATATGTCATGAATGGGGAATTCTGTGCAACTTCCTTGTGCTGAAACAGTACACATTTTCTATTGTTTCCCCCAAGGAGCTCAGGAGACCCTCTATTCCCCTCCCAGAGCTACAATTCCCAGAGTTCCCTATGACAAGGGATTGAGAACTGCAGTTCTGGGAGGGGGAAAGGGGTTTGTGTCTCCTAACAACTCTCATAACTCTTAACAAGCTACAGCTCCCAGAACCCTTTGGAGGAAGCCATGGCTGCTTAAAGTGGTATCTGCTCTTTAAATGTATGGTGAGAATGTGGCCCCTGGCTCCACCCACCACTGGCATGCACACATACGCCCCCCCCCGAAGGCTGCTCACAAGAGAGTGAGGCCCTTGCACTGAAAAATGTCCCCCACTTTAAGGAAAAATGTTCTGGCCTTAAGAAAATATATTGAGAAACATGGAAATATTGGTTGAGATATTGGGTAGTTATCACGGTACAATTTTGCACTGGGTTCAGTGAATCCAGCCTAGTGCTGGATTTCCTTCCTGCGTCCTCATAGCCCCCACATCAGAAACACAACCTCCTCGTATTAGTTCCAAGAACTGCATTTAGCTCTTTAGAAAACAAGGGGCCTTGCTTGTTGCAGTTGGACGTGCATTTTGTGTGTTTCTCCGCCTGGCTGGCTGCAGTGTAATCATGGCCCTTGTCACCCCGCGCATTGTGGCAGAGCACAGGCTTGCCGCTTCCTTGTTTGTAGAACATTAAATCATCCCACGGGGCGCCCGTGGTTTTGTATATCTGCCACCGGCGCTGTTGCTTTTATGGTAGACTACGTTTCTTGTTGGTAGATTAAGTTTTATACCATGACACCTCAATCCAGTGGATGTTACCAGGTTTGCGGCCTCAGCTTACATGGTAGAAATGTTTGGGGTTGTCTCTCCCCCCGCCCCTTCCTTCCAGGCAGGTTTCCAAGACCAACAGAGGAGGATGAATATAGAGAGAGAGGCTGATCCACTGTGCTCTTTGTAATGCTCTTATTTTGTTTGCTAAGGGCGGGGCTTGATTCACTGTGCAGGGCCAGCCAAATCTTTATTGCTTAGAGCAGCAGGCTACCACAATTCAACGCATATAGAAATACAAAATTAATGCAGAGATACAAATTTCAATAATATAATAAATAACTGACTGTTTGACCACCAAGAAATAAGCCTTGATGGGAAAGCAAGCTGCAGGGATGGCACCCTGAATGAGATTCTGTGACTACCACTGTCTAGAGCTGTGGTGCAGAACCTGTGGCCTTCCAGGTGTTATTGGACTACAACGGCCACCATCCTGGACCATTAGCCATGCTGTTTGAGGTTGGTGGGAATTAGAGTCTGGCAACCTCTGTCAGGCATCAGGTTCCCTGTCCCTGGCCTAGAGGGATGGAAAGTTTTGCCACTTCTTGCATGAATAGCCCTTGACATCCAAACTTTTTCAAAACTTGGAGGGAGGAATCCATCCATATCTCTCTCTCTCTCTCTCTCTCTCTCTCTCTCTCTCTCTCTCTCTCTCTCTCCAAACACCACACCTTTTTTTCAATACACCCACTCTGTGCCTGTGGCATTTTGGGTAATTGGATTATCAATACAGCTTAATCTGTGAAGGGAGATCAGTAGTGGGTGGGTGGTCTTGCTTCTGGGCAGGGAGTGTGCGTCAGATGAACTTGTGGTCCTTCCCTGTCTTCTGCTGACCTGTTTTATCTCCCTGGCTCTCTGCATGTCACCTTTCCCATTGCTCTGTCGGCATGTCACTGCCTCATTAGCCCAGTCTCAGAGTGTTTCGCCAGGGAGATAAAACACCCTGAGCGAAGCTCTTCTTTCGCTGCTAATGATGCAGACTCTTCCATGCATGTTTTGTCCTGGACTTCCTTAGAGTTTAATGAATTAAAACACCTGGCATGCTTCAGTGCGGGTGTTGTGGTGAGGACAGCTTTCACCTTCAAGCTGTTCCACTGCTGAGGTTTGAGTAGCAAGGCCTGTTGACAGGAGTAGCCAAGATAAATCAATTTGTCTGACTCAGTATAAGGTTACTTTTAACAGGTGGAATGGGGAGCTTGCTGCCCTTCAGATGTTGTTGCACTCCAGGTCTCATCTGCCCCACCTATCATGGTCAGTAGTCAGGGATGGTGAGAGACGTAGTCCAACTACAGCTGGAGGGCTACCGGTTCCACCAACCTCTTAAAAAAAAAAGCTGCTTGCAAATCTTTCAAACAACAAAGTAAGTTATGCAGCCTATATAAACTCAATGCCTAGTTGCCTGCGGTGGGGTCAGGTACTCCGGGGACCTTCCAGACTCCAGAGCAGTGGGGTTTGGTGCTTACTGGTGGGGCAGAAGGCAGGGACTTCAACATCAGGTAGAGCCTGATGGCAGGCAGAACCAACTCATTCTGGTTTTGTCCCTGTTCTCTTCCTTCCTGAGTTCTCAAAGGGCAACACTGAGACTAAAGCAGAGGGGGAAGCTGACAAGCAGGATCAGTCCACCTGGACTGGTTGTTAATTAGAAAGGCAGGCAGGCTGACTGTGGGCAGACTGAGGTTGATGGGGCAGTGGTCCATTTGCCCTAATGGAACAGGCTGGTCCAGAATGCTGGAAAAGAGAGCTGCCAGGGATGCCGGGGCGGGGAGGGGGGAGAGGTAGATCTTGATCTAAGGATCTGGGTGATACACAGTATATCAACAAACTTTTCTGACTTCCAGTTGTTTAAGAGTTGTGACAATGAAGGAGGTTTTTACTCCCTAAATTAGACAGCTGAGGAAAGGAAGCTTGGAGGAAAGCCAGGAGTACATCTTCATGTGAAAGGAAAATGAACTCGTTCTGGGACTGAAATCAGATTCCAGAGTGGTGTGTATGTTCTGAGACACCTTGCGCCTTAATTTTATCTGCCATCAACCAATTAATTTTATTTTGCACGTGTATTTAGGTCAGCCTTTCCATACCTGGTGCCCTCCCAGTGTTTTGAACTCGCAAGAGCCCCACCCAGCATGGGCAATGGGCAATGGTCAGGGATGATGGGTCTTGCAATCCAAAACATCTGGAGGGCACGAGGTTGGGGAAGGCTGCTCTAGGTGACAAGGACTTCTAGTAAACAAAGTTGATCCCCCAAGCCCCAAGTTTATTCACCCCTGGGTCAGATTAAGACTATGTAAATGTCAGGGGGACACTTGCACATCACCAAAAGAAGAAGAAGAAGAAATGCAGCACCCCAAAAGTTGAGAAGATATGAATGAAATCTGCATTTTATATGTATAAATAGAGGCATACAAATAATTTCTAGAATTCACATAAAAATACAGTATATCTCATCATAGCGGGGAAAACAAATGGCCACCCTGAAATGGAGGACGGCTTGGGGGAGAAGAAATGGGTCTTTCCTCTCTTTTTCCCACCATCAAAGTTCCTCCTTTGTGTGTAGACCCTGAGGGCAAAGTCTCATAAGCCACATGCCCTGTGAGTCTCACTTTGTAGGGTTTGGTGATGTGCTGTGATTAGACTTGTAAACTGCTTAGAAGGCATTTTGGCATGTAAGAAGTATATAGATTTAATAATGATAGTTGTTATTATTACTAGTATTGTTTAATATTGCTATGAATGGATGTTGAGATCCACCATGATGTATGCTTTGTCATGGTGGCTTGGACTGGGTAGCTGTCAACAAGAGGGCCGCTGTCTTAATATTTTCTCCCTCTCAACAAGCTTGCTGAGATGAAAAAGTCTCGTTTCAACTCTGGGGCTGTTGTCAAATTCCACCATCAACAGGGGAATACAGGGCATGTGACATAACTATGCTGCTCTTCTCTGCTACCTTTCCATGAGTCCACTCCATTCAGGCTGTCCTGCAGTGCTGACATATCTTCATCAGTGGAGGGTTCCTCCTGCCTTGTTTCAATGCTGTTGCATCTCAGGTTCTGCTGGTGTAGCAAGGCTTCCACCACACCCTACCAGAAATCCCAATACAGCAAGTCTTTACCTCAAAGCTGAGGCCTCTTAGATATAGAGTTGTGTCCTAAAGCCCCAAATCACAGAACAGCACCCAGAACTGAGATAGTTGGGGGTAAAAATACAAAGTAAAAATCTGATTTAGGAGAGCTTTCGGAAGGAAATCTAAGCTGGGAGCTACAGTTCCCATACACACCTATTTAAAGGCATTAATTAAATAAATGCGGTATATGTCATGGCTTGCCATTGCGGCATTACCCTAGGCATTTTGCCTCACTTCCCTGCTGCAAGGGCTGGGGGATCTCTCCCCGCTTTCGTTTGCATTGTTTAAACCACCTTAATTGTGCTTTTCTTTTCTGAACATAATAATGGCTCAGTAGATTAACGGGGAACTTAATCGGAAGGAGGCATGAAAAGCCTGCAGAACACACAAAGCCAGATGCATTGGATTTGCAGGCACTTCTTTGCCAACTGTCAGGTATTGAATTCACATCAGAAGTTCCAAAAGGCAGCTAGCAGGGAGTTCAGACTCTTTCAGAGATTCCCCCGCCTTGGCCTTTAAACTGGGGCTGGTGTCAGAGGTTGGCATCATTGGCCAGCTGCCGAGGACCAAACCCCATTATGGAGTCAAGGGATCTGCCAATCCGCGGAGCCTTTTTCCCTATTGTTGCTCCTCCTCCTGTCAGTATTATTGCCTGTTCACCTGGCTTCTCTGCGTGAGCAAGCAGTGAGTGGGGAGAGCAGCAATAACTTCTGCATGCCTTGTTCTCTCTCCCTTTATCTGAGAGGCAGTGCGGATTGCACCCAGAGAGGGAGAAAGAGAATGGAGAGTGGTAACAGTGGCAGGGAAGAGGAGGTGAGTGTGCTCAAGGAGGGCACCCACTAACTTCCAAAAAAACCCTAAAGGTAAAGGTAAAGGGATCCCTGACCATTAGGTCCAGTCGTGACCGACTCTGGGGTTGCGGCGCTCATCTCGCTTTATTGGCCGAGAGAGCTGGCGTACTGCTTCCGGGTCATGTGGCCAGCATGACTAAGCCGCTTCTGGCGAACCAGAGCAGTGCACAGAAACTCTGTTTACCTTCCCGCTGGAGCGGTACCTATTTATCTACTTGCACTTTGACGTGCTTTCGAACTGCTAGGTTGGCAGGAGCAGGGACCAAGCAACAGGAGCTCACTCCGTCATGGGGATTCGAACTGCCAGTCTTCTGATCGGCAAGTCCTAGGCTCTGTGGTTTAACCCACAGTGCCACCCGCATCCCTGCTCAGCCCCAAACTGTGCCAACTCTCCAACCAATGGTCAGGGATGATCGGAGTTGTAATCCAGCAAGATCTGGATGTGGTGGCGGACCTTGGGGTCTCAAATTTCAGCAGTGCCCTATGCAACACCAAAATCTGGCACTCCCTGCCTCTCGCCTTCCATTCTACATCATAGTTATAGTGCCCCCTTCGGTACTCCTTCGGCTCTGTGCCCAGTGCGACTGAGGCAGCCACACTCCTCTAAATCCACCTCTGCTGGAGGGCACCTGGTTGGGCTTTGTGGTTGTGTATATTCAGAGATGGCCATTTCATGACTACATTGGGGCTTCCTAGGAGAGGCATGGAGTTTGTGACTTACCTGAGCCCAGTTCAGATAGACACTCAACTAACATCTAAGTCGTAAGCATGTTTACTTGAAGCAAGTCCCACTGACTTTTAATGGGGCTAAAATCCAAAGAAATATGCAGTCTGGGCGTACTGAGCTGCTACTACAGCGAGAGAGCAAGTTGTGTTCTTCCTACTCGATGCTTCATTAATTTGGCCCTAATTGGCCATGTAAACAAAAAGATGCAGTTATTCAATCAGAACTCAGGCTTTGAGCTGCCAAGATCTAGACAGAGGGGGAAAGGAATGCACTAGTAGAATTCTGGGCCTTGTGATACCTAAAAAAAAGGAATCTTCTCCACTCCCCACAGTCTTCTCACCTCTCAGAAATAAGGCAATTAAGTAAATTGTGGTAGGGGAAAAGTTAAATATCACCTCCCTACCCCTCACCCCCAATAATTCTTCATTCACAGTCATAGGACACTTTTGAGTGGGATTCGGTCACTTTCCTTATCACAAAAAGTCCAGTGTTTTGAGGAAGTAGATTTATTTCACTCCCAAACAATTATAATTATGCAACCTGAATTCGCCTGTAAGAGCACATCCACACCTCTACTTATCCCATGCTTCCCAGGCACATGTCCTAGCAGTTTTGCCTTTGCACCACTGCTTTCCCTTGGAAAACCCTCTATTTAGCACTAAATTGGAACAAATGGCAATCTGCAGAAAACCCAGTTGCCATTTATTCTGCTTCATCACCAATTCATGGGTTTTCCCAGAGGAAAGCTGCAGGGCAAACAGAAGTGCGGATGAGGTCTTATAGGCAAATTCCAGTTGCACAATTACATTGTTTGGGAGTGCAACAGGGCTACTTCCCCCAAAGACCAGACTTTTTGTGATAAGGAAAGTGATGAAAAATGCTATGGAAAGTGTGGGATAACACTTGCTC
The DNA here is from genome assembly GCF_964234715.1 of Podarcis melisellensis. Taxonomy (NCBI): domain Eukaryota; kingdom Metazoa; phylum Chordata; class Lepidosauria; order Squamata; family Lacertidae; genus Podarcis; species Podarcis melisellensis. Next base: position 31,497,792 of record NC_138545.1, on the reverse strand, counting down.
AATGCCACGTAATCTAACCTCCCCACAACCAAATCATGACAAATGTGCAATAAATAGCTGGCGCTGTCTCACCTCCCTGTACACAAATCAGGTTGAATGCTCAGTAAACGGGTTGCTGGCTTCCCCAGAGACTGCTTTTCATTTAATAAACAGACAAATTAGGGCTTTTAAACACATATTTGCGAGTAACATAACCTTTCCCAGAATTCTAGTGTTTGGCAGACATTTTTTCCTCAGATAAATCCCTCAGCCCATGTGCTCATGAAGTGAAGTTGCAGGGAAGAAGGGAGTAAACTTCTCATGTCATGATTTGTGTCCTTGTGGTGTATGATCTCCTCACTCCCATTTGTCGACTCATCAATTTGTAGCCTGTCAATGCGTCATGTAACCTGCAGGACACTGATAACAAAAACTGCAGCAAGCTTGATGCTTTAATAATAACTAGCAGGGAAAGCAAGAGAAGGTGGTAGGGTGGCCACTTAACCTTTTTGCCACCCCCCCCCCCCAAAAAAAAGAACAGAGGATACAGATCTGCATAAGATTTGCATGTCCAAGCTTATATATGTATAGATGCACATTTAGAAGTAGTTGCAACAATTTAAATTGAAATGCAGTATATCTTGCCATGGCATGGGAGGCTGTGATCAGATGTCTTGGCTGTGTTTCTGCTCAGTCTTCTGCCCAGGTTTAACTGTTGAAATGCCGCTTCAGTAGATTCAGTCTTCCTTTTTTATCTTTAAGGCAGACATAGACTAGACAAAGGATTGTTGTTTGAAGGTCCTTCAAATAGAGGACTATCCTCAGTAGCGTAGCACACTTGGTCATCCAAGAAGGAACATTGCTTCATTTCAGAGGTGTCTGCCTGCAACTCACTGGTCACATCCATGCCACATCTACCATAAATCACTCTTACACCACTTTAACAGTTGTGAGTTCCCCCCCAAAATCTTGGGAATTGTAGTTTCTTAAAGCTGCTGACCTCATAGACCTACTGTTCCCAGGATTCTCCACGACTGTTAAAGTGGTGTCAAAGTACTTCAAATGTATGATGTGGATGTGACCATCCTCCATGATTCCCTAAGTGGAAAGGAGCTGCTCTCTACACATGTATTATTATTATTATTATTATTATTATTATTATTATTATTATTATTATTACACACATTTCAATTAATGCATTAAAACAGTGTTCATAAGTTGAGCAGTGATGGGCCCTGGAATCATATTAAATTATGCACATGCTCCAAACAGCAGTCACCCTGATGAAAAACCCTCAGGTTTCAGGGCTGAGCTCTATCACTGAAACAGGGTTTCAGTGGTAAAGTTGCCCCTGATTAAGCCCAACACAGAACACATCTTCAAGCGGAGTTTTGCTAGTTTGGTGCGAAGTCCTGCCACAACCTCACAACTCTAAGAAATTAAATGAAACCACATCATACTGTGAAATGTAGCTCTTTGATTCTCTCTCTTCCTCCCGCCTCCCCACACTCTTCATTCTCATTAAGGCGTGTGATTAGTATCTCATCACTGAGAGTGACAGTGAGCAGGAATCTTCTTGTTAATTTCAACCAGGACAGGCTTGAGTTTTAAATCCTAAACAAAAATTAAATGGCCATGAAGCGCTTGCTCACCTCCCAGGAGATATTTCTGTTTCAGCCTGACAGCTTAATTAAAAGCCAGGCAAACGGGATATGCAACATGCTTATCTATCGCGTGGCACCGTGCTGTGAGTGCAGAGCCCAGGAAGGAGAGAGGCTTGCCTTGGCGCAACGCACTGCAGTGATTAAATTTAAGAGAGGGGGAGTTTTGCCAGCAGATTCAATATTCTTGGGCAAAACATTCCAATTAAAGTAACATTCTCTCCAATTTTTAGCAAACATTCCTGCTCACGGGCGTTGGGTGATTTTAGATTTGAAATTTAGCCGTTTGGGATGTGGAATTTTTAAAATATAAATTTTAAAATTTGATATTTTGAATTCAAATTTCAAAAATTGCTATACAATTTGTTTTCCAAGAAGTGATAGGAGCTGCACTAATAAGGGATGATCACAATATTTTTTTCAACTTTTGTGGAAAGGAAAGGCGATGAGGAAAAGGTGGTCGCACAGAAGTATGATTGGAGAGAATTTCATGTATGAGGAGAAGCAAAGGGAAATGGGCAGAGTCGCTTCAGGTAGCAAGAGTACATTGGATGGCCACAGTGGTGGAACTGGACTAGAGAAGGTTTCAGGAAGGGATGTTTTGGAGAAATAAGGACATTGAGACAATGAGGGGCAAGGCTGTGGGTGAGTTGAAAGCAAGGGCAAGAAGTTTGTGTAGGCTGTAGGGGTGGACAGGGAGCTCCCCAAAGGAATATATGGAAGAGAGGGGAGGCAGTGTGGTGAAAAAGAAGGTCTTTTTCACCACACTGCCTCCCCTTAATTTTTTATTTTATTTGTTTAGCAAAGTTTATATTCCACTTACTAGAGGAAAAGATACATCAGTGGTTTAAAAGAGAGCCTACAATATTCATTTCATTTTTTTTTTTATATATAAATATTTATTAAGATTTTTAAAGAAAAAAGAAAAAAGTACATTAATAATAAACAGTATTGTTTTGCTTTAACAAAGTTTCCTGTCATCTTTGAACTTCCTCACGCCTCCCGCTCCCATTTACATCATTAATAAATTTTTGTCAAGCAAATTATCATCTTATTTCCAACTTGTGTACCAATAAAATACATTAAAATAATTCTCCTTCAACTTTGTTTCTCTTAATCTCTCTTATCATCATTTCCTGATCTATTTTAGTGATGGCCAATTGTTTATAACCAAGCATCTTTTTTAACATTCCATTAAATCACAATATTTTTGTAAATAAGTCTTAAATTTCTTCCAGTCCTCTTCCATCCTTTCTTCTCCCAGGTCTCGGATTCTGCCAGTCATCTCCGCCAGCTGCATATAGTCCATCAGTTGCATCTGCCATTCTTCCAGTGTGGGTAGATCTTGAGTTTTCCAATTCTTAGCAAGTAGTATCCTTGCTGCTGTTGTCGCATACATGAAAAATGTTCTATCTTTCTTTAACACCTTCTGGTCGACAATGCCCAGGAGGAAGGCCTCTGGTTTCTTAGTGAAGGTATACTTAAATACCTTTTTCAGCTCATTATATATCATTTCCCAGAAGGCTTTCACCTTAGGGCAGGTCCACCAGAGGTGGTAAAATGTTCCTTCATTTTCCTTACATTTCCAGCATTTGTTATCTGACGAATGGTATATTTTGGCAAGTTTAACTGGGGTCATGTACCATCTGTATATCATTTTCATTACATTTTCTTTCAAAGCATTACATGCCGTAAAATTCAACCCAGTGGTCCACAACCTTTCCCAGTCCTCAAACATAATGTTATGCCCAATGTCCTGTGCCCATTTTATCATAGCCGACTTAACCATTTCGTCTTGTGTATTCCATTTCAACAGCAAGTTATACATTCTTGAAAGTACCTTAGTCTTAGGTTCTAACAGTTCTGTTTCCAACTTCGATTTCTCCACCTGGAATCCTAACTTTTTGTCACTTTTAAAAATTTCCTTGATCTGAGCGTAGTGTAACCAGTCTCGCACTTTATCCTTCATTTTCTCCATACTCTGCAATTTCCAATTGTCTCCGTCTTTTTCTAGCAGTTCCCAATATTTTGGCCAGTAGGCTTCCATATTGGTTCCTTTTCGGGCCTTAGCTTCCAAAGGTGAAAGCCACCTTGGTGTTTTATTTTCCAATAAGTCTTTATATTTTGTCCAGACATTAAACACTGCTTTCCTGACAATATGGTTCTTAAAGGCCTTATTGATCTTAACTTTATCATACCACAAGTATGCATGCCAACCAAACGCATTGTTATAACCTTCCTACAATATTCATTTCAAACACTGGTGCTGGAGGGTCTAATTCAGTGGGCTCTCACCTGTCAGCCTTGGGCTCAGAGGACCCTGAAAAACCAGCATCAGACTCAGAGCTGGGAATCTGATTTGGCACCTCACCTGGTGATACTGTAGCCTCTGGTTGGGGGTCCAGTGACAGGAGGCTTGGGTCATGTACAAGCTGGAGATTAGGTATCGGATCAGGGAAACAGAATCAGAAGCAGGACATATAGTCACAGACAAGTTAGAGGGCAAATATCGGACAGGATAGATGCAGTGGGTCTCAGGATAAGAATAGGCAGAGTACATTCAAACGTGGTGAATATCGTGTTAGTTTGTTATAATGCTAGGTCATCTGTCCTATTTACTAACCTGAAACATTATGGAACTGTGGCTTTCTGATCAATATACTGCCATGGCATGCTAAATTTCATTCACAGCAATGGGCATGGTGTGACACAACAACAGATGTCATTGGACAACATTGCTACTCCCCCACCCCTTCCAAAAATGTGTGCTTCTGTTCCCCCATGAAAGCAGCAGGAAAGAACTGGATGCTGATATTTCATCCCAAAATTTATCACTTTACACCACCATTTTTTGGGGTAATGGAGGCTGTAGACAGTTGTTTTTTTCTGGAAACAAATAACACAGAAATGAGCACTAAATATTCACAGCATTCCATTAGTTTATCTGAAGCGGGTTTTATGTTGTGCGAAAGCTCAGGTGTAATTCAGAAATTAACAGTTAGGGAAACATCAGGAAAATGGAATAAACTCCCGAGTGAATGCAGCCAGAGCCTGTATTGTTACATAATAGGTCATTTGTTTAGATTAGCCTCAGAGAAAGAGGGTTTCTTTAAGGTCTTTGTGACTCTCCATTGAGCAGCTGACAGCACTCAGAACTAGAATGCACCATTGACCTTTGGAAACCTGTCTGTCTGTCTGGAGTACCACTGATGCAGGAGATAAGGGGCCTGAAGGTTGCCTGCTACAGGCCCTGAGTAAAGGCCCTTTCCTGACACCTTAGAATCATAGAACTGCGAAGTTGGAAGGGACCCCAAGGATAATCTAGTCCAGGGGTCGGCAACCTGTGTCCCATGGGCCACAAGCGGCTGATGGGGGTCATTTAAATGGCCCCCGAGCCGTCCCCGAACCGAGCCACCCACTTGGCGAGTCCTGATGCGCTGCAGGAATCTCAACTAAAGCATACATGACAGATGATCATCCAACCTCCACTTAAAAGCCTCCAAGGAATAAGAGTCAGCCACCTTCCAAGGGAGACCATTCCACTGTCAAATAACGCTTACTGTCAGAAACTTCTTCTTGATGTTTAGTTGGAATCTACTGTCTTGTGACTTGAATGCATTGGTTCTGGTCCTACCCTCTAGAGCAGGAAGAAACAAGCTTGCCCATCCTCCATGTGACAGGCCTGTAGATATTTGAAAATGGCTATCATAACTCCCTCAACCATTCCTCATAAGGCTTTGTTTTCCAGACCCTTGATCATCTTGGTTGCATTTCCCTGCACACGTTCATACTTGTCAATATCCTTCTTAAATTGTGGCACCCAGAACTGGATACATTATTCCAGGTGTGGTCTGACCAAGGCAGAGTAGAGCGGGACTATTTCTTCCCTTCATCTGGACATTAAACTTCCGTTGATGCAGTCTAGAATAGCATTAGCTTTTTTCTTTTTTCTTTGCTGAAGCATCACTCCCTTTGTATTCCAGGTTCCAGTGCAGCAGAGGTAAAACTTGCACCCACTCCCTTACAGTTCCATATAATTCTTCACCAGGCAAAATATGTATTCAGGCTGTGCAATAAACGCTTTTGAAGTCTCCAGTCCCCCCCCCCCCCAGTTAAGGCTGGACATATTTTTTTGCCCAGAGAGGAAAAGCGAGAGAGAGAAGAGAGAAGGCAGGCTGAAATTGTCTTGAATTCTACTTTAAACAGAATTGGCTTACCTTCATATTCTGTGGCCTATATCAAGTTCTGAACACTGCCTTTCATCCAACATGACTTTGTGGAGATGAAGAGCTCAACCAGGCCCTGCTCCTGAGAATGTCCCTTTCTTGCTTTGACAGTATCAACCTGCCCCCCTGACCACTGGGACCTTTTGGCAATTCATCTTTCAGTCACCTAGTTTTCTGCAAAACAGCAAGTAGCGAGGAGGTAGCTTGCTTGCTGGCCAGAATGAGCTGCCCCTGGACTGAAGTTGAAGTGGAGAAGCAGCCCCTGCTGTGATAAGGAGGTGGGGGAGAGAAGTGGGAGGATCACTTTGATGTCTTCAGGAAAATTTGTCATAGATACAATCTCTTTTTCTTCCTCCCCACAAAGATTTTCCACTGAAAAGACAGTGTGTGTGTGTGCTCTCCTGTCTTTTGAGTTCCTTTGAATAGCACTCTCTTCCTAACATATACACATGCACACCATTTCATTTCATAAAACTGCTGCTCGAGGTTGCCGGCCATCATTACAAAATCTATTATTTCCTCTGGATGATTAGGGCTAGTATTAACCTCCCATGTCCAAGGCATGAGCCATTGGGGCAATAAAAGCAAGGGGAATTGGATGAGTCATTTAATTAACAGAACTGGGTGAATCACCCAGCAGCAAATGATTTTGCCTTATTTCCCCTTTGCTGTAAGCGGGTTGCAGCGGGATGTATTCATCAATTGGAAATTGTTCTGTGCAAGGTCTGGATGTTCCGAAACAGCTGATGAGGTAAACCTGTGAAATGGATGGTACAATTGCAGGCTGTAGGTGGGGGCTCTGTGGATGGGGTGCTTCCAAATGGGGGGGGGGGGGAAGCCCTGCATTTAGAAAACTAGAAAGTCAAGAAAGTGGTTGGGCTAGACTCACTCTCCCTGAATCTAGGCATGTAATCTGAATCTAGTCACACTCACACCCACCCTGTTCATTGAAGGGTACTTGGAGGCCTGAGCTGATACAGCCCCAAGTAGCTCACTAGCCTCAGTCCATAAGGTCTCTGATTAAAGCCACAGACTCCTTGCTAAGGAGTGGTGATTGGCCCCACAAATGCTGCAGGAAAGTGCCTTCTGGACATGACGTTACCACTGTCTCATTTTAATAAGCACTTGGACTAATTCTGCTGAAATTAGGGGGCAGGGAGCAGCGTCTAAATCGCTTCAGAAAGCTCCATACCGTTCCACCTCAATTAGGTAGAAACAGGGCTAATGAACTAAATTGGGCAATTATGTTAAACGGGCTAAAACTGAGCGAGCGACTCATTTTCACAAAGAAATTCAACGGCACATATATTACATTTTCATTTATTCCACAATTGACCTAGTCACTGCTCATATTTCAACTATCTGGAAATTGACAAGCCTTGGAATCTTTTAGATAGATTTTACTTTGGCTGGTTGGAAGAGGCAGACACACGCATCCAAAATATAGCAAGCCTGATAATCAAACCCTTTATGAATTAGCTGACTGCCCACACCCTCTCTGCCAAGCCCTGTGATTTGCTGCTGTGTTCTGCCTTGGGCTGTTATGGATTCAGAAAACTTGCAGGATCAAATAACTGAGGTGGAAGAATGGCTGTACCACTTCAGACTGCAGGTGAGGGGAGACATTCTTTAATGCTACCCCTTGTAAACAAAACTCCCTGCAAATAGACACCAGCAGAGCAGGGAAGAGGCAGGGCTATGGAGGCACCCCTTTCCTTGATGGCATTGGGGTTTTTTTTGTTTGGTTTTTTTGCATAAGGGAATGTTCCACCTGGAGTCTGAAATGGTATGGCCCACTCTACCAGCATTCTTACCACTTCATTCTGCTGCATGTGCAGTCCCACTCCAATAAGATATTGTCAGAAGAGGATGCTGAACCACTGAGATCCAGGTTGCATCTCAGCATAGATCTGAGTCTCATCTATAGAGCAGGATTCCATTGCAGGCCCCATTGCATGTTGGGGTCAGGATCAGTCAGTACACTGTGGGTAGAGAGCTTACCAAGGAAGAGTCCCCGTTTCAAATCCTGCTGAATCCTGGGTTCCTGTCTTGCTAAATACCCTTGAGCTAACAATACCCAGAATTGGGGCCTTGAATGAACCAGAAAAATGGCTGGCTGGATACAGGGCCAGCTATGAAACTCTATACATGCTGCTTAGATGTTGCTGGTGCAGTAGATCTTCTGCTCAGCTACCTGTCTTGTATCAGCAGGTACTGGGGCTAGAACCAGGAACTCACAGATCTGAAAAACGGTTGCCTTGCATGGTGAGCCATCTGAAATCACAGTATGGAGCATTATCTGGACAATAAATGAAATCTGGACTGTAGGGTGAATCTGTCCTTACAGATAAGCCATTAGCTCCCTTACCAGGAAAAACTATGAAGTATCTACAAGTCAGAGGTCTCCATTCATTTCACACCACCCCGTTCTCTTCATTCTCTAACCAGGCAAGCAAGAAGCATTTTTTACTGTTCAAGTGAACATGGGCAGTGACATCTGTGGTCTTGGCAGCAGTGTAGCTCAGAGACAGTCCCAAAGGCCAGATAGGCTTGGAGGGCCGCATGAGGCTTCTGGGCCTCTGGTTTCCCCAGCCCTACCCTAAACCTTGCTCTGATGGTTTGCTGCCACCTGTCAGTTATTCACCACCCATTTGTCCTTTTCTTAGTGCAAGGTTATTTGCACCCATGACACTAAAAGAATCTTTGAGTCTTTCACTAGTTATTTGTGCCCATGTGTGAAGAAATGGGTTTTGAATCAGGATGGAAAGCAGAAGAAGGCTGTTTTGAAACAAAACGTGCATTTTATGCATGGAAGAATCAGAATGTGATGTTTCTGCAGCACTTGACTGGCACATCCCTGAGGCCAGCTCTTCTGGCACTTCCTGCTTAAGACTCCAATAGGTAGAGAGAGCCAGCGTGGTGTAGTGGTTAAGAATGGTGGCCTCGTAATCTGGTGAACCGGGTTCGCTTCCCTGCTCCTCCACATGCAGCTGCTGGGTGGCCTTGGGCTAGTCACGCTTCTCTGAAGTCTCTCAGCCTCACTCACCTCACAGAGTGTTTGTTGTGGGGGAGGAAGGGAAAGGAGATTGTTAGCCACTTTGAGACTCCTTAAGGGGAATGAAAGGCGGGATATCAAGTCCAAACTCTTCTTCTTCTTCTTCTAGATGGGTTGTGAACCTCTGCATTTACCATGGGGAGCTTTTCGCGGTGCCTGAGCAAACCACAGGACACCTCCAGGGCAGTTGCGATGCCCCTGTCAAATGCTGTAGCCAGTACCATGCCTTAAAATGGGACTATGCCCAGCAGGCATGAAGTCTGGCCCAAATAATGTTTCTATTCAAATGATATTACAGAGGCAAAAAATACACACCACTATTTTAATGGCAAGCGAGAAAATGCCTCAGTCCCTCTCATGCTCCCTGCTGAATTTAATTCTGTGCTTATGTGCTCAACTGCCCAGTTTGGGTTTTCACTCTGTTTTGCCAAGTCCAATCCAAGGAAGCCACACTCTGTTCCAAGAAGCCTTATGACAGCCATGCAGGAACCTTATCCAGATCAGATGCAAGTGTAGGGCTAAGTTTGAGACAAAACTTGGCACTGGAACTAGAAGAAAAGCCAATGAAAAAGAGTTTCTCTGATCACATGCAGAGGGTTTTTCCTAGTGTGGCACTTAATTTTTTCTCTCTGAAATGTCAATGCCTAATCAGCCCCACCCCTAAATAATTTGGACCTCTGTGTTTGATTCTTCTATGTGTTGCTTGACCTTTTAAAATCATCCTTGTTAAATTCCATGCTCTCACTGACGAGATCAGAATTTCAGCAGCTTGGCCAGTTTAAGGTGAATAATCCAGGCATGTCGTTATCTATAGTTTCTCTCCGGAGATAGAAGGAGACCTGATGAATCAGAGAGGACAGATCTCAGCCACACCTAACCAAGGCAACCAGCCCACTGCCCTTGGAGCTGTGTTCTCCACTCACTGCCATGCGACTTGCAACCTCGTTCAACCCCAAAGAACTCAGGAGAGGTTCATGCTGCGAGTGTGTATCGTACAGCTGTGAAGCTGTTGTGGGAAATGAAACTTCTTAAACACTCCCAACTCAGACTTGCTTGCAAAGCCACAACATTCTCCCAATTTAGTGAGTTAAACAGCTTATATTTACGGCCTCCAATCCAGACATTGGTGAACCGCAGAAAGTTATGCACCCTGTTGGGTTCTGCAGAGCAATTGGAGGTGGGCAGCAAACTTCGATCAGCTCTCAGACGAGGGCAGGATGAGAGGAAACAGGGCTCTTTAACTCAAATTGGCAGCCCATTCTTACTTGCAGCTACCTATAGCAGTACAGCTGTGTAGGAGGGTAAAACCTCCTAAGTGCAGATCATTTGAGGGTGAGTGGAACAATTCATGCATTAATATAAGCACCCCCTTTCCCTTGCTACCTCCCCCCACTGTGGCTAACCCTACGCCACAAAAATTGGTATTTGGTTGCATAAGTGAATCTGGAGTTTGTTATTGGAGTTAATTGGCACCAATGGGAGGTTTTTCCCCCTAATGCTAATTGCTATGTACAGGGCGGGGGATGATTTTTACGAAGATACTCAAATTTCCCTTCCTCATGCACTGCAATGCCGATCACATTCCTACCCATCCACCACCCCACTATTTAATTTTTAAAAAACTCATCATGACACGATCATGATCATCACATCATTTAGTTTTATTATTTTAATGTATTCTTTTTAAAACCTTTGTCAGGATTGCTAATCACACCATTAACATGACATGTAGCTAGACCCCAAGGCCATAAAACAACCCTGTGGGGTCAGAACACAGGACCATCTAGTCCTACATCCCTTTTCCAGCAGTTGTCAGCCAGATGCTGCCAAGCATGGCTGGGGTTTGAAAGTGGCAGCCTGTTGCTTGTCCCCCAGCGCCTGACATTCAGGTATGCTGCCTCTGTACATGCTGGTTCCATTTAGCTATCATGACAAAATTGCCATTCACAGACCTAGCTGCAGACCAATGACTATGTTTGCTTGCAGTGAGCACCTGGTCTGAACAGCACACAAATTGCAACGGTGTGCATAAAATGTAGTTTGGAGTGATGAATCATGAAGATGACCCACTCAACAAGTTGGAGCAGGCTCATTCTCTGTTGCTCCAGTCATTGGGACGAAAACCAATGGGAAGAAAGTGCAAGGAACCTGATTTCAGCTAAACATTAGGGGAAACATCCTCATGGTAGGAGCGGATTAACAGTGGAACTGAGTGTCTCAGAAGCGGGTGGGTGTCTTCTTCACCTGTAGGTATTTAAAAAGATCTGAAATGCCATCTGCCAGTGATTTTAGGGGATACAGTAGATTAGCATTTCCCAACCCCAGATGTGGTTAAACAACAACTCCCATCAGCCCCAGCCAACATGGCCAGTGGTCAGGAACAAATAGAATTGTAGTCCAACAACATCTGGTGACCCCAAGTTGGGAAATACTGGACTAGGAAATCTTGTCTAAAACCTGGTGCCCTCCACGTTTTAGACAACAACTCCCATCAAACAGTGTATCTAGTGTATAGTCATACCTCGTGTTATGGATGCTTCAGGTTATGTGTTTTCAGGTTGTGTCCTGTGGCAACCCGGAAGTACCAGAAAGGGTTACTTCCGGGTTTTGCTGCTTGCGCATGCGCAGAAGTGCTAAATCATGCTTTGCGCATGCGCACCAAATCACGCCCCTCACCTGTGCAGATATGGCGCTTCAGGTTGCGCTCTTTTCAGGTTGTGAACAGGCCTCCAGAATGGATCCCGTTCGCAACTGTACAGTGGTACTTCGGGTTACATACGCTTCAGGTTACAGACTCCATTAACCCAGAAATATTACCTCGGGTTAAGAACTTTGCTTCAGGATGAGAACAGAAATCGTGCTCTGGCAGCGTGGCAGCAGCAGGAGGCCCCATTAAGCTAAAGTGGTGCTTCAGGTTAAGAACAGTTTCAGGTTAAGAACAGACCTGAACGAATTAAGTACTTAACCCGAGGTATCACTGTATATAGATTATGGACTAGATACAGTGGTACCTCGGTTTTTGAATGTCTCCGTTGACGAACATTTTGGTTTTTGAATGCTGAAACCCAGAAGTAAATGCTTCAGTTTTTGAACACACCTCGGAAGTCGAACATGCCACGCGGCTTCCGCTGAGTGCAAGTTCCTGAGGCCTAGCTGTCAGCTATCGAGTTTTCGGTTTTCAAATGTTTTAGAACTTGAACAGTCTTCCGGAATGGATTACATTCAAACCAAGGTACCCCTTTAATTAGATTACCCTCAAGACCTCTTCCAACTCTGTGTGTCTGTGAAGTTGGGAAGTACAGAGTTCCTTCCTGTGTCTTTCTCTCTCCCCTGGCTAGACACCAAAAATGAGCAGGAGGCTGCACTGACCTCCACAAAATACTATCTGGAAACAGACCTTTTTGCTTGCTTGTTAACCTCCCCATTTCTTTTCTCAAGACCCTTTAATCTGAGTTCTGTTGGCATCTCATTTTCTCTGCATATCATGTTAATTATCTCACTCCTCAATGCCGGCTTTGTCTACTCTGCTACAGTGCTCAGCTCAAGCTTCTCCTGATTACCTTTCAAGTATCTCCATTCTACCTGCCTTCTCTCGGTTTGCTGTCTCTGCCTCCTCATACTCTTTGTTCCTCTGCCAACCATCTTCCCTTTAACTTCACAATTTCCACCTTAGTCTTGCTTACCTGCATTTTCCTTTACTGCCCCTTATCACCCAACATCATTTTCAGGGGTATTTAAAGACACATCTGCTTCTCAACTCATTTGCTTCTTCTACCCCTTCTGTTTTGATGCCCCTTCCCTCTTCTTAAATGGTAAGCCTCCAGGTACGGTAGTAACTGTCTCCTTTTAATCTCTATAAGGCACCTGCATTTCTGCATTCAAGTGCTTAACAAATTCTATAAATCGAAAGAGCTGTTTCGAGAATAGCCGTCATCCCAATAAGTATCTCTCTCCGCACATTTCCCAGGATCAGTGCCTTGCTGCCTAATAAACCAATTTTATAATTATGACATTGTGGAGGATATGTTCCTTCCCGTGTCTCCCTCCCCTCCTCTGGCCAAATACTGAAAATGAGAAATTGCAAAGACAAAAACAAAACAGCATCGTTAAAATGCACAAATGATTATTTGCAATGTGAAGGAAACCAGCAGGCTGTGATGGGGACAGAAGTTAATAACACAGGCTCATAAAGGAGATGGTTGTAGGCTCATCTCCCCTGCTTCCTCTCCAAAGTATAATCGGTCCCCGTATGCAGTAGATTGTAACTTTGCCAGTCCATTGCAGAGACAGAAGGTATATTTGCTTTCTGTTTCTGGCACAGTAGTCAAAATGGGAACTATCTTTTACTCACGTGAATTCAGCATGCATTCTGTTCTAACCAGGTTCCCCTTTCCCTTTCACCCAGTTCAGTTGCATCCGACTCTCAAAATTTCTCCTTTCTAATGTTACCTGATCTTTTCATCAACTTTCCCCAACTTGGTGCCTTACAGCTCTTATAAATTACAACTCCCATCAGCCTCAGCCAGCATGGCCAGCAGCCAGGGATGATCATTGCCCTACCTATACTTCAACAAATGAAGTATCTACGGGCATGTATAGAGTGACCGCACCACACTATTCTGGAACTGCAGCAAGAATGACATCAACAGAAATGTATTGTAGTGCTCAGTACTGGCTCTACTGAACGTGGGTGGTGCTGTGGTCTAAACCACTGAGCCTCTGGCTTGCCGATCAGAAGTTTGGCGGTTCGAATCCCCATGATAGAATGGGATCCTATTGCTCTGTCCTAGCTCCTGCCAACCTAGCAGTTCAAAAGCATGCCAGTGCAAGTACATAAATAGTTACCGTTGTGGTGGGAAAGTAAACAGCGTTTCCGTGTGCTTTGGTTTCCATCACAGTGTCCTGTTGTGCCAGATGCAGTCTAGTCATGCTGGCCACATGAACCAGAAAGTTGTCTGTGGACAAACGCTGGCTCCCTTGGCCTGAAAGCGATATGAGCACCGCAACCCCATAGTCGACTTTGACTGGACTTAACCGATCAAGGGTCCTTTACCTTTTACCTACTGGCTCTACTCAGAGTAGACATATTGAAGTTGATAGACATGACTAAAATTAGGTCTATTCATTTCAGTGGGTTTATTATGAGTAGGACTTAGCTGAATACAACCCATGGGATCTTTATATATATATAGTCTAGGGTGACATTTCCATGCCAACAATTTGATCATTCATCCACCAGTCCTTATTGCAATGAATGAATGCCTGGTGATGTTGCACAGTGACAGAGCAACTGTGCCTTTTTTCATGGTGTGCTCATGGGGCTGTGGGTTCATAGCACGCCCACCCAGGCCCCTGGCCCCTGGCACCAGAGGGATATAACTTCAGGGCCAGATCCTAGCTTGGCTTTGCGTGAAGAGTGTTTCAGGATCAACCTCTGGCTTCTCCACTTGAAAGGGTCTCAAGTAGCATGGCTTAAAAGAAATCTCTTTGCCAGCTGGAGTGGGCAGCCCTGGGCCAGATGGACTGATGGTCTAGCTCAGGGCAAAGCAATCTGCAATGTCATATGTTCAGTCCTTCTCCATGGAAGAGGATCAATGTAAGCACCAGCCTTCCTAGCTATCTAAATGCTTTTTCACGTGGGGGTGGGAGCAGAGCTGATAAAAGTGCCACTTTATCTTAAATTGAATTTGCCTACTTTCAGGCAAATCAGGTTGACTGATAAATTAACACATTATCCTGCTTCTTTTCAGTTACTCAGTAAATATAACTATTGGATTTGTCTGTTCTTGTGTATGTATATATGTGTAACTGTGCGCGCACACATGCACAGTTATTTGAAAAGATTTAACAACCCCCCCCCTTTTAATTTTATTGCATTTGTCTACGAGAAGCAAATTGTTTTGCTTGCCTCTTCTGGAAGCAGATTGATCGCAAAGCCAGACAGTTTTTCATTTCTGTATAATTGACATCTGTGGATGGCCCCCTTTGCCATTAAATAAGAATTAGGAAGGGGCTTCCCCCTCTTCCCCAGGCACTTTGTAATTATCTCCTCTTTTAGTCTCTCCTTCGCTGCAGCCTTATCTATCTGATTCCTTTGCCTGGGTCTCGATTTACATTTTGATGAAAAAGTAATAAATGGCAAGGAAATGAATGTATACATTCTCTCCCTCTCCTTCCCTTCTTTCTCTCTGCTAGAAATCCACCATCGCTACCTTACCGTGTTGTAAAAATTTATGTACACGGGCTTCTGGACTCCATTTCCCACAAAGTTTTCCCATATAATAGAGGGCCAAGCTACACTATCAGCAGCCTCACATGATATGCTTGTTGCTGGGCTAGACTACCTCAGGCTGCTGATGGGGTGGAGTATTGCATGTCTGAACAGCTTCCTACTTTAAAATAAGTAAATAAATGAAAACCCTCCCAGGGCACAGAAAACTAACACCTCAGAGTTGTAACCAGACATTTCCCTCTGTTGTGGGTGCAGTATGCTCCCTAAACCTGCTGTCCTCAGGAGTGGCTCTGGATAATGTCCCATTGCTTGCGTTGAAGTTTAGATTCCTCTTCTGGTCCAGTCAGCCTCTTTTATGGAATGCTGAGAGGGTGCCATTATGTCCTTTGCCCCAGTCAGCAAAATCTCTTGCACGATCTCTGCCATGTTGTTGCTATTCTCCACTGCCTTCTGCAGCTTAGTGTTGGACTTTGCTAGTATCCAGAAGTGGATACCCAGCTACCTGCTTCTTGACCAAAATCTTTCCTTATCTATCACACTAGATCCACCAGGCATTCCTCTCCCAACACACCCTGGCCTCATTCCATTTCCACCTCTCATAAGAACAGACCAAAGGCCCATCAAGCCCAGCACCCTGGTCTCACAGTGGCCAAGTGGCATTCAGAGGCTTAATGCCTCTGACAGCCTTATCCTCCATGAATGTATCTAAGCCGCTTTGAAAGCCATCCATGTTGGTGGCCATCACTACTTCTTGTGGGAGCAAAGTGTGAAAAAGTAAGTGTGAAAAAAGTATTTTCATTAATCCATCCTGAATCTTCCAATGTTTGCCCATTCCTACTAGATGGGAAGACATGTGTAACTTGTGTGTTGACAGCTGAGACACTGTTTCCTAAAATCTCGCATTTATTTCTTGTGTTATCACAGTGGCTTACAGTAGCTTTGAGTCATGTGCCTTGGGACTGATATTTGCTCTCATTAACACCATCAAGGCCTTCCTTTCACAAGTGCTGAAACCCTGAACAATTCCTTGGAGGGCTGCATCTGTGTCTTATGGCTTCCTCTAATGAGAAAAAAGAGAGGGGGATGGGGTGGGAGAAGACAAGCTCAGAGTGTTGGACAAGTCAGAAGCCATGAGGGAGCCTGCAGAAAACCTTCATTTTGCTATTCGCAGGTGTGAATCAGCAGCAGAAGAGCAGCGAGCCCTAACATTTGCAAATCCTCTGCTTAGAAAGCAGTCATAACCATGCATTGTCATTCTGCAGCGTGACACAGATCCGGCGCAGTGATATTTTTTTGCAGGCCATTGCTTTGATATGCACCATCCATCTCTGGCTGAGACTCTCGCGCCTGTTTTGGCAGCAGTGCCAGTCAATTCTGTTTAAGGCTGTGAGAACATGGAGAGGCCTTTGCTGACCTCGCACAGGCGAGGCAGGGGGAAGAAAGAACAAACTTTGCATTCTTATTCAACTGAATGTGACAGGTCTGAAAGCAAGACAAGCTCTCTCGTGACCATCCTCCAGCAGTCCTCATCTGGAGAGGGGGATTTGCTGCCGGAGAATGAAGGGTTAACTCCTCAGGTCCTAGAAGGACTTTCCGCTAGATGCTCTGTTATTTATTTCTGATGCAGCAGAAACAAATTTCTCAGGGTGAATTTCCCTGGCAAAATCTGTCTGCAGATTCAATTTCACCTGAATTTTGGTGGATGCTTATTAAGCAGTTTATTTTTTATCTGCTTCTTCTTCTTCATCATCATCATCATCATCAAGTCAGCCACTGTGAATGGAAAGAGTGCTGGACTCCAGCAAGTTATCTCTTATTTTAGAATTGCAGGTGCAGTACTTCTCTTGTGGTGGCACTGTGACATGCCCTCCATCTGAAAGCACTGTGTCAGGAGCCGAAGTCAGGAGCAGGTCAGCAATAAAACACCTGGTGTCAGTGAAGTTAATTCTTTATTCAAAGAAACCAAAACAGTGCAACCTAGTGATCACAGCAGCTATTTCCAGTAGGCCTTGCCCCGATGAGACTGTTGCAAGGACTGAAGGTCCCTGCCTTTCCACGACTCTCTAAGACTCCTCCCTGAGGTCCTTCCCCAGCAATCTGAGGCTCCTTCGCCTTGTCCCTCTTTGTTCTACCCTCTGCATTGCTCTGTGTGTTCTGGGAGACCAGGCAGGAGGGAAGCTGGTTGCAGCAGGAGTAGGAGACTACCTGGCTTCTTCAGCAACCTGTCCCCCCCCCCCCGCTCCAGCCTCCACTTCTGTCTCTGACCCTACCTCTACCACAGCCTCTTCCTGCTCACTAAACCCTGCTACCTCTTTAGCTTCCAATCTTTCCTTCTCCCATTCTGATCCTTCTTCTCCCTCTGACCACTCATCATCGTCCTACCACCAACCCCCTGCTTCTGAGCCTTCTTTGCCTAGGAGTTCCCTTGGGAGTTCTTTAGCTGG
Organism: Podarcis melisellensis; assembly: GCF_964234715.1. NCBI lineage: Eukaryota > Metazoa > Chordata > Lepidosauria > Squamata > Lacertidae > Podarcis > Podarcis melisellensis. The sequence continues at coordinate 31,480,195 of NC_138545.1, read as the reverse complement.
TCCCTCCCCCTCTTCTTCATCCAGCCAATCCATGACACACTGGCGCTTTTGGCATTCCAACACCACGCAGAAACTGGTCTGTTTGCCCAGATATTTTTGTGGTATTAAACATTATTGTGACTGGATGATGTGGGAGTCTCCATGACTGTTTTTATAATGCACTTTAGTGGTGCTCTTATTGGTGTAAACTGTTATGGTTTTAATCACACTGTAATTACACTTCTGCAGTTAAGGCCAGTAGCTTTTTCAGTATTCTGTTATTATAAATCCCACACATAGAATGATAGAATCATAGAATTGTTGAGTTGGAAGTGACTGCGAGGGTCATCTATTTCAACCCCTGCAATGCAGGAATCTCAGCTAAATCATACATGATTGATGACCATCTTATATCAAGTGGATTTGCTGTATTCATGCAAAGGCTTTATCATATGAGGAGGGTACAGTGACCAAATCTGAGTAAATTTTGCAGGAGAATAACCAAGTTATACCAGTTTTGATTTATTTATTTATTTGTATTGAAAAGCCAGCGTCCCAGGTTTGTAACTGTTTTTCTCTGCTCACTTAAAAATGTATCTTAAATTTCAGCTTTTCGTCATTTAGGGATTATCTACACTGAACTTTTGCCCCATGCTTTTCAGACACAGGTCTGTACTTTAAAACTCGGTGTCCAAACACTCTTTTTTTCATTCCAGAGCTTTCCCCACCAAACCCCGCTCTTTAAAGCTGAAGCCACATCAAAGAGCAATTCAGGTTTTCCAAGGATTGCCATTTGCTCTGATTTAGCGGAAAAGTGCAAAAGCTCTGGAGCAAAGACAGAGAGTGCTTGGACACTGAGCTTTAAAGCATGGACTGTGCCTGGACAGTGTGGAGGAAAGCTAAGTGTGGATAAACCCTTAGACTAGTCATTCAGCTAAGGCAAGGGTGCTGACCTACAACTTCCATCATCCAGACTATTGACAATACTGGCTGGGGCTCATAGGAATTGGAGTCCAACAGCCTCCAGAGAGCCACAGCTTCTACGCCCCCGAACTAAGGGCAGTCAGTGCAACATGGTGCATTTGTCAGGCTGACACTTTCTTGGTGGAGCCTGCATCCCAAAAGAAAAATGATTATTGCCAGAGCAAGCAGGTTGCAGCACTGCATATCTGAGTGGGGGAGAAAGGAATTGACGCATCTGTGTGTATTTGCATGATACATGCTGCTACCAATATCTGTAGATGACATGTTGCTGCATGTGCACGTGAGCAGCATGTCCTTTTGCATGAGAAGCTGCTGCACATGTCTGCACAAGTGTTGTGATGTTCTGCATCTTTGCACTGTGGAAGGAATGGGACCAAGTGACCCAGGGAAGTGTGGAGGCTAAGACTGTGTGCACAATACCTGCTTAAAACCAAGCTAGGTCATTCTTTTTCTCAATTCAGATCCAAGCTGGTGCCGGGCAGAGTGTGGGAGGGAAAGATGTTTCAGAAGGTTGTATATCATAAGAAACAACAGGGTGGATACATCATGGAGGACAAATATGGATTGTGGCAAATACCACAAACGATGGCTCAGTTGATAGAGTATGAGACTCTTAATCTCAGGGTTGTGCGCTCAAGCCCCACGTTGGGCAAAATATCATTGCAGGGGGTTGGACTAGATGATCCTTGTGGTCCCTTCCAACTCTATGAGTTTATGATTCTTTGGCATTTGCTTCCCAAACCAGGAATTGCAGTGGATGCAGAGTAAACACGAGCGTGGACACAGCCTAAGTGGTAAAGCAAGCACAACATGTGAGGATGTATTTTTAAAACGTTCATTGAATGATTAATTTAGAATATTTTTATTCCTCCTTTTCAACGAACAATCCTCAAGATGTCTTGCACACAAACCCCCCCAATCCACACACTAGGACAAGAGTGTTCTTTCTTTCCACTCTAGGGCAACTGGCAGTCAGTGCAGAGCATTCTTTCAGACAGTCAAACACATTTGCCATTTAAATGGTGCAGAATGTAAAGTGAGCACCTGAATTTATCATTTCCATGCTTTTCGGTGCATGAGTGAATGTGTAAGTATCTTAACTCTTCTTTGAAGCCAAAAGGTGGTGGTGGCTGTTTTAGAAAAATTCTGCTGAGTTTGAGACCACTGGCCAGTCTCTATCAATCAGTAGCCTTTATGGTGGTCACACTTCGCCCCTGTGCCTCAAGCTGAGAGCGACATGCCTTTATGCAGCATCAAATCTTGCGAACGTCGCACTGAACCCGTCCCCCTGCCACTTAACTAGATTAGTTCTAATTCCCTTCCACTCATGCTGCCGCACATACATCGAGGGCAGGCGGTAAATATACAGTAAGTGAATTCTGGAGGCAGTCATATTTCATCAGCTAACTCAGAATAGTTGAGCATATGGTGGTGGGGGGAGGAAAGAGAAGCGAAATAAATAAACCCCACAATCTGTTGTTATAAAAATACATCAGAAATGTGTGTGTGTGTGTGTGTGTGTGTGTGTACATGTATACGTACGTGTATACACACAGCAGACTGTATTCCCTGCAGGGCATCTGAAGCTTTGCCAAAAGTTCAGATGGCTAACAGTTGCAGGATGTGGCTTGCTCTCCTACTTCCACGCCCAGCCAGGGAGCAATTGGCTGCCTCCTTCACAGTGAGGTTTCTCTAGTCATCAGGTGCTTCATTGAAAATGACAGCTGGCACCGTCGTCACCCCGCCGGCCTGCTATTTCAGGAACAGAGATAAATCTGAGAGAGGTTATCAGCGCAGCTCTCCAGCTTTTAGCTGATAACCTTGCTGTGTTTCTGAAACAAACAAAAGAAGATGGCCTCCAACGCCAGGTGGAAGTGCGAAGCTTTTCTGCCTATCACATGTTCTCAGAATGTCGAGTGAGGATGATACGGGTGATAAGATTTTAGCCTCTTAGAGATTCCTGATTTTAAGAAGGCTAAGAGTGTTTTGTCCCCTTGGAAAGGATTCGCCTTGCTAGAAGGATGATAGGGAGAAATGGTCATGCTGTAGGACGCTGATAAACTAGGGCCAAGCTATCGGTTGCGCTGCAGCCTAGCAGCCCCTTCTGAAGAGAAAAGCTGCTTCTATAAGGACGAAGCTTGGCGTGTGGACTAGTGGAGTGTATGGGGAGGGGTGAATAGCCCTTTCCTCACTCAAAATCCCGTCTCCACAGAAGGCTTTGAACTCCATGGATGGAAAACCTTGCTAAGGATTTTTGTTTATTTTATTTTGGAATAGGGAAAGGGTTAAGAATTGCCTCCCCACAGCCATCTGTGCTTTGTATCAACCTTTCTGGAAGTGGCTTTGCACAAAGGCATCCCTGGTCTACAGTTACATGTGTAACATGTTGCTTGGCCCCTAGAAGTTGAGAAGAGGATGCTTAATTTATAGCAAGAGAGGTTCAGGACTGCCTGGAACTGGTGCTTAGAGATGTGAGTGCAGGCAGGACATGATGGTGCTGGTAATCCTAGCCCCAATAACAGACATACTTCCTTTGCTTGTGGAGGTTCCATTAAACAGTCATCACTGCTTAGTGTTTGACAAATCTCTCTACCATGAGTGTCTCTAATAACTCTATAAAAAGCCATCCGAGCTAATAGCTATCATCACCTCTTACAACAGTGAATTCCTTAAGTTAATTAGACAGTGTGTGAACAAGTGCTTCCGACCTGTGAGGCTCTGCTGACAGTCAGATTCATCTTGGACTTGCAGTTCTGATACTATGACTTTGGTTGTTTAAAAGGAAATTTTCCTAGCCATTGGCTCAGGTGTTGTGGTGGTGTGTTTATTAACATTCCATCTTCTCAGAAGCTGCTGATGCCCAAGGCAGAGGGACAGATGGAGTATTAGCAGACTGTGTAATCTTAGTGTCTATTTATTAATATGAGATGTTTTGATTAAACTGTAAACATTCATATGGCTATTTAAGTCTTGTAATTGTCTTGTAATTGTTGGTGAATTATTTTGAAAGCTTGCTATATTTTATTATATTATTATTTTGAAAGCTTGCTATATTTTATTATGTAATTCCTTCTGAAGTTGTGAGCTGCTTTGAGCATTGAGAAACAACATACAAAGAAGCTGATGATGAGCGAGAAAATATTATCTCTCTACTCTCTTCTCCTTCTAGCCCAGCCTCTCCAACCTGGTGTCTTCCAGATGTTGCCAGACTACATCTCCCATAATCCCTCACCATTGGCCACACTAGCCAGGCCTAATGGGAGTTGTAGTTCAAAATATGTGGAGAGCACTAGGTTGGGGAGGGCTTATCTAGTCCCTAAGAGATCCCCTTCTTCTCTGTAACTATCCATATCCAGTCTCTATTTTCTCCTTTTATGTATATCATTTCCTCTGTTTCTGATTGAAGTCTTCTTGTGCAAATGTAGACCAAATGGCATTGCCCACACATGGGGAAGTAGCAGCAGGCTTGGGGTAACCAAGAAAAAGGTCTAATGATGTCCAGTGAAGAATCAGTGGCCGTGGTTTGCTGATTGATTAAGAGCAGGGGGCCTGGAAAGTGTGTTTTTGTGTGTGTGTGTGTGTGTGTGTGTGTGTGAGTGAGAGAGAGAGAGAGAGAGAGAGAGAGAGAGAGAGATGGAATAGCATGGTTGGTAAAAGAAGGTCAAAGGAAGAGACGCAGACATAAAAACTGTAGCAAGAACCATCTCACTGTTTTAATAGGTAATTTCCCAGTTCAGACTGTCCTCTCACTTTGGTTTGGATCAGAAATGGATTCCAAGCATACATAACCCCACTTTGGAAAGCCCAACATGTCACAGGTCAGTCCATTGACTAAAATGGAGAGTGACAAATAAGCTACAGCCTTTTGTCTTTCTATTTATTTGCAGAATTGGATTAAATTTGCAGGTTTGGTTGCCTTTTCGGGGGTGGGACCTGACAAATTTAAGGCAGATAGGTGTGGGTTTTTGTGCAAGAGGAGCCTTTAAAATGTGAGGTTTTGGTTATTGTTGTTTTTAAAAGTGTTTCACTGGTATATTTAGGGTCATGATGTATTTAGAGTTAAGACAGCCAGATTTGGATCCCAGCCTTTATCTGAGGAAAGTCTCGTCCCAGGGGCCTGGGCTGAATTTCAGGGCTCAGTCCTGGATGGTACAAAGCAATATTCAGGAAGAATCCCTCTGAGAAACATGTAGTGTCTCTCTCAACAAGGGGTAGCCTCAGCCCATTCTCACCTCTAAAGCTAAAGAACATAAGATGAGCTTGCTGGATCAAGTCAATGCCACATCTGGTCTAGCATCCTATTCTCATATGAGCCAACCAGAAATCTGATACCCTGCATTCATGCTGAAGGGCAGGCTTGAATCCTTCGAACACCTCTCTTGAAACTAGCCATTGCCCTCCTCCTTCTCCCAGATGAAATGAAAGCCCACAGCCTCACCCCTCCCTCGGCCCCATCCTGCTGCCACCTGACAGATGGGAGAGTAATTAGAATGCTTGTGGGTTCTGGCTACATTGCAAGGCACGGAGCACAGCACCCGAGGAAGGAAAGGGATCGAGGGGAGGATTGTGCAGCCACGGTAGAGTGAAGAATAATGGGAAGGAGATAACAAAGGAAAATTGAGGGCGAACAGCCAAGAGAGTTCCTCAGCAGTGAGATCTATTGCTGTGAAGTTATCTCTTCCACGAAGCACTGAAAGCTCCATCACCAGAGGCTCCTGAAATACTCCAAGACAAAGTGCCGGAGTGAATCGCATAAGAGAACCGCTCTGCACTTGCAGCAGGAGGCTCCAGGACTGCCTTGCACAGTTATCAGCATCCACCATTCCTCAAAATTAGATTCTCCAAATGTTCTCTCCCCCCGCCCCTTTTGTTGCTCTGATCTATGAGACACCTAAGTCAGTCAGTGTTCTTAGATCCAAGGCAAATTAAGCTGCATCTGCACAACTCATACACACATTCCAGCACTGTGTTGCGGTGGCCTGGCAGGGACCTTGCAAACTCTATACCCCAACTCTTCTTTCTGAATCCCCAGATAAAGGTAAAGGTACCCCTGCCCATACGGGCCAGTCGTGACCGACTCTGGGGTTGCGTGCTCATCTCGCTTAAGAGGCCTGGAGCCAGCGCTGTCCGAAGACACTTCCGGGTCACGTGGCCAGCATGACAAAGCTGCTCTGGCGAGCCAGCACCAGTGCAGCACACGGAAACGCCGTTTACCTTCCCGCTAGAAAGCGGTACCTATTTATCTACTTGCACTTAGGGGTGCTTTCGAACTGCTAGGTGGGCAGGAGCTGGGACCGAACGACGGGAGCTCACCCCGCTGCGGGGATTCGAACCGCCGACCATACGATCGGCAAGTCCTAGGCACTGAGGTTTTAACCACAGCTCCACCCGCGTCCCGAATCCCCAGATAGATAGAGGCTAATCAAAGCTTGAGAGGCTGTGTCTGGCCTGGCAGGTCACAATTTTTATAAGAGTAATGGGCCAGGGAGAGAATTGTTTATCCCAGGGGCCACATTCCCTCATGGGCAACCTTTAGGGACAGTAATGGGTGGGAACAGAGGCAAAAGTGAGCAGAGCCAAGGTTGCAACTCTGGAGATATCTTCACCCTTGTGATACTATCAATTCCCATACAATAATAATAAGCATTTGTACAAGCAGGAGTATCTATCTAACTGCAAATCATTTGTCATGAAATTCATGTGTTAGTATAAACCCTGGGGACTGGTCTTCTACTTTCTGTTGTATTTGTGAAGGCAGTAAAGTTCCGCCTGTCTCCAGCAAAAGCGTCCTTATGTTTTATTCCTCTTGCCAGCCGTAACTTGTGTGTTAGCTTTTCAGTGAGGTCTGTACACCACACTCTTCAATACCAAGGTTCTCAAACAGACTTTCTTATCTGCACACTCATGCATACCTCTCTCCACCCAGGCTAGCGAGGTGCCTGATCACAGTTCAAGAGCATGCAAAAGCATCTCAGGAGGGTTGGGAGCGGTTGCGGCTGGCTGGGGCTAGCAGGGTGGAAGTCAGAGAGCCTGACAAAAAGGGGAGCTAGAGCCAATGAGAGGCAGAGCCAAGTAATTTTGGCTTTGCCCCCATCCTCATCTCTGTTGAGTGATGCGAGGGCCACACTGAGATTAAGGAGTAGGAAGCAGTGCCTCCCCGTGGAGGGGCTTTAAGTAAGTAGGCAGTAGAGTATGAGGCTTTTAATCTCAGGACTGTGGGTTTGAGCCCTACTTTGGACATTATAGGGCATTGGAGTAGATGACCCTTTATGGTCCCTTCCAACTCTACAATTCTATAGAAAGCTAAGTAAGGGATGGGTGACAGCAGACTGTGGCTGGTGGCAGCAGTGCTCCAATAGCCCTAATGGATCTGCTTCCACTGGTATGGAGCAAGGCTGGTGAGAAATGTGGCCTAGGGAGGAAGGAAACAGGGGCTGGACAGAAACCCAAGGGGCAGTTAGGGAGGTGGGGTGGAGGCTGCATTTGGCCCTCAGACCTGAGGTTCCCCACCCGTGGTTTGGTCCTTTGCTAGTTCCTTGACAGAATTAGCCTGACAAAGTTGCTATTGCAACTGCAGCAGAAGAAAAGGGGGTATACAAATTCTTGTACAGTGGTACCTCGGGTTACATACGCTTCAGGTTACAGACTCCGCTAACCCAGAAATATTACCTCGGGTTAAGAACTTTGCTTCAGGTTGAGAACAGAAATCGTGCAGCGGCAGCGCAGCGGCAGCAGCAGGAGGCCCCATTAGCTAAAATGGTGCTTCAGGTTAAGAACGGACCTCCAGAACGAATTAAGTTCTTAACCCGAGGTACCACTGTATTGTGCTTGTCTCCTTTCCACTTTCTATTTAAATCGGAGCAACAGTGTGTGGCAAAAGAAAAGGCTTTGTCAGGCGTCTCCTGCTTGCTCTAACTGGGCTTTCTGTGGGTGCTTCAAAGTTAGCAGGGGAAAACATCAGGAAGTCTTACCATGGATCTTGTGTGTCATGCTTGTTTCAGCCCTTAGCACACAAGTGAATCTCTAGCCCTTATGGCTATGAAGCTACTTGAGAGCTCACCAGCATACAAATATTTCAGGAACCAGATGAAAAGTTGAGCTCACAATTTGGTTTTGGGTAGACAGTAGAGCTTCAGTGCCCTACAGTTCCCCACCCTTTCTCCCTGAAATGGGTGTGTGACAATGCAAAATACAAAAGTAAGTGTGCACATTAACTTTATTTTCATGGTTATGTGAAAAAAAATTCATTTTGCCTGGCACAGATTTTTCTTTTTAAAATTTTATGTTATGTTAAGCAGACTTAGCCATGGACGTAGCTTTGCTGATGAACTCAAGTCAGCCAAAGTATCTCAACCTGAGCAGGTTTGAGTGACACTTGGACTGGCAAACCGTAAGGGAAAATAGCAAGTTAATTTCCTCATATACATCATGGAAGACTAGCGAGTGACATCTTAATGATAGTGAAACGAGAAGGGAATAGGAAACTGCATGAAGACAGCTTGATGAGGAGGTCGTTTTTAAAGCTTGCATTATCGCTGGGAAACAAAAATGAGATTTCTGCAGCTAAAAAGAGAAATATGTGCAGCAACAAAAGCAGTAAAAGGAGTGATGGAGACATTGCAGATATCTGCTAGCATCCGGAATTTGCTAAATATCCGACATTTGCATGGACTGACAGTGCAATTTAGGTTCATCCCAGGAAACTGTCAATGCTGATGCTGAGAACATCTAACAATGGCGTTTCTGTTGGCCTGCTTGTGAATATGTTAATACAACAGGTAGGGTGCCTTTTAACTAAATGTGTTTTAGTCATATGTGCTATCTAGCCCAGTGCAGTCTTCTCTGACTAGCAGAAGCTCTGAGGACTCAGGCAGAAGCCTCTCCCATTACCTGTTACCTGAAATACTTTTGGCACTGGGGGAACTGAGCTTTCTCGGAGTCTCCTGCCTGCAAATCGAGCACTCTGCCGCTGAGCTATCATCCCTCCACCAAGATTCATGGGAGCTGAAGGAGAAAAAGAGCAGCTTGCCCAGAGCTACCTGGTGATGAGGCACGCAGCACTGCCTATAACAATAAGTAACTTGGGAAGCGGGTGGCGCTGTGGGTAAAAGCCTCAGCGCCTAGGGCTTGCCGATCGAAAGGTTGGCGGTTCGAATCCCCGCGGCGGGGTGCGCTCCCGTTGCTCGGTCCCAGCGCCTGCCAACCTAGCAGTTCGAAAGCACCCTCGGGTGCAAGTAGATAAATAGGGGCCGCTTACTGGCGGGAAGGTAAACGGCGTTTCCGTGTGCTGCGCTGGCTCACCAGATGTAGCTTTGTCACGCTGGCCACGTGACCCGGAAGTGTCTCCAGACAGCGCTGGCCCTCGGCCTCTTAAGTGAGATGGGCGCACAACCCTAGAGTCTGTCAAGACTGGCCCGTACGGGCAGGGATACCTTTACCTTTACCTAACTTGGCCCATGGACACTTCATGGGCTGGCACTTGCTAAGGGCAAGCTACATTTCTGTGGATTTTGATTTTCAATTGGATTCGTTTTTCATCTGACTCACTTTGTTTCGGTTTTCATTTCAATGCTCATGTATTTCAGTTTTCACTAGTAGCTCTCTGGGAGGACATGAACAGCACAATCCTAGGCATATCTATATGCGGGAGCAAGTCCTATTGCAAATAGGATTGCTCTGTAAGCTGAGCACATGGTAAGAAAATGGAAAACATTTCTCTGTTGTTTGTACAACTCCATAGGCACAGCTCAAGACAGGCAAAAGTTACCAAAAGGCAGATTTTTAACACCCCACCAGGGAACTATCCAATCCCAGAGCTAGCCCACAGAGTACAGTTCATGTAAGTTCTTTAAAAAACAACCCACCACCTTTTATTTTTCTGTTTGTGAAAACACCTATGACAAAGAATCTCTGTATATACCCCCCGAAATATACCATGCATATGAAATGTGATTTATACAGTCAAATATTAAGCAGACTTGTATAATAGTTTATAGAGTTGATTGTACCAGTTAGCGTAAGTGTCTCCTGTTGTCCATTTTAACAGATTGTCGCAGAGTGAGTCGTGGGTAGCTGGAGGATACAACGTTCTTTCCAGTGTATTGAATAGACACAATACCATATTGTTTCAAAATTGCCTTTGGCCTTTGTGTTTCTAATGCTCCAAGATGCTTTGTTAGCTTCTCCCCAAGAGCTATGTTCCATAGCCTGTCCCATCATGCCTTCAGAGTTTAGTTAGTAGCTATTTTCCAATATTGTGTTAATAAATTTCTAGCTGCAGACATGAAAAAAAAATCACTAGGTCCTTAAACAGTGGCTATCTATAAACAGATTTAGTAAAGCTGTCCTCAGGCTCATAGAAGTTCTTGACCCTTGGGGCAAGGGAGCTGTGCAGTCCCTCAACTTGACCAATCACATGTGGGGATCCTCTGCCTCCTCTTTCCTCCCAAATTGAATTAAAGCTTGTGCAGATTCCCTATGTCAGCTTCTCTCCCTCCCTGTATCAGCTCATATGAGTGTAGTCAGGGCTGAGAGTGCTGCTATGAGAGGCCATTCTCAGGGTCCCTTGCGACAGGTGGGTTGTTGTTTGGGTTTTTTTGCTGAGTGAATGCTGCAACATGTTATTAATACAATAATAGTGCAGCAATGAAGGATTCATACTGGACCGTCCACACATCACTCTGCTTTATGAGTTGCTCTGCGATGCTTCCTTAATGCTTCCAAGACGCTCAATAGCTGCTAGCCACCATGGCTATGCTCTTGCCTCCTCATTTCCAGGCAGAAATGCTTCTGAATATCAGTTGCTGAAAAACCACAGGAGGGGAGAGTGCTGTTTTGCATAGGTCCTGCTTACGGGTTTCCCACAGGCCTCTGGCTGGCCACAGTGAGAGCAGGATGGAGGGCTTGAGGGGCCATTAGCCTAATCCAGCAGGGTTGCTTATATGTTTTCAATGTTCCCACATTGTTGCTGTCTGGGGGGGGGGCATCCTTGTACTACAGCACAACAAAAGTGGGATTTAAAAAAAAAGTTACAGGATATGCACTGGTTAGAAACAAAGCAGTCTATCTGCCCCAAAATGCTTGGTGCAAACTGTGTTGAAAGCAGGACTACAAATAGCTACCCCTTCTACCAAAATGATGGCAAATCCTCATGAATGCACAATAAGAAAGATACCTGGAGAGACCCTCAGGCACAGGGGCTGAGGGGATGAGTTTGCAGAAAGAACTTGAAGGGATATGACCTACTAATGCTTTAGCTCAGCCAGGTGTGGGAGCGTCAGTCAACTGGGCCAGGAAAAGGATTGTGTTATGAGTCCAGTGGCAGTGTCTTTCCCATGTACTGCACTGACTTGAGCATGAAAGATTTTGGGAGAAACTGAAATCCGAGTTCAAGTGCTTCATCCAGCGAGAGCCAAGAAAGATTGTGGGAACAGCTTACAGTCTTGAAAACCTGGCTTTTGCACACTTCACATGTGTTGTTTGTAACCAGCATGACAAAGTGGGTGAAACCACAGAAAAGTCAGGAGATAATACACACAGGGGTTTATCACTGTAGGTTTTGGATCTGAGTCCAACTCCATGTCCCCTGTCCCTTGTCAGCACTGGAGGGTCTGTGAATGGTACCCTGAATTCTCTGCAAACACATCTTCAAAGAGCAACTGGAGCATACCTTTCTCTCCCTCTCCCCTCTTTGCACACAAAGAAACGCTGGCAAGATATAAAACAGTAAGGCTTGTTGCTCTAAGAATTTCCATGACTTTATGTTGCTGTGATAAAACACCCATCTGCACTGCAAACCAGAGCACCCTCGTAGCTAGTTTATGGCTTACACAAGTTAGTAGTAAATCTGCGGCTGAGCCACCCTTCGGGCAAATGGACCATCTGTCCGCAATCTGCAGTCACCATATCCTCCCCCTCCTGCTTGCCACAATTCAGCAGGGGGCTCATGGGTGTTGCACTACTCCCAGTTGCTGGGAAGGGATAGGGGATTAAGTTACAAGTACCGTACTTCCCAGCTATTGCTAGCTGATCCTGATGGGGTAGTGGTTTCCTTACGTAACCATCCAGTGTTTGCCAGGCAACTGGAAACAAGTCAGTTAGATGGACTGCAGCAAGGACGGCCTTAGGATTTCTGGGAGTTAATGGAAGCAGGACCACCAAGTCTTCCTGGGCAGTGCTGGAGTTCTTGCACTGTCAACATTCAAAGAAACAGGCAGTCCAATGCAAGTATTGCATTTAAATGTGGCCCCTCCAATCTGCTTGCCTTCCACATCCCTGAGAACCATCCTGGTCTTCAGGCATCACTGAGCACTTTGGCCCTTTCTTCCTCCTCTTTGCTATGCAAGCCATGTCACCAGACATCTCCCTAATGCCACCAGACAATATATTTCACAGTCACTTTCTTTTTTAACACCTGCTCAAGAGCGTGCCTGGGAAGTGACCCCTTTGCCTCCTGGGACTTGTCCCTTTGCACACATCTTCCTGTGGTTGTCCATTGTTAGCTCACAGCCCTTATTCGGTCTCTAACCCTGGCTAGTAGGTTGTTTCATATCCTCAACGCCTTTTCTGCTTTTGGTGAAAAGTTGAATAACTTTCATTCCTCTTGATTTTTTTGTCCTCGGGTGAAGGATCTCCAAGTTGGAAAGAGGTCACCTATTATAATTGACATTAAATTCCCAGCATACAACTAACTGCATGAGCAGCCAAAGACAAAGTGTGCGGCAGCAGCCTAGAGACTTAAGAGCCATTTCACACATGCGTGTGCATCACATAACTGGAGCTCTCCGAGCTTGGTGACTCACAGCTGAAAATGACTATTTATTATTTATATAGTGTGATCAGTGTGTCCATTCAGTGCATTAGCATTGTGTTCGAGGTGACCTCAAGCTTCTGTCCATCGTGCTGAGTGTTGTGCAGGATGAGGCTGCAGAATGCGGGACTGGAGGTGTGCATAATAGGGAGTCAATTGCTGAAACCTTCTCCTTATAATAAAGCTCCTTTCATGTTGTAAACAGGTAAATCAGCAATAGTGTGCTAATTTTTCTGCTTGGTATGCAAGTTTACCACCTTTGTTGGGAAGAGTGACAAGGGGGGTGCAACTCTGTCAATTCTCCTTGATTTTTCAGTGTCTATTGACACCATGGATGTGGCATCCTCCTGGAGCAGCTCTGTGGGTTGGGTGGCAAGCACTGCACAGCAGTGGTTTTGGTACTATCAGTACCATTTTCTGAAAGTAGCAATGGGGAACTATTACTCGAAAACCATATGAATTAATTGTGGCATCCCATAGGGGTTGATCTTGACCCCTGAGGTAGTTAATAATCTATGTGAAGCCATTGGGAAGAGTCATAAGGGGTTTTGGAGTGAGGTACTATCAGTATACAGGACGATACACACATCTTTCTCTCCATGCTGTCTGAATCAGGACCTGCAGTTTCAAGTGCTGGACCACTGCCTAGAGGTGGTAATAGGCCAAATAAATTCAAATTGAATCCAGACAAGGTACAAGTGCTCTGTGTTGCAGGCTCTTGGGTATGGGGAGTTGGTAGATGACATGTTCTGGGTTGGATGGTACTCCACTGGAGTCAGGTTCATAGGTTGGTGGTGCTCCTTGTCCCTGCATAGCGAGTTGAGGCCCTGGTGACTTGAGTGGCTAGGGGTGCCTATTTTCAACTCTGGTTGGCTTGCCACCTGTGTCCCTTCCTGAACTGAGATAGCTCAGTTGTGGTACTCCACACTCTGGTAAACGCAAGACTGGACTACCATAATGCCCTCTGTGTGGGGCTGCAGCTTTCTTATTTTCCTACACACTGAGTGTGATTTTATAAAGGGTACAGTACACTCATCCAGCAGTGCTCCTCCAACAGTGATTCAGGAATAAGTTCAACTTCTACTGATGTATTTAAAATCCAAGTGCCTTTAATTTTCACTTGTGGCCTGGCACAGCACTTGTGGATGTATGCAAAATATGTCAGATTATGAAGTTATGTGATCCTTCACTGTGGCAATGTGCCAGGTGGGCAGGTGTGTCTCATTTGCTCCTTCTTAAAACTTCCCTCCCCAAGTGGTTGCCTGAAATAGAAGGAGATTGGTAATCCTCTAGCCTGAATGGCACTCAGGAAATCCTCCTCAGCCATTCCTTCCCTTTGCTCCTTATAGGCAGCTTGCCAAGTCCTATTCCACCTCCTCCTTTATACAATTAAGCCTTCAATCCCAAATAGAACTGTAGTGATGTGAGTTCACATAGCTACTATTTCTGCAGCAGGGTCCCTGTCTCCAGCATCTTAGAACCACACAATCAGCATGAAATGTGGAGATTTTTAGCCACTGAAAAGAAAGGAGATGAGTCAACCACTGAGAATTGGCTCCTGGGTTCACTCTGGAGAAGGCACATAGGAAGATCATTGAGGAGGAGTTGTGCTGTGTGCTCCAAGCATTTAGGAACACTCAAAACACAAGGTGCTTCAGTTTCAAAGCAACGGTTTGCAAGTTATGTTGCATACAATGAGACTTCAAGCAAAACGTACGGTAAGTCATTGCAAAAGAGGATGCTGAAGCACCCCCAAATCATTTGTCCATGTAAGAGACACAGGAAATAGTAGAACTAGCTGAAAGGCAACACATGTGTTGATCGTTACAATGCACCCCTAATTATTATTTTTGTATACTTATAAGATTGCTGCAGAAGTTTGTATAATCTTAGAAAGGGGTGTGAATGTGAGGGCGAGTGTCTGTTAGAAGGCATAGCTGTGACTCTCATGAAGAGACCTCGAACTTCTGAATTTGCCACAACACTCCTGATCCCAAGCAGAGTGTAGCTTTGGCTCCTTGCTGGGTGGATCATTTCCTGTGCAGTAGATTTGTGCTTCCCTCCTCTGATGTCTGCTGTTGGGAAGACATGGCTGCCTGCCACAGTCAGGCTGTTGCTGTCTCTACAGGTTGCATTGCACCCCTTCAGTTTTCCCCTCTGTCTCCTTCGCCTTTTATTCTGGCATGATTCCTTTTTCTGCATCCTAGGGCCTCACTGCAAGATGGGGTAGGGGTATCTTCCAGCCCCCATAGACAATAAACTCTGCATTGTACGCATACTTACCTGGCTGTCTCTGAACAGAAAGAAAGCTCTTTCCTTCCCACACAGACATCTGGCCAGACGCAATTACTAAATAATTACAGTTGTGTACTCTGCCCTGGAGGTGGCTCCGAACAGCACTTAACCTTTTTCTTTTTTCTTTTTAGCCGCTTACAATTTAAGCAAAAATACATGTTCCCACAATCAGCCTTTGCTAGCATAAAAGCAAACCCATCACCATGGGATCCCCAAAGTGACGTCTGAAAAAGACACACTTGCAATTAGCATCTGCAAATACTCACTTTGCAACTGAGGTTTTCCCCCTTCATTAGGACACTGAGCCACAGCAAAAGCCCAAGAATACAGCTGAGTTTAGGCAATTAAAGTACTGGCAGAAAGATGCATTGATCACACCTTAAATTGGGGCAACTCTGCATGTACATTTCCATGATGGGTTTGTCTCTGCACGGGGCTCCTGCTGCACAGCAAGAGGCAAATGTGTGGAATAGTGTGATAACATGTTTGTTAACGGCACTGCCAGAAATGTAGAATTGCATCTGTTTTTTATGTTGTGGTGACCAAAGATGTGCTATTAGGGACAAGCCGTAGCTCAGTGGTAGGGCACCTGATTTGCATGCAGAAGGTCCCAGGTTCAATCTCATTAGATCCCTGGAGAGCTGCTGCCAGTCTTTGTAGGCAATACTGAGTTAGATGGCAACCCTAGGCCAGACAATCCCTACCAGATTGCTCCAGAAAAATAGAGAACCTTAAAGGGTTCTCCTGTGCCCTGGAGCCTAGAACTGTATGGCATCTCAACCAGCATCCACCGGTTAGCAGGCACTGTGGAGCATGAGCCTCTTTCCCTCCCCCAAAATTGTAAACTGGTCTGGTTCTTCAGAAGTATCTCGCTTAGGAGGTGCTGTCTCTGGGAGTCCCAGTTTAGGGGGGTTTGTTTCCCAAGGGGCTCTTGGCCAACTGGCTGCAGCTTAGACTTGGTGCTGGGGCTCAGTTCTGAGCTCAGCACCTCCACAGAGTGCATCTTTTGTCTTCCTAACCTACCTAGCTCCTCTCCCTCTGTATTAAATGGTTGCTTGAAGCTAATGGTTGGGGCCATGACCCCAGGGTTGACCCCCCACATTGAGTCCTGCCCCGTGCATGCACTCACAGGATATGCTTGCCATTATTGTTGTTGTTCTGCATTTCTCTGGAGCTGAAAACATTTTCCAGGCTGGGTCTTGGTGCAGATTGAAGCCCTGGCTAAAGCAGATTGATTGAATCCAGGTTGCATCCAAATGCCATAAATGCTGATTTGTTCTCCAGTCTGCAGGCCAAAAGTGTGTAGAGTAGGGTGGGGAGGGAGAGAGGGATACAATGGCATTTTTGGCATCTTTGGCTTCTATTGGAGGTGACCTACATGGTCCTCTTCTTGCTTGGCCACCCATGAGCAACTGATTCTTTAACAGTATGCCAATAAATATTTTCTCCTCTGCATCCCTTCCTCTGCCATCTGGCTATCACACATGCCCATATATACAAGCATGTACACACACAGGTACCATTCTCTCTCTCTCCCTCCCCCCCCCCCGACACACACACACACACACACACACACACACACACACACTTCATTTTGTACATTTTGGGAACAGGAAGGTGGTTTCATTCAGCTCACTGTGACAGCTTTTGGGCCGCTGGAAGGAATGGCTTGGTTCCAGGTCCTTGCCCCTCACCCCCTCCTGCTCTCTGCGACTCTCTTTCCACGTATGTGCCCACCCTCGCAAGTCACAAATCCATCTATCATTAATTAATTTGCCTGCAGTTCTGGGTTTTGTCCATTATCAGGTTCTACTCCTTTCCTGCTCCCATCCCTGCAGATCATCAATAAAGAATAAGAGGACATGCCTATGACTGCCTCCTTGTCTCCTGCTGTGCCGTTTCTACAAACATCCTCGCAGAGACGCCGGCTGAGCTGGTTGCTCCGATAATGGGCTTAGAACTCCAGTTGTGCTGGGAATGGGACTCCGCTGGAGTCTGATCATGGAAAGTTTACAGGACCTCTTTGGAGAATGAAGAACGTTATTCAGGAAATACACAGTTGTGTAGTGAGGTAATTTTAGATCCTGGACTTAATGGTCATATTGGGGGCCTCTAGATGGTAATGTGTGTTACTTGTCACTGAATGCCACCCTCCCCATAAGACCATTGCTTTATAGGCCAGTGGTTGTCCCTCATTCCCCAAACAGATCTTGTAAACCACTTCTGAGCAGACTCCAGGATGGATAGTAATGTGCATTATGTACTTTGCTTACTTCAACAAGAGATAAACTAGCCCTGCTGGGTTTGTTGGTCCCTCCTGCTCATTCAGCTGAGTGGGACCTTGGACTTCTGTGCCCAAGTCCTGCCCTGATGGCACCACCCCTCATTGCAGAGCTCCAGTGGAGCAACAGGAAGGGGTGCTTCTGCGCCCCCTCCCTTAGTTCACTCCCTGCTGGCTTCCATCCCGAAAGACAATGAAGTGCACCTCCAGCGGTGATTTCAAACCACACCAAAGTGACTTCCCCAGGGCGCAAGCCTGGGCAGTGTGTATGGAAGTCCTGGGCTGCCCAGACAAGACTCTCATCTTGGCCTCACTAATGTGGTCCAAAGGAAAGCAGAGCAATATGTTTGGCACCAGCTTGGCTGCAGGAGTTGCCAGAAGGAGGCATGCAATGTGCCATCCAACAGTCTTAGGGACTCAAGATTTGTGTAGGGATTACTCCTTAGCCTTTACTTCTCCTGAAGATATTCCACAAGGCAGTGGAGGTTTAGGATCAGAGTTTTCCTTCTCTGAGATGGGCTACCTTCCCAGGTTGACGGGCCCCATCTGACTCTCACTTCCCTCTACATCACATACAGAAATCATATTCTTAACCATTGCACCTACTATTGGTCTCATCCACTCAATCTGGCGGAGCCTGTCTTTGTATGCAAGGGAAATCCCTAAGTCGCCAAGGGTTTGAGACCCATTGGCTACTCTCGCCTGATTTAGCCAGCCAATTAAAGCCATTCCCTGGCTGACAGCTTCTAGGAGCCACAGGTGAGAGCTGAGTGCAGCATGGGGACCAAAGGTGGACAAACTACCCCAGCAGCAGCACATTGTGTCTTCCGCCAGAGGCACTACCCCCTCCCTATACACCCCATACTTAACTAACTTCCCCAAAATAATGCCACCACCTAGCAACCACACAGAAGCACCCATTTAGCAGCCTTGAGAGTAGCAGTGGAAGATGCTCCAACACCCTGATCATTTGGGCAACCAAAATAATCAGGGTATTGAAACACCTTCTGAATAAAGAGAGGTTGAACCTTTCTGTTTAGAAAAAAAGATTGCTTTGTGTACACGTGTATGCAAGAGAGAGTGGGGGCTGGGTTTCTTGGTTTCTTGGGGGTGGGGATAGAGGAAACTTTCCCCCTTTCTTTCAGAAGTCAGGATCACCCAAAGTAATTGATTTGCAGTAGGTTCAGAGCTAACAAAAGGAACTCGCACAATACATGGTTTAAATTAATGGGATTCACCACTGCAAGATATATTGATGTCCATTATCTTGGATGGCTTTAAAAAGAGAAAAAAAGGATTATGCACATTCATGGAAATTATAGGTCTGTCAGTGGCTATTAACTGTGCTAGCTCAATAGGATTTTCATGTACTGAGACCTCAATACTAGATGCTGGAGACAAACAGGAGAAGAGCCTCACTCTGATGCCCCATTAGAAGTTTTCCAGAGGCTTGGATTTCTGTTTGCAATGGAGCTTTGCCTATTGGCTGTGGAGTGTGAATTAGTGTGGATGAATGAATGGATCTGTGTGTATGAATGGAAGGAAGGGTGGAGTGTTTGTGTGTGCAAGAAAGAATAAGTGTGGGGCAGCTCTGATTCTCTGTGCATGAGAAAGTATGGGGTAGTGACGAGAGAGACAGAGAGAAAGCCACCATCGTGTGGCCTCTAAGACATTACCCCTGAAGGGATGCGGTTCTCAGCAGAAAAAAAAGTTCTCCACTCCTTGACAAGTGGGATCATTGGCCCGATCCATCATTCTTGAATCAAGCTGGTATCCTCTACAAGTTCTTTAAAGTTTGCCAATACCAGGACCTTTTGTCAACTAGGTAGTGCTGAGGAAGATTGGAGCCTGGTAGTCTTTGAACCATCAGCAGGGAGTAGCAATTGTCTGCAGCAGCTCCTCACATGTTCAGTGGCCCCTAGAATGGTTTTTGCAAGTGGTGTAAAGTGGTGTCTCTGTAGTACCAGGGTTACCCAATGCATTTGCCCTGCTTGCTGTTTATGGTGATCACCTGGGATAGTTTTATGGCAGAAAGTATGTACGGGGTGGGTGGGATGTTAAATAAGATGAATGTTTTTAATATTTTTTATTATGTAAGTTGTCTTGAGATCTCAAGCTGCAGGTATCATCATCATCATCATCATCATCATCATCAAATAACCTTCCTCTGTTTATTCTGGCCCTATATTCTGAGAGATTTGTCCTCCCTGAGAGGCCTTGAAACCCAGATACTTCAGATCTGACAGTGAGATCTAGCAATCCTTTACAGGATCCCAGCTCCATCCCACCTCCTCTGCTTCCAGAGGCCCCTCTAGACTGGTGATGTTTCCCCCCTGGGGTGTGTTCTGCAACAGGCCATTGATGCATTACTGCTGGGTTTATAGTGGGCCATCCACACATCATTCTTCTTTATTAGTTGTTCTGCAATGCTTTCTCAACATCACCACGTTATTGCCATCTTAGAAGGGTCCTCTTGCACTATAGCAATAAAAGTAGGACAAGCAATAAACTAGCTCATTCGTGGTATAAAAAGTTAGAGGGTTTCAGCAGGATGTTACAGGACATGCAGTGATTGGAAACAAAGCAGCATGTTCCATCCCAAGTCCGCAGGCACAAAAGTATTAAAAGTGGGACTGTGTATAATCATCTTGATTCTATCATGTCCACAAATAATCATGAATGTACCAGAATAGAGGTGTCTGGAAGGGGCTGAGGAGTCTCCAGCCATTGGGGCCTGACCCAGCTAGCACACAGCACAGGCTCATGTCATCTGCCCAGATGCTATATCTCTCAAGCCTAAAAGCAGACAGTGATGAATTTGCAATTTGGGCAAGTGCAAAAGCGATGTTACTCAATTTTATGCTCACATGTACACCACACATGCGTGTAAGAAAGCTCTCTGAAGCAGAGCCCTAATCACTGCAGAGAATTTAAACACACACACTGTAAAGAGAGACAGGGAATCATTTACGCTGGAGGCTTCAGATTACACAGTTTTCTTAAAGAAAGCAAAGCATCCGGCTCTGCTTTAAATCAAGGGAGATTCTTTCATCTTGTGATCGTTCTAGGGAGGCTGTTCTGCACGGTCACTCCTCTCACACCTAGAAGCCATCTTTTGATTTCAGAGGCAGATTTATTAATGGACTCGTTGTGTACACATATTTTCTCATGTGCTTCAGCTGACAGCCAGGACTGTTTGTGACAGGTTTGTCATCTCTGCTGCTACAGCAAGGGCAGGAGGAGTTGCTGATCTGCCTTAAGGCTATGTATGCAAGGCAAGGAACACACAGTGGGACAACAATGGCTGAGACTTTCATGTGCTTGTCACAGTCCCTAGATGCTGCTTTCTAGTTCCTTGCAAGCATCTCCCATGGATTTCCCCACCTGCAGCTGAAATCCATTCTTTTTGGATCTGCTTGTTGCCCGAACTAGACATTTAGGAAGGTAGGAAACTGCCCTATTCCATGTTAGACTACTGGCCCATCTAGCTCAGTATTGTCTATGCTGATTGGCAGCCGGTATCCAGGATTTTAAGGAGTGGTCTTTTCCAGCCCTACTTGGAGATGCCATGGATTGAACCTGGGGCCTTCCACATACAAACCCTGAGCTCTTTCTCCTACTGAGCAACAGCTCTTCTTTTGATGCTTTTGCAGTAAGCAAGACTCAAGGCCCTATCTTTCTAGGAGTCAAAGAGGAACCCTTTCCATGAGCTTCCGCATAGGTTCCATTATCCTGAGAATACAACCCATGGGCTGTGTGTGTCTTAGGTGATCACACTACGTCTGCATGTGAAGCAGATGTAGAATCAAGTCTGCAAAATTGGCCAGCATGTACATGTTTGCTTCAGTTACCCAATCTATGTATATACAACTTACAGAATTAAGGTCCCTCCGGGCTGTCACTATTCTATGGGAGAGATCCAAGTGGAATCTTAGGTCTTCTTCTTCTTCTTCTGCTTCTGCTTCTGCTTCTTCTTCCATAATCTTCGTAGTTAGAAAAGTGACAGGGAAATGCACCACATAAGCATTGTGCAAGCAAATCAGGATGTATGCTGAATAAACAGGTCATTGGGAAGAGCCTTCAGCTTTCCTTGATGCAGAATTTGGCTTTCTCTGGCACAGAGTCTATCTACACGTGCCGGCACACTCTCTCTCTCTCTCCACCCCGCTCTCATGTGTGGATCATACACAACTATAGCTACATCTTTTACTACTACAACTCCATTTTAATTCAGAAACACCATGGAATGAATTCACTCCACTTATGCTCATTGTCTGCGCCTGTGTGGGCAAGTACAGAATTTTGCAGTTTTCCCTGGACTCCACCATTTCAGGCTGAAAGGGTAGGGGCTGAATGCTTCAATGTCCTCTGTGGGTTTTTGAAACCTCTCCATAAGTAGAAATTCCTGCATGTCTGAGACAATGAATTAGCCTAGTCTTCCTCCTAGTGTGCCATTTCCCAATGTGTGGAGTGTTACTTTCTAGGAAGAGCTTCCCCAAAAAGTGTGTGTGGGTGTCTCCACTTGTTGCCTATAATGGTACTGTCTGGAAAAAGCTTTACCATTTATTCAACTGAATGTATACGCTGACCCTTAGCATTTCCCTCAGGGCTCTGACCTGCTAGCCTCAGTTCTGGTGGAATTGGCATTCTACCGGTGTAAGTTTCAGGGGCATTAATCTTCTCGTTATAGAAAGATTGAACTTTTCAAAGCTAAACTCTATTAGGAAAAGCCAGCACAGCGGAGCTGTTGCTGGAAAAAAAATATTTCCCAGTCTGCCTCCCCACCCCCATGCAGGCAGCCTTTCGTTTCACAAGTGGATTATCATAAATATTGTACCATTAAAGTAGCATTCCTCAGATCCAGAACATATTGAACAAATCACATGCATTCAGTTTCTCTGAGTGCCTTGTGGATGAAAGCTCAAAGCTGACCTTCGCTAACCGCCACTCTGGGTCGCTTTCCTGAATACTTATGAGCTGTTTACATGCAAGGCAAAGTAACCAGCTGCTTGTACCTGGATATGTTTTTGGAGGTGCAGTAGCTGTTGCAGAATGCAAGCTTTCTGCTGGCCGGTTTTTCCATCAAGCTGTTCCTTTTCCTGAAGCTGATCAAATCTAGCTGCAACCTCAGCCTAAACATAGAATTCTGGAGGTGGAGTGGGCTTGTAGGCCATCTAGCTCTTCCTCAGTTCAGGAAATCCAGAGCTTGAGCTTCAGTATCTTAAGGGATATAATTGGCTCCCTTAGCAGTACATGGCTCTGAATACCAGTTGCTGGGAATCACAAGCAGGGAGAGTGCTATTGCACTCAGGTCCTGCTTGTGGCTTTCCCATAGAGATCTGGTTGGCCAGTTCAGGAAGAAGATACTGGACTGGGTGGTCCTTTGGTTTGATCCAGCAAGGCCCTTCTGATGTTCTAATGTTCAGTTAAAATCTACCCTCTTCAGGCGCTGCTGCTAAAGCAACAGCTGAGCTTTACTTGTATGGAGGCACCAGCCTGAGCCTTGCATGGAGCTGTCCATGGTACTTTGGTAGCCTTGCCTTGCTGATGCCATTGTTCAAAACGTATCAGTCATTCTTTAGAGCACCTCTCCTCCTTACCAGCCAGTCGGCAATGCCTCAAGCTGTTCTCCTTCCCTAGCTACATTTTACTTGCCAAACGATTTCTCCCCAGCCCTCACTCAGGAAGGTGGTGTGTGTGCCATGACTAGTAAGCACCAGACACTGAAGACCATCAATGCTTATTGAAAGAAGCATCTCTTGGTCTTCAATAACTGCTAAAAAGCATTCTTAGTCACCAAACTATATCAGTAGAGTTGGAGAAATTGTGGACCTCCAGATGTTGCTGGACTCCAACTGCCCTCAGCCCCAGCTAGCATGGCCAGTGGTTGGGGGTGATGGGAGTTGGAGTCCAATGGCATCTAGAAAACTGTGGGTTCCACACTCCTCTCCTAGTTGGTTAAACACCTGGCAGAGCCTGTCTTTCTTTGAGAAGCAGTACTTTGAGACAATGTAGTTTTCTGAAACAGAAAATATAGAATTCTCTGCACTGAGGAAAGCTTAGGCTGAAACACACTGGACATTTTTATTTATTCCAATAAATTCTTCATTCGGCACCAATTTTAAGATTGCCTCCCTCTGCGTCTTCGTAAATACTTGACTGCCTGTGGCTTGAGAGCATCTTCTAGTGAATTAACTACAGTAATGTGTTTGCAGTATGATTCTGCACACTGCAGAGAATTTAGCTACCTTTTCCACACTACCTGACAAAGAGTTTTAACAGGAAGGTCTGTGTGTTTGTTTCCCAACAGATGCTGATTCTAGAACCGGTTATAAGTG
Source organism: Podarcis melisellensis (assembly GCF_964234715.1). Taxonomy (NCBI): domain Eukaryota; kingdom Metazoa; phylum Chordata; class Lepidosauria; order Squamata; family Lacertidae; genus Podarcis; species Podarcis melisellensis. The sequence continues at coordinate 31,456,509 of NC_138545.1, read as the reverse complement.
TGGTGTAAACTGCATATATTTTAAGCGACCCTGAAATGTAAGGCGGGAGGGGGGTGGGGAGAAGAACTATATTAAGAGAAAACGAACCTCTGGCCTTCCATAAGTCACTGGACTGCATCTCCCATCATCCCTGACCATTGACTTTGCTAGCTGGGACTGATGGGATTTGGAGTCCAACAACATATGAAGGGCAAAAGCTTCCCCATATGTTATGTAGGGTGATTTATTAAAAGACTTACACTCAAAACTTTTCCCCTGCTAAATGTACTCAAGGTGGCTCATGAAACAAAACCCATAAACCCAATAATACCCATAAAAACAAGAATAAATCCATGTTAATCAAATAAATACACAAAGGGTAAATAGCAGCAACTTTATAATGTCAAACTATATGGATCAAGGGGTAAACAAAGGAAACCTTATCCAGCAGACAAATTAAGCATCTTCAGGCAGTGATGGAACACTCTGGCAGAGTGGAAACAACTGGACCTCCAGGCTCGGGAAGTTCCGCCTACTGAGTACCAAAAGTGGGAAGGCCTTCTCCTGCCTCCCCACCAGCTGTACCTGAGAAGGCAGAAGGGTGCACAAAAGGGCCTTCCAATATGAACTAGATCAGGTAGACTCAGATGCAGGCAGGCTGTCCTTGAAGCTGTCCTAAGCCAGCCTTTCCCAACCTGAGGCCCTTTAGATGTTTTGAATTTCAGCTTCCATCATCCATAGCCATTGGCCATGTTAGCTGGGGTTGATAGGAGCTGGAGTCCAGAACATCTGAAAGGCTGTCTATACCAGGGTTCCTGAACTTTTTTGAGCACATTTGGAAAACTAAGGAACTCTCATGGGCACTACAAAATGCCCATTTCACATAAAAAAACAACAGCTGGTGGTGTTCAGAACACCTACACCCTCCCCCTTCTCTCCCCCCGAAACATAGGCAAAAACAATCAGGCAATACTTTCCCCAAAACTGGCACCCCAAGAATATATCCCCACAGAGCCAACCTCCCCATCATTTAAAAAAAAAAAAGGACCTGGGGCCTTGGTGGGTGCTAAGGAGGTTTGTCTGAAAGCAATGTGGTGCCCATGGGTGCCATGGGGGGGTGCTACTTCTAAGCAATCAAGGGCTTTAAAGGTGATTATGAGCACCTTGAATTGTGCCTGGAAATGAATCAGGAATTTCTGAATGTGTAATTTGAATTGCAAATGCCACATTGAATAAAACCAACAGTGGGTTTTTAATCACTCCTGCATCCTGTCCCACAGTCACAATATTCACACATGCATTCAAAATGCATTTCAGAGTGTTCCAAAGACACCTCATGCAGCTCAGTGCTATCCTTATTTATTCTGGGTGCTGTGTGGCTTACTGCCAAGTAGGCAGACGTACCATTTAAAGAGAGATGCATTCATATTCTTCACCTGATGCATGAGCCTATCCTGCACTTAGCATCATAACTTGAATATGTCTGCCACTGTTCTTCTGAATCAGGCAGGCTATCCACTTTTATTTTTTTAAAAAATTGGAATGCACTAATTTCTACATATGTATGCTTATCCTTGGCTTTTGATAGGAGGAAAAACTGAAATAAAGCAGCAGTAATCAGTGAGAAGAGTAGCTGAAATGAAAGGACTATTTCTTAATAGTGCTATGATCTGTGTCAAGTGATGTAATACATAGCTCTTGGACAACATGGACATTTGTCTGGGATTTCAGAGCTACAGATAGAATCCTGTGTGGCCAAAAGCTGCCCCTATGGCTGCCCTGTTCCAGCACAGATGACCTTCAGCTCACAAGACACCTGTTTCTCCCACTCCAGGACAAGAGAAATATTGTAGTTTCCTAGCAACCACATGATGTGCTCACTTACCAACTTTAGAAAACCCACTAGAAAGAGATTAAGGTTTCTGAAATCCCACCCCTTGTTCCCATTATGTGAACATGATTAAAACAGCATAGATACTTCAATATTTGCATTCATTGGAATCTTCTTTCAAATGATATATTAGAAGCAGAAACATCCAGATGCCAAGTCTTGTCACCATTAATGTCAAATAAGTAGATTTAAGGCTCCCACCTACATTTCCAATCCTGGGGACCTTTTTTTTTTTTTTTAGGGAGTGGGCTTCATAAGCATTTCCATTGGAGGAGGGAGACGCTTGTGTAGTCACAGCTGCCACCCACTAGGTACCCTTCCAAAGGCAGATCCTGTCCTTTTGAGTTCCATCGCAATTACCTGTTTCCAATGCAGATAATCTGAATACAGTAAACATGGTCTTTATACTAAGAACAAGTACTGTGCCCACACTCTCATTCCATTCCTTTCCTTTCCTCCTCTTGTGCAACTTAATGCATTGGTTTGTTAAGCCATGGTTTCCTGTTAGATTTACTTTGGAAACTGTGGTTTAAGTACCGGTAAGTGGGTACAATCTGAGCTTGCTGTTCAAGCTCAAACCATGGTTTGCAATACTGGTTTGCAGTCAGAGCTTAAACAACAGTTTCCCAGTCAAGACTTAACAGGGTATGGTTATTTAATGAACACTGGAAGTATTGCATTTAGATACAGTATGCAAGAGAGTGCTTGGGCACATCACACATTCTTAATCTCTTGGAGCAATATTGTTAAGTCTGAACCAGGTAAACAAAAACACAGGATCATTTTGCTTGGTTGTTTTAGAATTCACCTCAGGGAGAGATTAAATAAATAAATATCCCTGCTCCACCTCTCTTACAATGGTGCATCTGTACATAGAACTGTAGCTTTATCATCATTTATGGAAACACCTGAAGAAGATGGAAAATGTCTTCAGTGTTCTGAATAATAGAACACTCTCTCAAAAAGAAGAAGAAAAATTTCAACAAACTCTTTAGATCAATTTTAGTCAGTGATCTGTTTAAATTGTTGATTAAAGGAGTGCACTGTAATTAGGGTGGCCAGATGCAAAAGAGAGATGGTGGGGTCTCCAGAAATTTATGAATAGCTTGCCTGCTTCAAAAGGGGAGTGACAGACATACTCAAATAATGGTGACATGAGCTGAAGAATATGACGTAATGGCTTTTGTCTTTGTTTGCCCTCAGTGATGTCCTCATATAGCCAAATCTGATTAGGTATATGACAACTCACTTGTTCCTGGGTGCGGGAGGACCCTATTTTTATTTTATTAAATGTTCTTAAATGTTGCAGCAGAATATGATTGGAATTGTGAAGACACTCTGAACCATTGCATAAGATGTAGGCATTTATGAGGAAGACTGTGTGACCCGCTGGAGGGAATGTGATGTGCAAAGTTTGCTCATGGGCTTTGTGCCAAAATATGTTTCTCTCCAAACATTCGGCACAACCCTGACTTCTGATTTGTAAATGTTTAGCTCTGGAGTGTGTGAATTAATCAAAATGTACACTTGTGCAAAATTTTGTTTATCTTACAGAGCTGTGATATGTGGACTTGATGGTGGGGGTTTCAGTTATGCCTCATATATTACTTTTTGCTTACAAGGATTGTCAAACATCACCTTAATAGCTGTGCAGAAGAGGAAATTGCAGCAGGGGTATCTTGTCATTTGCAAAGCCATGCTCTAAAAGGAGGGCTTTGGTGCTCTCCATCAAGGCTTCATTTGATCTAGAACTAAGCCCCAGAAGTTGCTCCCTCTTCATCTGGCAGGAGTGTCCAACAAGCAGACAATCCTATACCTATCTTCTCAGAGTTCAGTGGGTTTATGCTTGAGTAAGTGGTATATTGCCAAGTAATCAAAGTATAGCTCAATTTTCAGACCTTTGCAAAGCTGAATGTGTGCAGTGAAATGCACAATAAGCCAAAACAGGTTTCAGAAAGATGCTCCTTTGACTAAGTACTCTGAGCTACCTAAAATACTAGAAAAGCTGTAATTTATAACAATTAATACATCTCCCCAATCCTGTTTGTTCAGAATAGAATTAAGGTTCTGGATTTTTTGACAGAATGGACTCACAGTGATATCTTACAATTATTATAGCAAATCTTCACAGTCAGAGGCTGCAATTTGTGACCTTTACTTACACAATAATAGGGACTCCCTACTGGTAATTCTAATTTCTTTGTTCTTGTGTTATGCATTGCAACCTTTGCAGTCCAATATCTTTGATTTTATGTAAGGTGAACTTTGCTTTCAAAAATAAATAAAAACATGGTGCCTTTGCACATGTGCAGAATGCCTCAACTGTTGGTAATCATGTATCTGGAATCTGAAAGCAGGGGTTGATAGTTAAAACTAGGGTTGGGGGAGAAATCAATTCAGTTTGCAGCTACAGATGAATTTACCTAATTCACACTTTCTGAAATGATACACAATCCAAAGCAGACATCTTTTTAAAAACCCTTCTCATCTCTGAATTTTGCAGTGCAGATCTCAAGCCAAGTAGTGTGTACAAAAATGCATATGCTGGTCTAGAATGTATGTGCAAGTGCATAAACCAGTGGAGCTAGCACACAAAGATGCATTATATTAGGGGAACTTGTTTTGAGAAAATGTATACATTAGGAGAAATTAGTACTGATGCAATTTCCTGCGTTTTTAAAAAATTATCGTGAACAGGTATGGAAATTTGGAAAACTGGAATCCACAACTAGAAAAAAAAGGAACAAGAGAAAACGAAATGGACACATTTGCCCATTCTTAGTTAAGATACTTTTCTTGCTGGCTTGAGACTTCTTATTTCTCCTTTTAGAAATTAAGTCTCACCCCTTCCACTCCCCCAGCTGGCCAACTTGATCAGCCAAGCCCCCACATTTTTTGTTGTGTGTGGGGGACTGCAGTGTGGAGGAGTTTTGAAGCAGAAAGTGCAATCAGTGTTTTGTTATTCTGGGGACTCCTTTTCCCATCAGGAAAAAAAACACCCAATGCAATTAAATTCAGAATATGAACCCAGGGAGTTCCAACAATAAAAAAAAAAAATTTGTATGAGCTTGGGTAGGTTTACAGCAGGGGGAAGAAGCGTGTTCATTAAAATGCAAGGCAAGGAAGTTACAGTGGAGCAATTTCAGGATGCTGAGAAAAATGAATTTTTACTTCCATGTGGGACAAAGTTTCCCTCTTTCTCATAACAGCAAAAGAACCCTACTGGATCAAAACAAAGCTCCATCTAGCCCAGTATCCTGTTTCCAAAAATGGCTAGCTAGAAGCTTTCTGGCAGGGCCAGCTATACTATGAGACAGAGTGAAGCAGCTGCCTCAGGTGGCAAATGTTGAGGGGGCAGGAAGTGGGATTCAGTCATATACCAACAAATTCAGGTTGTGCAATTATAGTTGTTCAAGAGGTCTTGTGCAACAAACCCACTCCCCCCAAAGACCTGACCTTTTTCTATAAGGAGAGATGAGAAAATGCACTGGGAAATGTGGGATGACACTTGTTCAATGCAATGGCATATAACCTCCCTGTAAACTTATCAGAATGAAGGCTCACTAAATAGGTCATCTGGGAGCATCAGCAGAAGGCAAGGCTCTTACCAGGCTAGTCAGCAATATCATTTGCTCTGCTGTTTTGCCCACATCTCCTTGGACTGCTGTGTTGTGCCTGAGTTTTGACTTCTGTCTGGTTTGGCTCTGGTTTTGAATAATCAATCACTTTTTCCAATTAGACATTTTTGACTAGCCTGATCCTATTGGATTTGAACCTGGCCTCTGTGGACCTTATGACCTATTCTGCTGTGTACGATTTCTGTGCTGATTTTATCCACTCTGATACTGCAATGAAAGTGCACCAGACATAGCTCAATGCTTAATAGTACTGTGGAGAGGTGGATGCCAGTGTGGGAATCATGGGGGCGGGGAGAAAAGGCAGGATAGAAATTTGGATGATATAACCTTTGGCATGGTCTCCTAGTTGCCATGCCATACTGCAGGGATGAGGAATCTGTGGCCCTCCATATGTTGTTAGACTCTCAACTCCCATCAGTCCCAGCTGGCATGGCCCATAGTCAGGGATGATGGGAGTTATAGTCCAACAACACTGGGAGAGCCAGAGGTTCCCCAGTCCCTGCTCTAAAACAACCAACCTTATAACCAAGTTAAAGTATATGTGTCTGAAACACCTGCCTGTTGCTTCCCTGTTTACTCCACCTCAAGTTCCCTCCCCTTCTTCTGTTCTTTTACCTACTGTATTTTTCCATGTGTAACACACCCCCATGTATAGGAACCCCCTGCTCTTGGGGACCACAAATTAAGAAAATGGGGGGGGATTGCCAAGAGTTGTTAAGCCTTTTGGGGGGAGGGTTGCCCAGAGTTGTTGAGCTTTTGGGGGGGGTTGCTGGAAATCGCTCACCCGCCGTTGGCAATCGCACATGTCGCAGAAGACCCCCAGCCGCCACGACCGCCCTGTTGCTGCAGCAGCAGCCAATCACCAGCAACCCTTAACACCGTCACCAATTGCCCTCACTTTTGCTGCTAAGATTATCCTGCTAGTGGCTCCAACCAATCGCCCAACCCCTCACTGCACTACCCTTGTATAAGATGAGCCCATATTTTAAACCTATTTTGTAAATAAAAAAACCCATTGTCTTATACACTGAAAAATACGGTATTTCAAATGTTAGATTGTAAACTCCTTGGGGTGGTGGGCTGTCCTCTTGTGCTCTGCCAAACGCTCTGCACTGTAACTGTACTGTCATCATAGTCAATCAGTGATAAAAAGCATAAGCATTTGAACTGCAGAGAGTGAAATGGGCATATCCTCTCCTTACACTGCAACCAAGAGAACAGAGTGTACCTTTAAATTCCCCAATGCAGTAAGAAGTGAAGCTGATAGAGTTTCCCCAACAAATTGGTGAAAGGGTTCCCCCAATTCCCCTGCCTTTAAATGTGGTGGGGAATTTCCAAAGGCCATTTTGCACTCAGTTTTGACTGGAGCAGGTGAGACTCCTGGACTGTGGCATGGACACCAGGATGGTAGGACCAGGGGAACAAGCAGGAGAACATGGGTGTTGCTTCATCTCCAGCTGCATTGGAAGCTTAACAAGTACAACACAATCCTCCAGGTTGCAACCTTAGCTCCCCACAACCAACACCAGGAGTGTTGTTTTTCTCCCAGTGATCTAGCTTTCACTCTCCTGATGGAAGTAATAATAATAATAATTTATTATTTATATCCTGCCCATCTGGCGGCTCTCAAAATAATAATAATAATAATAATAATAATAATGCAACCAAGCATTAAAAACAGGGATTTGGTGAATCAGTGCAATGCTGAGGGATTCCTTCCACCCAACCGTGAGCTCCATTCTGCCTTTGCCACCTTTCCCAAGCCCTCTCTCGTTGTACAGAACGAGATCTATATCAATACGCAGCTGGTGTTTTGCCAAATGGGATGGCAGTTTCAGATCCAGATGCGTGTTCTCCATATAATTACCTTCTTTCTTTCTTTTTTACTGTAATTTGCCAGCTAATGATTTGAAAAGATCTTTAACCCAGTGGTTCCCATTCATCTTAAATTAATTATAAGTTAGTCCTGACTAATTTAACGTTAGGGCTTTTCGTTTAATTCTCTTGCTCTCCTGTGCCGGTTGCTAATGCATAGGGAATAGCCCTTTTATTTAAAGGCACTAAAAGGCTCTGATGTCTCAAAATTGTATAATCCACCCCCCCCCCAGGAAATTGATACAGCACAGAACTCAAACAAATTTTGCACAAACCTCAATGCATATCTCAAATTTCTCTCTCTCTCTCTCTCTCTCTCTCTCTCTCTCTCTCTCTCTGTGTGTGTGTGTGTGTGTGTGTGTGTAGTAGCAGTAGTAGTAGTAGTGAGTGGGTAACACTGTCAGGTGTTGTAATCAGGAGGCAAGGAGCAGTCAAGTAGAGAGAAGGCTGGCAACTACTTCTTCTGCCAGGGTGGTGTTTCAGAGCGGAAGACCTACTGCTAGGCTGCTTGGTTTGACACTGCTGGTTGAAATGACATCCGGCAGACCCATCTGCTTAAAACCCACGTCTACTCCAACAGTGTTTTAGGAACAGAGGAAGCTGCCTCATGCTGAATCATCTTGCCCAATACTGCTCATAGTGCCTGGTATCAGTTCTCCAGGATTTCAGAAAGGTTGCATTCCCAGCTCTAGCTGGAGTTGCAAGGGATTGAACCTGTCACCTTCCGGATGTAAGGCAGATGCTTTGCCACTGAGCTACAGCCCTTCCCGTTGAAAGCAAAGAACATAAGAACATAAGGACTTGTACTGAGTCAGAGCCCTGGTCCACCAATCTCTCTTACTTGGATCATTTGGAACTGTGAGTTCTGCAGGCTATTTTGGTATCATTCCCTTTTCTTGATTTGAGTGTCGCTTGCTTGTTCTGTCTCTCAAAGATTTATATTTATTTAGGTGGGAAATTGACGTCTGCCTAGCCCTGTCATACAGTAGCAGTAGGATTAAGTGGTGTTTGGGTCTGTTCCAACACTATGATGTTATGACAATGAGTTCACCTTTTCGGTGTATTTTGGCATGTCAAACCAGATTTATTAGTGTTCGGTACATTGCATAAACCCTGTCACCGTTCTGGGGACACCGGTAACACTGGTGAATCTAAGGTACATGGACTTGATCAGCATCTGGATGTGAGAGACCTCTGGAAACCCCTTGGAATCTGCTCTTAGCCTTCCAAACGATCATAGTGCAACAAGCGTTCTGTGGCTGCATGAAACACATCCAATTTTCTCTTACAAATTCAGCATTGGTTGCATTTCCATTTTGATGCCATCTGATTATGTATTCGCTATTTAAGGTCCATTTAGGATATTAACCTTTGCAGAGAGACGTCTCCCGAAATGACTTGGTTTGCCTGCTTAAAATGCACCCCTGCTGTGGGCTGCCTCCCAAGTTAATGACTCAAACGCCGGAATTGTTGCAATTTGCTTCCTAACAAATGGCCTGACTTGCAGTATCACGCAATTGCTCCCCTCCCCACCATCCCATCCCATTTGTTCTGAGCAGACAAAAGTTATATTTGCAGTTCAATGTATAGCCTGCCCCATCTTGAAGGACTGGGGTGGATCACAATAGGTTGATGAATATCCCAAGCAGGGTGATACCTGATCTGCTCACATGTCCATTCACATGACCTCTTATCTTACACACTTCTTCACCAAACTGTTGATTTCGGGGTCTTTACTGGAGACAATCATGTGCCAGAGACATAATTGCACTTAGGGTTGCCATATTTCGAAGAGCAAAAAAAGAGGACACATTTGCCAACTTCTGCTTTTAACTGTGGTTCGCTAAGACGACTCTCATTTTACATACCCATGAAAAAGACAATGTGTCCTGGAAAAAGAGGACATATGGCAACCCTACCTGTTGAGGAATTATCAATAAGCAATTACTGCCAATGTTATATTTAATTTGCCTAGGGGAAATTAGCAATCACCATGCACTTCATTATAAGTGCCATATTTATTTATTCATATCAGATAGAAAGATTGAGGTGGGTATTGTCTACACTGAGCTCTTCAGGGTTTCAAGTAGGGGCTTCCCTCAACCATAGCTGGAGATGTTGGGGATTGAACCTGGGACCTGCTACATGCAAAGCAGATGCTCTTACCATTGAACTACGGTCCTTTCATCAAGTGAGGTATGTTAGTTTGGGAGCTGGTAACTTGGCAAAGGCTTAGTAGTGAGCTTTGAAGTTAAGGAAGGGAATTTGAATCCAGAGCTCCCAAGTCCAAGTGTAATACTCTGTCCACTGTTCTACCTTTGATCAAGTACAGCAACGCAGAAAAAAACCAGTGACCTGACCTGAAGCAGGAGGATCATGTAAATTGTCCTAATGATCCACGCTTGCCCAGAATCTTATGAATGTATATCTTAGACTGACATGATATTATTATCTTCTAATAGTTCAAGATGTATTATTCTATAATTACTTGGAGAATCACACTGACAGCCTGCCTGTTTGCCTTCTGCCCTGTGTTATTCCTACATCTTTTGGGGGGGGGGTATCATTAGTCTTTTGCCAGCCCAAAGAGCGGACACTACCCTGTCATTCCGGGAGAAACAGAAACATTATCTGCCTGGATTTTGGAAACATCTCCTCCCTGTGCATAATTTCTTGCTAATTGCAGCCTGTTCCAGATGCTGCTGGCATTTACATGACTTGTGCCAAATGGAACAGAATGTAAATCCAACTTTTAATCCATATCAAGCTGTTGAATCGAACAAATAGGCACGAAGAGGCCCTGATCCATATGCATCCCATTTTACTGGCATGCTTCAGCAAGCTTAAATTTGTGAAGTTGTGCCAGCTCATCCACACTGTGTACAGCAGCCTTCATTTTAAAGGCAGATCCACACCACACATTTAAAGCATATTCAGTATACGTGGTGTCTTACCGTTGTAGTTTCCTCCTTGAGGTGCTACAATTTCTAGCACCCCTAATAAACTGTAGTTCCCATGATTCTTTGGAGGGAAATACTGTGCTTTAAATGTACACTGAATGTGTTTAAAACATGTGGATCTGCCCTAGGACTTCTCCCTCTCCCAACTACATGCAACTCATGATTTCCTGACTTTGTCCAGGTCAGTTCCACCATCTCAGAGATTTCCCAAGCAAATCTTAGTGGGAATTAGGATAAGCTAAACAAAAGCAGAGCTTTCTCGATGAGAAGAAATCACTTTGCAATAATTCAGATCAATTGCAAGAAAATCATGGTGCCTTTGGTGAAACTGGCCTGCTAAGTAGGTTATAGCTAAAGTCTTGCAAACAAGCTGTACTTTCCAAATGAATTAACCTTAGTTGATGCATGGCTAAGATAAAGATTCTGTAAACAGACTATAGCCCTCTTCCAAGTTAATTGAAATTAAGTTTGCTGAACCACAGCAGCACCTTAGCTAAAATGTAAAGTTCCGCAAGGAGAACTTGCAAGGCGAGGATTCCTTTGCCAGAAAACTATTCTGGAGTGGGCAGAGGGCCCACAAGGCACTGAGCAAAGATTGCATGGGGCCAAGTGGAAAAGGATTAGTCTGGCAGCAGGTTGCAAGTAGTAGATTCCGGGTAGCAAAACCAATCTGGTTTTATCAGAACCTGGGAGAGCTCCCAGTCAAAGGAGATATTGCTCCAGAAACAGTCAGGAGGACTCAGCCAAGCACCTAAGTACTAAAGCTGAGGAGCTGTAGCACCCTCCCACAGAGAGTTAGCAAGATTGAAAAAAGGAGCAGGAGCCTTGTTTGAAGCTGTACACATGCGCCACTGGATGACCTCCCCAGGTGTGCATTCTCAGCTGGCAACTTGGAATAGAGCCTGTGGCCCTCCAGATGTTGCTGGCCTCCAACTCCCATCACCCTTCACCATTGGCCATGCTGGCTGAAGCTGATGGGAGCTGTGGTGAAACAACATCTGGAATGCCACTGCAGAGGAAGAAGACTCTTTAGGTATCTATTCAGCCAGCACAGCTGTGGAGTTGGGGCCCTTTCCTGATGAGTCTGAAGTGTCCAAGCAGCTACTTCAGGCCTCCCACAGAAATGTCCAATCCCTGAGGCAGACTCTTGCAAATCTGGATCTGCGCAAACCATTGCTTCAGAGTTGCTTAGGTTATTAGACCAGGACACAACAGAGGGTGTTTAATGCACGTGTCCTAAGATTCAAACACCAGCTTCCTCCTTTGAAACATTTGTCGGGCTGTTCACATTTCTCAGCAGAATTCAAATGCAATGAGTTTTCCCCCACCCCAAACAGAGAGTGCTTTCTTTTGGAGGATTTGCTTCTCTCCATTTCAAGTGTTTAACTAAGAAGCTTCATCCAATTGCCTGAGCATTTAACGGATGTCTTTGGTGCTCTCCTCCTGAGTCTCGGGGCTCTAAGCAAACACACAGCAACAGTCTGCAAACAAAAATATTATCTCACTGCAGAGAGCAAAGGAAAAGTACTATTATAATCTCTTGCGTGTTGAGCATCACTACAAATTCCTAATAAGTCTTACCCAGGCCATGTTCCAACTGGTTATTAAAACCTGTCCAGTAGATGGTGCTGTATCCGAAGGTGGCCGTTGATGTATCTTTGAAAAACAACAACACCAAGGGCACAGATTTGCATAACATTTGCTATTCTAACACACACAGAGGAGAGTTAGAAATAACTACTATACTTTAAATAGCAGTGCAATGCATCTCACTACAGTGGGGGGAAGATCATTACCAGGTGGCTTGCTGTGTGCCTGCTCAGTTTGCGGTCCAGGTACTCAGTGTTGATAAGCAGCTTCAGAGCCCCTGCTGCTCTCTCTACTTAAAGGGTAAAGGGACCCCTGACCATTAGGTCCAGTCGTGACCAACTCTGGGGTTGCGGTGCTCATCTCGCTTTATTGGCCGAGGGAGCCGGCATACAGCTTCCGGGTCATGTGGCCAGCATGACAAAGCCGCTTCTGGCAAACCAGAGCAGCGCATGGAAACACCGTTTACCTTCCCGTCAGAGCAGTACCTATTTATCTACTTGCACTTCGATGTGCTTTCGAACTGCTAGGTTGGCAGGAGCAGGGACCGAGCAACAGGAGCTCACCCCGTCATGGGGATACTAACTGCCCACCTTCTGATCGGCAAGTCCTAGGCTCTGTGGTTTAACCCACAGCGCCACCCGCGTCCCCTCTCTCTAATTAGGGTTCTTTAAACTGGACCTGGACTGGATAGCCCTTCCAACAGAGAATTATCCTCTCTAAACTGGGGTACATGGTCCCCTACAGAATCCTGAGAACGTCCATTTTTCATTTTCATCTTTTTAAAAACTACCTCTGATGGAAATCAGCTGGATTTGTAAAGTTTGGTGAAGTGAGCTTGTTTTAATTTACCTGAGATGAGGATGGAGGGAGAGAAATGTGATGAGTTCATGTTTATAGTGAACCTACCTAATTTGCACTTCTCAGATTTTTGCAGTGCAGTATTCCAGCCAAGTAACACATACAATAATGCACATGCTAGGGTAAAGTGTGCACAAAAATGCATATATTAGTGAAAACAGCAGACAAAAAATGTTTTGAAAGGGGAAATGGTTCTGCAAAATATGTGTACATAATTGGATACAGATAGATATAGATATATGGATAAATTTGCACTAAAATGCTGCTTGGTTAAAAAACAACAACATTACAGACTAATGTAGAAATACAGTGGTACCTCGGGTTACATATGCTTCAGGTTACAGACTCTTCAGGTTACAGACTCCGCTAACCCAGAAATATTACCTCGGGTTAAGAACTTTGCTTCAGGATGAAAACAGAAATCGCGCAGCGGCGCGGCGGCAGCAGGAGGCCCCATTAGCTAAAGTGGTATCTCAGGTTAAGAACAGTTTCAGGTTAAGAACGGACCTCCAGAACGAATTAAGTTCTTAACCCAAGGTACCACTGTATGGAGAAATGAACTTAAGGGTGGAAATTTGAGAAACAGAGCGGCTGAAATGTGACAAATTTGCTTATGCCCCCTAAGAGGAGACATACAGTTAGCAAGCCCTGCTGGTCACTGTCACCGGGGTGGAGGTTGGGAGGCCAATCTGTGAATACGCTTTACCTTTTCCTTTAGCAAGATCCATTCAGCTAGGCATAATGTGGTGAATTTGGGATAGACAAAGGGCTTGGTCAACCATGGAATCTAAATTGAAAGGTTGATTTAAGATGAATATAAGAAAGCAGGAGAAATAAGAGGTAGCCATAAGGAAGAAATAAAACAGTTCAAAACTATTCTCTTCTAGACAGGTTTACAAAATACCATCTTTGTTGCCAGAAGCAAGGGTTTCTCCCTTAGATGTTCTATATGAGCTGACCTAACACAGGGAACAGCCCTCTCCCCTTTTATCCAGTGCGACCAAGAGAGGAAAAGCTTGACAGGTCTGGGAAATGTCATACTCAGGAGTCAGCAAAAATGATTTGTGTCAAACCCCCCCCCCCATATGCAGCTCAACATTTGTCAAAGCAAGATGCAAGAAATGTGACGATTGATTAGCATACCTTCATACAAGGGGTAAAGATAACAGGTGTCAGCAGAAAGGATGATTTCTCTATGCTGCCTGCTAGTTTGAACTTGGATGTCCATGGCTGTGTGCCTTGATGTGATTGCACTAGCTTGGGGAAATGGAGTAGGAAGATCATGAAAGTTTTGGGGATCTCTAAAAGAAACAGCCACTCAGGCCCTTTTCTGAATCCTTGGCTCTGGCATCCCCCAGGATCAAGCAGTCTGTGTTTGCAAGAGTGTTGTGGCAAGCCTTGTCCCATCAATAAAGATCTGGGTGATTTAAATTTAAGATACTCCTTGTAAGGACAACTATGGATTCAGAGATTCGACGTGTTTGGTAGCATTTACTATAATTCAGCAACAATGACTCTTACTGCTTTGTGTGGGGCGGTGTCCTTTGACCACTTATTTCTTGAACTGGGAATGAATTAAAGATGAGGCACAATGGAAGTTTATTAACAAGCACTCTATAAGGAATAAAGCTTAGCAGTTTCACTAATAAAGGCACAGTACTTAGTTTCAGTCAAAACTTCATTGCAGATGTAATAAAGAACTTTACTTATAACTCTTCTCTATAAGACTATTTCTAATCTTCCTAGAATGGCTGTATGTTTTATCCTCCTGTAAAATGCCTCTGGCCCCTTTCTGGTATCTCTTCCTTTCCGTGAGGAACTGATTTGTCCTGCCTAACAAACTCCTAACCATGTAGCTACTTCCCCATCCAGGCCCCATTGGTTGTAACACCACACTGCCATGATTGGCTACAAGATCTTCAGGAGGATGACCCAAGATCTGTCCATCACAAGTGTATGTTCAGTTCCCAGTGTAGGAAATCCATCTCAAACAGGCAGCTGCATAATGGGTCAGCAGTCACATAAATCAAACGACTAACAGCTGGGTTTTATATTCCCAAAGATGGAGTGGGGAGGGTATGAACCATTCTACATTCCTCCTTCCCAGCAGTCCTTGGTGTGACATGCATAACACCCAAAAAAGCCTCTTGAGATGTCCCCAGACCAGAACATGAAAACCCGCACACTATTTTATGACATTTTAGTTGCCACCACCCCAATAACCCTATTGCTGATTTTTGATTTCTTTTTTCTTATGGGCCAATGCAACTACTGTTAACTTTTCAAATATATTTAGAACAGATGTAGTCATTTCTCTCTAGGCCTGGTTAAGCCTTATCTTCTAAGATTGTTGAATTTTCTTTCTTTGGCTTCATTGGCTAAAAAGCCCTTTCTGCCAATCAGCGCTCCTGTCCATTAGGGTGAATGAGGGCACTGCCCCACCAGCCTCAGCTTGCCCTCCACCAGCTGCCTCCTGCTTGCCTGCTTATTCACAGCCAATCTAGGAGTGGTCTTGCTGTCAGCTTCCTTTTCCATGGTCTTGGTGTTGCCCTCAGGAAGGAAACAAAACTAGAACTCATTGGCTCCGCCTGTCACTGGCTCTTGCTCTGCCAACTGCTTCCCTGCTTCCCACCCCTACCAGCCTCAGGGAGCACCAGCCTCCACAGCTGCCAGTCCTAACTGGGTGAGCTTTGAAGGTTAAGAAAAGAACCTACAGGAGTTGTTCTCTTAGAAGGTCCTTGGGTCCTTTGGTGTAAGTTGTTGCTGGTTCTTTCAAAAGGCATTCAATTAGTTTCCTAAAAATAAAGCCTAAACAAAGCCCAAGACCACAAGGTCTGCCCAGCAGTGCAGATGACATGTGACAGACAACATTTTGTTATGACTTAAACGAATGACTCCTTAGGTTTTTGACCATAACACTCAGGGCCAGACCGTGTGGGTCTGATGTTTTGACAACTGAAATCTGGATTTTGCTACTTTTTATGGTCTCCTCCCTTGTTTTGAATTATTTTTTCCTCCTATTTCAAACTGCCATGTACATATAGATTTCTCTCTTGACCAATTCAGTACCATTCCCTTTAATAGCAAACTCAAGAGGGGGGTGCCGATAAATATGGAGCCAAAATGGGGCTACTGCGAAACCAGAGGGAGGTACCAGCATGTCACACATTCCATGGAGGTACCATGGAGGAGGAGGCCAGATCCTGAGGAAGAATGAAGGAGCTCAGACAGCTGGGGCTGGATGACCCTGGGGAGGGTCCTTTGGGATGGGGGAAAGTGTTGGTAGGAACCCAGTAAGTGTCAGTATTCCAAGGGAGGGGTTGGTAGCTTTGAGGAGGGAGAGCTAGATCCAGGGGAGGGGGCAAACAGGTTAGCAGAAGGGTGTTATTCTCCGGGAACACTGGAACCCCTCGTCAGAGCTCTCCTGTTGTGGAGCTGCCCCTGGTGCCTTCCCCTATAAGTGATGAGCCTGCTTCAGAGTACCGGTAAATAGGATGCTAAGCCAGCAATGACTTCATCTCTGTCTCCTAGGACACAGAGATGCCAGAACTGGTGTGAACAGATAAGCAGGGTAAAAAATGCCACAGAGGAGTTTAAAGGAAAACCCTGTGCACCTTGGCCCATTTACACCTCCAAGATTATTTTCTTTTTAAAAATATTTTCAACAAAAATAGGAGTGAAACAGAAAAGATTACAGGTAACTTTCTCTGTCTAAAGAAACAAAGTTAGAATGCACAATCCAACAAGCTACAAATGGCCTCCATTTTTCAAATAATGAAACAGGTGAACGTATTTAATTTCTCCTTCAAGCACAATCTATTAATTTATCCATCTCACCCATCTCAGGAGTTTAAACAAGGCATTCTATTATAGGTGGTGGCAAGGACCATTTCCAAAGTCTAGCAAAACCGTTTTTTCCTGTAGCCAGCTGGTTCAAAATAAACCATCTAGGAGAAAAATGAACTTATTTGTCCAAGTTATTCAATAAGACATTACAAGGGTCCAATCTGACCATATGTCCAGTAATTGCAACCAGAACATGAATCCAAATTTTGAGCCTTATTTCCCCATTAGGTTTCTAGATCTCATGGGTGAAGTGAAAAGCCTAGACCAGACTAATGCCTAGAAAACAAAGGCATGTTTAGCATTGAAACTTGGAAGGGCTTAGATAGTGGAGGAAACATATGTCTTTGTAGGGGCAAAACCGGTAAGTGAAATGAACAGAATTGATAGATGAAATCCATGGCAATTGGAGCATAATGCTGATATATTCCTCATTGTATTGTGCTGTGTTTGTCAATTTGTTCATTACCTGTTTATTATTGAGCAAATGGAATGCAGTGTACCTTAACAATGGATTTTCTAGCTTGTTTTAGTTTATTGAAAGGCTTGTCAAATGTGAAATCCAAGTTCATGGTGATCAGATAGACCCTGACATATGCATCCTCATGTGCAGTGGAGCCTTCTGTGTATACAGATACAGACATGCATACAGATATCTGCACACCCACACTCACCCAACAGTGGCCTGGTGCTGTGAGCTTTGACAACACCAGTCATTTCTTAGAAGGTTGAAAGGGGAAGTGGGGCATAAATTATATTATTTTAAATTATATATCAGCAGTGCTGACAGAGATGAACATAATGATTTTTAGGTGAGGATCTTCAGCATACCTGGTGCTTTACAGAGTAACATAGGCAAAAGGCAGATCCCTGCCCTACAGATCTTAAAAGCTTAATTTAGATATGGAGACAACAAGGGGGAAGGGATACTGAGGCAAGGGTAACAGGGAGTGTACAGTTATCCCCTGCTTCCCTGGAGGACAGACCTAAATTGAATGGGCTTAAGTTATGGGGAAGTTGGGGCATACCGTATATTCCAGTTGAATATTAGGATAATTTTATTCTTTTTTTGCTTTTGTTAGTTTTATTGAATATATTTTAAAGTTTAAGAACACCTAATCAGCAGCCATGTAGACTGCTGCATGTCAACAGCCTTGCCTTTTTATGTATATAGGAAGATAATGGTAAGAGCAGTATGACAGTGGCATTGATTGTCTAGAGGGCTGGTATGCTGTCCCTTGTTCGGAGGTCTGTTGTAATTCCTTGGAGGGTGTTGCACAATAAGCCCCCCCCTTATTTTTGCAATAAGGAAATGATTGGAAAATGCATTGGTGGGAAGTGTGGGATAACACTTGCTTTGATATAACACCCCTGCAAAAAAATCAGGGTGACTGTTCATTGACCAGGTCTTCTGAGAGAGCCGATTTTCCTTTGTTTTGGAAGAGAGTGCCAGATAGCAGTGGAATGTGAGCAAACTCATTTATGGAAGCAGGAGGGATTTGAGAGGCCAAGGGTGACAGAATTAGAGGAGCTATGATCCCAGTAAAGACATGATGGGAAGTAAAGGTACAGAGAGAGGCTGGGGGAGGTGCTGTGTTCAGAAGGACTTAAAAATTAAGAATATATATTAAGGAGTTTGAACCGGATGCAGAAAAGGAAGTCAGCATAAAGACCTAAGGAGGAATGTCACACAGCAGAAGTGAACTATTTTGGAGATGAGAAGACTGAGATGAGGCGAGAGAAGGCGCATCCAGGAGGAAGAAGTCTGATTTTTTAATGTTGGGAGAAGCAGCATGCCTTGGTAGCAGAGTAAATATGATGAGTGGGAAAGTCGAAGATAAAGGCAAAGCTTTGTGCCTGGTCAGTGGGCTTAGATGATAATGTTGTTGGTGAAAAAGAATTGAGGAGAGGGTGATAACTACTTGCTTATTGTGCATCACCTTTGTGAGGTTCCCCCTCGTTTCTGTTTTTTAAATAATTGGTAAACTTCTAAACAAAATAAAATAAAACCACTCTTGCTGAATCTAGGATGATAATCTTTAATTCAGGGTCACACTGGGAGCTGTTTTAAAGAGACAATTATGTTAGCAGAGGGAAAGGATTATCGCTAAACGAAACCCGCAGCTGCTAGCTCTCTGCTAGCAGAACTGCAAGTCACGTGCCTCGCTCAATCCTTTGCACACAGTGCTTCAGACAAACAGCCCCAAAAAGTGTTTATGCGAATAAGAATGGAACAACAATTAAAAGTAGCTTCAGTGGTGAGGGGGCAATGTTTTCACAACACAGGAAAATGCTTACGTGTTTCCCCCAACTTCATTAAAAATAATTTCAGGCAAAGAGGCACTTCATCCATTACAGAATCCAGAAACCCACCATGACCACTAATAAACATTTGTGATGCATTTGTTATCATTTGTGCTGGGGTGCAGGCAGCTAAGCTCAATGGAGCTGGAGTCTTTGCAGGATTTGGACGAAATCTGGAGTGAGTGCTGGAGCCGGCCCAAGTAAAGGTCAGCTGAGAGGCAAAAGCCTGGATTGTGATACCCACACAAATTGAGGGGGTGTCAGAATAATGGGGAGGGGCATGAAGGAGGGTAGGCCATAGCTGAGCAGCAGGCCATGGGCTTTGCATGCAAAAAAGTCCCAGGTTCAGTATTTAGCATTTCTAGGTGGATCTGGGAAAGTGCAACTGCATTTTAGTGTAGACAGACTTGAGCTAGAGGGACCAGAGATCTAATACAGCATCAGCAGTGGCTGGTGTGGCGGGGCAAAGCCAAAGAGCAGCTCTCCTGTCACCAGCGTTGCTGCAGCCAACTTGAGCAGGGCTGGGGAAGGCTAGGGCAAGAATAATATTGGGGGCATGCAGATGCAAGAGCTGGACCAACTTGGTGCATCCAGAACAGTCCTGACCTTGATGCTGCCTTTCCCCACCCAACGCCAGCTCAGGTAAGCTGCAACAATGCCTGTCATGGGAGGGCAACGCTGTGGCTCTGCCCGTCCCCACCCCAGCTGCTACAACTAGGCATAAGGCAGCTTCTCGTGTTTTTAGCTGTTTTAGGTTTCTAGCTTCCCCCCAACATTTTGCCTGTGCGCCCCCATGTGTTTCCCCAAACAAATCATTTTTAAAGCCTTTTGTAGTCTGCCACCCACCTGTGCTGTTCATGAGGACAGCAGAGAACGCCTTAACATTCTCCTATGAAAAGAAAGCCCGCAAATTAACTGGGTGTCATATTAGTCTGGTACTTGTGCTGTAGTGGCAGTGTGAGTAGGCAGGGGGGGGGGACTCAAGGCACAGAAGGCGATTGATTTTATTTAAGGAAATCCCCAGCCTACCCACCGCACCCCCCAGCATCTCCCGGTAGAGCTGGAAGAGATCCCATCTGCAATCTTGGAAAACTTCCACCAGTCAGGGTGGCGAACACTGAGCAAGATGTCCCAATAGTCTGACTTGGTTGAATACAGCTTCCTGGGTGTCCCTGTGTAACTGGGAATTTCCTTGGCATGCTACTATAAAAAGGAGGAAAATGTTTTAAACCTGCCAAAAGACCTCAGACAAGTGCAAGATCCCTTAGGCGAATACTATTTCTCTTCACTGTATGGCACAAGATGTTTTGCCCAGCAGTGTCCCCAAAACTGACACGATCCCAAGAGTCCTTTGCTTTTAAGTCATTTGAGAATTGTGTCAGCCACATGGTTACCTGGGGCTCTGGCAGCCCCAGGTAACCATGTGCGATTCCTAGGCAACTATATGCCTGAAGTAGCTAGACAGGACTCAGATCTGCCAAGAGACTCCTTCTGCTTCTTGCTGGCTAAGTAAGCTTTCAAGGCAAGACGTTGGAGGAGGCTCTTGGCAGATCCAAGTCTTGTGTAGTCTCTTCGCTAGCATCAGGATTGGCAGAAAGGTCTCTGGCTAAGAGAATAGACAGTCTTCAAAACTATGCAGGGGGAGTGGTTGCTGCTACCTGAATGGCCGGCAGAGAATCCACACCTGCCTCTTTGCATGGGACATAAGAAGAGCTCTACTGGATTTGGCCAGTGGGGTATCTAGTCCAGCATCCTGTTCTCACAGTGGCCAGCCAGATTCCTATGGGAAACACACAAGCAAGTCTTGAGTTCTACAGCACTCTCCCCACTTGTGATTCCCAACCATTGGTATTCATACTGCCTCCTACAGTAGAGAGAGAACATAGTCGTTATGGCTAGTCACCACTGATAGCCTTGTCAGTGGTTTCCTACACTCATCAGTGGTTTCCTAGCTGGGATGTTGAACACAGACACCCAGTAGATACAGGCTGCTTAGGATGGAAGTGAGAGGTTCGGATCTTTAGAAAAGGTGAAGGTGGTCAAGTTAAGTAGGCCAGACTATAGAATTCCAGCCAGTATAGGCTATTTCCATCACAGTGGATGTAGAATTGGAATGAAAGCAGAGAGCATGGAAAAGGGCTGGTGAGTGGATAAAGAAACTGGTCAGGGCCAGGGCAAATTCTAGGTGGGAACTGAGAGTGGTATTGGAGAACAGAGCACCTGCCTGAGCTCCCTAATCTAGCTTGTGGTAGACAGGACAATCTCCCACACCAGTGTTTGGCAGTAGGATTTGACTGCTGCTCCAGTCAGCTCCTGTATGTGGAATGGGTGGTGGGGTGTTGTCCTATCCTCAGGTGGCACAATACCTTGGACCATCCCCTGATGCTGGTAAATTGAGAGGCAGGCAAGGAGATAGTGGAACTGACAAACATCAGTACTCGGAGCAAGACCAGAAAGTCACAGCAAGGTTATAGCCAAGGCAAAAGCCCCAAGTACTGCCTGGTTGTATGCAGGGCCAGGCCAAGTCAGTAAGAACCAATGGGCTGGTAATGTGGGTGTAAAGTAAGTGCAGTGTAGTGGTGTAGTTGTTAGGGTGTTGGACTAGGACCTGGGAGACCAGGGTTCAAATCTCCACTCTCCCAGTCACTCTTCAGCCTAATCTACATCACAGGCTAATTGTGAGGATAACGTGAGGAGGAGAGAACCATGTGAACCACCCTGAGCTTCTTAGAGGAAAGGTGGGATATAAATGCAGAATAAATGAATTCAGCACCTGGCAGGCAGAGGAGAGCAGGGGTGATAGAAGTATTCACGGGAACAGGGGTCTTAGGAATATCCATAAGTAGCCCTATTTCTTTTCTTTTCTTGCAAAAATGTTGGAGGGTATGCTAATATACACCATACTGTCGTCATAGTAACTGGGCTTCAAAAAAGGCTGCACTGCCCCCAATGTTGGATATACTTTTTTAAAAGAGTGACAACAGTTCATGTTCTTAAGGAATTATTCTCTCTACAATCTGATTGAAATATGCAAGAGAGGAAATGGGCCAGATCCTGGCCTCCTTTTTGCCCAGATGTAAATCGAGGAGCAAGTGAGAATGAGGTTGGCGGAATCTGGGCAATTGCATCTAAACTGGAGAAAGCAAAATTCAGTCCTAAGTAGTCACTTAAAAACAAACCAACAACCCAACGTCATCTTAAATTACATGCAGGCAAGTAAAGTGCTCCAGGCGGACTATGGAGCTTTGCTCTGCTTCTTTTTCTTTCTCAGTGCTTCTTTGCAGTCATTCCTCCCTGTCCCCAGCTCTGATTTCTGCTTTGCATAGGTCAAATGCCGCTGCATCACTGGTGTCAGCCTTTGCATTTGCAGGCGGGAACCTCACAGCATTGGCTTGGCAGCAGAATCAGGGATGGCAGAGTGATGTAGCTGCCTCAGGCAGCAGATGCTGGGAAGTGGCAGTGAGGGGCTGGAGGACAGAGTTTTGTGTGTGTGCACCACGTGACTTGCCCTGCACTCCCTAAGCTAGCCTCCTGCCCTCAGGTGTGGTGGAGGATGCTGTCCTTTCACCCATGCAAAACTCAGATTCAGCTGTCAGCTGGGTCAACTTTTGTGCATGGAATGTGTGTGTGGCAGAGGGACTCTTCCTTGTTACATCACCCTCGGAATGCCATCAGGTTCTCTAAAGAAGAGGTGATCAAATGTTCTCTCTCTGGGAAACCTTTTCTGTAACTGAATCGCTTTCCGAGACGCTTCCCCAGACCACGTGTTGCAGAGGATTATGGGGATATATTTTATGACACACACTTGTGAAGCTACACAGTTGCCCGGCCTGAAACGAGAACACTACCTAGAACACTCTGACTGTTCTCTGGCTGCTGCTCACTGCAAAGAGAGTTGAGGAGTGGTTCTTGCACTCTGCTTTTCAGGGAAGTTTGCCTGCTGCTGCTGATCTTCTCATTGATCAACCCCCGATCAGCAGATCCAAAGAACCCCAGAGACCACTGGAACACAATGTGAAGTTCATTGCTGTAAAGAAGCAGCAGGAGAGAAAGCACACACAAGCGGCGCTCCCTTTTATCAGACTTCCAGTGTAGCATTCAAAAGAAACTTGTGTGGAATGTGCTGGCTTCAGATGTGGAAATGTCTTCTTCCTTCCTGCCATGCAAGCTCCCTTTCTGAATGTAACATCAAATAGTGCAGAAAGAGAAAGCTCATACACTTGAGCTTTCCTTCCTGATGCTTCCTGGATGAAGCAGCTTGAGATGGAGTCAGACGTTTGGGTCCATCTAAGCCAGGACTGTCTCTGAGTGTAAGTGACTTTCTAAGGCCTTTGACACAAGTCTTTTCCTCTGCTTCCCCCTTTCCTTTGGGCTAGAAGTGCTGGGCAGGAATGGAGAACTCATGGCACTTCAGGTATCGTTGCAACTATAACTCTCCTTGTTCCTGACCACTGACTATGTTGCCTGGAGCTGATGGGAGCTTGAGTGCAATGAAATCTTTTTTTCTTTCTTTTTTAATACTCCACTTTCCCCCCTGAGAGGACTCAAGGCAGATAAAAATACGAACTGCTAAAAACATAGGGAAAACAACCATTTAAAAACAATTAAACATTGATAGAATTAAAACTATATAAATATATAAAATCTGTTAAAACCAAACCAATAATTACAAAAAAACAGCACAGCACCAGCCCTTTCTTTAAAAGCAGTCAGAAAGCTGTTTGAGCCAGTTGAAGTTTCTGAGCACTTTTCAAAGGCAGTCCTATGTAGAGCGCATTACAGTAATTCAAACGGGCTGTAACTAAGGTGTGTGTAACTGCGGCCAAATCAGACAATTTCAAAGAATGGGCACAGCTGGTGCACTAGCTTTATTATCATTATCATATTGATTTACACCTCACCTTTTCCCTTGAAAGGAACTCAGGCGGCTTACAGATAAAAAGTTACAGATGCCCTTGGCCTGGCCTGGTCTTGAAAATATAAACAAAAAACTTAACTATGTAAATGCACTCCTGGCCACCGCAGAGACCTGGACATCCATGTTCAGGGCTGAGCCCAGGAGCGTGCCCAAACTAGACCACTGCTAGTTCCCCATATACAAGGGACTGAAGCAGGGACCTCAACACATGCAAAGCATCTGCTCTGGCTGGTGGTTAGTGAGCTATGACTTACCGACTTGTTGACTTGTCTGACCTCTTCTCTCTGACCCTTAGCTTCTGCCCTCCTTGGCCTTCTTTCCAGATATTGCATGAGGTCTGTGTACATATGTTCTTTATAGCATCTGGCTTGAGAAAAATCTAGAGCTACTTGCACTTCGCATGTCGATGTGTAGCACCAGCTCTTTGCATGTAGTTGCAACTGTAGTTGGCCTCAGATTGCGAGCTTTGCCTTTTGCAATGCTCTGGGTGCCCTCTAGAAAGTGCCCTGACCTTTATGGAGCCCCAGAAAGGTTTAAAAGGGAGAAAATCTGGCCCAGATCAGATCCTGGATGTTTGGTGGTGTGGGTTTTCTAGAAAATCTGGAATGGGGAGACTTAGTTTGCATTGAATTCCCCCCCCCCCCGATACCCTAGAGAATGATCTGATTTAGCATGTTTGTTTTACTTGTATTTAATAAACAATCTGAAAACTTTGAAACCACCAAGCTGGCCTAATATTTGTTTGGCATACATTCACTGCTACTAATGAACTTATGAAACAAAACAAAAAAATCACTGAATAATTAACAATGGAAACATTTCCACCCTTCATCACTGAATATGTCCTGTGCACAGATTTTTTCCATGATGCCTGCTGGACAGCACATGGGTTAAAAAAAAATGATGCAGAGATTTCTGATCATAATCTGAAACACTTATTTTTCTTTGGGGAAAGCAAAATATTGCCAGAATTCTGAGTTTCATCTTAGGGTGAACTAAGATCCCTGCTACACCAGAGAAAGCGTGGTCACTGTTTTGAGACTGCATGCAGAGTTCATAAGGCAAGTAGTGCACCCCAGGGCATATTAAGCCTTTTTTCTCACACAGGAGGCTTCAACTTCATGGGGTGGGTGGGCAGATGCTGTTGGGTATGATTGGCAGTTCATGTTATGCAGCATGTGTACATTCTAGTCTTTTGAGGCATCTTACGGAGTGTTGAAAGCTTCTGTTTATCACCTTATTTAACAAAAATTCTATGTGTCATTCCATGGTAAATAATCCTGTGCTGGATGTTAGCTGGAAAATTTATTCCTCGGGGAGAAGGGCAGTGAGAGAGTGAGTCTGTTTTCATAATCTGCTTGCTGATTTGATTTGCATGGAGCCTGCATGTAGGGATACTGATGTGTATATGTGTGTGGCGGGGAGGAGAGGATTTGGAGGGGTATTTAGTCCACAAAGGAGGGGGAAACTGCCTCCCCAACTCATTTTTGGTGGTTTCTGGGGAATTAACCGGTTAACACCACCCAACAGCAGCAGCTCAAGGCTGATTCATTCATTACTCTTTAGGCTGATTCATACATGGATGTGCATTACTGTGTTGGTTCCAAATTAAGTCTCCTCATGCTCAGAGGCACTCATCTGTACTATTATTTAAGACATCAGTGGATTTGAAAGCAGCAGCTGGGGCTGAGGGTCACACTTTTCTCATACTCAGATGCACCTGATATTTCATACATCACTGGAAAGACATTCCAGGGCGGAGCCCTTTCCATTCCCTGAAAATATGTAATCTGTGCATCCTGAAGATTTCCTCCCTCCCGTGACTGTTTCTTTGCATTACTGCATGAACATCATCCCCAGGATTTTATGTCTCATCTCCACTCAAGGCACCTTTGAACCAGCAGGCAAGAAAGATGGAATTACATGGACTTCGACAATGAAAAACAGGCCCACAATTTTGCAGGAGCTTTTTAATTAAGCCTGGATTTCTCCTATGACAGTGTCTATAGAGCCATAAAAAAGCTTCGGAGGTTGATTAAACAAGCGGAGCCCTCTTGCAAACGCAGCCTCTCCAAAATAATAAAGAGATGAGCTAGAACAGCAAAATCTTCTGCGGAGGAACAGCAGACAGTAACAAACGGTTTGCAATCCTTTATTTGTTAATTTGACAATGCAGAGAGATTTCTCTGCTGGAAACCTTCTCAGCACATGGCGGGATGCAGACGTATGAGTTCATTTACAAACCGAGCCAAAATGAGAGCTTTTCATTCTCGGACTCCAACTTCACTACATTTTTTTAGCCTGCCTTCTCCTTGAATGATGTGTGAGTTAACAATGAGGAAAACAACTTCAGGTGCTTAAATAACTTATGCTGTAACTTGACCATGCAGAGCAGAGAAACGGCTCATTTCCTGAGCTTTAGTAGAGCTTAGTCATTGAGAGAGGATGAGGGTCACTCATGGGCAATTTGACTGTTCTTGCCTTAATTTCAGTTTGAAATTTGAACTTTGAGTCGCACACATCTTTCCAAGTGGGTGCCTAATTGGATTTTTTGCCGGATCTGAGAAAAACTGCCAAGAAGTTTTGGGAAAGAAGATTTATTATTGTTGCTGTTGTTCTGTTGAGGCCAAGGCTGCTTTGGAACCAACACTACTTTCCCCGTGTGCTTGATCTGCCCCCCTGTAGTGCTCACAGGATTTTAAAATAGCTTATTACAAAGTCATTGTCCTCCTGAAGATATAGTCATAGTGGGCCTTTTGGTGCTGCTGTGCTTTTAACTGCTGAGATCGGCATAATACGAGTGTGGTGTAGTTATATGCATGTGGACAGCAGAATGATGCAACTTCAAACAAGAGATAAAGCAGAAAGCTCCAGCAGACTCTCAGCATTCATGGCAACTCCACAACCACCTATCAATCACACCTTTGTCTGCCAATGATGCCCCCATTTACCAAGGACAGAAACAACCAATTAATGGACGGCAGCAGACAAATGATCCCAAATGAAGTACGCATGCAGAACAAAACCAGCAGCCACAAAGCCACTTTCCCCAATTCTTGTGGTGTTCAGCAACCAACACCTACAGATCTGAATCTCCTTGTAGCAGAAAATGAGAGAAAGCCTGCAAGCAACCACTCTTTTGTCATGAACACATACCACTCCATATGAAAGGAAGGACAGCTGCTCTTATTGTAACAGATCCATGGCTCAATCAAGAGGAGGCAGGCAAAGACAACCCACAGATTCCTCAGGAAGATGGGTCAAGTCCTGGGATTTTGTTAGGGGCTGCCCAAAGGGGTCCAAATGCCAAGTCTTCTCTGTTGAGCTATGAATTCCTTCTCCTGTTCCTTCTCATTTTCAACCTTTGTTTTAACTCTGCAGTGCACCCAGTCACCCTGTAAGCAAAGCACAGTGCTGGTGGGACTACAGCCGACTGCCATTATATAAATAATTATTTATATGAATCAGCTGAAGCAAATTTGTGTGTATGTCATGAATCACAGAGGTGCCTACCACCAAGGTGGGCTTATGTTCCTTAATCTCCAGGCAGGAATGACTCCCTCCCTACAGAGGTGTGTCTGGCACCTTTATTATACAGCTTCCGAGGAATGCTGAAGGATAGGCAAAAATCAGCACCTTGGAAGGAATCAAGGTTCAGGACCATGGATAGCGCTCCTCCAGCTGAATCTGCATCTCCAGGATTCTGAGCCTGCTGGTTGAGTTTTATAGTTGGATTAGGAAATCATTTATGCACACATATGTCCTGGACCATCCATCAGATTTTGGCAGCAGAGGGGTCTCTTCGGAGCTCAACAGAGATAGGTTCCAGTGTGACCATGGACCCA
This sequence comes from Podarcis melisellensis, assembly GCF_964234715.1. Lineage (NCBI taxonomy): Eukaryota > Metazoa > Chordata > Lepidosauria > Squamata > Lacertidae > Podarcis > Podarcis melisellensis. Next base: position 31,428,808 of record NC_138545.1, on the reverse strand, counting down.
CATCGGCTTCCTCAGAGCTACAGCTGCCCAAGGACTCTGTCTCTCTGGCTCAGCAGATCATGAGCTTGTGAGCTGAGTCCTTCAAAAATTACAAATGCCCCTGATCAAGTTGTAATGGGGAAACACTCTTTTACACAGGTAAACATCAGAACTTAAAACAGTCAGATTGCTGCCTATGTGAAGGAAACACATATACAAAAGAGGGCCTACAGCAGGGGTGGTGAACTTTTGATGAGCAGAAAGCTCCATTGCACCAGCTTTTAAAATTTCTTTCCTTCCTTCTTTCTTAAACACATGCACAGATATTTTTACTAATAGTTGTTTGATCAACCCCAGCCCTAGAATGCTTTCCTGAATAAAAAAAAGGTATTACGTTGCTCAAGGGAGATAAATGGGCTCAGACTTCTTTAGATCTCTGAAACACAATCACCAAGAATATCTCTATGAACCCTCACCATCAGCACACATCTATATACTACAAAGATAATTGCTATGCAACTTTTAACTATCAAGCCTTCCTCAAAAGAAGCTTGGGAACAGTGGTTTGCCAAGGTGTGGAGAGTGTGTGTGAGGGAACCAGCACACTCTGGGCTGCACACTATTGGGCTTGAATCTGGGTTCAAGTCTCATCTGTGAAATGTCTCACTTGCACAGTCTGTCAAATAAGGTATGGCAACCTGCTCCAGCACATTGCTGAGAGGGCAAATGCAGTGGAGATAGCAAAGAATTTTTTAAAGTTAAAGCAATTATATAATCTATAAATAAATCTATAAATATTAGGAGTAATTTGACAAATTATAATCCATACAGATAAGCCAGTTTGGACTCTTGGGATAAATTTAAAGATTACTTGAGTCCCAAAAGATCTCCCTTGGCATCATTTGAACTCTGTCAGAATTACTAGAGGGAAGTGGTTATATTTTAGGCCATCACAAAGGATGAACAGATGTTGCCATGCAATAGGGATGGAAGCCCTCCATATCTTATTGGACTACAATTCCCATGCTGGCTGGTGCTGATAGGCGTTAGTGTCTGACATCTGGAGGGTTCCAGGTTGACCATTTCTTCCTTATAGGGATTCTATAGGTTACCTGGCAGATGGGTGCTTAGATTGCCAAATGTTTGTTGGAACCATCAAACTGCAGCTGGCAGCTTTCCTCAACCAACTGCCTTCAGGATCCAGATTGAGCCTGGCCACTAGATCATCTGGAAGGAGTATATAAAGGCCCCACTGTGGGTGGTCATTAGGGTGAACAGAGAACTACCCCACCAGCCTACCCGCCCGCTTACTTACAACTAGTCCCAGGGATGGCCCTGCCTGTCAGTTTGCTCCCTCTTAGTCTCAGTGTTGCCTTTGTAGAACTGAGCAGGAAGGAAGATGGGAACATACACAGAAGTAGTTGGCTCCACTTGTCATTGGCTCTAGCTCTACCTACTGTTGGTCTCCCTGCCTTCCACCTTACAAGTCCCAAGCAGGCATCAGTCATCACTGTAAGAACTTCCTGTTCTAACTGAGCTGCGCTTAAGCAACATGGTCTTCCTGAGCTTGAACATGTTCTCTGTGTCCTTGGTTACTCTTTGGCTGTGAGTTGTGGCTTGCTTCTTGAGCCTGCCTCCTGGTTTGCCTATCAGTTTTTAATTTGCTTTTTGGTCCTGACTCCTGACTTGTCCAATGGCTTCTGGTTCCTGGCTTACCTAAAACTGCAGTTCCCCCACATTTTGAGGGGCAGGGGGTTTCCTGACTGCTTTTAGCAGCAGTGAGGCCGAATAGGGTATTTATAACCATTTCCACATGCAGTAAACTGCCTTGTGAAGCTGCTGTTTGTCCTGCTTCTGAGTTAGGCTATGAACACACTATACCGTTAAGCACATGTTCCACCTCAATTCTGGTTGGTTTATTAAGGCTTTGCTGGGAATTACTCTGTGGGGGTAAACTACGGTGCCCAGAATACTCCCGAGGGAAAGTATGTGCTTTGAATGTGCTTTAAAGGTATAGTGTGGATGCCGCCTTTAATTGGGAAACATGTCATTCCCCTGCATTGTTTCTGAGAGCAAACTGACAGCTTCTTGTAGCAGCAATTCAGTAAAACGAAAGGAAGAAAGTAAGGAGATCCAATGATTGTTGCATAATGTGTGGTTTTGCCATAAAAGAACAGTTGGCTGGCAGCCACAGTGGACTGTAGTTTTTTCATCAGTGACCTGACTAGGGTCGTCTAATTTTCAGTCTCAACAATCTGTGAAAGCAGCTTTATTTAGTGCTGCTGTGCATATTTTCTGTTGTTATTATGTTTGTTTTGTTAAAAAAATAACCCATTTCCTTAATTACCCATTTGCTTAAAAGTGAATTTATTTTTGTTACATTTGCTTTCACTGTAGTTCCCCTCTTCTTTTACTATTTTGTTTTTACTGCCATCTCCAACTGGCTGACATTTTCTTTTCCCAGAATGCTTCAGACACTGTATTGTTCCAGGGCATTCTGGGAGGACGAAAATAGAAGATGGAAAAAAAACAACAGCCATTTTCTCATTGGAATGCCCTGAAACAATGCAGTGTTTGAGACATTCTGGAAGAACCAAGGGGTGGTCACCCATATCAGATGCTGCTTCCAGACAAAAATACCTGCCTTTCCCCGCACACTTCATTACTCTTGGTATTAGTTTCATAATGAGTGAAAGTTGAACCAAATGGGCCCTATTCCATTCAATTTAATTAGTTACAAATCAAATGAACATCCCTAATGCTTCATTTGCCTTGCGCCTTCCTGTAGCACTCTTCTAGAGATGTATTATTATATTCGCATGGACTTTCAGTCTAAATAGGGTACTAGTTTTATGAAGTATTGTGGGGCTGGCGGGGGAAGAAGACATGACAATGCATCTCCAAGTCAGAATAGACGTATTCAATCTAATGGTTAAGCAACATCATGTTATATACAGTAATATTGTTCTGTTGAGTACCAAACTCCACAGAATCGTAAAAGCATTTACAAGCTAGATAGGAATATTTTGGGGGATACAGAGACATGTAGTTGTGCCCCATATTATTTAGGCTGCAATTCTGTACCTAGTAGTATACCCAACTGAACATAGTGCAACTTACTTTTGAGTAGGCATGCATAGGATTGCTTTTGTCAAAGTTCTAAATATATATACAATACCAAATAAACTTTATCAAGATATGTCAAGTAAACTGCAAACACCCCCCCCCCATAAAACCCATGAAGCTGACTTTTTTAAAACTAAAATTCATTATCTGAGGGTGCTTTTAAACATACTTCTGTGAGGGTGGCAGAGGTAGTTTCACTGCTTTAGAAGCAAGCAACTCTTGCTTCTTTATATTCAGCAGCAAGATCTTTAAGGAAATCACAGTGCCGTGGAGCTTGAGTGAAGAAAGTCCACCCATGGTTGACACCAACTGGCTAGCACCCAAAAATCTATCTCTGTGGTTGCTTTGTGATGCTTAAAAGAACCAGGAATTCAAAAAATAAATTAAAAATTTAAGGTGAAGAATGAACAAGCACATGTACCTATTTTTTATATCTATAACCTGCCTTTTGGAACTCTTTGCAAGGCTGCTTGCACAAATTTAAGATCAATAGATAAAAATCAACCTATGGGGGAAAGATCAGTCTGTATGGCTGAATCAGTACTTTATTCATTTCTATGTAAGCCAATTGTGCATTTTCCATAGCTGGGAAGACGTCGGGCTTAAACTATGAGGGAAAAACCCACTGTGACTTTTTAATATATTATATCATTTATTACCTGCTGTTCACCCTAAGGTCCCAGGTTGGGCTACGACATTAAAATAACAGTGCCCATTCTCAGAGCCAGAGCCAGCTCAACATATGACTTGTCACCAGAAGGGGATGGCTGTTCCCTGCTTAGAGGACCCCAAACACTGCTCTTTAGCTGGTGACATTGGGTTTGGGGTATCCAGCATCAGAGAAGTGGCATGTTCTTCTGACAGCCTTGTCAGTCCTTATCTGGCATCCAGATCTCCACTTTCTAGCCTGCTTGGCCCTTCCTCTGGGTAGGACTCCTCTTGGGGTCCCAGTTCCTCCTCCTCCATCTCACTAGGACTCTCCTTGGAGTTATCTAGCTCCAACTCCCTGATCTTCTCCCATTCCTTCTCAGCATCAGACCACCTTCTCCAAGACATCTCCACTGGACTCCTATCCCCAGACTATACTGATTAGCAACAGCTCTTCAGGGTCTCAGGCAGGGGTCTCTCTCTCCCCCCTTCTTAACTTACCTTGAGGTGTCAGAGATTGAACCCAGGATCTTCTGCATGCAAAGCGGCGCTCTACTCCTGAGCTATGGCTCATCAGGCAATTAGAATACCAGCTTCAAAATAAATGGTCACCATTTTTATCATATCAGAATGGGAAATATAGAACCAATGCTCCTAGAAATGGCAATGTATTCTCTTTTCCTTAAGCGCTGTGACATTTTTATTTTGATGAATGGACATCTGTTGTCATTTGGGATTGTGGAGGGTTTTAGCCCTTGCATTAGCTTGTGTTTTATTATTCACTGGAGCCTGTAAACGTGGCTGTCATGTCCTCAGTGAATCCGACATCTCCCTGCAGGATCATGGGTGCAGCCTGAGGATATTTTAAACTGCAGAGTTGGAGCTTATGGAAGTTGTGTATTGGGAAGAAAGATAGGTAATATGCAGTGCAGGTTTCCTATGGGCAGTAGTGGCCAGTGGCCACTGAGAGTGGTAGGGCAGAATGCAGGGAGCCCAACAGTAGGTGGTGCCAGAATCAATGACAGGCAGAGCCAACTACAGGTACTTCTCCCATCCTATTCATCCCTGCTGAGTTCTAAAAGGACAACCATAAGACTGCAGAAGAGGAGACACTGGCAGGCAATGTAACCCACTGGTCTGGTTGGAAGTAAAAAGGCACATAGGTGGGAGCTGGCTGAGGTTGGTGGGACAGTGCCTCATTTGCCAAAATGGATGAACCTCCACTGGAGAGGGGGACTGTGTTGGTCTCTAGGACAGATAGGCAGTCCAAATTCAGATCTGAGGGATCTGTCCAAAGGGTAGTAGTAAGGATTAAATGAGCTGTGGGGCAGTTAAGATGGAGAGCAATAGTTTAACCAGGAGAAAAAGGCAGGAGGAAAAATATGTAGGGGCAATCCATGTTGCAAGGTAAAAGGTAAAGGGACCCCTGACCATTAGGTCCAGTCGTGACTGACTCTGGGGTTACGGCACTCATCTCGCTTTACTGGCCGAGGGAGCTGGTGTACAGCTTCCAGGTCATGTGGCCAGCATGACTAAGCCGCTTCTGGTGAACCAGAGCAGCGCACGGACACACCGTTTACCTTCCTGCCGGAGCGGTACCTATTTATCTACTTGCACTTTGACGTGCTTTCAAACTGCTAGGTTGGCAGGAGCTGGGACAAAGCAACTGGAGTTCACCCCATCGCGGGGATTTGAACCACCGACCTTCTGATCGGCAAGTCCTAGGCTCTGTGGTTTAACCCACAGTTCCACATGTGTCCCATGTTGCAAGGAGGGGACAGCTAAATAAACAGAGCTGTGGAAATGCAGTGACTGTTCACGAGCTGTGGGGCAAAGGAAGTGACTTAATGGAGCTACATGGGGCTCATTTCATTCATGAGTCTGAAAGGAAATACAGTGGTCCAGGAAACAAAGGTCATAGCCCTTCTAGAATAGAAAAGTGGAAACTGACCATCCACAAGTTGTTGGGACTCTCAACTCCTGCCATTTCCAGCCAGCAGTGGTCAGACATGATAGGAGGACCACAGATTCCCCCTCCTAGAAGGACTGCGGTTTAAAATTCCCGTCAGCCACCTATCCTGACATTTATTGTTGTTGTTAACTCAATGGAGGCCAGCATAGAGAAGCAGCTGCCAGGCCACCTTTCTTTCATTTTTCAACTTTAGTGACTCTGCTGAAACTCTGTTGACCCAAGAAGGGAGGTTACAATCTCTCCTATCCCTGAAAGTTATGAGAGATGATGCCTCTTGTACTGCAGCAGGGAGCATGCTCCATAGCACTGCAGCCACCACCAAAAAGGCCCACCTCAATCTGGTAGATTCTTGCTCCCCCTTCAAAATGCTTTCATACAGCAGCACGTGTCTATGTGTCATGGGAGCAGAGCTGCAGACATGCAGTGTCTGCTGCCTGGGCTGAGAGATTCTCCGCTAATTCCCCCAGTCAATGGGCTTTTTCATTTGTCTGTGTTGTGCAGGGAGAAAGTGGCTAGGTGAGACAACCCACCAGTACAGCAATACGCATCAGGTTCAGGAGGAATGGTTAGGGGGTTGGCTGCCACTGCTCTTCTACCCACCCACTCTATATCTGCTGCCCAAGGCAGCTGCCTCACTCTGTCTAATGGCAGGGTTGGCCTGAAGAAAAGTTGGGCTCAATACAATTTTCTCTTGGACACCTGTAGTTCTCCTTCCTTCTTCTTCAGATTCTCAACACGGTTGGTTACCTGACAGAACAGCACATTTTTTACTAGTTGGGCTTGTAAAAGTCCTGGCTGGCGGGCAGCCCTGTGCCAGTCCTGGAAGGATCAAAGGCCCAAAGTCTTGCCCCACTTCTTCTGACAATGGGCACGAGCGGATTATTTATGTGCACATACATATCCACAAGCTTTCCACCTGTTTTCCCCCCTCCCCTCAGTTCATGGCCACACATTGAAAACAAATATACAGGCAGAAGAAAAAAGCAGGGGTGGGAGAAACAGAGAAAAGGAAATGAAAACATCAATTCCCTGTAGTATGGATAATGCTCTTTTAGTGCTGCGGGCTGTCTGCTTTAAGAATAGCAAATGAAACAGGAGAGTTTTCCTGCTGCCATTTTGACAACATCTACACAATCACACAAAGAAAGAGAGAGGGGGAAGGAAGGAAGGAGGGGAAGCCAACTCCACATACAGAAAGGGTGAAAATGTTTTCTAATAAAGTCAGGGCTTTGGGAGATCTGAAACAGCCCCCCTGACAGACCCCAGCGGTGTGTGGTTGCTATCCAATTACCTTTCTGACCAAAATGGCATTATTATAGGGCTCTCTGAGTTGCAACACTAGGAAGAAAGCTGCAGCGGAACCTTCAATCTCATCTCAATCACTTGATGCTTTGTAGTTCCTTCTGAATGGGGTGACCAGAATTGGAAATATTTGGCCACAAATGCTGAACCTAGAGCAGTTTGAGGCCGCAAGGCTCAATTCCCTCTAGGTGGGTTCTTTTTTCTTCAGAAAGACGGTAAAGACCTTTTGCTTTCAGGAACCTTGTGGGTTATATAGCTGGCCTTTTTGATTTTATAACTTTGGGATTTTTATTGTGTGTTTATGATTTTACGAGTGGCTTTTATTGTAGTGATTTTATTTTGTGGCTTTCCTGTGATGCTGGCTGCAGAGGGTCCTGTGAACCGAACAGAAAGGGAGATGGTGATGATGATAATGACAGTAATAAATAATAAGTACTCAGCTGCTAAAACTCCAGATTTAATGCCCAAAGGATCCAATTCTGCCACCAGAATAAATGGTAAAATAAATCACATTTGCATATACCGGTTTTATATTGCCAAGTAAACACATTATGCTCCCCCCAAAAGCCAAATTTACAACAAATCTGGATTAATTATAGGGCCAAGGAAAGAAAACGGAAGGGCATAAAGGCTGGGGATGAATGTGGGCTTCACAGGCATGAATGGGACAAGGGAACAATTGGCGCTGGATTATGAGAAAAAGACTCTTGTAATGCTCACAACAATACACTGGGAGTGTGTGTAGCCACCACCTTGCAATTCTGCAGAAATTTAAGGTGATATTGTTTACACATTCTGAGTCTTCCTTTGTGACCGGCAGGCAGGAAGAAAGATCAATCTGCATTACATTCCAAAATTCCATAGTCAATATTATGAGATTGCAGGTGGCATGGATAGCACAAATACACAGCCACATTTCTCCTTTTCTTAAGACAGATATAGGAAACCTTTGGCCTCCAGATGTTGCTAAACTACAACTCCCATCATTCCTGGTCATGCTTGCTGGGAATGATGGGAATTGTAGTACAGCGACAATTGGAGGCCCAAAGGTTCCCACTGAAAGGATCCACAGGCACACACAAAGACTGCGAACCTGTAACCACTTCTCTTGGAGCAGGCCCCATTGAACTTAGTTCTGGGTAGACATGTATTGGATTATTCTGCTGGGCAGCAATCCCATACCCTTTTACCTGGGAGTAAGCTCCATCGAACTTATTTCTCAATAGACATGTATAGGATTACACTGGTAGTTAAAAACAAAAAGTGCTACAGTCAAACCTTCTTGGAAGCTTTTCCTCCTGACAATGTCATTCTGAGAAATGAGAGATGGACTCTGAGCATGCTCAAGGGCATTCATCTATATTATTCCCAGGCACGTTCCTGAAAATGGATTCTAGCTGGCTCAGATTAAGCCCCAGGTCCACCCTGCCGTTCTTCACACACCCTGCCTTCCTGAATGGCTCAATCTATAAATCTGTGCAGGGGCTCCACTCTTGAGGGCTTTTGAGACTCAGCTAGGGGCACTGAAGGAATTCAGTCTTTGTGAACTGTCCTGGTCTGCACCTCCAGTGCTAATAGGCAGAATGGAACATAGAACATTTAGAGAGTTCAAATGCTGGTGGCTCAAAAAATATGTACATCAAACTCCACTTCTTAAATGTGCACTTTGGGAGGAGGCAGGATGATGTTTAAAATGAAATTGTTAATGCATTTTTTTTAAAAAAAAGCTTCCAATTGTTGCTGGAAAAGCATCACAATACATTTAAAATACATATTTTGCAAGGGGAAAAAATACCCCCCCAATAGAGAATCAGGAAGGGAAGACTTATGAATGAACAGATGTGAAAGTAACATGGATTAGCCATAGACTGATTCACCCATCCCAAGACTCAGCCCATGAATTTGCCTAAAGAGGATGCTCACTCAGTCACCTTGGGCTTAGAATGCTACAGATGTTCTTCTTTATGCAGAGCCGTTGGTTTACATCATTTTTTGCACAGGAACATCAGGAAAGAAAAATTAAAATGACATATTCCTCCTGCTCGAGGAGCCTGAAGATCTAAATTTGGGCAATGGGGAAGATGCCAAAGGGTGGAGGGGCTGAGGGAATGAGCCAAGGAATGTGGTATGTTTGGGATCAGCCTGGAGGGGGAGACTCCCATTTTTCCTTTGTACTAAAACTCCTGGCTGGCTGTAAATCAACATGTGGGTGGCAGGAAAGCATCCTGTGCAGGATGAGAAACACTCTGCACATACTCAGAAGCACACCTCTTTCTGACTGCGTCTCACCTTTCAGAGTAGAGCCTCAGGCTGTCATGTTCAGATTAAACCCTAGATGTGACCTCTGCAGCAGAGGGAATGTTGGTCGGGTCTAGTAGGCAGTCATTTCCTAAAACCCCTTTTTTCCCTTTTTTCCAAAAACGTCTCTTCTTTGTGGCCGGGGCTGCCAGCAGCCTTCTTGTCCTATCCTGCAGGGCACAGTGTCCTCCAGCGTCCGCCTCTACCCCTCCCATGTCCTGCTCTTGGATAATGTTTGGGTAGTCCAGTGGGGAAGTTAAGTGGCACCTGCTGTCTCTGATTGTTCTGCTGCAATCTTTTCTCCGGGGACAAGCCCCGTGTGTCTGCTACGAAACTGCTGAAATAACAGCTTTTGCACACATTTTCCTAGGCCTCGGGCACAATCACAGTGTTTGCAGCAACCTACTTAAGAGTTTCTGCTTTGCGGAGCAAAAAGCCATCTCGCGGTCTTCCTGCCTCACAAGTGGGGAGTCACAGAAGAGGAGAAGGGAATATCAGCAAGTGGATCACGCAGGGGCTTGCTTGCACAAGCGTGATTCAGAAGTCCCCTTCCTCCCTTTTTCCAAGTGTTTATCTTGGGAAGCAAACCCCACCTGTACAGGCAAGGACCTCCAGGTCATTTATTTGATGGCTGCCCTGAGTTAATCAAGGAGCTGTGGGTTCTGCCAATGGGCGCTCACAGCTCTGATTTTCTTTTAATGATCACAGCCCTGGATTGAAAGACAAGAGAGTCAGGAAGCCCTTCAGGTTGTTCTTAGCTTTCCCTGAGCTCCCTTTGAGTTGGAGGGAGCAACGGTAGTGTCAAACTAAATGGCTCATTTGCTCTTCCTGGACATTTTACTTAATCCACCTTCAGCCTGGCCTTGTTATCACTGCCTCTAAAAGCACTTCCGAATAAGGGTGTCTCCAGCTTTGTTTTTCAGTTGCCACACTATTCTTTGGCTTTTTCATGCAATCAACAGCGGGGCATGGTGGAGGAGGTAACCTGTGAGGTCCTGCAACCCGACCCCCTACATGTTTGTTGAATGCATGGGGGGTATATCATCTGCCATCCTCCTTTACAATCACACTGCATCCTGGGCTTTGAAGTCTTAAGGCTGCCCAAATAACTGTTCTCACACATGCTCCACGGCAAGCTTGACTTAGTTTAATTAAAAGCATGACAAACTTTGGGATGCCCTCCAGAATTTGTGAATAAGTATTCAGAAACAGTGGCACCCCAACATATGCTCTAAATTCCAGGGTTTTCATCTTTGTTATTTTTAGGATTAGTGAAACCTCTTAGAAAAAAACAACACAAAACCTTACGACAAAAGCTTTAATGAGTAGGAAGACTGGGAAGATACCTACCCAGTGTTGCAAATCCTGGAGAGCGATGTGAAAAGCCTTGGTACATGATTACTAGACAATGCAATGATGCTCAATGCAGTCTCATTGATCAAAAAAACCTGTGGGGAAAGAGCATACAAAGCAGATGGTTAGCTGAACTAGAGGACTGTATACAGCAGAATCCATTATATTGGCAGGGGGAAAGATAGTAAATGTGCATCATGGTCTTTGCACAGAAAGGAAAGGGGAGGAGAGGTGGAAGAAGCGACATTGGCCCATTCACATGTGCATTTCAATCCTTTTGATGACTAGCAGCTGAATGTGTGAAATTGAATTGACTCTTCTGAAAAGCGTTGCATTAGGATTGATGAAAGTTGGCATGAAAATTCTATCTGTGCTGTTGGATTTCTCACATTATGCAGGCTCTTACCCGATGATGTAGCCATCAAGGGGCAAATAAGCATGTGTGAACCGGAACTTTGTCCTCAAATTTTGCTATGAACCTTTCAGTTCGTCAGTAAACTCTTTTGTGCATACTATCCTTTGTCAGTAAACTCATATAGGCATATCCTTCTGTTCTCTTGTATCGTTTTTATATCATTTGTAACATAACAAATGATTTCACTTGTGAGATAGATTAATGCTGCACCCATTTTAAATGCAGAGTTTATGAGGCTGAGAAACAAGGGGAGCTTTTCCCAAAGCCATCAAGTGAGTACGTAATGAAGCTAGAATTTATTTGCAAAACTCCTTAATCTAAAGTGCTACAGAAAGAGAAAGGGCCACAGCTCACTGGTAGAGCATCTGCTTGGACACAGAAGATCCCAAGTTCAATCCTTGGCATCTCCAGGTAGGGCTGGGGAAATCTCCTGGTCTGAAACCCTGGAGAGGTTTCCATCAGTGATGACAACCCTGAGCTGAGGAGGACCAGTGGTCTAACACAGTGCGAGGCAGCTTCCTGTGTTTCTAAGATCTGTCCATCGTATGTAACTTTTTGCCCTCAGTATTCCTGCCTTTCTTATGTGAACTTCTTTATTTTTTTAAAAAAAGTCTTAAAAGAGACTCAAGTTTGCCAACAATCAAAAAACAGAACAAATGCCATAAAAAACAAAACCATTAATTCAAAACAATGAGTTAACAGTGTCTTTGTTTGCAAAAAAAATTGGTTGTTGCAGTGCCTGTTTTACTACTGGAACGACTAAAACCAAAGGCTAGCCATTTGCCAGAGGCCAGGCACTGTATCTAAGAAGATGCCATAGGTGACTGGGGAACCTACAATTGCCAACTGTTTTTCTGGCACAGAGCCTGTGCTGCAGAATAGGTAGAAATTCTGAGAGCATGGCATTTCTTAGTATGGGGTGTGTGTGTGTACACACACGCAAATGAAGTGATGCTGAAAGCTTCTACTGTTAAGCTTCTGTCTTTCCTGTGGCTGCTCAAAGCACTGGAAGAGACCTGCTATGAAGGATGGAATCCATTTAGTTGAGAATGGTCAGTGACAAAATTGCAAGGTAAAGACACTTACACATGGCCTATTTATTGACCATTCATCCTTATTTGTCAAAACATGTGTCATCCCACGCTTTCTAGTGTGTTTACCTGTTCCTCCGATCTCATGAAGAATCAGGTTTCTTGCGCAAGAGCTCCTGAATTTGCCGGTAAGCCAGTGACCCCCACTCCCACCTCCTGAAAATGACAACAGTCCCAATGTGTGCCCTAAGTGGCTGAGAGGTAGGAAGTCAGCTGACAGTACAGCCCTGGACAGAGTTACTTAAATGTAAGGATGGTTTAAGGGTCAATGTTTTTGAATGGGATTCCATCACATTCTGGCAAATTTACGTTGCATAATTAAAGTTGATTTGGAGCTCTTCTGCAACAAAGCCATTCCTCCTCTCCCCCCCCCCCCCCAACTGAACCTTTTTATGATAAGAAAGTGATGGGAAATATACTGGAAAGTGTGGGATAACATTTGCTTGATGCAACATCATCTAGCCTCCCTGCAAATCAATCAGATTGAATGAATGCCTGAGTTCATCTAACCTCCCCACAAACAAATCCAAATTAACCATCCATAAATAGCTGGTGTCTAACCTCCCCACAAATATTGTTGTGCAAGCAAATCAAGATGAATGCTCAATAGACAGGATGTCAGGAAGAAACTTAAGTTCTGCTGGGATAAATGAGATTTAGTCCCAAGTGCATGCACATAGGATTGCAGACTAGATTAGCATACCCTACTGAAGGTATGAAACAAAACAAATTCCACTTAGCGAATGGGGGCACACTTCCACATACTGGGCGTGTGGCAGTGAAGCCCGCCTAAACTAAGGTTACCAGACGTCCCCATTTCCCAGGGACAGTCCCCAGATTTACAAATCAGTGTCCTGACAAAATCCATCTATTTAGTAGAAAGTTGAAAAGTGTCCCTGGATTCATTGAAAAAAATCTGGTAACCTTAAAACCCAAGCATTTCAGTTTAATTTGGAAAACAAATATGTTGGATGGTTTTAGATAAGTAGATGATGACATTTCATTATTTATTATCCTTCTTTTTCTTACAGCAGAGTAGTATCACCATCCACGTGCAGATTATCTTTAGAAGCTTTCAGAGTCAAAGTTTTATAACCTTCTGAAAGAACTATTATGATGCTCAGGTAGACTTGGACCATCTCACTTCTATAGATGCCCCCAGGAAATTCACATGATGAATATGGAGAGAGCTGGCCTCTGTTGATTGTCCCCAGGTTGAACTATACCAGGGGTGGAAAAAACTATGTCCCTTCAGATGTCGTTGGACTGCAACACCCAACAGCACCAGCCATCCTTGCCAAAGGCTGGGAATGATGGGAGTTGTAGTCTAGCAACATCCAGAGGGACACGGGTTCCTTATCTCTGCACTATTCAGTCATCCTACCTTTGAATGTGGATGTTCCCATTTTAGTGATTATGTGTAACAGCCAGTGACTAGTGGGATCTGCAACCAAATGTTGCAGTATGGAATGTTCCATTCAGGATTCCAGTCACTGCATTTTATTCCACCAATCTCTCTTTCTCTCCCTAAGTTAGTCAACATTCTGTGGCCACTGAGCATGCTTAGTTCTCACCGGGCCACTTTCTGGGCTGTTTTCGAGGCCCCCACTGTTTTCAGCTGAATATATATACGGGATTAGACAGATTTATATAGAAGCTTAACCTTCTCCTCTAGTTCTGATATCCCAACTGTGACTGAGTGATTTTACTTCTTCAGCCTAACACCTACATACATCAGGGAGATATTAATAGACTTGGGGCAGAAGGCCCCTAAGGCTTGTAATACTATATATATATCTAGAGATATACATGTGTGTGTGTCTGTTAATATCTCCCTGTTGTGTGCAAGTGTTAGGCTGAAGAAGTACTCAGTCATAGTCGGAATATCAGAACTAGAGGGAATGATACACTTCTCCTATATAAATCTGTCTAATCTTATTTTTAAAGCTGTAAATTAGTGGCCTTTGTTGCATCAGGCAATGGTGCAAAAATGGCAAAAGCATGTGGCATCCTTGAGTGGCTGTCAAGACCATGGGCCACAGCTAACAACTGTCCTTGCCAATCCTTTCAAGAAGTGCTGTTTAAGTTTCCCACAATCCACTTCATGTAGAGTCACTCTGAGGCATTGTGGGAAATTTAAGATGGTGGCTCTTATCCACCCAGCACTGATTCATAGTTCTGCTGTGGTTTCCTGCTGTTGCTACCACCATCACCAGGTAAATTGCCAGTAGCCTTTGATGCAGGAAGGAGCCCAGTAGGGAGCCATTTGATGAGGGGCTGACATGGGGCACATCCACACCATACATTTAAAACAAATTGAAACCATATGGCATCACTCAAAGAATGCTGGAAAAGGTACTTTGCTAAAGATGGTGGGAATCATAGGAGCCAACTCCTAGGGGCTGAGGTCTGTTCAGGCCCCCCACATAAAATATTTGAGAGGGTCAGGTCCCCCAAAGTTGATGGCCATTCAAACAGTGTGCATGTGCTTTGTCTTGTGATCAATTATGAGGGCTGGGGCTTACCTGCCCCCCCAATATTTTATTCAAATTGGCACCCCTGCTGGGAATTGTAGCTGTGTGTGCAAACTACAGTTCTCAGTATCCTTTTGGGGAAGCCATGTGCTTGCAATGAGCTATCCTCGCATGTGTTGCATGAAAGGAATGCCTCCTTTTCTTTGTCCTGAAGCTGCATCTAAATCAGTTTCACTTGATAACCCCAAATTCTAGTGTTATGAGAGAATTACCCCCCCCCCCGCACTCATAATTTTTTAAAGCTCAGGTGCGCCCTTATTGTCATCATTATTTTTTAATGTGCTAAGAAGTTGAACCAGCGCACTCACCCGCAGCTGATCTCTGGCAGCTATTTTCAGTGCCACGACTCCACCCTCAAACATATGGGATCATAAAATAAAGAAATGAAGGTGTCTCAACAGGAGTATGACGCTCACACAAGAAGTAATCTGGGAACACAGCTCAGTGGCATAGCACAGGTTTTGCAAGCCAAAGCTCCCAGGTGCAATCCATGCTACCTTTAGTTTAGTACGGATAGAAGACTCTTGGATAGAGATCTTGAAGAGCAGATGCTGGTCTGAGAACACCTTGCTGGGTTGGATGGTCAAATAGCCTGATCTGATATAAAGCACCTTCCTGTGTGGCTCATCTGCAACGGGTGCATACAAATGCACACAGCCCTTCAAGGAAACAAAGAGTGCATTTTAAAGAATTTGCAGAATGCAGGGCTTAATCTAATCCCTGTCCGGCAAAAGGCGAACTCTCAAAATGAACACCATGCAAAAACAGACCACAGAGGGGGGTGCAGAGACAGATGTGTTCAAATATTCAAGAAACTGGCAGAGATATTCAAAGGACTGACTCTTATTAGGGCACAGATGGCCCTGCATCAGGGGAGTTTTATGCATTCAGAACGTTCAGTCTCTGGGATTTTAATATTTTTATGTTGTGCTCCACAGGGAATTACTTAATTTGAATCGCATCCCAAACGCATTTCTGGTACCAGAAACATGCGAACTAATTGCATCTATGAGCATGTGCAAAATTCCTTAACGGTTCCCTAGAATGACTTATCCTGAACCTGCAATTGCACACCTGGGATAATGACTGTGGAGGACCCTGTGATTGCAAGACTATCCTTCCTGAATCCTGGGTCCCACTCCTTTTACAAACTTTTAGGAAAGGCGCTACCAGCCTTGCCACCCACAGAGGCTGGAGGTGGGTGCGATGTTGACGAGATGCACCACACAGTTTAAACAAGGCGGAAAGGATCGGTGTTTTGCCTTTTCAGAGCCGTTGCTCACCTCGCCTCACCTCAAGGGTGCAACTCGGAAGGCAGTTGCAACCAAAAATCGTGCCTTTGCGCCGATTTAATCGCGCGGACTCCCTCCCCACCCCACTGCCTCGCATCTCCCTCCGCTGCGCTCCCTCCCCCGGCTTCCAGAAGGAGGAGCCGTAGCGCATCCTCGGTCGCCTCTCGGAGGGAGGCTGATCTTTGCGGGCCAACTACGGTGTTGGATCTGCTGCAGGCGCAAGGTGCAGCTCCGTCGGCGGAGCGCGCGGCTGGCGTCTCTCCCCGCTTCCTCTGCCCGTCCATCTTTTGATTCTCTCTCCCTCTCCCCCCACCCCACCTCGGCGATCGGAGCAGGACGCTGGAGGGGTGGCCAGGGCAGCGGCTGCGGAGCTGAGCGCCGCCTCCTTTCTCTCTTCTCCCCCCCCCCCACCGCCCGCGTTTCCCTCCTCCTCCTCCTCCTCCTCGCCTGGATCTGCGGAGATGAGCCGCGCTGGAGAGCAACGCCCGGCTCGGCAAGGCTGGTGGGAGAGGAGGCGCCGGAGCGCCGGTCTTCCTTGAGCCGTCGCGAGGACTCCCCCGATGCCGGCGCCAGTCTGAAGTGAGTGGAGCGGCCGCCCCTTCGGCCAGGCGCTCCCGCCGCCCCTCCTCTGGATGCTGCCGCTGCTGCTGCTCCGCGGCTGGCCCCCCTGCGAGGGCTCGGGAGGCGGGGAGCGCGCATGGCGGCGGCGGCGCAGCAGCGGCGGCGGGGCTCGAGGGGGCGGCCCAGGCAGCGCCCGCTGCGGCCGCGGCTGCCGGGACTGCGGGCGGTGCGCTGGCGTCGGGCGGCGCCGGCTCGGAGGGCGCTGTGGCTGCTGGCCGTGGGCGCCTCGCTGGGCTTGCTGCTGGCGTGGTCGTCCAACCGGCTCCTGCACTGGCTGGCCTTCCCGTCGCACACGACGGTGCGCACCGAGTGGAGCCGCCAGCTGGCCTTCCCGGCCGTCACGCTGTGCAACAACAACCCGCTGCGCTTCCCGCGCCTCTCCAAGGGCGACCTCTACTACGCCGGCAACTGGCTCGGCCTGCTGCTCCCCAACCGGACGGCGCGGCCGCTGCTGGCCGAGCTGCTGCGCGCCGAGCCCGAGCGCCTGCGTTGGTTCGCCAAGCTGGCCGACTTCCGGCTCTTCCTGCCGCCGCGCCACTTCGGCGGCATCAGCGAGGACTTCGTCGACCGGCTCGGCCACCGCCTCGACGACATGCTGCTCTCCTGCAAGTTCCGCGGCGAGCAGTGCGGCCCGCACAACTTCTCTGCCGTGAGTATTGGGGGGGGGGGGCTCCGCAGGGGCGGCAGTGGAAGCATCCCGCCCTCGTGTGCGGCTCTCGGCCAGGAAAAAACTTTGGAAGCGGCGCTGCAGGCAGAAATTCAACAGGTGTGGCTCCAGACTCCTGTACCACAGAGATGCGAGGGTATGCGGCACCTGTTGAGTTTCCTGCAGTTGTCCCTTGTCCAGAGCCTTCATTGTGCAATTTGAAACTGACCCACACATAAAGTTGGAAACCGTTTTGGAGGGGTCCTAACCCTACCTCTTTCTGTGGGGCAAGGAACTCTTGAAAGTATGTGTTCATCATTCTACTTGGAGGACCTGGGAAGAAGATTGTTGCCTCTTCTCTCCTCCTTAGCAGCTGAAAGAGGCAGAAAGCCAGCAGGTGAAAGCATACTCTTCTCCCGCCAGTGCAGCACCTGCTGAATTTCTGCATGGACAGAAGGGGGGAGGTTGGAAGCAAGGCAGCTGTCTGGCACATGGACTGCACTTCCAATGACACTACGAGAGGATTCCAGTCGTATTTATCTAGCATGGTCCCTGTGTCTTAAACAGCTGCATGACAACACCTGATATTAATCTGGTGAAGCTTTCTCTGTGCACTGTGACTTCATACCAGGAAAAAAACAATGCCTGTTGAACTTATTCTTGTCACAAAGTTTTGGTCTTAGAGGGGCAGTTAATTGCCCTGCCAGCGTGAAAACAAAACAGTAACCCTAAGGGAATGAACTATGGGTGGGTGGTTCTGTTTAGATGGGGAGGAGGTGAGGAAAGCACCCTAATCCTGACTTTTTCCGGAAGTAGGTTGTGGGTTACACCCCTTCACCTAGTGCTGGAGTTCACAGGTGCTGACTGTGTCTGCAGAAAGGTGGTGACTTGTGAAATAAGCTTCTGTTCAGATGGGTCCCAGAGAGAGGCCCTTTCTAAGTTCCTTGGGAGTTTTGGGGGAGGGTGGGGTGGGATGAGGAAAGCCCCATCCTCACTCTCACCTCTTCTTTATTTTCTTTGGTGCACAAGTGCCTGAAGTTAGAGGGGCTTTCAATTTCTTGAAATGTGTGAAGGCGAGACAAGGCTATATATAGAGAGGCTGTGTAGGTTTGTAATGGGGAAAGAGCAGTCCTGGAGAAAAGAAACGAACAGCAGCTGTAACCCTGCCTACTCAAAAGTAAGTTCAGTGGGACTTGTTCCCTGTTCAGTGGGGTTAGGATTGCTGTCAGTCAGAACAGAGTAGCAGTTGGAATAAATGGCTTTCCCCAACAAGTGGGTGGAGGGAGACCTGAAACCAGCTCTGAAATAGAGGCTGTGCTAGGTGTGAATCTGGATAGGTCTGCTCTCTTTTGGGCTGTGGTTGCAGCAGTTAGGGAAACATGGTTATTTTAGGAGCAAGATCACTTTTCAACAATGGGCACTTAATGCTTTATGATGTGCTTTCTGGAACGTAGGGATATGTTTATGCTTGGAGAGTCGTATTTCAAAAATTATTTGGCAGGCACGCTGCCAACGCTGGATGATTCTCTCAGTCTAGGGTGGCTTGCTAACTTTGACATTTTAAAACCTTCCTTGTTCACCTTGCGTAAAGCAAGTGTGCTTCTTAAGGCAAACTGTGGAGGATGTGTGTTTTCTTAATGCCAGCTGCAATGCCCCACAGCAGCAGGTGGTTCAGAGGTGGTCGCTTGACAAATCCTTAGCATCACTCGATGAAGATGTTAGCGTGTGTGAGTCTATGAATGGCAGTCCAGCAATGGAGACATAATCAAAAACCTTCGCACATATTATTTAAGTGTTCCTTAATTGCCCACCTCATTGGATTGTTATTATTCCCACATTGGAGATTTGGTGGGGGGGGGCAGGATAGCTGAGGCAGTGGCGTAGCGTGGGTTGTCAGCACCCGGGGCAAGGCAAGTAATTTGCGCCCCCTAACCCGTGGATTTGCGCCCCCTAACCCTAACCCCCAGATGTTGCGCCCGGTGCGGCTCCCCCCCCTGCACCCCCCACGCTACGCCACTGGTCTGAGGCTAAGAGAAAGTGACTTGCCTAAGACCACAGAGACAAGATTTAAACAGGTTCACAGCTCTGTCTTTTTATCCGTTGTTATCAGTGCAATGCAATACCTACTCAGAATTAAGCCCCATTGTTTTCCAAAGGGGTTTACTCCCAGGTAACAGTTTGTTATAGGACTGCAGCTTTAGTTTACACTAGCCTCTCTGCATGCTTTTTATAAAGAGACTGGGGAATTTCTCTTCTTCCATAAATAACTGCTGTTCTGATTGCACTGAGGTAGAAGCAGGATTAAAAGTCTTTAAGGAGGACTAAACAGTATTTCTGTTGATGAGAGGGTTATCAGAGTAATGCCTTTTTCACCCCTTCTTAACATACTCTGTGCAACCTGCAGCTTCCTACATAAAAATGAAAGCCAAGGATAACAGGTGAGTTCTCAAGGGATATCACTGAAAATCCTTTTTTAGGCATGAAATCTGGAGAGTATGTTTAAGTGCAGTACAGTCATATCTCGGGTTGAATGTGCTTCGGGATGATCACGTTTGAGTTGCGCTCCGTGGCAACCTGGAAGTAACGGAGCGCGTTACTTCTGGGTTTCGTCGCTTGCGCATGCGCAGACACTCAAAATGATGTCACACACATGTGCAGAAGTGGCGAAAAGCAACGCGCGTGTACACAGACGTGCCGTCGCTGGTTACGTTTGCTTCTAGATGCGAATGGGGCTCTGGAATGGATCCCGTTTGCATCTAGAGGTACCACTGTACTGTGAATGGCACAGACTTGGGGCGGGGAACCTGTGGCCCTCCAGTTGCTATTGGACTGCAGCTCCCTTCAGCCCCAGACAGCATAGCGAATGATCAAGGATGATTGGAGTTGTAGTCTAGCAACATCTAGAAGGCTGCAGGTCCCCCTTTCCTGTTAGAGAGGCAATATCTTGCTTTTTCCAAGTAGTGCTTTAAGTTTGTTCATATGAAATACAGGTTTAAGCTCAGCTGAAGTCCCAAGCTTGGAAGATGCTTCACAAAATCCTATGTGAAGGTCACACATGGGGATAAGCTAGGTTTCGTTCAGTGGGCCTGCCTGTGAGATCAGGAAAACAATGAGACTTTGTGGCAGGAGGAGGTCAGAGTCTCAGAGCTTTGGCTAAGATGCTTTTTAAAATGCAAGCAGAGAAATGTGAAAATAAAAGGAGCCCCTGGGAGCCATTTCATACATTCCGCGACCTAAAACCTGGGTTTGCCAACCCAGTAAATACTCAACAGGGAACTGTAGTCAATTGTTGCTCTCTGGGAAGTGTACCTATAGGATAAATATGTTAGCTGCGTTCACACATGTCTGCATTTTTAAGAGCATGCTTCAAAAATCTTGGATGTAAAATGTAATGAGTGAAGTACACCCACCCACACCCACATACGTAAATCAGGGTGAATTGATTGGTAATGGACGCAGAAGACAAGGAATGAGGAAAAGTGCCTGATGAGGAAGTTACGTGTAGTTGCGGCTGATCAGTATTAAGATTCTCCAGAAGGGTTGTGGCCAGCACAATCTTTCTGGTCAGCATTGTGAGGCGTAAAGAGGCTCTGAAACAGACCAGCTCTGTTCCCAGAGCACCAACCAGGCAAGGGGAGCTATTGCTCTGGCCTCAAGGCAGTGCCCTATGTCAGACCACTGTTCTTTCACCTCCAAACATGCCGGTAGCAAGCAGTGAGCCCCATTGCAAGTCCTTGTCTTTCTGTCTCCCGCAGTTGTATGAAAGGGCGGTGACTTTGCTTGGTGAGTGTTTGCTGCTTGCTTGTTTTAGCTCTAGAGACTGAGAAAAAGAAAGTAGGCAAAGATGGTCCTTTTGAGAGAACCCGCTATCAGTGAAAGTATGCACCCTTTACAGTTACACAGAATGCTACATCATTAGCTTGATAACATATCTTCAGGTTCAAAGCACCATGGTCCACCTCCTTCATTGCGTCCATTTTGATTGTGGAAGTGTCTGCTAAGAGCAGCCACTGGTTAGTTAATGCCTTCTTCAATCCATCATGCTGTAGCAGATGGTGAGAAGGAAAGCAGAGCCTCTCCATCACATCAGCTGAGGAACCATCAAGTTTTGGCTCCTCCTTGAACTATTTTCCATTCCAGCCAGCCATTATTAAACTTAGTGCCTGAGTTTGTTTTTCTCCCTTTTCTTTGTGCCTTTTAGATTGTAAGTGTGAGGGTAGGAACTGTCTTATTGCTGATTTTTTTAAAGAGTGGGATAAAAATCCTGCAGGTAAATACATGAAGAGGTGTTCTTGGTGGCTGCTCCTGCATGGAAGAAAAGGCAGAAGCAAAGTGAGGCCTGGTTAGCTTTCAACATGATAAGTGCAGAGACTTGAGCCTGCCTGGAAGTCCTCCTGTCATCTGATCTGAAGGCCTCTGCTCCCTGTTCCCAGGTGTGCGGGAGCTGGGCCATGGTTCTTCTTTGATATGCTCTCTGCATATACTCAGAGGCTGCCTCTCTCCTATTTTCTTTCACACATTCTTTGAATGAATTCCTACCAGTATTGAAAACAGGTGCAAGGCCTGGGGTTGGGCAGAAGCTGGCACAAAAGTAAACCCTGAAGCGACTGGTTCCTGGTGATAATTCCACACATCTACCTGCTACCTTCCCTCAGTTCTCAGTCATGGTGAGGTTGTGATTCCCCCCCCACACACCTTTGTGTGTAGCTAAATCTAGATACCGACAGGTTTTATTGGAGAGAGCATTTGGTGCAAGCGAGGCTGCGCTTGCAAGGTCAACGAATAATGAAGCAATTTCTTCGCACCTGCTTGTTAATTCCACCCTCTTCCCTTTCAAGGGGGAGCCATAACTCTCAACTTGGCGGTAGCCATTATGCCTCAGGGCTATGATGATGTTATAGTAACCCTGGAGAGGCCAGGGTGAGGGAATGCTCAGCTTCCACTTTTTCAACCGCCTCCAAGTCTGGAGCTCAGCTCCTTTGCTTCCCCTGCAAAATGTCTTCCAGCGTTCATTAAAAGAACAGAAAGAAGAGAGAGATGGAGAATGATAAGCGTTGGGTTTTTGCTGTGTTTCTTCCTCCCCTTTCGGAAACCCGAGAGCTTTGTCTCTTAATGAAAAAAGAGCCGTGACTGATAGCTTCCTTGAGTCACCTGGCACTGTTTGCTCTGCAGGTGCTGTTTTTCCAGCAGCCCGCCTGCTGTCTGCTTGTGGCATGGTCAGGCCTGGATTGTGTGGGTTGATCTGTTGGAGGGCAGTGGTGGCTGGCTGTGTGCCTTGTTCCATCCGCTTTTCTCTGCATTTCCGTAACCGTTGCTGTTCTTCCTTGAAGCCTTGGTGGCTTTCAACTTTCTTGATCAAGATGGGAGGGAGCTCTTGTGTCAGACATTGCACTGCCACAATGGCAGAACAAGCAGAGCGAGTAATGACCTGGCTTCACATCCCTATTTAAGCCCTGGCCTCACTCACTGAGCCAGACACACTTCCCGCCTGTAAAAAAAAAAAGAGTGTGTGTGTTGGTTGTGTACCTTACGAATCATTGGCTTGGTGTGCACATCATGCTAAACCAAACCATGGTTTTGCCGGGATGTGTGGTTTTCCCTGGTTTTGGCTTTCCTTGGTTGCTCTGTTGCTATTAGCCGGTGTGTCATCTGAATTGGCTCAGTTTAGCTTTCCCAGATAGGCCACGAACCATAAAGCATAGAGCTAACTTTGCCTACAGTTTGTGGCTAGTCAGGAAAGATGTAAATCACGAGCACAGATTCAAACAGCACAGTAAGCCAGGAGTAGGGAACATTTATGGCATGGCGGCCCAGATCTTCATCTCCCTTCACTACCATGAGCCAACTTTGACAAGGGAGTGGGGGGACACGTAGCTGTCAGTCACCTGATGTCATGATGGCACCAGGTGGCTAATGGGGGGGGGCGGCTTTCACTCACCTGTTAAAGTTGGCCTGCAGGGAGGGGGACGGTCTGCTTCATTAGTGCGTTCCTCATGGGAAGCTGCCCCAGGCAGGCCTGAACTTTCAGCTAATAAGCTGATGAGTCTAGACTTTCGTCCTGGTCTCTGCAGGGGTCTGAGCAGGATTCAACCACAGGCAATTCCTATTGCTTTGGCTGTGTACATCAGCTCCCTTGATAAAGCCAGAGCAGAAATGAACCCCACCCATCAGCTAACATTACCTGCCAGGGAAAGTGGCATCAACTGATTGGCAGGTGTGTGTGGTGAAGAGGAAATGGCCTCATGGGCCAAAATGAACTCCCTTGAGGAGTCCTGATTGTCCCACAGGCCAGAGGTTCCCCATCCAAGTACTAAGGAAAGGTACAAATTAGTGCAGTAAAGCAGTGGGATGAAAAGGGAGGAGCAAAGCACTGTGATCTCCTCTCTTAGAGGCTGCACATTTGCCTCAAGCCATGATTTGGCTTGGTGTGATGTAGGAAGCAGGCCATTGTGTGAGAGAGCAGTAGAATGGCTGTTAAACGCTTTGAGCATTCAAAGGTCTGTGTCCATGGTCACACTGATGCTTGCATTTATGCAGCCTTTCCGAGTCAAAGCCAAGCTGTGACTCGGTGGAGAGGCAAAGTATTGTGTTGCTGTTATGCATAGGTAGGGAGCAAGGATTATTTTAGGTAAAGGGCTGTCACTTGGTGGTAGAGCACCCGCTTTGTGTGCAGAAGGGCCCATAATTCCAGAATTCGGCAGCTGCAGGTAGGGCAGGGAATTTGCCCTGTCTCGAACCCTGGAGAGCTAATGATGGCCATTGAAGATATTGTTGAACTAGAGACTAGACAGCCAAATGGTCTGACTTGAAATAGGACAGCTTCCTATGTTCCAAGGATACAGAGTCAGGAAGGGAAGACAAGGTGTTAAGACTAAGTGCAAATCACCTGCAAACAGATCTCTCAACTCAGATAGTCTTAGGAGCTAAACAGACATAAAGGGACAAGATGGGGCAACCACGCTTGTTCAGTCATGACTGAAATATGATGGCAAACCCAGTGTTTACAACAAAACACAGGTAAGGTGAGTTCAGCTGAACCTTGCCTTGCCTCATTAATGCTTCTTTGCTTGAAGCGCTTTTCTCGCCCAGCCTAGCTCTGAATTTGGAAACTGCAGAGAATAGTGCTCATGTGGTGTCTTTTTTTAACATTTTGTTGCAAAAATTAAGACACACACAACGTTATTTGCTTTAAAATCAGTGGGACAGCCACATAATTAGGTGGTTGTCCCTCTTACATCTGATTTGGCCCTTAAGGTGAAAGTTAAACATGACATGGAGCTTCAATTCTCCCTCTTTTTGTTTTTTAAAAATGAGCATCAACCTTTGGAAGTTTGTAATCATTTTGATCAGAAATGGTAGGAATGAACTTCTTATCCCTTTTTCCTGCTGCTGTTTCTTTGCTAAAAATCAGCCTCGGGTGCCCTCCCTACTTGTGGGGGCAAAGAATATATATTTCCCTTTAAGGAGAAAAGCAGTTTCAATGTGATTTTTCCCCCAGCAGGCAAACTGCAGGAGTGGAAAGAGTTTGACAACCTCCTTCCTGGTCTTTTGCTTTTGGTGGCACCCTTTCATTGGAAAAAACAGCAACAACTCAGGGAAATGGGGTGCAGAGCTCTCATGTCATGGCTGATTTGACCCTTGGGTGCTGCTCCTGGGCTGATCTCATGGCCTGTGTGAATATGTCAATTTAGGTTTTCTAAGTTTCTCATTTTTTCAGAACAAACCAGTTTGTGATTTATTTTTTTAAAGTCCTCATGAAAATTCACCAGCATTTTAGTGCAAAATTTTCCTAATAGACACATGTTTGTGTGCCGTTTTCCTTAGTATACATTTTTGCAAAGCAATGATCCTTGTTGAAATGCACTGCTGTATGTTATTTATACCAGCATATGCCGTTTTATGCACACTTGAGGATAGTATTCTTATACATAATACTTGGCTGGGGTGGGGAGAAACGCATTACAAAATTTGGAGACGTGTGGGTTTCCTCCCTCTCTTTTGAAAGATGTGCTTCAGTTTGTGCACATACGTCTTTAAATGCAAACCGAATTGAATTTCTGCTCCATGCCTACCTGGTGGGGGACTGCAGTGCTCCAGGAAGTGTGTGTGGTCTTATTGGCCCTCTGTCCCTGAAGATGATCAGCTTCCAGGCTTATTCTGAGTGGTGTGCTATTGCAGGATGGACATGGGTGGACCCAGGAGCTTTCCTGATGCGCCTACTGCTCTGTCTTCCCGTGATATCTTTTTGTACCTGAGTTTAAAAGGTCAAAGCAAAACTTGGCTCCAAGCCTAGAGTGTTCTAATTTGGGAATCCAGTTACAAGTGGGGAGAGGAAAACACACCTGCCTCTCCAACAACCAGGGAATGTTCCAGGACAGCTGCCAGGCTTCTGTCTTGCTGAAACCTTGTGGGGTTCTGGAAGTGGTCTGTGACCGAAATAATAAATTCAATCAATCTTGTGGGGTTCCTTGTTTCTCGTGGTGGTTTTCCTCTGAATCCCTACGACATCAGCAGCCCTAGCTGGTGGTGGCATTGGAGCCTAGCCAGTTTTCTCCCCTATCTTGCATTTATGCATTGGGTTTCCACTCAGCGTGTAATAGTTTTACGTTTCTCTTTGTGGAAATTTCATTTGATCGGGGCTCCAATTTAGCTGGGTTGCTTTGAAATTTACTCCTGCCGTCATACCTGGTTGTTGCCTTCAAAGGAGGCCTTATTGAAGTGCTGGTGAGCAGGGGAAAGCTGCTGTTGCAGATTGCAGTCCTGAGAAATCTGGAGCAGGTAAAGTAAAAAGGGATTCCAGAATTGTAGTTGGGGAGGGGGGACAGAGAGGCGACCTTTCCTTTGAGATGATTGCAGCAGATCTTTCCCACCCCCACCCAGCTAGAGAAGAAAGAGACATTTCCTTCTGCCCCCTACCTCAGGAGAGAGATTCGGCTGTGATGGGGTCACCACAGTGCAGTAGCAAAGAGATGCAACGTGTTTGGAGCAGTGGGAGTGATTTGATAACCCCATCACTGCCTGCAATATACATGAATGTTTCATGTCCTCTCCTTTCCTCCCCTCCCCCTCCTGCAGGCTTTAATCAAACAGGTTCTGTAGATATTTGGCAGAGTCTTCCAAGATGAACTGGAAGAATGCCATTTCTTCCTCCTAAAAAGTGAGAGCGAAGGCTGAGTCAACAAGTTGTATATGGCTTGTGGGCATCTATTGGCTAGCACCCATATCATCTCCATGGTGCAGGAATACCCCTTGCATTCCTGTTGCTGGTTTTGAAAAAGTTGTGGGTTATTTTTGAAAACTGAAGAATTAATATGGATGTGCTTTAGCATACATGTGCCTCTTTTTAAAAAGAAATAAGCATTCTGAAGCAATTTCTTCCTCTCCACCCTCCAACATTTACCTTCCACTTAAAGACAAATTTCTTAAACGTTTGCATTTGTTTAAGGATTTTTATGCCATTTTAAGGCCAGGCCCTCACAAAGCATCTTCCAACACAAAAACATAGAATGCATAATCACTCATCAAGATATATTTTTTATGAAGTAATTGCTTACTCCTACTACAGCTCAGTTTCTATCATCTTTTGGTGTTTTAAAATATTTCACAAGAAAAGAGAGAGAGAGAGAGAGAGAGAGAGAGAGAGAGAGAGAGAGAGAGAGAGAGAGAAGGTCTTTTCTATATAGCAAGTTTCTCTCCCATTTTATTTTATTTTAAAAAACTGATATACCACCCTTCAGCATCGTTTCCAGGGCAGTTTACAAAACAAGATAAAATACAGGAATCAAGTCAAAACATAACTTAAAATAGTGTTACAGTACTGTAAACCAGTGCTTTTTTCTTGCGGCAACGCAGTGGTACACAGACCTCTAAACATTTTGTGAATCTAAGTTTGGCCTCATTGAGGGGCAGTATTTCAATATGAGTAGGAAAATGAGAGTACCCCTAAACATTTTTAAAGAAAAAAACCACTGCTGTAAACTAAAAATGCCTTCACCTAGTACAAAAAAGAGAGGAATGTTTGTGCACTGAGCCAATTTTTTTGAGGGAGGGAGTTTCCCAAGAGAAAATAGAAGGAGAATCCATGGTGGAGGAACTGCCAGATCCAAAGCCCTCCTGGAACCCATAGAGTGAAAGGTGGTTGTGGGCAGCTGGAGGGAGAACCAGTTCCATGATTCCCCTCTCTTTGGGGGGGGGGGAAATGGAATGGCTGTAGATCTAAGCCCTCCCTTAGCCTGCACCTGACATACTGTTTTTCTACCTCTACCTCTGTTGGGCATCTCTAGGGACAGTTCTCCTCTGTCTGTGGAGATGGCCATCAACTCCAAGGCATGACCACCAGCTTGGATAGCTTTAAAATAGGATTAGATAAATTCCTGGAGAGCACAGGCTATCAATGGCTACTAGTCACAGTATAGCTATGTTCTACCTCTGCTTTCAGAGGCACTATGCCTCTGAATACCAGTTGCCGGGAATCAAAAGTGGGCCAGTGGGCCTTGCACTTTGGTCCTGCTCATGAACTTCTCACAGGCAACTGGTTGGCCATTGTGAAAACAGGATGTTGGAGTAGATGGACCTTTGGCCTGATCCAGCAGGGATGTTCTCTTGAGATGGACGTCTGTCATAACTTGTGGCCATTGGGTTGTTCCCTCCAGGGCTGGCCCACCCATGAGGCAAGGTGAGACGACTGCCTCAGGCAGCAGAATACAGAGGCATCAGTCTGGCCTCCAATGGATGTATTGCCCGATTTGCACCAGGGTCTCCAACCCTAGGCCTTGCTCCTGTTTTCAGCGCTGGTAGGAATTCATTCAAAGAATCTATGAAATAGGAGAGAGGCAGAATGCATATTGCAGAAGAACCATGGCGTAATGACTGCACACCTGGGGAAACTAAACAGCTAGGTTTTACTTGGTTGGGGAGCTAATGGAAGCCAAGGTGGTGGTAAGAGGCATGAAAAACCACCAACTGAAAGGAGAGAAGGAAAGTGCAGATGATGATGATGATAACAATAACAATAACAATAGTAATTTATTATTATTATTTCCCCAGCCACTCTGGGCAGCTCCCAACAGAATACTATAAACATGAGCTTCCACTCCAGCAGAGTGTGACTACAGATGCACAATGGGTTATTTTTATTTATTAGCTTTTCCACAGTAAATCTAGATTATATGTATATTTTTAAAAATATGAATCATAGAATTGTAGAGTTGGAAGGGGCCCCAGTGGTCTTCTAGTCCAACCCCTTGCAATCCAGGAATACGTGACAGATGGCCATTCAACCTCTGTTCAAAAAGGAGAATCCACCAGCTTCTGATGTAGTTTGTTCCACTGCTGAACAGCTCTTACCAGGTTGGCATTTTTGGTTGGCGTTTGGATGATGGTGATCTATGGACACTGAAAAAAACAAAGCAAAACCCCAAACGCTTATGTGCATGAGAAGCACCAATCCTACAATAAAATTCCATTTGGAAGCCTCCTTATACAAGGGGAAATTACGAATAAACCAGGCAAGAGTTTAGAATTAAAAAATATACGAAAAATAGAAACATCAGTTCATTGCACCAGCATCATTTGGATCAGACTGGCAACATTTGGACAGGCAGGGCCACCCCACCCGGACTGGATGGAAAGAAGAAGATAGACGGCTGGGGCTAGAGTGAGTTGAGTGGGGTCTCCACTTCTTTTGACTGTTTTGGGGCAGCCTCTTCTGCCTGCCAAGCTTCTGTGTAACATTAGGGTTCCCCTAGCCGGTGTGGTGTTGTGTTTAGAGCGTCAGACTAGGACCTGAGAGACCGGGGTTCAAAACCAGACTCGGACATGAAGCTCACTGGGTGACCTTGGGCCAGTCACTGCCTCTTCGCCTAACCTACCTCACAGGGTGCTTGTGGGGATTAAATAAATGAGCAGGGAGAGAACCAGGTAAGCCACCTTGGGCTCCATGGAAAAAAATATAGGATATGCACGCTAGCAGCAAATAAATAAATAAACAAGCAATCACTGGCAAAGACTTCACTGCCAACCACCACAACATCATTTAGCTCATCACAATATAGAGTATCATTTAAAGACTGCTCTCTTTCTCTCTCTGCCCAGCACCCCGCTCCAGCTTTGCATTAATGGTGCATTAGCCGATTCTGCCCATTCAATAGGGAAGAGAGATGGAAAGATGGGGATTCGGTGCTGCTTGCGGTGGCCTCTTAAATAAAGCACGCTTGTTACTTTTAGGCTCTTCTCCTGATGACTTACATTCCTACCCCTTCATCATCTTAGTTGTTATTGCTTTTATTAGCTTCAGAGTGCAGAACCTTAAACCTCGTACTATTGATTTTCATCCCTTTGCTTCTAGCCTCATCCACAAGGTCGTTTGGTTCTTCCTGTGTGTGTTTTTTTCCCTTAAAAAAAATCCAGTCCTCTGCTTTTATTGACAATGTTTCCCAGCCCTGTCATCAGCAAAATTGCATTAGCGTTGCCTGCTTCAATTTTTCTTTTTTAAAAAAGCCAAAGACTATAATGACGGCAGGAGAGGCAAAGTCTCCTAAGAATGATCCCGGAAGAATTCCATCAGCGACTTCTTTCCAGCTCAGTAGCTCTTGCTTTTCAATAACCTTTTAGGGTTGCCTTGGAGGTTGAGGATGAGTTTTTGCCTCAATCGTGCTGAGATGTGAAAGTTCCAGAAGTTATTAAAAAACAACAACCGCCACCTGTGATTTCAGCAAAGAATGGACATTGTATGTGAGAGAGGGAGCGAGAGATTGAAATGTGATAGTAACCTTTCAGAACACAACTTCATATAATCCTTCAGAAGTATCTTCAAAGGATATGATTTTTTATTATTTTGTGAAGGCAGTTATGAACCCTGATGAGATGACTTGGAGGGCCTGGTTGGATCAGGTTGTGGGGTGGAGGTTGACCACCTTGGGGAGGGACCCAATGGCCTGGGGTGGTTATGTCGGATCCCCTTGGGATGCCCAAGAAGCCTGGAAGGGATGTGGATGATGATGAAGAGCCTGGTCCCAGGTCGGGATCTCTTGGGTTGTCACCCAGTTGCTCCAGCCCACAGCCTCAGCGCTGCCACTGCATGAGTCACCCCTCTCCTTTCCTTCCTACTGTCTCCTCCCTGATCACTTTTTGTCTCCTCCTGGTCAGTGCACCAGAAGGAGTTTTCATTTGCTTCCCACCTCCAGAGATGCTTCATGCAAGCTCATCTCATTGCTTCATGATGGGCGCGGCAACCATTCATCAATTTCTTAGCTGGTCCAGCCATGCCATGCACCTGTTATGTCTTTGATCTCGGCTCTGCCTATGTACTGTACTGCTCTGATTATTAACGTTTCTGGTGGAAACCATAATCCAAGTCTGAGTACTTTAATCAGACCAGGAGCCAGGATAAAGACATACTAACCTTCCTTTCTACCTCTCTGTCCTTCTTTTCTGTACAAGATTCTCCAGACTGCTTACAGTGTTGTTTTACAAACACCAAACTATATCTAATAATGTAAGCCTCCTCTTCTGTCCCAAGGTGATTCCCATCCACCCCCACCATGCAGTCTTTTGCCCATAATCGAGACTGGCATCGTACACATAATATGTTTTGAAGAAGCACATTAAAGCAGCAGAGATTGGGTTCCCTGAGAAATCTCAGCTTACTATTTTTAAAAAATCAAGTTCCTAGTCCTTAAAATCGTAAAGATCTGCTTGGATGTGCATAGCGCTTGCTGACTAATGCTTTAAGTGATGGAGAATAGGGCTTCGGTGTTTCATATTACTGCGCTTTGCTTCTGCCCATGATTAGTAGAAGCAGAACAAAACATGCAAGCCAGAGAGAGAATGTGCAATTTTCCTTAACTTATATTCAGCTTGCAGAATTCAACTTTTCAGGACTTGTTGCAGAAGTTTATTTTATTTTTAACACCGAGTTCTCAAAGTTCTTGCGTATACTGTGCTGCCACCAGGGTTAAGTTCTGAATTCTTTCATGTAACTTTTGGCTCTTCTTCTCTCTCTGATAATATTTTTTGGTCTGTCTGTCCTTTTCCTGGATCATTGATTTTTTTTTGTTTGTGAGCTGTTGCTCAAAACAAAACGTTTTTCTGTTTTAACTTGTGCAGCATTCTTGGAAGCCCCGATGTTGTTGCCCCGATTAAAGGGACCTGTGTGAGGAAAGTGAGCCTGTGACAACCCAGGGCTGGGAAAATTACAACCACAAATGAACTTGGTACGGCACAAGAAAAGAGGCGCAAATTGCATTGGGGGGCTGGGGAGGCGTCTCGCTGTTTTCTTATTACCCGTTTGTGAAGCAAAGCATGGCGAAAAGACGTGATTAATGGGGCAGCTTCTGAGACTCCAGAGTCAATAACTACTAAAGTGTTTTTTTGTTTTTATGCCATCTTCATCCACTTCCCAAGTAAGGAGATCGTTCAACAATAATCGGATGGAAACCTTCTGTGTTAATTTGCTGCAGGGTGAAGTATTGCGGGGAGCGGTGTTCTTCCTCCTTGCAGGTGATAGCAAAGGAAGGGGGGTGATAGTTCCACTCTGTGAGGCTTTTCTTGGGACTGTGTCTCAGTGCTGGGATAGGGGCTTCTTCCACCCTGCAGGAGTCAGACTCTTCCCATCTTAAACTGAGGGTGGACCAGGTCCAGCCACGACACTGCTGCAAACTCAGGCAGCTTCAGCTCAAAATGGGAGAATCCCCCACTTTTGGCCTGGCCAGTGGGGGGTGGGGGTGGGAGGCGGCCTTGAACCAGGAGCCTCATGGCCTAGGAAGCAAAACTAACTTATACACATACAGGAGCATGCTCTGAGGCCTCGGAGCTTTCTTCAGACCCAGTAGGGGTGGGCAACATCGATTCTTACGATTGGTAGATAGTACGAAGGCTCTGGATTAGCCAGTTTCTTTCCTCTCCTCTCCCTGCTCAGCACTAGAAATGATCCACCAGCATGTGCAAGTGTAGATAAATAATGCCTATAGGATCTCTTTAACAAAGAAGGCGTAACTAATCTCTGTTACGTGACCTGGAGCATGCACTCAAGAGTAAGGACTTCCAAAGTCCTTTGCTGGATCAGATCGAAACGTACTCAGCACAGCATTATCATCATCATCATCATCATCATCATCATCATCATTATTATTTTGCAAGAATCCCAGCCACTAAGAGGCAGACCACCAGAAATCGACCCATGGTGCACCAGGAGAATATGTTCTGCCCACTGTTGCTTTAGATATGTGGTACAGGACAGGCAGTACTCTGAAAAGGCGCTAAATGAATAGTAAATACTAAGGACAAGTTTGTGTCAGTGCAACAATCTGAGAAGGTAGACCAATATAACGCGCTCCCCCCCCCCCCAATTTCTAATGAAAGGTAAAGGTTGAGACAGTAATGTCTTTGTTAAAACCACCTGTGAGTTCCGTGACTGAGCTGATATCTGGTCTATTGATTTCCTGGCTAACAAATTATGGACTTTACCTCCCACTGCTAGGATGGGGGGGGGGGGCTTGCTGTGCGTTCACTAAATGGCCCTGAATAGTTATGTGCTGCCCTGCAGTTTCTAAAGATAGAATTGCAGGTTTTTTTATGACACAAGAAAGAAGACCTCCTTCCCATTTTTCTCACGCTTGTCAGGAAGAAGTGTGGAAAAACAAAACCACCGAAGAGTTCATCATTGTTTTTCGAATGTGCAATTTATGTAGGTTTGTTTTGGTCCCAGAATAGATTGCAAATAATGATTTACAGCCCTGGAGCATAATGGGTGTGATTAGGGGTGTATAATACCACTTGCATCCGCTCAGGGATGTAGTGAGTCTTAATTAATATTTGTAAGTCAATGCAAACTCCTCCTGTGTATGTGAACACACATGAAGGCTCCAGAGCCACCGAAGGAAAGGATTTATGACTTTCCCACTGCATATTAATAAGTTGTATTTCACCATCAAATCCAAATGATTTGTGATTTCTTGTGTGGCTTTGCTGGTGTTTTTCTTTTGTTTTCTGGGGGGGCAGGCCTTCCCCACCTATTCTTCCTCATTCTTATAAAAGCACAATGAAATATGCTGCTATTGTTCAGGGCAGTCTTCCCCAAGCTGGTGCCCTCCAGAAAGTTTTTATTTATTTTATAAAATTTCTATCCCACCCTTAAACTTGAATGATATTAGGGCAGGTAAAAACAGTTTAAAATCCAATAGAACAAAAAATATGTGTGTGTTTAGGGCCCCATGTTGGGCAAAAAGATTCCTGCATTACAAGGGGTTGGACTAGATGAGCCTCACAGTCCCTTCCAGTTCTATAATTCTATGTATCGGGGTGGGGGGCATAAGGCTGGAGAAGATGGCTTTAGGGAATGGGTACGTTTGATGATGGAATTCTAGACTCATGTAATGGACAATCTCTGGTTTGCTTTGCTTCTGAAGGGCTTTTGTCTGGTCAGTGTTTGAGAGATAATGATGGGCTTGATTGACCCGATCAAGCCAAGTAATTATTCTTTTATTCAGGAATCCCTGAAGGGATTTTGGAAGGGGTAGGGGAATCATAGGAAGCTGCCTAATTCCAAGCCAGTTGGTCACAGAAACTCAGAATTGTCTACAGTCCACTGATTGGAAATGGCTCTCCAGGGCTTCAAGCAGGAAGCTTTCCCAGCCCTACCTAGAGATACCAGGGATTGAACTTTGGGGTGCAAATCATGCACCTTACTGTGGAGCTTTGGCTGTGCCCTAGGAGCTGCAGCTGGGTGTAAGAGACAGGCAATTGAGATGCAGCAGGCTGATGACCAGAGGAGATGCTCTTCTAGTATTTATGATAGGCCCGGCCAGCTCAGAAGCTCCCTAAAGGTAAAGGGACCCCTGACCATTAGGCCCATTCGTGGTTGCGGCACTCATCTCGCTTTATTGGCCGAGGGAGCCGGTGTACAGCTTCCGGGTCATGTGGCCAGCATGACTAAGCCACTTCTGGCAAACCAGAGCAGCGCAAGGAAACACCGTTTATCTTCCCGCGGGAGCGGTACCTATTTATCTACTTGCACTTTGACGTGCTTTCAAACTGCTAGGTTGGCAGGAGCAGGGACCAAGCAACGGGAGCTCACCCCGTCACAGGGATTCAAACCGCCGACCTTCTGATCGGCAAGTCCTGGTTTAACCCACAGCGCCACCCGCGTCCCATCAGAAGCTCCCTACTGCCTACCAAAATCAGAGGGACCAATTTTGTGTGCTTCATTTCCATTCTGTACCTGTAAAAGGCTCTGATTTCTCATTCCACAAAGCCCCCTATAACTCACAAGGCCAGGCCCCAATCTCTGAGGTTGCTGGTTCGAGCTTCCAGAACCCCTGACACATTGCCAGCTTTTGAGCTCTTTGTACAGGCTCTGCATTTCAAGAATTGACAAGGCATGAGCGTGTGTGAGAAAGGCTTTGTGCTGATACAGAAGCCATGTGGGTGCTGCCTTCAGGAAGTTCAGTCTGTGTGTTCACAGGCAAGACTCAGTTGGGGAAGGGGTCTGGGGTGGTCCACAAATGAGACACAAAGGTCAGATAAGGAGAGTCAAGATGGGAGTAGAGCAGGCAAGGGTAGCCAAAATTGGGCCCTCTTCTCCAGAAGTTGTTGGGCTGCAAGTCCCAACACCCATTGGCCATGCAAGCTGGGGCTGGTGGGAGTTTGGAGGGCACCATGTTGACTATCCCTGCAGTAAAGCATTAGG
The DNA here is from genome assembly GCF_964234715.1 of Podarcis melisellensis. Classification (NCBI taxonomy): domain Eukaryota; kingdom Metazoa; phylum Chordata; class Lepidosauria; order Squamata; family Lacertidae; genus Podarcis; species Podarcis melisellensis. Next base: position 31,393,845 of record NC_138545.1, on the reverse strand, counting down.
GAAGGAGAGGCCAGGGTGGTGTCTGAAAGGCATTGCTGAAAACGCATGTGGGGGGAGGCACTTGAAAGCAGTTCCTGCTGCTTTTCTCATTACCGAAGAGGGCTAGAAACTTAAACTAATAAAATGGGCTTGATTCCTAAAGCTTGGGCTTTAAAGCAGCGACTTTGCAACAGGGCTGAATGTAGGTTCTTGAAGCATCATTGCTTATGGCTCCCCATTTCCACCTTTGTTTTTTGAAGATGGTAAGAACCCATTTTCAGTGTGAAAATTCAGCAATAACATGGTCTAGTCATTTATTTATCTGTCACAGTTCAGGGGGGAGAAAACATTGTTTTAATCATCCACTCCAGAGAATACAATTTCATGCTTTGGCTTTGGAAACTTGCAGTCTCTCTCTCTCTCTCCCCTCACCCCTCTGTTCCCAAATCTGGTTTGGTGGGTCCCCCCCCCCCAACCTCTTAATAATTTACTTTCCGAATAATAGAAATTCAACCTCCAAAAATCCTATTTAGTACCCTTGGTTCTTGGAGTTTTCAAATAATAATAGAAAGAAGGTACAAATTAAAAATTAAAGCAGTTGCTAATCTCCTGAAAACACACTCTCACAAACACTTTCTCAGGCGCACTGATTTTCATACACTATTCAATTAGGAAGAGCTGCGTATTATGGTATAATGAGCTGCAATTCTCAAACAGGATTTACAGCTTGGGAAGGAGGGGGGAAAACCGGGAAACACAATTTTGCTTCACTTTTCTCTCTTTTTAAATCGTCTTCCCCTCCCCCCAACTTTGCTTCAGCAGCTGGAGTAGGAAAGCAATAGGGAATTCATTAGCTGCTTTGTAATAAATTAATGTAACGATTCAAAATCTCCATATTGCAGCCTGCAAATCTTCAGATGCACCTACATATGCCATTGGGCATGAGTAAATAACTGTGCCCTGCAGTTACATTAGTCTTTGGTGGAGCTGATAATTTCTCTCTCCTCCCCGCCTTTCGATTTCCTGAGCTGCACTTCTCATCAGAGTAACTGGGAGGTTGTGACATATCCAGCTGTGATAGCCTAAGAGGCCTTAATGGTGGCAAAGTGAGTTATTAACTCTTTCACAGTCAAATCGGGTGTAGGCAGATCAAATCGGGTGCAGCACTGTGGGAATTGTAGTTCAGCAACATCTCAATGGCACCACATTGGGGACCCTTGATCCAGATATTTGATGACAACAGGGAGCGTGCAGAAGCTTCTATTCATAGCAAGAAACTGATTGGAAAATCTGCCCTTTCGGCTATTTTACACATTATGGAAAGACATTATACGAATCTATGGTGCAACACATTTGGAATCCTCTGTACAGTTCTGGGACACTGGCAAAGAAAAATGCTTTAGATGCGTTGTTTATGCATTCTAACACTGTGACACCAGATGGTGCCGTGGAGTTCCGTTTTTGTTAACCTGATTCCCCATACAAAGTTCGCGACGCTTTTAACCGAAACACTTCTTTGCTATGTCTAGATCCAGCCCTGGTTGCCTCACCTCAAAAAGGATATTGTAGAGCTGGGGAAAAGGTTCAGAAAATGGCAACCAAAATGATGGAGGAGGTGAATAAATTCGCCTAAGAGAGGTTGCAGTATTTGGGGCTTTTTAGTTTAGGGAAAAGGTGAGTGAGAGGCAACATGATAGAAGTGTTATAAAATTGTGCATGGCATTGAGAAAGTGGAGAGAGAGGAGTTGTTCTCCCTCTCTCATAGCACAGGAACTTGTGGGCATTCAATGAGGTTGGATGCTAGAAGATTGGGGACAGACCGAAGAAAGTACTTCTTAATACACTGTGTTGTTAGCTATGGAACTTGCTTCCGCAAGTTCCGCCAGCAACTTGGATGGCTTTAGAAGAGGAATAGACAAGGCTATCAATGGCCAGTAGCCACGACTACTATGTTCTGCCTTCATGGTCCAGAGGCATTATGCCTCTGAATGCCAGTTACCGGGAACTGCAGGAAATGCTGTTCCGCTCAGGTTCTGCTTGTGAGCTTCCCATGGACATCTGGTAAATCACTGTGTGAACAGGATGCTGGACTAGATGGGCCTCATCCAGCAGAGCCCTTCTCATATACTTATTTGTTATTGTTGTGAGCTGCTTTGAGTTCAGCTTGTTTGTTGGACGTGCAGCACACAGATATTAAATCAAATCAAATTATAGAAGTTGAAGACTTCCTTATTCTTCCATATAAGCATGTATGTAGCTGTTTTCATAAGAATAAGTAAGAAAACAACAGAAGCATACCCTTCCCCTGCAGCAATCCCCTGCCATTTTCAAAACCTTTTTAAAATAATAATAATAATATTAACATTCTACACTTCCTAAACAGATCAAAGTCCTAAGATTGAAGGAAGGCCTTTTGAGGCTACCTGAGAAACTTCTGTGATCTACACTCCAGGTCAGACTGTGAGCGTGTGGCAGCCTGGAAGCAGAGGTGATAACCGCTGCTTTGCCCCTCCATTGTTGGCTCCATTTTATTAACCGAACGATAGAGACAACTGCCGAGGGGCAGGGAGCAGTCTGGGTCTCAGCTCAGATTCATCAAGAGCTGGATGTGACCTTGTGCCAAGCACAACGCAGCTAGAATTAAATGCCTCTTTAGCACTGCCCTGGAGCCCTGCGGCCAGGTTTACAGGCCTCGCTGCCACTGGCCTTTAACATGAACATTTGTACCGAGGCTGATCTCTGGTCGCTGTGTGCTAATTGGAGATGCTCATAAGGCCCTTGGCTGGGAACAAAAGCTCCTGGAGAGCAAATTGCACCAGTTCCCTGCTGCACCAAAAAAAAAAAAAAAAGATTAAAGCAGCACTGCAGAGGTTGTTGGGCTCTCACTCACCTAATCGCTCCCCACAGCCAGCATGATCAATGGTCAGGGATTATGGGAGTTGTAGTCCAGCAGTATCTGAAGTGCCTCAGGTTGCCCATCCCTTCAGTAGGACCTAACAGCCACCATTTGGCCCTGCAGGATTAAGAAAACGATTTGGAGGCTTCATGGACAGATGTGCCGGAAAGACCTGCATTCAAATCTCCCACTCACCCCTTCCACTGCAAATGTTTTCCTTTATACAGTGGTACCTCGGGTTACAGACGCTTCAGGTTACAGATGCTTCAGGTTACAAACTCTGCTAACCCAGAAATAGTACCTCGGGTTAAGAACAGAATGCTTCAGGATGAGAACAGAAATCGTGCTCTGGCAGCACGGCAGCAGCACGAGGGCCCCATTAGCTAGTGGTGCTTCAGGTTAAGAACAGTTTCAGGTTAAGAACGGACCTCCGGAACGAATTAAGTATGTAACCAGAGGTACCACTGTATTGATTTGCTGATTGTAACCAGAGTGATTGGTTAATCCCCCAGATTCAGACTCCCACAGAGGGGGATGTGTGCAGGCGTGTTTCTCATCCACTCCCAATTTTTCCTTCTGCACACAGACTTTATACAAATCAGAAAAACAAGCAGATTATGAAAACAGTCTCTCTCTGTCTCTCTGGAATAAATTTTCTAACTAACATCCAGTTCAGCATTATTTACCATGGAATGACACGTAGAGGGCTTCTTCCTTTTTCTTTGTTTGGTAAATAAGGTGATAAATGAAAGCTTTCCACATTTCCCAAGAGTTCCTGTCACTCCTTTCTAACAGCACCCGCCCAGGAAGCTCTCCTGCCATAGAAACCTCCCATGGGTAAAGGCTAACTTACCATGCCCTGGGATGTACCACCTTTTGAACTTTGCACACCATCTGGAGTCATTTGTCCTGGACTAGCAGGAACATCCGTCTGGCCTGAAGTCCAAACCTAGAACTCTTTGCAAGATTTGCATTTGCAATATCTTAGTGTCATGCCGATTGATCCTTGAGCTGAAGAGGGCTTCCAGCAGTTAGTGGATTGACCCGGCTACTTTTCATTTTTGTAGACCTATGCCAGGGACAGACAGCATGGTGCCCCACCAGACTACAACTCCCACCATCCCTGACTGCTGGCCTGCCAGCTGGGGCAACTATGAATTTGGAGTCCAGCAGCATCTGCAGTCTGTACCCCCTGTCTTAATTTGAGCCAAAGCTTAATTTGAGATAGTTACTTGGGCACATTTTGTACGTAACACTGTTAAACAATACTGCATTCATGCTGATGACAATGTAGTGTGTGCACATTCAGAGGGTGACTTCCAAACCATCCTAAATATCTTCGCAGAAGCTTACGATAAGCTCGGCCTATCGCTCAACATCCCAAAAAACCAAAGTGTTGTACCAACAAGCACAAAACAACCCCTCTGCAGCGCCACAAATTCAACTTAACGGTGTAACATTGGAAATCGTCAATCACTTTTCCTACCTGGGCAGTTATCTTTCCACAAGAGCTGACATTAATGCCGAAATCCAGCATCACCTGAGCTCTGCAAGTGCAGCTTTCTCCCAATTGAAGTGCCGAGTGTTTGAGGACCGGGACATTCGCAGGAAATGAAAATGCTTCTTTACAAAGCTATTGTACTACCAACCTTACTGTACATTTGTGAAACATGGGCCACTTCTAAACGCCATCTCCAACTCCTTGAAAGATTCCATCAATGGTGTCTCCGAAAAAATTTACATATCACTTGGGAAGACAGGTGAACTAATGTTAGTCTACTGGAAGAAGCAAAGACCACCAGTGTCAAAGTAATGTTTATTCAACATCAACTTAGTTGGACTGGTCATGTTGTTTAGATGCCTGATTATCGTCTCCCAAAGCAACTACTCTGTTGCGAACTTAAAAATGAAAAGTGTAATGCTGGTGGTCAATAAAAGAGGTTTAAAGACTCTCTCTAGGCAAATCTAAAAAAAAAATGTAGCATAAACACCAACAACTGGGAAACACTGGCCTATGAGTGCTCCAATTGGAGAGCAGCCTTTACCGAAGGACTTTGAAAACACTCAAACTCAGGATGAAAGGGAGACATGAACTAAGAGGAAGGCATGCTTGGCAAACCTTCTCCATGATCAACTCCTGCCCGGAAACCTATGTCCCCACTGTGGAAGGATGTGTGGATCCAGAATTGGCCTCCATAGTCACCTATGGACACACCGTTAAGACCGTGTTCATGGAAGACCATCTTACTCAGTTACAGGTGATTGCCAAAGAAGAAGAAGAATCCCCTGTTCTTAATTTGAGCCAGAACTTAATTTGAGCCAGTTACTGGGGCACATTGTGTACATAACACTGTTAGACAATACTCCATTCATATACAGTATATAAATTTTTTATTAGATTTTCTCTTTTACAATTTAACATACTCATTTTACATCCTTAAGATATCAATAACTTCCCTTCTTCTCTTTCCATGGTTCATTTTACATATCATAAATCCCTTCGTATTTTACAAAAATTATACCTTTCAGTAATCCATTATTGCATCTATCAAAACTTATTTACACTGTTGAATTTATCTTAACGCTGCCAGCGTTTTCAGCTGTACAGTTATTCCTATATATTCAATAAGCGTTTTCCAATCTTCTCTAAAAGTATGTTCTTCTTGTTCTCTTATTCTATATGTTAAGTCTGCAAGTTGTGCATATTGTGTCAACTTAAGTTGCCATTCTTCTTTGGTTGGGATCTCATCGCTTTCCATTTTGGGGCTAACGAAACACAGGCCGCAGTAGTAGCATACATAAATAACCTTTTTTGACACCAGGGAATTTCAGTCTGAAATCTCCCCAACAGGAAGGACTCTGTTTTTTTTTGGGAAGGTACTTTTAAACAATTTTTTCAATTCATTATGGATTATTTCTTTTACCCTTTTACAAGTTCACCATATATGAAAGAATGTTCCCTCCACCTCTTTGCATCTCCAGCACTTATCTGATTCGGTCTTATACATCTTAGCAAGCTTACTCGGAGTTAAATACCATCTGTGGATCATTTTCAGATAGTTCTCCTTCAACGAATAACATGCTGTAAACTTCCAAGTCACTTTCCCAGAGTTTTATCTGTATTGTGTCCTCATATTCATATTGTTTATTGTTATATTGATTGTTAATTCAAACTTAATTCTATTGTGTTTTATGTTCACTTTGTACAGTATGTGGATCTGGTCTGGGACCGTAATAAATTTCATTTCATATATCGTGTCCTACATCTATTGCCCAGTGTATCATTGAGGCTTAAACAAGCTCATCTTTTGTTTCCCAATCTAATAACAGATTATACATCTTAGGCAAAAGTTTCTCTTTGTTTTGTAGAAGTTCTTTTTCGAATTGTGAGCTTTGGTCCAAAAAACCTTTTTTTATATCTAATTTAAACATTTCATGTAACTGATGTTATTGTAACCAATCCGTAACATGGATCCTTCTCCATTCATATTCTACCTGCTAGCTTGAGCAAGAATCTGAATTCCAGGAAGATATGCTAAGACTCAATTCTAAAGTGTTTCCATGGAAGTCATTTGGAACACAACTGGAGCCTGTCTGCTGCGTCATTCACTAGGAGCAGGGGCAGGTTGAGCCCATCGTTGTCCACATTTTAGGGCTCGTCCACACTTTACAAATCGGCAGGTTTTCTGTTTGCCCTGCTGCTTTTCCCAGAAAAACCTGCTCTTTACTGCTCAATTGGAGCAAACACCAATCTATGGAAAACCTGACCGATGTTTTCTCCGACTCAGTGGCAAGCAGCAGATTTTGAGTCCTTACTTTCACCCACTTTAGTAAATTACGAACATTTGCTTATAGGAGAAAAAAGTGCTGCGTCCGGGTGCACAAATCTGTAAGTGAAACCTGCCCACACCCCTTGGTGACCCAGACCAATGGGGATGTAGTGTGTGTTCATATGCAGATTTATTGTGCGTGCATACACCTAGGCTCCTTCCAGTCTGCAGGCTAGGAACACAGAATCGTAGAGTCGGAAGGGACCCTGAGGGTCATCTAGCCCAACCTCCTGTAATGCAGGAATCTCAACTAAATCCATGACAAAGGGACCTGCCTTATATACTGAGTCAAACCACTGGTCCATCTAGGTCAGAGCTGCCTGCACTGACTGGCAGTGGCTTTTGGGGATCACAGACGGGGTGGGGGCTCTCCCAGTCCTTCCTGGAGATGCTGGGAACTGAACCTACAAACTTCTGCATGTAAAGCAGATGCTCTACAGCCATTCTCCAAATGTAGCACAATATATTTATAAACAGGATACAGTGGTACCTCGGGTTAAGTACTTAATTCGTTCCGGAGGTCTGTTCTTAACCTGAAACTGTTCTTAACCTGAAGCACCACTTTAGCTAATGGGGCCTCCTGCTGCCGCCACGCCGCTGGAGCCCAATTTCTCTTCTTATCCTGAAGCAAAGTTCTTAACCTGAAGCACTATTTCTGGGTTAGCGGAGTGTGTAACCTGAAGCGTATGTAACCCAAGGTACCACTGTATGTTTATTAGAATATTTATGCCTCATTCCTTGCGTGGTTGCACTTCAACACTGTATCCACATTGCATTACTCCTCCTCTCTTTGGTGTGTCTTGTCCAGCTCAGCTATTGGAGTTTGTTTAGGGACCATCAGTGGAGTTGTAGGGAGATGCAGGGAAGAGAAGAAAATTAGCCTTAACATGGTGTGAGTATGTGTCTATATTTTCCACTTAACAACATGGGAGAGTTTGATGGCTTCCTAATTGGGAAGCTTAACTAGACAAAAAGTGAACAGCCAGAAAGAGGGAGATCCATGAGGAAGTGTGAAGCAGCAGGGAAGAGACAATTATCCGCAGGCAGAGAGGTCAAAACCAGACAATTTTCCCAGCAGGGAGTGGCCGCTGGGTTCTGCCTGCTGCAGGGCTGCTATCAATTTGTTTCCTAGCAGGGCTCCAGTGCCTTTGAACAGGCCCATGTCAGACGGAAATTTGTTGAATGAAAATATTCCCATGACCATGTCTCACAGATTTGGGTGGGGGCTTTGCCTGTTGAATCTCTGCCTGCCACCAGAAGTGTTAAAATGTACAAGTCTGGTGGCCAAATGCTCCAATTACAGATAGGTAGCCGTGTTGGTCTGCCATAGTCAAAACAAAAAAAATTCCTTCCAGTATCTGAAGAAGTGTGCATGCACACGAAAGCTCATACCAAGAACTAACTTAGTTGGTATTTAAGGTGCTACTGGAAGGAATTTTTTTTGTTTTGCAAATGCTCCAAGGCAGCCTTCCTCCAGTCTGGTGCTTCCTCCAGTCTGGAGTAGAAGAAGAGGAGTTTGGATTTGATATCCCGCTTTATCACTACCCGAAGGAGTCTCAAAGCAGCTAACATTCTCCTTTCCCTTCCTCCCCCACAACAAACACTCTGTGAGGTGAGTGAGGCTGAGAGGCTTCAGAGAAGTGTGACTGGCCCAAGGTCACCCAGCAGCTGCATGTGGAGGAGCGGGGACGCGAACCCGGTTTACCAGATTACGAGTCCATCGCTCTTAACCACTACACCACACTGGCTCTCCAGGTATTGTTTGCGTCCCAATTTCCCATCATTTGAGAGTCCCAAAAACGTATGGAGGGCAGCAGGTTGGGAAATGCGGTTCCAAGTCAGGAAGCTCAGGGGTGCCACCTGCAGGGATGCGCAAGGCTCAGTCGGTAGAGCATGAGACTCTTAATCTCACGGTTGTAGGTTTGAGCCCCATGTTGGGCAAAAGATTCCTACATTGCAGGAGTTTGGACTAGCTGATTCTTGTGGTCCCTTCCAATTCTAGGATCCCTTTATTTTATTTCTAAGCCATTATTTTCTTTACCTAAAACATTTATATGCAATGTTTTTCCTTTATATTGTTTAAGAGGGACCATGCCATGGAAGCTGAATTGAGTATTTCCTTGCCTTTGCAGGCGTTGCAAAACACGCCAGCTATGGAGGTTGCTTATGGGAGGTTCAGTTTTGAATACACATCTCCATTCTAAAAACCCTTGCCTTGCTTCTTTCATGAGAGATATTCCCCACCCACGCTGAGAAATACAGAATCAAAAACAGAAGGTGGGCTCAGGAAAATAGCCCAGCACCAGGGGAAACGCAGCCTCTGTCTTGGATATAAAACCTGCCAGATTACTGTGGCATCCCTAGCCACCCGCTGAGGATGCTCTCTGTGAAAAGGACAAAGCAGGGTTTAGCCTCAACTGGTCTCGGTATTCATGGGCTATCAGGGCTTCATTGTATCAGAACAGCACTTATTTCAAAAACACACAGACACCCACCCACCCCAATCTTAGGTAGGATTGCAAGCTTTGAAATATAGGACAAGGGTCCATTTTTTATCACTGAGGCTTCAGGTTAAGGGCACACTTGTTATTATTTTTATTCCCCCACCCTGGCCATTCTCACTCCAGTATATTGCTATTATGATTATATTACTGCCATAGGAAAGGAAATACTTTACAAAAAACATTGATTGCCTTTCTTTCTTTCTTTCTTTCTTTCTTTCTTTCTTTCTTTCTTTCTTTCTTTCTTTCTGGTAATGAGTGGTAGCATATGTTACTTTATACTTTCTTTTACAAGAGGGCACTAGAAGTTTTGGTAATCTGCAAATAATCATAGCACAGTATTAAAGCACTTCCAGGTGATCTTGAGTTCAGTCATCTCCTGTCATTGGGAGATAACTGGTACCACCTATTGGTGCCAGAATGGACTATATGGGCTAGATCACTCTACGTTAACTTAGTGCCCTCCAGATATTTTGGATGCTTGCTGGGACTGTTGGGAAATGTAGTCCAAAACCTGCTCTTTATAAAATGAAAGCTAGGGTCTTGGGAAGTGATTTCTGACCAGTGTCATATTTTGCAGCTTCTAGAGAATTACAATACACAAAGCTCTGCTTCCGTACTTATATGCATATGGCATAGGGTATAATCTCTTACTGAGGTTCTTTTACCCCATGTGATGAAGGAGAGGCGTGACTTTCACTTACTACAAAGTTCCTGCTGTCTTCTGATTTGGGGATTTGTCCAAGTACTAACTACAGAAAAATGGTTATTTAAAAAGAAAATACAGGCTTGAATTCTGTGCTCATTTATTTGGGTGTAAATCCCATTGAACACAGCAGGGCTTATTTCTGAGTAAACACACATAGGATCAGGCTGCTGGAATAATAAAATTGCATTGGAAGGTGGCCCAGAGGACCAACTAATATCTCCTAATTTGCATTTGTTCTGCTCAGTTTCATCTTTTAATTGCTACCAAATGTTTGGTGGTGTTTTTTAAAAAATCATACAAAAAAAATCAATGAAAAAATGTGCGTACAAGTCCACTTATTATTCAACTAATGGACAAGAGCCCATTTCTCAGTAGCTCCTACATGTTGTCTCTGCTCATGAAGACACTTGTCCTTTTTAACTATTTCCCTTACGCACCGTTCTGCTAATTCTAAAATCACCTTCCCCTTAATTACAAGCAATTGCCGGCCTACCAGCTGTCATTAGATATAAAACCAAATCACAATCTGTTTATTTGCATGCTTTGCTTAACACGTCCTAATGAAGTTGTGGCTGGGTCACGATTTAAATAATAGGCTTTTGTTTTATATTCCTGAAATTATTTCTAGCGTGTTCCTCAGGCTATGGTCCCTATACCTATCTACCCATTTGAATTCAGTGGAGCTCAGATCTCCATAGACGCATATACGATTGGTCCTGATGCTGCTGGACTATGGCTGCATTGGCCATTGGCCCTGCTGCTTGGGGCTGATGAGAGTTAGGATCCAACATCATCCAGAGGGCCTCATATTCCCCACCCTGATGCATAGGAATGCACTGTCAGTGACTGAATAGGGCAACCTGGTAGCCTCCAACTGTTTTGATACTCCTCATCAGATAGCATAAAAACAAGAGTTGTGGGTCAAAATATCTGGACCGCACCAGGTTGGGGAAGTCTGAAATAGGGCTACCAAATGTCTCCCAAGTTCATAGGAATGTCAGAAGCGGCCTTGCACTGAGTCAAACCACTGGTCCATATAGCTCAGTATTGCCTGCACTAAGGGCAGAGGTTCTCTGGGCATTCAGGAAGTTCTTCCCAACCATACCTGGAGATGCCAGGTATTGACCCTGGGACCTCCAGCATGCAAGGTAGATGCTCTGCCAATGAGCAACAGCCCTTTCCCTATCCTCTACTTCATATTTTCACTCCCTCCCATCTTTAGTATGCATTTTATCTCTGGGTAGTGTCACATTTCTCTAATATTTTAAGTCAGTGTTTTAGTTGTGGGTGTATACAAATTTAACCTCTCAATACATCCCTTACTCATTTCCAACCTTGTCTTGAGTGTACATTCCCTTTAAACAATCTCTTTAAATAAAATATTTCCCCATATTGTATTTTTTTTGTAAAAAGTATGGCACATAACATCCTATATACAGAGTTGTGGGACCTGTGGCCCCCACAGATGTTGTTGGGCTGCAGCTTCCATCAGAAGCTGTCTTGAAAGAATACTTATCATTGAACTTTCAAGAAGTTTCCTCATGCTTACCAAGGATGAAAATGAATAAACCAGGCATGCATTGCTAAAGCTGCGAAATATGAATTGTATCACACCTAAGCTCCTTGCAAGAGCTGCTGGAAAAGTCATCCCCCCACCCCTTGTAACTATGAAGATAAGCAACGAAAGCTGCTCAGGCATGAAGTTTGTTCTTTGAACAGTTTGCCAAAAAGGTTCTAGAGGGTAGGCTCTGCAAGAGATCACTTGAAATTAGCAGCAGTTAAAATTAGTCACTTAGAGCAGAACTAAAAGAGAGGTTTACCATTCTCTCAGAAAGGCCAGATGCTATTTATTAATAAACATTTGGGAATATGAGATTAATCTATTAAACATTTATTTTAAATGTTTAACAATAGTTATGTTAAATACTTAAGGCTAGGCCAAGTGAGTGTTAATATAGCAGAGATTCTTTTCGAAAGGGAAGTAATGCCTAAGGGCAAATCCTTTAGATTTCTGACCTTGTTTCAAGCATTACCCGAACACTCTCATGTCTGTATTTTCAATCATATGGTCTAGAAACTTGCTTTCTAATAAAGGAAGAAAGAGGAAAGAAAGATTAGATTTCCAGGAAGCTGATTTCTGCATCCAGTACTTCATTATTATTTTTTTACTGTAAAAAAGACTTGTGGGACCCTCAAGTTAAAGGTAAAGGTACCCCTGCCCGTACGGGCCAGTCATGTCCGACTCTAGGGTTGTGCGCTCATCTCACTCTAGAGGCCGGGAGCCAGTGCTGTCCGGAGACACTTCCGGGTCACGTGGCCAGCGTGACGAAGCTGCTCCGGCGAGCCAGCACCAGTGCAGCACACGGAAATGCCGTTTACCTTCCCGCTATAAAGTGGTACCTATTTATCTACTTGCACTTAGGGGTGCTTTCGAACTGCTAGGTGGGCAGGAGCTGGGACCAAACGACGGGAGCTCACCCTGCCGCGGGGATTCGAACCGCCGACCATGCGATCGGCAAGCCCTAGGCACTGAGGTTTTACCCACAGCAGACCCTCTAAGGCCTGCCTAGATAATTATCTTTCAGTTTTTGCTCATGTTGGTTGGGCGAGGGAGCAGGAAGTTCTGCAGCTGACTTGCAAAAGGCATCAAGGCAGGCTTCATTCTTGTCAATTCCAAGTTTTCCACAGATGAGCGAGTTGCATTTCCAGACCAAAAAGAAATGTGACTCCTTAGAGAGGTGCCACTGAGGATTTTGTCTTTTGTCTGCTTCCACTCGGGTTACGAGGCAAGTTGCCTTTACAAGTCCTGCCTGAGCAAGTTCCCTGCCAAAGCCAAGCAGAACAAGGATGCAAGCAGAGCATCCGTGAGAGGCAGGATTGATTGTCTCTGTTGTGGCTGAAGATCTAAAAGGCCCCTTGACTCCCTGGGAGAAGTGTTCTCTTCATAAATAGTTCCTCGTGTTGCTTCAATGGAGGCTGTTGCGATAGATTTCTCTGCCTTCATTCTCCAGGGCTGTAGGAGCTTATCTGTCATCTGATTTAAAGATCTTTTAGCCCATTAACTATTTGGTGTTTGCCCTGTTGATTAACACTGCAGTCCTAGTCATGTATGAGATCCCATTGATCCCAAGGTAAGTGTGTGCAGCAGGGGGTGAGGAAACTTGTGGGTCCCAGATGTTGCTGGATTCCAACTCCCATCCTCCCTGGTCATTGGCCATCCAGGCAGATTCCCCCATCCCTGCCTTGAGCTGATGTTCTCAAGTCACACCTTTGAACTGGGGTTGCCGCTTCTGTTTCCAAGTGAGCTATTGTGATCAACACAAAGAAATTCAACCTGTTACAGTTTGTCTGCACCCGTACCTTCTGCCTGTCATGCAGCTGTTAGTAATGGCAGAGGATCCCTGCCAGAAAAAGGTGGCAGGCCTGCTTTTAAACACGCCAGCTTGTTAATGTTGTTGGAGCCAACCCATTCGTTCAACCTGCTCTTTTCAATTTGCCTAGGCTGACTGAGGCTGTATAGATGCTTGCCTAGGAATAAGGGAATACAAATGGGGTTTTACTTCCGATTGTGCCAATTCTGCCAGTCCTGGGTCTGGACTGGAGGCTCCAATGCAGCTGGAGGCAGTATGTGTCTGTTCTTGGGAAGGGAAACAAAGGGACTTTCTCTGGGGCTGCCTATCAACCATAAAGCCCCTTCCCTTCGGACCCTTGCCATAAGCTGGACATCTTTTGGAGAACATGTAAGACCTGAGCTCACTCTGAGTCTGCAGGGTTAGGCTTATACAACAGTAGTTTGCTTTATCAGTTTTAATGTTAGCTGTTTCTAGATTGGTTGTTTTTTTAAGGGGCATTTCTAAATAAAAATAAAGATCCTACTCCACCTGAGCTTTTGGACTGCGAGTAAGTAATGAAACTAAATAAAGCTGAGGGTAAAGGTAAAGGGATCCCTGACCATTAGGTCCAGTCGTGACCGATTCTGGGGTTGCGGCGCTCATCTTGCTTTATTGGCCGAGGGAGCCAGCATACAGCTTCTGGGTCTTGTGGTCAGCATGACTAAGCTGCTTCTGGCGAACCAGAGCAATGCCGTTTACCTTCCTGCCGGAGCGGTACCTATTTATCTACTTGCACTTTGACGTGCTTTCGAACTGCTAGGTTGGCAGGAGCAGGGACTGAGCAACGGGAGCTCACTCCGTTGTGGGGATTTGAACCGCCGACCTTCTGATTAGCAAGTCCTAGGCTCTGTGGTTTAACCCACAGCGCCACCTGCGTCCCTAAGCTGAGGTTATATCAGCACTAAACATACTGCCTCCACATTGCCACATACTACTAAATGTTGCACTCAGCCTTAATACTTGGCTTGGTCTTTTTGCCATCTCCCTGATTCCCCATCCGGGACTGCAATTATTTTCTTCATGACTTCTCAACAGACCACTGGAAGCGGCCAGGGTGGGGGTGCGGGCGGCAGGCAGAGCAGATGGGAGAATCTGCCACAGGTGCACCTAATGAGCATTGGTGCACCTGCTTCTTGCTAGCGGCATCATCCTGCAGATAAACAAGGGAGAGGGAAACGCAGGGGAAATGATCTGACAGCCGCTTTGCTCTGGTTGCCCTCTCCTTGCCCGCAAGAGCTGTCAGCGGCCCTTTTGAATCTGCCCTCTCTCTCTGCTCCAAAATGTCAGCTTCTCTTCTGAGGCTCTCTCTCTGTGTGTGTATGCGCACGCGCACACACTCAACATTACAGAAGGGACCAGAAGGTCCCTTGCCTTCCATCAACACCTTCAAGCTCCCCCTTGACCCCATACGATTCAGACTGTTGTGCCCCACAAGCAGAGAGCGAACGTACATTGGAGAGGCACCCAGGGGCTTGTTTAGGTCAAGCACTTCAATAGCTGCTGCTTGAATGCTGGTGGCGTGAGTAAGAATTATCTCCAGGTGGCCTGGCAGAGAAACGTTTTGTACGTTAGAAAGTCTGCCAGTTTTCTGATTTTCTTCTTTAGTCATTGATAGGACCGCAAATGACTAGCATAGGCAGGTTGGGTTTCGTAAATTTAACAATCTTATTTGTATGATTGATGTAGATGGGCTTTACAATGTGGGAGATTGGAACTGTTTCAAGCTTCTCCCAAGTGCAGGCACGTGTGAGATGCTTTAGCCTATGGCCTTCCAGATGTTTTTGGACTCCAAGAGCCCATCAGCCCTTGCCAGCATGGCCAGCAGTCAGGAATGATGAGAGATGTAGTCCCCACATCTGGAGGGCCACAGGCTCCCCATTCGTGCCTTAGTACTTGAGGCAGGTTCATTGAGACAGGCAATCCGACAATTGCAAGGTTGGGAAAAGTAGGGGGGAAATCTACCAGTACCTTGGCTGCAGTCTCTGTGGCCTGGTAGCCACACTTACAAATTTATTATATTTATATTCTACTTTTCCTCTGAGGAGCTCAAGGTGGGCTTATATGGTTCTTCCCCTATCTAATTTATCTTCACAACAACCCCATGAGGCAAATTAGATTGAGAAGACAGCGATTGGCCCAAGGTCATCCAGTGAGTTTCATGACTGAGTGGGAATTTAAACCTAGGTCTCCAAGGCCCTAGTCCAACACTGCAAATGCTACACCACACTGGCTTTCACAATTGTCTGTATCGAAGAGCTGGTAGTGGCTGAGAGACTGAGCATCGAATCAGGGCATCCCTGGTTCAGGTCGTGAATTACCTTGGTGGTCTTCAGCAAGTCGTTCTCACTTGGGATCCTCACCTACAATACTAGAGGACAGTCATGCTAGCTTATCTGACAGGATTGTTATGAGCATTGCAACCACACAATGCAAATGTAAGGACCCTACAACTCTCCAGTTTTTGCTGGACTGCTGCTGTTCTTGGTTCAGAAGGGCTCTCTGTAGTCACAGGGATCAGCTGAGGTCAGGAGGGGTCAAAATCAGACCTGGTCACTCCCTAGGTGTGAAATGAGTAGCATCTGCACTGCCACTTATGACACTGGGGGGACATTTTAGAGTGGTATGGCATACCACACCTTTCTGATTTTAGCCCCTTTGGGGTCTCCTACAGTCCATGTGACCCACACTGGAGAGGGCTCTAGCTCCCATTTTTCAGCCCACACATGGCCAGCTTTCTGCGGATGGGTTTTGGGCAGGAGAGGTACTTGACGTTCTTTAGTTTGCCTCAGTACTGTTGTGAAAAGCTGATGGGGGCCTCAATGGGTATAAGGCTCTGTATCTGTTCCGTGTGCTGACTAGGAGTTTCCCACTTGAAAAGATGAGGAAATATGTGGTCAAGTGACTGAAGAGACGGAACTGTCCTGCCCATCTGCAAGGATGCCCACAGGGGCTTTTCCAGGTTTTTTTGGGGGGGAGGGGGCTAGTTTTGCAGCAGTGAGCAATGAGAGGAATGGTGCCTATACACAATTTACCTCATATCTCAGGTTCTACAAATGCTAGAAATAAACTTTTAAAATACAGTATATAGAATCTGGGGATTAGTGTGTTTGTTTGTGTGTGTGTGTGTCAACTTGCACCCATATGTGTCCGCATGCTTCTTTCTTCAGATGAGGCCTTGTTCCAACTGCCTCAATGTCTGATGAGGCAGGGCCTTTTCGATGGGGAGAGAGACCTCAGATCACCCTCCCCAGGCAGGTGGTGTGCTGCTTCCTTCCTTTTAATCTTTCCCAATCCAAAGCGGAATTTCCTTTCTTTCATTCAGGCCTTTGGTAATTGAGGAAGCTGGTGTTTTTTAACGGACTCCATTAAGACTCTCTGGATTGTTGTTAAACACACACACGCACACTTATTCAATTATTCATTACAGATTTTGAATACTGTGGTAATAGGTGGGATCTAAATGTTTTAAACCAATAAATCATGTATATGAAGTGCTTTGAGAACTCGAAAGTGCAATACAAATGCCGCATATTTATTATTACTAAGATCTCTTGGAGATGCCCTGGTTAAAAGGCCTATCTGTAAAAGAAATATGAAGAGCTATAGGATGGAGGCTGTGGGATTTGCTTTCTTGTGATGTCTGAAAACATCTGTCATATTTTTGCTGGCTTTTAGTGATGTGGGAGGAGGGGAGTAGAAGGTGTATCATTTCAGTAGGCTTTCCTAGGAAATGAATGGCTGATCTCTCTCTCTCTCTCTCTCTCTCTCTCTCTCTCTCTCTCTCTCTCTCTCTCGTAAGCTGTTCTTGTACTGCTCTTTTTAATTATAGCTGCTTTTGTTGGTTTAGGTCCCTTTGAAATGGTCCTGGAGGAGTTGTGCTTTTTCCTGTGTTGTAAGCTACCTTGGTATAGAGAGCTTGAGGGGGTGGGGAAGAAAGGTGTATCTTAAATTCCTCCAATGATCCATATTCTGTGGCATTGCAGGCTTAATTCTGGAACGTGCTGAAATTTGACAACTGAAGCACCTGTATTTTGTGCCATTTATTTTGCTTCTACTATTTGTTTATTTCCCCCCCCCCTGAATTCTTAACCATTCAGTCCATAATTGGACCTCCAAGGCAGCTTACTAGAGTTTCATTGAAATACAGGCCATGATACAGTGTAAGGCATTTTAAACCAAGTAAAACTAATTTGAGACCTTAATAGCTAAAAACAGCCTGCAACTGTGCCTTGCAAATAGTTCTAGCGTACAAATGTTTTGAAAACTGCTTGTTTGCATGTACCTGCGTTATTCCTTTTTGCCCTAATAGGACAGATAAAAACACCAAAACAGCTAAATGGTTTTCAAAACCATATAAATTGTTTTCTGTCTCATCACCTGGTGGTGATTCATGCTTACCACAGGTGACCAAGTGAGTGATGTGGTTGTGCCAAGACTGTGTTTTTAAAAATAATTTCCCTAATCCTGGCTACCTCTTTCTTAGCCTTCCACCATCTATTCAAGACATTTGGCCTCCCAAGTTAAAGATTTAAGCAGCTGATGCCTTGTTTTTATGTGAGTTTTGCTTGTTGCGCCTGCCTTTGGTTTTAGTGTTTTATGGCTTTGTTAATTTTTAATATGGTGTTGTGATGGCTCTTAACCTGCTGCAAGCCGCTCTGAGCACAGTGTTTAACAATGGATGGGTAGGATGGGTTGTTTTTAAAAAAAATAAAAAATCTTTAAATAAATAAAGTATTTACAAACCTGAGCTAAAACAAATGGAGGAGTCAGCACCCCAGCCATAAAATGGTATTGGTATACTCAATACTTGCTAAAGCTCCAGTGTGCCATTCCAAAGACCTTCGGAAGGGAAGATTTTGCAACGGGTAGGTCATGCAGTACTTTTTCATGAGTAAATTCCATAGGGAGAGAATCTTGGAAAGAGGCAAAGATCTGCACATACCCTTGAACAGGCTTCCTCAACCTCGGCCCTCCAGATGTTTTTGGCCTACAACTCCCATGATCCTTAGCTAGCAGGACCTGTAATCAGGGATGGTGGGAACTGTAGTCTCAAAACATCTGGAGGGCCGAGGTTGAGGAAGCCTGCCCTTGAAGATCCTGCCCACACACTTCCAAGTCTGTGTTTACAGCTTACAGGGTTAGAAACTTCCTTCCTTCCTTCCTTCCTTCCTTCCTTCCTTCCTTCCTTCCTTCCTTCCTTCCTTCCTTCCTTCCTTCTATTTTTGTTAATGCTCTTCATGCATTAATGCAATCTCAGAATACTTACAGCCCTGAAATATGTCCCTGCTGTCACCCTGCAACGTGAAATTGTGGGTAAGGGTGAAGGATTTCCTGACCCTTCAAGGATCAGCAGAAAGTTGGGTGGAGTGGCTTGCTTACATTACGTTTAGCGTCCATTTGGTAACCTCTCTCTGCAGCTCTCTGATAAGCCCAGTAGCATCCATAAATATATTACACTTTTTTTTTAATGTGACACTTAATATAGTTAGATCTCCGTGATTAAAAATATTCAGTCCTAGTTTAGCAAGGGAAGTTAACAGTTCTATTAAAAGCAGCAGGCAGCGGCAGCTGAAGAGGTGTGGTGTGCTTCTCTCCAAAGAGTTTTGCTCCTAAGAAGATTTCCAGTCTATCTCAAGCCCCTGGGATTGTGGGCAGTAAAGTGTGCAACAGCAAGCTGCCTTCTTGTGGGGTCGTCAGCCCTGCCCCCCTCAAGCCCTATGAGCCTCTGAGATGTTGAGGAGCAAGCCACAATACTTATGGTCTGTCCCATAATCTTATTTTTTTTTTCCACTTAGTGATCTGCACACCAACTTAGCCTAGTATACATTTGCTTTTTACTTATTTTTTGCACCCTCTCTCAAGCAGCCAAAAGAGAGGAAAAGGCCCTGCCTGTCTGACTGTCATCCATCACATACCATTTTGCTGATTCTGTTAAACTTAGAGAATCTAAGACATGGTTGATGTCTGTTGTATTTGACCTCCCATTTGAGTGTGTGTGCATGAGAGAGAGAGATTATTATGTCAAAATCCTTTCCACTCAGTGTATAGAGAGACAGCAATTATCACTCAGAACAATCACTGTCCTCTTTTGCCTTGACCTCCTCTGAGAGATGCTTCACACATAACCTCTTCCAAATGTTTTTCAATGCACACCTGGAACCACAGTGTGATTATGACAAAATCGTATTTGCCGGAGTGCGTATTATACAGGTGCACACCTGTACACCAAGAATTGGCTGTGGCTTCATGTTTGCTTGCCATTTATAAAGCATTTCCATGTTGCCTCTCCATATGCTTGAGGTGGCTTTTCCCCAAATATCCCGAGAAACCATAATTGAAAAAGAACAGTAATGGATTGGGTGTGTGTGTCAGCAACAAAGCCACAATAACATCAGAAAGCAGTCACACACACCCAAACTTGAATGATATCACTGCCAGATAATGTTGGGTATATAATACCACATTAAACAATCATCGCTTTTCCCAAAGAATTTCAGGAGTTATATTTCATTGAAGATGCTGATAGTTGTTAGGAGACCCATATTCCCCTCACTGAGCTACAGTTCCCAAAGCTCCCTGTGAAGAGGAATTGATTGTTAAAGCACTCCAGGAGGGAAATAAGGGTGTCTTAAAAGGGTGTCTTAAAACTCTCAGCGGACGCGGGTGGCGCTGTGGGTTAAAGCCTCAGCGCCTAGGGCTTGCCGATCGAAAGGTCGGCGGTTCGAATCCCCTTGGCGGGGTGCGCTCCCGTTGTTCGGTCCCAGCGCCTGCCAACCTAGCAGTTCGAAAGCACCTCCGGGTGCAAGTAGATAAATAGGGACCGCTTTCTAGCGGGAAGGTAAACGGCGTTTCCGTGTGCAGCTCTGGCTCGCCAGAGCAGCGATGTCACGCTGGCCACGTGACCCGGAAGTGTCTTCGGACAGCGCTGGCCCCTGGCCTCTTGAGTGAGATGGGCGCACAACCCCAGAGTCTGGCAAGACTGGCCCGTACGGGCAGGGGTACCTTTACCTTTACCTTAAAACTCTCAGCACCCATAACACACCACAACTCGGAAGAATTCTTTGAGGGAAACTAAGACTGTTTAAAGTGATATCATAGAACTTTAAATGTATTATATAAATGTGCCCTGTGTTCTAAGGTCTTTGCTCCAGCAAGGCAACATTTCTTCCTACTGACTGAATAAGCTACAGCTTTTGTTGATTAAGCTACCAACATTTAAAGGTCCCAGCACAAAATCTCTCCTGCCCCTCCTGCCCCAGCACATGCTTAAAGAGGCAGGTGCACATGGCTGCTACATCTGAATCATTTTTCTGGTTCTTAGCGGCAGCTGCAGGTGCGTTTGCGTGAATTTTCTGTTTCTTTTGTGCTTGGGGGACTCCGATTTACTATAAGCCAGAAATGAAAATTAATACCTACAAATTCACCACAAGCAGAGAAAATAGCTTCATTATACAAAGTGCGCCACTTCATGCAAATGCGATCTTCTGCTTCTTTCAGAGCTTTTCATCATTCTAAATGTTTTATAGTTCCTAGATCAATTTGTTTTCAGGGTGTGTGTTGTAGAACTAATAACTCAAATTACACTTAATGGGCACTGAATGGCCACCGAAGCTCGGGAAAGAATACCTCCCATTGCGGTTCCTGAGTGTTGCGAGGCACAGTGGTCTACCACTGGCGGCTGGTTCCGATATCTCCAGTCCAAAAAGTCACATGGCAAACCCAGACAAAATTGTGGCCAAAGAACCAGGAGAGATGCACTCCTTGGCTCAACCGGCACATAACTTGCTGGGGAAAGCAGGGCTGGTGTGCAGCTGCCTTATCCCACCCCTATATCAAAGCAGTTTGCTCATTTTCCTAGCAGGCCCTCCTCCAAAAAAATCTAAAGACCAGGAACTCTTGAGATCAACACACCCTGTGTTTTCCAGACAGCCCCCTTCTAGTGTAAAGGCAGCCCCCACTTTCTAAGTCTCTTCAGGGTTTGGTAAAACATGCTGGTCTCTTACAACTTTGAACCTAAAATTCAACATGAATTTTAAGCATCTGGAGTCTGGACACTTGGGGATTCTAGAATCCTAAGGCCGGCAATTGCACATGCTGTACTTCAGTAGTCAGATTGTGAAACTTTATTAGGAATAAGAAGTAAAAGGAAAGCAGTCAGGAGGTCAAAATAATCCCAGATGACTGTAGCTCTAAAACTGGGCTGATCCTAGCCTATCCTCTACAATATAATTCATTTAGTCTACTTACAAGTAGGCTGCCATGGTCAGCTTCTTGATGGTATGGAAAATCCTGCCCAGATCCCTGATTGTAGAGGGAATAAAGCTGCAAGGATTTGCCCAGTTTCTCCTAATTGCACATATAGCCCAAACTATTCATTTACATTGCATATGTAAAAGAATGCATTTGCATGTGTTGTGTCAGATTTGCATAATTTTAAAGGCAGATTTTCTGTTTTTCCCGGAGCCCCGGTGCAGGCTCTCACAAGGAAGGGCACTAACGCAAATACCCTGAGTTGTAAGAATTTCCCTGAACTAAGGGGGAGGAATGAGAGGTTTCCTTCAAAGGGTTGCATTCAATCTTCACAGTCAAAATGTATGGCTGTATTTTAACTGTGGATTGAGTTGTAACACGAAGTCAGACTGTGGGAGTGAATTGGGGTGGGTGGGGGAACCAAGTCTGCTTTTACAGATATTTTTAGTGTAGTCTCGTGTTGCTGCCACCGGAGCTTTTTAGTTCCCAAGTGCCATGAGCCAGGATGTGTGTTTTTCAAGCACTATGAAACATTTACAAGGCAGAGATTGAATTCTGGAATGGGGAAGTGCCACCTGAAGCTGGCGAATACAGAGACCCACATAGGACAGAAGTACGGATGACGGAGAGATTTGTTTGGACCACATTTTAAAGCAAACCAATCTAATTCACCACTCCTGGATTTTTCTGCAGACCAGAACTTGGTTTTCAGTTAGAGCCCACATTCTCCAAATTTTGCAAGGCAGTTTCAGGTTTTTGTTTTAGACCAAGAACACAAAAGTGCATATTTTATGAGGGAGAGTATGTGCAAAAACGCTCATGTTTGGTGAAATGTGTTGCAAGGCAGAGGGTGCATTTGCTGTAACAGTTGTCTCTAGTTAAGTGTGAGAGAAGGAGGGTGGGGGGTGGGGAATGTGTGTTGAAGGGTTCATGGGACAGAGATAAATGGCATATTTGGAAATCATCCAATTCACTAACTTTTGCAGTTGTTCCTTTTTCTGTTGCAAATGCCTGAAAAGGCTTAAAGGTAGTTTGGTGGAGGGTGGTTGGGGGTGAGCTCTTGCAATGAAATATTGCAAAAGTGGGTGGCAAGCCAAGGGAAATTTGCCCATTGACCCACATTACATTGAAGAACTGGGACTGGATTGCCCCCAACATGGTGCCCTTTAGAAGTTTTGGACACCAATTCCCATCAGCCCCATCCACCCTGGTAAATGGTAAGGGATGATGGGAATCGCAGTCCAAAGCATTTAGAGGGCATCTAAGCATAGCTGTGCTGGTGGGAGAAGCCTGCTATAGAGAAATGGGCAAACAGCTAAGGAAAGAAGCTTAGGTTCTGAATATATTGTCAAAATACTCTGCTTGCTATGCAAACATTCTTTGTTTGTTATTAATATTGGACTGTGCACAAAAGTCTTTTAAAAATCAAGATGTTTTGATGAAGGGCAGTGTAAGCATCTTCTACACAAAATAAAAAGGTGGTTCTAATGATAGGCTGAGAATGACACACACAGAGAGACACGCACACACACACACACACACAGAGAGAGAGAGAGAGAGAGAGAGAGAGAGAGAGAGAGAGAGAGAGAGACTCAGACTGAGAGTGTACCTAAGATTCTGCTGTATGTCAGCCAGGAGACACCCCAGGGCCAGACCTTTCTCAAGCCATGACCGCCACCTCTACCCATTAGTTGTATCCGACATGCTTGAATGCCCACAAAACCTGGGACTCAGTTTGAAGCCCTTCCCTCCGATGTGGCAGCCTGCCTATTAATCCCTGGCTGCTCAGTGATTCCATTGTCAATGCTTGCTTTGCTCATCAGAGCCCTGGCACAGAGGCTGCCTCCAAATAGCTGGATCTGGCAGGGTGGGCAGCGACTCGTAGCATCTCTGCCAACGAGGGGCCTCTGCCAAGCCACCCTCCTCCCTGCGCCTGGTGGAGAGAGGGGAGCCTGCATTAGGGACGTTGCCAGCTGCACCTTCCTAGTAAGGGGCAGGCCAGGGCAGGTGGCAAGAGGTGGTGCAGCTGCTGTTGCTGTGATTTGCAGTGGCCCGTCCATAGCTGCCCCTCTCCTTGGCATGGCAGCAGAAGGCCCATAGCTCAGTGGCAGAGCATCTGCCTCACTTGCAGAAGCTCCCAGGTTCAGTTTTGGTAGGGCTGGGAGTGTCCCCTGGAGAGCCTCTGCCGCTCAGTGTCAAGGATGCTGAGCTAGATGGCCTAATGGTCTGACTCTGTATAAGACTGCTTCCTGTGTCCCTACACAGAATGCAGACTCTAGCAGTCTGTGGCCACTGACCTGGCTTTTGTGGCCTGTGGTTGCCAAGCCTCATCCTCCCACCGCTCCTCTTCCTCCCCTTTTATCGACTTCTGCTTTGATTGATGGGTGAGGTGGGAAGCAGGAGGGGAACTGCTAGCCCTGATCTGGGATATACAATCAGCCCGGGCAGGAAGCAAAGGATTGCGTTCGGGCCAAATGTTGGTGGAAGCTGCTATGTGCTGCACTCCAGTCCTTTTCTACAGAGTTCCCCCAACCCAAGGTTGCCTGCGCTTGCTCCAGTGTTGCGCACCTCGGTTTTAATTCATTTTATTTGTAAAAGTTTCATATCATCCCAACCCTTTTACAGAAGAAATCCTGGCGGCTTATATATGCAGTACATCCAGAAGCACTGCAGTAAATCTGTAATTAATTAAAAATGCATGAGAGGCTTTGACAAATGAAAACAAAGAGGCTCAACATTGTTTATTTAGCTCCAGGAAAATGCATGGCACTTTAAAGGATATCAGCAAATGGTCCTTCAGGGTTCAAGCCTGATTTGTAATAGGCTGACCCTGCCTTGAGCTTTCCAGACATTTGCCCTCTTTCCTTTCCCACCCAAACGTACCGGTACTTCCTGGCAGCAGCAGCAGGGGGCTCATGACCAGAGCCTCCATTAGATCAGCCTTCCCCAACCTAGCACCTTCAAAATGTTTGCATTCTAACTCTCACCATCCCTGACCATTTTCTAGGCTGGCTGGGGCAATGGGAATTGTAGTCTAATGGAGTTAGGAGGGCACCAACTTGGGAACTCTGGCCTAGATCATTGGTCCAACATTAGTCAGGACATACTTCATCACATCACATCTGGGACACAGGCGCTGTGGGTTAAACCACAGAGCCTAGGGCTTGCCAATCAGAAGGTCAGCGGTTCGAATACCTGTGACGGGGTGAGTTCCCATTGCTCGGTCCCTGCTCCTGCCAATCTAGCGGTTCGAAAGTACGTAGTGCAAGTAGATAAATAGGTACCGCTCCGGTGGGAAGGTAAACGGCGTTTCCTTGCGCTGCTTTGGTTCACCAGAATCGGCTTAGTCATGCTGGCCACATGACCCGGAAGCTGTACGTCGGCTCGCTCGGCCAGTAAAGCGAGATGAGCACCGCAACCCCAGTCATCTGCGACTGGACCGAATGGTCGGGGGTCTCTTTACCCTTTATCACAGTCTAATCTAGGATAGGTCACAGTAGCAGTACTACCTCCACACAAATATATGGTTGAACATTTAAGAAGTGGGTTCCTCAAACATATGGTTGGGCTAAAAGCTGGAAAGGTTGAAAACTTCTGCCTTCAATCAGGGCTAGAGATCTGGTGGCCCTCTGGATGCTACTGGACTGCAGCTTCCACCATCCCTGGTCAATGGCTGTGCTGGCTGGGGCTGATGGGTGTTGGAGTCCAACAACCTCTCAAGGACCACAGGTTCCCCATCCCTGCCCTAGATGCTTCTGCGGTGGCCATGTCACACATCCTGGGTGCTTAGAATCATGGGAAATGTAGTCCCTGTGGTTCCTGACATCTCACTAGGGTTTCCTTTCAAGGCAGTTTCCCCATTTCAGTTCTTCTGGGCTTTGGCGACTTTTTGTTGCTTTGAACTGAGGCCTGGGAGACTTGGCTCTTGGCGTCTGGGAGAGATAATTTAAATAATGCAGCTGCTCAGCATCTGACTTGTGGAGCTAGTAGATGATCTTGCTCCTCATCCTTTAGGATTCAAGATCTCCACTCACAAGCCCAGGGCTGAAAAGACTGTGAAGGAACCTTAGAAATGGAAGAAGTCAGACCATTAGTCCATCTATCTTAGGATTGTCTATGTCAGAAATGGGGAACCTGTTTTCCTTTAGATGTTGTTGGACTCCAACTGCCATCAGCTCCAGCCAACATGGCCAGCGGTCAAGGATGATGGGATTGTAGTCCCACAGCATCAACAGTGCCTCAGGTTCCCCATCCCTGGTCAGTGCTGACTGGCATCAATTCTCCACATTTTCAGGCAAGAATCTTCCCTAACCCTATATGGAAATGTCCTGGATTTGAACTGGGGATCTTCTGCTTTCAAACCATGTGCTGTACCACTGAAGTGTGGGCCTTTCCTATAATACATAACAAAGGTTAAGAATGTGTTGTGCTTCTTGGATCCAGGCAGGAAAGGGGCCATCTGTTCCTTGTTTATTCCATCCTCTCCATCGTCTGTTTACCTCCTTCTCTAGTTCTCCTACTTCATTCCAGGCTCCATTACGTCAGTTGTTGTTTTATTGATTCTGTTGAACATTGCTCGTTCGATTATTATTACTAGAAAAAATAGTTTTGCAATATTTTGAAGGTAGTTAGGTAGTTATCTTCTTTTAATGTTCTGGGTTATTGCTGGTCTGTGCACACACTGAAAAGGGGTGGAGAGGGGTCAGACATTAGAGTAGATCCAGTTAGTCTCTGTTCAAGCAGTCAACACACTGCGCTGGATCCAAGAACCACATCATATGCTCAAGCTTTGCTGAGTGTGTGGCTTCCAGCCATTCAACAGGCATCTCATATGCACTCCATCGTGCATTGCGCAATGGAGGGGTGTGTGGGTGGGTATGTGCAGCATGGGGAGCCCCATGTAAGCCCATGCCCACTAGGCCCCATGGGAGCCAGCGAGGCTAAGCTGCCAGAACGCAAGTTGGAGGGAGGCAGAGCTCCCAGCAGAAGGCTGAGCTGTAGAGCAAAACTGACAAAGTGGTCAGGTCCAAGTTATTACTGAGCCAGATTAAAACAACCTTGGAGCCTGAAACCAACCAGCTTGTCAGTTTTGCCTCTTCCAATCAGCAGAAGCAAGGCAGCTCTCTGGCAGCTTCAGGCGGACAATGTATATGTGGGATGACAACTCACTCTTAGCAAGTGCTTCAAGGAGAAAACTGTTGGAGGACACTTGATAAGAGACGAGAGATGAATGAGGGGGCAAGATTCTTGTGGAAAATCTACTGATAAGAATTTGCTTGCAAACAGTTTGATTCTAACCCCCTTCTTTTTATTGGGATTTTCCCTCCTTCCCAAATACAACATTTCCTGGTTTGTGGGTGATGGTACATTTAGGAAGAGAGACAGGTTACAATAAACGAGTTGGCAAATATGATACTTGGCTATTACGCAGTGGCTTTAAAAAAAGACTTAAGATTTACCCTAAATTTTAGGAAAGCAGTGGCGAACATCATGTGTGGCCGCAACAGGAGCTAATAAAAAAGCCTGCAAATCATGGGATGGGTGGGCCTATCCCACAAATAATGGCTGGCCTTAGAAGCTGGCCTCTTGGCCTTGACCTCTCATCTAAGAAAATCTCTCTTGCCTTTCCCTCCAGCTCCAAGCATCGAAAGTGTGTCTGTAATTATGTTGAGCAGTCAAAATCATTTGAGTGACTCTCCAGCCCAACAGTAGAAAAAGGGCCCATCACACCCCCTTGAGTTGCAGCAGGAGAGCAGGGCAGGATTGTTCTTGGAGATGTGCTGGGCTTTGGAGGTCTTTAGGTTGTCCTGGTAGTCCAGCACACGAACACAAATATAAGAGAAGTCCAGCATAACTATAGGGGTGATTCCCTGCCCCAAGGCTGGGGCCCATTGGACCACTCCTCATTGTGAGTTGATTAGGGGAGTAGCAATGGGTGCGGAAGCTCCCTCTTCCTCTCCCTATTCCCTTCTGTGTGTACAGAGTCCTAAGGTAGGTCTCAGCTTCCAGCTCTCAGTTCTTCCGACAGTATTTCTCTCAACAGTGAATTTCAAAAGCAAAATATGAAACTTGTTGCAAATAAAAATGCCAGTTTTGGAAGTGTTTCCAGATGCTGAAGTTACAGTACAAAACACATTCCCCCATATAAATGTCAGCTCTAATGTGCGGCAAGAGCATGCCAGTTCCACAGTTCTATATACTATTACCTGTATATGCTCTTATGACATAGGAACAGGGAGAGGTACCCCTGTGTTGTCTCCTCTGTGGATGGTGAACCTGTGGCCGTCCCAGATACTGTTCAACTCGCATCAGCCCCAGCCAGCATCACCAGTAGCCAGGAATGGGGTAGATGTAGTCTAAAACCTGAAGTGCCACAGGCTTCCCATCTCTGGTCTATTTTGACTGGCATAGCTATCCATGGTATTGGCCACAGGTCTTGTGCATCACCTGCAACCTAACCTTTTTACCTGGAGATGTCCATGGATTTGAACCCAGGACCTTCTACATGCAAATGCATGTGCATTCCACTGAGTTCCAGCCTCTTCCTAACATGCCTGCATTCTAGTATTCTGTAGAAATATGGGATATTCTTTTTAAGTTTTTTATTTCATTTGCAGTTCCCCCGCCTCAAGCAAATATACAAACTCTCCAGGGCCCAGCAATCGGCTCCCCATATCCCAGGCTGCACAATTCAGCAGCCGCAGCTGCCCTCACTGGGAGATCAAGATCGATTGATATTATATATCTTGTTTATAGCAAGCAAGCAAGGGAACAAATATAATAATAAAGCTAAAGGGAAGATAAATTTTCAAAATGAAGAGTGAAAGCAATTCCCTGTATGCTTATATCTCCTCTTCATGTTTCAAAGGAGTAATGTGTCACAGGCATCCTGGGACTGTACAGCTTCAGAGTGCAGCTAATGGTGGAGGATTCAAAAATTTGCTGCCTCAGGCATTCTTTTCCATCCCAGTCTTCTCCCTGACAGTGCTAGTTTTCTGTGTGCAGGGAACTGTGCCACAGGAAAGTTTTCAATTGCTGGATCTCCAAACTGGGCTTGCAACTGGTTTGGACTTGAGAGAGCAGCGCCGTGCAGATTTCAATCAACTATCCCCACAAAGTGCAACCTGACTTTTCAGGAAATATCCATTTTGTCCCTCTTCTGTGCTGTGCCTCCACAGTCAGAGGCAGCAATGCAAATTTATGGACGCCACAAGAGGGGAGAGGGCTCTTTCACTCAAATCCTGCTTGCTGGTTTCCCACAGGCTTCTGGTTGGCCACTGTGAGAACAGAATGATGGACTATACGGACCATTTGCATGATCCAGCAGGCTCTTATATTCTTATAGCTATACAGGCCATGGTACCCTTGCAATGGGCCCTTGTGTACCAAGAAGGGCTGAAGTTCTCTGCTGGTATATAATGTGCGGTTGATTGCATTTGTATGCATTTGTTTTCACTGCTCTGGTACCTCTTTTGGCTCTCTTCCTTACTCTGTGCACTGTACACAACAAGGTACTTTGATCCTGGTGGTCCAGAAAATGGGCTTAGATCTGGGTTAAAATTCACCATCACCATCAACTACATCAGGCACAGGCAAACTCTGGCCCTCCAGATGTTTTGGAACTACAATTCCCATTACCCCTAGCTAACAGGACCAGTGGTCAGGGATGATGGGAATTGTAGTCTCAAAACTTCTGGAGAGCCGGAGTTTGCCTATGCCTGAACTACATGGACTAACTTTAACCCACAGCCCAACCCTAGCCCCCTTTCAGCCTCATGTCCCTGTTGGTAAAATGGGAGAATTTAGTTTTTAACTGTACACCGTATGGTTAGGCTGCTTGACAAAGGATTTATTTTGCACTCTGAAAATAAAAAATCATGATAATGAATGAGATATATGGCACCAGTATTAAATCTTTTCCTTTTCATCCCTAGAAATTTGGAGCAGGTTGCAAAACATGTGTAAAGAGTATGTCCCGTTCCTTTCCCTTTAATCTCCTTATCCCCAAGTCATAGATAAAAGTGAACGCTGTAGGCTTATGAGTGATCTTTGATGAGTCTCTAGTCCGTGTGTGTGTGTGTGTGTGTGTGTGTGTGTGTTTGTCTCCATCTCTGATGCATCCAATGAAGTAGGCTGTTGTCAGTGGAAGGTGTGATACATGAATGAGTCTCTTAAGGTCCCATGACATGTTTAATATTTGTCTGAGAGTCCTCATGGAGGCGATCAGGTGACTGCAGTGTTTTCTGTGCATGCATGTTTCTCACAGTCTCCTGCTTCAGAGAAGAGGGGCTGTGGGGAAGAGTTTTAAAGAGCGAGGGGCGGGGAGAGACGGCAGTCTTTGTGCGCCCCCCTTTCACTAAGCTGGGAGTTCCTGTCAAAGCAGGTGCCATTTTAATGAGCCTCAAGCACCTTGGTGCCAAAGAAAGCAGCATCGTTCTCGGATGTGTAACTAATTGATCAAAAATGCAGCCGCTTCAGTTGAGGTGTAAAACATTTTCTACACAACTGCGCTTGGACTGGGAATACCTTTCTGTTTTATTCGCTGGTGTTGTGGTGGTGAATTCAGCACTCGGCTGAGACTGGGAGCACAGAGGGTGCATTGTGATGCCCTGGGTAATGAGACCACTAATTGGTTACATCAGAGAGAAAAACTGAATGAATCACTGACCTCTCTTGAACATACAAGGCTTCTCTGCACCTGCATGTGGAAGCAAAGGCACACCTGAACCCTGCTCATCTTTTTAAAAGTTTTTTTAATGTATGTATAATTTTTATTCAGTATGAATCAGTGCTTTTATATAACAAAGAAAGAGTTACTACATTGTGACCAAAGATGGACACTCATATGCCCCATCCACACCCACATCGTACACAGTGTGTATGAAGCAACACTGGAGCTGATAAGATACTGAACAAATTCTTCAACTTGATGTGGTGCCAGGGCACTGCCCTAGAAAGGTTACACCTGCCTTGCAAGCTCAGGAAGGGGAGAAATTCTCAGTCCCTCCCAATCAGCTGGTCTGGCAGGTTCAGACCCCTTTCCACCCAGCACTTCCACAAGAAAGTCCTGCCTCCAATTTTCAGGAAAACAGTGAGCCTCTCATGAGTATAAGGGTCATTTTTGCATTTTGTTTTGAAAACCGTGCTCCCAGCTCATCACCCTGTCACCCACATTTACGCAGGACAATAAAGACCCTACAAACCCTTGCAAATAAAGAGAGGGAGACTCTGTTTGTGATTGTGCAGGATATTCCAAGGACAGGAGTGGCAAACCTCTGCTCCTCCAAATTTTCTTGGCCTGCAGCTCCCATCAGCCCTTGCCATTTGGAAGGTAGAGAAAACATGTTCCATCCAATAGATGCTGGTCTATAAAATGGGACTCTGCCCTACCAACCTCAGTCTGCTCTCAACCTGCCTGCCTTCTTATTAATAACCAGTTCAGGGAGGGTGACACTGTCAGCTTCCTTCTCTGCCTTTGTCTCTGTGTCACCCATGCACAGCTCATCAGGGAGGAAGATGTGGACAAAACCAGGATTAGTTGTCTCTGCCTGTCATTGACTCTGGCACCACCTACTGTTTGGTCTCCATGCCTTCTGCCTCACCAGCCTCTATCAGTCCTATCACTCCCAGTAGCGGTTGCAGCTCTATTTTCAGGCAAGTCTGCTTTGGAGTTTGGGCCTGCAGCATTCTTCAAGCATCCCTAATAGGGTTCAAACCTCTGAGAATGGAGCCCCTTTAAGGTTGCTTTGCTCACATTTGGGGGATTGCAAATGAGCTTCAGGGTGAGGCTGAAGGCTGGATGTCTGTGGAATTTTTAGGCTGTCTGAATCTTCCATCTACTTACCTCCTGCAAGCTGGGTTTCTTTAAGTGCCAAGGCATACAGTTACTTCATCGTGTTTTTAGGACAAGCCAACCCCATCAACATTTTGATGGGCAGCTGCCCGCCTGTTGATCCTGAACTTCCCTCACCTGCCTGCCGGATGCCTTTGCTGATGGGCTTACAGCTCAGGCAGAGAAATCAATTTTCATGCTCATCCCCCCACCAGCAGCCTCTCTGCTCAGATGAAATTGTTTGCGAAAGAAAGGAATTAACTGCAAAATTTGCAGCGTCAACACAGCCTTGCTTAGTAAACAACAAGGGCTTCAAACTTGGCCTGACTTGGCTGCAAAAGGAGACTGGCTTGAAACAGCCTTGGCTTCCACGGGCTTTGCCCCTCGCCCTCCAGGAAAACTCAACCATGGTTCAGTAAGAAAGCTCTGAATACCTGCCATGGCCTACTCCTCACCTCAGGGAATAATTCTGCGGCAAATGGAGCATCTGCAGATGTGGGTAAGCAATTGGGCAGCTTCAAGGTGGACCTAAGGGTCCAGTTCAAGAGAGACCACCTGACTCTGCTAAAGCTTAGTCTTCAGGTGTCTGTGGAAACAGGAAATCAGATTCCGCATCTAGGTGTACTATGTTCAAGCACAGTGAATTAACTGCGAACATCTCAGCCTCCTGTCTCCCCACTTTCCTTCCTTTCCCTAAACTAGGACCAGGAGTAGAGAATCAGTGGCCGACCAGATGTTGTTTTACTACAGCTCCCATCAACCATGACTTCTGACCATGCTGGGTGGGGGTGATGGGAATCCTACTCCAACTTTAGTGGACGGCCACAGGCTCCCCATCTCTGGACTCAATTATGGGCCTGCATTAATGGCCCAGACATGGAGATGTGAAGACATCTGTTTTGTAACCTGTGTGGAGTGAGCAAGATTTGGCACACCAGATACACCCTCTCTCTTTTTTGTCTGATGCTTCTTTGCCTGACAGGCCAGAGTAGGAGCCTTCAAGAAAGCATGGCTCTGACCTTTTAAATCCCTTTTGGTACTTAGCTAAGGGACTGAACCTTCAGTAGACCTGCTTTGCTACTTAGGTGCTCTGTTGAGCTCAGACAGCTCCTCGAAATCTGATAGCAGCTGCTTGAAAGCTCCTAATCCATATTAAACCCCAGCTCCAAACTGCTAAACCCCAGCTCCAAGCTGAGTCGTGTTCAAGCTTTTCTCGGTGCCCCTGCAGGCTCTCAGCTCAACTGGTACTGAAGAAAACTCTCATAAATACTACATGATGTTATGAGCCATGGCATTTAAACTGGTTCAAAACCCATTTCAGTCCCATTAATGTTGGAAATGTTTGTGTGTTTTGGAACAGAGCTTTCCTTTAAAGTAATGCAGTCTTTCCTCACTTCACTTTAAAGTCAGAATGTCTTTCAGTAACACAGGAGCCGCCTGTCAGGTTCGACTATTCATCAGTCTAGCCAATTATAATCTATTCAGGCTGGCAGTGTCCCTTTCAAGGTCTTCCCTCACCTGCTACCAGATCTGGATCACAAGGGATGTCAAGGATTTAATTTAGGCCTTTCTGCATGCAAAGCAGATGCAGAGCCACTGAGCTATGGCCCCTTCCTTCAGATCTGGGATGGTGAACCCCTCCCCTCTGCCCCAGCTGGCATGGCCAGTTGCGAGGGGTGAAGGGAGTTGTAGTACAGCAACATAGAGGGATACTGGTTCCTCATGGCTGCCTTAAGGCACTTGGTTCAGCTTGGACACTGGTAATATCCACACCTTACATTTAAGGCACTATTATACTGCTTTAATAGTCTTGGAGAACCCTGGGGACTGTGGTTTGTTAAGGGTGCTGGGAACTGTAGTTCTGTAAGGTCAGCACCCTTAACAAACAGTTCCCAGGGTTCTCCATGCCTGTTAAAGTGGTATAATTGCACTTCAAATGTATTGTGGGGATGTGACCACTGTCTCCATTAATTAGAATCCTGATTCACTAATTAATTAGAATCCTGATTCACAGATGAAGACACACGATTAAACCACTTAAACTTTTATTTAAAAACAAGAACACAACAATTAGTGACATCTTTTTATAGATCAAGGACATAACACATACTGATTTTAATCTTGAAACGTTTGCGTGTCTTGCCACAGGGATGTGTGGGCTGGTTGGGTTTTTTTTACCACGCTATATCCTGCTTTGGGTGCTATCCTGGTGGTGGAGATTGGCAGGTCCAAGCCCACAGGGAACCCAGTCCCTGTGCAGTTTGGTGCTTCCTGTTTCAATTTGGACCATTTGGGTGGCAGCCATTATCTGGCAAATAGGCCATTGTTCCATAGAGATGGTGGAGTAAAGCAACTTATGCCCCCTATGCCATGGTCCTGACGCCCAAATGGTGGCTTTTGAAGGAAGTGAGGTCTGTGCATTATTACTGTGTTTGATTATTTCCTGTGGGACCCATCCAGTGTATAGTCTGTAGGCCCAAGCTCTTTCTGCCTTTCTGCTTTTCCTGGCCCTTTTATGCAAATCCACCCCCACCACCAACATATATACATGCATACCAACTGGCTGAACCCTTAAAGGTAAAGGTAAAGGACCCCTGACAGTTAAGTCCAGTTGCGAACAACTCTGGGGTTGCGGTGCTCATCTCACTTTACTGCCCGAGGGAGCTGATGTTGGTCTGCAGACAGTTTTTCCGGGTCATGTGGCCAGCATAACGAAGCTGCTTCTGGCGAAACCAGAGCAGTGCACGGAAACGCCGTTTACCTTTCCACTGGAGCGGAACCTATTTATCTACTTGCACTTTGACATGCTTTCAAA
This sequence comes from Podarcis melisellensis, assembly GCF_964234715.1. NCBI lineage: Eukaryota > Metazoa > Chordata > Lepidosauria > Squamata > Lacertidae > Podarcis > Podarcis melisellensis. The sequence goes on along the minus strand of NC_138545.1, from coordinate 31,359,641 downwards.
CTGCTAGGTTGGCAAGAGCTGGGACCGAGCAACGGGAGCTCACCCCGTTGTGGGGATTCGAACCGCCGACCTTCTGATCGGCAAGCCCTAGGCTCAGTGGTTTAGACCACAGCGCCATCCGCGCCCCAACCAGCTGAGCCCTTAACATTAGAGTAAAGGCAGCCTGGGTCAAATTAAGCCTTGACTGTGAAGATGTGGTTCCTTGAAGGCTTGTTGCAACTTGGGAAAAGCAACGCAGCAACCTTTTGCCATCTTAAACATTGCCTTACGTGCATGAGCTATTATTATTGCAATTATTTAATCAGCGTAATGCTTCCCTGGTACATCGCTTGGTGGCTAATGGAGTCCCGCTTCTCTCCCCCGCTTCTTGTAAAGAGAGCTGGAGCGGGCAAAGCAATCGCTTGCCGGCACAGGAGCCAGAACGGAGAATAGAGGGAGACTCAATCTGTCATCAGCGAAAACATAATTGACTCGCAGTAACTTGTTGGGTCAGTACTTAGAGCTGATTTATTTTTAGCATAAATTGATGGGAGATTTGGGATTAGGGAGCTGAGCCATAATCGGGAGCATAGCTGACAAGAAAAACGACTGCCGAGGAGGTTTTTGCAGGGTTGAATCCTCCTCTTCTTGGAGCTGCAAATCTTCATTCTCAATTTGGGATGACTTATGCAAAGCAGGGAAATTAGCCTATACTTTATAATTTTAGTTTGTCCTCACAGCTTTTTAGGGCTCAAGCCTGCCTCACGCACCCATTTGGGATCCAGTTCTAATTTTTGAGATTGGTGATTAGGTAGGCAGGCAGGCAGATAGATTAGATAGATAGATGATAGATGATAGATAGATAGATAGATCGATCATAGATGATAGATAGATAGATAGATAGATAGATAGATAGATAGATAGATAGATAGATGATAGATAGATAGATTGCAAGAGAGTGTGTACAACCAGTAAAAACAACTACTCTACAATAAAGTGTAAAGTGGCCTTAACTTTAGGTATAAAAAGTAAAATAAGACTGTGTCCAGTGCTAGTCCTCCTCAAAGGAAACCTATTGAAGTTAGCAGACATGATTGACTTAAGTTCATTAATGTTGATGGATTTACTCTGGGTAGGGCTGGCAGTGGATGAAACACATTTTTTTATTATTAAAAAATGGAAATATGAAACAAATGCCAATATTTGAACTGTGGCTGTAAGCGGTTTGCATTGACTGGCAAAGTTTAGTTCTTCTGTGTTTGCACTGCTCAAGTTTCACTAACCTACGAAGAGGGGTAAGCTCTATTGTGTTTGCCTGTCCTTATTGCATCAAGAAGCTTGAATGTGTGCAGTCTGAACACAACCCTGGTGTGGGTGTGAACAGAGGCATTTCGTACACCTCGGTTTACACATCATAGGATCTGTGTCAGCAGCCCCCACACCCCTATTGAACTTCCAGGGCCTAACAAAGACCTTGGGCAGAGGTTTCTGCTTTGAGTTCAGGATGCAGGCATCTATGCCTGCAGGTGTACGCTGGAATGATTAGGCTGTGCATCCTTCCCCACCCTCCATAAGGAGATGCTATATCTGAGGATTCTTGATGTGGGACTATGACACCAAACTCAGGGTTTCCTCAGCATGCTGATACCTTCCTCCTGTTTCTCTGTGGTTCTCTTTTGGCACCATTCCTGTCAGTACGTATCATCTGAGTTTGTTATTAGGAGGGTTGATATGAGAAAATACAACTCCCAACATCTCTGACTATTGGTCATGCTGACTGGTATGACTGGTGCTGGAATTCAACAACATCTGGAGGGCTGCAGGCCAATGGCATGACTTAGTGGGAGCCACTGAAAAATCAGCCAATCTCTCTCTACATAAACCATCTTGGGGCTTGGCCATGTTAGAAAGGGCAGGGTGTTGGGAACTGGCTTTTATATCTGCAGGTAAGGATGACTGATACTAAGGGAACCCAAGGAGAATAAGGTTAAGAGATCAGGTTTCAGAGTGCTTGAGTGCTTCCCATTTAGAGTGATCAACTTAGGGCTCATCCAGACTTCTGCTTGTCCCAACACTTTCCACCGGAGAAACCCAATCTTTACCGCTGAATCAGAGTAAATGTTGATTGCGTTTTCCATGGATTGGTGCTTGTTCCAATTCAGCTCTAAAGATCAGGTTTTCCCATGGAGAGCATCTGGGCAAAGAGAAAACCACTCAGCTCTATGCCTAGAAAGCGTGTGATGAGTGGAAAACTGCTCAGCCCTGTGCTTTCTAGGCATGGGACAAGAGGAAGTGTGGGTGAGTCCTTTGCTGAGATGGAAACCCTCCCCCCCCCAAAAAAAAAAAATTATGAAAATGCTGCCACGGCTTCCCAAAAATCCTCAGGTAGGTAATGCTCTGGGGGAGAAGAAAGGAAATGGAAAGCCAATCTCCTTAATTATTGATCGCCTGTTAAATTTCCAGATCAATGCTGTGCTCAGCTTGAGAGCGGATTAGGCCAAGTAGATTCCATATGTTACCCACAGGCTTGTAATACATCGTGCAAAGTCTTTAATTCGCAGTCAGTCTTCAGGTCTTCCAAGAAGAGCAGCTTTATTGGCCCTTGGGGAGATATTCAGCTCCTGGCTCTCTTATTCACTAATAAAGGGGGAAAGTCTTCAGGAAGGAAAGAGGAAGAAAAAAAAAACCCTCTATGCTTTATTGGCTATTGCAAAGGCTTCAGCCGTAAGCTCGCTTCATAGTGGTAACACTGCATTTCTGTTTCCTACAAATTGGTCCCTTCTTGCTCAATTTAATTTAAGTGCATTGTAAGTATTCTGCCTTGTGCATGTGCTCATGTGTGTGTATGAATTTGCATTCCCAGTTGGTCTTCTTTGGGTTGATTTTGAATGAATGAAAAACATGAAATCATTTCAAGGAGAATTGTTATTTTCCACCCCCTTTCTTCATTCTAATGGACCACTGAGGATAAAAATACACACACACCACTCAGCTTTCTTCTGGTGGTTGATGACTGCTAGAACTACACACGGGATGTTGGGTCCCATGGATTAGGCATCCCTGAAGCAACTTTCCCTTTGAATGACTTGATGGAGAGGTTTTGCGATCAGAGCTTGACTGATTGCTCCATAGAGATTTAGTCAGGAAAGAATGACTTACGGCCCAAACATCTGGTAAAAATTGAAAGCTACCATTGACTATGGTTTTATTTTATTTTTCTCTTTGAAGGGGCATCACTCTGTCACTTGACAACCCTATGGTGATATCCCTATCTACTTTGCATTGGAGATTAGAGTACCAAAAATAGGTCTGTTTTAGACCAGATGTATTTATAAGGACTCTGATGCTGCATGACTTCAGTCTTTTTCTCCGTGGATTGCTATTATTTATAAGAAGGGCCATAACTCAGTGGTAGAGCACCTGCTGTTTATGCAGGTTCAGTCCTAAGCATCTCCAAGCAGGGCTGGGAATGACTCCTGTGCAAAACCCTGGAGAGCTGCTACCAACCGGTGTAGACAGTATTGAGCTTGTCTGATCAGTTGTCCAGCTTGGTATAAGGAAGCTTATTCCCATGTTCCTAGAGATCAAGGAAGGAATTTCTTCTAGGTCATACATTCCTGGCCAAAGAGATAGTAGTGTCTGAGAGATACAATCCAGAATGGCACCAATCCATCCACATCCTTACTGATTGATACGGGGCACAATCTACTGCTGAGCAATTCTGTACAACCTATTCCAAAATTAGAAAGAGCTATGGAAGATCACCTCTTTTTTTAAAAAAAAATCCTTCAGATACTGTTTAGATTTACAGCTTCTGTTTGAATTATAGGGAATGAAAAACTGAAGGTTTTTTATCAATGGATTTTCACATCATGAGTGTGTGTGTTGGGCTATTCTTGTATATATATGCTGCTTGAAGTCACTTCAAACCTGAGTTCACTCTCTCCCAAGGTATCAAAGTGTATATAAAACCACAACGTTGTGCAAATCACAGCATTATTCACAGTTGTTTTTTTAAAAAATATCAGTATCTTCGATCTGAAATCACGGCGCTCTCAGGAAGTCTGGATGCAAACAAGGATAAGCTTATAGGTCAATTGGCCGGTAAGTTTTGTCAATTGACTGGCTAAATATTATCAAATATTCCATGAAGCCATAAAGCTGATGATGCTCGGAGAATGGGCTGCCGCCTACTTAGCACCGCTCTCTTTAAAAACTCTCTTTTTATTGTTTGCAGTATTGCTTTGCTTCCCACCCCCCCCCCCGGGTTTATTTGTTACTTTTTAAAAACGTTATCCATTGGCATTATCCATTACCCAGTGTTCCAGGAAAGAAACCAAAAATGACAACCTTTCACATTTATAGACACCTTCCCTAAGATGTGTATGTCCCAGCTCCATTTCCAGTGTTCCTATCCTACATGCACCATCCCAACAGCAAGGGCTGAATGGGGCTTCTCAGTGTGCTCAGATGAACACACATAGAAGCGCCCACATGATCAGGAACCCTAACAACTCAGGGTTCCCAGTTGCATGAAGGCTTCTGATTGTGTTCAGCTGAAGGTCTACTGCTTGCACATGCAACACCACTGCCCTCTTCATGCCTTTCCTTGAGAGAGGCTGCTGTTCCTCAGGGACTAGGTCCGCAGTTCCACCCTGCCCTGATGAATGTGAAGAGCCTCAGGCTGAGTGCTTTATAAGTTGAGACTTCCAGTTTATTATAATAATAGGAAAGGTGATTAGAGGCAAAGGTTGTTTGAGGTTTGTAAAATTATGAACGTTACCTAGTCTATTTTCTCTCAGCGTGTGAACCCAACTCAGGGTCATCTGGCGAAACTGATTGGCAGCAGGCTCAGGACTCATCAAAGGCAAAGGAAGAAGTATTACGTCTTTGTGCATAATTAGCGCTCAGAGTACATTGCCGCAAGATGCAGCAGTGGCTGGTTGACTCAGCAAGGATTGGGCAACATCACTAGGGGAGGCCGGAAATGGCCAATGCAAGCAGTGATTCAGGAAGGCTGTGGTATGGCTCTTGGTGCCACTGTCAATTGGCAAGCTTTTCTGTTTGGCAAGATGTATTTGAGCTGTAAAAACCTAAGCAAAGCTCAGCTATGGAAAAAGCCTGTTCAGCAGGAACTGTTCATGCCAGCTCTTAAATATTAATAAGACAGCCCAAGGAGAAGGGAGAGGGAGTGGCTTCTGATTTTTTAAAGCTAATGAAGGCAAGCATTCACTCTCTATATTTTGACTCTGGCATTCTCAAGAATTGTGAGGGAGAAATAGCTCCAAAATCTGAATAAAAGTGTAGCCTGCCTTTCCCATTGGCTGAGTTCCTGTGATGTCACGGAATGTTTATGAATACTTTTATGTTTCGCTTTTGAGGGGCTGGAGTAATGATTGCTAAGTGCAATTTCAATGAGGAAAGAGTGAGGTTTATTTGGTGGCAGCGGGGGGACCTCACATAGTGTCTAGCTTCTCTGAAGAAGGAAGTGAAATATCATGCAGATAAGAAATGATATTGCATAATATGGCCAGAGTATTTCAGCAGGTGAGCTAACCAGGAAACAAGAACTAACCAGCAAGAGACCAACTTGTAGAATCTCCCCCTAAGATCTTTTCCCCCCCATTGAGTCCAGAGCTGGGCTTAAAGGAATTCTATCCAGCCCTATTGCATTTTGTGCATTTCAAAGTGTAATTAAAAGGTGCAGTTGAAAGCATTGTTAACCCGTGCTTAAGTTCCATTGATTTAAAAAAGAATTGCCTTTGCACTGGATTGAACTGAAGCGTTATTATTCCCCTTTAATAATGGTCTCTGACAACAGAACATATGTCGCAGGCAGAAAGATATAGCATATATTCGATCTTTTGGCTGAGGTAGCATTGCTTTGCTGGTATTTACAATATACCTTTAATAAATCCTGACTGCTTTGTTCAGGCCCAGATTTTAAGAAACACATTATTTCAGCTATAAAAGGCAACAAATAGCCTTTTAAAAGTTTATAGCCTCGCTAATATTTAAGCATTAAAAGGTTGTATTCTTGTTCCTGGCCTTCTAGGTGGACCTGTGGTAGGGGAAGGAAGGGGATAACTTTGTTTTCCAAACAATGGTGTTATTTTGCCACATAGCCAGACCCCTTCAGAAATGGATAAGTTGTATAATAGGGATAACACCACCTAGCAATTAGGATTTCTATACAAGATTCAAAGAGAGGGGGCAGAACTGACTCCACCACTGAGTAGAGAGAGGCTACCATCTCAGGCAGATGCTGGGAGCAGTGGTGACCACCCCCTGGTTGTTCCTCCTAACCCCCTGTCAGCTATTCCTGCCCCCTTACTGGAGAACGGTGCTATGTATGCTACATGAGCTGTCCTGCCCCTCCTGTGCAAGCTAGTCCTCTGCCTCAAGATGCTATTTCGTAACTACTGAAGTAATGGTCAGCTGCCAGTCCAGTCAGCTTCTGTATGTGGAACAGAGAGGAGACAACATCTTTAGGCCTCAGGCAGCAATACAGCTTGAGCCATAGAGAGAATGTTGAAACAGGGATTGTCTCTGAAAACAAAACACTTTTCCCACCTTGAAACTGTGGGCAAATCTTTTTTCATGTTCCAAGTAAAATGTAGTAAGGTGGCCTAGGATAAAATTGTTTTGTGGGCCAAATCCAGCACCTGGGACCACCAGTGGTCAAAATATCCCTAGTGCAGTTGACACACCCCAGCTGTGCTTCAGCCATAGTTGAGATTAGGCAGGTTTGAACATGAGAATTGCAGTATTGAGTCAGAGAAAGCCCCTCTTCAGGTTTGACAGCGACCAGCCAGATGGGAAAGGAAAATTCATAGAAGAGAATGGTGCATGATGGTAATATCTGTTCTCTGTTGTTATCTGCCAGCACCTGCTGGGGCAAAAATCTGCGGAAATAGAGATGACGCTTTTAGGCGCTATCAAGGCTTGTAGCTTTCTAGTAGACCCGCATTCCATGTATCTATTACTCTTTTAAAAAGCCACTTCTGCTGGGACCTGTAATGACATCCTGTGGGTGATGAGTTCCATAAGTTTCATATGCGCTGCAGAATCTTTAAGCATGCTGCTTCTCAGTTGTTGTTTTTTACTCCAGTGAATGGTTATGAGTTTTTCTAATCTGAAGGAGAATGAACAATTCCTAACCTGCCTATTTTGCTACCTGGACAAGTTTTCTTGTAAGGAACCAGAAACAGACTAAAAGTTTTTAGTCTAGTTTATCAATGATGATTTTACTTCTGGCATCCTAGGCTGCTGCCTGCTGGACATAGCTTAGTGCATGGGTAGGCAAACTAAGGTCCGGGTGCCAGATCTGGCCCAATCGCCTTCTAAATCCAGCACGCGGATGGTCCTGGCATCAGCGTGTTTTTACATGAGTAGAATATATCCTTTTATTTGAAATGCATCACTGGGTTATTTGTGGGGCATTGGAATTTGTTCATTTCCCCCCCCCCAAAAAATACAGTCCAGCCCTCCACAAGGTCTGAGGGACAGTACCCCTGTTGAAAAAGTTCGCTCACCCCTGTCTTAGTGCATGCAGAAGGTCCTAGGTTTCATTCTTGGCATTTCCAACTAAAAATGATCTCAAGTAGCTTGGCTGGGAAGGGCTTCTGTGTGAGAACTTGGGAGAGCCACTGTCAGGCAGAGTAGAAGATCATGCTGGGCTGGATGGGTCAAATGGTATGACAGGCGGCTTTCGTACGACCAAGCTTCTCCCTTCCCTGTCCCTCAAAACCCCAACAGTATTTTTCATAGCAGCATTACAATGCAAGATTTTCACACTGAACTTGTGAGTAATCCTAAGCCTTTGAATCCTTCTCACTTATTCTGGAGCCTAGCCAGTTCCTTGCTGTCCTACCCGTCCTATCCCCCAGTTTCCTATTTATATATTTGGTCTGCTTTTTCCAGCATGTAATACTTTACATTTGTCTTTGCTGAATTTCATTTTCCTGCTTGCAGCCTAGAGTGCCAATTTATCAAGGTGCGCTTTATCAAGGCAGTCATACAAACTCTTTAACTGAAACCTCTTCCCCTCTGCTGGGAGAGTGGGAGGGAATGGGTTATAGGAGATACAAAAGGCTTGAGCTGTGGCAGTAGGGAGAGAGTTTGACCTAACTGGTGCTATTTTTCTAGAAAAAAGAGTTATGGAACTCACCATGAATGTCTCCCTCGTTCTCTTACAATGGTAATGGCACCCACCAGAGAGGTGCTGGAACTGAGTTTCGGTGATTTCTGGCTGAGAAAAAGCCCTGGGCCTAACACAGGAAGGCCAGAGTGATATTCTCATGTATCTCACATGGACTTTGGGCAAGTCACCACCTGCCAGCCTCGACTACCTCACAGGGTTGCTGTGAGGATAAAGGCAGAATGATACATACCTGGGTGTGTGAATTTGGAGCTGGGCCATTAGGCAGGGTGAGGCTGCAAAAACTCCCATTCAGCAGTCCTGCAGGCACCCCGCCCCATCTGCCAGCAGTGGCACCGATTTAGGGCAATATTGCATCCATTTTCAGGAAGATTTCCCAAGAGCTCTTGCACAGTGCAGAAGATCTCACAATTTTGCTGTAGTTTTTAGCACCTCTGTGGGCGGTGAATTCGGCTGTTGTCAAACTGGCATCTGTTCAGGGCTGCCCCAAGTCACCCTGCAACTTACTGTAACAACTTCATGGTGAGTTCCGGCACCTATTTTTCCTGGGGGGGAAAGCACTGTGTGGGAAGAATCCAGCAGAAACTCCTCTTTGTCTCTCCCATCAAAGCTTACTGTGGGCTTGTCTTACTCTTACCCTTTTGCCCTTACCTGCCAACACTTTCAATGACCACCACCACCACCTCTCCCTCCCGCCCGCCCTCTTTCTTTTAAAGCCTGTCCTCTAAACTCCTCTCTTCTTTGCTGCCTTTGACTAAACCCCTTAGGTTTTATTTTGTTGGGGATGAAAGCAAAGTATATAAAAGTCAGTGTCCTTGTTGCTGTTCATACAGTTGCTCTCGTCTCTTTCTTTCCTCCCATCCCTCCCATTTGCCTATTGTCTCCCTCACTGTGGAAATGTGGATTGTAAGCTCCTCAGGTCAAGGACTGCACAGCGCTGCCAACTTGAAGCCCTTGAGCTCCAGCATGTCTGCCAGTCCCCCCTCTACAATCCACAATGCACAAGAGACTGTTTGCTCTTCCTGCTTGGTTCCTGTTTGCAATGACTTGGCTTCTTCTACATTAAAGAAGTCCCCACCCCAGACATGCCCACATTTCATTGAATGCCAGAATTAGGCATGCATACTTTCTTCTGTTCTGAACAGAGTAGAGGTACAAATACTTTCTCTGTGTGAAGTGAGCACAGTGATGACTTATGTCTGTGTCTTTTTTCTCATTCATGGAGAGGGGTGGGAATTTCCACCCCTTTTCATGATCTTGCCCTTTTCCCTGCTCTTTTTTTGATAGGGCAGCCATTTTGTGTCATGCCACACCTGGATGGCAGCCATTTTGAATCTTGCTATGCCCACATGGCAGCCATTTTGTCACCCACTCCCATGGTATTTTGTACAGCAATTTCTGGCACCTGGCACTGTTTGTGTATAGTGATAAAGAAATAAGAGTCTTGGTAGGCCAGTGTCAAAGATATATATTTTTTTCTATAGGTAAAGGGTGTCCTGCTCCAGACTTTTGACAGGGCTCACAGAATCATACTTGCAAACTAAGCAGCTATCTAGGGCAGCAACATTCAATCTGGTTTCTGGTTAAAAGAAGCATTCAAGTTCATGGTGACCTCACCAAGCATCCTGCGCATTCTGAGAGTGTCCCAGAATCCTTTGCTGTATTGCCTGGGTTTCTGGAATTCACTTTTGGTTTGTGTGAGACTGACCTTTCCCCACTGGTCCTTCGTTCTGTCCAGGTTAGGAAACCCCAAGCCAGCCACAGGACTGAGCTGCTTATCTCTTGGAGGACCAATTTTAGTTATAATTTTTAAGAAAGAGATGGTTGCATGGTCAGTCCTTTTATCTGGTCAGCTAGGGTCATGCCCATCTACCTGGTCACACACAGGGGGAGGAAGCTCCAGAGCAGGTAGGACAGGAAGTCGTCCCTGTCTGGAGCCACATTCCCCTGTGTGTCCATTCTAGGCAACAGGAAAATGTTGTACTTGACTGCTCTAGTAATAATTCATCCCACATTTTTCACTTCCAAATCTGTACGGGAGACAGGCAGCAGTGATGGGCAGGCTTCAACGTCCCTTCACCAAATGTGAAATGAACACCTGTTAAAGGCTTTCTTTTTTAATTAACTTGACACTAATTACAGAACAAGCTCAGGATCCTTGGAACTTCATTTGCATAGAAAATAGCTCACTGAAAAAAGAGAATGGACTTGATCTCCATTTTAAAGGATTAATCTCATGGTGTTTGCTATTCAGGGCAGTGTTCTCAGCTCTCAACACCCATCACATTCAGGGGGTTAGCAGAAGAAAGTTTGTTGCTGAGCGCCTATCCTGATAAGATGATTGGTTGCCAAAGAAGCTAATTAGAATCAAAAGATAATCGGAGGTCATGTGCCAACTACAGATTTTGAAACATTTGAGGGAAATTGATGTAAACTTAGGCCAAAGGTTTTCAACCTTTTTGAGTCCACAGCTCCCTTGACCAACTACATTTTTTTCTGCGGCACACTTGTGGGGCTCAGGAGCCTAGATACATCACCCCTTGCCCGCAGAGCTGGCAGCCTTTCTCCCTTTCTCAAACCACGTCCCATGTGGAGGGTTCATTCAGCCTCCTCTCCTCTCTCCTCTCCTTCGAAGCAGCTGCTGTTGCCACCGCTGGTCTCTAAGCTGCTTAGAGAGGTGCCTCCTCACACTGCCCCACATTGGCCTGGGACTTGTCTATCCATTTCCAACAGCAAGAGGAAAATCAGAGGAAGGATGGGAGGAAAGAGCAACATAGGCAGTGCTGCCCGCGGCACCCCTGATAATTTTTCAAGGCACCCCAGGGTGCCACAGCACGCTGGTTGAAAACCACTGACTTAGGCCATGAAAATCTACATTTTGGATTTGGGCGATTTACCAATTTTGCAATGCCTTGGCTGTAGAAAGCACTTCTCGGTGTTCAGCTCTGGGCCCCCAAATGTTAAATTCTAACCAAGTCCAAGCTCCAAGGATGACAGTCTGGTATCGTCATCACCTTTGGTGTGACAGTCGTCTGTGTGGCAGCTTGGAGAACTCTGGCAGCTGGGCTTTGGAAGGTGCCAATTGAGAATGCTGAACTTCAAGCAGCTGCTTGTAGCATGGGGCTAATAGCTTGGCACATTGCAGGAGCACGCGAGCTGGTCACTGGCAGCTTGAGGTTATGAAATAGAACACTCCAAGCAGTTGCCTCCTGTGACTTTTGGAAGCTTTGTCAAGTCATTCTTCTTTCATTTTGACTTTTAACTGACTGAATAAAGCAGGTTGGGTGTAATTTTCCCCACCTTAATCTACTCTCAAGAGTAGATTAGAACTGAAATTACTTTCTCAGAAAAAAATAAAAAATCCTGCTTTCATATTTCCTTGCAAAATGCACATTTGTCCTCATTTGACTATAATATCTCAAATCTTCCCAGTTTTTGGTGCTGATAACTGCATTTTCTGGCAGTTTAACATACACTGGTTATAGGAATTTCAGCATTTCTTGGGGCAAGCTTGAAATGCCTTAATGTTGAACCTTGATTCTTTTACTTTGTAGTGTACGGTATGTTGCCATGGTCCTAACACGAGTGTTGGAAGAGCCTAGCAAAGCAACTGTGCCAAATAGAGAGTAGAAGAAACAGGCTACAAAGTCCTGTCTTGGGGCTGTTTCACACATGAACATATATCAACTAGATGGAAACGATATAACCGGCTAACTTTTATGTATGTGTAAATACAGTATTGCAGAAATAATGACACAGATAACTTTTCACATCACAGTGTTTTTTTCAAATGGGATCAGTTCACCCATTCAGCTGCCAGTCGTCATATGAACAGTACTCATTTGATGTATATGTGTGTGTGTGTGTGTGTGTGTGTGTGTGTGTGTGTGTGTGTGTGTTGTGTATGAGCCAGCCCTTAGAAATCCACTTGATTTTAAGTCTTGCTGACCGTCAGTGGTGGCCATGGGTTGGATGATCTCTCAATAGCCCATCTCTGGTTCTTGGATAGCTTCCATGTTTTCATCAAAACCAAGACATCTTTGAACTTATGAAAAGCAGGGTGAACCCTCCCCATCTCACATTTCTGGATTAAAACTGTGACCTGCGTGGTGGGCATGCTTTGCTTTCATCCACACGCTGGGCCATGTATAATTGAATCCGTTCATAAAACTGCTCTTTAAAATGTTAAACCTCTTTCCCTTGAAGGTCTTTGCCATCAATCAGGTTTGCAAAGAGCCTCAAAGCAGAGGATCAGCAGAGGCTGCTGTAAGAAACCCTTAAGCAAATGTCCGTCACCCTGACCTCTGACATTTTGTGAAGGCAGAAAACAATAGTCCCATAGAAGGTCGCCTTGTTAGATTAAGTGCAGCTTGCTCAGAATGGCACCATGACCCAGGCCTGGGTTCCCCAATTAGCAAATAGGTTACAGGCTCTGCCTCCTGCTCAGGTCTTCTCTCAGGAGGGATCCAATTCCCTTCTCTGCTGTGAGGAAGAGCCTGCAAAAATGTCAAGCCAGAGACCTAACACAGCATCACTCATGCCTGGAAATAATAGATTGGTGGCATAGACTTCTGAGCATCCTCCTATTCCTCAGATGTGAGGTAGTCCAGGTCTCTGTCTAAAGATCTGAGCAGCTATTAAACATCTCCTTGTATATTTATTATACTTGCAGCCTACCTTCTTCTCTGGTTCAGGGCAGGATGCTATAATGTCATCAAGGACTTGTCCTTACTATCCCCAAAGGACTCATAATCTAATTTCCCAAAGATCATAAATCCTTTTAGGAAACAAAGGAGGGCATGCAAGCAAGCAAGCAACAAAATGAAACCACTTAATTAAACATGCCTTTCATGACTCTTCTTCCAAAGTGCACCTATGTTCCCAGTATACTTGTAAGTTTTATTATTCTGCCCCAGAATGGGCATATATAGAAATCTCCCACTTTGTATACTGTATAGTCTGTCCTTAAATCCTTCTGATGTGAGAAGGAGGGACACTGTGCAAATCAGCATTAGCAGCAGAAGCTGGAGATGGTGGTGCTGTCAGTTCACCTTGCGTTTTCTGCCAATACCATAACACCATTATACAAATCTATTGTGCAACTGCATTTGGAAAACAGTCACACATGCCAGCTTCCAAATAAGAGGGGGGGGGCTGGTGGCACACGGCACATGATATCACATGTGTGATGTCACAACGTGGTACATGTGACATCAGGATGTCAGAGGCAGAGCTGAGCTCAGCAGAAGCACAGCAGCAGCAGCACAGCTTCAATAGTTGCATGTTTTCCTGCTGCTTCTGCCACCATCAGCCTGGAGCTGCTTCCAGCCTCCTCCATGGCAGGAGGAGGAGATTGAAGCCATGCCAGACTCGGCTCCATGCTTGGCCTCTTCAGGAAGGCTTTGGACTTTTTGGGGAGAGGAGTGGCACCCTCCTCGAAAGTATGGGGGGACGAAAGGGCTCAGCCCCTAGCAGATGGCGCCCTTGAATACTGTGTACCATTCTGGTTGCCTCACCTCCGAAAGGATATTGTAAATATTGTTGGGAAAAGGTTCAAAAAATGGCAACCAAAATGATGAAGGGAGTGAATAAATTCCCCTGTGAAGAAAGGTTGCAGTATCTGGGGCTTTTAGTTTAGAGAAAAGGTGAGTGAGAGGTACATGATAGAAGTGTTATGAAACTGTGCATGGCATGGAGAAAGTGGATAGAGAATAGTTGTTTTCCCTCTCTCATAGCACTGGAACTTGTGGGCATTCAGTGAGGTTGGGTGGTGGAAGATTGAGGACAGACAGAAGAAAGTACTTCTTTACATAGTGCTTGGTTAAACTGTGGAATTGAGAGTGATGGCCACAAACTTTGATAGCTTTAAAAGAGGATTAGACAAACTTAATGGAGGATAAGGCTATCAATTTGTTGTTGCTTAATTGTTTAGTTGTGTCCGACTCTTCGTAACCCCATGGACCAGAGCACGCCAGGAACTCCTGTCTTCCACTGCCTCCCGCAGTTTGGTCAAACTCATGCTGGTAGCTTCGAGAACACTGTCCAGCCATCTCGTCCTCTGTCGTTCCCCTTCTCCTTGTGCCCTCAGTCTTTCCCAACATCAGGGGCTTTTCCAGGGAGTCTTCTCTTGAGGTGGCCAGAGTATTTGAGCCTCAGCTTCAGGATCTGTCCTTCCAGTGAGCACTCAGGGCTGATTTTCTTAAGAAGGGATAGGTTTGATCTTTTTGCAGCCTTCTTTATGGTCTGATTGTCGAAGAATTGATGCTTTTGAATTATGGTGCTGGAGGAGACTCTTGAGATACTAGCAATGAATGCTATACTCTGCCTCCACAGTTGGAGGCAGTATGCTTCTGAATAACAGCTTCTGGAAACCACAGGAGGGGATAAGGCTGGAGTCCTACTTGTGGGCTTTCCATACGCAGAACTGTTCCTACATTCTTAGGTGGAATAAATATAGTAGCCAGTAGCCACCAGAAGTCATTGAAGAAACATCTCTGGCTCTTAGTTCTGTATAAACCTGCAAACAGTTATTACTTCACTCAAAAGCATCATGCAGTAGCATTCTAGCTGCAGTATAGTGTTCAGGTTTCTTCCAGCAAACCTCGGTTAGGGTAATCTTTGTGTCCCCAATGTGTTTTAGCTCTTACTTTGTGTCATAAAAGTTATGGCTTTGCAGATTAAAAGTAGCACCTTGAATAGTGGCCAATGCACTGTACTAGCACTGGGTTTGTGAAAGAGAACTTTTATGAGAACAAAGCTAACATGGTCTTCTAGGTACAAGTGGTTTAGGACGTGTGACCAACCTGTTTTGCCACAGTTCAATATATCCAGTTTAATTTCCTAGAAGAGAGTTGTTTAGGGGTTTTATGCAGCCCTATTCCTTGTTCAGTGCCCTTGTACGCTGGCTGGCTTTGACAGTCATAAAAGCTAGAAAGTGCTGATGTGGAGTAATAAAGTCTTTCCCCCCCACCCCACAAAACAGACTTTTCTAGGAAGCGCAGTTGTCAATTTCCCCACAGTGCGGTGCTTGGGTTTGTATTTATCTTTGACCTAGCTGGGTGGGATGTCTGCCAAGCCCAATATTATCAAGGATTCAAAATGGCAGGTTTAATCTCCAGAACATGACAGGCATGATGAGGTCAGAGATGTGGAGAGCAGCAGAGCCCATAAAGTTGTGGAAGAGGGTGTGTTTACAGGGTGTGTGTGTGTGTGTGTGTGTATGACTGAACCGTCCCTTGGGGCGACTTGTCAAGGAACTATGGGATGTTGCGTCTGAATCAATTATAGATCCTTTTGGGGTTTTGTCGGGAAGGATGTTGTTGCCTACGAAGCGAGCTTTGTTTAAGTAAGAGCTCATCAAGGCCTCAGACAGTGCCTGAGGCAAAGAGAGGCGTGGGCTGCCATTAAGATTGTTTTGCCTGAAACCTAGTCCAGCACTCCAGACAAGTGGCTGTAAAATACAGACTCTTTCATGAGGGATAACAGATCCTGTTCCACTGCCAGAAGGGCCATTTTCTGCCAGCTCTCCAGTGGTTTTCTGGAGCAGAAGGAAACAGCGCCCCCCCCCCGACTGCTTCTTGAATGGGGCCACCAGTCTGTTGCCATGTTCCACCTTCTGCCTAGCCATTTGTGGCGAAGAGAGAAAGGGGGCTTTTTTACCCAAAAGACAAGAGTCATATAAATGTTAATAAATAAAAAATTAGACAGAGTGCATTTTCTTCCTCTCTGAGTAATCATAATCACCAGCCAAACACCTGGAATTGAAAAGGGAGGGAGTCTTATCTTATCATCTTATCCTATCTTATCATCTTATATCTTATCTTATCATCTAGTAAGTAAGTAAGTAAGTAAGTAAGTAAGTAAGTATACTGGCCCTCATTTGAAGATCACAGGGCAGTTCACAACATCAAAATACAAAATGAGACAACAGAATACATAGAAAACAAGAACAAGAACAAACCAATCACCTGTCTCCCACAAAGCCACTTCCGGGCCTGCCCCAGGAGGTGGGGTTGCGGGCTTCACGCCCACCCCACGTGAGCGGGGGCTGGCTCCAGCCCCCGCGAGAGCAGGGGAATCCCCGTCGGGCCTGCCCCCCCCCAGCCAGCCGATCAGCTGGTCGGCTGGGGGGCGTGGCTTGACCTATTTAGGGCCAGCGCGGAGGGGGCTCGCCCTCTTTTTGCCGGCTCGCCCCCACGTTTTCCCACCCTCCCTCCCTTTGAGTAGGTTAGGCTTAGACAGGCCTTTGACATTGCTACGGACTTTGGTCTGTCGCCACTTGGGGCATGGTAGGAATTTTTCCCAACCGGCAATTTCGGGCCTTTTGGTTTTTAGCCTACCTCGTAGCAACTCGTCGCAACTTCTCGGCATTGGCGGTAGGCATTGGTAAGAAGGGGTTAAGATGATGTGGGGGGGGAGGAACGCCATCACCTCCCCCCAGCGAGCGAAGGGTGGTCCGTTAAAGGACCCCGGGGGGCGTGGCCCTGTCCGAAGCCTATGGAGGTGTGGGCCAAAGGCACGCCCCAGAGCGGTGACCCGGGGGAGCTCCTAGTCGACGTGCCTCGCGGGAGTCTCCCCCGATATAAGGTTAACCCTTCCCCGTGTCTCCAGCAAATGGGCTGGAGCGGGATAGTCGTTAGGACCAATGCCTATGCCAATGCCTCTCATTCCTGAATTCAATAAAGTTGTGGCCTAATTCGCCCAATTAACCTTACATTACGGTGTCTTGTGTCTTTATTTATCCTGGTGGGGGCGGGAACTCGCCACGCAAATAGAGTTAAAATGCCATATAATGCCAAAGCTCTGGTTATAGAGAAACTTTTTTGCCTGGTACCTAAAGATATATAATAAAGGAGCCAGGTGAGCCTTCTTGGGGAGAGCATTCAACAAACAGGAAGCCACCACAGAAAAGGCCCGTTCTTGTATTGCCGTCCTCTGGACATCTTGTGGAGGAGGCACACAAAGAAAGGCCTCAGATGATAATTGCAGGATCTGGGTCAGTTCATATGGGGAGAGGTGGTTCTTGAGGTACTGTAGTCCTGAGCCATTTAAGGCTTTATAAGTCAAAACCAATTCTTTGAATTAGGCCTGGAAACTAATCCACAGCCAGTGCAGTCAAGCCAGGATTGGTGTAACATGCTCAAACCATTGTGCCCTGGTGAGCAACCTGGTCACCAAATTCTGCACCAGCTGCAGTTTGTGAACCACCCTCAGAGGCAACCCTACATATAATGCATTGCAGTAATCTAACCTAGAGGTTACCAGAGCACAGATGACAGAAGTTAGGCTATCCCTGTCCAGATAGGGGCGCAGCTGGGACACCAGCCAAAGCTGATGGAAGGCACTCTGTGCCGCTGAGGCCACCAGAGCCTCAAGTGACAGCAAAGGACCCAGAAGTGCCCTCAAACTACATACCCACTCCTTCAGAGGGAGTTTTTGGTCTGGATGTGTACTTTCAGGGCATGTTTGCACTTCCTCTTCCCTGAGTGGATAGGGAATAGAAAAGAAAGAATGAGTGAGGTTGTTCCTAAGCCTCCATCCTCCACCCTATCCAGTCTGTAGGGATGTCTGGAAAACAAGGAGCCTTGCATTCACCTACTTGGGATGTCTGGGAAAACAAGGGGCCGCTTTCCACAACAGCAAATCAGCAGAAGGCTTTGTTTGACTGCTGATTGCTATAGAGGGCCCTTTAGAGGTGTGCTAAATCACCTCTCCTACCATCAGCACAATTTAGCATTGCTTGAGTGGGTATTTAAAAAGAAATATGGAGCTAATATTCAGGCAGCAGTTGAAGAAATTCTAGCGGTCAGGCTCTGAACAGCTAAGACATGCATGGGGTTGTAAATTAAACAAATCGCTGTAGTTGTGGATGTTTCCCCAAAGTGCTAATTGCCTAGAATGAAGACTAAACCTATGTTAGGAAAACCAGGGGTGGGCTTTTTTCCTCAAGATCTCAGCCTGGAGTTGTGGTAACACTTTCACTTCAGAGAGGGAAGCATCCTCAGTGCCACCACAGCATCCAGTGCTGATGCTCGTAATTGCCATCTTCAATCCCCTTATTGTCTTTGAGCAAAGACCGTGACAAAAGATGTCCTTAAGCCCATATCCCCCTCACAGAGCTTCACTTCTCAGAGTTCCCTGGGAAGAGGGATGGATAATTAAGCCACTCAAGTAACTGTAGCTCTATGAGGGGAATAGGAGACAAATGTGGATTGGGCAAATGTCGACAAGTGGTCTCATAATACAAAAACAGGCTCCACCTCCACCAAACTTGTAAAGTGTTATGATACCACTTTAAACAGTAATGGCTTCCCCTCAAAGAATCCTGGGAAATATCATTTGTTAAGGGTGCTGAGAGTTGTTTAAAGACCCCTATTCCCCTCATAGGGGGACAAATTTCACATTTGTCCATCCACGGGGTGGGAGGGACAGGGGTGTTGGGCATGTTCTGGCTTGTCCGTTTGTGGAATGCAGCATTTAGGTTCAACAGGCCTGGCCCGCAGGGACCCACATTGAGACTGAGACCCAGTATGTGACCTCAGAATCTTCTGCAATATATAGAAAAACATTGTGACTGATTTGTAAGAGCTGTAGGATAAGTCAATTTGGAAAGGGTTCTCTAGGAATCTATGGGGTTTGCTGGATCAAGAATACATCAGAATATAATTACAACTCTCTTGTTACGTATTTTTTTTGCTAAAGCAGCAGCTTTTTGGATGAGAGGCAGGGAACCATAAAATGTGACTTCTTGAGAATCTCAGCTTTTCTCTGTCTGCCATTATTTATTTAAGCAGCTTTCAAGCACGTGTGTGCGTGCTTGAAGGTATGTGTGAAATTCCAAACTCATACTCTCATTAAAGCAGAACAAGATTTCAGTGGCCAAGGGATAAAGTTTCAGTGCCTACCCCCCATGACTCCTTGTCTGTGTTAGGATTGTCCTACTCAAGTGTAGGACCCTGGTAGAGACACATGCCCGACTGGCATGTTCTCTCCCTCCTGGTCGGTTGTTCAGGAGCTTCAAAAGCTTTCTCCAGCCAGAACATCCCAGCGACTGATACCAAGTGGCATTAGTACACTTAGGATCCTGTGGAGTGTTAGCAGTTTGTGTAACAGAACTCAGTAGCACAGCACATATAATACACTCGGAGCATTCTGACTTAGCTCCTTCCTCTTTCTCATCAGACAGCAAAGAGAAAGAACAAAGGACAATAGTCCTACAGTAATACCAAACACCCTGTCTCTGTCACTTCCCACTATGTGGAATGAAAACATACACTGTCATGTGATAGACAACAATCCCATGACTTCAAGCACAGAGCAAGAATCCTAACAGTCCCACCCAGTCACTGGGTGAAGCAGAATAAATTATGTTTACTGTGAAGGACTGTAGAATCATGTTTTCAAACCAAGAAAGAAAAATATGCCAATGTGCCTGATTTGCATACTAAGTGCAGGCTGGCAAAATCCAACATATTTGGTGCGGGATTTTGGTCTTTGAAGGTGTTCCTTTTTAATCTCACAGAACACACATGGCCCTGACAGACAAGAAACAGATTGAGAGAAAAATCTGCAAGGGAAACTTGTGTAACTTGTGCGTGAAGGGCAGGCATGCGTTGCTAAACACATAGTGGACACGCGCCGAAGAGCCATGGCCAATTGGGGCTCTGTAGCACATCTCTCTCCCCCCCTCCCCAAGTGTTCAGGCACAAGTCTACCCTTCACGCTTTATGCATTTACTGCAGGAAACAACGCTTCAGCTGCAGCAGGGCTCAATTGCTACGTAAAATGTGCAAAGAGGATCTTTCTGGCTTGGCTTGGTTGGGGTGTGGATCCAGAGAAGCCAAGAGACTTGATAAACAGCCTTTTTTGTCTCAGTGGCTGAGGGAAATCGCAACACCCTCCTTAAGGAGGACCCAACCCTTTGTGCTGTGAAATCTTTCCCTTCCCCAGACTCTCTTCTCCGCAGCGTGGTGAGGCAGCAATTGAAAAGGATATTAAGACTTACGTATGTGTTGATATGGAGAATGCTTCTGGAGTTCAGGAGCATAAGCCGCTGTTTTGTTTGTTGGGAGGTAAACAATAGCCTGGTGGAAATGTGACGTCCAGGCTTGAGACGCTTCCCACGTTTCTGGTGTGTCCTTTTTGAGATGGAAGCAGGGTCAGGGTCAAAGACCTGGGAGTATCTACAGCAGCTCAGCCCCCCCCCCCCCCCGCAGCAGCTGCCACATCATCTCTCTCCTTCTTTGATGGATTTCTCTGCTTCCAGAGGTATTTTAGGGTGTTATGTGACAGACTCCCTTTTACTCAAGTATGAGTGGCACCTCCATGTAGAGAGATCTGGCTGCTGCTGCTGCTTTTTGTCTCTCCTTTAGAAACCCTAACCCCAGGGCTTTTTTTCACCCAGAACTCAATTCTGGAACCTCTTAGGTAGGCACCATTTATGGTGAATTCCATCACTTCTTTTTCTAGGAAAATAGCACTGCCTAACCCCCCAAACTTTGCAAGATGTTTCTCATGAAATAACCAAGGTGTTCACAGATTCACCAGAAACACAAGGGATCTGTCAAATCAATGGTGCTGAGGAAACACATGAGTAATTAGTTTACCTCAGTCAAGTGCCTTCCACAAAAGAAAATAACATGTGGAAGCCCCAGCAGAAGGTGTGGATTTTCGAAATGCTTAAGAGGTGGTACATTTGGGAGAAGGTAGAAATAAGCAGTGATGGAAAATACAGAGCTATGCCTGTACTGTGTAGCAAAACTGTTTTGAATGTAAAAACTCCACAAAAGGGACTTGCGATAAAATGTTGTTGTGTGTAACACACCCACACCCACAGAGTGCTCCTGTTCAAGGCTAAAGCCAGTTTTCATATACAGTGGTACCTTGGTTGTCAAGCTAAGTCCGTTCTGGGAGTCCGTTTGACTCCCAGAACCGTTCAAAAACAAAGGCGTGGCTTCCGATTGGCTGCAGGAGCTTTCTGCATTCAGTCGGAAGCTGTGGAAGCCACGTTGGACATTCAGCTTCCAAAGAACATTTGCAAACTGGAGCACCCACTTCTGGGTTTGCGGCGTTTGGGAGCAGATTTGTTCAGAAGCCAAGCCATTCGACAACCAAGGTATCACTGTAATTGTAGAGTTGGAAGGGAGCTATACAGGTGCCTCCCCTGCAAACCAAATGCTGAGGCAGTTCTTTGTAGAATCAGGTTTTTTGGGACCTATAGGCCACCAACAGTATCACTGAATATCTTTCTTCCTCTCTGTGTTTTCTTAGGTGTTTACGAAATATGGGAAGTGCTACATGTTTAACTCAGGAGAAGATGGGCATCCTCTGTTGACCACATTCAAGGGTGGGACAGGCAATGGCCTGGAGATAATGCTGGACATTCAGCAGGATGAGTACTTGCCAATATGGGGAGAAACAGGTAAGGAGAAGACTCATTGTGTTTGCCTGTCTGATTGCCAGGTTCTTCATCTACCCATTTATTCATTTATAGCACGTTACCAAACTCTTCAGTAGCGGAAAGTCTCCATGTGTGGCTCACCAAGATCAGAAATAGGATTTTATCTACATACTGGTCTGAGTCCCCATCTTCATCAATTAGGCATGTCAATTTTGTGCCCTTTTGGCCCTAAAGAACTGCCCCTAGCCATGACAGGTTCCTTGGCCTTGTCTGACAGCTCCGGAACATCTTCATCTGTATCAGTACGAAGATCAAATTTCGTGGCTTTATTATTGGGCCTCTGCATACCCTGCTGTATTAACTTCCTGCCGGTAGCATTTTTATCAGATCCAAAGCACATTCAGCAGACTTTCATTGCCAAATTTGTCCCAAGGCTGTCAGACACTTATTTCTAAGCCACTGTTCAACTCCTTGGGGAGCCCCCTCCCATATCCTTTGTTGCTTTAGAGCAGGCTTTGGCAATGAGACTCACACCAGAAGCTCTGCAGCTCACGCACCAATCCCCTATTCCTTACACCACTAAAAGCCAATGTGCTGCTCTCCAGGTGCTGTTGGACTCCATTTCCCATCAGCCTCAGCCAGCATGGCCAGTGGTCAAGGGTGATGAGAGTTGTAGTCTAGAAACATCTAGAAGGCTCTGTGTAGGTTACCCCTGCCTTGGCACCTGGGTTGGAGGAGAGATCTGCAACTTGGAGGAGACTGATCCTATGGCTCCTGGGAATCAGGTGTTTACAAAGGACCAATCCCATGTGAATGCCTGCTTTTGGCTCTCCAAGATCGGCATCCCTCCCTCAGCCTGAGCAGCTTGCTGTTGAGGAAGGCCCTCCTCGCTTCCCGCGGCTCCAGGCACTTGCTACCTCTTTAAGATTGAGGTGATGAACTTTTCCCAGCACTCAGTCCCAGCATGCGACTCTCTTGAGAGCATTCTCCGAACACGGCTTAGCAAAAGAATCCTGCCAGGTTAAAGGGCCAGAATTGCCACAGCTGAGGCAAATCTATATCTCAGGGCAGCCCGCCCGCCCCACTTCTGAACAGCATATCAAAGCTTTGAAACAGGCCGAGCCTGTTGGATACTATCCAAATACACACACACACACACACACACACACACACACACACACTAATAATGAGGATCAGCTATATTGGTTGCCATAGCAACACTTAATTTGGCTCTTGGCGCACCAGATAAAAAGGAGTCGAGGATGTCCAAATATTAGCATAAAAATACTGAAGTGGATTTTTGGTATGAAATCCACTCGGGCAGGGGCTGGTATCTAAAAACTAAGGCTTTCCTCACCCACCCATCTACCCACCCCCAAAAAACATTTTTATAGTTGACCATAGATAGAAAGCAGGGGTCAAGGATGCAGATTAAAACTCTCCCTGAAGCATAAGTGACAGCAGGCCTCCCCAGCCTCATGCCCTCTGGGTTTGGGCTATAACTCCTGTTATCCCTAAGCATTGGCTATGCTGACTGGGGCCGATGGGAATTGTAGTTCAGGGGAAGGGAACCTCTGTTTTTTTTATATATATAATTTTTTTTATTAATTTTCCAACACAAATTAAAGACAAAACGACACACACACATAAACAAACAAAAACATATAAACATGTATAATTTCAAAACCTCTTTTTCATAAACCTTGCTTCTCGGACTTCCCCTTACCTCCCCTTTTCTGCATCCCTGTTTTAAAATTTCTTCAGCAAGTCTTCACACCAATTAATTAATTACTTATTTTCTTTTTAAGCTTCTTCTCATACTTAATCAATTACAGCTATAATTCTATATTTTCCTTTCCCTTGACATTTTAGCATTCATCAATTTTACAACAATTTTTAAGATATACTTTGAATTTCTTCCAATCTTCTTCCACCGTCTCTTTTTCTTGGTCGCGGATTCTGCCAGTCATCTCCGCCAGTCCCATGTAGTCAATCACCTTCGTCTGCCATTCTTCCAGTGTGGGTAGTTCTTGTGTCTTCCAATACTTTGCTAAGAGGATCCTTGCTGCTGTGGTGGCGTACATAAAAAACGTCCTATCCTTCTTTGACACCAATTGGCCGACCATGCCCAAGAGAAATGCCTCTGGTTTCTTGTGAAAAGTACATTTAAGTACCTTCTTAATTTCATTATAGATCATTTCCCAGAAGGCTTTAATCTTCGGGCAGGTCCACCAAAGGTGATAAAAGGTTCCTTCAGTCTCATTACATTTCCAGCATTTATTATTGGGCAAATGATAGATTTTTGCGAGCTTGGTTGGGGTCATGTACCACCTGTAAATCAT
The DNA here is from genome assembly GCF_964234715.1 of Podarcis melisellensis. Classification (NCBI taxonomy): domain Eukaryota; kingdom Metazoa; phylum Chordata; class Lepidosauria; order Squamata; family Lacertidae; genus Podarcis; species Podarcis melisellensis. The sequence continues at coordinate 31,335,760 of NC_138545.1, read as the reverse complement.
TTTCATAATATTTTCTCTTAAGGCATTACATGCCGTAAATTTTATACCGGTGGTCCATAACTGTTCCCAATCCGCAAACATAATGTCATGACCAATGTCTTGTGCCCACTTAATCAGGGAACCTCTGACCTCCATGCCTAATCAGGCATGGCATGGCTCCTAATTTGACCCATGAGGCCATTTTCTCTCAACCACAACCACCTGCCGCACACCTGATGTCATATGTGATGTCATTTGTGGAATAGGTAAGGGTGTGGCTCCAGAGAAACAATGGGTAGCTTCAGGTGAGCTCCCAATTCCTGTTTTGCAAGCAGGGCTCGCTGACCGGTGATGACAGTGAGCCCAACTGCGATTGGCAGCACTAAGATGTTCCCTATCAGGACCTCCCTGGTGTAAACTCATTGAAATTAATGGACATATCTACCAACAGTTAGGCATGAGTAGAACCTAGTTAGATACAGCCCCTTTTTTGTTTAAAAAAGAATAAAAGTGAAATTACTGGGGTTTCAGGGTGACAAAAAACCTCACTGTTTGCTAGCCCCTTGTGGCTTGAACGTCCCAGTTGAAATCTTACCTCTGCCATTAACCCACCTTAGGGCTGTTTTCTCAGTCGCAGCCCATGTTCCACCTCTGTCTGCAAAATGGAGAGGATAATATTTGTCCGCTTTATGGGTTGTTGATAAAGAATGCTAAGGGCTGCTTTCGAAATATGTGTGTGTGTAGAAATCTCTTGACTTTAGCTCATCTGGAATGTAGCCTACTATGCAAAGGTAACAGTCCTATCTGTTGCTCCACCTGCTTTGTTTCACCCACCTCTGGAAGGTTGCCTTCAAGGAAATATGACCCTCCTGCTGAAAAGGGTTCCTTGCCTCCCTGACGTAGTGAATCTCCCCCTCAACAAATATATCAAATTGGGCAGAATTATATTTCCCAAGGCTCTCTGCTTCCTTAAAAAGACACATAAGTTTCTAGTCCTGTGGTTGCACAGATATGCTAAGAAGTGTGTAAGCAATGCTTGCTGAAATCTCAGAAGTGCAACTGATGCTGTTTCCAGTGTTTGGAGCATCCCTTCGTTGCCTTATGAGGCTGATACTTCCTCCCATGACAGGCAAAATTAGAAAAAAAAGTAATGCAAAGACTAGTTGATTTGGCTTCAGGTATTGTATTGCAATGTATTTTGCATCTCTCCACCTCCTCTTAAAACCAGACATGGGGAGATCAAGATGATATTCAACCCTCTAATCAAAGAAGTGTATATATAACTGCAGGTATCAAGTATCATTGCAAAAGATCAGTGTTCAAGGGGGACTTTGCTTAACAAGTGTTGTGGCTTTCCAGGCATTCTTCAAAACAGGCATGGATGTGTCTATGTTGTTTGCCTACAGAACTGTGCTCTGAACACATCTCAGGTGTTTAAGGAAGGTAATGTGTAATGAGCAAGGATATAGAGATTGTCAGAAAGGTGAGGAAAGCCAAGGGCCTTAATTTGCTTGACCCAAAACTTGCAACGATAAGTGGTTCACAGATGCTAAATTTCCATAATTAATCCGTTACAGAGAACCCCTGTTTTCTTCATGCAGCATTTTTATTGGGATAGTGTGTGTATGTTAGTGTGGATATGAGACACATAGCTTTGCCAGAACCCTCCTCCGCTGCGTAAACTGAGTGGAGTCCTCCACCTCTCCCTGCCAGTAGAAGCTAGCCCTTTAGCTTGTAAATCTCTGTGGCAGCTCCCTCTTTTCTAAGTAGGACTTCATGTTGGGCTCCTCTATTAAACTCCTCCATAAAACAACCTCAGCCAAGGCGCCAACAGCCCTTACAAAAGGAAGGACGTGGCTCTCTTCTAAATGCTGTTAAGAGGCTGCATTACCAGGTAGCAATATTTAGTCGTGGCCGTAAAAAAGTGACAAGGTTCCTGATTTATGTTTCTGGGAACATAAAAAGTCCTACTGGATGAATAACATCCTTAAAAGTGCCAGCAGCCAGAAGGATAAATAAACCCTGGGGGGAGGAGGGGGAGGAATGTGTTAGCTTGAAAGCTTGTCTCCAAGCCAACCCTGGTTGCCCTTGACCTTCACTGAGGACAAGAAGAGATGTCACCCAGAGGAGAGCATGCAAATGTTTTCTCATCTCGTTGCGTCTTGGACCTTTTCCTAATGAATGGAGAAACACAGGCAATTAGCTGTGTTTTCCCAAAGAGAAAAGGTCAGGGATGTTCCCCCTCTTCTGTCAATAGCCCAGCAACCACAGAAATGAGTCACTTCGGGCTGGTTCAAGACTTGCCCTGCTGATGGCCCTTCGATGCAGGAGAGGAACAGGTGGGCACACCCCCTCCCACACGAAACTTAAGGCAGGGGTAGTAAGCTGTCCCCCAGATGTTGTTGAACTCTTATCAGACCCAGCTACCATGGGCCAATGGTCAGGCATTATAGGAGCTGGAGAAAAACAACATCTGGAGGGCACCCCATTGGCTGTCCCTCATCATGTGGCCCCCACACGTATCCAACCAATGATCCTCCAATGCACACTCTACTTCCAGTCTTCTTCAACCTTGGCTGCCCAGATGTTGGATTGCAACTGTGACCATCCTGAGCCAGCATAGCCAATGGTCTCTTGTTGTCTAACAAAGTCTAAGGGCCCAGGGTTGCAGAACACTGAGTTGTGAGGCAAGCACCCCACAGTGGTGGAGACTTAGGGGTGATAGCTGAGAATCAAAATGGTTCCTGAATCTAATTGGCAACCAGTACAGTTGGGCCAGGATTGGTGTAATATGCTTAAACCATTTTGCCCTGGTGAGCAACTTGACTGCTGAATTCTGCACCAGCTGAAGTTTCAGAACTGTCTTCAGATGCAGCCCTACATGTAACATGTTGCAGCAATCTAAGATAGAGGTTACTAGAGCATGGGTGATAAAAGTTAGGCTATCCCTGTCCAGATAGGGGTGCAGCTGGGCCACCAGCCAAAGCTGAAGGAAGGCACTCTGTGGCACCAAGGCCAACTGAGCCTCAGTAAAGGAGCCAGATGTACCCCCAAGCTGTGTACCCACTCATTCATAGAGAGTATAGCCCCATCATCATCATCATCATTTTCTATTTGTATGCCTCCTTTCCACGGTTAAAAAAACAATGCTCAAGGCGGTTTACAGCATGACAAGATTTACATAATTACAAAAGTCATAAACAATAAATAAACCACATCAAAAAATATACAACCAAATGGGAAACAATTTCCACATAAATCTAAAACTAAGAATACAGCATTAATATCACAGTTTAAAATGACATAGGTAAAAAATAACAGCAATTTAAACAAAAAACAAAACGGAGCCCTCTCTGCCCAGCAGCAGCAGCGGGGGCAGCAGTCCTTCATAGAGCCCATCAGGCCCCGCCCTGGGCCAGGTGATGAGTGGCAGGACTGGGGCCCTCAGGCACTGAGCAGAGGAGTCCCCATCAAGAGCAGGCAACCTCCCATAGGGAACCACCCACTAAACAACCCTGAGCAAAGGGTTTATCCAAGGCTCCCTGCAAACTGAAGACCTTTCAGAGACTTGCTTTTAAATCTGTCGAGTCCAGTGTTAGCCAGTTGCATGCCTCTCGTTGCTCACAAGCACAGCATAAGGAAAACTCAAGTCACAGCAGGGTTTTATGAAAGTGTGTGCAGTTTGGAGAAAGTGGACAGAGGGAATTGTTTCTTCCCACTTTCATAAGAGCTGGGGTCAGTCACCCAATGAAACTGATCACCGGTAGGTTCAAGACAGACCCAGTTTATAATTGACTTAAAGAATTCCCTGCTGGTTCTGGATGATGTGGTAATGGTACCTGGCTTAGGTAGCTTTTAAAAGGGGATTACAAATCACAGAGGAGACGGTGATCAGCAGGGAAAGAACCATAACTCAGCGTTAGAGCACATGTTTTGTGTGCAAAACATCCCATGTTCTGTCAGGTATCTCCAGAGACAGGTGGATGCCAAAAAGTTTTTAGTGTAGACGAGGATCCACAGAACTCCAATGGATTTCAGTCTTCTCCTTGTTCATTACCTTCTTTCTTTCCTTCTATTGCATGGTGCTGATAATGCCAAGAATGCAAGTATGAATCCCTTATGGGACAGCTGCATATTCCTTCATTGCAGGGGGTTGGACTAAATAATAATAATAATAATAATAATAATAATAATAATAATAATAATAATAAATTTTATTTATATCCCACCCTCCCCAGCCGAAGCTGGGCTCAGGGCGGCTAACAACAATCAAATAATCAAACAGTCAAAAAATCACACATTCTAAAAATATTTCATTATAAAAATTAATTAAAATCAAATTGATGGCAACCGATTAAGCAAAATTCTGTGCAGGTTGCCAGAGGAGGGAGTTAGGCTGTGCCCTGACCAAAGGCCTGGTGGAACAACTCTGTCTTGCAGGCCCTGCGGAAAGATGTCAGGTCCCGCAGGGCCCTAGTCTCTTGTGACAGAGCGTTCCACCGCAGCTGAGAAGGCCCTGGCTCTAGTTGAGGCCAGCCTAACCTCTCTGAGGCCTGGGACCTTGAAGATGTTATTATTTGCAGACCGTAGGTTTCTCTGTGGGGCATACCAGGAGAGGCGGTCCCGTAGGTACGAGGGTCCTAGGTCGTATAGGGCTTTAAAGGTTAAAACCAGCACCTTAAACCTGATCCTCAGAGTCCCTTCTAAGTCTATGATTCTATTCTAAAGGAAGTTTTTTCGAAAAATCTTGGCCATTGGGGTCTGGAGTGTGTATGTTTGCCAACCTCAGGGTTCTTGCAATCCCCACTTGTCTAGATCAATTTGGCTTCATACTGCTGGAGTTTAGGATCAGGGTTGCGAAAGACCAGCACCTAGTTCTGTTCTACATGAGAGACTGGATAGGTCTGACAGGGAAATGAGGAATCTGTTTTGATCTCCAGGGTGAGATAAACAGCTGGAAGCTAGCCCTACATATCCCAGAAAGGAGCAGGAAATTTGGCCCAAAAAGTGCAAGGTGGACTGACTCAGAGCCCCTTGGAAAGCAACTGCTTTGAGCCTTCTCCAAATTCTTCATGCCTGGAGGGGGCAGGAAGGGCTGTAGGAAGTGGTGGCAACTCTACTATATACTTGGGAAGCACAATTGGCCTACTCTGCAAGAAAGGTGTGCAAGGAAGGGGCGTAAGCAGGCTCTCCTGAGTCTTTCCCTTTTTGTTACACTTTGTGCCTACAATCTGGTATTCTGAGGTGCCTTCTGCTAAACACAGAAGCCTATTTTAGCTATGACAGGTAGTGGTCACTGATAGACCTCTCTTCTACGAATTTGTCTAAACCTCTTCTGAAAGCCATCTCTCTAGGAACAAAGGGTTCTGCAAAGGTCAGTTGGGTTTCAGCTGTCTTGATTGTATTACGGTGAAAATGATTTGTTCCAGCTTCAAGGGGCAGCCTCTCCTGTGTACTTGAACAAATGCAGCCATTACCAAAGCTGTTTTGCCCTTTAGTCGATCCCTCTTTCCACTGAGTCATACTTTGGCTTGGCACTCCTTCTCCCACCAATCTTCTCTTATGGCCTCAGGATCCCTCCACTTCCCTTGGGAGCAGTAGGGATCCTTCCTTATTCCAGGGCAGGAAAAGGTTATCTAAATAAAGATTTTTTTAAAAAAATGCAGCTCTGTATCACTCTCATGGGTCCTAGGAAGAAGCAGTGGAACTCAAATGGAGTGAAGAATTTATTTCATTTCTGGTGATGGGAATATTTTGCATCTGACTGGACTCTTACCAGATTAGATAGCAGCTCTCTCCTACGTCATCACTATGCACAGGTTATGAGTTGCAGTGTTCACTTAAGAGTGCAACCTTAATATTTTAAAAGAAGGCTTCCAGAACTCCCGACTTCATTTGGAATGTTTGCAAACATTCCGTGACATCGCAGCGGTTTAGCTAATGGCAGCCAAGCAGCCATGATTTCCCTACCTTTCTGGGTACATTATAGCTGCACTGTGTTAACGGAATGAGGTAAGTTTTGGAGAAATCATGCTGCAATAGGATTTGCTGGATGGTAGCCAGAGCACTTACTTAGCACCATCAGCATACATAGGGCTGGCAAAAGAGTAGCTGGGGTGGGGTCAGGGCAGAGTCAGGCAACAAGGTGGTTTGGAAATGCCTTTGCCGAGAACTCAAGCCTAGAGAGAAGGACTTGCAGTAAAAAAAAGTGGCTTCATAGATAGAGGAAAGGTATGGCCAGGTGATATCAGTGCTAAACTGAGAGGCTCATTTACCTCCTGCGGCTCACATTTCTGTGCTCCTATTATTAAGCCTGAAAGTGGAATTTGCAGCATCACAATGCCAGACTTGAAAGATTTCTTTCTTCTCTCTCTCACTTTCCCACTCTTTCCTTTCCCTGCACATCCCTAATTGAAAGGTGCTGCTTGATGTGCCAGCTAGCAATTCATCGGAGGCAGCCAAACCCAGCAGAAAAGGGTTCTGCATGAAAACTCCCCTGGGCTGTTTGATTTTTCAATGTTGTTTTCTTTCCTGCCCGTTGCGTTTCCATGCATTGATTCCATTTTGCTGCCTGCTCTGCTTGGCTGAGTGCGAGTGTCAGAAACATTTTGGAGCACCGGATTTCTGGGCCGAATACTCCCACACATACTGCCACACAGGCCACAGTCTGTGGCACTCAGTTTTAATTATGGGTATGTTGTCTTTGGGACACCACAATATTTTCTGGGGAGCAGTGGAACTTCCTTCAGCAGACCTAGCAGAAAGGCAAGCTGTTGGGAAATTCTCCTGTGGTTTCCTAGAGAAGTTTTCTTTTTAAAAAAGAAGGAAGGAAGGGATGAGTGGCAGCAACCACTTGAATTTGTGGCCTTCCTGGGAAACCCCAGCATGAATGGATAAGCTTAACATGTAAGGTCATGGGCCAAATCCATCACGCTTAGAGACGTTCCCTGACTCTCCTCTACAACATTTCAAACCTAGTGGCAAAAAAGGTGTGAATAAATTGGCATTTGTGGCAACAGGATTTGTAGGCAGGCCACTTCAGGTTGTGGGTACTGAGGCACTGGTTCAAAATTGCCATACTAGTTGCTGACCTGGAATGCAAAGTTAAAGCCCACCTGCCACTGCAGTATTGCCTAGATGCCTGCTTACCTGTCTAAGTAGAAAAAACTGTTCAAGGCTTAAGGCAGGTCAACATCTCTGTTGCAACATGCATTTAAAGTGGGAGTATTTCATCCTCAGAGGACTTGAACTCATGCCCACACTTTCCAGAAAAGGCTTGTCTCTGCCTTGGAACGATGATACAATTTATACCAGTGATCTTCAACCTGAGGGCACCAGATTTCATTGCACTACAACTCCCATCATCCCTGATCATTGATAAAGCTGGCTGGGGAAGATGAGCACTGTAGTCCAACCAACAACATCTGGGGACCCAGGTTCAAAGAACACAGATTTATACTAATGGGTTTTTTGCAACCAAAACTTGATGTTTAATTCTTGCCCAGCCTTAGAAACCTAAATAGTTTTAGTACATCCTCACCTACCTTCTTAATATCTCTAGAACTAGGGTTCCCAGACTGTTGTCTGCATACCACCGATTGCCCACAAGCTTCATTCATGTGGACTACAGCATGCCTGTGGAGTTGTGCTTGAAGATGGGAGATGACACATCCATCGTGCTGAATATTCATATAGATTTTTAGTTGTAGTTTTATTGCTTCTTTTATTTCTTACATTGTATTTTATTGTATTGCAGTTTTATTTCTATGGGATTCAAACTGTAATACAATAGAATACAATATATAAGAAATAAAAGAAGCATTAAAACTATAATTAAAAACCATAGAGCACTTAGCACAGTGCATTACAGTTGCTACAATAGGCAGAAGAAAATTATTCTGTGGTCTGCCTAGACCCTCAGCAATTTTCAAGTGGTCCATGAGGAAAAATAAGTTTGGGAACTGCTGCTCTGGATGTTACTGAACTGGATGTGCTTTCTCTGATGATAACTTTGCTGCATGTCAGATGCAGTGTCCTGGAGCTGATTGCATGGTTCACTGCTATTTAGTTATGCATTTATTAAATTTGCATTCTGCTTTCCCATCAAACAGTGCAGAGATGCAGAGGGTGGGGTGGGGGCAGATCTGTGGGTCCATAGCTCACAGTATATTTGGTATACCCTGGCCAGCGCACCACTGAGAATGACTAACCTATCATCATCCCCCAGATTTGCCATGCTCCAGATCAGAACCTCGGACAGATCCCACTAACCATGTACGTTCTTTAAATGTGGGTAAACTAGATGGTATGTTGGAAGTGGATGGTAAGGTTTTGTTTCATATAGGAGTTTTTATTTAAGCAACAACTAAGCAGTCTTGGAGTTGGAGAGCACTGGGAGTGAAACTGCTTAACCCTTTTCCCTACCTGCTGCTTGTCCACTTGCAAGCAACCTCCCCCAAGCTGCTTTTCTCTGAGAGGGTAAAATATACGGCTCCTGTGTTATTTTTCTCCTGAGAGCAAAGCAGTTTGGGGAGGGCAATCTGAGCAGAAAAGCAGGGTGAAGAAAAAGGTTTAAGCACCCTCCCAAGTATCACTCCTCTGTTCTTGACTGCAGCCTCTGATGCTGCTTTTCAGATAAATAAATACAGTAGTTGGGGAACCGTTTGACCACATATTGCATAACTGGATGTAGAAGGGACACATTCAGAGAGTATCTAGAATCACCCTGCCTTTGTCCTGTCAGAGGACTCAGAGTGAGGGCTACATCATCCAAAGATTGAGGGATTTTTGGAAGGGTTGTAGGTCGAAGACTTATATCTGGTCTTTTCAGTGTTACAAAGGCATATATGCCTGAAGCACTTTTATGCCTGCTTCCCTACAAGTTGCTTTTTCCAAGTGCAGGGGATGGGGAGGAATACATTGCTATAAGTAGCACTTGTGTGAGAGGCAGAATCTCATTTCAGCCAAGGCTTATTAGGGCTTAGCCTCAAAACCTGTTTTGAGCTGAAGTGTTGGGTATGTCATCATGAATGCCACAGACTATGTGCAGAGTGGATCAGCAACCCTTCTGACCTGAAGGTTTGGCATGCTTGGCATATGCATGTCCCTCTCTTATTTGCTCTGCACTTGGACCTGGTCTTACACGTGCAGGGGAATCAGGTGGTAGAATGACTGTGGACCCCGCTTTTGACTGTGAATGCTATTCCATGTACAGAAACCGCTGCACTTTAAAAAAACAGCAATAACAAAATGAGGGAGAGAGAGGTTATCTTTGCTCATTGCAAATAGAAAATCAGCACAGCAGTCAAGGAGTTTTTGTTGCAGTGAAATGTGCAGTGTATAGTATGAAGTGGTACAGTCCCATTTTGCCACCTCGAGCTGTCTCGGCTATCTCATATTCTTCATGCATAGACCAGGCCTGCCTTACTGGACCCTTTATGACTTGAGGCTGAATGTGTGTGTTTATGAACATGATTCCATTGAAGAGCATTGCATTTGATGAAAATCCTATCTGCGATATGGCCCGTTCACATATGCAAGGCATGCCATTAATAGTGTCATCAGATGGTGAAGCAAGCATGTGCGAACCAGGCCAAATTGTGTTTGCGTTCTGTGACACCCATCCTCGCTACTAGCATAACCACAGCCTGCCAGTGCCTCAGATAGTGTCTGGAAACAGAGCTGTTGTGGCAGCTGCCGCGTCTCTCTGGCGAAATTGAGCCTGGCCCCTGGCACCTCTCTTCCCAGAAATTTTAATCTCTGTTCCCAGGCTTGTTTTGTTGGACGATGCTTAATAGAGGTTGGGAGCCACATTCCTGGTACATTCAGCAGCGCCAAGGCTTGTGACTCTTGATAGTGTTTTTTTTCAGATTGAGCCGCTGAGAGCAGGCTTGGCGACAATGATGGATCTGTGGAGCAGCAGGGAAAGGGGCCCTAGACAGCTCGCCCAGGGTGCCTTGCGGTCAAGTAGCAAGAACGTGAATGGGATCTGCAGTTTGGTGCATGCGCACAAGACACAAGTGATGAACAGCCATGGCTCTTGGCCCAAAGGGGTAAGGGGAGTGAGTCTGACAGGGCTGCCATGGAGACGGCTGTTTGCATCACTTAAAATCTTGTTCGGCTCTACGAAAGGAAACCAACAGGGGGGAGCCAGAGCTAACACTGCACTGGAGTGAGGTGCAGCAAGAAAGGGGCCTGGGGGAAAGGCTTGGAGGAGGCAGGAGCAGGGAGGAAATGATCAGGCTCCGAGGAAATGTAACCTACAGCCCAGGGAAATGCTCCATACAGCAGCATTGGGGCAGGAAGGCGCAGAGGCAGGCGGCTGAAGTTCTGAAAAGGTGCTTTGGGGCTCTGAAAGAACAGCTAGCTAAAAAGGAGAGGGAAAATCAATGTGGCACAAAGGGGGGGGGGAGGAAGGAACGGTTGGGGTAGAGAAAGAGGACTGAAATAGAGAGAACTGTGCAAGAAGCAACATCCTTGAATAACAAGCTCCATATTGTCCCAAGAATTACTGGATCAAATCAAAGGCTCATCTGGTCCAGCATTCTGATCTCCAGCATCAACCAGCCAGGTGCCTCTGAGGTCTTTGCAAGCATAGCATGATGATGTACATTTTCTGTTGCTTGTCCTCCTGGATCTAGCAACCAGAATTCTGCTGCTTCATCCTAGGTTGCCTGAGGGGGGTATATTAAAATTTCAGGAGCCAGTGTCAGTTGTGCAGGAGTGGTGGTGGGGGAGCTGGCATCCATAGCTTAATTTGATGTAGAGGGTCACCAAATCTTAAGCCCCAGAATCTGTTTTCCACAGACGGATTCAAACCTTGGATCCGTATAGTGATAATGAAGAGAGAGTATTTATGCATGTTGAGAGTGCATTCCCTTCAGCATAGAGTAACCACAGCTAGTACCCAGGGCATCTGAGGTCAGGAAATTCAGATAACAGTGTGTGGTTTCCAAGAAGTCACAAGTCCCCATTGCCTCCCTTTGTGCAAATTAATTACATTCACAAATCTCACAGTTTGGGACACTGGTGCTCATGTTGCCCTTAGCTTTTCCTGTATTTGTAATTCTGATGTGTAATGTGCATTTGGCTACATGGTACACTCAGTTTAAAAATGTGTCTCTACTACTTTCTGTCCTACTTTAACAACCTACACACACACACACCCCTACCTATATAGCACTGGAGATGCTCAAACATGCTCTTATACTATGATCCTTAGCATATTTGCTTAGAAGCAAATTCCATTGAGTTTTGTGTACATGAGCTTAGGGATGGCAGTCTTTGGGTCATAATACATGAAAGCACCCTAAAGCACCATCCGGTTACCATGGGTTTGTAGGGACTAGGAACAAGAAGTGTGACAGCAAAACTGAGGCTGAGGGTCTGGCTACCGGCTGCAAATGCCTGCTGAGGTTCTTCCTCCGTGGTGTTCCATCCCGCACAAGCCCTTCACGTATCTCAGACCCCAGGGAGAGATTGACAAATGTCAATGTTTATCCAAACAAGCTTCTAACGTGCCGGCGGCAATCCATCTTCCCTGTCTCATCTTGAAAGCCGCCAGCAGCGGGTATTTATATCCGTAACAATCATAACCGGCTGATTTGGTTATTTACATGGATATTATACGAGCTTCTATAAATATTCAGCTTGCTGCAAGAATAATTAAGCATTGTTGCCGCGACGCAAATGACAGGGGAGAGTAATGGGAAGTGCCAGCAGCTACATGCTAGAGTGGGTGGCTCCCCATCCCCCAGCTTGTCCACTTCTCTGCTGCAATCCAACCCTGGGGCATAGATGCTCGCCTGCACAATATCCCCCACCTCCACCATTCCCCAGTATTTCCTAAGCAGAGGTGTGGGATTGTTTGCTAGAAAAAGTAGAGTTGTTGGGAGGTGCAGAATACAGAAAGGTGGAGTGTTCTGGGGAACACGGCAGGGAGAGCACTCAGTGATAGTGGGGGAAACCTAGTACAGAGGCTAGGAGTAGGAATAGCAACGTGCTGCTGCGGGAAAGGAGTTTTGAGGAACAAGAAGAACTGACTTTGATGATCAAAATAGCCAGCTCACTGGCTGAAAGTTCCTGGTATGAGTTCAGTTCCATCTGCTGAGCAGCACTGTCCAAGATGCAGTTCTGTTCTTATGAATTAATTTATAAACGTATTAACTTTGCCCTTCAGCATGAAACGTTTCCAGGGTGGCCTACAAAATCGTTGCTGCAAATTCTAAAACTACAGCGACAAATTACCAATAATAAATAAGATTGAGAATGCACTAGGTGAGACAGCAGAAGAAAAACAGGAGCAATTAAAACAGTTTCCACCGCAGGTTTTTAAATCTGGAGAAATTAAAAGCTCTTTGCTAGGAGCCGAAGGGACATTAGAGCAGGCTGCTGGTGAACTTTCCTAAACAGGAGATTGTTCCGTAAGCAAGAAAACCTTTTTGCCCATTCATTGACTTGCCTTGCTTCAAGCAGCAATGGAACAGAGGAGGGTCACCTAATTGTATGGACAGATTACAATGGTACCTCGGGTTAAGAACTTAATTTGTTCTGGAGGTCCGTTCTTAACCTGAAACTGTTCTTAACCTGAAGCACCACTTTACCTAATGGAGCCTCCCGCTGCTGCGCCGCCACCAGAGCACGATTTCTGTTCTCATCCTGAAGCAAAGTTCTTAACCCAAGGTACTATTTCTAGGTTAGCGGAGACTGTAACCGGAAGCATATATAACCTGAAGCGTATGTAACCCGAGGTATCACTGTACTTTCTGCAGAGGTCAGGTGGCCATCTGTCATGCATGAGCTAGCTGAGATTTCCGCATTGCAGGGGGTTGGACTAGAAGACCCTCAGGGTCCCTTCCAACTCTACAATCCTATAACTCCTTATCAGGGGCAGCACATCGTGTGCTGCTACCTGAGGCAAAATGGGAAGCGCCACCTTGTCTGCCTTTGCCGCCATCCCACTACCACCTACCTGCTCCTGTCTCCTGCTCTTCCATCATGTGCTTCCCCTGGCACATCTGCTGCTGGTGGAGAAGCAGCACTGCCACTGGTGCCTGTTTCAGACAAGATCGCACTGATCCTGCCCAAAATCAGCACAAGTGGCAGCGGCGCTTCTTCACCAATGGCAGAGGTAGCAGGGCACATGGGGTATCCATGGGCTGCAGCGTCATCTGGCCTAAAGGGTAGTCCAGCTCTCTCCTTTGGTCACTAGTTGTTCTTCATTTTTAGGTAACTTAAAAAATTAATAACAAACCACAACTGCAATAAAAACAACAGTGCCATCAGCCCCTTCCATGAAGCACACTACAACTTTCCTTTCTTTTTCTTTTTTCTTTTCCTTATGTATATAATTTTTATTGAATTTTCTGTTTTACATTTAAAGCACTCATTTTTACAGCCTTGAGATATCTATGACTTCCATTCTTCTCTTTCCATGGTTCATTTTACATATCATAAATCCCTGCATATTTTACTAAAACTATACCATTTGGTATTCCATTATTGCATCCATCAAAACTTATTTACACTATTGGATTTATCTTAATGCTGCCAGCATTTTCAGCTGTACACAGTTATTTTCCATATATTCAGTAAACGTTTTCCATATATTCAGTAAACGTTTTCCAATCTTCTCTAAATGTATGCTCTTCTTGTTCTCTTACTCAGTTTGCAAGCTGTGCATATTCTGTCAACTTAAGCTGCCATTCTTCTTTGGTTGGGACCTTGCTCGTTTTCCATTTTTGGGCTAACGAAACACGGGCCACAGTAGTGGCATACATAAATGGCCTTTTTTGACACCCGGGAATTATCCCCAACAGAAAGGACTCTGTTTTGGGGGGAGCAGAAGTACTTTTAAACATCTTCAATTCATTATGGATCATTTCCTTTCAAGTACCTGTCAGTCCTGTTACTTTAGCTATCAACCCAGAATATCTTTCCACAGAGCTGCCATGAGTGGCTGAAAATGTTCCATGAGTGGCTGGCGGCTGCTGTCCTCTGCAAATATTCATAGCCATTTTAAAGTGCATGTCTCTGATACTTTGGGACGTCTCATGCAGCAGCCTAGGGAGTTTCTCAGCAAGTGGAAAGTTCCCTTGTAGTTGGTACCGCCAGCCCAAGAAAATTCCCTGCATAATTTGATTGCTCAGCTGTATTATGGGGGTTCTTGGGAATAATCTGTGAAAGAATCAGTAACTGTACATAGGAAGCTTCCTTCACTGGCTCATCTAGCTCAGTATTGCCAACACTGCCAGGCAATAGCGTTCTGCGGTTTCAGGCCAGAATCTCTCCCCGCCCTGCCTGGACCTTTTTGCATGCAGAGCATGCTCTTTACCACTGAGCCATGACCATTTCCCAAAAGACAACTTGCTCACTACTGCTTATCTTCCCCGGCAGTGTACAGCTGCAGGAGGTTATTGAGTATGCTGAGGAATCACTCTTGGAGTCGGATAGAGAGCTCGCTCCAAGTATCACTGGAAATAGCTTCCACTTTATAACTTACCTTGGGCTGTGGCTGTAATAATCACCCCCTGATTATTGGTCACTCTGGCTGGGGCTGTTGGAGTCCAACAACATCTGGAGGGCCACAGGTTGGGGAAGACTGCCACAGATTAATGGCTGTCCCATCATTTTGGCATGGAGAGATTTCATCCCAGTTTTCTTTCAAGGTGTATGCCTCTGAATGCCATATGCCAGGGGAGGAACAGCAGAAGAAGAGACCTACTGTTTGTGGGTTTCCCATAGGCTTCTGCTTGGCCACTGTGGGAAGCAGAATGCTGGACTAGATCGGCTTTTGGTTGGATCCATCAGAGGTATTCTCACGTTTTGAAGTGGTAGCATTGGCATTCGCCACAATGGATGCCAGAGTCATATGGTGGCCACTGGGTACACTTGAATGTTTGTGGGTGGGCAGACCATTTGCCAAGAAGTCATGTGTGATTTTGTGGTTCAGCTGAGGCAGTAATGAGGTTCAACGGCCCTGGCCAGTGCTCCACCTGAAAGGACTTAAACCACCCAGAATTTTCTACGGTGCGCATGAGTTTCTCAGCAGTCAGATTTCAGTGTTGAAAGGGATCTCTGAAAGCAGAGAGCTTTGGAGCTGCTGCTATTACAGTAATTAACTCATTCATCCTTGGAAGAATCCTGCAAGACAGGTAGCTATTATTCCCAAGGCATAACTTAAACATCATTTTTACACCACTTTAATGTATCTTGGCAGGGTGATGAAAGTTCTCCGTTAGACATCCCTAGGCTCTCACTGAACTATGGCTCCCAGGAGAGAGGAAATTATTTAAGTCTGTCGTGTGTAGGCCTCCCACTCTTAGATAAGAAGCCTGAGGAGGAATGGCTCAACCAAAATCTCCTGCAATATACAACCTGCGTCTTGCATGCAGGTGTGGTGCATGTATGTGTGGGACAACGTGATCCTTCCTACTGCCAGCTGTGGCTCCACCCACCATTTGGCCCTGCTCACCACTGCTGTGTGACCCTCAAAGGGTAGGCAACAAGGGAATGCAGCTCCTGGGTTAAAAATGTTTCCCACCCCTAACACAGGTGAGTGTCAGGCTTGCATGTACCTCGTGCTTAAAACATTAAAACTTTGGTGCCAAGAAAAACAGAACACACCACCATGCTATGCTATGTTAATTGAATTAAGAAGAAAACTCCAAATTTGGCATTTTGGGGGGTGAGAAGGATACCAATAGACAACTGGGTGAAAATTGTTTTGAGAGAGATAAGAATCCTAACCCCACTTATCTAGGAGAAAGTGCCACTGAATTCAGTACTTCTGGGTAGATGTTTTTAAGATTGTAAACAGGGAAATGAAATAAAACAAGATGAGTATTGGTGCAAACACACCCAACCTTTGAACATGCAAGTGTCTTTGGAGAGAGCTGTACCTGCTTTTTTCCTGATACGGTTCCTACAACCTCAGGTGTGCACCTGAGCAATGAATCAGAAGAGATTTTCTTCCTTCCTTCCTTCCTTCCTTCCTTCTTTCTTTCTTTCTTTCTTTCTTTCTTTCTTTCTTTCTTTCTTTCTTTCTTTCTTTCTTTCTTTCTTTCGAAAAAGTATAAACCACAAGTTCTCCAAGTGTTGTACAAATAAAATTATAGGTACAACATGGCTAAAGGCCACAAACCAATTCAAAACAAACATACATGACACCATCATCATTAAAAACAAAGACAAAATCAATAAAACCTTTAAAACAAACGTTTTTTAATACAAGAAAGATTTGGGAAGGGGGCCGAGGAGCAATGACAGCAGGGCAGCGTTTGAGCATGACATTTACCTCCAGCTGGCTTCTTAATGAGTCTGGGTTGCCCATCAGTCTTTGACTGTTGAATATTTCAAGACTTTCGGAGCTGCCGCAGTGAAGGTTGTGCATCAAGGAATCCACTTTGCAAAGCTGAATGAAAGCTGGTGGGTGGTTTTCTCTGCCCAAGCCTTTGTCGCAGAGAAATGCAGGAGTGTGGCGAGTGGGTTTAGAAAAGCTTAAAGCCCTGATTCATCATCTCCAACCGTACCTAGTACAGTAGGTAACTTGTGCCTGGTTTTTTGTTTATGTGTCCAGATGGTTGGCAGGGCAGTCTGTGTCATGTTTCCAAATGTTAACTGTCTGGCAGGCAAAGTCCTGTCTTACTCAAAAACTAAGAGGCCAGTTCTCTACAGAATAAGCTATGAATCACACCGAAGCATTGCAGAGAGGGAGGTGATCTTCCAAGTTAGGTAAAAAGCAAAGCAATACAGCGCAGTAATTCATTTTGAATTCTTTTAACAGACAGCTAAGGAAATACTGAGACATAGATGATTGGTGGCTCTTCTGGTCCATTATTGGAGGGTGGGGCTGAATTCAAATCCACAACCTACTTTATTAGTCTTAACTACAATGTCACAAAGTTGTGAGTGACTCCAAGGTTTTGTATTTTCAAAAATGGGGGAATTGCTGTGATTGCTAGTTGGTTCCTATAGTCCTGGGTGCAACTGCAATCTGGCTTGTACCTGGTGAGACTAATCCAGTTATGCTTGCATTGGGTGTGATAAGCATCAGTTGGTCGGCCTTTTGTCCCTGCTGTTTCTCTGCCAGTTTATTTAGCCTCTGGCCTGATGAAGGGTATGAGTTCTGGAGAACTCAGAAGCTTACTCCTATAACATTTTGATTGGTCCTAATAAAGGTGCCACTACCCTCTCTCCTCCCCTGCCTGCCCCCTTTTATGTCGTTTGTGTTACAAAGATCCCAAAATTATCTGGGCAGCAGGCAGCTAAAGTGTCCCAAAGGGCCAAAACTGAACAGTAAGTGATTACCATAATCCCTGCCCTTTGATGCAACTTGTCTGTGAAGTAAGTGGCTATATTATGCTCAGTTTTAATGAAAACATGTTTGTAACATGACACCTTGTAAGCTGCCATCTCTGCAGTTACAATGAGAGTAAGCCCCATTAACCTCAATAGGACTCCTGCGTAAATATGCATAGACTTGCAGCGTACGTTATTTTTGTGTGTATAGTACATATCATTTCTCCTGTGAGTTTT
This sequence comes from Podarcis melisellensis, assembly GCF_964234715.1. Classification (NCBI taxonomy): domain Eukaryota; kingdom Metazoa; phylum Chordata; class Lepidosauria; order Squamata; family Lacertidae; genus Podarcis; species Podarcis melisellensis. The sequence goes on along the minus strand of NC_138545.1, from coordinate 31,318,246 downwards.
GGACAATGCAGTTTTTCAATCTTGCATTGTTCCTTAAAAACCACATTTTTGCGTAGTCCATTAAAATTCTGTTATACATTAGCCCTTTAGGCACAAAATATGTGACAGCCCATCTGTCTCCTTAATCTGCTGCCTGACCACTGTGCAGGATCTCTGCGCAAAGCTCCAAGACATTACAGACCCAGCTGAGAGAAGCCAAATGTGTAGAGACTGGCAGGGGACCAATGTAGATGGAAGCCATCTACACAGTGGGGTTCGCTCTGTCCCCTAAATAAGTCAGTGAACTATTTATTTTATTTTTCAGATTTTCTAATCTGAACTTAATTTCTATTCCTTCATCCAAACATGGATTCCAGAGCATTGTACATAAAAAAAATCAAATATTGATACAGTATTTATTGAACAATAAAATGCAAAACAACACAATAAAATCTGAAACACAATGAACCGGAAAAAACACTCTGTTTTTTGCACCAACCAGCATGCAAATTGCAGCACATGAGCTTTTCAGAATTCTTATTTTAGGCTGGATTTCCACCTGTTTACTTATTTTTTTTTTTAAAAGGGGGACAGTAAGATGGAAAAAGCAGCAATGAGGAATGAGAGCTGGTGTGGAGTAGCAGCTAAGGCTGTGAGCTAGGAATTCAAATTTCACCAAGTGGCCTTAATCCAGTCACTTAGCCTTTCTCTCTCAACCCTCTGTTTGCAGTACATGGACACTAAGGCTGGCTTAACTAACAGGGTTGGCGGGAGAATATGCATATGAAATATATTTGAAATGCTCTATATCAAGGATAGCCAACATGGTGCCCTCCAGAAGTTGCTGGACTCCAACTCCCATCATGCCTGGCCATTGGCCATGCTGGCTGAGACCATAGGAGCCAACTGCTAGGGGCCAAGATACCTTCAGCCCCCCCCCCCCCAGTTGATGGGCTTTGCCATTCAAATGGTGTGTGTACGCTGCATCTTGCGATTGATTATGTGGGAAGAGTCTTGCCTGGACTTCCCCTCCCAAAAAATATTTTATTCAAGTTGGCACCCTTGTTGAGACTAATGGTAGTTTGAAATCCAACAGCCTTGGGGGGGGAGACACCTTGTTGCCTATCCCTGGTTCAGTTTCTGTTGTTGTTGTTGTTAGAGAGGACTCCTTCTTAATTGTAGAAAAACCATACAGCCTTAAGATCCACATCTGCTTGTGACTTGCAAATCTGCTGGAAAGCTGAAATTAAAGTGAAGTAGTCCTTACATTGGCAAAGGTTATTTGTTTTAGGATGCACATTGCACAAAAAGTCAGTAGGAGCCCATTTGAGTGGTGTTGCCTCATAATTCGAGGACTAGATGGTGCACCTGTTTACACAAAAGAGCTGTCAGGATATACCTTTCGGTAGATCCGGTGCCTGCACTGAAGGAGCTGTGAAATGAAATACAGTATTTGTTTATCTATACAGTGTGCACGATTCAGGCAAAATCAAGTACCATTGATTCCAACTTAGCAAGTTTAAGCCTAGGCTTAGTTTACCAGTTTAAATCAGTGGTGCTTCACAGTTCTTAACTTCGGCTGAATTATACCCACTGTATTGAAACTCAGCACTTTGAGACACTACACTTTCAAAAACTAGGTGCTCAGCACAACTGGCCTACGTGAAAAGGCACAGCACCCTCCCTGCACCGAAGAGCTTACAATCCAAATTTCAACAGGGTAAGGAGAATGGGAGAGAAGCAGGTGGCCCTGGGGCGCATTAGAGCTTGCGCAGTTACGCTTTGCTTAGATTTCATTTGGGGATAAGGGTTAAGGGGCTAAGCCAAAGATTATGCACAGAAGAGGTAGGTCTTAAGGCGGGGATTTGAAAGGAGCATTCTGTGAGGGAGTTCCAGGCCTGCGGGAAGCAAAGAGAATGCAAAATCACATAGTTGCATTTCACACATCAGCCTTCTCTCAGTGAGCTTGGGGTGTTCCCATGGAAAGACGAAAAGCCTTTCCCCAGCACACTTCCCACGCTCCTGTTCATGGGCAACAGCACCAAGTCAAGGACTTCAGGGAGATGGTGTCCATCTGTCCCCCCTGTATGTCTCCATAATTGCCATGTTGGTTTCTGGCAAGATGGGCATGATGCCACAAGGTTGACTTTTTTTTTTTTACTGTGGTTTGTGAGATCTCCATAAGGCTCCAGGGACAGCACCTTTCCTGTCCTAGATATTACATAATGTGCTTTTTAATAATACACCTCGAGGCATATGGCCTCTGGATTTTGGCTGTGAGAGCAATCTGCTCAGCTAAAAATAGCTGGCATGCGTAATGCAGTTAGTTGCGACACCTTCTGTTACTCAGGGAGTCAGGAATCACAGCTTCACTTTACAAAGTGGCTTGAAGCAGAGAAGATGAAGGCTGGCCTTGCCTTCAATTTCTTAGCTTACAGCAGATGGGGCCACGTGTTGTGTGTGTGTGTGTGTGTGTGTGTGTGTGTGTTATGGACACTAGCAGTCTAGTGATGCTATTACCTGTATCTTTGACCTCCCCAACTACCACCTGTTTTTTTCAGTGTTGCCTTACTGCCACCCCAGTTGCTGACCAGCCAGCTGCAAATAAGGATGCAAAACGGTGGCAGATCCTCCCCACCATAATAGTAGCATGTGTGCCCAAATCAGCTGCCTTGGCCACAAGCCAATATGTTCTTGCTAAGTGAACATCAAATTGGTCTCCAACTGGTCTCCAAAGGAGATTTTTGAGTCTATCCCTTGCCGTACCTAATTTTCTAAAAAGAGATTTTGCAGCCCATGGCTGTCTGGTCCTCTGTCTTGGAAGCCCTACAAGGCCTCATTGACATTTTACCCAACTTATCTCTGCTCATGTGACTCTTCAGCCTGTAGCTTCTTGTGGAGCTATCCATGATGCTACCAGTTTTGCTTGGATATTGCCTCACTAGATGCTGACCTCCTCTTTGCTCAACTTGGCTTTATTGAAACCTGACAGGTTTACCAGAACCGGAACTTGGAGTTGCTTGACAGTACATTGCTCCCCTTCTTGGGAGTTGAACTCATTCCTTGCAGCCCCCCTCTGTCCATGCTAGAACCTCACCTGACTGAGATCACTGCCTGGACAAGAACACTGCCCTCTACCCTTTTGCCTATTTTTGTGCCCATATTCAAACAGCGCCTGTATTCACAATCTGCTGTTACTTCAGTGTCATTCCTGGCTGTAGGTGAAAGGATTTCTGGACCATGCGATCCCAGCCAATCAGGTCTCCCATAGCGAGCACGATGTCTCAAAGTGCCACATATTTAGTTGTGTGGTGATATCATTGATAGCAAAGAAAACCTACCTGTTGCCTTTCCCTCCTGTTGAATGCCTCCCCATTGTCCAGCCAACCAGGCCAGTTCTCCTTGTTTTGTCATGCTGTGCTGATGGCTTCGAGGACTGATTAGGAATCCTTTGGCCTTGATGCTCATGCATCACTCTGAACGACCAGCAGGGGCTCAATGGAGGTAAAGGTGTGAATCCTATTAGGCAAGTAATGCTGTGAAAATGGGTGGCATCCACATTTAGATATGCATGCATGTATTAAGAACATAAGAAGAGCCCTGCTGGATCAGGACAGTGGCCCATCTAGTCCAGCATCCTGTTCTCACAGCAGCTGACCAGGTGCCTATGGGAAACCTGCAAGCAGGATTCGAGCACAAGAGCATTCTGCCTCTCCTGTGGTTTCCAGCAACTGGTATTCAGAAGCATTGCTGCCCTGAACTGTGGAGGCAAAGCATAGCTATCATGCCTAGTAGCCACTGGTTGTCTAATTCTCCATGAATTCACCTAATCCTCTTTTAAAGCCATCTAGGTTGGTGCCATCACTGCATCCAAATGCACGCCCCAGTCGCCTTCTGCCTCAGCTAGGCATCAGGTTGACAGAGCGCCAACTCAGTTCTCTCCACCGACATGACGCCCGCTTCTGAACAGCTTCGATTCCTTTCACAAAGGAGTGCAAAAAAAAAACCTGTCAAAGGAGAGGGCACATTTTGTGTGCTTGAAACATGCCTTCTCCATTTCAGCTCACATCTTCTCCTAAGGGCAGCGGAGCAAGAGGCAGATTTGACCCAAGAGAGCACAATCCTTTGGGAAAGTTCTTCCTCTTGCACCAGCACCATTGAAAGGAAATGGGAGCAACAGAGCGCGGAAGATTCACGAGGGACTTGGCACTTTGTCTTTCTGGGACGTTAACTAAGTTGTCATTGTCATCTTTGTCATTTATCATTTGCAACGATCCCCGTGTTTATTAGACACCATACATAAATAAAAATAACCAGGCTGCTGTCGGCAAGCTCACAATCTAAATGAGCCCTCTCCTAGTTCTGGACTTCTTCCCACAGTTGCCAACTCAAAGATGGAAAGGGAAGCATTGAAATGGAGTTGGAGTGAGGCTTGGTGGCATTGCTTTTGGCTTCTTCCCTTTACCTTCCTTGGAAGTATGGGGTTGGCATCGTCATTTCAGTGTGATGTGAAAGCCCCTCCCCATTTCCAAAAACGTTTGGCGTTAAGGTGTAATTTCACAGTGCTGTGGGGTGAATGCACTCTGCGTGTTAGCTAATTTTATCTTGTTAAGTGTGCCAGGGCTGAATCCTGGTGTGGCGGAGGGGGGAAACAGGCCCCTTACTGAAGCCTTGACACATCCCAGATTTGAAGGAAAGCACTCACAGCTGCATCCATTCATCCTGGTTTTCTCCTTTCCCTTGCTTGGACCTCTCCTATGCTTCATCCTTATGCCTCACAACTGTTTTCCTCGGCTGGCTAACGGATGGGCTCGGGCTTTAATATTTATATGTTTGCACACTGGAGAGCCATAATAACACCATGAAAAAATAATGATGGCAAGCTGTAATGATAAATCCATGCGTCTTAACAGTCAGGCTTTTGCCAACCTGAGTGAAAAGGTGTATCGCCTTTTACAAATGCATGCGGAGTGAGACTTTCAACAGAAGGAGCAGCCTAGTTGCAAAAAGTATTGCTCAGACAGGGCTTAGTTTCCAAGCCAGCTGTCACTGATCAGCTTGACCCCCCTGATTGACTGAAAACCTCCCCCCCCCCAAGAAATCCCACCAGCTGGCAGATCGTGTTCACAGAAGCAACAGGTTCCTGGGGAGGCTTTTTTAGCATTACATAAGGGAGTGTTATTGTTATTTTTTTTGTGTGTGTCCTATTTATCTTTGAGCTGTTTTTGTGCTTTTGAGACAGAAAGGCAGAGTCTGAAAAGGTTATGTTTTAATAGGCTGTCCTCTGTGCCACATCTGTAAAAGCCTTTTTAAAAGGAAGTTTAGTGGCGGAGGACTCGCACCCACCCACCCACCAGCACGGCCAGCTCATTGCTGCATTTCGTGAGCACGCTGCTGGAATTATTCAAATGAGAAACAGGCTGGGTGTCAAGGGGGTTTGAACAAACATTGATCTGGAAGAGGGTTTTTTAAAAACATGGATCTTTGTTGCCAGAATGTGAAATAGAAACTGTGGCATCTCTTGCACAACTCTGCCATCTGCGACGCAGGGAGACAGCTGAACAACTTGGGGGGCTGCAAGAGGTGAATGCAGGCATTAAAAGAATGTTCCTCCAAATCCAAAAGCACAACATGAAATCTACACTAACACACACAAACACAATTCTGCAAAAAGCTAAGGCTGAGACCAATTTTAGGAAGTTTTATGTACAAATCACATTTTTGTGAGTTTTGAGAAGAATGACTAATGCTCCAACCAGACAAATTGGTGGTGGTGGTGGAATGGGAAAAGGATGTGTGAATGAAGGCTAGTAACCATGTTTCCTTGGTAATGTCTAGTGAAAAAGATGCATGGTGTGAAGTTGTCGTGTCCAGGGTTTCCTCGGCTTCACTTTCTGCTACTTGCAAGTTAAGCTGGGGAAACCCCAGGTTGCACTGACACATGTGATGTGAAGGAAAACTTCTGTTCCGATTCAGTTCACAAATTTTTGCATGGAACCTGTTGATTGAATTGTAATTCAAAAGTTTCATGCTGCAGCTTCCCTTTGACTTGCCTTTATTCAAGGATAGTAGCTTTAAGATCAGTAACACTTGAGTGTCCTGGAGGCCTGAAACATACCCCCTACCTGATTTTGGATATTAACATTTCTGATGTCAGGAATGATAATGGTGTTGATTAACTCACAGCATTTTGAGTGTGGTTTTTTGTGTTCGACAAAAATGATTTTATTAATGAAAAATAATAAATGCAAATAAATGACAAAACCTAAAGTTACAAAACATAGGTGCAATACAGAGGTTGTGTTTCCAGATAAATAAAGAGCAGATAATATAGAAGAATAAAAGCAGCAAAACACATGATGGAAACCAGATTTCACAATTTGATGGGGGAAGAGAGTTTTGTATATCTGAATTTGAGACCTAAGAGATGAAATCCCACTGCAATATGGTACAGAAATGATTCAAGTCTTCCTTACCCTTCAAAATGTGTAATTTTGAGTTATTTCCTCTGTGATAGACAGAGTCCACACATTTTTGTCTTCCATTTCTGGGCCAAATAGAACTTATGTGGACTCTGGCTATCATTGAGGAAATAACTTAAAATTACACATTTCTAAGGGTATGGAGAAATGTAGCCAGCAGCTACATAAGAAGTTCCTTAGATTGGAAAATTGCTGTTTGGACAAGTTTGGATATTGTCATTTCTGATGGCAGGGGTGCTGATTATGGTAGTGATTAAGCTCATCGCCTTTCTGAGTGTTGAAAGCACAAGATCGTCCCCGACTAATAAACATTTTTTTCGTTCTCTTTGCAGATGAAACAACATTTGAAGCAGGAGTCAAAGTCCAGATCCACAGTCAGTCTGAGCCACCATTTGTTCAGGAACTTGGGTTTGGCGTGGCGCCTGGGTTCCAGACTTTTGTAGCCACGCAAGAGCAAAGAGTGAGTCCTGCTTTTCTCATACATTTCAGCATTCTGTAGTCATTCCCTCTAAGGCCACAAAGAGAGGAGAGGCTGAGGCTGCCTTGGTTAGCTGCCATTTGAGAGAATACTATCCATAAGGCAAGGAGAAGTGGCCACTTGAAGTGGGATATATTTTAGTAGCATGGACAGTGGCAGAATGGGGGAGAGGTCTGCCTGATGAGACTTAGAATGCTTCCAAACTGTTGCTGTTTTTGGGTGGGATTCAACCACACAAATTCAGGTTGTGCAATTCATCGTCCTTCCTCACCATCCTCAGTTTATTTGTATGCCACCTTTCCACTCAATTGTGCCCAAAGCCACTCACAGTGTATCAAATGTACAATAACAATTCAAAGCAAATGAGAAACAATTCTGTAGAAAGAACAGGATATTTTAATGCCATCATCATTATCACCACAGAGGTGTCTATGGAGGGGATATATACATTGAAAATGCTGTATTGTAACTTTTGAATAATTTTTCTTTTTTAAAGAAAGAAATAGCCACATATCAATAAGTAAAAAAACAAAACACCAAAAAAATCCCAGTCCATGCAAAACTGTGTAAAAGAGTAGAAATAAGCTAACTTGGTTTCAATAACAAAATTAACATTTAAAATGAAGGACTGGTGCAGCACACAAATACACAATCTGACTTTTTTTGCAGTAAGGAAAATGACAGGAAATGTACTTGAAAGTGTGGGATAACATTTGATTGATACAATGTCATCTAACTTCCCCACAGACAGAATGGATAAATGGCCGATTGTCATCTAACTTCCCCGTAAACTTGGTGCAAATAAATCAGGATGAATGCTTAATAAAACAGGCAGACCGGGAATCACTACAATCCTTTAGGAAGTTCTGCACGACTCCCCTGAAACAGCAGGGGATGTCATTTGGAGTTCCCATCTCAGATGGCAAAATATTTAACTGTTTTGTTTATTTTAAAATTTTATTTACATGTTTATAGATCACGCTGTCATATAAAATATCACAAGGCAGTATACATCCGAAAAATAAAGAAAAAAACAATACTACAGTTTCAACAATAAAAGCATCTGACACGTTAGCAAAAGCTGGTTTGGCAGAGGGTCTTGGCTTTGAGAGGCCTGCCTAAATAAAACAGTTTTCAGAAGATGCCTGAAAGGGAGCAGGGTGGCCAGGAGCTCTACTGCAGGGCAGTCCCAGCACACTTAAGGGTCCATCCCAGGTAAATGCCAGCCAAGCCTGAGGAACATGTGGGACCACCAAACATGCCCCATCAGAAGAGCTCAGCGATTCAAGTGGAGGATAAGGAATGGTCCAATCCTGACCGTGGAGCATTCAGTGCAGTGAACTGAAATTACTTAGAAGTGCTAACAGACTTTGCAACCACTCTGTGCATTGTTGGAGGCAGATGTGTAATTACAAACAGCAGATATGGGTTGAGGGCAGCGCGACAGGTTCCCTTGCACAGGGCGCCAAACCAAGGGGGTGCCTTCCAGCCTCCTTCCCAAAGCCTAGTAAGGGCTTGCTCAGCTTTGGGAAGGAAGCCCTTACTAGGAACCTTCCAGAGTCTTGCCTGCACAGGGCGCCATATTACCAGGGCCCACCTCTGCAAACAGTGGGGCTTATGACCCATAATTATCCCTATGCACCCAGTATTAGGTGCTGTGGACCCACAGCCAACCTGTGAGTCTCAAGACCTGTGAATGTAAAGTTACCACCTCTTCACTAAACTTGTTTTACCAGCCAGACGTAGAGAAAGAGAGGGAGGGAGTGAAACTGACTCTGTTGAATTCTACACCATTTATTCATTCATCCACATGCAAATTTTTAATAATAAGCATTTGGATATATGTGTCTGGAGGGCAGGTAAGATCACTCTGGTCGCAATTAGGACCAATTACATTCGCCGTGAAAACTGTCAAGTTGAAATGTTGCGTCCCTCTCTGTCTTGGAGGAAACCTTTATGGCCATATTGATGAAAACCGCACAGCTGCAAGACAGGAAAAGGGGTGGGGATCACAGGGCAGCTGGAGAGGCAGATTGCGGGAGGGCTGAGGTGATCCATGAAAGGCTTTGGCGCGGGACTTGAAGGAGAAGAAGAAAACAGCAGGACAAGGACAGGGGGCAGTGCAGGGGCTGGCCGATATGGGAAAGGGGGAGGCTTTCCAGGCAAAGAGAGCAGAGAAGGAAGAATGAGGCACCAGAAAAAGACAATGGTAGATGAGGCTATGAATGTTTGAGAAAAGCTTTAAACTGGACTCTGTTGCAGGAAATGGCCAAACCCATCTTCATTATACATTTAAAGCAGCATCATACCACCTTGAAAAGCCACAACTCCCCCCCCCAAAAAAAATCCTGGAAACTGCACTTGGTTAAGGGTGCTGAGAATTCTTCTGTGACCCCTAGTCCCCTCAGAGAGCTGCAGTTCTCAAGGCCTTCCTGCTCTATGGCATGGAACCCACACTGCGTTGAGGGGGGGACCAAAAGGCCAAATATTGACACCCCCAGTCCCAACCCTCATGCTGCCTTCCCAAAGCCAGCTAAGCAGCGCACCAGGTTTTGTGAAGGAGACACGAGGCTCTGGCAGGGTCTTAGAGCCCTCCCACCTTCTTTCCAAAGCTGAGAAAGCACTAATTAGGCTTTGGGAAGGAGAAAGGGAGGACTCTAGGACCCTGTCAGAGCCCTCATACCTCTGTCCCAAAGCCCAGCGCTTCACTTAACCAGCTTTAGGAAAGCAGCCTGAGGCGGGGGCATCAAATGTTGCCTGGGAGCCGCAAAAAATTGAGGCCATGTGTTGCACCACCCTGCTCCAGTTGTTGTTGGACTCCAGCTCTCATCAGCCCCAGCCAGGGTGATCTGAGATGATGGGAGCTGGAGTCCACTGACATCTAGGGAGGGCCACAGGCTCCCCATCCCTTCCTTTGAGCCTCTCGTTATTTATGGTCATGTGATCACATGGAGGAAGCAAGCACAAGAGAGGCACCTGTGACACGAATGAGCGTTCTGACCAATCCATTTTTATTATAAAAAGATTTTCAGGTTTGAAATACTAATGATGATGATGTAGAAGAAGAAGAAGAATTCAAGAAATGTAGGTGCAGACTACTGTACAGTGGTACCTCAGGATAAGAACTTAATTCGTTCTGGAGGTCCGTTCTTAACCTGAAACTGTTCTTAACCTGAAGCACCACTTTAGCTAATGGGGCCTCCCGCTGCCACCGCCACACGATTTCTGTTCTCATCCTGAAGCAAAGTTCTTAACCCGAAGTACTGTTTCTGGGTTAACAGAGTCTGTAACCTGAAGCATCTGTAACCTGAAGCACCTGTAACCTGAGGTACCACTGTAACCTCCATGTGAAAATGCCCCCAAGTTTCCAATGTACTCTCTCCAGCACCTATATCACGTTGAAGGGCTTCTGGCTTTCTCTGTCTTCTCATGGCCAGCTCAGGGACATGCAGAACGAGGAGCAAGTCGCGTCCAGGCTGCGTCTGGCATGCAGTGGGAGGCTGTTGTTTTCCTCTGTCCCTGGCACAGCTTGTCCTCATTACTTCTAACAAGGGGGTGAGGGGGAGAGAAAAGGACAAAACAGTTTACACGCAAGAGAAGCAGAGTGTGTGTGTGTGTAAGGCTAAACCTTGCTAAGTGCTCCTACCCCACCACCCACAAACCATGAGCAAAGCAGCCCAAGGGGCTTGCCTGATAAAAGCAACTGGAAGGGCCTCCAGGCATTTGCAGGTGACTTTGTCAGGCATGTAGCAGCTGGAGCAAGGAGGGATGCTGATAAAAGCCTCCTGCTCAAAAACAAAACAAATCCTTTGTTGGGGATGCAAACTGTCCACACCAGTTACAAAAGGAACGAACGCCTGGGCTCGGGAAACCTTTCTTCTATTGCTCCTCGTTATTCCGCCAAAGGCAGGCATGTTAAAGAAGATGAAATGTTCCCTAAAGCAGCCGTTTCTGCCAATTTGGCCATAAAAATTTAAGAGGCTTCAATTAAGCAACAGGTTAGAGATGCTGTGGCAATATTGGGGAGGATGGCTGAAATGCGCCTCAGAGACTCGTCCTGGTAATGTTCAGAGCCTGAGGAAAAAAGGGAAAGATCCTGGGATGCTGCGGGCTGATTTCTTGGGGGGTGGGGGAGAGAGAGAAATGGAAATTGGAATTCTGGCCCAGAAGGCCTACATTGGGCAGACGAGAGCTGGTGTGGGGCAGTGGTTATAGAGAGGGCCAGACCAGGACGTGGGTAGACCAGGGTTCAAAGCCTCACTGGCATCTCTCTTGCTGGGTGACCTCTGCTCACCAGCACCAGGCTCAAGGTTAGATACTTGGTCTGGCTCTTTAGCCGGGGTCTCTGCAGCTTCCAACTCTGTGTCTTGACTCTGAGGTCATGGCATCACCCCTTCTTTACATAATGTGTGCATTGTCCTTCAAGAGGAGGGGCTTGAAAGAAAAGAGCAAAGATGCTAGTTGAATAGAGAGAGGGAGACTTGGGGCCATTAGGCAAACTGAGGCAATTCCCTCATGCAGTAGGGTGGTAGATTATACTTTGGGGGGGGGGCGTGCAGGACACCCGCTCACTAGCCCATTAACCCAATGGCTTCCACCACCACAGCTCCTGCAGGGCTCCCCAGGGCACCTGCACCTTCATTCCACACTTTGAGGAATGACCCCTTTACTCACAGTGAGAAAAAGAGAAGTAGGAGTAGCTGCCATTGCTGCTGCCACGTTAGCTCAAGAGCAGCGGTGGTGGAAGAGGAGTGAAGGACAGCAGCAGCTGCCTGTCAGTTCACGAGGATGCTGTGGGGCACAGGACGAACCATAATGAAGGGCAGAGAAGCAGGGATTGGGGAAAGCAGCAACAATGGAAGGGCTGGGTAAAATGAGTGATGTTACCAGCCACTCACATTTGGAGGCAGCAGTGTTTCTGAATACCAGTTGCTGGAAACCACGGAAGGGGACAATGCTCTCGTGCTTGAATCCTGCTTGCATAGGCATCTGGTTGGCCACTGTGAGAACCGCATGCTGGGCTAGATGGGCCACTGGCTTGGTCCAGTGGGGTCTTCCTATGTTTCTTAACAAGGCAGCTTTGGAGAAGCTGTAGCCCTCCAGGTATTGCTGGACTCCAGCTCCCATCATTACTGAGCATTGGCCGTATTGGCTGGGGCTGATGGGAGTTGGAGTCCAACAGCATCTGCCAGGCCACAGGTGTTGCGTCAGCAGATGAAAGGCAGATAGCCTTTCATCTGCTTCAAGCTCCTTTGTGATCCTCATCTCCATTATCCATCATTTCCAACTGTTTAGACCAGGCATAGGCAAACTCAGCCCTCCAGATGTTTTGGGACTACAACTCCCACCATCCCTGACCACTGGTCCTGTTAGCTAGGGATGATGGGAGTTGTAGTCTCAAAACATCTGGAGAGCCAAGTTTGCCTATGCCTGGTTTAGACGCTCGGCAGAATGGAATCATGTTGTTTTCTCACACTATACATCTCAAGGTGTGTACTGGGTTGGGGCAGGTTTGAATGGCATCCTGCAAAGAAGAAAGAAAGAAAAATGTATCTGTACATGGAAAAATAACATCTTGGGCACGAATCTATTCTCTGACATTCTATATTTACATCTGCGGGGAGATATTTTGGGTTGGGGGAACATTCAGGCACGCAACCCTCACTGCATCCTGCAGTGATTCAATCCAAGAACCGGTCACCACTTTGATTCTGCAACTTGTATAAACCGGCCGTCTCTAGTCTGTGCAGCAAAGCCAATTTTGGCAAGACACATTATGTTAAATTCCCCATAGAGAAGGAGGTGTGAAGGGAGCAAATTCAAAAGAACCTTGTGAGCTGCCTTCCTTGGGAGATGCTTAGAAGAGAGGAAGAGGGAACTTGCTTTGCTTCCAATAGCCCTGTGCCACAGAGAATGACAGCCTGAATGGCACGCTGAGAGGTGCGCGAAGGATGCTTTTGAATGCCTTAACAAGCGCCGAAGCAACGCTTCTTGTGTGATCCCATCCGGTGTCTCATTAACGAACACAATTTCCTCGCCATTATTTCACTTCTGAGCAAAAGGCAAAGGCTGTCTGCTTGCAACTTTGAGGGAAGAGCGTGACAGGCAAACAGCTCCCTTCTGTGGTCCAGGCATGGCAGCGTGCAGAAGCCACAACAACATAAGAGAAGCTCCTGCTGGATTCGGCCGATGGCCCACCTGGTTCAGCATCCTGCTCTCACAGTGGCTGACCAGATGCCTATGGGAAGCCCACAAGCAGGACACGAGTGCAACAACACCTGCAGTTCCCATCAATTGGTGTTCAGAGACATCAGTATCATAATTCTCTATGGGGGAGAAGAATGATGGGCTACAGCAGAAACATGCCGCTTGTGAAGGAGCTAATTGCACAGTGGTATGCAGAACATGCATATTAGATCCCTGATGCTTGTTACTGTTTTTGGAAAAAGCAGCTTCAGGAGGGGGCGGGCAGTTGAAAGTGGAGAAGCAGGGAGGAAGGGTGATTAACCCATTCCTGGCCTGTCATTTTCTTGTTCCAAGTTCTCCCCCACCCCCCAGCTTGAAAACATACAGGTTGCATCCACGCAACACATTCAAAACACATGGCTTCCTCCAAATAATCCTGGGTACTGTGATTTATCCCTTAAGGTAAAGGTAAAGGGACCCCTGTCCATTAGGTCCAGTTGTGACCGACTCTGGGGTTGCGGCACTCATCTCGCTTTATTGGCCGAGGGAGCCGGCGTTCAGCTTTTGGGTCATGTGGTCAGCATGACTAAGCCGCTTCTGGCGAACCAGAGCAGTGCACGGAAACGCCGTTTACCTTCAGGCCATGGTGGTACCTATTTATCTACTTGCACTTTGACGTGCTTTTGAACTGCTAGGTTGGCAGGAGCAGGGACCGAGCAACGGGAGCTCACCCCGTCGCGGGGATTCGAACCGCCAACCTTCTGATCGGTAAGTCCTAGGCTCTGTGGTTTAACCCACAGCGCCACCCGCGTCCCTTGATTTACCCCTTACAGACCTGCAATTCCCAGTACCCTTAAACTGCAGTTCCCAGGATTCCTTGGGGGAAGGCCCTTGCTTTAAATATGTGCTGTGGACGTAACTGCAGTAGAAATGTTGGAGAGAGGAGCAGCAAGACAGAAGCTATTTGGAGCATGGAAAGAGCAGCATCATTCTTCCGCTCTCACTTGGTCCCTCCAGAAGCATATTTTCTTTCTTTCTTTTTCAAAAAATTGAATTCTGGGCTGTAACACACGTTTGTGTATAATGTGTAGGACAGAGGATGTTTTTAAACCACCTTGAAATCATGACAAAAGGTGGCATGTAATGAAGAGGGTGAGAAGTAGCGCTCTCAGGTGAAAAGCTAATGTGCTGTGAACAAGCAGAGATTGTGCTGTGAATTGGTGTGGGAAAGTGAGGAGAACACTCTTCATGGGGGTGGTATGGATGTGGAGCTTATTGCACACTGTGTGCAGGTGCTCATATGAAATTTCCCAGAGCACGGAAATGGGAAAAGTCACTTGTGGAAGGTAGCTTGGTACAGAGAAATGTGGTTGAGGAAAGGGTTAAGTACCACCACTACCACTTCTCAGCTCAAAATAGTTGCCATGCTGAGCCCTGGCCAATGGTAGCCAATGAGGTTAATCCAAGGCATGATTGTTGTTAATTGAAAGCTTTCCTGTCCTGGCCTGAGACAGCACATCCTTTATTGGAGACAGACTGCCCAGAGCCAGAGGACCTAGGAGAGCAGACTGAGCCCCCCAACTGCAGCACTGATCCAGAAAACCCCAGGTTTTTCCAGGGGAAGACCTGACCAGGCCTGCCTCCAGGAGATGCCCCAGAAGCATTCTCAAGCTATTACCTATCTCACCTGTTGGCAGAGGAGCCTCTGATCAAGCCAGAGGGAGAGAATCAGCTATAGAAGGTCCAGTCTCAGGCAGCTGCTCAGTGAAAGAGCACATTGTTGTTTATTCTTATTTTGTTTTATTTACAACTCTACTTGGCTTCCTTGGGAGTAAATGCATTCATCAATAGTAAAAGCTTATTGGAAAACACCTACAGCTGAACTGGGGTGGAATCTGAGAGTCCAGGCCTTATAAACCTTCAGCTGAGGTCAGCAGCATTCAGCTCCTTACTCCTTCAGTCTGACTTTGCCCTGTCTTCTGACAGATCTTCCTACTGCTGACATCTGCCTTAAGCTTTACTTTGACTTGGGACTACCCTTGTTATTGTCTGGTGCTAGGTAAAAAGTAAAGGACCTCTGGATGGTTAAGGCCAGCCAAATTTGACTATGAGGTGCGGCGCTCATCTCCGCTTTCAGGCCGAGGGAGCTGGCATTTGTCCTCAGACAACTTTCTGGCTCATGTGACCACCATGACTAAACCACTTCTGGTGCAATGGAACACCGTGGCAATAGCCAGAGCGCACAGAAACGCCGTTTCCCTTCCCACCAGCGGTACCTATTTATTGACTCACGCTGGTATGCTTTTAAACTGCTAGGTTGGCAGGAGCTGGGACAAAGCAACAGGAGCTCACCCTGTTGTGTGGATTTGAACTGGTGACCTTAGGATCAGTAAGCTCAAGAGGCTCAATGGTTTAGACCAAAGCGCCACCCACTGGTGCGATCATGCTGTGGACCTGAGCCTGCAGTGGACCATGTTGTGTGGTCTTGTCCTAGCCTAACTCAGGGACTGAGACCTAACCCAGTAGCCCTCTCCCAAAGCTAAACATCCTTATTAAAAGGAAAAAAAGATTTGAGGCACATTACACATGTTTGTGGACAGCATGCAGTTAAGATAACTTGATAAGGAGAGAGAGAGGGCCTCAACTCTGGAGGGGCAGAAGTGGGTGGGGTGTTTTGAGATAGAGATAGGACACCAGGACTGTGAGAGAAGGTCAATGTTAATGTGGGTTCAGAAGATAGTGTGGGGTTGTACTTGGAAAGAGGTGAGACGTTAATACTGGATTATTTCTACAGGGAAATTTTGCCTTATTTATCTGTGGGTGGTTGTTGTTGCTGCTGCTGCTTTATTTATTTATTTATAATCGCAGAAGCATTAAAATATAAGCCTCCATAATGGAAATGCACACCAAAACAGTCCTCTTAAAACAATGCAGTAATTAAAACGTAGGATGTAAACACACTAGAAGTCCTGTACTATTGTCTCCTGAAATTTGCTTTAAAATGTTAAACCGCTCTGAGACTTTGGAATAGGATTGGATGATAATCTCGAGAAAGATTTGGGTAGCCAGAGAGGCAGGGGCTTGGGCCATTGTGGGCAGAATAAGGGGCTGCTGTTTGCCTGTCGGTATTCAAAAATAAATAACTCACTCATTCATTGCCTCAACTCACCCCCAGGGAAGCCAAATAAGTGACAGATGTATAGAGTTGCTGCAGTGCCTTCAGAGTCTCTCTCTTAAGTCACCTGAAGTTAGTTTGCTTTGCAGGCTGTGTCTCCACAGTGTGTGAGAGTCCTGGATTTAGTAGGTTGACACTTGGTGTGATGGGGAATTGATAGGTGTTGGACATGCCTTTTGGGCAGTGGGTGTCACATTCTGGTCTGATGCCAGATCCCACAGAGAAAGCAGCAAGGCTGGTCAATGGCCCACAAACTGGTTATCACCTACTTTTTATCATATCCAAAGTACTTTGAACGTGTTAAGATAGGCCATATAAATGCTAAGTAATTATAATTGTATAATTATAATTTTATTATTCATAGCTTAGTGGTATTGCATGCAGAAGGTCTCAGGTTCTCATTCTCTGGCAACTCCAGGAGTGGCTGGGAGAGACCCCTGCTGGATGTCCTGCAGAACTGATGCCAGTCAACATGAACTAGACGTGGAGAACCTTTGGCCCTTTAGAGGTTGTTGAACGACAATCCCCATCATCCCTGGCCATCAGCCATGCATGCTGGAGCTGATGGGAGTTGTAGTTCAGCAACATCTGGAGGAGCAAAGGCTCTGTGCTCCCGCTGTTGGTAGCACTAAGGTAGATGGAATAATGACTCGGTAGAAGGCAGTTTCTTGTCTTTCCCGCTGCAGCTGATGTTCAGGGTGTGAGTGCCATTGCTTGTGTAACCAAAATGTCTCTGCCCACATATAATAGCAAACTTCGGACAGCCTCAAGTTTTGCAGAAGCACAAAATATATATATATTAAAAAATTGATTCACAGTGTGATGAACCTCAACAACTGTCTCACGAGGACTGAGTGTGCTCAGTGGCCCTAGAAGGCCACTGTCTGGCTACTTGTGGAGAACAGAGCATGGGGAAGGGTGACAAAGTGGCTAACAATCCTGAACAGCAACACTCTGTGCTGCAACATTTTGTTGCAGGTCCCTTTTAGCTTGTTATTACTGCTTATTATTTTAAAGACCCCACTGAGCAGTTGTCCATTCCAGCTGTGGGAATGTGTAATTCTTCAGAAGGGAGAATGAAGGGGACTTTGGAACTGGGCAGCCTTTGCCAACCTGGTGCCCCCCAGCTGTTTTGGACCGCATCTACTGTGAGCCCCAGCCAGCACAATAGGGCTTGGGTCTCTCTCACACCCCTCACCACCTGAAATGTCACCTGAACAGAGCACTTCAGCCCCAGCTAGCGGCTTTGAGGGAAATGAAGTGTCTCTCTGTTCTCATCTCTCTCTCCGCGAAGCTTGTTTAAGATGCTGCTAATGGAGACACGCTCGGGTGATAATGCGATTGCTTGAGACACGACAAGGGAGATGGCGAGGCCCATTGATCGGAGCACAATGGCAAAAGCAATGTAATTATTTGGGGGCTTGGCAGTGTGATTCCCTCCCCGTGGAAGCAGCTGAGTAGATAGCCGTCAGCAGAGGAAAAGTTGCCTGCCTTGGAGGCTGCGGGAACTGAGATGTGACGCTCCCCTTCCTCTCAATGGCTTATCTCTGCAGAGAGGATTACTTACACTTTCCCACTTGCACAGTGCCACTGTAGCAGGTTTCCAAATCGGGTCGATAAGAACAAGAAGCTGCCTTACGTATGGCCACTGACCCTTCTAGCTCAGTGTTGCCTACACAGACTGGCAGGTTTCAGGCAAGGAACCTTTCCCAGCACTGAGTGGAGATGCCTTGGATTGAATTCGAGACCTTCTGCATGCAAAGCAGATGCTTTCCAGCTACAGCCCTTGACGTGATCCAACCCACAGTGCCATTAGCAGCAAGGATAAGATATTTTGCCAACACAGTTTGCAGAGGACAAGATGGCAGCCCTCCCCTTCTGTGCACTGAAGCTGACCAGTTGAATCTTTCTTCAATATTGGGGTTGGAGCAGAGTCTTTCATGTCACCTGGATGCAGCAGGTGAACCCAGGACAGGCCATGCGATATATACACTCTATCCTCCATTGTCTTGTTGCCACTCCCTACCCCACTGTGTTTGTTGTCTGATGTGGCCACCTAACTCTGCCTAATGGTAGGGCCAACCAAAATGCTGGACCAAGGCAGTGAGGCTTGGCCACCAACATAGAATTGTAGCTCAGCAGTAGTAGGGGCTTTGTTTCATACAGAAGGCTACCTACCAAGTGGCAGGTAGGTTGGTGATAGGAAGGACCTCTCATTGCCTGAGACCTTGAAGATCCACTGCCAGTTGGGGAGACAGATAGTTTGGCCCACTGTAACAGGGTGAGGGAACCTCATGCCTGGGGGCTAAATTGCCCTCCAAATCTCAGGACTCTCCCCAGCCCATGTCTCACCACCCTTAATTTGCATCCTCCTAGATCGTCATTGACTGGCTGGAATGTTCTTCTTAAGACCTCTTGCTTGCCCAGGTAGAGGACAGAGTAGAAGGAAGCAGGGGTTTGCAGTACCAACCTCTCTGATTGGAAGCCAGTATGAAACATATGGATTGGCTGGGCCTTTTACCTTTGCTTGATTGACAGGTTGTTACTCCAGCTCGGGGAGTAACTGACCTCAGGGGCACCAAGGATACACACTTTAAGTGCAGACCTGGGCACAGCCCAGCACCGGGAGCCATGTGCATCAGTGCATTTGCTACAAGAGCAAAGCAGACTCCTTGTTCTTCCCACCTCTGTCAATCAAGGCGCATTGAGGAGGGTGTAATTAAGCATTCAATCTGCGCCTTCCCCACAGACGTTGGGCCGGCTCGGAAGCGACATGGCTCAAAGCCAAGGCTGGCTAAGCGAGAAACACAGAAACTGAATATGTGATCATTCCATCATTTCCGATCCCATCACCTATGTTGTGAGTGCAATTTAAACAACTTAGAAGATTTGTGTGGAAGCCGGGCTGGTGCAGACGCTGAGGTCAGGAGAGATGGCAATTATTTATTCTCCTTTATCATGCCGTCTGCAACATATGGGTGTCGCTCCCCACTCCAGATGACTAAACGACGGCAGATGCCACACTATTAGCTTGGTGGAAAAACGCAAATGAGGTGTGGAGGCCCTCCGGTGGTGTTTTGTCATTGTCGTAAAGAAAATCTTGATTCTTCTATCTTGAAGAGGCTCCCCATTAACAATTCAGGCTTTGAGCCTTGAGCCAACCAGAAGTGTGGGGGTGCTGAGGTGTCTCATTGCAGCCACTTTGGCCCAGGGTTGCCGTTCTAGCTCTTAAGAAATTGGGGGTGAAATAACTCTCATATTTATGGAGCTGAGAGGATGCCGACCCAACTGTTAGGCAGAGTGAGGCAGTTGCCTCAGGTAGCAGACTTTCAGTTCACATCCACACCATGCATTGAGAGTGCTCTTCCACCAATATAACAGTCATGAAGAATCTTGGGAAGCATAATTTGACAAGGGTACTGGGCACAGTAGGTCTGTGAGGTCAGCACCCTTAACCAACTAAGGTTCCCAGGATCGTTTGGGGGAAGCCATGACTGTTAAAAGTAGTCCACGTGTTCTTTTAATGTATGGTGTGGATGTGGCCTTTGCCACATTTTTTGTTCATATTTTTACTTCTGTGGAGAGAGGCGCATATGAGATGTTGTTGTTATCATCACCACCACCACCACTACCATTTATCAAAAATATCCTAGGGCTGGATCTCTTGCATCGAATACCAAAATAATTTGCCTGATCTTTAGTATGCACCCTGACCTTTTTTTTGGGGGGGGGTGCCATTTCCTGTTCCACTTCAGGTAGCAAAATGCATTGGGCCCAGTCTGAATCTAAGTTTGTGTAAATGCTCACTTCAGCACTACCTCTGAGTTCTGTGTGTGAGAGTGTGTGTTTTAAAAACAACACTTCGTTTGAAATCCAGGATTCACGTTGATATAGTAGCTTATGAGGATTACATTATATAATTTATGTCCTTTTCAAATCCTACCATCAGGCAACACCATTAATATGGGTTAAACCAATACGTTGCAAAAAAAAGTGAGCAAACTCTCTTTCGTCAGGCTCACCGTTTAAGCATTGCAAGGTGGAGTTTGGGGAGAGAGAGAGATTTTAAAAAGCCAGCTTGACATTGAAGTCACAAATAACACACTGTGGAGCTACCCTTTGAGTTGGTCTGGAGGCTAGAGCCAGTGCAGAAGGTGGTGGTTAGGTTAGGTTGCTTGGGGGGGGGGGGGGCAAATTATTTCATTTATTTGTTTGTTTATTGCATTTATATCCCACCTTTTTCTCAAAGGAGTTCAAGGTGGCGTACATGGTTTTCTCCTCTTTATTTAATCCCAGCAACAACCCTGGGGGGGTAGGCTAGGCTGAGGGGCAGTGACTGGTCCAAGGTCACCCAGCATGCTTCATGGCTGAATGGGGATTTGAGCCCAGGTCTCCCAGGTCCTAGTCCAACACTCTAACCACTACCCCAGACTGGTTGCCATATATCACCCTGCCTGTGGGTGTTATATAGAACTCAGAACAGGTTACTTCAGGTAACACCTTATCCCTTATAAACCCAGTAGAACACTCTGGTCTGTGGGAGAGTTTCTCCTGCAAGTTCCAAACATCTCAGAAGCCCCCACACTCCTCAGTGACTCAGAGCAAGGCTTTTATCAAGGCTGCCTGTGGAATAGAAACCCTGTCTAGATATGACAGGCATCTACAACCTGCACTTTCTGGAAGCAGTCGAAGACATTTTTGTTCTGATAGGCTTTCCCAGCTGGAAAAATGGATCTTGACCACGAGTGTCCACTTGTTAGGTGTTTAGTGTTGTTTATGGGTTTTTAATTGTTGATAATTATCTTAAGTGTAAATCACCTTAAAGCAGTGCTTTAGAAGGAAATTAATAATAATAATAATAATAATAATAATAATAATAATAATAATAATAATAATAGTCACAATCTTTAGACAGCGTGTAGGAGATCACAGGCTAGGGCTGCAATCCTATAGCAGGTTTCCTGGGAGTAAGCTTACTGAAAGTGGGAATTACCTTTGAGTAGACATGTGTAAGCCTACATGGTTTAGGCTCTAGTAGGTATCATGCAAGTTTAACCTAGTGCCAGGTTGTAGGTTACTGGGACAGAGATGTGCACAGTGGCTGATCCACCAATTTGGAAAGTATAAATCCCAGAAGTTACTTGGATCAGTCTCCTACCTTAGGCAATACACCTAACATGTTCCTTGTTAGGTAGGGGTCTAGGTAGAGAAACATAGAGGTTCTATGTTTGCAAAACTGAAGATTAATTTTAGGAGGTAAAAAATATTAATAAAAGTGGGGAGGACTGCCTAAAGGTTGGATGGGGATGATGTCATAATGGAAGGTTCAATGTTCAATTCAATTTATTCTATACACTGCCTTTTTCTGGGGGTGGGGGGCGCAGGGGGACGCATACCCCTAAACGTTTTGTGAATCTAAGTTTGGCCTCATTGAGGGGCAGTATTTCAATCTGAGTAGGAAAATGAGAGTACCCCTAAACGTTTTTTAAGGAAAAGAAGCACTGGTTCTATATAGCCAAAGGCCTGCACAGGTTGGGTGGAGTGTAACTTTCAAAAAGCAAAATCCTACCTTCAGGTGATAGAAACATCTGCTCCTGCATGGCTCGATTCATCATTCTCTGGGACACACAAAAATCAAAGGGAGCTGTATTGGTTTACTAGAAAAACGCAATTTCAAAACACTCCTCTACCCATCACAGTTAAAAAGAAAAAAGAAATAAAGACAGCCTTCTATATTCTGACTTGAGTCCCCCATCTTTCTCTTGCAGCTGACGTACCTTCCACCTCCATGGGGTGAGTGCCGCTCCTCCGACTTTGGCCTGGACTTCTTTCCCATCTACAGCATCACTGCGTGCAGGATAGATTGTGAGACCCGCTACGTGGTGGAAAATTGCAACTGCAGAATGGTCCACATGCCAGGTAAGGTATTCAGGGGTGAGCTTGAAACAGCCTCACATGTGCTTCTCCCCTGGTGTCAGGGCTGGCTCTTGTCAAGGGGCCAAGTCCTGGGTGTGAAGGAAAGAGGAGGGCCATAGGTCAGGGGGAGTGCACACAAACAGGCCCCAGGTTCAGTCTCTGTCATTGCCAGGTAAGGCTGAGGAAGATCCCTGTATGAACCCCTGCTGCCAATCATTGAGATATTATGGGGTTAGTTCAGGGGTGAAGAACCTTGTGCAACCTGATGCCCAGATCACTTGGGTAGAAATCTCTCAGGGGCTGCATTTTGGGAGTGGGCGGGGCCTGATCCAAAAGTAGGTGGGGCCTGACACAATCACATGCCACCATCTTCTTTACTGCATGCTCATCCCTAGCCTATGGATGCTCAAGAGGCCTCTTTGATGGCCTGGCTGAGTAAGTTTTTTGTTCTCACTTTGATGGTCTTGGGCTTGCTGATCGGAAGGTCGGCGGTTTGAATCCCCACGACGGGGTGAGCTCCCATTGTTCTGTCCCAGCTCCTGCCAACCTAGCAGTTCGAAAGCACACCAGCGCAAGTAGATAAATAGGTACCACTGCGGTGGGAAGGTAAATGGTGTTTCCGTGCGCTCTGGCACTCGTCACAGTCCTCCGTGGGCCAGCAGCGGTTTAGTCATGCTGGCCACATGACCCGGAACAATGTCTGTGGACAAACGCCGCAACCCCATAGTCGCCTTTGACTGGACTTAACCATCCAGGGGTCCTTTGCCTTTACCTACAGGCTGAATCTCTGCCTTGGCATCTCTAAGGCTCCAGATTTTGGACAGCATGTGGACTCGAGTCCTGACACCTGTCCTGTATTACAAACCTCAGTTTACATTATCCTTTTATGAAGATGAGCTCTTTCAGCAGAAGTTGCTCAGGTTTGATTTTGAACTAGCCCTTTTTTAATGCTTTGATGTCATTTTGGACCATGCGCTGGTTTAAACCAGCCTTTTGAAGAAGGTGTTCCATTTCTGGGATGAATGTATATGTGAAAGAAGCCGCTTGTGGTCGCCACCACACTTTCCATCACTGCCATAGGTAATTGATGAGCGAGGCCTACAGTTGTGCTGTTCAACCACCTTCCGTGCATAACTTACTATAGATGTCCAGTGCCGTGTTTCTATGTACTAAGACTCCTCTGGGGGAAAAGAAATGTACTGGGTTCATCATCCTGCCTTTGGGCACTGAGATAAGACAGTAGAAACTGCTGAGATAATGCATATGAAGATCACTTTAAAATATGCTATTACACATGGATATTGCTTCCTGTACCTGTTCCCCATTCACTCCTTCACAAATAACCCTACTCGTACTCAGCCACTAATTCATGTACCACTCTCTCACACACATAACATTTCACACATTGCCAGACAGATGGCTACTGATGTGATAGTTCTACCTCCTTCCATCTGGTCCCTTGGTCTGGTGCGCTGATAGATTGCTTAGGAGTTAAAAAACAAACCAACAAAAAATCCAAACCCAAACAATTTGAATGTAAGTAAACATTCTGTTACACTAAAGTGAGAGAAGCCTGCTTTCAATAAATCAAAGCCAGGGCTCTTGCACCAAGGAGCTACAGAACCTTTATTCCTGGTAGTGGGAGTCCTCTTTTGGTTTATCAGTTTATTTGACTTTTGGAGGCAATTTGGCAGCATCACTATTTTGGTGAAAATCTGTGTGCTTTCAGCTATATGATCGTATGCCCATTTACTTGGAAGCAAGCCCCATTGAAGTCAGTGGGAATGACATCTGAGTAGGCATGCGTAGGATCGCTCAGTAAACTTGTTACATCATTTGGTTTTCTAAGACCCTAGTGATAATAATAAATAATAATTTTATTATTTATACCCCATCCATCTGGCTGGGATTCCCCAACTACTCTGGGCGGCTTACGGAATATCTAAAAACATAATTAAACATCGAACATTAAAAACCTCCAGATACAGGGCTGCTTTCGGATGTCTTCTAAAAGTTGTGTAATTCTTTATCTCCTTGACATCTTAAAGGAGGGCGTTCCTGGGAGTAGTAACTCTGAGGTCCCAACCAACTATCAAAGACTGGATTTGGTTTCCATATATATTGTTGTAACTGCTCAGTCTTACTATATTACTCTTACCAGATTTATTACCTGCCCTTCATCAGGCAGGGGCAGGTGGACAGGTCACAACAATTTCTAATTCAAGATTAAAATCAGTCAAAACAGATTACCATCACAAGAATGGGGGGGGGGGACACACACCTGAAAACATGCATCTCAGATCTCAAAGGCCAGGGTGAAAAAGTGCATTTTCAGTATTCGCTGTATAGTGAAAGCTGTATTGTAAAGGTGCCATATGCACCTATGGAGAGGAAATTCCAAAACTTAGGGGCTGCCATGGAGAATGCCTTCCCCTAGGACACCCCCCCAAAAAAAAAGACTTATGAGAGAGGTGGAACTACCAAGAGGGCCCCCTATGCTGATCTTAACACCTGGGAAGGAGGTGATCTTTTAGATTTTTGGGACCTGAGTTGTTTGGGGATTTAAACACTACTGTGAGAACCTGGAATTTGGTTCAGAAATGAACTGGCAGGCAACCAATCTTTTTTGGTTGTACGAGTTCTAAAGGCAACCCCAGCCAGTAATCCTTATTCCAGTCCCCGTAAAGCAGCCTTTCTCAACCTGTGGGTCCCCAGATCTTGTTGAACTACAACTCCCATCACCCCTAGCTAGCAAGGCCAGAGCTCAGGGATGATGGGAGTTGTAGTCCAACAACATCTGGGGACCCACAGGTTGAGAACAAAGCAAGGACCTGTTTCCTAAGCTAGTTAGAAAGAAACTCACTGCAAAGTTGCAAAGTTTGCATAAAAATGTCCCTGTGTCTTTTGTATTTCCTTTGTGTGCAGGAGATGCTCCGTTCTGCACGCCGGAGCAGTATAAAGAGTGTGCAGAGCCTGCGCTAGGTAAGTTCTGAAGGACAAAGGATTCTCTCACTGTCAGTTTCTCAGAATTATTATTATTCTCCCCCCCCCCCTGCCTCCAAGGATCTCATTTCAAGCTAGGAATGTGTTTTCAGTGCCTGTGTTCTAGTAACAGCGGGATAAAAAGCACAACTTGTCACGGACTTGTTGGACACAAAGGGTGGGAGGAACCAGCTGGGGAACCCACCGGGAAGGAGACTCAGAGCCTGGGGATTGGTGGTGGGACGACGGATGAGTGGTCAGAGGAAGAACGGATGGAGGAGGCGGAGGAAGCTGAAGAGGTTTGAATCAGTAGTTTGAATGACTACAGACCAGTTGCACTGACTCCAATCATCATGAAGTGTTTTGAGAAACTGGTGCGCCGTCACATTATTTCCTGTCTTCCATCAACTTTTGACAACTACCAGTTTGCATACAGGGCAAATAGATCCACAGAAGACGCTATCACCACCACTCTCCATGCTGCTCTGTCCCATCTGGAGCAGCCGGGGAGTTATGTGAGGCTGCTGTTTGTGGATTTTAGCTCTGCTTTTAACACTATCCTCCCCCATAGACTGGTGTCCAAGCTAGAGGCGATTGGACTCTCCAACTCCACCTGTCTCTGGGTTTTGGATTTTTTGTCAGAACGTTCTCAGAGGGTTAGAGTAGGGTCACATATGTCCAAAGCCCTTAGCCTTAACACCGGCTCACCACAGGGTTGTGTGTTGAGTCCCCTGCTCTATACTCTCTATACGTATGACTGTACAGCCATCTATTCCAGCAACAAAATCATCAAGTTTGCTGATGACACTACGGTGGTGGGGCTCATTTCAGGAGGGGATGAGTCCGCCTATCGGGACGAGGTGGAGCGGCTCTGTGTTTGGTGTGGAGAGAACAATCTGGCTCTTAATACGGCTAAGACCAAGGAATTGGTGGTGGATTACAGGAAAAAAAAGGCGGACATTCAGCCCTTGTATATCAACGGGGAACGGGTGGAGAGGGTGGCGGAATTCAGGTTTTTGGGAGTGACTATCGATCAGGGCATGACTTGGAGCGCAAATACCACTGCTCTGGTGAAGAAGGCCCAGCAGAGAATTTATTTCCTCAGACTTTTAAAGAAG
This sequence comes from Podarcis melisellensis, assembly GCF_964234715.1. Taxonomy (NCBI): domain Eukaryota; kingdom Metazoa; phylum Chordata; class Lepidosauria; order Squamata; family Lacertidae; genus Podarcis; species Podarcis melisellensis. The sequence continues at coordinate 31,291,930 of NC_138545.1, read as the reverse complement.
AACAATCTGAGTGAGAGACTGCTGGTGTCCTTCTACCGAGGCTCTATAGAGAGCATTCTCACATACTGTATTTGTGCTTGGTTCTCCAGTTGTACAGCTAGGGAGAGGAAGGTGCTCCAGAAGGTCATAACCACAGCCCAAAGGATTATTGGTCATCCTCTCCCATCTTTGGAAGAACTGTACGGTTCCCGTTGTCTTAGGAAAGCAAACAACATCCTGCAGGATTCATCTCACCCGGGATACAGTCTGTTTGCACTACTGCCTTCTGGCAGGAGATATAGAAACATCAAGTCAAGGACAAATAGACTGAAAAATAGTTTCTATCCAAGAGCTGTGGCCTTTTTGAATGCTGTAACTCGATAGTGTGACCTGGGAGTTTGATGGGTGTGGGTGTGGGTGTGGCTGGAATGTGGTTTGTTTGGTTGTTGTTGTTGTTTTGCTTTTGTTGTTTTTTAAGGGATGGCATCCAATTTTGTTGCACTTGTGCAATTGTTGCACTTGTGTAATGACAATAAAGAATCTATCTATCTATCTATCTATCTATCTATCTATCTATCTATCTAGTGAGCTTGGGAGAGTCTGTGACAGAGGAAAGTCAATAATTAGAGGCAGAAGCTGAAGCAGGAGAAGAGATGAATCTGGCTGGTGAAGAAGCATGCCAAGCACAGGGCTGTCAAAAGGCCCCTTGTGCTACAGTTCCCAAGTGCCCAGCAGCCACTTGCTGAAGGTACTCTGACAGATGAGTTGTCCTGCCCACATGTCAAGAGTTGGCCTGTGAGAAGGGGAACAGACAGCAATTTGGCCCATCGGGTCCAAAAGGTTTCCTCACGCCAGCCTAGAATGGACCCTTGATGGCGAGCAAAGCAAAAACTCCCCTTACGCTTGCATCTCTGAGTTGGTAGTTCCACAGATAACCCATCTATCTGTTCCCCACTTTGCCTTGCAGTGGTTCTTGGTGAAAAGGACAGCAGTTACTGTGTGTGCCAAATGCCGTGCAATTTGACGCGCTACAACAAGGAACTCTCCATGGTGAAGATCCCCAGCAAGACCTCGGCCAAGTACCTTGAGAAAAAGTTCAACAAGTCAGAGAAATACATCTCGTAAGTAGGCCCATTCCGGTCAGGGCTAGAATGATGCTAAGCGGCCCAGTGAGAGGCTCTTGCTTGTGGTGTCCCAACACAGAGGGTTGTAGCCAGTGTTAGCCCTGCTCAGAGTAGACCCATTAAAGTTAATGGACATGACCGCTTTGCGTCCAGTAATTTTAATGGGTCTCCTCCACATGGAAGTCCATTACATGTGATTGATTGCCAGGCCTCAACTAGGTCAGTCTCTAGGCTGTTCATAGAATCATAGAATCATAGAGTTGGAAGAGACCACAAGGGCCATCGAGTCCAACTCCCTGCCAAGCAGGAAACACCATCAGAGCACTCCTGACATATGGTTGTCAAGCCTCTGCTTAAAGACGTCCAAAGAAGGAGACTCCACCACACTCCTTGGCAGCTAATTCCACTGTCGAACAGCTCTTACTGTCAGGAAGTTCTTCCTAATGTTTAGGTTTCCCTTGTTGTGTTTGGGAAGTCAGGGAGCTGGCTGCAAATCCACTCCAGTGGCCCAGGCAGGGTGCCTAGTCAAAGGCTGGCAGTAGTCAAGATCCAATGTAGCTACAGAAGGGGCTGGAAGCAGTTGCATTGTCCTTTTTTGTAAATAAATTTTTATTTGATTTTTAAAACTATAAACATACAACAAAAACCAATTCAAAATCCAAATATCGAGATTACTCTGAATCTCCTAACTTCCCCTCATCCCTTCCATGGGTCTTGTTGATAATATTTTCAACCCCATATCAATAGTTCTCCGATTTTTTGTTTTTCTAAATTATCCATACATTCTGTTACATTACAAGTGTGGTTAAAATCATGCCAATGTTTTAACCTGCTTACAATGACCTCGTATTTAAATTATAAATATTTCCCATTCCTTTTTAAAGTTCTTGTCTTCTTGATTTCTGAGCTTCCCAGTTGAGTTTTGCCATTTCGGCATAGTCCATCAACTTGGTTTGCCATTCTTCTCTGGTCGGGGTTGTCTCTTCCTTCCATCTTGGGGCTAGTAGTATCCGTGCAGCCGTTGCCATGTACATGAACAGTCTTTTCTGGTCCTTTGGAACCTCGGTACCTATAATTCCTAATGGGAAAGCTTCTGGTGAAGCAGTTGCATTGTCAAAAGGCAGGCAGATGCCACAATATTCAAGGCAGCGACGAGGCAAGCGGCACAGAAGCTAAGCGCAGTCATTACACTCGGGGCAAGTTACTGAGGCTGATGAGCTAGCTCTGAGCTCTGGGCTTCTTCAGTCATGGTCTGCTCAGCCAGCCGACTGGATGCTGGTATTGCAAGCTCACCATAGGGACTGAGCGCCGATGGCACTGACATCTGGGAGTTCTAGAGTTACACACACCTACGTGCATGTTGCCCCGTTAGTTTAACACGGGGCAAATGAGCAGCTGGAAAGTGGAAGGGAGAATACTGCCAACCTTAGGTGGCCGAAAGAGAAATCTGCCCTATGGCTGTGTACATGCCATACACTTAAAGCACATCCTTACCATGAAGAATCCTGGGAACTGTAGTCTGTTCAGGGTGCTGGGAATTGTAGCTCTGTGAGGGGTAACGTACCATTTCCAGGATTCTGGGAGGGCGGGGAGAGGTGTTAAATGTATGGTGCGTACCAGCTGCGAGCAACTGGTGTCTCCTGACTGAAACTAGTTAGACAAGGGGCAGAAAACGGATACCAAGATATTCATAGGATTGGAACACTTTCCTTATGAGAAAGGACTTGGAAATTGGGGGTGGGGTGGGCTGGAGGGGTCGGTGTAGTAGCGGGGGGGGGGACCCAGGAATACATTTGGGCAGTGGGGTGCTTGACAGGGGCTTACAAAATTACGCAAGGTGGGGAGAAAATTTAGAGAGAAACATTTTTCCTAATAGATTATCAGGACAGGGCTGTTTTGTTTTGTTTTTTAAGGTACCTCTTCACAAAACACACATCTTTCTTTTGGGACTCGCTGCCATGAGCTCTCTGGAGACTTTGTTTTATTATTTATTAAATTTGTATACTACTTCATCCATAGATCTCAGGGCAGTTCACAAGCTTAAAAATACAAGATGAAAACACAAAAAATATGTAATAAAAAGACCCAAAGAACTACAACCCACGAATCATATTGGATCAATCTGTGGAGGAGGAGAGGTCTGTCAGGAGCTAAAAGTCACAACGGCTATATGGATCCTTATGGTTCAGAGATGCTGCAACATTGAATTCCAGTTTTGGGGTGGGTGGGTGGGTGGGTGGGTGGAAGGAAGGAAGGAAGCAGCTGAGGGGTGTTATTGCCTTCAAGCTCTGCTTAGAAGACTTCTAGAAGTGCCTGGTTGGCTGCTGTGGAAAAAAGAATTATAGAGGGACCTCTGGTCAAGATCTGGTGGGGCTCTTATGTATGTTAATGTCTCTGGAATATTTGGTGCCTTGGTTTTCAAGTCCCAAAGGAGCTGGCAGTGTAGCAGCTTACAAGCAGCTTATGTTTTTTAATCAACCGAATATTGTTATTTGTTTTTTGGTGGGCGGTGGGGAAGAGCCTTGAGGATGGAGGAGGTGTAAGTAAAAGCAGTACGCTGCGGTTGTCTAGAAGCCGCAAGGCGCGTTGACAGACTCCCTACCGATTACATAATATCTCTTTCCCTTGGGATGGCCTGACCCCCTGCTCAGGCATAACACATCCCTCAGGCTACCCATTTGGAATATGAGTTTTCTCTCGTCGCCGCTCACTCAAAAACGTGCCATGGCAGCAGAAAGCTTATTTGTTTTCACGGATGCGGCTCCTTCCTTTTGATTCTGTCTCTCGGCTGCCCGTGTTGTTTTGTTTTGTTTTCTCCTCAGGGAGAATATTCTTGTGCTCGATATATTCTTTGAAGCCCTCAACTATGAGACCATTGAGCAGAAGAAAGCATATGAAGTGGCAGCTTTACTTGGTAAGTAAGAATCCTCTGTGTGTGTGTGTGTGTGTGTGTGTGTGTGTGTGTGTGTGTGTGAATGAATGGAATTTGGGGGTTTTGGCCCAACTCCCTTCCAGTGGTAGAGGGCAATTTGAGGCAGAGGGGAAATGAGTTTAACGGGGGCGGGGAGATCACCCAGCAACTAGTCACAATGGCTATATCCTACCTCCAGGGTCAAAGGCACTCTTCCTTTGAATACCAATTGCAGGCATGTCCACAGCATGCTTGGAGCAAGAAAGTTGCCAGCCTCTGCAAGGAGCAGCTGAGAGCATGGGTTGCAAGGCCAATCAGTTTTGTGCAAATCGCTCCCTTTGTGCACAAAGCACAGTTTCCTCCCTGTTTCCCATCGGCAGATCCACCCCCCCATGAGCTTATTACACAAGCAAGACCCTTCAGCCAGAGAGATGCAGTCCTGTGCTGCTTCCCGTCGCCACCTGGGTTATCGCCTCCCTGTGTGGCATCTATATTCTGCCACTGGTGGAGTGCTGTGTGATTTGGCATTGAGTCATCCTATATCCTGTATGCTCTGCTGTGGTGGCCTTTGATGTGGAGGTTTCTATCTTTCCATCCTCTCATCAAAGTCAACAGGAGGGTAATGCTTTGTGCCATGTCCGTGGACTGGTGTAAAGTTGGGCTGTTGATGTGGCCTGCTCATGGATCAAAAGGGATATAGGGGCCAAAATATATGGGCATCTCCTTTTGGCGCACAAGGGCCCAAGTTCAATCCCCGGTCAGTGTGGACAAATGGTCTGATTCTGTATAAGACAGGTTCCTGTGTTGCACTGTGTCACCCAAGCCCTGTTTCAGTCACTCTGCTGGCATATCTTTGCCAGTAGAACAGCTCCAGCAATGTTGTTTACTGCCAGCCTACCTGGCATGTTCTACCAGAGGTGTAGCTGTCATGACAGTGGCTTAGCTGCTGTTTTTCCAGCATAGTGAGGCCTCTACCCAATCCTATGTGTCATTCTCCTCACACTCTGCCAACAAATCTTTAGTGTGTAGAATTGCCGCCAGTAATTAGAAATATGAAAGAGGAGAGCGCAAAATATTGTTTGAAGCTCAATGTCAAAAAAACGAAGATCATGGCCACTGGTCCCATCACCTCCTGGCAAACAGAAGGGGAAGAAATGGAGGCAGTGAGAGATTTTACTTTCTTGGGCTCCATGATCACTGCAGATGGTGAAAGCAGCCACAAAATTAAAAGACGCCTGCTTCTTGGGAGAAAAGCAATGACAAACCTAGACAGCATCTTAAAAAGCAGATACATCACCTTGCCAACAAAAGTCCATATAGTTAAAGCTATGGTTTTCCCAGTAGTGATGTATGGAAGTGAGAGATGGACCATAACGAAGGCTGATCACCGAAGAATTGATGCTTTTGAATTATGGTCCTGGAGGAGACTCTTGAGAGTCCCATGGACTGCAAGAAGATCAAACCTATCCATTCTTAAGGAAATCAGCCCTGACTTCTCACTGGAAGGACAGATCTTGAAGCTGAGACTCCAATACTTTGGCCACCTCATGAGAAGAGAAGACTCCCTGGAAAAGACCCTGATGTTGGGAAAGATGGGGGGCACACGGAGAAGGGGACGACAGAGGACAGGATGGTTAGATAGTGTTCTTGAAGCTACTAGCATGAGTTTGACCAAACTGTGGGAGGCAGTGGAAGACAGGAGTGCCTGGCGTGCTCTGGTCCATGGGGTCACGAAGAGTCGGACAAGACTAAACGACTAAACAACAACAATTAGAAATATTTAAAAAGGTGAAAGAATGTATATCTGAAAGCAGGTTAGGACAATTTAAATTAGAGTTTATTTCCTCCACGTATGCCTGGTTGCTAATTTCCATTCTGTTGTAGACCAGTGGCCTCAGTTTGTCTCCTGCTCCCGCCCCTACCCTGTCGACAAGAGTTTGCCTTTCTATCCATCACAATGAAGAATTATTGGCTCGCCTGACTTGTCAAAGTCAGAATCCAGCCCGTCTGTTATTTAGATGAAAGAAAGGAGAGTTTAATGTCTGTCTGTTTGTCCCAAGGCCTTTGTAAGCAGCGTTTAAGCATATACCCTGTTGTCATGGAGATGTAAGCCTTTTCTTTCTTTCTGAACAATAAGCAGAGGGATTCTTACCAGTTTATATAGAGAACAACTATGATTTTTACTGGCAGGGAAAGGATAATCTGTTCAATAACATATTCATCCCTAGATGCTTCATAGACGTTGAACAAGAACCTAAATCAGAGTAGCAGAAGTAAGCAAATATAACAATTGCATTTTTTTAAAAAAGCCAATAGAAGAGAGATTCCAGATTTTCAAGAGCACAATAACTGCGAGGCAGGTAGAAATTCAAAAGGAATTTGATCCTTGTATCATCTTCATAGATGGCATATAACAGTACACAGCAGGGCCTTCTTGGTAATGGTACCAGGTCTATGGCACTACCTTCCCATTTCTGCTCCAATGGCCTCTCACCTTATATTCATTCAAGGATCAGCTGTCATATAGATTGTCATATTCTGTTGCTACTGTAAATTGTGGTTTTAATTTTTTTTTATGCTGTATTTTATAAACATTGTTTTCCACCCTAGTATCTCTATGAAGAAGGATGGGATATAAGAAATATAATTATTGTAATCAATGATCATTAATAACAATAACAACAACTGTGGGAGATTGCAAATACTCTGAGGTATAGGCTAAAAGTTCCCAAGAACCAAGGAATCAGAGAGGATGGGCAGATAGCAGATAGCATCAGAATTAAAGCTATAAACCTGTACGTATATGATTTCCTGGAAATAAACTCTGTTGAATTCAGTAAGAGGTACTTATCAATCAGCAGTCTGGTGCTACAGCTGAAATGGCCAATGCCATTTTAAGTTGCATTTAAATTAGCATCAGAAAGCTGTGAGAGGAAGAAGGCATCTCATGGATGCTTAACATGTTTACTGACAGTATGAAAGGAAACAATATGCTTCTCCAGGCAGAGGGTAGGTTTTGGGAGAAGTTGATAACTCTTCTCCAAGCAGCTCAGCCATCAGAACTGAGCTGACGGGTAGGGGTGCTTTAGCTTGCAGAAGGGACAGTCCGTATCACCCTTGCCAAATCTGTACAGTGGTACCTCGGGTTACAGACGCTTCAGGTTACAGACTCTGCTAACCCGGAAGTAGTACCTTGAGTTAAGAACTTTGCTTCAGGATGAGAACAGAAATTGGGCGGCAGCGGCGCAGTGGCAGCGGGAGGCCCCATTAGCTAAAGTGGTGCTTCAGGTTAAGAACAGTTTCAGGTTAAGAACAGACCTCCAGAATGAATTAAGTTCTTAACCTGAGGTACCACTCTAATTTTATCCGAGAGGACAGGTGCAGCCTGCTGGCTTAGGGTCAGTGGTGTACAGTGCAGTGGCAGTGCTGACCTGATTTCACCAGTGCACTTGCCCTTTGCTGACCTCCCCTCCAACTCTCAGTAGCAGCAGTGACTCATCAGGTAATTGCCACCACCTCACTATGCTATCCACCACTATCAAAACTGAGCATCTCAACCACAAACATAGCTTCTGCGCCAGGACTTCCCACCTACCAAACACACACACAGAGTGGTCATTCTTTACTCACTCACTTTTCATGGAGGATACAGATGCCTCTGTCAATCTGCAGCATTCTGGTGTTTTCTGTGTGGTCCTCAGATTTTTCCACCCCCAAGACCAGAGTTTTAGTGGTGGGATGTGTGTGTGTTACAATAAAGCACACTTGTAGAATTTCCCCTTTTAGTGTTGACAGAAGAAGTGCTACTGAGACTTTTTAAAGTGCTGCTGTGCTTTTAATTAGACACTTCCTGTGTGCAGGTGGAACCCATTTTATCACTTCCTGATGAGTGTGAATGGAGGTTAGCCATCAATGGCATACTAATTCCTCCTAATTGTTCCATCATCAGTACTGGCAATGGGGAGGATTTAATTGCCAGTTTTCTTGAAATACGTTTATTTCACTGTAAAATAAGGGGGGAGAGAGGAAGGGTCTTTGAACTATAATAGGCAACTTGTATTGCTCTGCTGATCACATACAGCCAGGAGCCCAAGATCTCAGTAGTGATGCTAGTGTTGACCAATTCGGAGGCTACTGCCTGCCAACCACAGGAACTGATATTGCAAATGCCCTTCTGTTTGGTGCCTAAAGAGGACTCTGAGGCCCAAGTGTACTCAGTTCCCAGTAGCTCAGTGAGACAACGCCACACAAGACCTTTAAAGCATTTTCAATGCACACAACTGCCTTCCTCCAAATAGGAATTACATTAAATGCATTTTTTAAAAAAGGATGCTGGGAATCATAGCCCTGTGAGGGGGAAACTACAGTTCCCAGGATTTTGTGGGGAACTGCTTTGAACATGCTTTGGTGCCTGCACAGCCTAGTTTTGTGATTGTGGCAAAGCCCAGCCAAACAACATTCTGCAAAGCTTTTGCTAGAAACCAGGGAAGCCTCTGCTCTGCTCCTGAACTGAACTGCTTGAAGGAGGGTAGCATGTTTTGCCCCAAAAGCTGGTGAGCACAGATCTGCAATAGGTCCAAACTGTGTTATTCTCTACACCCCCATAAATAGTGTGTGGATAAAACGTCTGTTTCGGTTTCCTTTCCCTTCTCCAGGTGATATTGGAGGTCAGATGGGTCTTTTTATTGGTGCTAGTATCCTTACCATTCTGGAAATATTTGACTACATCTATGAGGTAAGTTGTGGCCCTCCCTCTGCTGTGGTGACATATGTAATCCTAGCATCCAGGTGCCATCCAGCCCCTCCTCTCTGACCCCATCAAGTGCCTAGATACTTAAGCTTCCTTTGGCTCCCTTGTATTTTCTTTTGAAGCTGCCTCGAGGTTTTTTCTGGCTAAAAAAAGAGAGAACAGCATGTAAACGTAATAAATGACTGGGGCCTGCAACAAAATGTTGTGGTGTGACATGCCCCATTTCATTCTCTCTGCCTCTCCTGGCCTTCGATTCCCACCCAGCTTTCTCTACAAAATCCATTCCCTGAATTCCCCAGCCTTCTCCTTCCAAGACAAAATACATTTGAAATTCTGCTATCTGCATTTCTTGGGATTTCCTGATTGCAATGAATTTTGAAAATGCGAAGCACAACATCCAAACCCACATTTCAAGTTTCTGCTATAAACTCAGAAATGGTGAACCAAGTTAGAGAAGTGTGAAGCCTGGGTCTTGTGTGCTATCAAGACCAAATTGTGTGCAACTAGAACCCTCAGTAATAAATCTGGGCTGCAGAACAATAGCCCCCAAACTTAAATTAGGCTCCCTCAAATGTCAGATTTACATTTTTTTAAAAATTGTATGACCAAAATAGATGTGCTGTTTAAATGCTTACTTGCATTATGCATATTTGCATGTTTTATTAAATGCAAATATGAGCCTCCATATGTGGGGATGTGATAATTATCAGGACTGCAGTAGGCGTGGTGGGGAGATTTAACCATTTCTTCCCCTACCACAGCCCTAATAGAAAATGCTTCTTCAAAGCTGCTATTTGCATTGGGAGGAACTCCCACCTCCAACCCCATCCCAGTCTTATAGCAAAGATAAGAAGAAAGCACAGCTGCCACCAGTGGGGGGATTTTTGGACAATGAGAATAGCAGCTTCAGTGAACAATTTTCCTTTGGATCACAACAGGAGAGAAGAGGGATATAGACTCCCTTCCCACTTGCTGTAATCCCAGTAATTATTTGGCTAATAACCCAGCAATTTCTATTTGCATTTTTTTAAAGAGAAAGCTGAATGTAAAGATGCATTTAAACATGATGTCTAGCATGGCCCTTAGAGAAACCAAGACACAAGAGAGATGTAAAGGGGAGGGGGAGGCAGTCCCTTAGGCCTGGCTCTGTCCCCCCTTTAAGTGGCAGCAACAGGAGAGGCTTCCCATTATACATTCTTCATTCCTGCTTGCTCAGTTCTCTACGCCTTTTTCCCCTGTCTGGGCAGCTCAAGCTGGAGTGGCCAGGGAACTCTTGATCAGAGTGAAAGATGGGAGCACCTTCCTTGCTCCTGGTTCACTCTGTTTGGTCATCCGCAGGCCACCCTCCTGCACATTGCAGAGGTGGGCACTCAATTAATAGAGATAGAAAGTGGGCATAATACCTTTTTAGTTGTGGACAATTGTCCAAGCAATGGAGGTTATTATGTATCACCTGGTATTTGTTAAGACTGTGATTATTTTAGCATATACGCTTTGACAAAGCTCTGTGGACTATTTTGAGATGATTCTCTGATTGTGTGTGCAGTAGTACCTCGGAGGTCGAACAGCATCCATTCCAGAAGTCCATTCGACTCCCAAAACATTCAAAAACCAAATCATGGCTTCTGATTGGCTACAGTAAGCTCCTGCAGCCAATCGGAAGCCGCGGAAGCCCCATTGGATGTTTGGGTTCCAAAGAACGTTCACAAACCGAAACAATCACTCCCAGGTTTGTGGCGTTCAGGAGCCAAAACATTCAACTTGCAAGGTGTTTGGGATCCAAGGTATGACTGTAGTTCTTTTATCTTTTTAAAAAAAAAAAATTAAAAAATGGGGGGGGAGAAAGTGAGCATAATAAGAGTACTTTTAATTTTTATACCGCTTTTCTATATATGCAAAGCAGTTTACAAGCTGAAGAAACAGCAAAGAACACACACCTTATAATAATCTGATCCAATACAAAAAAAATGTTGTGATAAAAATATAACTTTAAAATAAACAACTTATATCAAATAAAGGAATATCCAACAACCTATTAGAATTTAAGAGTACAAACTGAAATTAAATAAGGCCTACCCTGCTGTGCCGCAACTCCAAATACAGGGAGCTGCATGTGGATAAATTTGGGCATAGGATCACCTGTGAGGCCCCTGTCTTAAAATACGCTCTGCCCAGCTACCTTTGCTGTGTGCTAGTTCTGTCAGAGCCACCTAGCCAGGGGCCTCGTTCAGCTCAGCTGGATGCCAGCTCATGAGTTTGGCACGTGCGGCTAGGTGCTCTGGAAGAAGCAGGCCTCTCTCTTAAAGCAGCTTTTTCCGTGGGGTGGACTGGGAACAGCGGCGGCTGGTGTTCACTGGGACTGGTAGGGTCAGCCAGCAGTAGGAGGAGCCAGGCAGGGCCAACAAATTCTAGTTTTGTCCCCATCACCCTCCCTGCTGAGTTCTATAAGGGCAACAGGGAGACTAAGGAGGAGGAGGAAAATGCTGACAGCCAGGGCCAGCACCTGGACTGGATGTAAATAAGTAGGCAGACAAGAGGGGTCTGCCCCTCCTTCATTTTTAATAGCATTTGGATGGCAATCTGACAGGGATTCTTTAGCTGTGATTCCTGCCTTGCAGGGGGCTGGACTGGGTGGATCCTTGGGTTCCCTTCCAATTGTACAGTTCCGTGATTTTTTGGGCAGACTGAGGCTGGTGGGGTAGTGTCCCAGTTTCCTTAATGGAGCAGCTTTCACAGATGCTGAAGGCAGAAGCAGGCATGCTTCATGGAATCTTCTCTCACACATGCACACCAGCAGCTGTCATCCTTTGCCTTCTCTTTCCCAGGGACCCTCACAGACTTTGAAGGTTTTCCATCTATTTGTGTAAAACTGCGTGGTTACGTTTTGGGATTCCTTTCGGGTTGAACGAGTGTCAAAACCTAAAGTAAAACAAGCCAAATATGAGCTCTGCAACCACCATGCACGCCACCTTTCAGCTCCTGCAACACTCGCTTCCCAGTTCCCCAGGCAGTCAGGTCTGGGCAGCCATTGTTATGCCACAGAACGTGGACTATGGTCCTTCTGCACACAGCGTGGTGCCCGCCACTGCTGTCTGATAACCTGTCTTCTGTAAAAAAAAAATTAAAAAATGGGGCAAGTGTCTTGTCCTGATGTTGATGGGAAAATGAGAAAGGCATTTACTCAGAGTTGTTAGCAACTGAGGAAAGGGTTGCTTTCACAGTAGGGACCTTTCAACTGGAAGTGTAATTGAAACAGTTAAAACAGCCCTGTATTCCTTATAAAAATCCTGCAACAGTCTCTTTTGTTAGTAGCTCCCGCCTTGCCCCTTTCTTTTAAAATGGCTTTTCCCTCTCTGCTTCTGCCCCTTTAATTAAACTTCTCCTGTTCACTCATATGACTGAATTCCTGAATCAACTTTGATTAGCTGATTCCTGTCCCCTTTCAAGTGAGGGGATCTCCTTTCTGCTTTCTTATTTGCAGCTATTATTATTATTATTATTATTATTATTATTATTATTATTATTATTATGCAATTGCAATTATAAAACAAGGGGAGAAATAAAAGTGAAATTGCTCTGGCTGTTAAGAAGAAACCTGTCATTATTGCCCTTCTGCCCCTCTCCCCACAAAAAAGGAACAAGAACCAGCCATTGAAGTGGTGAATGTCAACCATGTGAGTAAACAGAAAGCCACTAATTAAAGGGGCAGAAGCAGCTTTAACATATAAAGGGGGGAATTAAAGGGACAGACACCCTGAGAAGCCTCAATGACATTTTGCCAGTCCCTCCTGAGAAGGTTGGCACTGCAATTGGTTTTTTTTTTAACAAAAAAATACAGTTCCCTAAATGAGGTCTAGAAACAGACACAAGGACAGTATGGGAGATGCTGGAATGAAATGGGTCGGCAATCTGGATTCTACATAAAATTAAGCAAAAGGATGGCATCCACTTTTTAATTAAAAGGTCTGTGTGGCAACAAGGTTGGAAAGGAAAACCAACCTTCTCCTTACCGTGATGACCCTGCACCTTCTCATCTCTCTTCCTTCCTCTCCCGTGTCTACAATTTCTAAAGTGTAGTTCAGATTCCTGTGGTTTCACTCCATGCCTCACTTTTGAAAATTTGCTTCTGCTGCCAGAGCTGCTCCTCTCATAGGTGCTTCAAGTTTTACAGTGCTGACAGCATTGAACAATGGGGTTAATGTGGCCTCTGACCTCCTTCCCTCCTTGGGCACCCATAGCTTGATTCAGCAAAAGTTATTCCATCCATAGTGGCCCCTTGTAAAAATGCCACCGGGCATTTATCATTGGTCTTCTGACCTGGCACATGTACTCCTTAGAAGGCAAAGAAAAGGGGGCAAGCTTGCTCATTCCAGCACACATGCTGGGGTCTTAGAAGCTGTAGCGAATCAGCAAAAATTCAGCACCAGGAGAGGGGGGCGGGAAGAAAGAGAACCATCTAAAAAAAAAAATAAAGTAAAAGGAGATACAGTGGTATCTTGGGTTACATACGCTTCAGGTTACAGACTCCGCTAACCCAGAAATAGTACCTCAGGTTAAGAACTTTGCTTCAGGATGAGAACAGAAATCGTGCTCCAGCGGTGCAGCAGCAGCAGGAGGCCCCATTAGCTAAAGTGGTGCTTCAGGTTAAGAACAGTTTCAGGTTAAGAATGGACCTCCAGAACAAATTAAGTACTTAACCCGAGGTACCAATGTATAGACTGGAAGTATATATTTTTGACTCTTACCTCCTTGATAAGTTTATTAGGTGGCCATAGGTGAGAAACTACTTTTTCAGCCTCAGTTCCATAGCCGCAATATGATATGAACTATCTGCATGGACTAGCAGAAGCAGAATAAGTCATTGGTCTCCTATAAAGCAAACAGGACCAGTTTCCCTGCATCTGCAGATGGATGGGCTGTGCCAATGTTCTGTTGGGACTAAGAGCCTCCCCCTTTCTCCCATTTCTTTTAGCTGATCAAGGAGAAGTTGTTAGATCTTCTTGGCCAGGAAGAGGAGGAAGGAAGCCACGATGAGAATGTGGTAAGTAAGCATGAGATTCCCTGGGCCTAAAGCAGGTGTAGGGCATACAAGAAGCCCTCACAAACCAGACTGGTTCATTACGCTGCAATGCTCACTTTCCGTGGGTGGGTAAGAATTGAAGCTGTGATTCATTTCTGCAATGTGAGGCATTTTAGGCTGGAGTTTACCTGACACGGGCTCATTGGTCCTGATGGTTTTGAAAGTTTGTCGGCTTTCAAGAAAAGTAAAGAAGAGCAAAAGCTTTGGAGTATTTCAGGTCCTTGTGAGCTTAAACTAAACTAGCAAAAAGACACATCCATCATGCTGTGTCAAGAGCAAAATAGTTGTTAGCCACAGAAATAAAAGATAGATTAGACCTTTTATGGAATACACTGGAGGATGTGACTGTTTGCATCAGAGCCCTGTGTGCATGATTTATTTAGATTGTTGTTATTTTAGTCCCTTCCCACAATTCAAAATAATCTTGGTTTGTTGACATTTTTTTAAAACGCAGATGATAGCTAAATACATGTTTCTGTGTGTTTGTGTGTATGGATTTTATATCACCTTCTGCCTCAAGGCAGGTCCCAATATGGTAAATAAATAAATCACAGACATGATCCAGCCAGAGTTAAGCACATATATCTATGGAGTGTGAACCATGTTCTTAAATCCATCCCACTGAAATCAATGGGTCTTTAAATTTGCAATCCTGTACATATTAGCTGACAATAAGACCCACTGAACAAAGTGGAACTTAACCCTGGAATAAACATTCTTTGGCTTGTATTGCACAACACTTAAATTTGGATGGATTGTGTTCTGTATTTTTACAGATTCTCTGCTCCCTCAGATTTAAAATTTTACCAATAATTCAGTTTGAGCTGTCAGGTTTAAAGCAGAATACTGTACATGTTTACCCAGTGTGAGATATTTCTGAGTTCAGTAAGACTTACTTGCGTATTTTCAGATTGCAGCTGTTTAAACCCCCAAAGACATTTGCTTTTCCAAATTTGACACCACACACACGCCCACACAAAATGCACATTTCAAAACCGATTGTTTCAGATTTCAAAGCGTGATGGTTTCAAGGTGCAAACGTCAATACTCACAAGCTGATTACTTTGAGGTTCTGTTTATTTCAATGGAGAAATTGAAATAAGTGCTTAACTCACTTCTAGTGGAATGAAGAGGCTTTAAGCATGTTTATGGCTCGTGTCCAATATTAATGTACATTTTGACACTAATAGTATGATATTTGTTGCAGACGCAAACAAACACATATATACATATACAACACACACACACGACATACACACACATGGTTGCCATGACCATTTCCGCTAGATTTGTTTTTTGGGGTTTAGACTGCCTTGCTGAAAGCCACAGTGCTGCTTTGGAATCTCAGGATTCAGTGTTTGAAAATCACAAGTGCAGCTGTTTCATCAAAAGTGGAAGCTAATCTTACATAAGCTCCCTCCACTCCAAGTTTCTTTTCCTAATCTGTTTCAGTTCTAGGTGCCTTAATAGTATGAGGAATTGGATCCTCCCAGCCCCTAGGGCAGATATTAAAGTAGCATTTGTATATCACTTCTCAGTCAGGTCCAAGCACTCCCCATGCATTGTCTCAGCAGTTCTTACAATGTCCCTGGAAGGTAGGCCAATGTGTTATCCCCGTATTGCAGATGGAGAGCTGAGACTGAAGGAAGAATTGGTTGCCTAAGGCCACCTAGTGAGTTCATGACTGAGGTGAGATTTGAACAAGGCCCTTCTGTGCTTACTGTCTCTTTAGCCCCTGCACTGCACACCATGTTTCCTTTCTCTCTCTCTCTCTTTCTCTTTCTCTTTCTCTCCATCCCCAGAGCACATGCGAGCCCTTGCCAAACCACTCCGATCCCATCAGCCACACTGTGACGGTCCCCCTGCAGACGACCCTGGGCACGCTGGATGAGATTGCGTGCTGACAGCAGCCTCTCGGCACCATGGATATCCAGATGGCAGAAACTCTTATCCCCCCCTCTGCCCCCCACCCCCGGAAGCCAGGGAATCTTGCTCAGGTTCACCGCACAGGGTGGGTTGGGGTGTGGACGACCACGGAGGAATTTGCTATGCATCCAACTCTTCTCTTTCTCTTCTTGCCAAAATCCAGCGAGAGGCGCTTTGGACTCAAGTCGCGTCCCTCTGTCCACGTAGGGAGGGGAGGAGGAGGAGGAGGGTGTGCGAAGGGGCAGGGCAGGGTTGTCTTCGCCAGCAGACGCTGCGCCTCGGTTTTTTGTGGTTTTATTTTTTGAACTGTACAAATCCGACAACCAAGGAACCGTCATTTCATAAACTGCCAATGACTGTACAAAAGAAGCCTGCATGCCAGTCTTTTTGATGGCAATATCTCCCCCACTTTCTTCTTTCTTTACAAGCCGTGTCCTAACAGCTGTTACTTTTTTTTCCACGACAAAAGAGGAGGCTACGGCACAGACGTCCCCTCCCCCTCCCTGTCTGTCCCGTCCCATCCTGTCCCCCCGCCCAAGAGTTCACAATTACATGACACCACAGGCTGAGTTAGGAACAATCAGAGGCCTGACCAACCTTCAAAAAGCCACTGTTCCTTTTGTCTTCATCTCAATCTGTGAAAGGGTTTCGGAGCCCTGTTTGAGATCCTTTATCTGGACCCAGTCACCGGCCACCAAGGTGAGCAGGCTCAGCTACAAAATGGCTCCCCTCATCTTACCGCTGCAGACTGCCCCCCTACACATAGTCACCCACGAACACACCAGCCCCGTTGGCACTCGTAAGCCACAGCTTCCGTCTTGTTCAGATTGGTGTGTAATACGACATGTGTGTCTCAGGGCTGAGGGTGGGCGTGGGGGAGGCTGTGTTCAATCGACATTCTGACCTACCCTGCTTCCTCATTCTATTAAAGGTGGTCTTGTGGAAGGGGCCAGTTTGTGCTGCATCTGTTTATTTGCACCGTCGCGGATGCCTGACCAGAGCTGGGAACTTGCAGAAAGGGGGAGGGGTGCTCTTTGCAGACATTCTTTGTTTGTCTTAACACCAAAAAGAGAAGCATGGTGCTCTGTTCAAACTATTAGTCAGCATGCTCTTAACATTTTAATTGAGTTTAATCCATTGCTGACCAAGTGAGCAGCCCTGCACTCGGACACAGTGGCCTGCTTTGTTCCTGTTTCATAGAACTGTAGAGTTGGAAGGGACCACAAGAGTCATCTAGTCGCCTGCAATTGCAGGAATCTTTTGCCCAACGTTGGGCATGAACCTGAGATTAAGTGTCTCGTGCTCTACCTGCCAACTGAGCTATTTCAGGTCGTAGCTACGTTGCTTAGTTTCATTTAGCTATGTTGTGGTTTGTTGGAATGTCCAGACCCAGTCCAGCAAACTCACCATAGTTTGTTTTCTGGCAACAAACTGCCATGGTTTGTTGTTAGCTTGCAAACCATGGCTTGTTTTAACAGTAGCTTGACTTTTTGTCCTGACCCATTAACTCTGCGTAACCGTGGTTTGTTTAGCCACTGCATTGCAGATACTTGCCAAAATACAGGGGCACTAGGCAATATCATCTGGAAAATAAACCACAGTTCATGGCAACAAGCTTTGGCTTGTTTGCTTGTCTGTGGCATCAGGTGGTTTCTTGAAATCACGTGATTTCTTCCATGGCTGAAACAAACCATGGCTTAGTGTTATGTGCAAATGCAACCAGTGAAACCACACAGCAACTATTGTTTAGGAATGGCATCATGTTGGCTGTGTGATTTCTTAGTGTGTTGATCAGTGTCATTTTCCTTACTGAAGTTTGATGGCATCCAGTGTCACAACATCCCTTCTCATGTGTGATGCTTTGATTAACTCTGTGGTCCCATGAGCTCTTGCTTCTGAAGTATTTGGTGAGCATTCCAATCTGATTTCTTTGAACAAAAAACAGAACATGATAGGATTTGCTATGGAAAGACAGTACCCAATTTCAACCCAAACAATAGTTCAACACACACACACACACACACACACACACACACACACACACACACACGGTCCTTTTCTGGCTTCCATTATAAGTTTGAATTTCAATAAGAAAGCAACACAATAATGCAGGAAACCCCTTTTCTCCCTTTTCCTTTTAGGTCAGTTGTTTAGAAGGGAATGTCTGGACAAAATGAAAACTGCTTGCCTCTCATGTTGCTTAAGCTAGAAAATCTACAGATAATGTGCCATTGTGGGACAAGGTGTGCTGGCACATCATAAATACTCATTGGAAGATGCACAATGTATCAGGGAGCAGTTCCAGGAATAAAAGGCTATTTGATCTATTTCCAAAGAGACCTCTGGCCTGAACAGCTTTTAAGGATTGTGGGGGAAGTATTGCAGCAGGAAGCAGCTAAGGTGGGTAGATTATCTACAGTTAATTTCCTAGTAAAGATGACACATATTCCTCATAGAATGCCCAGAAGAATAGAGGAAAAGTGGAAGAGAAGGGGCTTGTGAAATAGGTATATATGAATTTGGTTTGTGCATTGTGTCTAACCAGCTGTGGAAAGAGCAAGCTTCTCTAATGCAGGTAATTTAACAATTGCAAAAGAGCTAGTAAGAAAATGAACAGTGCAATTCCATCCCTGTCTACTCAAAAGCCCCACTGAGTTCAATGAGGCTTTCTCCCCTATACAAGGGAATAGGATGTGCAGCCTAAGTGGATAGCATTTCTGTATCTAGTAGGTCTTTTTTCAAGCTACAATTAGCTTCCAGGTCTTAAGCCCTAAACCTCAGCAAAACATGCCCAAGAACTACACACAACATGCCTTAAAGAGTGTCCTGCAGCTTCAGCAAAGCTGAAACACCCTTTCACCAAGAATGCCTCCTGTCACCTCCATTTATTTAATTGAAAACTATGTAAATACTACCTAATGTTTTGAAGCTGTGTGTGACACCGAACTATGAAGCACAATCAAAACAATAGATCCGTATAAAGACACAAAGCAAAGCAGGAATACGTATGCAATCCCAGCTGATGGGCTGTGTTGTGTGCAAGTAAGGTCTGTGGTCAGCACATGCCTGTATGAACAAAACATGTTTCCAGCACATGGCGAAAAGGTAATACGTCTTTCTCATGGGGGAGGCTGTTCCAGAGGGTAGGTGTGTCATTTCTGTAAAAGCCTCTTACAAGTGGATTCAAAGTGGAACATTGACACTGTGGTGCCACCAAGAGGACTTCATCTGCTTATCTCTGTTGAAGGCATGTAGGATTTTGCCAAAGAGTGTTTGATGAATTGCCATTTCTTGCTCCTTTTAAAAAACAAACCCAGATGCAACAAAGCAATATATAATAAAGAACCTCTGCACATATAAGTGCTTTTCCCTTGTGGCTATGCAACTGCACTTGGAATTATTATTATTATTATTATTATTAAATTTATACTGCCCTATATACTGGTCTTGAGGCAGTTCACAGAATAAAAGCATCAGGACTTACTTCCTTTGGCAGATGTGTTCCCCATATACCTGTGTCCTGGTGCCTGCCTTAGTTTATATTGTATTTATTGCATTTATCGTGCTCTGCCTTCACTGTTGACATTCATATTTATACGTCCAATTTTTTATTGTTATCATTTCACCCTGCCGAAAACAATGAATATATAACAAAAAGAAACCCTAAAATTATTTAATTGCACCTAACATACATATGATCTTGTACATTTGAGTTCCAATACGTAAGAAAAGTGCTCCTTTCATCATTGAATATGTCATCAACCTTCCCTCCCTGACCTAGACAAAATGAGTTAAATTGATCATACACGCTATGTGGGAATTTTCTAATGTTATCCTGATGACAGTGATGAGACTGAGGATAGGCAACAGCAAAAGCAGCAGCAACAGCCACAGCTGCCGCGACCACCCACACCCACTGATGAAGGTCCTGATTCTGAGTCTGAGACTGAATCGGGTGATTCAGAGGATTTCAAGAGTGCGAAAGCCTCTATGCAACCCTCTGAAAGTTCTGATCGAGAAGAATTGGAGGAACCATTGTTCACAGTAAGCAAGCTACAGAACCATGGAGTACCTGTTTCCACCCAAAGAGGGCGATAGTGAACCAACCAAATCAGCATGAACAACCTGGTATGGTTCTGTAGCTTGCTTACTAGACACCTTACCTTTTGCAGCCATTTTCACCTTGTTTGCTGCGCATGCCTTACACGCTATATCCCAGATACTCATTAGCCACTGTATCTCCCCCCACCCCCATTTATAACTAACAGGCATTCTATCAGCATTCACCTTTAATCCTATTCCAAAATTGCATGGGAGCTGCTGATCTCACTTGACAAAGAAGTACAACTTGAGGGCCTAAGGAAAGGGTGCCTCCCTAAACCGTACCCACCTGACATGTGGCATCAGGTGGGTGGCTCGGCTACAAGACCAAGTTCCTCATGGGGAGCTTTCTCTCATAGCCATCCATTCCAAAAGCAAGGCTGAAATCCTCACCAATCGGTTGATGCCCAACCAAGTCAGTTGTGCAGCTGATCCCCACAGAAAGCATCTTCGCCAGTTCTATGCTCAGCATTTTACTGCTTTACAGAGCCTCTTGGACTGCAGTTCCCATGTGCCCGACAATCCGCTGGCGGTTGGTGCTGTATAAAGAGCTGAGGTTGCCCAGCTCACCTGTCAAAAGTGGGGGCAGATCTGCCTGGCCAGAAAGGTTCCTCACCCCTGGTCAAAGGGAAGATTATAATGAAGTCATTTTCTCTATATTAGGAATTAATTAGGGATTTATTAGATGCAGAACTTTTGGAGATTAATTACTTTATCTTTTGGCACACCCAATAAATTTAGTTTGCATCTGCTCTAATTACATTGCAGTGCCGAATATGTGTCATAGATTTTGAGTTAGGTTTGACTTAGTCTTCATGGGGTGATGTTCCATCTAAATCAGGAGTGGCTAACTTGTTATTGCACTCCAGCTCCCATCATCCCTGATTGTTGGCCATAAGCTGATAAGACTTGGATTCCAGTATCAGGAGGATCGTAAGTCCCTCACCCCTGTTACAGCTACTTGTGATAGAGAATTACAAGAAGTTTACGGAGGTACTCCCAGACCATGGCTGAGCCTTATGCTAGGACAATACTGTATACTTGGCCAAGACCACGTACTTTCATCACTGGTATTCAATTCCTAATTAACAGATCTGCAACCATGATATTTCATGCACTTCCAGAGCAAACTGCAAACACTTCCAGTTTACTGAGCATTCAGCCTGATTTGCCTGCAGAGAGATTAGACAATGTGGGCTATTTAATGAGCATTCATTTGGATTTGTTTGTGGGGAGGTTAGAAGACATTGTGTCAAAGCAAGTGTTATTCCCCACACTCCCAGTGTGTTTTGCAATCACTTTGTGATTTTTGTGCTTTTATATTGTAAACTGCCTCGCGATCCCTGAATGAAGGGCAGCCTAGAAATTTAATGAATAATAATACTAATAATTTGCACATTCCAAAACAATATGTGAACCGAAACACAGCCACCCTTTGAAATCCTTGCTTCACCCACAATTTGCAATGTGCTTCTCCTGCTGGATAATGTGTGCGAATTTGCATATGCTTGGATAAGGTGTGTGTAAAAAACCGTATACATTTGCGAAATAATGTACAAAAATGCATCGCATTAGGGCAAATTGGTTTTGCAAAAATGTGTGGAACTCAGAAGAATTGCATGTAAACATATGCAACCTTAGGAGAAATTCACGCTGATGCGCTGATGAATTTTCATGAGGGTTTTAACAACAAATAATTTGCAAACTGGTGTGGAACTGCGAAGAGCTGAACTTCAGAATGGAAATGGTCACCCTCCTCTGCACATGTTTCAGCTTGTCAGTATCTTTCTGAGGGAGTATACCAGGAAAGAAGGGCTGCAAAGAAGATGAGAAGTTCAGTCATTGATCTATTGATGAGTTAGTGCACAGCAAGCCATTATTTCAAACCTCCCTGTATCCTGGCATCAGCAGCTTTTCATGGGATACAGCTTGCCCTGTCTTATTTTCTAGTCCAAAACATTTTGGTACCTGAGACCAAAACAACAAACACCACCACCCAATGATAGGACCCTCTCCCTGCTGATGGACTTGTGATACAATCTAGAGGTTTGTGGACTGCCTCCCTAGGTTCCTGTCAATCTGTCTGCATCCCGGCTCACCCAAATTATGCTGCCTGAGGCAGTCAGTCACCCTCACTTTCTTGGGCAGAGCCATACCACACATTTAAAGCACCCCCCCCCCAAAAAAAAATAATAATCCTGGGTATTGTACTTTTCCCTTCATAGAGCTGCAGCTCTCAACAATTATCAAACTAGAGTTGCCCTGATTCTTTGGCAGAAGTCACATGCTTTAAATGTGCAGGAGATGTGCTTTGGATGTATGGTGTGAATCTGCTTATTTCGTGGTGTTTCTGTGCCCAGTGTATTTCTGGCTCTCTGTTTCTGTGCCCGGTGTATTTCTAATGGCCGTGCATGATCTAAGGCTCCCACTTGCCTCCCCACTCCCTCCACCAGCCTCTTGCTGCGTCTTTCAAGAGGCTTTAGGCTTCAAGAAAGCTGTGAGGTCCAGCTAATCGGCTCGCTCCTTTGTGACACTGATGTATGGGACATCATAAAGCAAACGAAGTACCCATCGGGGCTGGATTAATCTCCTGCCCCTTTTCAACAACAGGACCCATCTCTGTGCCAAATCATTCGACGTTACAAGGACATTTTTCTCTGTCTCAGGGAGACATTTCATTTTCAGAGAAGACAAAGTAACTCTCTAGGTAAGTTACAAGCCAGCCGTAGGGCTTGTGAGGTTTCTTGGTCTGGTTCCAGAGCCTAGGGTGAGTGGGTGGATTAATTAACTCTTTGTAAAGCTTTCCTGTTGAGACAAGCCTTTCGGGAATTGGTGGCCAGAACAGGTGACTCCATTCACCTCTCCTTGGCAGCAAATAAATTAATGCCCTAATGCCTAATAACCTGTGGCCATCCCGATGGTGATGGACTCCAGCTCCCATCATCCCTGACCATTGAGCCACACTGCCTGAGACTGAGGGAAGTTGGAATCCAGCTACATCTGGTGCACCACAAGTTCCTCACTTCTGCCCTAGGTTCTCCAACTTGGGGCGGGTGTCTCTCAAGCCTCCTTTCTCCCTAATATTTACCATATTTTTCGCTCTATAAGACGCACCAGACCATACGATGCACCTAGTTTTTGGAGGAGGAAAACAAGAAAAAATATATATACTGAATTCCAGAAGCCAGAACAGCGAGAGGGAGATGTTCTGGCTTTTGGGATAGCTGCGCAGCCTGCAAACGCTCCATAAAACGCACACACATTTCCCCTTACTTTTTAGGAGGGAAAAAGTGTGTCTTATAGAGCAAAAAATAGGGACCGTATTTTTCGCCCCATAGAACGCACCGCCCCATAGGATGCACCTAGGTTTTTTTGGGGGGGGGAAATAAAAAAAAATTCCCCCCCCCCCAGGTGCGGGGC
This sequence comes from Podarcis melisellensis, assembly GCF_964234715.1. Classification (NCBI taxonomy): domain Eukaryota; kingdom Metazoa; phylum Chordata; class Lepidosauria; order Squamata; family Lacertidae; genus Podarcis; species Podarcis melisellensis. The sequence goes on along the minus strand of NC_138545.1, from coordinate 31,268,639 downwards.
TGGTGCAGGGGAAGCCTGAGCTCCCCCCGACCCCGGCCCCAAGAACAGCCTGCTATCCACAAGCCTAGGGAGCCCGGTGGGAAGTTGCGCCGGTCTCCCCAGGCTTGCGGAGAGCTGCGCGAAGCCTGGGCTCGCTCTTCAGCGCGCCCCAAGCTTCGGAATGCAGGCAGTTCTGCACAACCCTTGGGAGACTGGTGCGACTTCGCGCCAGGCTCCCTAGGGTTGTGCAGAGCTTCCTGAAGCCTGGAGAGTGAAAGCCTGCATTCGCCCCATAGGACGCACACACATTTCCCCTTCATTTTTGGAGGGGAAAAGTGTGTCCTATAGGGCGAAAAATACGGTATTTATTCTTATTTATTTATTCCATTTATATCCCACCTTTTCTCCAGTGAGCTCAAGGTGGGGTACGTGGTTCTCCCCTCGTCATTTACTCCTTGCAATAATCCTGTGAGGCAGCTTAGGCTGAGAGGCTGTGACTGGGCCAAAGTCACCCAGTGAGCTTCATGGGCATGTCAGGATTTGAGACCTGGCTTCCCCTCACCTTTGTCTGACACTCTATAACCACCACACTAGCTCTCGGATGCTGGGAGCTGGCAGGCAGGCTCTTGAGGCGGAGAGGCTCGATTCCTGTCCTTTAGGTCAGTATGGAGAGCCATGGTGGGGCACTTTTTTCAACCTGAGGGCCACATTCCCTTTGGGGAGGCAGGCACATGCCAGCAGCGTGTGGAGTCAGAGGCTAAAATGGGAAGGTTCCTTTTGTACCTTGGGCTTCTCTAGGTAGGGCCCAGAAAAACCCCGGAGAGCTGCTGCTAGCCTATGTATGTAGACCCCTGGTCATCAGCTGATGGCCTAATCAAAGGTGAGTCACAACAGGAGCACTACCACCCTGCAAGTATATGGTGAAAGATGAAGAAATGGGTCTCCATATGCTGTTTGGGTTAAAAGTGAGCCCTGGGTGTGAAAAGGTCAAATATACATGTAGACAATAATGAGCTAGGTAGGCCAATGGTCTGACTTGGTACGAGGCAACTTCCCAACCAAACAATCCCAACCTGGAATTTAAAAAGAAAGAAAATCACTTAGGCCTACAAATCTAAAGCTTACAGCTCCCCCTGGTGGTCCAGAACTATTTGTACAAACAGCTTTAGCTTTTTTCATAGAATTACAGAGTTGGTAGGTACCCCGAGGGTCATCTAATCCAACCCCCTGCAATGTAGGAATCTCTCGCCCAACGTGGCGACCCTGAGATTAAGAGTAATGTGTTGTATCGATTGAGCTATCCACAGTTTTGGATTATGATGATTTGCTTCTTCTCCCCATATTATTATTTTTATACAGTGGTGCCCCGCAAGACGAACGCCTCGCAAGACGAAAAACCCGCTAGACGAAAGGGTTTTCCGTTTTGGAGGCGCTTCGCAAAACGAATTTCCCTATGGGCTTCCTTCGCAAGACGAAAGCCCATAGGGAAATCTCCAGGGACAGCAGGGAAGTGCAGCGCGTCTTCCCCACTGTCCTCGGACCTCCTCCGAAGCCTGGCGATGGGGCGGAGAGCCCTCCTCCCCCCGCCAGGCTTCGGAGGGCTCCTCCGAAGGCTGGCGATGGGGCGGAGCATTCTGAATGTTGGCGGTGGGGAGGAAAAACCCTCCTCCCACCGCAAGTCCCGGGAACAGAGGAGAAGCGCTGCGCGCCTTCCCCTCTGTTCCCGGACCTGTCCTGAAGGCTTGCGGTGGGAGGAGGGCTTTCCTCCCCACCGCCAACATTCAGAATGCTGTTCTGAATGTTGGCGGTGGGGAGGAAAAACCCTCCTCCCACCGCAAGTCCCGGGAACAGAGGAGAAGCGCTGCGCGCCTTCCCCTCTGTTCCCGGACCTGTCCTGAAGGCTTGCGGTGGGAGGAGGACTTTCCTCCCCACCGCCAACATTCAGAATGCTGTTCTGAATGTTGGCGGTGGGGAGGAAAAACCCTCCTCCCACCGCAAGTCCCGGGAACAGAGGAGAAGCGCTGCGCGCCTTCCCCTCTGTTCCCGGACCTGTCCTGAAGGCTTGCGGTGGGAGGAGGACTTTCCTCCCCACCGCCAACATTCAGAATGCTGTTCTGAATGTTGGCGGTGGGGAGGAAAAACCCTCCTCCCACCGCAAGTCCCGGGAACAGAGGAGAAGCGCTGCGCGCCTTCCCCTCTGTTCCCGGACCTGTCCTGAAGGCTTGCGGTGGGAGGAGGACTTTCCTCCCCACCGCCAACATTCAGAATGCTGTTCTGAATGTTGGCGGTGGGGAGGAAAAACCCTCCTCCCACCGAAAGTCCCGGGAACAGAGGAGAAGCGCTGCGCACCTTCCCCTCTGTTCCCGGACCTGTCTTGAAGGCTTGCGGTGGGAGGAGGGCTTTCCTCCCCACCGCCAACATTCAGAATGCTGTTCTGAATGTTGGCGGTGGGGAGGAAAAACCCTCCTCCCACCGCAAGCCCCGGGAACAGAGGAGAAGCGCTGCGCGCCTTCCCCTCTGTTCCCGTACTTGTGCTGAAGGCTTGCGGTGGGGAGAAAAGCCCTTCTCCGCACCGCCAGCCTGGCAAGCGGTCTCCATAGGAACGCATTAATTGATTTTTAATGCATTCCTATGGGAAACTGTGCTTCGCAAGACGAAAAACTCGCAAGACGAAGAAACTTGCGGAACGAATTAATTTCGTCTTGCGAGGCACCACTGTACTTGTCAGCAGCTTCACAATGCTTTTGCCTGGGTTCTCGTTGTGGGGTGAGCCTCTTAGGTTGGAAAGGTGGGATCACTACGTGACCTGGAAGTGAGCAGAGTGAGATGGATGGTGGTGATGTGTGGGCTCCTTGCTCATACTGGGAACTCTGGAAGCAGAAGGAAGAGCTTCTTAGTCCATCTCCTTCAAATCAAAGGCTTAGAGAGCAGCTAGGTAGGTCACACCAGTAAGCAGATGGTGCAACAGGAGAAGAAGCAGGTGTAACCACAATGGCACCCTTTAGACTGTGATTCCTATCTGTAACCATTGAGGTTGGTGGAAGGTGGAGTCCAGCAATATCTGGAGGGCGCCATTTTAGCCCCTTTTGCCGTAGGTTGTAGGTCCAGATTTGCGGTAGGTCCAGATTTGCGGTAGGTCCAGATTTGGCCCTGCACAAGTCCCAGCTGGGCCTGCAAGACTCTTTTCCCCCAGACCATGCCCACCTGCCCCAGCCCTGACATGTGACGTCAGGTGTGGGGCAGGTAGAGATCAGGCTCAATGAACTCTATCACAGAACCAGTTCCTGCAGAAAGCAGCTTTCATGGGCCTTTAATGTAGATTACTGCCTAAAGGTAAGAGTCACACCCATTGCTTAATTGTTTGTTAAGGGTGCCAAGAGTCATTAGGAGCAGTGGCGGAGCAAATCTGGGGTGGCGTGCGGGGCCTCCGAGGAGGCTGCCTGCCTCCTCCCAGTCAGCTGCCCTACAGCTGAGGGGGAGGTGGCGGGCAGACTATTTGGGGCAGTGTGGAGCCTGTGGGTGCGCTGCAGGCCCCGCGGTGAGTGCATTTTGTCACTCCCCCCCCCTCAGTGGTGACACCTGGGGCAGACCGCCCACAGTTCCCAGAATTCTTTGGGGGAAGCCGTGGTCTAGAGGTGCTTTAACTGTATGAGGGGGCTGTGCCCCTAGGTTCACATGGGAGAAGGCACCTGAAGTGTGCAGAGTGATTGTCTTTGTGGGTTCTGTGTTGGAGCCAGATGGGGATGGCCCTAGGTTGTGAGTTTCACCTATGCCTAGTCAGCTCCATACTGCAACGCTCAGCAGCCTTATCTCCTTCTGTATCTCATCTCCTTGCTCTCTTATTTTCCTGTCTGGCTAAGCTGATTTGTTTTCAGTTGCTTGGCAATCTTGTTTTGAAATACCCAAGGCTGCCTGACACTGCAGATTCCTCTCCCAAACCCCCTTCATTGTTCCTATGAAAACCACAGATAATCAGAGGAAAGCCTTGCATGATGTGGGGTTCAGAAAAGAGGACAACATCGTGTTCCGGGTTGACCTCATCATGGCCTAAATGTCGCATTCCCATCGTTCTTGACTGCAGCAGCAGCTAAAAGCCCCCAACTTACAAAGCATAAATTTTCTTAGTATGTGAGGCTTGTTCCACCCTCCTTCCATTCAGTCTCCTAAAGAGAATGACAGGAGCCTCATTTGATGAGGTTGTTGGCATTGGACATAACTGATTTGTATCCCGTGGAAGTTTGAGATAATGAGGGAGATGAATATTCATGGAAATGAGAGGTCACACATATCCCACAACTGTCCCAATTTAAGCGGGACATCCTGGAATCACAGAAGCCAATTCCAGCTTCTGTTTGCATCCCAGAAGGTCCCATTTTTTGGTCTGGCGCGAGTCAGCAGAGTCACACCAAAGAGCCAGACCGGAAGGTGCTCTGGCATGACCCCAAGTTTGGGGACAAAAATGTTGGAGAGTATGTAGTTCCATGCTTGCTTTCCTTCCCAATACAGGGCTACCAGAGACAGAGAGAGAAAGGTGTAGCGGTTAGAGTGGCAGACTAGAACTAGACCATGAAGCTCACAGGGCTACAGATCTCACTGTTCTTTTCAGCACATTTCCCCATCACTTTCCTAACTGCAAAAGTCCTCTCTCTTTTTTAAAAGAAAGAAAGATTTGTTGCAGTAGAGTGACAGAATCATTTAACCCACTTTAAATGCACAAGCCAAAATTTCTGGTATGTGCTTGAATCCCTCACACAAAACAGCGACAGTCTGGAGACACCCAGAGTATTTACCACACGGGGAAGGCGATGATTTAAAATCAGAATAGAAGAAAGTGACCACTCAAGCTGGTACTGTTGCTGAGGCACCAAAAGTATGTGCCTCAGAGAGGTGTTAGAATCTTTATGTGTGTGGTAATACTGTGGGGTTATTACTACATTTTTATGGTGTTGGGCAGCCCTGTGGGGTTTGTGCTGACAAGGCACTTTCTGAACAACTAAAAGCCACCCTTCAGGCAGGCAGGGCCAGTGTGTTTGAGCACAGCTCCCTTAGCAACCAGCCTGCTTTGTTTCCTTGCTTGTATTGGCTGCCACCAAGCAGTCGGGGCCTTGCAATGGATCGGAGGGGCCAAGGGACCGCCTCCCTACCAGTGCAGCTCATTCAGCAACCAGTAAGTCATTGTTGTGGGCTGGGGGAGTCGAGAGGGAGCCAGAGTTGCGCCCCTGAATGAGCAGCAGAGAGGAGAGTCCCTTGGGACTCCAAAAGATCTGATTTATCCTCCCCACATCCCACAAAATAATCTCTAGGTTGCAGTAGGATGCTGGCTGCAGGGGCGGGGTGCAAAATTTAAAAATTCTGGAACAGACTATTTTATGCTGTGTCATCACTAAATCTGCAATAATCCTCACAGCTACAAATGGCAGTTGAAAGACTAACCAGAGAGGGTTGGGGAGCTGGTGCTGCAGTTGCCCTGTGCTAAGGAAATTAATGAAGCTTTTTAAAAAATAAAAAAGCTAATTACCTTTGGAGGGGATTCTGCAGGATCATCTAGCAGTTAAACCCTCCTGCAGTCTTCTGTCTCACAGATAAACCCCATGACCCAATTGGGAGGCAGTCCGCAAACTGCCTCATTGGATCCTGTCAATGAATTTCCCTCCTTCTGCCCTGGACTTCGCATGTGGGAACTGACCCCACACAGCAATTAGGGGTTGGGGAAAACAGTTCCACCACCACCACCCTTGCCTTGAAAATCCCCCAAGGAATAGGATTACACAGCCTCCTTAGGCAAAGGGGAGAGCCACACAGTATATTTTAACAGTGGCGTAGCGTGGGTTGTCAGCACCCGGGGCAAGGCAAGTAATTTGTGCCCCCTAACCCGTGGATTTGCGCCCTCTAACCCTACCCCCCAGATGTTGCACCCGGTGTGGCCGGCCCCCCCTGCACCCCCCACGCTACACCACTTTGTCCAAAGAACCCTAGGAAGTGTAGTTTCACTCTAACAGAGTTGCAATTCTTGACAAACTACAGTTCCTGGGATTTTTTGGGGGGTGATACATAAAAGTATCACTTGGAGCCCCCCCCCCCAAATGTTGCAGAGCAGAGCCTATGTTTCATTCCATACACTCTTCTGTATGGATGGATGAGGAATCCAAGGGCAAACCAAGGTCAGAATCTTTGTAAAAGGTGTTCTTGCACAGAGTACAACTCTTGGAGTCACAACCTCCTAAACTTAGCGCCAATAGATATATTGCCTCCCCAGACAGCTGCTTGGGTTGCTTGCACAGTCAGACCAGTATTTGGCAAAAGGGGGGCCTTCTCACATGCGAAGCTAAGGGGGGCAGGTGATGTAGGGGACACATGAAGCATCTCCTGATGTTTGTGTGTGTGTGTGTGTGTGTGTGTGTGTGTGCGCGCGCGCGCACTTATAAATGTTGCTGCCGTCACCAAATGTTCCAAAAGGAATTCAGTTGGAAACAGACCAAGGCTGATTTTCTAATCAAAAACCCACCTTGTTGTGCTTCCCCACCCAGAGGGGAAACAATGCTGGGTCCATGATTTTCCCACCCCATGCTAGGAGAAAATCAGCAGGAGGGGGGATTATTAGGAAAGAAAAATAGGAAGCTTCCTTATATTGAGTCAAACGACTGGCCCATCAAACTCACTATTGTCTACACAGACTAGCAGCAACGCCCCAGGATTTCAGGGTCTCTCCTAGACCTACCCAGAGATGTCAGGGATTGAACTTGGGACCTATTGCATGCAAATCATGTGCTCTGCCACTGAGTGAGCAGACAGTCCGTGGGGAAAGGTTTCAACACCCCATCAGCCCACTGCTGCCCTCATCAGATTTGGCGATCATCCTCTGTTTGGTTGCAGGAAAATGTCTGTCTTGCTATCATACCCAGTTTGGCTCTTGCATCAGACTTCTCATTAAATAAATGTGTAACTTGACGGTAGAAAAGAAAAGAAAAGAGGAAAACCTGGCCCAAGAGGGAGTGGGGAAATGACCTCCTAAGAAGAGACAGGATTTATTTGCGCAGACCGATTCTTTTCTCTGACATTAATTCTCAGATTCCGCAACAGCCAGAGGTGACAATTCTCCAGCAGTTGCCCTGGGCTACATCTGTTCCTCCGACATCCAGCAAGGCAGGGCACATCAGGGAAGGTAGGAAACCTAGCACAAGAAAGCCATGTCTGCCATTAGCAGGAGTGTTTAAAATTCTGCGCCGAAACCCACCCACCCACCCCAAGGATCCGGAAAGGCAGGGCTGAATGTAAATCATCTGCATCCCAAGACAGTCTTTATAGCAGATTGGAAGGCAAAAAATAAATGCACCAACCTCTCCACCTACCCACCCTTTCTAAATACCCAGACCCTTAAATGTACAATTTAAATGTTGGCTGAATTTTCGTTCTGTGGGCAAAGATCTACAACTAAATTTGCAATGAAGGTGGTGAGTAGAGTTGCTGCTACCACCAGCGTAATAGCAGGAGCAGAAGAAGAAATACTATGTGGACACATCGGGGGGGGGGCAACAGCATTGGTGGCATGTGCTGAGGGAGGCCTGTTGCTGGTCCTGTAGCCCAGAAAGGAAACAAGTTTTACAAATCCACCAGCCAAAAGGAGCACAATATCAAGATGAAATATCACCCCACAGACTGCACCCACCAGCCTCAACTGGGTTTTCAAGGCCTTCTGAAAACCTGAAGTTTGATTATGACTTTACAGGGGTCAGTTGTGAGTCCCAGAGTTGTGGCTTAGACTGCCATGTGCATAGATGTCTGTCATTGTGATATACCCAATCCTTGTTTGAGAAACTTAAAAGGAGTGATGTCAACTTCCCTTAATTCTTTCAACTGCAGGGAAATTGTATTCCCAGACAGTGCTACCTCAGGTTAAGTACTTAATTTGTTCCAGAGGTCCGTTCTTAACCTGAAACTGTTCTTAACCTGAAGCACCGCTTTAGCTAATGGGGCTTCCCGCTGCTGCCGCGCCGCCGGAGCACGATTTCTGTTCTCATCCTGAAGCAAAGTTCTTAACCTGAGGTACTATTTCTGAGTTAGCAGAGTCTGTAACCTGAAGCGTATGTAACCCAAGGTACCACAGTATATTAGCTCCTAACTTAGTTCACATAGTCTAAGCATTGGTATCTTCTTAACTAAGCTACTTCTCTTGTTTGTAGAATTTCACTTGGTTAGCTCGCTGTCCAACACTTCACTGTACTGAAGGTGGAGAGATTGTTTCACTGCCCAGCTAATTTACAAGGCTTATATCTGCCATTTGTCTTTGCAAAGTGCCATCTATGGCCCAGAACATTCACTTCACCCTTTCTTTCTGGCAGATTTAATGGATCTCATGATGATACAGGATGCCCAGATGCACCAAGTCATAATGAACAACTTGGCCATGTCAGCAGTGGCGCACTTTGAAAACAGCCCAGCCCAGTCTCTGGCACAGGTAGGTAACTGAAAGGGAAATGCTCTGTTCCACAGATGGAGGAGAATTTTGGTTAGTCCACATTTTTAAGCAAAGGAACCTAATTTGCACTCCACCTAATTTGCACCAAACTAATCTGTAGGTTGGAATGTAATTTGGAATTTGCACTTCTCTGAATTTTGCAATTCAGCTCATAAACGAACCAAAATGTGTATAACCTGTTTGTTTTAGGGTAAAATAAGTTTAGAACTGCATGCAACAAGCTAAAATATGCATTTAAGTACATATTTAAAGATGAATTTTCATTTGGACTTTAAAAAATGCAGGCTGATGTGGAAATTGCGAACAGACATGTGAGACACAGGGCGGAAATAGGCTGATCTGTTCATATTTTAAGTGGGAAAAGAGGTTGACATTTTCTCCTTTCCTAAATAATCCTTCTGCCTTGCACCCCGGACACAGCCCTATCACAATCTAGCATGGGGTTGGAGGACTTGAGATCAAAGCTGGGATTGGGAGCAGAGGCCTAGCAGAGTGGAGGGTTAGCTTAACTTTTATTTTCTTTTGTCTGCTTCAACTCTGCCCCAACAACTCTTCTCCATAAGAGATAAAATATACCCGGTCACCCTGGAGGAGGAAAGTGGGGTCGATATATTCCAGTGGACATTTCTCAAGCCTTTCACCCTCTCTTTCCTGCAGGTATCCCACGTCCCTTGGCAGATAGAAGAAGAGGAAGAGGATGACCCAGCCCCCCTTGTGTTCCACCATCATTATGCCCCCTACCCAAGCATTATTCCTTTCATGGGATGGCAGTCTCCATCTCGGGTTCAGCAACAACCTGCCATTCGCCATGTAGGCCCAGACCTTCAGGTGATGGGGAGGCAAGACAGGTCAGTGTAGCTGGAGATGGGTTTATGAGGAAAGGATAGCACAATCAAATGTGGAGGGGCACAGAACTTCACGGAGATGTTCATATCTGCAACTCAACACTCCAAACGTTGCATTCAAAAATATAACACTAGCACAAGTAGTGAGCTAATAATAAACACTCGCCACAAGACTTCCGGGACAAAGATGAACCTCACAGAGCTGTAATTCCCAGCACCAAACTACAGTTCCCAGCATTCTTTTGGTTGTTGGGGGGAGTCATGTGTTTGCAGCCAATATCTCCCAACTTCTCACCAGGCAGGGCAGAGCCAGCCCGAGGGATTTTGCAGCAAATAGTGCTTTACCCCTGACCTCTCAAAGTCAAGGTGAGCATAGTACCAAAGCCAGCCAGGTTATTCTGGCACGTCAGGCAGAACATCCCACTAGGAAAATCCCACTAGGAACCTCTCTCCCTACCTAGCAGTAAAATCACACAGACAATAAATTTAATAACTAACCATTTGCTGCCTTAAAACCAGCTGCCTGCGGTGGCCAGCTAATGGTACGGCCAGGACCCTGCCCATCCAAGTTCTGCTGCCTGACTAAATGGCACAGATATGGATATGGGGCCTTTGTTCATGATCCAGCCCCCTTCTTTCAGTCCCAGAGAAGGACAAGGAGGTCTGTAGAGCCCTGAAACCCCTGCACTGTGCACGCCTTCTTCCTTCGGCCTCCAGCATTTTCACCAGACAACTAGTAAGCATGTCCAAATTTAATTTTTGCTGCCATCATAATAAGGCCTAGAAAAGTGTCTTTGAAAAAAACACACAAGACAAGACATGAAAGATGATACTTTGGGGGTGCAGGCATCTGTAATAATAATACAGCCATTCTGGGTGGCTCCATATTAAAAACACAGTACAGCATTAAACATTAAAAACTTCCCTAAACAGGGCTGCGTTCAGATGTCCGTTAAAAGTAGGATAGTTGTTTATTTCCTTGACATCTGGTGGGAGGGCGTTCCACAGGGCGGGTGCCACTACCGAGAAGGCCCTCTGCCTGGTTAGCATTAGCTAAGCTGATTCTCCTACTTGCACTGAGCAGTTCTGTGAGGCACACAGAATTTCCAGTGGAGATTTTCGCACCCCAGTTTTTACTAACTGTCCCATCTTGACTTGTCCCAATAGGGAACCAGTCCCTCCACCCCCACCACCAAGCGCCACTGGAACTGTGATGGCCGATATCCCACCAGCTTCAGGTAAGGGTGCAGGCTTTGAAGCATCTGTTTCCGAAATCCCCTGGCAATGCTATTATTTTCCCAAGCCTTTTCCGTGCAAGTGGGCTTTTGGTATCTCTTTGTCCCAGACATCCTAATGCTGACACCATGGCACCTTTGCCACCTACTTAATGTCCTATGTCATTTTAGTCTACTGCGCCAACCCCTTCCCAGCCTGGTGCCATCCATGTTTTGTTTTGTTTTGTTTTGTTTTGTTTTGTTTTGACTACAACTCCCATCAGCCCCAGTCATCATAGCCAACAGGATGATGGGAGCTATAGTCTTAAAAGCCTGGAGGAAACCAGCTTGGGGACAGCCGCTCTACACAAACTTATTCCCTCCAGCTCCACCTGTTCAATACTACAACTACACGTTCCCTGCTTCCCCCAAAGTCCTGGAGCAGCACTACAGGATTTAAAACACTAGAAATAAGTTACTTTCATAATATTTGCTTCATCTACAGATATATAAAAGGAGAGCCTAGGTGGAGGCAAACAGGCACTTCCACAGTAGGCGGCCAATCCATCAGCCCTGCTTCTCCATTTGGCTTATTCACAGCTCACTCAGCGTTCTTCCTTCCTTTAAAAAACAACAACAACAACCCTGCCCAAAATTGTTTTCTAAATTGTTTCTCTTCCTCCTCCCACCAGCGGGAGGATGCCACCTTCCTAAACCCTGATGGGTGCTACAATCCAGGGCTGTAGAGAGATGCCCTGCCAGACATTCCTGGCCATTAAAGTCCATTTCAATTCTTTTGTTTCAGGACCCCGATTAAGATGGCTCAACTCACAATGCTATTAAATATATCTAAGATAGACAGTGCTGGGGGGTGGGGGAATCTGGGGCTACCTTTATGCACTAGCAAGGCTGACATAAGTGGTTCCTCCTTCCAGAATACTATGACTACACTGAGGCACGGAGGTGAGGTGAAAGTCTAACCTGCTTGAGCATTTACAGAACAAGACGCAGAGACTGAGCAAACCGCACTGCTGTGACATGGATAACTTGGTGGCACATTCCTCCCCTTGTTCGATCGAGGCCTCTGAGTATGTGCATTTGGAATAAACTTCATCAATTTGTCTGAGTTGCATTTAATCATAAGAACGTAAGAATAGCCTGCTGGGTCATGCCAAAGGCCCAGTTAGTCCTGGACTGTTCTCACAGCAGCCAACCAGAAGCTCTGTGGGAAACCCACAAGCAACAGCCCTCTGTAGATCAGTGCCAGTTATCTGAATAATTTATATAACCATCCTTCCTCAAAGCTTAAGGCAGGGGTTGCCAACCTCGTGCCCTCAGATGTTGTTCGACTACAGCTCCCATCATCCCTGATCATTGGCCATGCTGGCTGGGGCTGATGGAAGATGGAGTCCATCACCAATGGGAGGGTGCCATGTTCCTACCAATGCCTTACGTGGAGATGGGAGAATCTGCCCAGTTCCCCTCACACAGCTACATTTCCCAGGGTTCCCTGGGAAGAAGGACGGACAGCTAAACCACTCTGAGAATTATAGCTATGTGGGGGGGAATAGGGATCTCCTAACAATTCTTAGCACTCTTCAAAAAACTATTGTTTCCAGAATTATTATTTTTTTGGTGGGGCATAACTGTTTAAAGTGGTAGGACTGATTTTGGCAGCAGCAAAAAAAAAGAAAGAAAGAAAGAAATGATGATTAAGGAGGGGTGAAAATCAGGATCAGCTGAAATGGGGGCTGTGTGTATGGTACGTTTGTATCCAGCTTCTGTGTATTTCCTGTCTGTGTGTGTGTGTGTGTGTGTTGTGTGTAGGTGTCCTGTGTGTTATATGTGCAAGTGAATGTGCATGCAGAATGTGGGATGGCCACATACCCTCTGCTCAAAAAAACGTTTAGCCACTTCTGCTATAGTGAGTCCCAGCTCACCAACTGAGGACCAATGGACTACATCTTGTAAAAAATAAAAATAAAAAAGACCTCCCTGGGTTTCCCCAGACATTTTAACCAATTTCTGAACATTCTGACCATTTTCAACGGACAAATCCCAGCAGACAAATCACAGGGAAATTCCAGACGTATGGCAGCCTACCCCTCTTGGCCTCATTTAGTGAATGTCCAGCACATGGAATAAACTTTTACAAACGTGTTCCTTTCCAGATGTTTTTGTTTAACACTGTTATACTTTCTGGTCATATTGGCTGCATTGTCATATGATTGTCCTCTACGTTTACTGGCATCCATTTCAAGTTCACTGAAGTAGTTCAGTATCAGCTCAGTCGTGCTTTCACCGGTGTGATCTTTAAGTTCAGAAAAACTTCAGAAGTTGCATTCAACTGGCAATCCATCACTAAGAGAAACATTATCTAACAATGACAGCAAGTTGATCAACACGGGAAATATTAGATGTTGAATCAAGCGATAATCTAAAATAACCTGCCTGTTTGATGTCGCTCAGTATTGCTTCTCAAACTGTGTTAGCCATCAGCTGCATAACCTCTTCAAATGTAGCTTTGGATAAGTGTGATGACTGACTAGAGTCTTTGCCGCCATACTGATTTATGTGAGCACACAGGAAGGGATCAAATTTGGCAATTAATTCAAGCAGTCTAACAAATTTGCCATTGTTTGGTAAACCAAATGTTTCATCATCTCCGCTAAATGCCAAGCGACGTTCTGCCAAAAGGGAAATCACTGAAACAACTTGCTGAAGTACATGCCTCCAGTAATCCTGCTCTGCTTTTATTTGCTTTTCGAGTTACTATGTGAGCGTTTGACCATGCTTTTTCATTAAGTGTGTTAGCAAAGAGTTCATATGATTTTTAAAATTTCCATGGGGTTGAACAAGATAAGTATGATGCCAGCCATCAAATCTAATACAAGCTAAAGCTGTCATTGGGGTAAGTTTGGTTTGCATACAGAACAGTAGACTTTTCCTTTTGAGGGAGAATGAATTATTTGAGCAGAAATGGGCTTAGTTTTTGTGTGTTCACTTTGAAGGGTAAAAGGTCCATCCCAGTGCTGACATTCCGATGGGCCTTCCTCAATCTAGAATGATATTTCTTCATTATTTATTGTGGCCCATAAGCCTATGTCATTATTGTATCTGTAATGAGTAGTAGCATGAACAGCTGGTATTTTTGTGTGTGCAATGCTACGCTTTTTGCTGAGATCATTTGATTTGTTTTCCAATTCTTTAAAATGCTAATGAGTTTGAACTGCTGCTTTTGGTGCAGCTACCTTAGTGGCATGTTCCTTCAGCGCTTTGTGTTAATTCTTTGGCTGTAGGTCTTAACACTTCATTGTCACTTTCTCCAGAAGTTTCTGTAGTTACTGACAACAGTTCTCTCTGAAGTTCTTGGGTGGCTGCGTTCTGCATATAATCTGGTTGTTCTTCAGTTAGCTCAGACTGCTCAGCGTGATCTTCTTGATTTCCTTCTGTTTGCAAACACAAATGTTCTGTATCTGAGGGACTGGGTAGGGCTGTTTCTGCTTGTTGTACGAAGCCATATGACATGATTAGCTTTAAATGTTTGAGTATTTCCTTCTGTTCTTCTTCTTGTTTTCTTTTACTAGCACCACTGTCAGGGGCTCAGGAGCAGAGGCACAGGAAAGGGAGGAAATGGAGAGCGAGGGGGAGGAATCCGAAGGAAACGTAAGCGATGACAGTGGTCCGAGGTCTCTGAGTCTTTCCAGCGAATCGGAAGATTCACAGAAAGGGGCTCCCATGGTCAGAGCAAGGGGGGTGCCTAGGGGGACACCCCAGGAAGAAGGGGCCAGAGGGGACTCAGAGAGCAGCAGTTGGAAATCAGGACCAGCTTCCCCACCAGAGCGCAGTAGGGGGGAGGAGTCCCAGGAGGAGTCCCACCACCAGCGGGAGGAGATGAGTCAGGATTGGCCATGCCTCCATCGGAGAGCGGGGAAACGGTCAAGAGGAAGGTTGGAGGCTGGGCGCGCGCGCCAAGTTCAAATGTACAGGCGAGCGGCACAGTCGGTAGCCTGGATAGGGAGCCAGGTCCTAAAGCCCGCCGAAAGGAGGGACAGGAGTCAGGGGGGTCAGCGTCAGAAGAGTCCAGAAAGGAGGAGACCCAGGGGGGCAGAAGGACCTAGAGGAGAAAGGAGAGACGGAAGAGGTGGAGTAAGGCTAGAGTCTTAAATTGGTGTACAGGGGGTGGAGACTCAGACGGAGCTTCGCCGATCTAGCTTCTAGACGTAGAGCTGCACGCTGCAGCTTGTAAATGGGGGTAGCCGAGTTTTTGGTAGCAGTCCTCCAAGGAGCAGGTTAACAAAGAAAACCATTGACTCTATATGTATATATATATATATGTATGTAGCCAACTGCTGCCCTTTTATATATATTCCAAGGCCTTTATATGTTATTTTCTCTTTTATGGTTTTATTCGCATAATGCCTAATAAAGGTTTGATAAGTAAGTAAGTAAGTAAATGGAAACTGAACTTCAATAAAGACTTTTGTACATTACTACCGGCTAGCGTTGGTCCTCTGTGAGCTGGGGCCTGGAGGCAGCTCTGACAACCACTCTCATATTGCTTAATCATTATTATTTTCACAAAAAGTGAAAGTTAAATATTACTGTGATTCACAAGGATATGTCAATCAATCCTCAGTTGCTCTCAGAATGCGTGCTATAATGATAGACAGTGAACTGAACCCTTCATAGCTGACTTTATCATTTGACTCTGAGTAGCTTTAAAGCCTCCACAAACTTTTCTAAGCAGTAAGTACGCACCTGTGTAAGTGCTGTACAGTCACAGACTCATACGTGTTGAGCGTTACTAAGGACCTGGGCCCAGATAGCAAAATCTGCCTGTTTAAAAAATATTTTTTTGGCAAGAGTCCAAGTCCCCCTAGATTATGAGGCCTTGGGCCACAGCCCACACAGCCTGTGTGTAAATCTGGCACAGGTTGAGACTCTCCATTGAGCCATAACAGCCTATCCTTGAATTCAACCCACCAGTTCTTGTTCCCTGAGCCCCCTCTTCCTTCAACACTGGTTGTAAAGAGTGCTGTCAACTCAAAATCAACATGCAACTCTCTAGTGCATGGGTAGGCAAACTAAGGCCCAGTCGCCTTCTAAATCCAGCCCACGGACAGTCTGGGAATCAGCGTGTTTTTACATGAGTAGAATGTGCACTTTTATTTAAAATGCATCTCTGGGTTATTTGGGGCATTGGAATTCGTTCTTTTTCTCTCTTTTCAAAATATAGTCTGGCCCCCCACAAGATCTGAGGGACAGTGGACTGGCCCCCTGCTGAAAAAGTTTGCTGAACCCTGCTCTAGTGAATTGTGTTGTTGTTGCTGCTGCTGCTGAATCATATTATTCTTCCAAGAAGCTCAGCGTAGCGTGTGTGGGTCGTCCTCCCCATTTTATCTTCATAACTAGCCTATGAGGTGGACTGGACTCAGCGATTCAGCGATGTGGTGATCAGTATTGAAGCGCAGGATCTCCACGTGACCCAGTGCCCATCGCCACCACAATATGCAGGCAGCTGCAGTGATCCTTTAATATATTTATTTTAGTTCTGTTTATTTCACTTTGACAATGTATACATCGCTTAACTATAATTGTCTCTAAGCAGTGTACAAGTAATCCAATGAAGCGTTTGGTTTTTTAAAGGAAGGGTGCACATCACACATTTAAAGCACATTTACACCCACCACCACAAATCCAGGGAGCTGTAGTTTATCCATTATGAAGTTACAGTTCCCCTTACAAACTACAGTCCCCAGGATTCTCTGCAGCAACTCACCTGCTTTATATGTATGACAGGCATGCAGCTAAAACTAAAAAAACAGAATAAAACTAAACTAAAAACTAAACTAAACTAAAAAAATCAGAATAAAAACTGCTTGTTTTTTTTAAATATATTTTTATAATTTTCAATTTTATACATTTCAATAATTTTTTACAATCATTTTAACATTTCGAAACCCGACTTCCTTCCCCCCTCTTTCTGCAGTTCCTTAGATTTATTTTTTATATTTTCCACATATTCCAAATTAATCATTTATTCATCTACTTTAAGTGTATACTTTTATAAAACTACAGGTTATTACAATAATCCTGCCATGTTCTTATCTGTTTACAGTTTATTTGTAAATATTCAATAAATCATTTCCATTCTTTTATAAAAAGTTTGTTATCTTGATTTCTTACTTTTCTGGTAAGTTTAACCATTTCTGCGTATTCCATAAGTTTTTATATCCATTCTTCTTTCGTCGGGACTTTTTCTTCTTTCCATTTTTGGGCAAGTAACATTCTTACCTCATGCAGGAATAAATTTCTATACAGTTTGGGTAGTTCTATCCCTATAATTCTAAAAAGGAAAGTTTCTGGTCTTTTTACAAACGTCGTTTTAAACATCTTTTTCAATTCCTTATATATCATTTCCCAGTAAGCTTTAACCTTACTACAACATAAAAAGAGTCTATTTTCTCTTTCCATTTCCAACACTTATTTGATTTTGATTCATACATTTTTGCCAATTTACGTGGTGCTAGATACCATTAATATAACATTTTCATATAATTTTCTCTTACACCATAGCATGCTGTAAATTTTATATCCGTATTCCACAATCGTTCCCATGCTTCCAAATCTATATTATAACCAATATCTATTCCCCAATGTATCATTGAGGGTTTTATTTGTTCAACCTTTGTCTCCCATTCCAATAGTATCATATACATTTTGGACAGCACTTTTACATTACATTCCAACAGATCTCTCTCCAATTTTGATGTTTGTTCACCCAACCCTCGTATCTTGTCTTTGTTAAATACTTTGTTCAAATGATGCTATTGTATCCATGTTGTTCATTTTCCTGATCCTTAAAGACTCAGTAGGTGTTTTTCTCCCCAGATATCAATTAGACTTAAATTGTCTGTCATCTTTAAAAAAAAAAAAAGCCTTGGGTAGCTTCCCTTCTTTGTATCGCTTTTTCTTATAGTCATATCCCATTCCAGGGAAGCTACACCATTCACATCTCCCATCAAAATTACCTTTTCATTCATATATTCAAATGGAATTTCTTCAAGCCTCATAAAAGTCAGTTTTTTCCTCATTTGGTGCATGTACACCTATTAGCAATAATATTTCTCCTTGTGATGTTTTCTGTATTATCAATATTCTTCCTTGCTCGTCTTTAATTAATTGCTTTGGATCTAATTCAGGTTTTATATACATTATCACACCTCTCTTCTTTTTTACGTCAGAGGCCACAAAGTCCCTTCCCAATCTTTTATTGATCAAAATTCTTCTAAGTTTCTTTCCGATGTGTGTTTCCTGAAATCAAATCACGTCCAAATTTAACCTTTTTTATCTTTATATGTCACAGAATCTAGGACTTGCCAATCAGAAGGTCGGCGGTTCAAATCCCCACGACGGGGTGAGCTCCCGTTGTTCAGTCCCTGCTCCTGCCAACCTAGAAGTTCGAAAGCACATCAAAGTGCAAGTAGATAAATAGGTACCACTCCAGGGAAGGTAAACGGCATTTCCGTGTGCTGCTCTGGTTCGCCAGAAGTGGCTTAGTCATGCTGGCCACATGACCCGAAAGCTGTATGCCGGCTCCCTCGGCCAATAAAGCAAGATGAGTGCCGCAACCCCAGAGTCGGCCACGACTGGACCTAATGGTCAGGGGTCCCTTTACCTTTGATCTTTATACGTATGGCCTGTATAGTTTATCCATCGCGAAGCTACAATTCCCTTAACAAACTACAGTCCCCAGGATTCTCTGCAGCAACTCACCTGCTTTATAGGTATGGCATGTGTAATGGGAAAAGGGGGCTGCTCGTGCGTAAGCGTTTAAGCCCTCCAAGTTTTGCCATCAGTTCCTAAACTCTCCCAGTCCGCGGAGCCATGGGTGCATGACTACCTCAATCGCTGGCAGAATCCGTCAGTGGGCGCTTCCGGAATTTACGCCAACATAAGAGTTCCTTGACGGAAACTCTCCTTCTGGATTCTCTGCGTGACAGTTTCCTGCACGGAGTAGGCGTCCCCAGCGGAGGTCCTGAGCCCTCCCCGCTGTTCTCACTGGAAACATCTTGGAGCCATTCCTCCGATTGAGTTTCTGCAGGAACTCTCCCTCTCCCCCTACTGGTTCCTTCCTCAGCATCCGAAGGTCTCCTAGCCTCCTTGAGCCCTTCCACCACCTGACTCTCCGATGGCAGTTCCCTGACAGCATGTATGCAGCATTAGTTAAAACTACACAAGCAGAATAAAAACTGCTGAAAGTTTTTTGGTTTTTTTTAAAAAAGCAAAAACTTCAGTCGGTGCCAGAGGTCTAGCAGGGAGGATGCGCAGAAAGAAAACAACACAGCTTCTCCTTCCACCCCACCCCACCGCAGTGCAGAGAGAAGGACTGAATCTTTCACTCACCTGGTGAGCAGAGGATTAAGGGCTGCTAGATCCTGCGGTGTAAGTACATTCCTTACAGATGCTGCCCGCCTTGTCTTCTCCCCTCCTGCCCAAACACTCCACTTTTGGCCAGCCCTGGATCAGTTCAGGTGGGGTGATCTGGGCTGCCTCAATCCAATCTGGCCAAAGCTTGATCCACCCAGATCGACATGGTTTCAGTGCCGAGACCAAGCTTCAGTGAACAGTCCTAGTTTGAACTGAATGCAAGAGGAGAACAAGACTGTAAAAGCTGTTAAGTGTAGGACTTCATAGGCTTTGGGGATTAATTTTAAATCCTATTATTATGTGGTCTTCATCAGACAAGGAGGCTCCCCTGAAATGATGCAAGATGGGTGTCGGTGAACTTATAAATAAACTTCCACTCCCACCCAGTTTTCTCACATGGTTTCTCTTCTGAGGCAAGTTGTGCCCTGACTGACCCCTTTATCATTTATCCCTGGTTCGCTGTAACCTTCCTTCACCTTTTGTTGTGGTGGTGGTTGTCATCATCTATAGTTTATTAGAGTTTTCACATTATTACAGCTAAAACATGATTTGGGTAATTCTGCCAGCTTACAGACTCATTTTTCATTTCCATATGCAGTTAACAAGTTCTATATCATTTTAAATATAATTTCCCCAAGTTTCATTACCCGGAAATGTTTTTCAGAATGGCATTTTACACGTGAGTAAGGCAACCAGAAGTATGACATGCAAGATGACTCGGAATTCCCCCCCCCCTTCAGTTAAAGACTTCTCCAAGAATGCAATAAATAGGTTAGTGTCATTTTATTGTACAGTACTGATTGTTTTGCTTTCTCATTTGGTGAGCTGACATTGAATACAAAAATATATACTCCCCCCGCAGCAACAACAATGAAAATAAAAACCTATGTTTTGCTGTTTTTCTCTTATTTGAATTTCTTAGCATTGAGAAAATGTGTTGAAGTATTACTTGCAATGAGTTTTACATGCAGAATTTATTGTGACCAACATAACACCACAGTGTGCTACATAATGTGTTGTCATGTTTGTCATTTACATCTCTTTTTAGGACTGGCATAATTCCTTCCCTGATAATTTTATAATCCCTATTATTTGTACCATACCATCAATTTAGTGCAGTGGTTTTCAACCAGTGTGCCGCCTGGCACCCTAGGGTGCCTTGAATGATAGTCAGGGGTGCCACAGGCAACACTGACCTCTGTCCCTCTTTCCTTCCCTCCCTCTTATGATTCCCTCTCATGTCTCTGCCTCCCAAACGCTTGTACAGCTGTTTATTGCAGCAGCCCTGGTTATAAGCTCTGCAAGCAAATGGTACCTCTGGGTGGCACCTCTATTTCGGACGGGAGGGAGGCAGCTCAGAGACCAGTGATGGTGGCAGCATCTGCCCGGAGGACTCCCAAGGAGAGGGGAGAGGAGAGGAGCCTGAGGGGACTCTCCCCAAGGGAGGGTGTTCGAAAAGGGGTGAGAGGCTGCCAGCTCTGCAAGCAAGCGGTCCCCCCTCCTGTGCTTTTCCCTGGAAAACCTGCACTTTACCTTTGAATTAGAGCAATCGGCAATTGCTGTTTGCTCCAATTCAGCAGTAAAGTGCAGGTTTTCCTGGACAAAGCCCCAGGACCAAACAACAACATGGCGTTTTTAAAGCCAAGACCTGTCCCAAAAGAAATCTGGTTGAGCCCAAACCAAAGTGTCCCAGTGCAAGGAACAGTGCCCCTCTAATCCCTACATGAACGAACCAGAAAGATGTGCATCCTCTGGCCAGATCCAAATCATACATTTCCATAATATACTCAAGCAAATCCACAAAGGGCCCAGGACTACAGTTCTGTTCCTGTGCACCGCATCATTATAAGACACTGGAAACTGACACCAGATTGTCATAAACGACCCAAGCATTGCAGAAGTGTCCCTGACCCTGTGTTTTTCAAACGTTATAAAGCAAAATATTCACCCCATTAAGCAACTATGTTAAACTCAATACAAATTGCTTTGGTCAGAATACTGGATAAAATCCTGATATAAAGTCAGACTGACTCAGTGTGCTTTTGCCCTCCTACACCAATTCTTTCAATACTCTTGTACACGACACTCCCACAAATCCCTGGACTTAGGATATTTGCAGTATCAATATGAAGGCTATCCCTCTTCTCCACCCTGGGATGTTAGATGTGGAATCAAGTGATAATCTAAAAT
This sequence comes from Podarcis melisellensis, assembly GCF_964234715.1. Taxonomy (NCBI): domain Eukaryota; kingdom Metazoa; phylum Chordata; class Lepidosauria; order Squamata; family Lacertidae; genus Podarcis; species Podarcis melisellensis. The sequence continues at coordinate 31,247,502 of NC_138545.1, read as the reverse complement.
AACCTGCCTGTTTGATGTCGCTCAGTATTGCTTCTCAAACTGTGTTAGCCATCAGCTGCATAACCTCTTCACATGTAGCTTTGGATAAGTGTGATGACTGACACGAGTCTTTGCCGCCATACTGATTTATGTGAGCACACAGGAAGGGATCAAATTCGGCAATTAATTCAAGCAGTCTAACAAATTTGCCATTGTTTGGTAAACCAAATGTTTCATCATCTCCCCTAAATGCCAAGCGACGTTCTGCCAAAAGGGAAATCACTGAAACAACTTGCTGAAGTACATGCCTCCAGTAATCCTGCTCTGCTTTTATTTGCTTTTCGAGTTACTATGTGAGCGTTTGACCATGCTTTTTCATTAAGTGTGTTAGCAAAGAGTTCATATGATTTTTAAAATTTCCATGGGGTTGAACAAGATAAGTATGATGCCAGCCATCAAATCTAATACAAGCTAAAGCTGTCATTGGGGTAAGTTTGGTTTGCATACAGAACAGTAGACTTTTCCTTTTGAGGGAGAATGAATTATTTGAGCAGAAATGGGCTTAGTTTTTGTGTGTTCACTTTGAAGGGTAAAAGGTCCGTCCCAGTGCTGACATTCCGATGGGCCTTCCTCAATCTAGAATGATATTTCTTCATTATTTATTGTGGCCCATAAGCCTATGTCATTATTGTATCTGTAATGAGTAGTAGCATGAACAGCTGGTATTTTTGTGTGTGCAATGCTACGCTTTTTGCTGAGATCATTTGATTTGTTTTCCAATTCTTTAAAATGCTAATGAGTTTGAACTGCTGCTTTTGGCGCAGCTACCTTAGTGGCATGTTCCTTCAGCGCTTTGTGTTAATTCTTTGGCTATAGGTCTTAACACTTCATTGTCACTTTCTCCATAAGTTTCTGTAGTTACTGACAACAGTTCTCTCTGAAGTTCTTGGGTGGCTGCGTTCTGTATATAAACTGGTTGTTCTTCAGTTAGCTCAGACTGCTCAGTGTGATCTTCTTGATTTCCTTCTGTTTGCAAACACAAATGTTCTGTATCTGAGGGACTGGGTAGGGCTGTTTCTGCTTGTTGTACAAAGCCATATGACATGATTAGCTTTAAATGTTTGAGTATTTCCTTCTGTTCTTCTTCTTGTTTTCTTTTACTAGCACCACTCTCATATTGCTTACTCATTATTATTTTCACAAAAAGGGAAAGTTAAATATTACTGTGATTCACAAGGATATGTCAATCAATCCTCAGTTGCTTTCAGAATGCGTGCTGTAATGATAGACAGTGAACTGAACCCTTCATAGCTGACTTTATCATTTGACTCTGAGTAGCTTTAAAGCCTCCACAAACTTTTCTAAGCAGTAAGTACGCACCTGTGTAAGTGCTGTACAGTCACAGACTCATACATGTTGAGCGTTACTAAGGACCTGGGCCCAGATAGCAAAATCTGCCTGTTTTAAAAATATTTTTTTGGCAAGAGTCCAAGTCCCCCTAGATTATGAGGCCTTGGGCCACAGCCCACACAGCCTGTGTGTAAATCTGGCACAGGTTAAGACTCTCCATTGAGCCATAACAGCCTATCCTTGAATTCAACCCACCAGCTCTTGTTCCCTGAGCCCCCTCTTCCTCCAGCACTGGTTGTAAAGAGTGCTGTCAACTCAAAATCAACATGCAACTCTCTAGTGCATGGGTAGGCAAACTAAGGCCCAGTCGCCTTCTAAATCCAGCCCACGGACAGTCTGGGAATCAGCGTGTTTTTACATGAGTAGAATGTGCACTTTTATTTAAAATGCATCTCTGGGTTATTTGGGGCATTGGAATTCGTTCTTTTTCTCTCTTTTCAAAATATAGTCTGGCCCCCCACAAGATCTGAGGGACAGTGGACTGGCCCCCTGCTGAAAAAGTTTGCTGAACCCTGCTCTAGTGAATTGTGTTGTTGTTGCTGCTGCTGCTGAATCATATTATTCTTCCAAGAAGCTCAGCGTAGCGTGTGTGGGTCGTCCTCCCCATTTTATCTTCATAACTAGCCTATGAGGTGGACTGGACTCAGCGATTCAGCGATGTGGTGATCAGTATTGAAGCGCAGGATCTCCACGTGACCCAGTGCCCATCGCCACCACAATATGCAGGCAGCTGCAGTGATCCTTTAATATATTTATTTTAGTTCTGTTTATTTCACTTTGACAATGTATACATCGCTTAACTATAATTGTCTCTAAGCAGTGTACAAGTAATCCAATGAAGCGTTTGGTTTTTTAAAGGAAGGGTGCACATCACACATTTAAAGCACATTTACACCCACCACCACAAATCCAGGGAGCTGTAGTTTATCCATTATGAAGTTACAGTTCCCCTTACAAACTACAGTCCCCAGGATTCTCTGCAGCAACTCACCTGCTTTATATGTATGACAGGCATGCAGCTAAAACTAAAAAAACAGAATAAAACTAAACTAAAAACTAAACTAAACTAAAAAAATCAGAATAAAAACTGCTTGTTTTTTTTAAATATATTTTTATAATTTTCAATTTTATACATTTCAATAATTTTTTACAATCATTTTAACATTTCGAAACCCGACTTCCTTCCCCCCTCTTTCTGCAGTTCCTTAGATTTATTTTTTATATTTTCCACATATTCCAAATTAATCATTTATTCATCTACTTTAAGTGTATACTTTTATAAAACTACAGGTTATTACAATAATCCTGCCATGTTCTTATCTGTTTACAGTTTATTTGTAAATATTCAATAAATCATTTCCATTCTTTTATAAAAAGTTTGTTATCTTGATTTCTTACTTTTCTGGTAAGTTTAACCATTTCTGCATATTCCATAAGTTTTTATATCCATTCTTCTTTCGTCGGGACTTTTTCTTCTTTCCATTTTTGGGCAAGTAACATTCTTACCTCATGCAGGAATAAATTTCTATACAGTTTGGGTAGTTCTATCCCTATAATTCTAAAAAGGAAAGTTTCTGGTCTTTTTACAAACGTCGTTTTAAACATCTTTTTCAATTCCTTATATATCATTTCCCAGTAAGCTTTAACCTTACTACAACATAAAAAGAGTCTATTTTCTCTTTCCATTTCCAACACTTATTTGATTTTGATTTATACATTTTTGCCAATTTACGTGGTGCTAGATACCATTAATATAACATTTTCATATAATTTTCTCTTACACCATAGCATGCTGTAAATTTTATATCCGTATTCCACAATCGTTCCCATGCTTCCAAATCTATATTATAACCAATATCTATTCCCCAATGTATCATTGAGGGTTTTATTTGTTCAACCTTTGTCTCCCATTCCAATAGTATCATATACATTTTGGACAGCACTTTTACATTACATTCCAACAGATCTCTCTCCAATTTTGATGTTTGTTCACCCAACCCTCGTATCTTGTCTTTGTTAAATACTTTGTTCAAATGATGCTATTGTATCCATGTTGTTCATTTTCCTGATCCTTAAAGACTCAGTAGGTGTTTTTCTCCCCAGATATCAATTAGACTTAAATTGTCTGTCATCTTTAAAAAAAAAAAAAAGCCTTGGGTAGCTTCCCTTCTTTGTATCGCTTTTTCTTATAGTCATATCCCATTCCAGGGAAGCTACACCATTCACATCTCCCATCAAAATTACCTTTTCATTCATATATTCAAATGGAATTTCTTCAAGCCTCATAAAAGTCAGTTTTTTCCTCATTTGGTGCATGTACACCTATTAGCAATAATATTTCTCCTTGTGATGTTTTCTGTATTATCAATATTCTTCCTTGCTCGTCTTTAATTAATTGCTTTGGATCTAATTCAGGTTTTATATACATTATCACACCTCTCTTCTTTTTTACGTCAGAGGCCACAAAGTCCCTTCCCAATCTTTTATTGATCAAAATTCTTCTAAGTTTCTTTCCGATGTGTGTTTCCTGAAATCAAATCACGTCCAAATTTAACCTTTTTTATCTTTATATGTCACAGAATCTAGGACTTGCCAATCAGAAGGTCGGCGGTTCAAATCCCCACGACGGGGTGAGCTCCCGTTGTTCAGTCCCTGCTCCTGCCAACCTAGAAGTTCGAAAGCACATCAAAGTGCAAGTAGATAAATAGGTACCACTCCAGGGAAGGTAAACGGCATTTCCGTGTGCTGCTCTGGTTCGCCAGAAGTGGCTTAGTCATGCTGGCCACATGACCCGAAAGCTGTACGCCGGCTCCCTCGGCCAATAAAGCAAGATGAGTGCCGCAACCCCAGAGTCGGCCACGACTGGACCTAATGGTCAGGGGTCCCTTTACCTTTGATCTTTATACGTATGGCCTGTATAGTTTATCCATCGCGAAGCTACAATTCCCTTAACAAACTACAGTCCCCAGGATTCTCTGCAGCAACTCACCTGCTTTATAGGTATGGCATGTGTAATGGGAAAAGGGGGCTGCTCGTGCGTAAGCGTTTAAGCCCTCCAAGTTTTGCCATCAGTTCCTAAACTCTCCCAGTCCGCGGAGCCATGGGTGCATGACTACCTCAATCGCTGGCAGAATCCGTCAGTGGGCGCTTCCGGAATTTACGCCAACATAAGAGTTCCTTGACGGAAACTCTCCTTCTGGATTCTCTGCGTGACAGTTTCCTGCACGGAGTAGGCGTCCCCAGCGGAGGTCCTGAGCCCTCCCCGCTGTTCTCACTGGAAACATCTTGGAGCCATTCCTCCGATTGAGTTTCTGCAGGAACTCTCCCTCTCCCCCTACTGGTTCCTTCCTCAGCATCCGAAGGTCTCCTAGCCTCCTTGAGCCCTTCCACCACCTGACTCTCCGATGGCAGTTCCCTGACAGCATGTATGCAGCATTAGTTAAAACTACACAAGCAGAATAAAAACTGCTGAAAGTTTTTTGGTTTTTTTAAAAAAAGCAAAAACTTCAGTCGGTGCCAGAGGTCTAGCAGGGAGGATGCGCAGAAAGAAAACAACACAGCTTCTCCTTCCACCCCACCCCACCGCAGTGCAGAGAGAAGGACTGAATCTTTCACTCACCTGGTGAGCAGAGGATTAAGGGCTGCTAGATCCTGCGGTGTAAGTACATTCCTTACAGATGCTGCCCGCCTTGTCTTCTCCCCTCCTGCCCAAACACTCCACTTTTGGCCAGCCCTGGATCAGTTCAGGTGGGGTGATCTGGGCTGCCTCAATCCAATCTGGCCAAAGCTTGATCCACCCAGATCGACCTGGTTTCAGTGCCGAGACCAAGCTTCAGTGAACAGTCCTAGTTTGAACTGAATGCAAGAGGAGAACAAGATTGTAAAAGCTGTTAAGTGTAGGACTTCATAGGCTTTGGGGATTAATTTTAAATCCTATTATTATGTGGTCTTCATCAGACAAGGAGGCTCCCCTGAAATGATGCAAGATGGGTGTCGGTGAACTTATAAATAAACTTCCACTCCCACCCAGTTTTCTCACATGGTTTCTCTTCTGAGGCAAGTTGTGCCCTGACTGACCCCTTTATCATTTATCCCTGGTTCGCTGTAACCTTCCTTCACCTTTTGTTGTGGTGGTGGTTGTCATCATCTATAGTTTATTAGAGTTTTCACATTATTACAGCTAAAACATGATTTGGGTAATTCTGCCAGCTTACAGACTCATTTTTCATTTCCATATGCAGTTAACAAGTTCTATATCATTTTAAATATAATTTCCCCAAGTTTCATTACCCGGAAATGTTTTTCAGAATGGCATTTTACACGTGAGTAAGGCAACCAGAAGTATGACATGCAAGATGACTCGGAATTCCCCCCCCCCTTCAGTTAAAGACTTCTCCAAGAATGCAATAAATAGGTTAGTGTCATTTTATTGTACAGTACTGATTGTTTTGCTTTCTCATTTGGTGAGCTGACATTGAATACAAAAATATATACTCCCCCCGCAGCAACAACAATGAAAATAAAAACCTATGTTTTGCTGTTTTTCTCTTATTTGAATTTCTTAGCATTGAGAAAATGTGTTGAAGTATTACTTGCAATGAGTTTTACATGCAGAATTTATTGTGACCAACATAACACCACAGTGTGCTACATAATGTGTTGTCATGTTTGTCATTTACATCTCTTTTTAGGACTGGCATAATTCCTTCCCTGATAATTTTATAATCCCTATTATTTGTACCATACCATCAATTTAGTGCAGTGGTTTTCAACCAGTGTGCCGCCTGGCACCCTAGGGTGCCTTGAATGATAGTCAGGGGTGCCACAGGCAACACTGACCTCTGTCCCTCTTTCCTTCCCTCCCTCTTATGATTCCCTCTCATGTCTCTGCCTCCCAAACGCTTGTACAGCTGTTTATTGCAGCAGCCCTGGTTATAAGCTCTGCAAGCAAATGGTACCTCTGGGTGGCACCTCTATTTCGGACGGGAGGGAGGCAGCTCAGAGACCAGTGATGGTGGCAGCATCTGCCCGGAGGACTCCCAAGGAGAGGGGAGAGGAGAGGAGCCTGAGGGGACTCTCCCCAAGGGAGGGTGTTCGAAAAGGGGTGAGAGGCTGCCAGCTCTGCAAGCAAGCGGTCCCCCCTCCTGTGCTTTTCCCTGGAAAACCTGCACTTTACCTTTGAATTAGAGCAATCGGCAATTGCTGTTTGCTCCAATTCAGCAGTAAAGTGCAGGTTTTCCTGGACAAAGCCCCAGGACCAAACAACAACATGGCGTTTTTAAAGCCAAGACCTGTCCCAAAAGAAATCTGGTTGAGCCCAAACCAAAGTGTCCCAGTGCAAGGAACAGTGCCCCTCTAATCCCTACATGAACGAACCAGAAAGATGTGCATCCTCTGGCCAGATCCAAATCATACATTTCCATAATATACTCAAGCAAATCCACAAAGGGCCCAGGACTACAGTTCTGTTCCTGTGCACCGCATCATTATAAGACACTGGAAACTGACACCAGATTGTCATAAACGACCCAAGCATTGCAGAAGTGTCCCTGACCCTGTGTTTTTCAAACGTTATAAAGCAAAATATTCACCCCATTAAGCAACTATGTTAAACTCAATACAAATTGCTTTGGTCAGAATACTGGATAAAATCCTGATATAAAGTCAGACTGACTCAGTGTGCTTTTGCCCTCCTACACCAATTCTTTCAATACTCTTGTACACGACACTCCCACAAATCCCTGGACTTAGGATATTTGCAGTATCAATATGAAGGCTATCCCTCTTCTCCACCCTGGGATGTTAGATGTGGAATCAAGTGATAATCTAAAATAACCTGCCTGTTTGATGTCGCTCAGTATTGCTTCTCAAACTGTGTTAGCCATCAGCTGCATAACCTCTTCACATGTAGCTTTGGATAAGTGTGATGACTGACACGAGTCTTTGCCGCCATACTGATTTATGTGAGCACACAGGAAGGGATCAAATTCGGCAATTAATTCAAGCAGTCTAACAAATTTGCCATTGTTTGGTAAACCAAATGTTTCATCATCTCCCCTAAATGCCAAGCGACGTTCTGCCAAAAGGGAAATCACTGAAACAACTTGCTGAAGTACATGCCTCCAGTAATCCTGCTCTGCTTTTATTTGCTTTTCGAGTTACTATGTGAGCGTTTGACCATGCTTTTTCATTAAGTGTGTTAGCAAAGAGTTCATATGATTTTTAAAATTTCCATGGGGTTGAACAAGATAAGTATGATGCCAGCCATCAAATCTAATACAAGCTAAAGCTGTCATTGGGGTAAGTTTGGTTTGCATACAGAACAGTAGACTTTTCCTTTTGAGGGAGAATGAATTATTTGAGCAGAAATGGGCTTAGTTTTTGTGTGTTCACTTTGAAGGGTAAAAGGTCCGTCCCAGTGCTGACATTCCGATGGGCCTTCCTCAATCTAGAATGATATTTCTTCATTATTTATTGTGGCCCATAAGCCTATGTCATTATTGTATCTGTAATGAGTAGTAGCATGAACAGCTGGTATTTTTGTGTGTGCAATGCTACGCTTTTTGCTGAGATCATTTGATTTGTTTTCCAATTCTTTAAAATGCTAATGAGTTTGAACTGCTGCTTTTGGCGCAGCTACCTTAGTGGCATGTTCCTTCAGCGCTTTGTGTTAATTCTTTGGCTATAGGTCTTAACACTTCATTGTCACTTTCTCCATAAGTTTCTGTAGTTACTGACAACAGTTCTCTCTGAAGTTCTTGGGTGGCTGCGTTCTGTATATAAACTGGTTGTTCTTCAGTTAGCTCAGACTGCTCAGTGTGATCTTCTTGATTTCCTTCTGTTTGCAAACACAAATGTTCTGTATCTGAGGGACTGGGTAGGGCTGTTTCTGCTTGTTGTACAAAGCCATATGACATGATTAGCTTTAAATGTTTGAGTATTTCCTTCTGTTCTTCTTCTTGTTTTCTTTTACTAGCACCACTCTCATATTGCTTACTCATTATTATTTTCACAAAAAGGGAAAGTTAAATATTACTGTGATTCACAAGGATATGTCAATCAATCCTCAGTTGCTTTCAGAATGCGTGCTGTAATGATAGACAGTGAACTGAACCCTTCATAGCTGACTTTATCATTTGACTCTGAGTAGCTTTAAAGCCTCCACAAACTTTTCTAAGCAGTAAGTACGCACCTGTGTAAGTGCTGTACAGTCACAGACTCATACATGTTGAGCGTTACTAAGGACCTGGGCCCAGATAGCAAAATCTGCCTGTTTTAAAAATATTTTTTTGGCAAGAGTCCAAGTCCCCCTAGATTATGAGGCCTTGGGCCACAGCCCACACAGCCTGTGTGTAAATCTGGCACAGGTTAAGACTCTCCATTGAGCCATAACAGCCTATCCTTGAATTCAACCCACCAGCTCTTGTTCCCTGAGCCCCCTCTTCCTCCAGCACTGGTTGTAAAGAGTGCTGTCAACTCAAAATCAACATGCAACTCTCTAGTGCATGGGTAGGCAAACTAAGGCCCAGTCGCCTTCTAAATCCAGCCCACGGACAGTCTGGGAATCAGCGTGTTTTTACATGAGTAGAATGTGCACTTTTATTTAAAATGCATCTCTGGGTTATTTGGGGCATTGGAATTCGTTCTTTTTCTCTCTTTTCAAAATATAGTCTGGCCCCCCACAAGATCTGAGGGACAGTGGACTGGCCCCCTGCTGAAAAAGTTTGCTGAACCCTGCTCTAGTGAATTGTGTTGTTGTTGCTGCTGCTGCTGAATCATATTATTCTTCCAAGAAGCTCAGCGTAGCGTGTGTGGGTCGTCCTCCCCATTTTATCTTCATAACTAGCCTATGAGGTGGACTGGACTCAGCGATTCAGCGATGTGGTGATCAGTATTGAAGCGCAGGATCTCCACGTGACCCAGTGCCCATCGCCACCACAATATGCAGGCAGCTGCAGTGATCCTTTAATATATTTATTTTAGTTCTGTTTATTTCACTTTGACAATGTATACATCGCTTAACTATAATTGTCTCTAAGCAGTGTACAAGTAATCCAATGAAGCGTTTGGTTTTTTAAAGGAAGGGTGCACATCACACATTTAAAGCACATTTACACCCACCACCACAAATCCAGGGAGCTGTAGTTTATCCATTATGAAGTTACAGTTCCCCTTACAAACTACAGTCCCCAGGATTCTCTGCAGCAACTCACCTGCTTTATATGTATGACAGGCATGCAGCTAAAACTAAAAAAACAGAATAAAACTAAACTAAAAACTAAACTAAACTAAAAAAATCAGAATAAAAACTGCTTGTTTTTTTTAAATATATTTTTATAATTTTCAATTTTATACATTTCAATAATTTTTTACAATCATTTTAACATTTCGAAACCCGACTTCCTTCCCCCCTCTTTCTGCAGTTCCTTAGATTTATTTTTTATATTTTCCACATATTCCAAATTAATCATTTATTCATCTACTTTAAGTGTATACTTTTATAAAACTACAGGTTATTACAATAATCCTGCCATGTTCTTATCTGTTTACAGTTTATTTGTAAATATTCAATAAATCATTTCCATTCTTTTATAAAAAGTTTGTTATCTTGATTTCTTACTTTTCTGGTAAGTTTAACCATTTCTGCATATTCCATAAGTTTTTATATCCATTCTTCTTTCGTCGGGACTTTTTCTTCTTTCCATTTTTGGGCAAGTAACATTCTTACCTCATGCAGGAATAAATTTCTATACAGTTTGGGTAGTTCTATCCCTATAATTCTAAAAAGGAAAGTTTCTGGTCTTTTTACAAACGTCGTTTTAAACATCTTTTTCAATTCCTTATATATCATTTCCCAGTAAGCTTTAACCTTACTACAACATAAAAAGAGTCTATTTTCTCTTTCCATTTCCAACACTTATTTGATTTTGATTTATACATTTTTGCCAATTTACGTGGTGCTAGATACCATTAATATAACATTTTCATATAATTTTCTCTTACACCATAGCATGCTGTAAATTTTATATCCGTATTCCACAATCGTTCCCATGCTTCCAAATCTATATTATAACCAATATCTATTCCCCAATGTATCATTGAGGGTTTTATTTGTTCAACCTTTGTCTCCCATTCCAATAGTATCATATACATTTTGGACAGCACTTTTACATTACATTCCAACAGATCTCTCTCCAATTTTGATGTTTGTTCACCCAACCCTCGTATCTTGTCTTTGTTAAATACTTTGTTCAAATGATGCTATTGTATCCATGTTGTTCATTTTCCTGATCCTTAAAGACTCAGTAGGTGTTTTTCTCCCCAGATATCAATTAGACTTAAATTGTCTGTCATCTTTAAAAAAAAAAAAAAGCCTTGGGTAGCTTCCCTTCTTTGTATCGCTTTTTCTTATAGTCATATCCCATTCCAGGGAAGCTACACCATTCACATCTCCCATCAAAATTACCTTTTCATTCATATATTCAAATGGAATTTCTTCAAGCCTCATAAAAGTCAGTTTTTTCCTCATTTGGTGCATGTACACCTATTAGCAATAATATTTCTCCTTGTGATGTTTTCTGTATTATCAATATTCTTCCTTGCTCGTCTTTAATTAATTGCTTTGGATCTAATTCAGGTTTTATATACATTATCACACCTCTCTTCTTTTTTACGTCAGAGGCCACAAAGTCCCTTCCCAATCTTTTATTGATCAAAATTCTTCTAAGTTTCTTTCCGATGTGTGTTTCCTGAAATCAAATCACGTCCAAATTTAACCTTTTTTATCTTTATATGTCACAGAATCTAGGACTTGCCAATCAGAAGGTCGGCGGTTCAAATCCCCACGACGGGGTGAGCTCCCGTTGTTCAGTCCCTGCTCCTGCCAACCTAGAAGTTCGAAAGCACATCAAAGTGCAAGTAGATAAATAGGTACCACTCCAGGGAAGGTAAACGGCATTTCCGTGTGCTGCTCTGGTTCGCCAGAAGTGGCTTAGTCATGCTGGCCACATGACCCGAAAGCTGTACGCCGGCTCCCTCGGCCAATAAAGCAAGATGAGTGCCGCAACCCCAGAGTCGGCCACGACTGGACCTAATGGTCAGGGGTCCCTTTACCTTTGATCTTTATACGTATGGCCTGTATAGTTTATCCATCGCGAAGCTACAATTCCCTTAACAAACTACAGTCCCCAGGATTCTCTGCAGCAACTCACCTGCTTTATAGGTATGGCATGTGTAATGGGAAAAGGGGGCTGCTCGTGCGTAAGCGTTTAAGCCCTCCAAGTTTTGCCATCAGTTCCTAAACTCTCCCAGTCCGCGGAGCCATGGGTGCATGACTACCTCAATCGCTGGCAGAATCCGTCAGTGGGCGCTTCCGGAATTTACGCCAACATAAGAGTTCCTTGACGGAAACTCTCCTTCTGGATTCTCTGCGTGACAGTTTCCTGCACGGAGTAGGCGTCCCCAGCGGAGGTCCTGAGCCCTCCCCGCTGTTCTCACTGGAAACATCTTGGAGCCATTCCTCCGATTGAGTTTCTGCAGGAACTCTCCCTCTCCCCCTACTGGTTCCTTCCTCAGCATCCGAAGGTCTCCTAGCCTCCTTGAGCCCTTCCACCACCTGACTCTCCGATGGCAGTTCCCTGACAGCATGTATGCAGCATTAGTTAAAACTACACAAGCAGAATAAAAACTGCTGAAAGTTTTTTGGTTTTTTTAAAAAAAGCAAAAACTTCAGTCGGTGCCAGAGGTCTAGCAGGGAGGATGCGCAGAAAGAAAACAACACAGCTTCTCCTTCCACCCCACCCCACCGCAGTGCAGAGAGAAGGACTGAATCTTTCACTCACCTGGTGAGCAGAGGATTAAGGGCTGCTAGATCCTGCGGTGTAAGTACATTCCTTACAGATGCTGCCCGCCTTGTCTTCTCCCCTCCTGCCCAAACACTCCACTTTTGGCCAGCCCTGGATCAGTTCAGGTGGGGTGATCTGGGCTGCCTCAATCCAATCTGGCCAAAGCTTGATCCACCCAGATCGACCTGGTTTCAGTGCCGAGACCAAGCTTCAGTGAACAGTCCTAGTTTGAACTGAATGCAAGAGGAGAACAAGATTGTAAAAGCTGTTAAGTGTAGGACTTCATAGGCTTTGGGGATTAATTTTAAATCCTATTATTATGTGGTCTTCATCAGACAAGGAGGCTCCCCTGAAATGATGCAAGATGGGTGTCGGTGAACTTATAAATAAACTTCCACTCCCACCCAGTTTTCTCACATGGTTTCTCTTCTGAGGCAAGTTGTGCCCTGACTGACCCCTTTATCATTTATCCCTGGTTCGCTGTAACCTTCCTTCACCTTTTGTTGTGGTGGTGGTTGTCATCATCTATAGTTTATTAGAGTTTTCACATTATTACAGCTAAAACATGATTTGGGTAATTCTGCCAGCTTACAGACTCATTTTTCATTTCCATATGCAGTTAACAAGTTCTATATCATTTTAAATATAATTTCCCCAAGTTTCATTACCCGGAAATGTTTTTCAGAATGGCATTTTACACGTGAGTAAGGCAACCAGAAGTATGACATGCAAGATGACTCGGAATTCCCCCCCCCTTCAGTTAAAGACTTCTCCAAGAATGCAATAAATAGGTTAGTGTCATTTTATTGTACAGTACTGATTGTTTTGCTTTCTCATTTGGTGAGCTGACATTGAATACAAAAATATATACTCCCCCCGCAGCAACAACAATGAAAATAAAAACCTATGTTTTGCTGTTTTTCTCTTATTTGAATTTCTTAGCATTGAGAAAATGTGTTGAAGTATTACTTGCAATGAGTTTTACATGCAGAATTTATTGTGACCAACATAACACCACAGTGTGCTACATAATGTGTTGTCATGTTTGTCATTTACATCTCTTTTTAGGACTGGCATAATTCCTTCCCTGATAATTTTATAATCCCTATTATTTGTACCATACCATCAATTTAGTGCAGTGGTTTTCAACCAGTGTGCCGCCTGGCACCCTAGGGTGCCTTGAATGATAGTCAGGGGTGCCACAGGCAACACTGACCTCTGTCCCTCTTTCCTTCCCTCCCTCTTATGATTCCCTCTCATGTCTCTGCCTCCCAAACGCTTGTACAGCTGTTTATTGCAGCAGCCCTGGTTATAAGCTCTGCAAGCAAATGGTACCTCTGGGTGGCACCTCTATTTCGGACGGGAGGGAGGCAGCTCAGAGACCAGTGATGGTGGCAGCATCTGCCCGGAGGACTCCCAAGGAGAGGGGAGAGGAGAGGAGCCTGAGGGGACTCTCCCCAAGGGAGGGTGTTCGAAAAGGGGTGAGAGGCTGCCAGCTCTGCAAGCAAGCGGTCCCCCCTCCTGTGCTTTTCCCTGGAAAACCTGCACTTTACCTTTGAATTAGAGCAATCGGCAATTGCTGTTTGCTCCAATTCAGCAGTAAAGTGCAGGTTTTCCTGGACAAAGCCCCAGGACCAAACAACAACATGGCGTTTTTAAAGCCAAGACCTGTCCCAAAAGAAATCTGGTTGAGCCCAAACCAAAGTGTCCCAGTGCAAGGAACAGTGCCCCTCTAATCCCTACATGAACGAACCAGAAAGATGTGCATCCTCTGGCCAGATCCAAATCATACATTTCCATAATATACTCAAGCAAATCCACAAAGGGCCCAGGACTACAGTTCTGTTCCTGTGCACCGCATCATTATAAGACACTGGAAACTGACACCAGATTGTCATAAACGACCCAAGCATTGCAGAAGTGTCCCTGACCCTGTGTTTTTCAAACGTTCTAAAGCAAAATATTCACCCCATTAAGCAACTATGTTAAACTCAATACAAATTGCTTTGGTCAGAATACTGGATAAAATCCTGATATAAAGTCAGACTGACTCAGTGTGCTTTTGCCCTCCTACACCAATTCTTTCAATACTCTTGTACACGACACTCCCACAAATCCCTGGACTTAGGATATTTGCAGTATCAATATGAAGGCTATCCCTCTTCTCCACCCTGGGATGTTAGATGTGGAATCAAGTGATAATCTAAAATAACCTGCCTGTTTGATGTCGCTCAGTATTGCTTCTCAAACTGTGTTAGCCATCAGCTGCATAACCTCTTCACATGTAGCTTTGGATAAGTGTGATGACTGACACGAGTCTTTGCCGCCATACTGATTTATGTGAGCACACAGGAAGGGATCAAATTCGGCAATTAATTCAAGCAGTCTAACAAATTTGCCATTGTTTGGTAAACCAAATGTTTCATCATCTCCCCTAAATGCCAAGCGACGTTCTGCCAAAAGGGAAATCACTGAAACAACTTGCTGAAGTACATGCCTCCAGTAATCCTGCTCTGCTTTTATTTGCTTTTCGAGTTACTATGTGAGCGTTTGACCATGCTTTTTCATTAAGTGTGTTAGCAAAGAGTTCATATGATTTTTAAAATTTCCATGGGGTTGAACAAGATAAGTATGATGCCAGCCATCAAATCTAATACAAGCTAAAGCTGTCATTGGGGTAAGTTTGGTTTGCATACAGAACAGTAGACTTTTCCTTTTGAGGGAGAATGAATTATTTGAGCAGAAATGGGCTTAGTTTTTGTGTGTTCACTTTGAAGGGTAAAAGGTCCGTCCCAGTGCTGACATTCCGATGGGCCTTCCTCAATCTAGAATGATATTTCTTCATTATTTATTGTGGCCCATAAGCCTATGTCATTATTGTATCTGTAATGAGTAGTAGCATGAACAGCTGGTATTTTTGTGTGTGCAATGCTACGCTTTTTGCTGAGATCATTTGATTTGTTTTCCAATTCTTTAAAATGCTAATGAGTTTGAACTGCTGCTTTTGGCGCAGCTACCTTAGTGGCATGTTCCTTCAGCGCTTTGTGTTAATTCTTTGGCTATAGGTCTTAACACTTCATTGTCACTTTCTCCATAAGTTTCTGTAGTTACTGACAACAGTTCTCTCTGAAGTTCTTGGGTGGCTGCGTTCTGTATATAAACTGGTTGTTCTTCAGTTAGCTCAGACTGCTCAGTGTGATCTTCTTGATTTCCTTCTGTTTGCAAACACAAATGTTCTGTATCTGAGGGACTGGGTAGGGCTGTTTCTGCTTGTTGTACGAAGCCATATGACATGATTAGCTTTAAATGTTTGAGTATTTCCTTCTGTTCTTCTTCTTGTTTTCTTTTACTAGCACCACTCTCATATTGCTTACTCATTATTATTTTCACAAAAAGGGAAAGTTAAATATTACTGTGATTCACAAGGATATGTCAATCAATCCTCAGTTGCTTTCAGAATGCGTGCTGTAATGATAGACAGTGAACTGAACCCTTCATAGCTGACTTTATCATTTGACTCTGAGTAGCTTTAAAGCCTCCACAAACTTTTCTAAGCAGTAAGTACGCACCTGTGTAAGTGCTGTACAGTCACAGACTCATACATGTTGAGCGTTACTAAGGACCTGGGCCCAGATAGCAAAATCTGCCTGTTTTAAAAATATTTTTTTGGCAAGAGTCCAAGTCCCCCTAGATTATGAGGCCTTGGGCCACAGCCCACACAGCCTGTGTGTAAATCTGGCACAGGTTAAGACTCTCCATTGAGCCATAACAGCCTATCCTTGAATTCAACCCACCAGCTCTTGTTCCCTGAGCCCCCTCTTCCTCCAGCACTGGTTGTAAAGAGTGCTGTCAACTCAAAATCAATATGCAACTCTCTAGTGCATGGGTAGGCAAACTAAGGCCCAGTCGCCTTCTAAATCCAGCCCACGGACAGTCTGGGAATCAGCGTGTTTTTACATGAGTAGAATGTGCACTTTTATTTAAAATGCATCTCTGGGTTATTTGGGGCATTGGAATTCGTTCTTTTTCTCTCTTTTCAAAATATAGTCTGGCCCCCCACAAGATCTGAGGGACAGTGGACTGGCCCCCTGCTGAAAAAGTTTGCTGAACCCTGCTCTAGTGAATTGTGTTGTTGTTGCTGCTGCTGCTGAATCATATTATTCTTCCAAGAAGCTCAGCATAGCGTGTGTGGGTCGTCCTCCCCATTTTATCTTCATAACTAGCCTATGAGGTGGACTGGACTCAGCGATTCAGCGATGTGGTGATCAGTATTGAAGCGCAGGATCTCCACGTGACCCAGTGCCCATTGCCACCACAATATGCAGGCAGCTGCAGTGATCCTTTAATATATTTATTTTAGTTCTGTTTATTTCACTTTGACAATGTATACATCGCTTAACTATAATTGTCTCTAAGCAGTGTACAAGTAATCCAATGAAGCGTTTGGTTTTTTAAAGGAAGGGTGCACATCACACATTTAAAGCATATTTACACCCACCACCACAAATCCAGGGAGCTGTAGTTTATCCATTATGAAGTTACAGTTCCCCTTACAAACTACAGTCCCCAGGATTCTCTGCAGCAACTCACCTGCTTTATATGTATGACAGGCATGCAGCTAAAACTAAAAAAACAGAATAAAACTAAACTAAAAACTAAACTAAACTAAAAAAATCAGAATAAAAACTGCTTGTTTTTTTTAAATATATTTTTATAATTTTCAATTTTATACATTTCAATAATTTTTTACAATCATTTTAACATTTCGAAACCCGACTTCCTTCCTCCCTCTTTCTGCAGTTCCTTAGATTTATTTTTTATATTTTCCACATATTCCAAATTAATCATTTATTCATCTACTTTAAGTGTATACTTTTATAAAACTACAGGTTATTACAATAATCCTGCCATGTTCTTATCTGTTTACAGTTTATTTGTAAATATTCAATAAATCATTTCCATTCTTTTATAAAAAGTTTGTTATCTTGATTTCTTACTTTTCTGGTAAGTTTAACCATTTCTGCGTATTCCATAAGTTTTTATATCCATTCTTCTTTCGTCGGGACTTTTTCTTCTTTCCATTTTTGGGCAAGTAACATTCTTACCTCATGCAGGAATAAATTTCTATACAGTTTGGGTAGTTCTATCCCTATAATTCTAAAAAGGAAAGTTTCTGGTCTTTTTACAAACGTCGTTTTAAACATCTTTTTCAATTCCTTATATATCATTTCCCAGTAAGCTTTAACCTTAAAGGTAAAGGTAAAGGTACCCCTGCCCGTACGGGCCAGTCTTGACAGACTCTGGGGTTGTGCGCCCATCTCACTTAAGAGGCCAGGGGCCAGCGCTGTCCGGAGACACTTCCGGGTCACGTGGCCAGCGTGACATCGCTGCTCTGGTGAGCCAGAGCCGCACACGGAAACGCCGTTTACCTTCCCGCTGGTAAGCGGTCCCTATTTATCTACTTGCACCCGGAGGTGCTTTCGAACTGCTAGGTTGGCAGGCGCTGGGACCGAGCAGCGGGAGCGCACCCCGCCGCAGGGATTCGAACCGCCGACCTTTCGATCGGCAAGTCCTAGGTGCTGAGGCTTTAACCCACAGCGCCACCTGCGTCCCTCAAGCTTTAACCTTACTACAACATAAAAAGAGTCTATTTTCTCTTTCCATTTCCAACACTTATTTGATTTTGATTTATACATTTTTGCCAATTTACGTGGTGCTAGATACCATTAATATAACATTTTCATATAATTTTCTCTTAAACCATAGCATGCTGTAAATTTTATATCCGTATTCCACAATCGTTCCCATGCTTCCAAATCTATATTATAACCAATATCTATTCCCCAATGTATCATTGAGGGTTTTATTTGTTCAACCTCTGTCTCCCATTCCAATAGTATCATATACATTTTGGACAGCACTTTTACATTACATTCCAACAGATCTCTCTCCAATTTTGATGTTTGTTCACCCAACCCTCGTATCTTGTCTTTGTTAAATACTTTGTTCAAATGATGCTATTGTATCCATGTTGTTCATTTTCCTGATCCTTAAAGACTCAGTAGGTGTTTTTCTCCCCAGATATCAATTAGACTTAAATTGTCTGTCATCTTTAAAAAAAAAAAAAGCCTTGGGTAGCTTCCCTTCTTTGTATCGCTTTTTCTTATAGTCATATCCCATTCCAGGGAAGCTACACCATTCACATCTCCCATCAAAATTACCTTTTCATTCATATATTCAAATGGAATTTCTTCAAGCCTCATAAAAGTCAGTTTTTTCCTCATTTGGTGCATGTACACCTATTAGCAATAATATTTCTCCTTGTGATGTTTTCTGTATTATCAATATTCTTCCTTGCTCGTCTTTAATTAATTGCTTTGGATCTAATTCAGGTTTTATATACATTATCACACCTCTCTTCTTTTTTACGTCAGAGGCCACAAAGTCCCTTCCCAATCTTTTGTTATAGTTCAGAACTTAACTGGTTAAATTCCCTGGTGTGTGTCACCTGCTGACGTCAGCTTACAGCTGGGCGGAGACAGAAGCTTTAGAAGCTGGGCGGGGCTATTCCCTGTTTTGTTTAGTTCCCCCTGTGACTCTGAGGGGAGAAGGATGTTCCCTCTGTGTATCTGAGAGGGAGGCAATGGCTGCCAGCAGTGACGGACTTTGATGCTGAAATGTTTTAATAAAGAGCTGTAAATAGACGAACACTGTCTATGTGTGCTTACAAGAAGCAAGACTGCTTTACACGCTGTGTTCTACTCTGTTAAAAGCCGTGACTGAGAAGAGACAGCAGGAGTTATTGCGCAGCTTGGGAGGAAGCGTGCCGGACCGCTGTAAGTGATTGATTGGGATCGTAAAGCTGTCTGAAGTCGCGGCTCTATCGATCAAGGGCCAGATCGATATCTATCCGAACAGGTTATGGAAGGTCAGACAACGCTCGTAAAGCAGTCGGTGTGAGCTCCAGGAATGTTTTTGAAGTTAGCGTTCTGAGGCTGAGGGGCCGTCGGAGGCCAACGGGAGCTGACTGGGTGCCGGAGAGCAAGAATGATTGATTGCCTGCTTCCGAGATACAGTGAGAGCTTCTGACACAGAGAGCTGGAGCTGAAAAGCAGCTAAGAGCTGGAGGCTGGGACGCAGCCGATAACGTTTCTCCACGGAAGGGAGATCCAACCAGCTGGTACGGAGTAAGTACAGCTTGAGGGGCCCCTTGGGAGAACGGGAGGAGAATGGCTGCTGCTCAGGCACAGGGCCATGAGAGCTTCAATATTCCCTTCGAAAGGCTCAATGGCTCCAATTGGGAAGACTGGAATAAGCGCATGTACTATTGGCTGGAGGGAAAGCAGCTGTGGGAATGCACGCAGGCTGATCCAGTCGTGGCCGGGCCTAATGCAACAGCCGCAGACGTGGAGAGAGCCACTGCAGCGGCAAAGAAAGACAAGAAGGCCATGTCCCATGTAGTGATGGCGCTTGAGGCGTCGCAGCTCCCTCATATAGACGGCTTACGTACCTGTCATCAGATTTGGTCTGCTCTGACTAGAATACATCAGAGGACCACAGCTGGGGCTAAGATTCATGTGATACGTTCTCTGTTTGAGAAGAAGCTGTCGCCAGGGGAACCGATAAGGGATCACATTGCCCAGGTGCTGACTATTTTCAGTAAGCTGCGTCAGCTCAATGTGCCCTTCCCTGATGAACTTAAGGCTTATACACTTTTAAGTTCTTTGGACAGGAGTTATGAGAACTTGGTTCTAACGATGGAAACGATGCCTCCGCAGGATCTTACGATTGATTATATTAGCGGACGCTTGATTGACGAAGAATCAAAGCGGCAGAGGGCGGTGAAAGAGGGCTGGCACAGGGAGCTCTGGGTGTAAGGGCGGAGCCAGGCCAGCTGAATGCACTGTCCAGGCTTTTTCCGTTCGTCGTTGTTACATCTGTAATTCAACAGAGCATTTACGTCGTAATTGCCCCCACCGGAGCAGAGAGCCGAGGCAGGATGTTTGCAAGGACACTTCCCATGGGAATCAGGCGGGTTTCCATGGCAACAGGCCTGGGAAGACAGGCAGGCGTGGAGCTGAGCCAGGTGGCCGTGGTAAACAGCAGGGAGAAGAGTCTTATCAGGTTTCTGCGAGTATGGCAGTGTTTGAAGACGGCCGAGTGGAAAATTCCGAGATGGCCTTTGTAATTGACTCTGCAGCTAACCGCAACATGGTTCCAGAGACCCCTGCAGTCGAGAGGTGGAATTGCACGGCAGTTCCGAAGGGACAGACTATTAAGTTCGCGAATGGACAGAAAACTAGAGTTTCTAAGTTCGCTAATGCCTATCTCTCTGTTTTACAGGAGACGGTGGATTTTTGTATTGTTCCAGAGATTCATCATTGTTTGTTATCTGTGCCTTATTTGTTAAGTAAGGGGTTCAAGGTTTGTTTTGAAAATGATGTCTGCACAATCTCCAGAGAGGGGAGGTTACTGGCCAAAGTGCGGAAGGGACAGAATGATCTTTTCATTCTTAAAACGTCTCTTGGAGGTGAGGGGAAGGTTGAGAAAGCACAAGCGTTGCGTGCTACAGTTCCCAACCAGCGTGCTACAATTCCCGGTCATGTCTCATGTGCATGCGTATGGCATCAGAGAACGATTCACAATCCTTTAGAGGATTTGCAGGCGTTACCTGAGGTTGTTACAGGTTGTAAGATTAGAAATTGTCAAAGTGCCATTAATTGTGACACTTGCAAGCAGGCAAAGGTGAGAGGGTGCAGTTACCCAAAGGTGGAACGGGTAGCCACTAAACCTTTTGAGCTGGTTCACATAGATTTGTCCGGTCCTGTCAAGGAACCAAGTCTAGGGGGGGGGGCAGGTTTCTGCTAACTTTTCTGGATGATTTCTCGCAGAATTCCTGGACTCACGGTCTCAAATCCAGGGAGGATGCAGCACAGCTGATCAAGAGCTGGATTGAGGGGGTGGAACAGAGGTTCTCCACCAGGGTTCAAGCGATCATCAGTGACAGAAATGCTGAGTACACTGGTTCTGCTTTGCAGAAGTTCTTTCAGAAGAGAGGGATACGACACACTGTTATTTCACCCCAGCAAGGGGGGGTGGCAGAGCTGAGGAGTGAAGCTCTGGTTAAGGCTGCACAGGTGATGCTGAAAGAAGCCAGGTTACCTCCTGAGTTTTGGCTGGAGGCTACTAGGGCTGTGTCATTCACCTGGAATCGTGTCTACAACCCACTGGTAGGTGACACACCGTTCTCTTTGTTAAATGGCCGAAAACCCCAGGTTCACTTTCTGCGGACATTTGGGACTCCTGCGCTTGTCTCTTTGCCTAAGGCTTTGCGAGGGCCAGATGGAGCCAAATTCCAGAAAATGATCTTCTGTGGGTATGAGCCAGAAGCCCGTGCATGGCGGTTTGCCTACCCGTCAGGTGATCAGAGTAAGGTGCTGATCAGTAAACACGCTGAGTTCTTAGAGGAGGAGGTAAAGTCAAAGACTCCTGTCAGGCGTGATGTTCTCTCAGATTGTCTCTCTGATCCAGAAGACAGTTCTGATGAGGCGGAAGAAGAGGCTGAGGCTGCTGATGACGACCAGGTCACTGACCAGGGTCAGGAGCAGGATAGGGCATCTCCACAGGCTGTTAAGAGACAGCCCAAGAGTGCGCCTAGTTCTCCTGTGAGTGTGATGGAGAGGATGCGAAGACGCTTTAAGTCAGAAGGAGAGTCCCATGATGCAGAGGACACACCTGCTGATCAAAGTGAGTCAGAGGGAACACCTGAGTTTGTGCCTAGGAGGTCCAGTCGCACAACAAAGGGTATCCCACCAGAGAGGTACCAGGCCACAGGTGCGTGGGTAAGTTTCGCACAGTGCGATTCTGAGAGTTGTGAGGTGGTTCCACAAATGCCAAACAGGTTTGCCAAGGGAGGGCGCAAGGCATTGGGGAAGGGATTGATCTCACAAGGTGTTACTGAAGATGTTGCACAGGTATCACGCAGGGACACAAGGGGGGGTGTTATAGTTCAGAACTTAACTGGTTAAATTCCCTGGTGTGTGTCACCTGCTGACGTCAGCTTACAGCTGGGCGGAGACAGAAGCTTTAGAAGCTGGGCGGGGCTATTCCCTGTTTTGTTTAGTTCCCCCTGTGACTCTGAGGGGAGAAGGATGTTCCCTCTGTGTATCTGAGAGGGAGGCAATGGCTGCCAGCAGTGACGGACTTTGATGCTGAAATGTTTTAATAAAGAGCTGTAAATAGACGAACACTGTCTATGTGTGCTTACAAGAAGCAAGACTGCTTTACACGCTGTGTTCTACTCTGCTAAAAGCCGTGACTGAGAAGAGACAGCAGGAGTTATTGCGCAGCTTGGGAGGAAGCGTGCCGGACCGCTGTAAGTGATTGATTGGGATCGTAAAGCTGTCTGAAGTCGCGGCTCTATCGATCAAGGGCCAGATCGATATCTATCCGAACATCTTTTATTGATCAAAATTCTTCTAAGTT
This sequence comes from Podarcis melisellensis, assembly GCF_964234715.1. Taxonomy (NCBI): domain Eukaryota; kingdom Metazoa; phylum Chordata; class Lepidosauria; order Squamata; family Lacertidae; genus Podarcis; species Podarcis melisellensis. Next base: position 31,224,784 of record NC_138545.1, on the reverse strand, counting down.
TCTTTCCGATGTGTGTTTCCTGAAATCAAATCACGTCCAAATTTAACCTTTTTTATCTTTATATGTCACAGAATCTAGGACTTGCCAATCAGAAGGTCGGCGGTTCAAATCCCCACGACGGGGTGAGCTCCCGTTGTTCAGTCCCTGCTCCTGCCAACCTAGAAGTTCGAAAGCATGTCAATGTGCAAGTAGATAAATAGGTACCACTCCAGGGAAGGTAAACGGCATTTCCGTGTGCTGCTCTGGTTCGCCAGAAGTGGCTTAGTCATGCTGGCCACATGACCCGGAAGCTGTACGCCGGCCAATAAAGCAAGATGAGTGCCGCAACCCCAGAGTCGGCCACGACTGGACCTAATGGTCAGGGGTCCCTTTACCTTTGATCTTTATACATATGGCCTGTATAGTTTATCCATCGCGAAGCTACAATTCCCTTAACAAACTACAGTCCCCAGGATTCTCTGCAGCAACTCACCTGCTTTATAGGTATGGCATGTATGCAGCCTTAGTTAAAACTACACAAGCAGAATAAAAACTGCTGAAAGTTGTTGTTTTTTAAAAAAAGCAAAAACTTCAGTCGGTGCCAGAGGTCCAGCAGGGAGGATGCGCAGAAAGAAAACAACACAGCTTCTCCTTCCACCCCACCCCACCGCAGTGCAGAGAGAAGGACTGAATCTTTCACTCACCTGGTGAGCAGAGGATTAAGGGCTGCTAGATCCTGTGGTGTAAGTACATTCCTTACAGATGCTGCCCGCCTTGTCTTCTCCCCTCCTGCCCAAACACTCCACTTTTGGCCAGCCCTGGATCAGTTCAGGTGGGGTGATCTGGGCTGCCTCAATCCAATCTGGCCAAAGCTTGATCCACCCAGATCGACCTGGTTTCAGTGCCGAGACCAAGCTTCAGTGAACAGTCCTAGTTTGAACTGAATGCAAGAGGAGAACAAGACTGTAAAAGCTGTTAAGTGTAGGACTTCATAGGCTTTGGGGATTATTTTTAAATCCTATTATTATGTGGTCTTCATCAGACAAGGAGGCTCCCCTGAAATGATGCAAGATGGGTGTCGGTGAACATATAAATAAACTTCCAGCCCCACCCAGTTTTCTCACATGGTTTCTCTTCTGAGGCAAGTTGTGCCCTGACTGACCCCTTTATCATTTATCCCTGGTTTGCTGTAACCTTCCTTCACCTTTTGTTGTTGTGGTGGTTGTCATTATCTATAGTTTATTAGAGTTTTCACATTATTACAGCTAAAACATGATTTGGGTAATTCTGCCAGCTTACAGACTCATTTTTCATTTCCATATACAGTTAACAAGTTCTATATCATTTTAAATATAATTTCCCCAAGTTTCATTACCCGGAAATGTTTTTCAGAATGGCATTTTACACGTGAGTAAGGCAACCAGAAGTATGACATGCAAGATGACTCGGAATTCCCCCCCCCCTTCAGTTAAAGACTTCTCCAAGAAAGCAATAAATAGGTTAGTGTCATTTTATTGTACAGTACTGATTGTTTTGCTTTCTCATTTGGTGAGCTGACATTGAATACAAAAATACATACTCCCCCCGCAGCAACAACAATGAAAATAAAAACCTATGTTTTGCTGTTTTTCTCTTATTTGAATTTTTTAGCATTGAGAAAATGTGTTGAAGTATTACTTGCAATGAGTTTTACATGCAGAATTTATTGTGACCAACATAACACCACAGTGTGCTACATAATGTGTTGTCATGTTTGTCATTTACATCTCTTTTTAGGACTGGCATAATTCCTTCCCTGATAATTTTATAATCCCTATTATTTGTACCATACCATCAATTTAGTGCAGTGGTTTTCAACCAGTGTGCCGCCTGGCACCCTAGGGTGCCTTGAATGATAGTCAGGGATGCCACAGGCAACACTGGCCTCTGTCCCTCTTTCCTTCCCTCCCTCTTCTGATTCCCTCTCATGTCTCTGCCTCCCAAACGCTTGTACAGCTGTTTATTGCAGCAGCCCTGGTTATAAGTTCTGCAAGTAAATGGTACCTCTGGGTGGCACCTCTATTTTGGACGGGAGGAAGGCAGCTCAGAGACCAGTGACGGTGGCAGCATCTGCCCGGAGGACTCCCAAGGAGAGGGGAGAGGAGAGGAGCCTGAGGGGACTCTCCCCAAGGGAGGGTGTTCGAAAAGGGGTGAGAGGCTGCCAGCTCTGCAAGCAAGCGGTGACATATAATAATAATAATACCTTTATTGTCATTGTACAACCTATATACAATGAAATTAAACGAACCTCCCCCCCCAAACACTCAATCTCTTAGCGAACAACGCACCACCTCACAAGTCAATTTCGCTATGTTATTTTCCATTCTTAGGCATAACTGGAATCCTAAGCAGAAATAATGTAGTTGGTTAAGGGAGCCATGGACTCAAAAAGATTGAAAACCTCTGATATAAAGCACGCCCCCCCAAAGAAGTGCAAGTAGATAAATAGGTACCGCTCCGGTGGGAAGGTAAATGGCGTTTCCATGTGCTGCTCTGGTTTCAGTGTTCTGTTGCGCCAGAAACGGATTAGTCATGCTGGTTACATGACCTGGAAAAATTGTCTGCAGACAAACGCCGGCTCCCTCAGCCTGTAAAGCGAGATGAGCACCGGCAACCCCGGAGTCCTCTGTGACCGGACCTAACTATCAGGGGTCCTTTACCTTTACTTTTTAATCATTATTATTTATTGATTTTCTATACTGCCCTCTATAAGCTTCATTTGAGAAGCTTATTCCATTTTAAAAGGATTCAATTCTTAATTACAACATATTATCTATAGATATACATTACCACCTCCAGCTGTTTCCAGATTCTCTGATAAACAAATTCAGGAACATTCAGCTATGAATCACACTTGATAACAGAATGTAGTCTAATCTGATTAAAATGTATTGCAGGTGAAAATGAACAACTCCTAAACTCTTGATCAGTTTGAACACAGAAAAGTCTCTATATTGGCCATGCTTACATGTATAATAATAGTCTGGTAAATGCAAAATCAAGTCAAGGTAGCCTATGAATATATAAAAAAATCTGCACCATGTATAAAGCAACTTACAATATAACTTTATAAAAACCAGCTCATAATCAAATGGCCAATACATGGGTGAATTCCATGGTAGGAATAACAAGGAAAAGGATGGAAAGCAAAACAGCCAATATCATAATTCCTTGATACAAATCTATGGTGCAACCACATTTGATAGACTCTGTCCAGGTCTGGTCACAGCACCTTAAAAATGATATTGTACAGCTGGGAAAAGGGCAGAAAAGGGCAACGCCCTTTTTACTTTTAAATCACACAACCAGATTCAGGTCTTGGGACACTTAGAGTACACACTTGCCAAGATCTGTTTAGGTTCTTGTCTAGGATTGGCATGGGTGTTCTGATTCCTTCTATTCAGGAGCCAACTCCTAGGGGCCAAGGTCCCTTCGCATGTGTCCCCATAAAATATTTGAGGGGGCTGGACCTTCCCAAAGTTGATGGGCAACACCATTAAAATGGTGTGTGCAGCCACATTATGTGATCAATTTTCAGGACGGTGCTTACTTGGGCCCCCGAAATATTTTATCCAAGCAGGGTCCCCCCTCCTGTGCTTTTCCCTGGAAAACCTGCACTTTACCTTTGAATTAGAGCAATCGGCAATTGCTGTTTGCTCCGATTCAGCAGTAAAGTGCAGGTTTTCCTGGACAAAGCCCCAGGACCAAACAACAACATGGCGTTTTTAAAGCCAAGACCTGTGCCAAAAGAAATCTGGATGAGCCCAAACCAAAGTGTCCCAGTGCAAGGAACAGTGCCCCTCTAATCCCTACATGAACGAACCAGAAAGATGTGCATCCTCTGGCCAGATCCAAAACATACATTTCCGTAATATACTCAAGCAAATCCACAAAGGGCCCAGGACTACAGTTCTGTTCCTGTGCACTGCATCATTATAAGACACTGGAAACTGACACCAGATTGTCATAAACGACCCAAGTGTTGCAGAAGTGTCCCTGACCCTGTGTTTTTCAAACGTTCTAAAGCAAAATATTCACCCCATTAAGCAACTATGTTAAACTCAATACAAATTGCTTTGGTCAGAATACTGGATAAAATCCTGATATAAAGTCAGACTGACTCAGTGTGCTTTGGCCCTCCTACACCAATACTTTCAATACTCTTGTACACGACACTCCCACAAATCCCTGGACTTAGGATATTTGCAGTATCAATATGAAGGCCATCCCTCTTCTCCACCCTGGGATGTTCAGCTGCTTTGAATGTTGCAACACTAAGAATATAAAAGCACTCGTTGACCTTCCTCAAGGCTGCAAATCTCCACATTTGCTCTGCTTTCATCTGGCACCATCATGGAGCTGTTCGAGTGGACCCTGTTTTTACTCGTCGTCTTGCTAATTGGGATCCTTTTCTTTTCCCAAAGGAGTGATGTCTACTGCAAGATGGTGCTTTTCTATGGCTGGACTTTAGTGATGATCATCCTAGTGGCCCCTTGGGTAGCTCTAATCAGGGGGTCTAGAGTGGAAAACTTGAAGTGAGTAGGCAGCCTTGGCTGTACCCGCATCTTTTTGGGATGGGCACATCTCTGGGAACAAGGTGGTACTCGGTACCAGGCACATCTACCTGTTCCTCTTGAAACAGGCCAGGGATGCTTGGGAACAGGATAATCATTTGAAATACTGTGTATCCCATTCTGGTTGATACCAGTCAAGAAAGTTATGGTGGAATTAGATAAAGTGCTGGAAAGGGAACCAGGCAAGGATGCCCTTTATCTCCTTTACTCTTTATATTGGTGTTAGAGATATTAATGAATAAAATTAGAAGAGATGAGAATATAAAAGGGATTGTGATGGGGGGGGAGTATAAAGTAAGAGCCTTCGCGGACAATTTGATCATCACTACTGAAAATCCAATAGAATGTATCCCAAGAGCAATAGAATGTATAAATGAATTTGGACACCTAGCTGGCTTTAAGATAAATTTTAAGCTAGTTGGAAAAATAAAGTAGCGTAACAAGAATGGCTGGAAGTCAAGTCACTTGGTGGGTGTCCGTGGTGGGTAAGTGTGTAGGTATGTTGATATGTACAGTATAGGTAAGTATTATATAGAATAATGTAGGTATGCTTTATGTTACGAAAATAAGGGAGTGTGTTGTGTATGTGTATTGTGTAAATGTACAGTGGTACCTCTGGTTATGTACTTAATTCATTCCGGAGGTCCGTTCTTAACCTGAAACTGTTCTTAACCTGAAGTACCACTTTAGCTAATAGGGCCTCCTGCTGCCGCCACGCCACCGGAGCACAGTTTCTGTTCTCATCCTGAAGCAAAGTTCTTAACCCGAGGTACTATTTCTGGGTTAGTGGAGACTGTAACCTGAAGTGTATGTAACCTGAAGTGTATGTAACCCAAGGTACCACTGCATATGTATGTGTTTTATATGTTAAAAAAAATTAAATAGAAAAAAATAGAAAAGGGCTGGAAAGGAAACCAAAATTATCAAGAAGCTGGAGCAGCTCTCCTGTGACGAAAGGTTACAGCATGGGGGTGCTGGACTACAGCTCCCACAATCCCTGACCATTGGTTACACCGGCTGGGATTGATGGGATTTGGAGTCCAGGAGCATGGAAAAGCCACAGGGTCCCCATCTCTATCTTAGTCTGCGAGAGACTAACAACCGGCAGCTTTAGCAGCCATTTTTGGGCTGGGACTATTTCCTCAGAGACCTGCTGGGTGACATAGAGATTCAACAGCAAAGTGGGAGTTGCGACAATTGAAGGTGGCAGGGAGGGGATTGTATTTCCTTCTTCCCAGTAATTCATCTCTTATATTGTATTTTGTGCACAGCAGTTTTCTTAGGAGGCAAGGTATGAACACACAAATAAATGCAGTTCCTTGTCCACACTGCCTGCCTGTTTTCTGCCCCCTGCAGGATTCTTTGCTTCGTGATGCGGCAAGTCAGATATTTACTTGGCGTCAAGATCACAGTTCATGGCTCCGAGAATCTGAATACCAAGGGGCCGTATATGGTTGTTGCCAACCATCAGACCATTCTCGATGTTCTGGGTATGTTGCTAGCCTGTGGCTTTCACAATTTTGCACTGAAACATATTTTGGTTTGGTTTTTTTTTGCAAAAAAATTATTAGTTTTTACAATATCAACAACAAACAAAAACATAAAACAAAGAAAACATAACAAACATAAATCCTAACCTTATTGAAAATAACAGTTACCGGTATTTACTTTGTAAAATGACTTCCTCGTTTCCCCTTAATTGAATTTCACTGCATATCCTTATAACGGTTTTCCAAATCCCAGTTTTAATACCCTTTAAATTAAACGTTAACATCTTTAAATCTTTTCCTTCTTGTATTAAACATATTATTTTGTCAGTTAACATAAATACAATCCTAAGCCCATTGAGTATCTGGACGCTATTTCCAGTTATTTTAGCTTAACAAATTTAGCTAAATAATCATTAAATTTCTTCCATTCTTCATAGTGTTCCTCCTCCTTCTGGTCGCGGACTCTTCCAGTTAGATCGGCTAGCTCCATAAAATCCATCATCTTCATCTGCCATTCTTCTACTGTTGGTAATTCTTGAGTTTTCCACTTTTTAGCTAACATAATACGAGCTGCAGTTGTGGCATACAAAAATAGATTAACATCTTTCTCAGGCAATTCCGAACCTATTATTCCAAGAAGAAAGGCCTCTGGTTTCTTTGTAAATGTATATTTCAACATTTTTTTCAATTCATTATAAATCTTTTCCCAGAAGTCTTTCACCTTGGGGCAGGTCCACCACATATGAAAGAATGTTCCTTCCTTTTCTTTGCATTTCCAACATGTATTATCACATTTATGATACATCTTTGCTAATTTTACAGGAGGCAAATACCATCTATACATCATCTTCATAATATTTTCCTTTAACAAAGTACATGCAGTGAACTTCACCCCTTTCTTCCACAATCTTTCCCAGTTCTCAAACATTATATTATGTCCTAAATCTCTTGCCCAATCTATCATCACCGATTTAACTTGTTCATCTTTCGTATGCCACTCCAGCAAAACCTTGTACATTTTAAATAAGTTTTTACCTTCAGTATCTAACAACTCCATCTCCAACTTGGATTTTTCCAAGGCAAAACCATTTTTCTTCTCCAGTTTATACAGTTCGTTAATCTGGTGGTAATGTAACCAATTTAACTTATCTTTAATTTGCTCAAATGGTCTTAATTTATAACCTTCCTCTTCCTCTATTAATAAGTCATAATATCTCAACCATTTGGTATCCATATTTAATTTTTTCTGGGCCTTTGCCTCCATTGGTGAAAGCCATCTGGGCGTCTTTCTTTCTAAAAGGTCTTTGTATTTTATCCAAACATTATACAATGATTTCCTAATTATATGATTTTTAAATGCTTTATGGGCTTTTACTTTATCATACCACGAATATGCATGCCAACCAGACACATTATCAAAGCCTTCCAAATCTAGTAAATCTGTATCTTCTAATTTCATCCATTCTTTAATCCAACAAAGTGCAGCAGCTTCAAAATAGATTTTTAAATCTGGCAGAGAGAATCCCCCTCTTTCTTTAGAATCCGTAAGTAATTTGTATTTAATTCTGGGTTTCCTCCCCTGCCAGATAAATCTAGAAAGAGCTTTTTGCCATTCTTTAAAACATTTTACATTGTCTATAATTTGGAGTGCTTGAAACAAAAAAAGCATCTTTGGCAGCACATTCATCTTAATCACAGAAATCCGGCCCATTAATGACAATTTTAAGTTAGACCACACTTCTAAATCTCTTTTACAGTAGTTTCATTCCATATTTTCTCATAGTTATCCTTATACAAATTCAAATTTTTCCCAGACAGGTTCACCCCCAAGTATTTAACTTTTTCACAAAATCTAGGCCCATTTTTTTCTTGTAATATTTTCCTTTCTTCATTATCCAGATTTTTCTCTATTACTTTGGTCTTGCTCTTGTTTAATTTGAATCCTGCTACCTGACCAAACTCATGTATTAGCTCCAGTGCTTTAACTGCACTGGAGTCTGGATCTTGTAATGTCAGAACTAAATCATCAGCAAAGGCTTTTAATTTGTATTGTTTCGAACCTACTGTAATACCTTTAACTTGTTCGTCTTTTCTAATCATACTTAGTAAGACCTCCAGAGCCGCAATAAACAGCAGAGGGGACAGTGGACACCCTTGCCTGGTTCCCTTCTCAATTCTAATTTCCTCTGAAACCACATTATTTACAATAATTTTATCTTTTTGTTCTTGATAGATCGCTTTAATACCATTTATAAAATCATTACCTATCCCCATACTCTCTAAGTTATGTAACATAAAACTCCAAGAAACATTGTCAAAGGCTTTCTCAGCATCAATAAACATTAACATTGCTTTACAACTCTTTCTTGCTTCTAACCTTTCCAAAATATTCACAACATTTCTAATATTGTCTTTCATATGTCTTCCAGGCAGAAATCCTGCCTGGTCTTTATGAATATACTCCGATAAAACCTTTTTTAGCCTATTAGCCAGTATATTTGCAAAAATTTTATAATCCACATTAAGTAGGGAGATTGGTCTGTAGTTTTTAACGTTGGATCTATCCTGACCCTGTTTAGGAATCAGAGTAATGTAAGCTTGTTTCCAAGTTTCAGGTGCTTCCCCCCGCCCCCGTAAAATTGAATTAGATATTTCTACCAGAGGTTGTATCAGCCAATCTTTCAATGTCTTGTAATATTTCGCTGATAGACCATCAGGTCCTCGTGTCTTGCCAAGTTGCATTGAATTTATTGCATGTTCCACTTCCTGACTTGTAATTATGCCATTTAGTAGATTCTCTTTATCTTTCAGAATCCATTGCAATCCGTTGTTCTTTATAAATTGCTCGATTTTCCCTAGATCTTCTTTTTCTTTTTTATACAGTTGCTTTTAATATTTATAAAATCATTTTCTAATGTCTGCAGGTTTCTCTACCGATTTTCCTTCTGTAATGTTTGTAATAGTACTTTGTTTTTGTCTCTTTTTTAGTTGCCAGGCTAGTAATTTCCTACATTTATTTGCAGATTCAAAGTTTCTTTGTCTCATCCTTCTTACCTTCCATTCAATTTCTTGATTTACTAATTGCGAATATTGAACCTGTAGGGCTTTAATTTCTTTTTGGATCTGCAAATTCTTTGGGTTTCCTCTAAGCTTCTTCTCTTTGTCTTTCAGTTGTTCCATGATTTTGTCTTTTGTCTCATTCTGTGCCTTTCTCCTAATTGCATTTTGTTGTATCAGAAACCCTCTCATTACCACTTTGCTGGCCTCCCAAATCACCCTTATTTCCATTCCTTGCGTCATATTAAGTTCAAAATAATCCTTTAGGGTTTTTTGGCCTTATTTACAATTAATGAATTTCTCAACAAATCGCCATTCATTCGCCATCTGAAGGAACCCTGAACAGACATTTTCAAGTCCATAGAAACTGCATTATGATCCGAGCAGGTTTTAGGGCAAATTTCCATTTTTGCCACTTTAGGAACCAAGTCTCTGGATATCCATATATAGTCTATTCGCGAAAATACTTGGTTTGCATTTGAAAAAAAAGTGAAGTCTCTTTCTATTGGATTTCTAATTCTCCATATATCTGACAGATCAAATTTTTCAGTTAGATCAAAGAAAGTCTTCGGTAGTCTGCCGGAGTTCATAATCTTTGATCTCTGAGTTATGTCCATCAAGGTAGATTCAACTCCATTCAAATCCCCCATCAAAATAATTTTATAATCCAAGTATTCCAGCAGACTTGCTTCCAGGTTCTTGAAAAATTCCACTTTGCAATCATTAGGTGCATAGATTCCTAATAACAAAAATATCTCGCCTTGTGCTGAAATTTAAACTGCGATATATCTTCCTTCCTCATCTTTGAAAACAAATTTTGGATTCCATTTATCTTTGATGTAGAAAATCACTCCTCTTTTTTTGACTTTGTCAGAAGAAATAAATTCTTGACCCAATCTTTTATTTATTAGAATTTTTTTGTGTAATCTTGTAATGTGGGTTTCCTGTAGACAAATTATGTCCAAATTTTGTTTCTCCAAAATATGATAAATTTTTATCCTTTTTTGTGGCAAATTCATGCCATGAACATTCCATGAATAAATTCTCAACGCCATATTGTCTATTTACGAGGAGGCTGCCTCTGCTCCCTGCAGCTGTGGAGTTTGCAATCCAAGTTCTATCGAGTGCTTCTGCATAAATCTATCCTTCTCCTGGAGATTCTTAATCTTTTGCCTCCTTCCTTCAAATTTGAAGGATAGGCCCTCTGGAAATTCCCACCTGAAAAAAATGTTCTTTCTCCTCAGAATGTCTGTCAAATCCTTGTACTGGGATCTCAAATTCAAAAAAAACCCTAGGAATTTCCTTGAAAATGACCACCACTCTATCAGATACTTTGAGGCCTTTTTTATAGTGATGTTCCAAAATGATATCTCTTTGTTCCTTGGTCTTAAAAACCACAATAATCGTAGATTATTTTAGTCTCTTTTTAGGTCCAAATCTATAGACTTTCTCCACCCAGTCCTCCACCTCCTCTTTTTTCAGATCCCAGAATTCAACAAAATGTTTTATCACACATTCTCTGAGTTTATCTTGATCCTGTTCCAGATTAGGAAATCCTCTCAATCTCAAATAAATAAATAAATAAATAAAATTTTGTTAAAATGTTCCACAGGTGGTATTTAAGCTGGCCAAAATCTATAAACTGAAATCCAACCTCTGTTGGAAATGTGGCAAAGAAGCAGGAACAACAGTACACATGTGGTGGGGTTGTGAGTAGATTAAGAAATTTTGGGGAGTAATACATGAGGAATTAAAGAAAATGTTGAAAATCCCAATTGTTAAAAAACCAGAGGCGTATCTCTTAGGCTTGATAGGGAAAGATATACCGCAAGTGAAAAAAATAATTTTTCTATATGCAACTACGACAGCCAGGGTAGTGATTGCTTCTAAATGGAAATCTCAAATCTTGCCCCCAAAAGAGGAGTGGATTTGCAAATTAAATGAATATTTAGAATTGGCAAAGCTAACCTCAATCATAAGGTATCAGTCAAATCAAAAATTTAAAAAGGAATGGAAATGTTTCGAAGATTATATGTTACAATATTGTTCTAAGAAAGATATGCTAATATGACTAGAATAAAAATGTAAAGTATATCTATGAATTGGAAAAGAGAAGATATAAAAGAAACACAAAGAATTATACATTTGGAGAATGCAAAGATAAATGTGGAAATAGAGATTTAAAGAAGTCAAATTGTGGCGGAGGGAAGCTGTGGTGGTGGGGAGTATTATACGATAAGCATGTAATATTTGTTTTCAGTGTTTTTGGATTGTTGTCAATCTTTTTTTCTTCCTTTTTTGTTGATGTTTTGTTTTTTATGTATTATTTAAACAATAAACAAACAAACATGCAAATAAGAAAAAACATGGTGAGTTCTGGCACCTCTTTTTATAGGAAAATAGCACTGGCAAATGGCAATGTTTGGAATTCCTTTTTCCCCCTACAAAAGCTGAATGCGTGTCCAGGAAGATGGGTTGGGAGCAGGGTAAATTCAGAAAGAATAATTTCTAGCCACAAAGCCTTCTCCACCTGGGGATGTCGGAATGACATGTCAGAATGCAAGTGATCCCAAAAGCCCCATTTAGAAAGTGTTTCTTTCTTTCCAAGGAATAGTGGAGGTACTTCCCGACCGCTGTGTGATTCTTTCCAAAAAGGAGTTGAAGTACATGGGCCCGATGGGCATCGTCTGCTGGCTAGGCAAATTCATTCTTATCGACCGCAATAATAAGCACTCAGCCAGAGAAACCATGGATCACATCACAAGGACCCTGCTGCAGCAGAACGTGAGAGCACATGCAGAGAGGGGTGCAGCTCTGGGAGGGGAGTAGCTGGGAAAGGATGGCTGGTGGGAGAGGAGTCAAAGGGACCTTATGAGACTGCAGCAGCCCCTGGGAGGGGCCATCGCTTGGGCTGGGGGTAGAGTGCATGCTTTGCAAACACAATGGATCCAGCTGCTGGCATCTCCAGCTGGGAAATATTAATTTAAGTAGCAGCAGGTGGTGGGGAAGTTTCTTTACCCACGCCCTTGGAGAGATCCTCACCTGGTAGAAGGCAGCTTCCTGGGTTCTGGGGTGGTGAAATATTTTGCTCTGCACACCAGATATTTGGAAGAAGATTTTGCCAGGTGGGTGAGTAAAGAAAGGATGTGTGCCATGCATGACTGTAAGGAGAAGGTGGCTTTAGAGTCATCCGCCCCAGGGAACAAAGGAGAAAAGAGTCTGCCCTGCTGAGGAACTCCTGGGCAGAAGGGCATTCAGGGTAGGCATATCCTCAGTCCTGATGCAGTCTCATATTTTCTAACTGGTTTCCAGCTAGACTGTTAGCAGCTTGAGTGACAGGCCAAAATACACCGGAAAGAGTGAGGAAATAATAATATTTCACTATGATCTCCAAAGATGTGGTCCGTGGACACATTCTAATCTGTGGCCGTTTTTCTCTGCCCCTTTCTTATGCAGCTGAGGCTCTGGGTTTACCCAGAAGGCACCAGGAACCGGACGGCCACAGTACTTCCCTTCAAGCGAGGAGTCTTCAGTGTGGCTGTGAAGGCTCAGGTAAACGTGTAAATTGTGAAATAGATATTTGTCTCATGCTGGCGGATTTCATGGGCTTCCATGAGTCAATCATGCTACATTTTTGGTGGAAAAACGTGATTCATCACTCAGGTTTACCATTCCTGAACATTTGTCACAGTTCTGATCTGAGAGACTTATCAAAATGCCTACCAAATGTCTCTCTCTTTCCCTTTCTAACCCTAATAGCAGCGCTGGGTTTTGCTCACCTCCACATTCCTGTTTGCTTCTAGGTCTACTAAAGACTGTGTGTCGGTTGCCAGCCATGCAAAGAGATGTGAGATGATGGAGATTAGTGGGCAGGGCTAATGTCAAACAAACAATGATGGAGGCTCCCTAAACAAGGATAAAGTTTCATACCCCTGGGTTGCTTTGGGGGTGAGAGGGAAGGGATAAGCATTAGCGGGACACTTCTGCAGTCATGAGATTTTAGGTTTCCCAAACATAATACTACCAGGAGTGGCTGGCGTGGTGCCTTGGAGCTCTTAATTTATAAATTGCAGTTGCAGAGGAGGTGGAGGAGGGCAAGGAGAAAGAACTTTGTTGATAAAGCTGGCCGTTATCTGTTTTATAGAGCCAGTGGGAGGCATTTCTTTCTGTTGGGCTCAATGCCATTATTTCAATATTTTGTGGGGGGAGGGGAGGGTGGGTTGGCCGGCCCACCCATGAGGCAAATTGAGGTGAACACCTCAGATGGCAGGAAGAAGAAGAAGAGTTTGGATTTGATATCCCGCCTTTCACTCCCCTTCAGGAGTCTCAAAGCGGCTAACATTCCCCTTTCCCTTCCTCCCCCACAACAAACACTCTGTGAGGTGAGTGGGGCTGAGAGACTTCAAAGAAGAGTGACTAGCCCAATATCACCCAGCAGCTGCATGTGGAGGAGCGGAGACGCGAACCCGGTTCCCCAGATTACGAGACTATTGCTCTTAACCACTACACCACACTGGCTCTCGCCAGGGGCAGCAGATCTGGCCTCAGGGAAGTGGGAAGGCAGAAAAAGGTCCTTCCACTCTGTAGTTTTAATCTGAAATCTTTGGCGCAGTACTGCGCTCAGAATTCAGAAACTGCTTGTGCGAATGAAATTCCCTGTCCCAAAATGTGCCTAGAACAATGGGAGTTTCGAACCCTGGCGACATCTGCCACCTTCTCGGTAGCCCCCTGCAATGTCGCCTCTTGTCAAATAGGAGGTGCTGCTGGTCTCCTCCAATCCCTAGGGAAGAAATTATGTGTGCCGCCTAGTGCTTCAGAGCAGGCCCCTTTGCCCTCCACAGTGGCCTTTGATTCCCACTTCACCCCTGTCAGGTAAGGTTGATTTGATTCCCCACCCTGTTCCCAATGTAGATCTTTATTCGCCCCAACCACCAGGGGTGCCAACTTGAAAAAAATATTGGGGAGGCCAGGGGACTTTGGCCAGCATAATTGATTACAAGACGAAGCACACACACACCATTTGAATGCCAATGTCTGTCAACTTACAGGAGGGCAGCCCCTAAATTATTTTATTGGGAGAATAAGGGACATCGGCTCCTCAAAGGTAGCTCCAATGCACCCCTCTCCTGTGCCTGATCTTCACTCACCCCTTCTTCTCTGCGGGGCTGAGGGCACCAGTTGGTGGTTTGCCTCATGCGCCAAAATGTCTTGGGCCAGCTCTGGTTGGGTCAGCCCCAAATAGAACCCTTGTTCCACCTCAGGTAAGAGTCAAACTCTGAAAGGCAAGACCATCCCTGTAGGTTCACCTTCCCTGTTAAAACGTTGCTTAGCGCCTTCTGAGTCTCTTAATTTCCCACTGGTTTTTGATACACAGATCCCCATAATCCCTGTTGTGACCTCGTATTATCAACAACCCCCCAACCTGAAAGATGGCCAGAGGCCCTTTTTTTGTAGAGGTGAGTGAGTCTAAATGACAGTCTTGCTTATTTGGTTTATACACTTCAATGCGAAGTGGGAATGTATATTTTGCTTGAAAGCCTTTTCCACTTGCTTTAATTTGAATTTGAATGCTGTATAAAAATTACTACCTTAATCACTATATGACTTATCTCTGGGGAGGGGGGTGTTTAGCCACTCCTTTCTCCTCCTCTGGACCTGTTCTAAAATTTATTTAAAAATTATTCCTTTATATACTCATGTATAGACCACTGCTTAAGGCATAGACTTTACAAGGCAATTTCAGCATAGAATTAAGTTGCACTGTCTCTCTTTCTCTCTGTTGCTCCCTGCCACCTTCAGATAAGTGGATCATCCAGATTTTGCCCAAGATAGAAACACGAGGCCTTGGCCCAGAAGATGTCCCTGCACTTGCTGACAGCACACGGAAACAGATGCTGGATACTTTCAATGAGATCAATGAGCACGTAGTTTTAGAGAAAGATACCAGAGAGTGAGGGCCTCCTTATCATGGAAGCCTGGAGGACCCACCAACCAGGAAGCTAGACAAGAACTTTGCTTCAGTCCAAAGAAGAGGACAGAGGAAACGCCTCACTCCACCCAGACCCAACTAAGACCAGGGCCAGCTAGTGGCTCAACTATATGACGACATGATCCAGGCATCTCTCCAGCTCACAGGAACAACAATTCTATTTAGCAGCACTATTGAAACGTCTGATAGTTCCACTATTCAGTCACTCATGCTACCTTGGGCTGAGATTCCTAGGGTTGGAAAGGCTGCTCTGATTTGTCACCCAGCAATTCTGCAATTATTGTTAGCTCTCATTAATACCTCACCTTTCCTCTAAAGAGCTCAATGTGATATATAAGATTCTTCCCTTCTCCATTTTATCCCCCCAAGAAACCTATGGTGTAGGTTAGGCTGGGAGACGGGTGACTAGCTCAAGATCAGCCAGTGAGCTTCATGACTAAGTTGGGATTTGAACACATCCTAATCCAACACCCTAATCTTCTCCTATATTCAGGAACTGCTATTGCCCTGTAACTTCAAAGAGCAAGATGTGGAGTCCTTCTCTCTCCAGATTTTGTTCTTTCATATATGTATATGGTTTTACAATTTAATATTCAGTCCAATAACACAATATAACATTTATCATATAAAAGAAAAAAGAAAAAAACCCTCTCCGTCACTTCCCTCAGCTTCTCCTTCTGGATCTTTAAATACTTACTACTTCTGTTTAATTGTTATCTTGTTTTTATGATCTTGTATCTGAATTCTCTAAAATTCTTATCATTTTTATACCAAATTTTCATAATTACATCTTACACTCAATTACATTCCATATTATTGTTTCTTGACCTTTAAGCTTGTTTTCTTGCTTGTAAGTGTTTAATTAAACCCTGCTAGTGAGTCCATTTCTTTACAGTATTTCTGTAAATACAATATAAAAGGTTCCCAGTCTTTTTTAAAATCCTCATTGACATTGTTGTTCATTCTTTTTGTAACGTTTGCCATTTCTGCATATTCCATAAGTTTGACTTGCCATTCTTCTTTCGTTGGTATGTTGTCATTTTTCCATTTTGGGGCGAGGAGAATCCTAGCCGCCGTTGTTACGTACATAAACAACTTCTTCGGCTCTTTTATATTATACCTAACAGAAATGCTTCTGGTTTTTTAATAAAAGTTTTTTTTAAACATCTTCTTCAAATCATTATATGTCATTTACCAGGGTTTTTTTTATTACTTTAGAATTCCACCACATATGACAAAACATACCTTCTTTCTCTTTACACTTCCAGCACTTATTAGAACTAGTTGTATACATTTTTGCAACTTTAACAGGAGTTAAATACCATCGCTACATCATTTTCATATACTTCTCTTTCAAAGTTGTATAGGCAGTAAATTTTAAATCGACTTTCCATTATTTTCCCCAGTCTTTCATTTGAATATTGTGTCCCAAATCTTGTGCCCATTTAATCATAACACACTTGACCTCTTCATCTTTGGTTTCCCATTCCAACAATAAATTATACATTTTCTTCAATATCAGATTTTGTCATTCAAAATCATAACAAATGGATTCTACCGTCCTTATTTATGGACTTGACCTGAATGCATCAGGTGATGCATTCAACACAAGCTGTTTTGAGATTTGCCACATCCAATCATCTGCCCAGATGTTGCAGCAGTCCAAGGTGCCTGAATGACATAAGCTGGGAACTTCCTGCAAGGTTAAGCCTGCTTCACCCTCACCGGAAGATCTCTTAGCTGAGCGTGGGAGGTGGTCTCTGGATTTGAACCTGAAGCAAACGGGCAGGAGATTGCCCAACTTTGCATGCCAATGGAGATTTCAGTCTGGTGCCAATGACGTGAGTGAAAGGTGGAAGTGGCAAGTATGACCATCCCTGCTAGGGAAAGCTGTGAAACTATTCTACAAATGCAGAGCAAATGTGGGAATTTGGGAAGCACAGCCAGAGACTTCAGAATCTGCAGGTGGAATCAGTTTTTAATTGCTATAATCTGACCTGGGGCTGCTGGTAAAGGACATGTAAACAAAGATCTATGATAATAATGGGCCACAAGTTCCCCACGCCTGCTTTAAAACCCCTGAATAGCTTGATCCATTAAGGAACCTACTCCCAACATGCCTGGGATCTTGTGCCACACCTTTTTAAATGGGAACGTCAATCCTATGAACAATGGGGAGAGGGATGTTTGTCTTTGATGCAATACAAGGAACACCCTATGACTCTGAAAGGAAATATATCTGCGCCCACTGCGTAATTCACTATTCAACCAAAGTTTCTTAGCTCTTGCCTGGAGGGCTTTTGTTGTCATTAAAGGATTCCATATCTGTTAAGTATCCCAGTATACTGTAGCACTGCTGACAAGAAAAATAAAAGCAGCCAGAGAATAGTCGGAGTTAGTTTAATAACCAAACATGCAGGGCAGACACCTTGAAGGGAGGTAATTCATGAAGAGGCCTCTCCACAGACACGCCTGGTGAGCTGCAAGTGGGCCAGGATAGCAAGAAACCTACGCCCAGGCAGCGTTGTCCCAATGCACATACAGCTCACACCACCAAACCAAGCACCAGGAATTCTGAAATTCCATGTGAAATCTCAACAAGCCTGGTCAGCTGCTGCTTGGAGACTCCTGGGGCGCAGTTTGAGATTCTGACATGTTCAAGGGTGGTAAGAGGCATGCTTGCTTAGCACCCACGAAGCGGCAGGACAAAATGGTTCACTTCTTTCACTGCTGGTGTTTTGGCTTCTGCTCCTTGCGTTTCTGGGCTCTCATGTCCTTCTTGAGGCGGCTGTCCACCACTTTGAAGTGGCCCTTGACTCCGGCAGGGCACCGGACCTTCCGTCAAGCACCCTTTTTGGTCACAAGGTAGGTCACCTGCCGTTTCTCCTTGCCTATCCCTGCCTTCTTGTAAATGTTGTTGTTGGAGAAGGGGGGGGGACACAGGGAAAGTGGGGAGTTATGAGCGAAAGGCTTCTCTTCGGAATCTCTCATCAAACCCAATCCTGCTACCTCCTGAGGATAAACACCCCTACCACAGGGCCCTTGACCTGCCTTAGCAACCACTTTGCTGTCACCCCTAACCTTCATTTCCAAAGGAACCCTGGCCTATTGCTCCAAAGTCTCTCATGATTATTGAGCTGCTGTTTTACTTAATCAATTCATATCCCGGCCTTCCTGCGAAATAGGGAGGTTGCCCCGTCTCCCTGTCTTCTCCTCACAAGAAGCCAGTGAGGCAGTGACTGTCCCAGGGTCACCCAGCAAGCTTCATGGCTAGAATATGGTGGCTAGGTTGCTTTTGGGGGCAAAGTACTGCCATCACATAATACACCTCGCTTGTGCGATTTGCACTGGCTGCCAATTCTCCACTGGGTCAAGATAGAGGTGGAGCGAGGAGTGTGTGGTGGTGGCGGTCCGCCCCAGGTGTCATCCTGAGGGTGGGGTGACATTCAGTGGCACCTGCGACTCCCAAGCGTACCCCGAGCAAAGTGGCACCGGCAAAGCGGCGCAGCTCATCCTCTCCCCTGCCTGCCTACCAGCCTCCTCCAGCTTGGAGGAGCTTGGGCAACAGCACAGAGGCAGGCAGGCAGGGGAGAGGAAGGGAAGGATGCAGGCGAGCAAACAACGGAGGGGGGCGGGAAGGGGAGAGGAAGGAAGCGGGATCAGTGGATGCGCCTTTCATTCTGCCTGGAACTTCTCTAACTGAGCTGGCTCCCTGCCTGTTACATTATGTGTGGGGAAACCCGCGTGGGGTT
The DNA here is from genome assembly GCF_964234715.1 of Podarcis melisellensis. NCBI lineage: Eukaryota > Metazoa > Chordata > Lepidosauria > Squamata > Lacertidae > Podarcis > Podarcis melisellensis. The sequence continues at coordinate 31,205,904 of NC_138545.1, read as the reverse complement.
CCTCTCTGTGTAAAGTCTTCAAGCTGCCCCTGCGCGCGCCTGACAAATGTGCCCCATTGCCTTTCCGCTCGTCAAAAATGATCTCTCTCCCCCCCCCACCTCCAGTCTCCGTTGTTGTGTGTCCTGGCTGAGGGTGAAAACAGAAGACAGGGGGGTTGAAAGTACTGGCTGCAATCCTATCCTCACCTGGGAGTAAGTCCCCTTGAACTCAGAAGGGCTCGCTTCTGATTCAACATGTATAGGCTTGTAAACTGTAGCTTGTTTCAGCTGCCACATCAAGCCAGAAAATCCCGTGAGAACTGCCATAAATCACACAATGAACATTTTTATGGTGCACAAATTGCTGTTTTAATATCGTGTATGGGGGGGCACGTAGAAACAGGTTCCTGAAAAATTAAAATGAAAGGCAACCTTGTCTCATGAAGAACCTGAGAACAAGGAGACCAAAACCAGCAATTTAAAAATTAATGTAATTGTAATAATAATAATTATTTCTAGTTTGTCATATAACTACCAATTCCAGAAGATGCTGCTTCCCAATCAGTGTTATAGTCTTTCAACCACTGCAAATGGATTTGGACTTTCAGGATTTTCTTCATCACTTAGCCTTAGCCAAAGGGCAGTTTTATATTTGCACATCGGACTAGATTCAAGTAATGAAACCTGCTAGCAGAAGCCTGTACAGGACTTCCACTAGTGCAGTGAGTTCCCCCTCCCGTCTCTTTCCCCTGTCCCTCAAGTTGGCTAGGAGACGGGGGTAGGAAGTGTGTGGAAGTAAAAGAAGGGGAATTGTTCCTTCTGGAAAGCTGAAATGCTCACACTGACAAAACTACTACCATAGTAAAGATAAGGTAAAAGGTAATGGACCCCTGGATGATTAAGTCCAGTCAAAGGCGACCATGGGGTGCAGTGCTTATCTTGCTTCAGGCCAAGGGAGCCACCCTCTGCCTTCCCGCCGCAGCGGTAACTATTTATCTACTTGATTGCATTGGTGTGCTTTCGAACTGCTAGGTTGGCAGAAGCTGGGACAGAGCAAGGGAGCTCACTCCGTTGTGGGGATTTGAACCGCCGATCTACCAATTGGCAAGCCCAAGAGGCTCAGTGGTTTAGACCACAGTGCTACCCGCGTCCCTACTACCATAGCACTATGTTGACAGGGGCTCTATGCCTTAATACAGGGATGGCCCTCCAGATATTGGATACCCAACTCCCATAAATCCTAACCAACATGGCCAATAGTTGTAGTTCATGCTGGCAGTTGTAGTTCAGCAACATCAGGAGGGCTATGCCCTGTCATGCAGATATTAAAAGGCGCAGATAAAAAGCTGGCCATCCTTGAAGCCCAATTTAAATGTGTGTATGTGTACGTGTTTGATTATGACTTATCTCCAAAGGTTTCAAAATGTAGCAGGTATCAGATTGAAATGGAATGTATGCAATTGGAGCACATCAGCATAGCCTGCATGCCAGGACTCAGTAAGCCACTGTGACCAGATTGCAAAGGTCTTCATGGGTAAAATCACTCACATCTGTTCCAATTTGGACACCACATTAACAGTAGTTTCAGATTTACTTTCTGGTTTGTATGAGGATGTAGAAAGGATAAAGTATTTAAGGCAATCACCTGCACACTTAACCCTCACCCATCAGATGATAATGCTGGCCAAGCGCATAAGAAAAGTGTGTGCCAATGGGCTATGGTACCTTCAGTGGGTGAATAGTTTTACCAGAAAACTGTTGAAGAACATGGTTGTAAGATTGTTGAAAGGACCCTGTCTGAACTCACCATATTGGATAATTTCTGGCTAGTCTTGGGGGCAAGCATGCAATGGTGTCTTCCTGCCAAAGGTTTGTGCAGGATCAAGATAAATTTCAATTTGACTTCTAGCCTGACTTTGGTACTGAAATGGATTTGGTGGTTCCCAGCTCTTTTTTTGCCCTCAAACCACTTTAATATTGCTTGACAGGCTACTTAATGATTATTCTGCCTGTTGTAGCAATTATAATGTGCTGTGCTAGATGCTGTATGATTTTTAATTTTACCAACACTGCATAGACCACTTGAATGAAGCTCACAGGCCACAGTTTGGTTACTGCTCTAGACAATCTACCCTAGGAACTAGATCCAGGGAGTCTTTTCTCTGGTGGTCTGCTGGACCTGTCAACAGCTCTCAGTACTATCCATCACAATATGGTTCTCATGGACCTGCCTGGGATAGACTCTGCTTGTTTTCAGTGGTTTCAACCCTTCATGGAAACACACAGTTCTGAAAAATGGTACTGAGGACAACTGCTCATCTTGTCTCCCATGCTATTCAACATCTAGATCGGGGTAGTCAACCTTTTTATACCTACCGCCCACTAATGCATCTTTCTTACCACCCACCAGTGCTCAAAGGATGGAGGATTCAGCTTGTGCCATAGAACCCCCTACCGCCAACCTAGAATCCTGAAATGCCCACTAGTGGGCGGTAGGGACCACGGTGATAACCCCTGATCTAGATGAAACTTAGCAAGATCTGAAGATTTGGAGTTCACCAGAGGCATAGGAAGGGGGTGCGGTGGGGGCAGACCACCCCGGGTGCCATTGCTGAGGGGTGACATTCGGTGCATCGCCTGCCCGCGACTCTCAAGCCTACCCCAAGCTGTTGGGGGAACGGGGGGAGCTGCGCCTTCGTTTTGACAGCTCGGGGGAGGCTTGGGAGTTGCGGGCACACAGCGTACCGTTGCCTCACACTCCCGGGCTGCTGGAGGAGGCAGGCAGGCAGAGGACGGGAACGAGGCAGGCAAACAAGCCGGGGGGGGGGGAGGAAGGAGAGAAGCGAAAGCTCCCTCAACTCAGGACCCAAACCCTGGAATGCACAGGGGGAGAGGTGGGATGTGAGAACAAAGTGGGGGGGGAAGAGTTTTAAGTGCTTATGCTAACAATGTTAAGTAAATAAACCAGAAAATGACACTTGCAACTGTAAGTATCTTATTTTCCCTTTTAATAATTTCAATTGGGGGAGGGTGACAAAAATAAATAAATCTGCACCAGGTACCACCTGACCTTGCTATGCCTCTGGATGAAGGTTTTGGTATTAATACGTAAAACCCTGTACAGCTTAGGACGAGGGACCTTGAGGGAATACTGCATTGATTATTTATCCAGTGGGCCACTGTGTTCTGCCGGAGAGCCTCTCCTTCCAGTTCCAAGGTTATCAGAAGCCTGCTCCGCAGTAACTTTTGGTGTGGCTGTTCTGTGGAGCAGCATGGCTGCTGAGATATGACAGGTCCCCACGGTTGGCACTTTCCATAAATAACTGAGGACAATTTTGTTCCAACAAGCTTTCTGGGCTGGAGGAGTAGGTCTCTGAAGTAGGTGTCCCCCTTTTTCTATTGTTTTAAAACTCAACTGTTGTGCTGTTTTGTAACTGATCTCATTACATGTTTCATATGGTGATTGACAAACAGCACATACACTCAGAACGTGCGCATCTTCCAGGGTAAGATCCCAGTCTTTTTGGAAATGGGGACAAAGAGCTGAGAGAACAAAAGCAGCCATGCTATTGCACAGTGTTTAACCCTGCTATCAGTGCCCTTGGAAATCAAGGGAGGGGTTCGAATTGTGCTTCAGAGGATGGATTACCAGGTTTAGAATTTTTATTCTACAGCAGAGATTGGCCAGTGTCCTCATTCACTTTCAAAAAAAATGGTAGCAGCTTGGGGAGGGGTGCTGAGAGACAAGAGGGCATGGGGGTAGGAGTTTAACCCTTTCCTCCCTGTGCTACTGTCTGACATAGTTTTTCTCTCAAACAGCCATCATTCCCATGGGCATAGTAGCTTTCCCAGTGGCGAAGGATGTTTCGTTGCAACGATAACATGGGAAGGAAGAGTTAAACTCCCCTTTCTATCATGTCAAGGTCCTCATCAGGCTCTTACCACTACACAGCTGTTTTTAAAAGAAAAGAAAATGACTGGGAGATTTAATGGCATTTAGGGAACATTTAATGGCAAACACACCTATTGCCCATTTTGTCCTGAGATTCCTTCAGAGGTAAGGCAGCATTAAAAAAATGAAATAATGAAATAATGAATAATGACTGACCAAATTATGGACATGTTTCTAAACAGACAGCACTCCCCTGCTATATTTTCAATTTAACTGAAAATATTTATACCTCACCTTTACTTGTAAAAAAAAAACCTGACGCAGCTCACAACACAATACATAATAATACCAAAACCAAATGAAACAATATAGCAGCAGATGAAGACAGTTAGGAACAGTAGCAATCCCACATTATAATCCCACAATACAATAACTGTGTTCCTTGACCACTGCCCATTCTCAGAGGGTGGGCTTCCATGCAGTTACTAGACAGACCTGTGAAATCTTTTTGCTGGAATTTCCTTCCCTTGCTGTTGCAGCATGGTCTAATAGATGGGTGCATTTCATCAGAACTAAAATCCTCAGTTGTACTGATGAAATCCAGACTGCAACACGGTTTGGGAAGGTGGTGAAGGCGATCCTAAAAGGGATTTGTGTAAGTGAGGCAACAGGGATTAAGCAAGAGAGTGCAATGGGAAAAAAGTAGAGCAGCAGCACAAGCGAAATAGAGGAAAGAATGTGCAATCCACCAAAATCTCATGACAATATGTAGAAGGACTATCTGGACTAAAACACAGGAATGTGACTTCATCTTCTAGAGCAGTGTGGTTGGTATGTTGAAAGATGTGTTGTTCATGTGGGATGTATCTTGGGAAACAACTTTATACTAACACTGATAGGACATGCTTTCTATCTGGTTCAATTAGAACAGCAAAGGGAGTTAAACAGGGCTGCATCTTGGTATGTCTCCTAGTCAGTCTTTACATCAATTATATAGGCTAGGAGCTTTCCTCTTCATCCAATGTTTTCTTCAGAATCAGAGTGCTTTTGTATATGTGGATCAGGGCCTATTGAAGATCTTGTACACTATATTTTATATTGTCCATTGTATGATTCACTCAAAGCTAAATTTATCTCCCCTTTTCAGATCGCCCTAGAAGGTCAACCAGATTATTTGAAAATTAAATGGCTGCTGGCAGATGTTGATAAATGCATCAACTATAGGGTGGCACTATTCACACTCATGGCAAGAAAGATAAGGGCAACCTTTCTAGGTAGTGCAAGTGCCAAACCCCAGGGATGCTGACTAGAAGGAATGTTTTGAATTTTGGACATTGTAGATTTGTCCTGGTCTGGTGCATGAAATCTCTTTCGTTTTGGGTGGGCGCAATTGACATTACAGTATAAGAGAACAAGAGAGGCGTTCATAGTGAGATCTGGCACCCTCCCCATAATTATAAGTAAGGGAGTTAGAGGCCTGGGTGGAGTACCCTGCCCTGTAAAAACATATGTGCATGGAAATCCTAAACACAAATGTAGTCCCAACTGGCCCAGGATCCTCCTCCCACAAAGGAGTTCTATGCACCTGAGAGCCCTTCGCACCCTTGACATACATACTACTGTGGGTGTGTGGGGTGCCATGAGCCCCTGAATTCCTGGGTTCCAGATCCTGTTAGAATTTCAAGCTCCCCGATGCTGATTTTGTGACTGGTATATTTCACACGCCTGTCTGAGTGGAGCCTGAGAAAGGAAGACTGTCTTACCTCTCTTCCAGTGTGTGTTTGTGAAACTGTACCTTCACTTTTACCCTGCCCTATTTGTTCTCGGAGCTGGAGAGAACAGATGCCATAATGCTGTTGTCTGTAAATATTCTGTAAATAAATAGTAGTTTAGAATTACGATTCCTCTTTCCTTTTTCCTGTGTCAAGAGAGAATACAGTTTCAGAATTGCCGTGGGGCTGATGTAAGCAAACAGTTGGGGTGGGGTGGGAAAAGTTTTACAAGCTTGAGAACGTGGTGGGATCAGAGCACATTGTGGGGGTGGGGAAGAAACGTCCTCTCGAGTCTGCAAGTGGAAGGGAGAGATGCAGAGCCATGGCTGAAGTCTCTTTAAAGTCTGAGACAGGCTTTGCACATATGGGAGACGCGTGAGATTCTCTTGGGCTGTAAATGCTGGGAATCCCATTCCCCAAACTCAGGTTGTATGTATGTGCAAATAAACTATCATAAAGACACCACAGTCTCCATTTTACCTCAATCCCAAAAGGATTGGGTAAGTTCAGAGACCCCTGAAATCTCACTCTGCTGTAAGATTGGGATGGGGGTGCAGCAATATGCCTACTGGTATATGCAGGGGCAATGGGGGGGCAATCCTAACCCCTCCCTCAAAATGTGAGCCTGAATGTGGCTTACAACATGGAGCAAGGAAGCTGAAACCCTTCAGATCTGGCCGAACTACAGCTCCCGGCATCCCTGACCATTGGTCTCACCAGCTGGGATTGATGGCAGTCAGAGTCCAGCAACAAGGAAAAGCCGCAGGGTCCCCATCTCTATCTTAGTCTGCGAGAGACTAACAACCGGCAGCTTTAGCAGCCATTTTTGGGCTGGGACTATTTCCTCAGAGACCTGCTGGGTGACCTAGAGATTCAACAGCAAAGTGGGAGTTGCTACAATTGAAGGTGGCAGGGAGGGGGTTGTATTTCCTTCTTTCCACTAATTCATCTCTTTTATTGTATTTTGTACACAGTGTAAGCTTCCTCAATTATTTTGCTTAGGAGGCAAGGTATGAACACGCAAATAAATGCAGTTCCTTGTCCACACTGCCTGCCTGTTTTCTGCCCCCTGCAGGATTCTTTGCTTCGTGATGCGGCAAATGAAATCTTTCCTTGGCGTCAAGATCATGGCTCAAGGCTCTGAAAATCTGAATACCAAGGGACCGTATATGGTTGTTGCTAACCATCAGTCCATTCTCAATATTCTGGGTATGTTGCTAGCCTGTCGCCTTTGGAATGTTGCATTGAAGCTTATTGGAAAAGATGTGAATTTTATCAGGAGCATAATGCAGGCCCAGATCCCTCTCCTGGTCCTTGAGGTGCATTGGTTGCTCATACTTCCATCCTGGCCCTGCCCACGGCTGCTTATGGCTCTGCCCGAGGCCTGTATGTCTGAAACAGAATGGTTCGTCTCTGACCCACCTGCAGGTGAGGAAGGTGGCAGCATAGACTTTTGCCCATCATGGCCAAATTTGTAGATCTGGCACTGCTGTGCTCCATCTCCAGCCTCAGGGAGGAGGCAAGACAGGAGCACAGCATGCATGTGAGAGGAGGCAAAAGATGTGAGCTTACAGCTCAAAATCAAATTGGTGCAGGAGGGTGGTGGGTATTTTCCAAACTAAAAGATAATTGCCATTCTAGGAGAACAATGGAGGTGTTCGTGGCGAGATCCGGCATTTGTTTTTCTTGGAAAATAACACTGGAAGAATGGCAGTGTTTGCAATTTATTTCACCACTACAAAAGCTGAATACATGTCCAGGAAGATAGGTTGGGAGCAAGAAAGATCCAGGAAGAATAATTTCTAGCCACAAAGCCTTCTCACAAAGTGTCAGAATGCAAACGACCCAAAAGTCGTTTGCATTCTGACACATTCTAACAAAGTCTTCCTTCCTTCCCAAGTGATAGCAGAGTTATATCCTGACTGATGTGTGATACTTACCAAAAAGGAGATGATGTACATGGGCCCACTGGGTTTCACCCTGTGGTTTTCCAAATTCATTTTTGTCGACCGCAATAATAAGAGCTCAGCCAGGGACACCATGGATCACATCACAAGGACCCTGCTGCAGCAGAACGTGAGAGCACATGCAGAGAGGGGTGCAGCTCTGGGAGGGGAGTAGCTGGGAAAGGATGGCTGGTGAGAGAGGAGTCAAAGGGACCTTATGAGACTGCAGCAGCCCCTGGGAGGGGCCATCGCTTGGGGTGGGGGTAGAGTGCATGCTTTGCAAACACAATGGCTCCAGCTGCTGGCATCTCCAGCTGAGAAATATTAATTTAAGTAGCAGCAGGTGGTGGGGAAGTTTCTTTACCCACGCCCTTGGAGAGATCCTCACCTGGTAGAAGGCAGCTTCCTGGGCTCTGGGGTGGTGAAATATTTTGCTCTGCACACCAGATATTTGGAAGAGGATTTTGCCAAGTGGGTGAGTAAAGAAAGGATGTGTGCCATGCATGACTATAAGGAGAATGTGGTAGCCATCTGCCCCAGGGAACAAAGGAGAAAGGAGTCTACCCTACTGAGAAACTGCAGCTGTTCCTGGGGGCAGAAGGGCATTCAGGGTAGGCATATCCTCAGTCCTGATACAGTCTCATATTTTCTAACTGGTTTCCTAGCTAGACTATTAGCAGTTTGAGTGACAGGCCAAAATACACCGGAAAGAGTGAGGAAATAGTAACATTTCACTGTGATCGCCAAAGATGTGGTCTGTGTACACATTTTATTGTGGTCTTTTTTTCTCTGCCCCTTTCTTATGCAGCTGAGGGTCTGGGTTTGCCCAGAAGGCACCAGGAACCGGACAGCCACACTACATCCTTTCAAGCGAGGAGTCTTCAATGTGGCTGTGAAGGCTCAGGTAAACGTGTGAATTGTGAAATAGATATTTGTGTCATGTGGGTGGATTTCTTCGACTCATGGGCTTCCATGAGTCTATCAATGCTTCATTTTTGGTGGCAAAACTTGATTCATCACTCAGGTTTACCATTCTTGAACATTTGTCACAGTTCCGATCTGAAAGACTATCAAAATTCTTCCCAAATTGATCTCCCCGCCCCCCAAACCAGGGCTGCCAAGTTGAATAAAATATTGGAGGCCCAGATGAGCCTTACCCTACAGAACTGATCACAAGACATGGCACACGCACATTTCTTTCCAGTTTTCAAAGCACTCTACCCTTGATTGTTAAACTCCTTAACATGTTGTCTATCCTTAACATATACTTTGAGGCTTCAAAGCACATAAATTTCAGTAATCCTTGAGTGTCAGCCAGGTGCAAAAAATGGCACCCAGGCTTTTTGAGGTGCAGCCTCTTCAGCATCTTTGAGGTTCCTGGGAGTATCAGTGCCAGTTTCCATGGTGTTAAGTGCCACCTGCAGATGAGTTTCAGAGCGAGTTCCCTTCTTTTGGCTAAGATGGATTTAAAGGGAGGTTCAGACCACATTCTAGTCCATTGGGTGGGGTTAATTTCATAGCCGTGTTCCCATTGCTCTTTGATTGTGTCAAGGGTGTGTGTGGAATTTTAGAGCAGTATTTTGTATATTGTGGATACCATCCATTTGTCATGTCCCTTTCCTGTCAGGAGGTTATCGAAGGTGGTCAAGGGCCCAGTGGCTGCTGATTTTACTGCTAGATTGTTTAAGAAGGCATGTAGTTGATGGTGTGTTAGCCAAGGTATTTGGGTGTGTCCTAGTTTGTCTTGTATTTTTTGTGTTGGCATGGGTTTGTTGTTTTTGTAGAAGTCTTTTAAACAGTGTAGGCCTTTGGCTTGCCAGGTTTTTATCTGGAGGTTTTGTGGGTGGTAGGACAGGGGGGTTAGTGGGGATGGTGATAGTTTGCCTACTTTTCCCTTCTATGCTTTAAGCATGGACTACGTGAACTTGTTCAGTGCTGTGGGGATTTTCTTTACTTTGTTTGGGAGAAATGGGTATGCTGTTGTGGGGATGGTTTCGATGGTTTCTCTCTCCAAGTGGTCCCATTGTTTTGTCTCGTTTTCTAGAATATACGGGATTATGTGACTTATATTGGCTGGCAATATAATATGATTCTATTTTTGGGATTCCACATCCTCCTTCTGAGGAGGGGAGGTGCAAGTATTTGGGGCTTATTCTTTGCTTTTTGTGCGTGAAAATCAACACCTGTAGTTTTTTCTGCCACTTCGGGGGAATACAGATTCGGAGGGTTTGGAATAAATAGGTTAGTTTTGGGAGGGTGGTCATTTTGATCATGGCTATTTTGTCTGAGGTGAAGTCTCTGTTGATTTGTCATCACAGGGTCTTGTAAATGTGGAAGTATAGTTTGTTGAGGTTTCTGGTTATTTGAACCTCTAGGATCTGAATTTGGTGCAGCAGAGTTTTATCTTTGTAGTTGGTGAGTCCCCTTTGGATGGGGGTGGTGGTGTTGAAGCACATAGCCTCAGATTTTGCAACGTTTACTTGTAGGCCCGACACCAATGTGTTGAGTTATTTAGTTAGGGTATGAATGTGTTATTTAGTTAGGGTGGTTGCTGTGTTGATGGGGTCTGGTGTTGTGACCATCTGGTCATCTATGAAGAGCCCTAGTTTGTAGGTTTTACCTCTTCTTACCACAGCCTTGATATCTGGGGCTGCTTGGAGTTGGATTGCTAGGGGTTCCAGGGCCAAGATGAATAGAGAGACAGTGGGCAGCCTTGTTTCGTGCCTCTTTGGATTCCTATGGTATTTGAGTCTATATTATTAATTATGCATTTTGCTGAGGATTGGGAGTAAGGGCTTGTAGAAAGTTGGGGCCAAATTTCACCCCCCCCCATTTGAATGGCAATGTCTGTCAACTTGCAGGAGGGCAGCCCCCTCAGTTATTTTATTGGGAGAATAAGGGACATCGGCTCCTCAAAGGTAGCTCCAATGCACCCCTCTCCTGCGCCTGATCTTCACTCACCCCTTCTTCTCTGCGGGGCTAAGGGCACCAGTTGGTGGTTTGCCTCATGTGCCAAAATGTCTTGGGCCAGTTCTGGTTGGGTCAGCCCCAAATAGAACCCTTGTTCCACCTCAGGTAAGAGTCAAACTCTGAGAGGCAAGACATCCCTGTAGGTTCATCTTCCCTGTTAAAACATTGCTTAGTGCCTTCTGGGTCTTTTAATTTCCCACTGTCTTTTGCTACCCAGATACCCATAATCCCTGTTGTGACCTCCTATTATCAACAGAAGATGTCTCTGCACTTGCTGACAGCACACGGAAACAGATGCTGGATACTTTCAATGAGATCAATGGGCACATAGTTTTAGAGAAAGATACCAGAGAGTGAGGGCCTCCCTATCATGGAAGCCTGGAGGTCCCACCAACCAGGAAGCTAGACAATAACTTTGCCTCAGTCCAAAGAAGAGGACAGAGAAAACACTTCACTCCACTCAGACCCAACTAAGACCAGGGCCAGCTAGTGGCTCTTTGGTTTCCCATTCCAACAATAAATTATACATTTTCTTCAATATCAGATTTTGTCATTCAAAATCATAACAAATGGATTCTACCGTCCTTATTTATGGACTTGACCTGAATGCATTAGGTGAACACAACCTGTTTTGAGATTTGCCACATCCAATCATCTGCCCAGATGTTGCAGCAGTCCAAGGTGCCTGAATGACATAAGCTGGGAACTTCCTGCAAGGTTAAGCCTGCTTTGCCCTCATCGGAAGATCTCTTAGCTGAGCGTGGGAGGTGGTCTCTGGATTTGAACCTGAAGCAAACGGGCAGGAGATTGCCCAACTTTGCATGCCAATGGAGATTTCAGTCTGGTGCCAATGACGTGAGTGAAAGGTGGAAGTGGCAAGTATGACCATCCCTGCTAGGGAAAGCTCTGAAACTATTCTACAAATGCAGAGCAAATGTGGGAATTTGGGAAGCACAGCCAAACGCTTCAAAATCTGCATGTGTGATTGGAGCCAATATCATTCTGGCCTGCCGCACTGTCTGTGCGTCAGGCTTAGGCTACACTCACATCATTCATTTCCATAACCTCCAACATGTTCCAGGAGGACGTGCATCTTTCTGGGCCCCCAAAAACAGGATGCTCCAATTTAATCAGTGGAGGAGTATGCATTTAAAGCAGAATGATGCTTTAAAGTTCATGACTTCCTCCAAAGAATTATGGGATCTGTAGTTTGTTAAGGTTGCTGAGAGTTGTTCGGAGGCCCCTGTTCCCTTCATAGAGCTACAGTGGTTTAGCAAATCAACTCTATTTTGCAGGGAACTCTGGGAGTGGAGAAGGCCCCAAATACCTGAAAGACAGCCTACAGATTGTCCTGAGTTTTAAGAGAGGCGTTGCCACCCCCCTCAGAATTGTGTTAATTCCCTCCCCAAAGAGGTGAATCTGGCTTCTTCATTATACAGCTTTCAGACAGTGCTGAAGACAAGCCTTTTTTTACCTTAGCTTTTGACACAGGAAACATTTGTTTTCCAGGCACACCCTATTCCGAGGACAGTAATTGGTTTTTAATTGCCATAACCTGACCTGGGGCCTGCTGGTAAAGGACATGTAAACAAAGATCTATGATAATAATAGGCCACAAGTTCCCCACGCCTGCTTTAAAGCCCTAAACAGCTTGATCCGTTAAGGAACCTACTCCCAACATGCCTGGGATCTTGTGCCACATGTCTGTAATCAGCGGAGTGTCAATCAAAGCTATGAACAATGGGGAGGGATGTTTGTCTTTGATGCAATACAAGGAACACCCTACCACTCTAAAAGAGTGCCAGCACTACTGACAAGAAAAATAAAAGCAGCCAGAGATAGTTCATGAGAAAACAATGTTTAATAACCAAGGGCAGACACCTTGAAGGGAGGTATTTCATGAAGAGGCCTCTCCACAGACACGCCTGGTGAGCTGCAAGTGGGCCAGGATAGCAAGAAAATGAGCCCAGGCAATGTTGTCCCAATGCACATACAGCTCACACCACCAGCCACCAAACCAAGCGCCAGGAATTCTGAAATTCCATGTGACATCTCAACAAACCTGGTCAGCTGCTGCTTGGAGACTCCTGGGGCGCAGTTCGAGATGCTGACATGTTCAAGGGTGGCAAGAGGCCTGCTCGCTTAGCACCCACGAAGCGGCAGGACAAAATGGTTCACTTCTTCCGCTGCCGGTGTTTTGGCTTCTGTTCCTTGCGTTTCTGGGCTCTCATGTCCTTCTTGAGGCGGCTGTCCACCACTTTGAAGTGGCCCTTGACTCCGGCAGGGCGCCGGACCTTCCTCCCAGCGCCCTTTTTGGCCACAAGGTAGGTCACCTGCCGTTTCTCCTTGCCTATCCCTGCCTTCTTGTAAATGCTGTTGTTGGAGAAGGGGGGGGGGACACAGGGAAAGTGGGGAGTTATGAGCGAAAGGCTTCTCTTCGAACCCTGTACAATTGCTCCAGAGTCTCTTGTGTTTATTTAGTTGCTATTTTACTTATTCAATTCATATCCCACCTTTCCTCTGAAACAGAAAGGTTGTCGTGTCTTCCTTTCTTCTCACAACAATTCTGTGAAGTTAATTTGGGCTGTGAGTGTCCCAGGGTCACCCAGCAGGCTTCGTGGCAGAGTAGAGATTTGAACCATGGTCTCCTGAGTCCCAGACTGGTAACATTGCACCATGCTAGCTCTCCAGTCTCTGTCTGGAAATCTGACCCTAGAAGACTGGCCCCAAGAAAGATAACTAGTTTATCCGGTTCCAAGGGGACTGATTTAGCTATATCTGAAGCACAGCAGGCCTGGCTTTCCCCAGAGCCTGGGTGGTTCATTCATTTGGGAACGCTATGGAAGCTGTTCTGTGATTGGTTAGGAACGGTGGCTCTAGCGGCCCTGCTGTGGGACTGCAACTCCCATCAGGCCCTGTGATGGGAGTTGTAACCTAGCAACATCTAAAAATGCCTCAGGTTCCCCACCCCTCCCTGCAGTTGGAAGAATATTGTGATATCTACACGCTGCAGACCTCAAGAGGAAACAGAATCTCCCTCTGTGAGCCCTGCGGGATTCATGTAGCAACCCTGCTGTTCTCCACAGGAAGCGCCCCCCCCCCCGCAAAGCTGAAGACCTACCTGCGCAGCTGAGCAGCTTTCTCGCGCTCAGAGATGTCCACGGTGTTCACCACCGACTCTGCTTTCTTCTTCATCTGCTCCAGTTTCTTCAGCATCTGCGGAGAGGGACAGAGCAGTCAGGGCACTGAGGGAGAGGGCAGGCAAGCAGGGTTCCTGTGGGGTTTGGAATAAACCTGGAGAGCTGCTGCCAGTCAGAGAAGGCAATAAGGATGGACAGATCCTCTGATCTGGAAAAGGGCAGTTTCCCACTCTGTGTGCGTGAACGGGCAGTTTGCTCCCTTGCTTACCCGCCGCTTCTTGCGGGCCTTGGCCTCTGCCACTTTCTTGATGGGCCGGGCATTGATCTCGCGCCAGCGCTGGCGGTACTCCTCCACCGTCTGCCGATCCAGGGGCAGTGGTTTGCGCCGGTGCTGGTGCTCTTCCTGTACAAACCACTCAGGGAGCTCGTCTTCCTCCTCGTTGAAGGTGTATCTGGGGGCAGGAAGAGCAGTAAGCAGGCAGATCAAAACAAGCGCCTGCTTCCCTCCCCTCCCTAAAATTAAAACTGGAGGCACAGTTCACTCTTTAGGATGGGGAAACATTTCAAGCGTGCTTCTTAGCTCAAAGGAGGCAAGCTCTCAGAACAAGCACTCTTGCAGAGACTCTTCACAGCTTTACCTCATCGGGGATGACTGGAGGACCCAATTGCAGCAGGATTACCTGCTCACAGGTGAAAGTAGCCGAAATAATTCAAGACCAAATCAGCCGGCTCCAGTTAAAGCTGCAGTTGGAGCCCTCCTACCCCCACAAATATCAGGCTTTACTGTCCACCTTCTACTTGACATTTAGTACCACCTGCTTTTTCACTCCAATTGGGGCTCTGATGTACTGGTGATCTCTCTTGGTAATTAAAGTGTAACAGAGCATCTGTGTGTCAGGCTGCAGCTCTAGGTGCAAGGTCTTGAAGTATCACACTTCTGCGGTGATACATGCTCACATGCAAATCTCTGTGTTAAAAGGTGATGATCAGCGTCCTATCCCTAAAGAAGAGAAACGGACTCCTGTGTGGCTCGGATAATCCCTTTAAACCATGATCTATGTTTTAGGATGTAATTAGGTGATATCACCATTGATGTCTTCTATTAATTTATGAGCAGAGGGCGATGTTTATGTTACAAATTTGTTGTAATGTATGATGTTGGTCTTTTGTTTTTGTTTTGCTTTGGTTCTTGTCTGTTTTTTTGTAAGTTTTGGCGGTTTTAAATTTGGAGGTTCAAGTACATTATGGTGGTATGGGAAACTGTCGTGTGACGGGCCAATGGCCGTAATAAAGATCAATCCAATCCAAGGTGATGAGGGACACGTAGAAGCTTGCCAACTCCTCCCTACTCGCCATTACCTGTTGAAAGAGTCATCAATCAAATCCCTCTTGGCCTTTTTGGAGGCGGCAATGACGGAGCCCAGTGCCAGGCCCTCGGGGTCCAGAATCCGAGCTCGCTTCACTGCAGAGAGACAAAGGCTGCATTCAGACGTGGGGAATATTGTGTTAAGTCTTCCCTGTGGCTTTGGGACTGATAAATCATCCCGCAGCACTAGAATCAGAGAACTTGGTAGTTGGAAGGGCCCCCTGGTGCTCATCTAGTCCAACCCCGCGCAAAACTAAAATCGCAACTAAAGAATGGTCACACAACTAAGAGATGGTCACACAACCTGTTTAAAAACTTCCAGTGAAGGAAAGTTTATCACATTCTGAAACAGTCTGTTCTACTGTTGAATTACTGCCACAGAAGTTCTTCCTAATTCTTAACGGGAGTTTCCTTTCCTACAACTTTAATCCACTGGTCTGGGTCCTACCCTCTGGAGCAGCAGAAAACAAGCAGGGTCCATCTTCACATATTTGAAGATGGCTGTGATATCATCTTCTCAAACTTCCTTTTCTACAGGCTAAACATACCTAAATGTCATTCAGATCACTGGACACTGTCACTACGCACTTTCTGCATATCCAGGCTTCTGCTCCTCTATGATCCCCACATGAAAACAGCAGGAAACAACTGCTGTATACTGCTCTAAATCTCTTCATTTTATCTCCTGAATTTTTCTGGGTTAAGTGGGCTGAAAAATGGATTAAAAATAAAAATCTGACAGCATAGAAATAGGTGCTAACCATGTGCCACAGTCCACTGTTTTTTTACAGAAGTTGTGTGAAAGCTCAAGTATACTGCAAAAATTAACACTTGGGGAACTGTTGGGGAAAGAAAACGAACTGCCGGGTGAGTGCAGCTGCAACAACATTTCAGACTGTCTTCCAGGCGGCTTCTCGAGCTCCAAGGTTCAGAGAGGAAGTGCAAGCAACCAGGGTACAAAAGCCCCCATTCTTGGCTCATCCTCACCTGGATCATCGATGGGGACCACCTCAATGCCTCTTGGCTCTTCCTCTGACCGGAGCCGTTTTGTTCCCTTGCATGAGGCTGGCTGCTCCCTGAAACATGGAAAGAGTAGGGAGTTATGAGACGCCTTCGCTCCCACGTCCCATCCAATAAACCTTAGAAATGTCACATTAGGCATACTGCTCACCAAAATCTAAACAACATGGAAAGCTGGAAAGGAACTCCCAGGAACTCTGGGATTTACTTCTCTGGGATCTCCACCAAGGCTCCTGCTCCTGAATCCAGCTCTGTTAGGTAGAGGTTAGGTAGAGTGTTTTTTAATGACCTGTCACGGTTGCTGGATTGGGATCCTTTGAACATAGCTGCGAATGCATTGCTAATCTCAAGGCTGGATTACTGCAATGAACTCTGTGTGGGGCTACCCTTGAGGTTGGTCCAGAAGCTGCAGCTAGTGAAGAATATGGTAGCTAGGTCGCTTCTGGGGTGTAGTGGTTAAGAGCGGTAGATTCGTAATCTGGGGAACCAGGTTCGCGTCTCCGCTCCTCCACATGCAGCTGCTGGGTGACCTTGGGCTAGTCACACTTCTTTGAAGTCTCTCAGCCTCACTCACCTCACAGAGTGTTTGTTGTGAGGGAGGAAGGAAAATGAGAATGCTAGCCGCTTTGAGACTCCTTCGGGTAGTGATAAAAGCAGGATATCAAATCCAAACTCCTTCTTGCAACACATAATACACCTCGCTTCTGCAATTTGCACTGGCTGCTGATCCTCCACTGGGTCAATATGGTTTTGGTACTAACATGTAAAGCCCTGTACATCTTAGGACAAGGGACCTTGAGAGAATACTGCATCCCTTGTTTACCCAGTGGGCCACTGCGTTCTGCCGGAGAGCTTCTCCTTCCAGCTCCAAGGTTATCAGAAGCCTGCTCCACAGTAACTTTTGGTGCGGCTGTTCTGTGGAGCAGCATGGCTGCTGAGATATGACAGGTCTCCACGATTAGCACTTTCCAGAAGTAACTGAAGACCATTTTGTTCCAACTTGCTGTTCGGGCCGGAGGAGTAGGTTTCTGAAGTAGGTGTCCCCCTTTTTGTATTGTTTTAAAACTCATCTTCTTCTGTCTGTTGTGCTGTTTTGTAACTGATCTCATTACATACTGCATATGATGATTGTCAAACCTGAGAGAACCAAATGTTTACCAGCTGTGCCATTGAACAATGTTTAATGCTCTTCAGAGGTAAGGCAGCCTTAAAAATGAAATAATGAAATAATGCATAGAGCAGCTAAGTCTCACTGACCAAATTAAGGAGATGTCTCTAAACAGACAGCACTCCCCTGCTATATTTCCAATTTAACTGAAAATATTTATACCTCACCTTTACTTGTAAAAACAAACAAACTCCAGAGGCAGCTCAAAACACAATACACAATAATACCAAAACTGTCAGGGAACTGCCATCGGAGCCAGAGGGAGAGGGAGGGCTCCAGAGGGGTTCAGGAGAGCGTCCCGGGAGGGAGAGAAGCAGCCCATCTGCTGGGGAAGGAATTCAGCGTAGCACCAGTGGAGAAGAGGGGCAGATGGGGGAATCGGCGAGGTGGCTCCATGACTCCTCGCCGGAGACCAGCGGGGAGAGCACGGGTCCTCCGCTGCCCACACCCTCCCTGCGCAGAAGGCTTCCATGCAGGGAGAGTAAGCGGCGACTAGGCGTCAAAGAGCTTCTTTGCTGGAAGAAGTTCAAGAAACGCCCACTGACGGATTCTGCCAGTGATTGAGACAGCCACGGGTGAGAGGCTGTCCAGACAGAAAGGGTTCACCCAGGTAACCTAGCCAGGTGTGGTGTCAATTTACGCACGAGCAACCCCTAGAACCATTACAAAAACCAAACATAACAATATAGCAGCAGATGAAGACAGTTGGGAACAGCAGCAATCCCACTGATCCTTGACCACAGCATGATTTAATAGCTGGATCCATTTCATGAGAACTAAAATCCTACTTGATCTCAGCTGCAACATCATGGGAGGCGATGAAGGTGATCCTAAGAAGGATTTGGGTAAGTGAGGCAACAGGGATTAAGCAAGAGAGTGCAATGGAAAGAGAGAGCTTAAAACAGTGATTTTTTCAAAGAAACCTAGAGCAGCAGCACAAGAGAAATAGAGGACGGTATGTGCAGTCCACCAAAATCTTATGACAATATGCGGAAGGACTTTTTGGGCTAAAACATAGGAATGTGACTTCAACTTCTAGAGCAGTGCGGTTGGTATGTTGAAAGATGTTCATGTGGGATGTAAAATTTTAAAATTAATTTAAAAAAATTATGCATTTCTTTTAAAAGTACTTCACCTTTCATCATCACTGTCGCTGCTGTCACTCTCCCCCGTGTCAGAACCCTTCCCCTCAGCTGCACCTGTAGGACCTTCAGGCTTTGGGCCTACCTCGAGTGTCGTTTCGAGCGCAGCACCAGACCGGGGCTGCGTCTTTTTCCTCTTTGTATTTTTGGGGGCTGTGTAAGAGAAAACCACAGACAGGGTGAGAAAATCTCTCCCTCGCCTACCATCAGTCATCCTGAACTAACTGGCCTGGGGCAAACGTGAGTGTGGGGGGGAGGGAACGAAGAAGGAGGCTCAGCCCCAGAGAGTCAAGATTCACATACATGGACAGTGACGGAGTTTCATGCTCCAGTACCGGGGTGTGTGTGTGTGTGTGTGGAGTGGAGAGCAGGCGGGGGGCAGGGCTGGCGTGCGTCATGGGGGCGGGGTGTACCGCCTACAGGGGCATGGCGCACTGCCTGCGGGGGCGGGGCGTGCGGCCGCGATGGCACCCTGCCGGGATCGCACTGCCAGGGGCAGTGCGCTCCCCCCGCACTCCTCTTCCTCCACCAGTGTACATGGATGCCAAGCTTAGTATATGAAATCCCTTCATATATGGTAAGTGTGAAAAACCAACAGCTTATCGGCAGTCTATATTCACAGGCTTTTCTGCAATAGCAAATCAGTCTTCAAGCCTGGATTCAATATTAGCTCTTCTGGTTACTGAAGGCAATGTAAATCCTACCACTGTTCAAGAAGTTGCTAGCTCTGCTGTCACCCCTGAAATCAGCAGACACTGGAAGTCTGCATTTAGTCGCTCAAGGAATGGATAGATTTTGTCATCCTTCAGGCTCAAATATGTTGCTTACCTGGGGGAGGTTCTGCCCGGTTCTGGGACAGAACTTGCGCCTGCCCAATCTCTAGTGCCTCATCAGCATCGTCGTCAATCCCAGCAAAAGCTTCCTGGACAGCAGATAACAGAAACGTGAAGGGCACAGCTGGAAGCATTCCTTGCTCAAACAAGGTGCTGCTTCCTAGAATAGCTAGCTACCTACTCTGGCTGCAGGGCACCCATCTGGAAAGCTGAGCCAATCTAACATGACACTCCAATAATGATGCTCTTAGCGTTCCCACTAGACCAAGGGGTGGGGAAGCTGCCACCCTCCGGATGTTGTTGTTGAACTCCCAACTCCCATCAGCCCCAGCAAGCCCGGCCAGTTGTCAGGGATCTATGGGAGCTGCAGTTCAGCAACACTGGGCGGGGCCACAGGTCACCCAGTCCTGAGCTATGCCATCATTGGTCATGGAGGAGGCCAAAGAACCTTATCAGGAGATGCTCACCTTGCCAAACCACAGACTCGCTTGATGTTCCTGCCGCTCCTCCTTGCTCTCTAGCGCCACCAAAAGTGGGTTCTCTGCCTCGGCGCTCTCCTCTTCCTCTTCCTTGGCAACCCTGTAAACACATTGGCCAGAACTCCAGCAGAGCTCGAAGCACTGGAAACACACGAGACCCACCTGTAGCCCACCGGAGATGGGTGGGAGGGAGATTGGTTGGACTCACAGGTGTATCCCTACTGCTGTTGGAGGACTAGGAACTCCCACTTGGGAGGAATAAGGAAATCCCACCTAAGAGGCATATTGAGGGTTAACGGGCGACTGAATAATATCTGTCCACACCCTATTGCCTTGAGCATTTGGGGGGAAAGGGGTGTAGCTCGTTGACAAGAGCTTTTGATTTGCAGGTTCAGTCCCCGGCATTGGCAGGTGGGCATGGGATGTCCCCTGCTTGAAATCCTACAGAGCTGCTGCCAGTCAGTGTAGACAATACTGAGCTAGATGGAGCAATGGTCTGACACTGTTTAAAGCAGCTTATAAAACAAAACCAAAACCAAAACAATTCCTTTATCTCCAGGGATGGGAGCAGAATAAAGGCAAGCTGGGCTTTCTACGTCAGTGTTTTTATGGTGTCTCTCCCCCCCCCCCCTGTTTCTAGCAATTGTTCTAGAAAGCAGACCCTCAAGGTAGTAACTTCACCCGACTGTCCAGCCCCCCAGCTCCTGTCCTGCTCCTCCCCCCTTTCTCTTTCTCCCTCTCCGAGTTCAGATCCTTCTTTTCCACAGAAGGGGGATACATGATCTTCCAGTACATTGCATTCACATTCAATAAATGACGTTGCGGAAAGGAAGTGGCAGTTGGGAGTTGACAGTTGCTTGGTTATTTCAAATAGTTCTAGCTTGACTGAGAAGGTGAGGGGACCTCATGCAGATGCTGCTTGGAGGAGCTTGTAAACAACACTTACTGTTCAAATGTTGCCAACCTGACAAGTACAGTTTTATCTTTAACTATTTGTGTGAGGCATTTTTTAAAAAAAAATCACAAATAGATAACAGTTTGGCTTTCGAGGTCAGCAATTTTGTGATGTCTTTTCCCCCTGCTTCTAGCAATCGTTCTAGAAAGCAGATCCTCAAGGTAATAATTCCACCTGATTTTCCAGCCCCCCAGGCTTCTGCGCACTCTCTCTCTCTCTCTCTCTCTCTCTCTCTCTCTCTCTCTCTCTCTCTCTCTCTCCATTCGGATCCTTCTTTTCCACAGAAGGGGGAGCCATGATCTTGCAGTAATTTTCACCCCCAGGTTTAGTGCTGCTCAGGTGAGGAGACCACCTGCGGTGTCTCTCTCCGCCTCCCTCCAGAACGTAAAGCCAACCTCATTACTGCAGCCAACCTGCCTTGCATCTTCCCGCCCCCCTTGGGTACCTCAGCTGTGGGGCCTGGGCCCGCTTCATCTGCCTTGACCGCTCCTCAACCTCCGCCATCTCCTCCTCGTCCAGCTCGCTGGCCAGAGACATGTCGTCGTCGGAGTCTCCCCCTTCTGAAAGCGAGAGGTCATCGTCTGCACCTGCTGCTGTCGCCACGAAGGTATCTGCGGCCGCCATGTCTCCCTTGAAAACCTCATTCAGCAACTAGAAGTGGAAGAGCACAGGTGTGTGTATGGGATGTGTCAAAGGAAGGCGGGACCATCTTAGAGGGCAGCTCTCCTTACCGCTGGGAGCTGCTACCACTCTTCCAAGCTGCTCACTCTAGGCAGTGTAGTGCAATGGTTAGAGTGTCAGACTAAGACAAGGGATACGAGGCTTCGAACCCCCACTCAGGTGACCTTGGGCGCCAGGGCTGTTGAGACAGTATATATATATTTTTGGTAGGGTGAGAAAGAACCATGCGTACAACTTGGAGCTCCTTGGTAGCATATAAATGTACTAAATAGACAAATATGAACAATAGAAGTTCTCCTTGTTTATTAAAGCGTGTTTATAATGCCCTTCATTGCAACAGGCACAGGGCAAGACGCTACAAAACAGAATCATTAGCATAGCAAAATTATTAAAACATAGCAAAATTATTAAAACTTAAGACCCAAATATCTGAAGGATCCATCCTTACAGACCCTTTTGGGTGTTATAAATGTGGGTGAGGGACCCTTGGTAGTCCCACCGCCCTCAGAAGTGGGCATTCTCCATGGCAGCTCCTAAATTATGGACTTCCCTCCAAGCACATGGGTGGGTCAAGCATCATATGAGTTCAACAGGATATGTGAATTAGGAGGAACTTGTATCATACTTAGAACTGGCTTTACTCATCACACCTCTAGAAGCTTGATGAAAGAGGTGTGTCTCCACCCGCTGCCAAAACAAAGACTGTAAAGGCACATGACAACTGTGAAGCCACCACCAAAAAGGCTCTTCCACAGGCCCCTGCGCTGGCCACCTTCAGAGCAGGAGCCACCGAGTGGGCCTCACCTACCAGTAACAATGAACAGGCAATCACTCATTCTGGCTGGGGGGCAATGGCAGGCAAACAATATCTGGAGGGCATCAGGTGGTGGAAAGATGGACTAAGACGAATCCTCCAGGGCCCGTACTTTGAATGCATGTTTGCAACACTTCCTGCTTACCTGACTTTTGCTGATGGCCCGGAGGGAGAACATGCCAGTGTCACCGTCATCGGCGACAGAAACGCCGGGAAGATCCATCTTGAGCTCAACGCGCTCTCGCTGCCGCCGTCGCTCACGCAGGATCTTGCGTTTCTTCCTGGTGTTGGCAAAGAAAAAGATGGTGACGTGGTGGATGGAGACCGTTGGAATGGCTGGGACGGAAGGCAGGGGGCCAAAGTAATAGTTGGAGCAGGAGCCAATGGCAGGAAGAGCTAACTAACGCTACTTTCATCCCCTGCTGAGTTCATAGACTCACAGAAATGTAGAGCTGGATGGGACTTCCAAGATCATCTAGTCCCCCCCTGCAATGCAGGAATTTGCAACTGTCCCCTACGGGGATCAAACCTGCAACCTTGGTGTTATCAGCACCACGCTCTAACCAAGTGAGCTATCCAGGCTGACAAGGAGTTCTGCAAGGGCAACAGTGAGAAAGAGGAAGATGGCCCACCCCCTGGGCCAATGTTCGAAATTCCCCAGGCGCACTTGGCTATTGGTCACTTGTGAACAAGTAAAGATGCCTGGGTACCATGATGGCGCCTGAGGTCTCCACCATTTGGAGGTGCATGCCTGGGGACACTTGGATCTTGACTGTTTTCACACAGTAGCAACACATCCCATGTTATTTTATCTGCACAACCAGAATGAATTTCAGGCTCCAAAAAGTCATATTGAAAAATAGTACTTTCGAGCTGTCAACTAGGCATTCCGTTTCAGCAACTGTAATCCTGGTTTAAGAAGCCATAAGGGTGCCCAGCTTATATATCCAAGTTTCTAACACTGCTCTCTGGTGGCTTGTGCATGAGGGGCATCTCTACCGTTCCAGGCTTCCCACAGCCCCCGCCCACCTGTCAACCAGCTTCCCCTAGAAGTTCTGGAACACCACGTGGTCCCTCCTTGCAGCCCTTTGTCATCAGACACAAATGGAGCTGGCAATTTGGGGCTGCAAAAACCACCCACCTCTTCAGTTCGGCCATCTCTTGGGCCTTGAGCTCTGCCAGTTTGAGCTCCAGCTCCTCCTCCTCTTCTTTCTCGTCTGGCTCCTCTCTGCTCGGGGTCTCTGGACTCGTCCGCTCAGGCTGTGGTTCGTCCTCCCCTTCGCCCTCCTCACCAGAGCTCAGGCTGAAAACAGGGAAAATAGGCTTTGCAAATCCAGACCGCTTCCCTCCCCCAGCCTATATAGCTGGCTGCCCCATAAGCAGAACCTTGCCAGCCCCCTCCCTGCCCCTCTTACTTGATATCTATTTCCTTGGCTTGCTCTTTCAGCTTCTTGACAAGGAAGCGCCTCAGCCTTGTCCTCCAGTTCAGCAGGCCCCTGAGCAACGCAAAGAAGACGACAGTCAGACTCTATGCCTGCCCACCTGTTTTCTGGCACAGTCGATGGTGATCGCAGGGCCTTGACCAGTAGCTACTATGGAGCTGGGACTTTCAGTGAGAGATTTAGAAAGTCCCCTCTGTTTACTTTTGTCCCAGTTTCCAGGGCTGGGTGTGTGTTTGTGCCACGATTCAGCTGGAGTACAGAAGCAGTTCATAATGGGAACTGGGTGCATCATTCAATTTAGATTTTTCAAAACAGTTTCTAGCCTTTATGAGTGTGAACTGGAAATATGTGGGCAATGGCTGGCAAACTAGAAGGGTGGTGATCTAGCATAGCTGCTTGCATGCTCTTGCTGCCCATAGTTTTAGGGGGCCTGCGGCTGCTTTTGTGACTGGGACGTGAAAGGTGCCATAATATACAGTTACTGACTCACATTTGCACGCCTGAAAGGGTGAACCTGCTCAGGTTGCAAGTGGGTGTGGCTTAGCAGGCTCTCAGCTGGTTCTGCCCCCCCCCCACTCCTCTCAGCTTACTGGAACAAGCAAGAAGCCATGTCTCTCTGAAGGGAACTGAATCTCTCTGAAATGAGATTTTAAAGTCTGCATCTTTGCTAACTCAAAGATTGTTTAGAACCTTTTTTCATCTTCACTGCACTGCCAGTAGATGGAGACATGTAACACTGAGAAACTACTGTGAGTAAAACACTCACTTGTTTGCAAAGTCAAGTGTCTGTTATTTATTTTAGCCTAAGTTTTCTCATGGGGAACATTTGCTTGAAGGTGGATGAAGGCAGATGCAAATCTAACCAAGATTTAATGTGCTTTGGAGCAACTGCCATTGTGTTTAACTCCTCTGCTGGAGAGTAGGAATCTCTTCAAAACCTCTCTCTCTCCAACAAAAGGTGGGCTTTGTTCCTCCATTTCCTACACCCCAAGTCCTACCCTTAAAGGAGGAACATACCGGAGCTCCTTACGGCCCAGAACACGGATGTCCCGGCAACAGTGACGCACTTCCTCGGTGGTAGCGCTGTGACGTTCCAGCTCTTCGCTGTCGAAGACAATCTAGGAAAGGCAAGGGGATGAGAGAGGCACCAATCACATTATCCATCCAAAGGGCTTTGCCCTATGTTAATGAGCCTCCTCAGCAGAACCTGCTTAACCTGCACAGGAAGACCAAACTGAAGCCATACTAAGATATCATAAGCAACGGAAGGATTGGAGCACCTGGTTCTTGCAGCTAGTAACCCCTCCAACTCAAAACCTCCAGGTTCTCCAGTGTCTAATGCTGCTACCACCCTCCTGATGAACCAGCCGCTGCCACAAACATTCAGCCCTCCCCACCCCATGCTATGCAACTCTCCGGTCACGGCCACCTGGGTGCTCACCTCACTGGCCTTTGCCAGGAAGTCCACAGGGTTGGGGGCCTTCAGGAAGTCCGTCAGTGTGCAGCGGTTATAAAGAATTGTGGTGCCATCTTCGTACCCCTCTGCCTAGTTGGAAGGAACAGCAGATAAAAATGAGGAGAAAAGCCATGAGACTATGGAGAAGAGACTTGGGCTAGTCGTGCGCCTCCATGCCACTCACCTCAACCTCAACATCTTTTTTCTCTTGACTTTCCTGGTGCCAAGGATTTTATTTATCTTTTATATATAATTTTTATTATATTTTGTTTTACAATTTAGAATACTCATTTAAACAAAAATCTCAATGACTTTCCTTCTTCTCTTTCCATGGTTCATTTTTCATATCAAAAAAATGCCTGCGTATTTTACACAAACTAAACCATTCAGTATTCCATCCATCAAAACTTATTTACACTCTTGAATTTATCTTAATGCTGCCAACCTTTTCAAGTGTACACAATTTCCCCCCATATATTCAATAAACATTTTCCAATCTTCTCTAAATGTATGTTCTTCTTGTTTTTTTTATTCTATATGTTAAGTCTGCAAGCTGAGCATATTCTGTCAATTTAAGTTGCAATTCTTCTTTGGTTGGGACCTCGCTCGTTTTCCACTTGGGGGCTAACAAAACACGGGCCGCAGTAGTGGCATACATAAATAACCTTTTCTGACACATGGGAATTTCCGTCTGAAATATCCCCAACAAAAAGGATCCTGGTTTTGTTTTTTTGGAAAAGTACTTTAAAGCATTTTTTTCAATTCATTATGGATCATTTCCCAATACTCTTTTACCCTTTAACAGGTCCACCACAGGTGCCAAGGATTTTAACAGAACCTTGCTGGATGAGGCCACTGACCCATCTAGTCCAGCAACCTGTTCTCAGCATCCAATTGTACGCCTGTGAGAAGCATACAATCGGGAACTGAGCGCAACAGCACCATCCCCTCCTACTGTTTCCAGAAAATGGAATTCAGAGGCATAAGTGCCTCTTGACTTTGGCAGTAGAGCACAACCCTACATCCTCCATGATTTTGTCCAATCCTCTTTTAAACCCAGCCAAGCTGCTGGCCATCACTGCCTCTTGTGGGAGTTAAGTTCCATAGTTTAACTATGGAATTTTTTTGTTCCCACTGATGCCTCAAAGCCACAGGTTAGCACTGCGCCCAAGCAAAAGCGTGGAAATTTGCAGTCAGTATCCAAAGTAGAAATCTAAAGCAAGACGGACAGACTTCGTAAGCAATCCACGCTAGGGCTGGGTGATATATCACCCCAAACCAGTTTGAAGTTGATATTGTGATATTGTGACTAGTTTTATAAATTTTGACCTGACAATATATATCAAATCCCAATGTGTATATGTGTGCTGTGCTGTGCAAAAATCACAATGTGGGAAAAACCGTGAGGCTGGCCAATACTACTCTTGATTCCTGCGACCCCTGTTAACTGCTGGCCCCGTTCTCCCCTGTCTCCTGGGGGGGGCAGCGAATCACAAGAGCAGGATCCAGCAAAATTCACCATGCAGGAAAAGCCACAAAGCCAGTCAAAGCCTCTGCATGGCTCCATCCTAATTTCAGACACTGCAATATATATCAATATACTGCGATGCTGCAAACCAGATATTGCCCAGCCTTACTCCACTTCCTTTGCAGCTCCTTATCCTTTCAAGATCAGAGAAGAGCATTTCTGGAGCTAAATCAGAGAAGGCAAGGTGGTGGAGAAAGCTCCTTTGGAGGCAGTGTTTTGGCCAGTTGGCTATTTCAAAATGAAGATAAACTGATCTCCTTAAGGTTTGCTTGTCCACTAACCTTGGGCTTCTTCTGGGACACCAGCTCAGTGACGGATTTGGCCTGCACCTCCACTTCCTTGAAGGCAAACTTGGGGTCGAAGAACTTGTTGTCGATTTTATCTGGGGCCAAATAGCCTGGAGGGGGAAAGTGGTAGCAGAAGAGAAAATGAGTTTACAGTCGTACCTTGGTTGTCAAACGCCTTGGTACTCATCCATTTTAACTCCCAAACGCCGCAAACCCTGAAGTGAGTGTTCCAGTTTGTGAATGTTCTTTGGAAGCCAAACATCCAACGCGGCTTCTGATTGGCTGCATGAGCTTCCTGCAGCCAATCGGAAGCTGCGCCTTGGTTTCCGAATGTTTTGGAGGTCGAACAGACTTCCGGAATGGATTGCGTTCGACTTCCCGAGTACCACTATATATTGATTTCTAGGTATTAGTAACTTTGTATTAACCTAACTCGATTATATGCAACTGCGCATTTTTGTAGTATTTAAAAAGTTGTCTGTTGTCGCTTCGGTTTTCTATATATACCGCTTAGATGTTTTTAATGTATTAAGCAATACAGAAATGAAATGATCAATCAGTGCAGTTCGCAAGGATAAAGCCATGATGCTACCAAGCCTTCCGCTGCTCATCTTGTTCTGTGTCCACCTTGTGCCCACTTCTCCCTCTCTGTGGACTCACCCTGGCAGACCACAAAGATCTCGGCAGACTCGTTACGCGAGGCCTGGGGCTTGGTGGCCTGGACCTTGCGGAACAGCTGCTGGAAGATCCACAGGAGGGGCTGGTAGTCTCGGGAACGGAAGACTTTGCTGATGAACCAGCCGCCCTTGGACAAGAAGTCGCAGGCCAGCTTCAGCGCTGACAGCGTGAGGTTCGCTAAAGGGAGAGCAGAGGGGGAAAGGGAATGAGACGGTGCCAGGGAAATGGGTGGCAAGGGCTGCTGACTTGGTGTTTAGCCCAATCCACCAACACGTTTATGCACAAAAACACCCAGCCCCAGCAACCTTTTGCAATGTATGCATAATAATACTTACCTACCTTACAGGGTTGTTGCATAGATTGCAAGAGAAATTTATTTTAAACATGCTTCGAAAGCACCATGCGTGTGCTTAGCATTCAGCCGGCCAATAATAAATCTTTAAAAGCAGCCCCAAATATTATCATTAACAACTTGCTTTCTAAACTTCATGGATTAAGAGTCTTGTGCTCTACCGACTGAGCCACCTTTCATCCAATGACCACATGGCAGAATACAGCGATGAATAAAGTTGTACACGGTTTCCAGTTTTCTACAGAGCCCCATAACCTCACTTCCAAATGACTGAATAGACAAATGTCCCTTTAGAAGGCAGCCAAAAAAAAAGGACAGTGCTGACAGGGAAGGGGCAACCAGTGTGGCAGGGGGAGTTCCAAAACTGCAGTAGTCTAACCTGGAAGCAGCCAGAGCATGGGTTTAAAACTACTGCAAGATTAAAAGGCCCATGCTCTGGCACACCCCTTATGCTCTGATGAAGGCCTCTCTTTCTCAATGGCCAAGATCAGGGGAAGGAAGGGCAGCACACGAACGTGACTTTACAGTCCCATCTGAGGCTGAGCTCTCACTGGTGTCAAATGCAGGGACACAACTCCACCATGTATTATATGATTTGCAGCAGATGGACGACGTAGCCAAGGGGGTCTTGCAAAATTGACACCACATGCACACTGGGACTCACACGGCCTGTCCTGTGCGCATGAGATTCATTGCTGCTCCTGTACCCCCCAGTGATTGACAGCTTGGGCGCTCTATGCACACAGCTCTGGATATGCAGCTCAGCCACCTGCTTCTCCTTCAGGAGACAGAGCCCACACGTGCCGCCGGCGAGAAGACCGCCTGCTCCCTCCCAGAACCCCTGGAAGGAAAGCTCCACACCTTGGGAAAACGCATCATGTACCCAGCTGGCTCCCATGTTGGGAGCCCCATCGTTCAGCACAACATCCACTTTCCACGTCTTCAGCTCCTTGCGTAGGGCCTGGGAAGGGGGGAGAGAAAAAGAACTGAATTCGGGGCAATACCTAGCTGAGTATAATGCAGAGAAGTACGTGACAGAATTCACCAAGGACAAAACATCTCTGCCTAATTGCAGAGGGCAGGATGTCATTGGGAAAGGAAGGCTCCTAGCCACAGCTGCCAGGTGGGAAGAGGGCTATTGTACCCAGATCCTGTTCGAAGGGTTCCCACAAGCATCTGGTTGGCCACTGTGAGAACAGGGTGCTGGACTAGATGGGCCATGGGCCTGAAAAAGCAGGGCTTTTCTTCTGCCTATGTTCTTGGTGTGCATGAGAGAGAAACAGCGAGGTACAGAGAGCAGACAAGAACACAGAAGAGTCTCGAGCTGCTTTATTAACTTGGCATTTTGTTCTGGTGTTTTTAGACCTTGTTACGTTTTATGCTTTCATCGCCATTTTTAAATGCTACCTTCCCTGGGATTTATTCATTGAAAAACAAATGAGCATGAAATCCGGTGTGTAAATTCCCCAAACAGATGAGAGATGAGGATGGCAAAGGCAGGCGAGACGGAAGACTAAAATTAGCTGCGCAGGGAATCAGGGTGTGGGTACCGGGAAGAGAGAGCAAGTTACCTGGCGACACTTCTCCGTGGTGATGTCTTCCTGCATCGTTACCACATTGGGAATGGGCTTTATGGGAACCAGGTCCACCCCTGAAATCAAAGACACAGGAGGAAGCAGGGAGGGAAATATGGGGGAAGACGTTTCTTTAGGAAAAACACAGTGCCAGGAATCTCACTGCCCAACTTCTGCAGCATAGCCCGTTACAGGCAAAACTGCCTTATATACAGAGGATGTTAATGCGTCGCATTCAAAGTGTGTGCAATCTGTGTACACTCTAGCTGAGCTTTACACTGAGCTGCAATATTCAACTAGGGCAGTCTGAGCACATGGCAGCTGGGCTGTACAGATCAATAAGTACATGTGTACATGTCTTCATGTGAAGATGCCTAAGTGGATAACAATCAGTGCCTCTAGATCAGTGTTTCCCAAACTTGGGTCTCCAGCTGCTTTCGGACTACAGTTCCCATCATCCCTGACCACTGGTCTTGCTAGCTAGGGATGATGGGAGTTGTAGTCCAAAAACAGCTGGAGGCCAAAGTTTGAGAAACACTGCTCTAGGTAGACCCCCAGGAGAAGCCACGTTGCCCAATTCTGCTGCCACTCCATCCAGGGAAGCAGCAGCGGCACCTGCGTTGGGAGGGCTGCTCTGCCCTAGCTCAGTGCTGCCCACTCTGGTTTGCAGCAGCTTCCCAAGCCCTACCGCAGGTGGTCTTTCCTTCTGCTAGAAATCCTTCTAAACAAAGGGTTGACTCTGGGACCTGAGGGACGTACTCTCCCAATGTGCTTTGCTTTCACGTGTGAAGCATCAGGAAACCCCTTTTATGCTTTGTGGCAGCGATGAAGAAGCTGTGGCCCTTCAGGTCGTAGGAAAGCAACCACTCTCCTCAGCCCTGGCCACTGGCCATGCCGGCTGGGGGATGATGGGATCTGGAGTCCACCAAAGCCTGGCTCCCCAGCCCTGCTGTAGGGCAATTTGCTCAATGCACCCCCAGCCCCCTCCCACTGCTTCATTTGCCTGCTCAGGAGAGCTGGCATGACCTGGCAATTAAGAAACAAGGGCTCTGAACCAGGAAACGAACCTGCTTCAAATGCGCTCTCTTCCATGGACAGAGAATCCTAGAACTGTAGAGTTGGGACCCCAAGAGTCATCCAGCCCAACCCCCTGCAATGCAGGAATCTGGGTGGGGATCCTTTTAGGCAGGCCCCTTGCACTCAGCCTCTCGTCAGGGATATTACTTACCTTACAGAGGATGTGCAAGAAGATAATGTATTTGGGGAGTTCACAATGCTCTTTACTATGCAAATGAAAAGCCATGCTCCTTTTGTGTACATCAGCCCCACATCCTCCCTCCCTTGAGGGGTGGGGGACCTGTGACACTCCGGGCTCTGCTGAACTACAACTCCCATCATCTCTGACCCCTGGTCACGCTGGCTGGAGTTGTAGTCCATTAATTTCGAGTGAATCACGGGTTCCCTATCTTGGCTCTAGCCAGTGTGTCTCTGAACACCTGGGAGAGCAGCAGTGGCAGAGAGGCTGGATGGCCATCTGTCATGGATGCTTCAGCCGAGTTTCCTGCGTTGTAGGGGGTTGGACTAGATGACCCTCGGGGTCCCATCCAACTCTACAATTCTATGATTCATGTCCCTTCTTGTGAGCTCCCCAGATACATCTGGGTTGGGAAATGGGAAGCTAGGCTAAATTAGGGGCTCTGCTCTAAGTATCTTCCCTCTCTTCTTCCCGCATCAAGGCTACTTACCAATTATAAGACTGGACACAGGCATAAACTTCGAAGCCACCTGCAACCTGTTGGAAGAACAGAATCAGGTCTACCTTTGAGCGAGTCAACAATGACACCCAAAGAGTGAGAACAAACCTGGTTCATTTGATAAAACCTGAGTTGCCGCTGCAACTCTAAACCTTTCCTGCTCTTACCCCAGCACCAAGACTTTCTGAATGTCATCTAGCATTATGTAATGATTAAAGATAGTGAGGTGTGATCCAGGAGGCTCTTAACTAAAATCAAATCTTATCTCAAATGAACGCCAGTTAGTGTTGCACAGTGGTTAAAGACAGGCTGTTCTGACCCAGGAGGCTCTCTGTCCAAATCTTAAATTAATTATAATAAGACAAAGCACAATCTTCTGGGTGCGTGTGTGCATTTGTAACACAAAAATATTCTTTCCAGTCTGTTCTATTGGGCTGTTTCGAAGATTACTGATAATCTGTGCAAAGAAAGGCCTACAAAACATGCTCTGCGAAGGCAGAGTCAGGGAATCTTCAGGACAGGGGTGGTCAACCTACAGCCTGGACCTAACTTCAAAAGCCCTCCGCTCTTCCCAGAAACCTGAACTGACAGCTAGCAATCTATCCCTCCTTCTGCAGCATGCTGGGTGGGAAGAGAGGTGTGGCAGAAAAGGAAATAAAAGAAGGGTAGCTCCAACCACTTTTGGCCCTGCCCCACTGCAGGCATGCAGCCCCCGACGAGAGCCTCAAGAGAATTAGTGCAGCAGGGAAGAGCTCTCGCCCTTCTCAGAACTGGAGAGCCGGGCAAGAGAGTCCCTTTTCCCGGGAACCCTTTATCTAGAGCACAACTTGAAATCAAGCCAACTGCTTGCCCCTTCCTCTGTACGATGGGCTGGACCAAAGCAAGCAAATGTTGGGCAGGCTACCGATGCAAGATATTTTGTGCCCTTAAGGAAAAAAAACAAATATTTGTCTTGGCTGAGACAGATGTTGTGCTTCACCTCAAATCCAAGGCACCCTTGCCTCATTTTCAAAAGCCTTTGGATAAGATCAGTTAACTGATCTTATAACTATTGCTTTTTTATTTTTACTTGCTACGATAATTGTTTTTGTTTCTGATGTTTTTGATCTGTTTTATGGTTCTATTTTGTAGGCTATCTTGAAAATATAAATTAATAAAATTGTGATTTCAAACAAAAGCCTTTGGGTGTCTTCCCTACTGATTATAATGGTTGTGGGTGTGGAGACCAAGAAATGCCTAAACCAGTTTTAGAAATTCAGGTATATAAGCTAATTGCCAAGTGCCACCTTAAACCTGGGTTATGGTCGCCACAAGGGAATTTCAACAGGGTGAGTGCAGAGATTAGGAAGTTATGACTAAAAGACTGCCATTCATCACATTGTTCTGTTTTGCTATTTATTGAATTTAACTGAATGTTTTATTGATGACTTCTCTATTTTTACTAATGTATGTCATTGCATTTTTTGTTTTAAACATTGTACGTACGTTTTTCTTTTTAATATTATTTGACTGCATGTTCTGTAAGCAGCTTAGGGGTTTTGCATATTAAGCAATATATAAATATTATTGCTGCTGGTGACCAAATAACTTTTCCTCTTTAAAAATGTTTTCTGCTTCTGATGGGGTCCTTTCACTGCCCCTCCCAAAAGCACAGCGATTCAAAGTAAAAAATGGAACCTTGGTGAAGGCATTTCTTGATTGGAAGCCAGTGTTGTCGCTCTCAGAATTAGCCTCACTTCCTCTCCGGGTGGTGCTTTTTTTCATTAATGGACAGCTCAAGGGCAGCTGCAAACCTTACAAGTCCACTTGGGGTGGTTCTGAAGCCTCAGAGGCAGTCCACTTCACCTTGACTTCCCCAAATATCTCCACAGTGGGGATCCTTTCAGGGGCAAGTCACAGGACCAAAGCAAATGAGTATCTTGAAATTTCAACATTATCACTGGCATATACTGAACATATTTTGCTGTTGTTTATCGGAAGCTCTTCCCCAGCTGTCAGAACCACACAGCCTCATATATGTGACCTGTACCAGTAACATGTCAGTAGCAAGACTTTTCTAATCCTGAACAAAACATCCTCCATATGCCCCCTGCCCTGCTTGCCAGTCACTTACCATCCTCCAGGAGCAGCGCACAGATCCAGCAGCGCCCGAGACTTTGGAAGGAACTGGAATTTGCGGTTCAACTGAATGAGCTTGAAAGACGAACGGGAACGGAATCCTGGAAAAGGGATGCAGGAGTGACATGCCCAGTTAGACCTTATTCATTCAATGCATTTATATCCCTTTTTCTCCATGGAACTTCAGGTAGCGTACATGGCTCTTCCCCTCCCCAATTAATCCCCAGAACAACCCTGTAAGGCAAAGTCCTATTCTTGAGCACTGTCTTATTTGGCCAAGATGAGGGTGAGCCACTAGGAAGTAGTATTGAATGGGCTATCCTGGAGATGCAAGGAGAATGGCTGGTCATTGTTCCAGGGGCTGATCAAGAACAGTTTATCTATCTATCTCACTATCAATCCAATACACATACCCTATAGCACAAGAGTGAAGTGTGCCTCAAATTTTAAGCCAGAAAAGAATGTGGCCCAGATATCATTTAGCTAGCCCAACCTAGGTAACATAGGAAGCCACTTTATACAGCCTGAACTGGCCTTCGCACATCATTAGCCCAACCTCAACCAGCTGGCTGGGACCTGCTGCTAGGTTGTAATTTAACAAGGTAGGCCACACCAGCTGCTCTACCACAGTACAAATATAATAGTTAAGATTGAAAGAGTGGCTCCCCAGTTGCATGTTTGTGCAAAAGGAAAGTCTTGGGACTCAAAAGGCTGATTACATTAACACTGACTGACAAAAAACAGCTATCCGGGGTGTGATGGAAAAGTTAGTTTTGCTGGACTGCTTGGATCAAAAACAAAAGAGTGTGTGTGGGGGGGTGTTCTTTCCCTGCCAGCAAATTGTTAATGAATGGCAGCCTTTGATTGGCTGTGGTTCCAGGGGGGAGTTTTTAAAAGGAAAGGATTTGAGATATAGTGGGAGGTAGAGTGAGGTTGGGTGAGTGGGTTGGAGAGGTCGGGAGATAGGTAGGGAGACAGGTTGAGTTAGAAAGAGTGAATTTGAGAAAGAGTTGGTTCTGGAAAAAGACAACTTCCCCTCTGAGAGTATTGTATAGACCAGAATTTTACTGGGAGGCAGAGGTTGAGCCAGGAGAAGTAGGAGCTGGAAAGGAACAGCCTACTTGGAACTCAAATCTATTCTGGAGGGGAGAGATTCTTCTTAGGAAAAGAAGAAACTCCCAAACCCAGTGAAGGGAGGGGGTGTGGGGAGCCCTTGAGTCTATTGCTTAAGGTACCTCAGGAGCAGGATTGTTAAAGGGGGTGGATAACTGAAAGAAAGTATCACTGGAACCAAACCTATAACGCAAAACTGAGGACGAATTAAAGTGTAATCGTACTATACGCCTGAAGTAACCCAAGTTTAATCCATTTGTGTTACATACTATCTTGCCTTAAATAAATCTTTATTGTTTATTTAAAGAAAACCTGTCTGAGACTCCTACTTACTAAATATCCCCTTACAAAGGTCCCCCGCAGGATACTCTGGGCTAGAATTTTAAGAGGAAAGGAAAAGAAACCTTCAAGTAAAGAGTTGTTCAGTGAGGTGGGGGCAATTTATCTAAGTGAGAGTGGGCCCAACGGCGTGAGAGGAAAAAGTGCTGTCGTGTCCATTGTTCACACAAGCATCTTTCCTACCCCTACCTGAAGATGCCAAGGATGGAACCCTGGGGAGTGCATGTGCTAGTCAGTGTAGACCTTTGCATGGAAAGCCTATGTTTTGCCACTGAATTATGGTCCTTCCCTTGAAGAAGGACTATCTAAAGCAAGCCCAATGGATACACACCCAAATCTTGAATCATAAGAGCAGCATAGTGTAGTGGTTAAAGAGACTAAGCTATGAATCGGGAAGCCAGCCCCCAGTTCAAATCTTGCCTCTGTCATAAACTCATTAAGGTGGTCTTAGGTAAGCCACCTCCTCTTAGTCCCCTCCATTTACATTATGGGGAATAACACTTATTTATCTCACAGGACTGTTGTAAAGATGGTGACTAAAACAGTTTGAACATCTGAAAGCACTTATCAAATGTCAACTGTTGCTGCTTTTATTGTTGTTATTATTATTAGTAATAATATTTTGCCCCCCTGCAAGAAGATTACACCCCCCATATGCAAGTTATACTTAAGCATTATAAAATTCCTCTTAAGAGTCATGTAAAGCAATGGTTCTTCAACAGGTGGGTCAGAATCTGATAAGACGTGTGCTGCAACAGATACACTGCCGCCTTGCTAATATATGGTAAAATATTAAGAAATGGGTCCCCAAAGTGGAACCTGGGTTTGGAAAGCTTGACAATGCCCAATATAAACTTTAACCTAATTCTACATCCCACAAGTTTAAGTCGGTTACTGTTTACCCAAGCCTCAGCAGAAACTTTACAGCTAGGTCTCCCCTGCCTCCTCAGGGAATCACAGAATTGCAGAGTTGGAAGGGACCAAGAGGGTCATCTAGTCCAACCCCCTGCAATGCGAGAATCTTTCACGTAACGTGACGTAACGTAACGACCCTGAGATTTATTTATTTATTATTATTATTATTATTATTATTATTGTTATTGTTATTATTATGTCTCATGTTCTACCGACTCAGCTATCCCGGAGTGGAACAGTTTCAACTTCAACCACCCATCCGGGGCCCCCGTTAATCCACAAATCAAACCCAGCCCAAGACTTAAGCCATAGTAACTACCTCACAGGGCAAAGAGCGAGGAAAGAGTGTCTCTGAACTTTTCCTCTCTGTCGAGCAACTATCCCCGCGTATCTGGGAATGAGGGCAAGACATACATTGGGGTCGTTTATTACATTTAAGGAAGTAAACAAATAAATCAGAACTACACCCCAATTTTCTCACCAGTCTCCTTGGCCAAGTGATAGAACTTGTCCCTTCGGGTCTTCCCCACTTTGGGCTTCTTGCCCATCTTGGAATCAGCAGCTGGGGGTCCCTCCGGCGAAGAGAAGCAGCCACTACGCGCACACGTGCTCGGAACTTGATCTGATCCTTCCTGCAGCCCGTAGCACTTCCTCTTCCGGTTTGTACAATTACGTTCGCCGGCATCATCACAGCCATTTTGAGTGTGGCAGAGTCCTCGCCCACCCCACCCCGCTCGCCCGCCAAATGCAAACGGACAGGAAGCTATGCAGAGATCACGTTTTACCTCCTAGGGGACCATAGGGAATCCGAAAGACAACTACTGTACGTCAAACTGTCATTCGGTTTCCCCTTTTTTTCCATCTAAGGTACTAAGGACCGTACCAACATGGCAGCAAAAGTATGTCAAAAATGACTTAAGGCGGAAGGAGGTACGTACGCATGTGCAGCGCCTAAACGCCGCAAGAAAACTAAGAGATATGAATACAAGAAGTGTCAACAAACGTCGCTTCCGGAGGAGGCCTTCCCTTCCCTCAGCTTCCGCCGTTGAGTGAGCGCATGCGCCTTTCAGTGAATGTGGATACCGGCGAGGGGGAAAATGGCGGTTGAAGGGCCGGAGCAGGTAAGCGGGTTCCCGCGAGTGCTGAGTCACTCCGGCCTCCGCTCTCTCTCACTGTTCTCACGGGGGTGTCTTGTTTGCAAAAGTGGGCGAGAGATAAGAGAGGTCCGTTTTCCCCTTGCCTGGACAAAGGGGGAAGGGATGGCGGAGAGGCTTTCGTTAAAAATGATGGTGGTGGGGGGTATAAACGGGGAATGAGAAGGAAATTCGTTTGTGTGTGGATGCAGATTAACTGCGAAAGTGACGGAGATGTTGGCGGGGCAACAGGGGAAGGAGGTGGCCTGACGTTAAAGGGCCCCTGATCCGACAGAGGCGCTTGGTGGTATGAAGGCAATCTGGGTGGGTGTAGTTGCTGCTCAGCTGCGTTATTATTATTAATTGAATTTATATACCGCCCTATACCCGGGGGTCTCAGGGCGGTTCACAGTTAGAGAGCGGGGAAGGTGTGTCCTCCTTTGCCTGCCTTAAAATGATAATATGGGAGGGTCCACGTAATGTGGAAAGGGGGCTTGTAATGTCATGTGAAAGGTTACTGGTACTAGTAGTGATTGTGCTATTTATTAAACGTACAAACTGCGGGAGGCAGTGGAAGACAGGAGTGCCTGGCATGCTCTGGTCCATGGGGTCACGAAGTTTCGGACACAACTAAACAACCACCACCACCCTCTTTGCGTGAAGATCGCAGGGTGGTTTCAAGCAAGATGAAGACACAAAATGTATAGCACAATAAAACATCAAAAGGACTGCCGCCCATAGCTCCCCCTCCCACAAACACATTTTTTAAAGGCCATAGAGTGTTCAACCAGCCCTAAAGGCCTTTGGTGTAGACTAGAGGGATTTTTTTTGCCTGGCACCTAAAGATATGTAACAATGGCACCAGGCAAGACTGTCTGGGTGGGCATTCCACAAACGGGGAGCCATCGCAGAAAAGCCCGTTCTCGCTTGCTGTCACTTCTAGCTGTTGGAGAGGGTGTTACTGCCTATTTTAAACAGTTAAAGGGTGCCTGTTTCTAAATAGTAGGTGTGCTAGCTCATGGGCTGGGGAGAGGAGTGAAACAGCAAATTGTAAGGTAGGGGTGACAATTCATGGTTTGGGTAGTGGGCTGTGATTTAACTTGGGGGGCGGGTGGTGAGCTGTGCCTCTTGTCCTTGAGCTTATCTGTTTGTCTTCTTCTATTTGCTGTCCCAAATCTTTCGGGCAGATGGAGTTGGATGAAGGCAAAGGTGGGACTGGGCTGCGCCAGTATTACCTCTCCAAGATTGAAGAGCTACAGGTGAGATATTCTTGTTTCCTGGAGTGGGAGGATCAATATAAGTTCTCACTTTCTAAATCCTTTCTCAAACGCAGACAACACAACTTTCATACACACAAGTTGTTTTAACATGTGGGGCATACTATGGCTAGTGGATCTTTAGATGATCTCCAGTCTCTTTATTGGCTCACTTTTTTATTTCTATAGTGCCTATGTTAAGGGCAAGATATAGGCCCTCCTCTCAGGTTTATAATTAATGGATGAAGATAGGCATGCATTCTATAATGTGGTTTTGACAAAAAGTTTGCCGGGCTATGGTGTGTGTGTGTTCAAATACATTTCAACACACAGAGTATGTCTGTTTCTTCACTGTAAAAGACAAGACATGACACATAAAGGAAGGTGTTTGGAAGGAAAAGAGAGATCTCTTCAACAATACTGGGGGGGGGGGGAGAGTTGTGTATTTGCTACCCTTTTCTCACACCTTTCCTCCAGTGAGCTTAAGGCAGTTTACATGGTGGTTCTTCTCCCCCTTGCCCCTCTCCTGCCCTGTGAGATAGGCCGGCTGAGACAGTAACTGACCAGTGCTTACTTGGAGAGCTATACAGCAAAGTGAGGAGTTGAACCTGAGTCTCCTTGACCTTAATCCAGCACTCTAACCACCACATGCGTCTGGTGTTTACATCCTGTTTGGAGCTAGCTGCTTTTCCACTCCTTAGGAAAAGATAATGCAATTATCCCTTGTTTGCCAGCTAGTAGCCAGAGTGCCCCAACTCATATCTCAGTGAAAATAATTATCTGGTGGCTGGTGTAGGGGGAGCAAACACCCTTAGTTGATGGGGTACTATGTTATTTTGGGATGAGGTGTCATCTTTCTCCATTTCTTCTTCAAGTTGATAGTCAACGATAAGAGCCAGAATCTCAGACGGCTGCAGGCACAGCGGAATGAACTCAATGCCAAGGGTAAGTTGGGGATTGTTCAGCAATCTGCAGTGTTGCTTTTGTGTTTTGGGAGAGGTTTGATGGCTTTTGTTTTTAAATTCTATTTCTACCCTGCACCCACATTTTACCCACTGGCAAAAACCAGTATATGTTTGCTACCTTAATTTGAAGCAACTTTGCTTTACTGATTATAATTTTATAAAGTGTAATGCTTTTATGTTAAGAATCTGTGGTCACTTTATGTAATCTCATAAATAAAATATCAAACACTGGGTGTATTTATAACTGGGGATGTAAATACTTTTAAATGTAATCAAAATAGAAAGCAGCAGAGTTTTGTGTACATAGCGCATTTTGTTTCCTTAAGGTGGTAAACTAAGCTTTTGGACTGTTCTGAAATAGATATGCTACTTATTTTCTTATTTCCCTTATTTCTTTTTATGAGAACCCCCCCCCCCCGAGAAATGTTTCCTCCCTTGCTTCTGGAAATGTTGCCTCTCTAGGGAGGGGCAGTCCCTGAGTTGTCCAAGATGATGCTGAATTGGGAGACTTCCTCTCCATTGGTGCTAATGCTCATTTGTTTTCTCTGACCACCCTAGTGCGCCTGCTTCGCGAGGAGTTGCAACTTCTGCAGGAACAAGGTTCCTACGTGGGTGAAGTGGTGAGGGCTATGGACAAAAAGAAAGTGCTTGTCAAGGTATGGTCACCCCCTGCATGTGTGTATCCTCTACATCTCTGTGTGTAGAGGAGGGTTGTCTTTCAAACAGGCTATGATTGTGAGTTTGGAATAATAACTGTTGGCATTTAAATAGCACTTTTCAATATTCAAAGCACAGTTTTAAAACTAGGACTGGGAAGAACATGGGTTCAAATACCAACCTAGCTGTGAAGTTCATTGGGTGATCTTGGGCTAGTTGCCATCTCTCACCCGAGCCTCCGCCCCACAAATTTGTGAGCAGAAAATGGGGGTTGAGAAGAGATGCAGGTATGCTGCTCTGAGCTCCTTGGAGGAAGAACAGCATAAAAAGGACAGCTCTGTAAGGTTGAAATTGGAAGACAGTGGCATGTCTGAGGCCCCCAATTACTTCATGGTAGAGGTGAGAATTTTAACGTGGGTTCACAACTCAATTCTCCTGTTACTTTGCTGTTTCTGAACAGAAGTAGCAAAAATGATTGGATATCTAGGTGCTTAATGAATCCTGTGTGGCTTCCAAAACTCTTTTTTATCTCGTTTTACAATAGTAATCTTCCTCAATAATATCTTCAAGTTGTTTTGCACTGTAAGCTAGAAGTGCTTTGCCATACGGGTGGAAGTGGGTATATTTTTCCTATGAGCCATGTTGACTGTTGATTTCTTTGGCTGGACTTGTTTTGCCATTGATCCTGCAAGTGTTTGATTCTTACGGTAATAACTGGCCCTCTATTCCAGGTTCATCCTGAAGGCAAGTTTGTTGTTGACGTGGATAAAAACATAGACATCAATGATGTGAGTATTTGCTGGGCCATGTCTGGTATTCCACAGACATGGGAATACCGGAATGGGAATAGTGGTGTTTATGTCTCTGTTGGATTTGCACGTGTGCTGTTTTCTTTCCTGTGTCTAGGTTTGCTCTATCTTTTAAATGCCCCTGGGGAAACCCAGGGTGGAACATGCATCTCATGTACCTCTATACCACACAGGTAACCCCGAACTGCCGTGTTGCCTTACGGAATGACAGCTACACACTCCACAAGATCTTGCCAAACAAGGTGGACCCCCTGGTCTCATTGATGATGGTGGAGAAAGTGCCAGACTCCACTTATGAGATGATTGGCGGCCTTGACAAGCAGATCAAAGAGATCAAGGAAGTGATTGAGCTGCCCGTCAAGCATCCAGAGCTTTTTGAAGCTTTGGGCATTGCTCAACCCAAGGCAAGTGAAAAGAGATGTGGTGTCCCCACCATATCATGCCTCGCTTTCTCACTAGACCAGACTTTAGATAAATGGATAGACGATTACTCACACTTGACATTAACCTCAAATAAGTATTGAAATACTCATCCCACATGAAGAGAAGCAGTCCAGTTTGCTGTCGCCCCCATTTCCTGGGCCTTCTTTAGGGAGGGGTGCATCTGAAAGGTATGAGGGGCTATAGCACGTGCCTTGATTCAGAAGGCCAAGGTTCAGCCCCTGGCATCTCCAGTTCAAGGGAAATAGCCTGTCTCAGAATGGAAAACAACTACTGTTCAGGGCTAGGCAGACGAAGGGTCTGTCTTGGTGTAAGGCAGATTCCTGGGACTCCATGCCTACGACAAATGGAGGGTGGGTAGAAAGCAGGCCTCTGTATTAAAAGCCCGCAAAACGATGCACATTTTCTACACCTTTTGTTTCATCGCCCCAACTGACACCATCAAGGTACTAGACAGTCTGCAAGAGAGGTTGTCAGACGTGCTGTGCTGCCATGAGTTCCTTTCTCTTTCTCTCCACTAAATGGGTTTAGTTCCCTCCCCATACTAATCGCATGTTACACTTATTGCAGGGTGTGCTGCTGTATGGACCTCCTGGGACTGGGAAAACTTTGCTGGCCCGAGCAGTGGCTCATCACACTGATTGCACGTTCATCCGTGTCTCTGGCTCTGAGCTTGTGCAGAAGTTCATTGGGGAAGGTGAGTGAGGCGGGGTGGATGGGAGAGAGAAAGTTTTTATTATTTATCACATTTTTATCCTTCCCTTATTCTAGCCTGGGATTTAAGGCAGTGTGCTTTTTAAAAAAAGTTTTAAAATGATACATTTTCCATAAGTTTTTTATGGACTAGAACCTCTGTTTTCGAGCATCTCAGAAGTTGAATGATTTGGCTTTCAAATGCTGAAAACCCAGAAGTAACTGTTTCAGTTTCCGAACGATTTTTGGAAGCTGAATGTGCTACACTGCTTCCGTTTTGAGTTTCCCTACTGTGTTGAGGCTTCCACTTTCAGGTTTTGAACGTTTTGGAAGTCGAACGGTCTTCCAGAATGGATTACATTTCGAAAACCGAGGTTCCACTGTACATATATAAAACATTAACCATTACGAGTCACTTCTCTTAGGACTTCCCAGTCCATCTCTCCATGGCATTCCATTCAAACCTTATTAGGCAGTGTGCACATTATTCTCAGGAGACCCAACCATCCAGGCACTGATGAGACCCAGCCCTCCTTAGCTTCAGTTAAGGTGGCAGCTCATGTACCTTAGACCATACCTGGGGATCCATATATACTTTTTCCCACTAGAAAAAGGTAGATGCCTGTACAGTTGGCGGGTGACTTGAAAACAACTGTTTACAATTTAGCAGCGCCTGAAAATGGGAGTTCTACGGTCCTCCAAGCACAGAATTACTTGGTCGCAAGATTCCAGTTCTGTGATCAAGTTGCCCTTGTCATAATTTTTCCAGGGTATGCCTGTTGATTGAGCACTATTGTACCCGTCTCTTAAAAATGCAACTAGGCTCTCTGAGATGGGGCTGGCAGGATGGTTTGTGTTTGATAGAGGGGTACGGGAGCATTTTTAGATAGGGCTATATGTTTGGGGGATGAGCTGATCTAGCTCTTGGGGGGGGGCACTGCAGTAATTGCTAAAGGATCTTGGCTTGTTTCCTGGTGGCAGGTGCACGGATGGTGCGTGAGCTCTTTGTCATGGCCCGGGAGCACGCTCCCTCCATTATCTTCATGGATGAGATTGATTCCATTGGCTCCTCCCGTCTGGAGGGTGGCTCTGGTGGGGACAGCGAGGTTCAGCGCACCATGTTAGAACTGCTCAACCAGCTTGATGGTTTTGAGGCCACCAAGAACATCAAGGTATGTTGTGAAAAGAACAGAATCCACACCTTCCCATCATTCTGTGGATTATGCACAGGAATATAGTTCGTATGTTTGAAGAATGTTGCTCTTCTTGACATATTTTTTTTTTAAGAAATACATAATCTGAACCTAGATTGCACTTAAGGCTACGAAACCTTGCTACCAACCGTATGTAAATAACTATAGAGGGGCAGAAGTGGAGGAAGAGGCAGAGAGGATTCCAGCTGCAGGAGGAAGAGAAGTAATAGGTGGCTTGGGGAAGAACGTTTACT
Organism: Podarcis melisellensis; assembly: GCF_964234715.1. Taxonomy (NCBI): domain Eukaryota; kingdom Metazoa; phylum Chordata; class Lepidosauria; order Squamata; family Lacertidae; genus Podarcis; species Podarcis melisellensis. The sequence goes on along the minus strand of NC_138545.1, from coordinate 31,162,790 downwards.
GTGGTCTGTTGATGGGAAGTGGGGATAGATGTAGCATCTGCTGGTATTTATTAGCCAAAACACTGCATATAGGCTTCTAGTGAAATGCTATTTTTGTCCTGTTTAGGTCATCATGGCGACCAACCGCATAGACATCTTGGATTCAGCCCTGCTTCGCCCTGGGCGTATCGACAGAAAAATTGAATTCCCTCCACCAAATGAAGAGGTAACAGAGACTTTGTGGGAGACAGCCATTGCATTTCTCCCTGTAGTAGGCTTTCCCTCAATAGCTTCTCTTACCCTGGCAGCCAAAGTCCCTGTTTGCTAAACTGCATTGTCATTTAACTGCTACTTCCTCTCTCCTTCCTGTCACTCCACAGGCTCGACTTGACATCTTGAAGATCCACTCTCGCAAGATGAACCTGACACGGGGAATTAATTTGCGGAAAATTGCGGAGCTGATGCCAGGGGCTTCAGGGGCTGAGGTCAAGGTAAAGTAGCAAGTTTTGTGTCTGAGAATTCTGCTCCCTAATTTTGGCACCCCTTCTCTAACTACCACATGCAGCATTAAGGATCATTTGATTATCAAGGCCTGCTAGAGATTATTGGTAACACTTTCTGAGGCTTGTATGTTTGCATCAGTGAGCGGAAGGGACTTCAGACATAGATTTTAAAAATCAAGGATTTCGGAATCTCTTGTGGTGGTGTGTGCACCCACACATTCAAACTATTTTGATACTCTTGGGTTGTCCTGACCAACCATTTCCCATCAGTGGAGAGGTTCAGTACCTAGTCATATGTATTAAGCTCAGACACATGCACTTTGATGGCTATCATTTTGTTATCCTTGGGTGGGGCAGAAGCAAGCCTACCTGAGCTGTATATTCTCTTGGCAGTTGTGTGGGGCAGCTCAGGTGGGTCCCTTACATTTCTGTTTTGCAGGGCGTGTGCACAGAAGCTGGAATGTACGCGTTGAGGGAAAGGCGGGTACATGTAACTCAAGAAGACTTCGAGATGGCTGTAGCAAAGGTATTGTGGGCTGTGGGTATGAGGGAAGGGCTATTCTTTGGGGTGGAAAGAGCCCAAGATGTAAGGGATTTGCATTTTGTTGCTCTTGTCATCAGTGTTTATGTCAGAACTTGCTTGCAGGTAACTGCCTTTCTCCTAAGGTGCTGCAGAGATTAAATGAAGGTGTGGGTAATAGTGGGGACCTTATAGTTTGGTCACTTGTTACATTAAGGCTGTACTTTTACAGAGAAAGCCTATGTGGTTTGTTCCAGGGCAGGGTAGACATTACAAAAAGAAAAAAAAGCCCACATCCATTTTTGTGGGAGGGATATGGAAGGAATAATGAGAGTTTAATGCATATATTCAGGGTGGGATTGGAGCTGAGACTTCATCTTGTCCAACAGATGGTATACAAAAAGGTTACTAAATTGTGTAGAATTCGGGTAGCCATTTAACTGCTTGAAAGTTTGATCTCTGCTACTGGCCTTTTTGCCTTTCTGACTTTATTTCTAATGTTCTTTCTCTTTGGCAGGTTATGCAAAAAGACAGTGAGAAGAATATGTCTATCAAGAAGCTGTGGAAATAAGTTGCTGTCCCAACCCAAGCAAGTGAATTCCGACCTCATTCTCCACTGTAATCTTTACACCCCAATGTCCTTCCCCCCTCTTAATAAAACTTAATATTAACAGTTGTGCTTGTAAATAGAGGAAGGAGAAGAAAGCACAAAAAATTGTGCTTAAATACTTATCTATTCCTCCAGTTCTACAGAAAATTAGCTCGCAGAAGCAGAGACCTGTCTTTTGGTACAATAGATTTCACTCCACTGACTGTGGGAAGGTAAAATGTTGAAGCACTGTTAAGGCCCAAGGTCAAATAGCTATATTTGAAAAGCCTCTTTAATGCCATTCTTAATTGAATGCTATGTTAAACAGCCTAAGTGTTGGTATTTCCCAGTGTATCTTTTCCTCAAATCATGACGAGTGGGCTTGTGAGTCTTTCGACCCATCAAATATCAATTCTCTGTCCTAGAGCCCTTATAGGGTTGGTATGAAAAGAGAACTGCTGAGAGATTATGATTTATCATGATCTGTATGAAACAGTGTTATTGTTCAAGGAAGCCTGTCTTTGGAGCACTCAACTAGAAACTGTGATCAGGAGAAATTTTAAAGTGAACTGATTAAATTTGCTGGCCTCGGATTGTTACTCAGATCACACATTTCTATAATTCGGTGTCATTTTAGACAAATGTGTGCAAGGGTGAGGAACCTGTGCCCTTCCTGATGTTGAGTGGCAGTTCTCATTGGCTCCAGCCAGCATGCCTCAAAAGGAGGAGTCCAACATCTGGAGCACAACAGGCTACCACTACAAGGCTACAATACAGCTAAAAAGAAATGGCATTCAGTAGCTAGATTTTGTTACATATAATTTTGAGTGCTAAAATGAAGCTGCGTAAAAGAAATCTTGGAAAAAAGTAATGCATACTAGGTTCCCAAGTGCTTCAAAGTGGGCAAATTTAAAGAAGTAGCTTGTTGTGAGACAGCAGGTCTACTTCTCCCCATTCTTCCACCTCCAAAAGCCAGAGCGCAGAAATGTGGCAAGGGTGCAGCAATTAGCTGGAGACCTACTCCAAAGAACTAGTTGTTTGAAATTTTCACATTGCGGAAAAAATCGTCACACTGTGGTAGCCAGAACTTGTCTGCTTTGTAGAGATTCTCGCAATGAATTTGGTATTCCATGTAATACTTGTTCAACTGGACCTTGAGTGTAAGAGCTTATGAGTTACTTGTGTCTCACTTATAGCATGGCAGTGAACCTTGCATAAGCAGAGCAAGGATGTGGCAGCTGTGGCCCATTGGATATCACTGGCGTCCTAATTCTCATCAACCCTAACCATCATGGCCAGAGATGATGGGCGCTGTAGCCCAACAATGCCTGGTGAACCACAGTTCCCTCATCCTGCTACAGCTGAAAGGTACATCTGCTCCTCGAGAGCAGCCTCCTTTTGTTAGGGCAGAAGAGAAATCAGGCACGCTTAATTCAAGCTGCTGCTTAAGAGTACTTTTATTAGAAAACATTCAACATAGAAACTGGTAACATTCTTGTTCATAGTGAGTGAACTTCCCATCAGCTCCTACTTGGCCAACTACATCTCAAGAGAAGGACCAGAAAGCAAGGAGGATATATTCTAGATTTAAGTGCCGAGGGGCCAGGAGCTTGGGGACTGAAGGCACTTGGGGTGGGGGGCGACAAGAAGGCTCAAGCAAATCTCTCCTTGGCTGGTGGCCTCAAAGGTTTCCTGCAGTACATGTGGCCTGACCAGAGAGGAACAGGTCTCCACTATTCACTTTTTAAACTTCGTGCTGGAGAACCATGGAAGAAATATCAACTGATTGTCATTAACAGAACAGCAAAATAAACAAACCCCTCTTCAGAACCATGCTGTTTCAGAGAGAGGAAGGGCACCAATACATATTAACAACAAACTTCCCGTTACAAAAAAACCAAACCTGCTCCCAAAAAAAGAGATAGTGCAAAGACTAAATGCCAGCAAGCAAGGCTGACAGTTTGGAATGGATGAAGCTTTGGTTAAAAATTGAGCAGCAGTAGCAGCCACCCGACATTGCAAGGGAGGCTGCTGAGACTCAGCTAAGAGGTAGAAGGCAACTCAAAAATTCCCAGTGTCCCAGAGGCAAAGCGCATAGGAAGGGTAAAGGGTGGGGTGGGGGGTCTGAGGAAGGAGAGGAGCTCACTTTTCTCTCTAAAGGAGCTTTTAAGCCTTGTATAATCCCCAGGTGGATACTGAATAAGCTTCCCCCCAATCCCCAAATGAGACAATGGGGGCAGAACTCCCCCAGCCCTGATAGAGGCAGAGGATTTTGGACAAGCATTGCCTGGCTGCCGGTCCATTCCAAAGTACCACAAGGTGCAGAAGGGGTGCTGAAGGTGGCAGCGCTAGGTAAGGCGAACGCCAAGCACTTGTTCCAGTTCTTGTCTGCGCTGCTGAACCTGGAAGATACAAGATGGTCAGTGATGAGCAGGAGCAAATACGCACATCTAGGCATACGTTCTGCCTCCCATGGCAGAAGCACAGTGAGGCCTTCCTTGCTCTCCAAGGGCAAGAGTCTGATTCTCGGGTGTACAATCACTGAGGAAAGTAAATAGGAGAAGAATGGAGCAAGTGTAGGCTGTAGATCACTTGCTGGGATCAGCTGTTAAGCAGCAGTACAAAAGGAATCCAGGGAAGGGGCAAAAAGAAAGCCAGAAAGGCAATCATTGGGGTGTGGGGATGTGCTGGACTGAAAATAACATCCCCCATGGTTGGGAAGTCCAGGTTGGGAAGATGCTGCATGACTTTAAATAATAGGGAATGCCATATAAATACTTTGCAGAAATAGCCTCTCCAAACCTTGGCAAAGATGTGTCTCCCAACAGCCTCCTGCATCCACGGTTGTTGGTAGAACTCCGCACGCCTCTCCTCTTCAGGGTTCCCAACCACGTCGGTGATGATCTAGAGCAAAATGGGGGGAAAGGGGAAGCTATTTCCTGTGCTGCCAATGTTGAGAGTTTCAAAACAGCGACTGCAGCAAGATTACTAAAACTGCCTTGTTGAGTGTCACTATAACCCAGCAACGTGTGCAAGAGGCCAATGAGATGCTCACAAACATGGCACTGGTATCTCTCTTAGTTTCATCTGTTTGGCACTCTCGCGCCTTTTCAAAATACCACATTTCCAGCTGGAATACATCAATGATTTACTTTGCACATTTCTGCCAGTCTCCAAGAATCAAAACGTTCCTGAATTATTTTAACTGGCAAAGGAGGAAGGGGTAGACTAGGTGGACAAAAGACAGGGAACATGTTAGACAAGGCTTACATATAGGGAATTGGGCTGAGCATGGAGAGAAACTAACATCAAAGGCCTGGGCATTCCCACTGTCTTGTCCTACAAGGGTCACAAGCCGGAATTGTGGCTGCAAATCAATGTATATAAGTTAATGGGAACCCAGTGTTGCTTTTGTGGAACAGAGAGATCTTTGGCCTTGCATTTGTGCTATTTTTATTTCTGTGCTAGGCTGTATTTGCTCTTGTGTTTACTTTTGCTGTTGCATTTGACCATTTTTTCCCTGTTCCATGGGTTAGTGTTCTTACATATTAACACTGATTATTTGCAACTGTTCATATCCGATTCTATTTATTGCTCTTCATTTGTTATGTCATGAGATGCCTTGGGAACAATCTTGTGGAAAAGCAAGATGCAAATAATTGAATGACTTCGGGTGCAGCGAGTGGTCAGGGAGCATTAGAAGCTGTAGCACTGAAGCTGTGTCATGCAAGAGGAGCCCCAGCACCACCATGCATACCCTTATGCTACAATCCTATACACACACATCCCTGGGGGTAAGCTCCATTGAACTCACTGGGATTTCCTTCTGGGCAGACATCCATAGAATTGTGCTGATAGTCCTTTTGCACACCCCTACCTGGTTTCTTCAGAGCCCAGTCCCTAAATTTACCTTCAAGTCCCTCTGCTGAGATCTGATCCACTCCTGGATGAAGTCCTGGGGATTGTTGCTGAAACTCAGCATAAAATCTCGCTGTGTCTTCAGCTGGTTGATCGACTCAATGGTTTCATGGATCTAAATGTGAATAAAGGATATAGGGGGTTTTGATGAAGGAAAAGAAGTGCTCCTCAGACTGAATAAGTCCTGACTACTGATTCAGGGGCCTGCAGGTTTAGGCCAGCACAGGGCGACAGGGAAGAAAGCAGTAGAGACCGAAGTATGACATTTGGAGGTAAGAGTAACGGAAGCACTTCCCACCATAAAGCAATGGCTTCATGTTGCCTGACAATTTGGGGTAGGGAAGGAAGACCTAAAGAGAAAGGAGTATCAGATACAGACACAAAGTATTGGAAAGATTAAGTGCCTAGTTTTCTATATCGTTTAACTTCCTCTCAAGCCTTGCCCTCCTTTCTTCCTCCATAATCGCCAGCCCTTCAGGCACAGTCTCTCCCAACCCCCAGGTCTATGTGCGTTCACTGTAATTTGTACTAACTCCTTAGGCTAGAGCAAGCTATATAACCAGAGTCCTAGAACGAGGATTCCTGCTATTTTTTTTTTTTGTTTTGCAGTACAATACTTTTGCAAATTAGGTTAGCATGCTTAGTCAGCAATGATTATGCAATGGGTTTGCATAATTTTGCAGATGGGAGAAAGTAGAAAAAAGGTGGGAGGAAGAGAGCAAGATACGGAAAAAATGTACAGAGTAAGGACTGGATGGTCTTGGAGGTGAGATGTTCTGCTGCCATCACTGGTATCTGTTTGTCAGAGCTAAAAACCTTATTTAAATCCCACTCCCAAAATCAACTCCATGTTCTGAACACTCTGAATCCAATCTGTCATGGGTTCTGTTGGTTGCCATGCAGATTCCTAGCCCACCTGTTTACAGACAGCAAGAAGAGAGCCAGCCATCTGCCTAGACTTCCAACTCTCCAGATGCCAGTCTTTTCACAGCTTGCCAACTTGCTCCTCCCCATTCCCCCTGCTCTTAAGACCAAATCCTACCTACTTGCTGTGTAACAGAGTCAATGCTTTTCTAATACCCCCCCCAAAAATTCAGAATTTCAGATTATACAAAACTACTTCAATATGTAGGAAAACAAGACGTGCAGCCTACTCAACAAAAATGGGACAACTTGCACAACCTTGCTTTACTTGCGCTGTTTATTGCAAGTACAGAATTTGAAATTAATACAAAATATTAGATTGCCAAAGCCAGGTTGGATAGGTAAATGTCGCACTATCTTGAAAACAGGTAGAGGCATCCCCTGCTTGTATTTTGGGGATAAGCTGAGTGCCCCTGCAGGGCAAGGAGAGCATTACAGCACCCCCAAAGTTTGTAAGGTGGTATACGTGATTCTGCTTCCTGCCCCAATGGTCACCAGGGACCTACCTTGACATCCAGGGAGGCAATTTCCTGCTGGTTGGTAGTGGAGGCCAAGAAGTTGCTCATTTGGGCCTTCAAGGGGTCATCCACTTCCACATCAATGTCGTAACAGGCAGTCTTCTTCTGGTCATTAGGGTCCACACTGGAGGGGTGGGTAGGGACAGGAGGCTGGGATGAGGGCTGAGAATCTACATCTCCCCAAGAGCTGTTCCTTCACCAGCACCCCACAAAGATTAGGGTTAGGAATTGACTCTCTCATACCCAACTGCCCCATAGGGCTTCAACAGAGGAATCTGAATGGCAGGGGTACACCCAAATTAGGATGCACAAATACATATGAATCCAAGGAAACTAATATAGCATGTTCCAAAAATATTTTTATTTATTTGAAGTATGCATATGCTGCCTTTCCTGGACTCAAGGAAGAATTATAATATAGAAATTAAAGCAGACAATGAAACCACATCATATCAAATTTCATAAGCAGGAAAACACATCAACCTCAGAAAGTAAAATAAATGGACCTCACAGTCTTTTCAAAAGGATACTACAGAAGAACTAATCTTTTTTAGGCTTGAAACTAGTTCTGACACACACAAAAATCACATTTATATATGCTGCTCCAGTGGCAGAAAGCTTCCATCACTTCCTAGATACACCAACAGCATCTCCTTCAGATGCCCTGGAGAAAAAACTCCACCCTACCCTGATACTAATTTTTATAACTATTGTTTATCTTCTTAAACAGTTCTATGAAACAAGCCAACATTATTCCCATTTCACAGATGGGAACTCAGGAAACACATGGCTTGTCCCGAGGTCAAATATGATTGTCCATGGAAGAGGTGGGATCCCCCCACATATTACTATGATTGAGATTATACTATCTCCCCTTTCTCTGATGGAAGCTGCATTCCAGAGAGAGATAACAACCAATCAGAGCACAGATGGGGAGCCTCTTCAGACCTGAAACCCTCCAGGTGTTGCTGGACTCCATCTCCCATCAGCCCCAGCCACCAAGGCCACCAATCAGGAATGATGGGAGTTACAGGCCACCAACATCTGTAGCCCCAGGTTCCAACCCCTGAATTAAGAGCTTGCTCAGTTCCAGCTCCTGCCACGCCAGCCTACCTGATCACATGGTTGATAACAATGGGATCTGGATGTTGCAGGAGCCCCGCCAGCTTCATGGGGATCTCAGAGAATCGCATGCGGATGCAGCCAAAGATCTAGAATGGATCAAGAGAGCATGCCATGAATAAGCCCTGAGGCAAAAGGCAGGGTGGGAAGGAAGGAGCGATGGGGCAGGGAGGAAAGCCATGTATCTACTGACCTGGCGAAAATATCGGTTGCAGTTGATGTACTCTCGCTCATGACTGTCCTGGAGCTTGTTGTGCTTGATGTAGAGCCACAGAGCCTGCATGATGCTGGCCCGAGTCTGGGTGTGAACGCCCAGAAGGCGAGCCAAACGGGGATCCAGCTTGTACTGGGGAGGCTACAAGGGTAATATTGCCTGGTTAATATGCACTTGAAGTAGGGTCCTCTGTAACCTCAGACCAAACTGAATCTTGCAACCTGCTTGCATCTCCAAATCAGGAATGATTAATGGGACCCATCTGAACCATCAAGAGAGAGAGATGATCTGTAGCCAAGTGGGCATCCCAGGCGGACTCTGGCCAGGCCTCCAAACCACCCACCAGTTCTAATCCATAAGCAGAAACGTTCATGAAAAGGAAGTCTGTTTTCATACTCCAAATGAATTACAGTCAACAGAAAGTCTGCAAGAGCACCAGCCTCTGAATCCAGTGCCTTCTCATTCTCAGTTGTATCTTCATAGTCCTACTTGGGCTGGAAACTTACTTTTTAAATCACAAGCACTGAGATTAATAGGAATCCAAATTCAGCACAATACTATGGTATCCTCAAGAAGGAGAACAGCTGTACATATAGCTGGAGGAAGTAAAGCCACACGATTTGTGATAATAAAATATGGAGAAAGAAGCTTCTGATCTAGTACTGCTGTGCCATGAACGTAATGTGCTTGGGAACCTGATAATTTCAGGGCACTACAACTCGCCTGCTCTCACCACCTACTGGCGCTTGTTCCCTGTTACCTGATGATCCAGCATGAGCAGAAGGGTGCATTTCACATTGACATCGCCTGGGCGCTTGACTTGGAAGCCATCTGTCTCTTGGGTTGTGGCCATCCGGTGCCACTGAAAGGGAAAAAGCCATATGAGATAGTGCAAGACAAACATGGGGAACAAACTGGTTCATTTTACCACACAGTAGCTGATATTTTAATGGTTGGTTTTCATGTTTTACCCTTGCTCTTCTAATCAGATGGGGTTACAGAAGTTTTTATACTATTATCATCTCAAATATCAACAGAACACATATGGGAAACAGCCCAGCCTTATCCACTACTCTTACTCCATCCCCAGTATCTGAAGGAACCATGCAAGCCTCTCCAATGCTGTTCAATTAATCCAAAATTGAAGTCACTGAGACTGCCAAATATCGCAGTTCTAGCAATGGTGTAAAAAGGAACTGAAGACACTTCAATAGCATCTGTGCTAAAGGAAAGTTCTTTTTTTATTTGTATACATGATGTCAATCTTATAGACACACACACTCGGGAACTTAAGTGTGCCATTATGTGTCTATGTTGTGTGAAGTGGTGGAGATCACCATACGCAAAGGCTTCTCTAAGAATACTAGCACATGGTTCCACACAGTGAGTGAGTAATCTGTTGGTTTGGACATGGGAGATGCAGTCATTAAGCTCCCAAGGTAGCACAGAACCTAGTTTACCAAACAGGTTTGCGGTGAAGATAACCGAGACAGCATTGGAAGCATTCTGAATGCAATGGAAAGTTCTACAGAAATGAACACTGGTTATTGGTGGGGGGAACAGAACTTAGCTGGATACAACCACATGATGCCAGTACATAGCTCATCTTAAACCAAATCCAGGAACACCACCTGACCGCTCTTTGGAAACTGTTCTCTCCAGCAATTATGATTCCAGGACCTGACCAATCATCTGCAAATGAGGCCAATCATCCCTCTCGGTCAACAGCGCTGTTCTCAGCCCCAGTTGTGTATTTCTGCTCCTCTGAGCTGCCTCCCATTTCCCAGCACAAAACATGCACCAAGTCACCTACCTCCACCAGGTGGTTGTCTGGGCCATACAGCTCTTTGTCTAGCTCAATGACCAAGCTCTTGAAAAAGGATGAGAACTTCCTCTTCTGTTTACTTGGCTGAGATAGAAAGACACAGGAGAAACTGAGCCCCACCTTTCCCAGAAGCACACAGACAGCACCGCTGCCAAAAATACATCTCTAAAAGTGAAGGACAAACAAGCGGGGCCAACTCTGCCAATGAGGGACTTCATTTAGCTTGCGCAATGTTAGGAGCAATACAGCCACTACTGACATCATCACTGTTATTGTGCTTTTCTGAAGAAAATGAGGGCCTTTCTATGAGACTGGGGGAGAAAGAAGCTCTGGAAGAACTGGGAATTTTATAAAGTCTACATTCCATGAAGGTTGCCAGTTAAATGAGGAACAGTCCTTATTGTTGTGGAGTCTGAAATAATGCACTTCTGCTATGTTCTTCAGCAATGAGATCATTTGGATCCTTTCAATTAGATTTGTTAATCCAAACTCTGGGAGGTGGGGATTTATGGCGCTAACATGCAACCAAGTTGAAAGGGAAACATCAAACTGTCTTTTTCCAGAAGGGAGTCGGAAAGAGCTAAAACAAATAACTGTGTCAAGAGATGAAGTTCCAGGTCTTATTGACAATTAAAAATTAGCAAGTTATCAGGTCCATATAGTATCTACCCAAGAATTCTTAAGGAACTCAAATATGATCAAACAGGAGAGCTCTATTGCCCTCATGTCTGCTTGTTTGCTTCCTATAGGCATCTGCTTGGCCACAGTGGGAAACAGGATTTTGAACTAGATAGGTCTTTGGTTTGCACAAGCAGGACAAGGTGAAGGGAAGACACACAAGACGAGTCTCCTCCTGTATGGACAAGAGCTGAGGGTGCAGAGCTGGCTAGCTGAGATAATTGGGTGGGCCCATGTGTGCATGTATGAGTGATATAGGGTGTTTACCCTGAACCGATCTCCAGGGAAGCCTACATCAGCCACTTTCCACAAAGCTACCTATCAGCAGGGATGTTTCAGCCTTACATCGTCTAAGAGTTTGCCTTCCACACGAAGTTCCCACGAAGCTATGCGTTCACTGCCTTCAGATTCTTCCTTGCCAGGCGTAAAGGTATTGGAGATGTAAATGCGAAGCTTCCGCTTTTGCTGAAGTTTGGAGAGAAACATTCACTAAGGACAGCAATGGGATCAATTCAACCACACACCAATTCCTTTCCACAGGTCTGGTCCTTCTTCCCAAGGCAACCTGAGCTGACAGTGTAAGTTGCTTCTATAACTGAAGCCTCAGACTGCCAAGGAACACCCCGAAGGAATTGATCCTTTCGCTTTCTCCATCCCTGAAGGACTTGACTAACTCAGTCTCCTTCCATCCCTCCTCACCGTCAAAGGTTTCTTGATTGCCTCCTGGATTTCCATCCTCTTGCGGGCAATAGTCTGGTCCAGCTTGCGCTCAAAGGCCAGTAAATCCATGTAGGCCTGAGACTCTGGGACTAGTTCACGAATCTGTGAAGACAGAGTCTATCAGAATGCCATCTCTATCAATACAAGCATCCTTTGCCTCTGAGTAATTAGACAGAAGGGGAATCTCAATGAGTTCAGCTATCCAGCACGAAGACTTACCTATTCCTGCTCTGCATGTCATTGGGAAAAGGGGACAATAAAGCTTTATTCCCCTTTAGCAAAGGGTCAATATCCTTCTATCTCACAATCACTTTCTATGATTGTTTTGAGGATAATCAGTGAATTACTTTGCAAATTAAAGTTGATTAACAACTGTAATAATGGACTGATTGACTGGAATTCTTGAAAGGTTGGCCAGCCCAGTGGGAACAGCTGTGACATATGCAGCAAAATCTCCCGACACCCTCTAAAGTACTGGGTTTATTTGCACACCAGAATAATTATTCTAGAAAGAGCTGGCATGGCCTTGAGCCCTACAATCTGTTTCTACCCATTTCTACAACATGTGCCCACTGCCTGCATCCTTCATTGAGGCCAAGAGCTCTCTCAGACAAGGAGAACTTACCCTTTGTGGCAGGACCTTGTCTGCCATCTTCCTCCTTTTGAGCCTGCAAGAATTGTGCAAAAAAAGCAAGCTGTTAGAGGCCAAAAATGGTCTAGAATCTGGTACCTAAGATTCACATGTATGGAAAGCCCAAATTACGCAACTGGAATAAATTTCAAACTTTTACTTGTGTGTTCCAGGGAATTCTATAATATAGCTCCACCTGTATCAGCTAAAACATCTCCCTTGCTTTAAAAATAGTGATAAACAAACTCCATGTATCTCAGTTCAGAGTTGGCTTGCAAAGGAAGGAAAACAACTGGCATAAAAGGAAATTATTTTCAATGCATCTTCTTTCCTAGCTCCTGTACCAGCTCTAATAGTAAAAATAAAAATAAAAATATGTAGCTCTAGTAGCAAAAGCATCTGATTTGCATTTAACCCTGAAACTCAGATGATGAACATTTGTGCAGGGAGTGGGGATCAGAATGCACTTGTCTCCAGGAGAATGTGTTGCTATGTCATCAACGGTGATAGTTTTTGACTTTACAATAACGGGAAAAATCAGGAAAACAGAGGCAGGAAGGATGATTTAGCAAGCCAAGAAAGGTCCTTTGCTTAAGCAGCAGGTCAGTCAGATTTGAGGTGTTTCCTGTTGCCTAGTCAGATAAACCCAGGGAGTGTATAGCTACGCTATTCTCATCGCTTGGCAGTCTCCCTACATTGTGTTTTGTAGACCCGTAATACACCATTCCCCACAGCTTTGCCTTTTTTAAAAAATGGGGAGGGGGGGCATGGCATGTTGAAAACTTCTGTCTGAGCTAATATTAGTGTCTAAGAATGGAAGGAACAGAAACCACCATCAATGGTTGTGCGATTTGCTTGGATGTTCAGTGAAATGTTCGATTTCATTAAACATACTTTTTGCACATGTGCAGATTCTCATTGTACATTCCTTGATGGAGTGGAATGTCAGAAAAAATGTTTGCGTCATAACATATCTGAGCATTTTGAGATGTTCAAATTCATATTATGAACCAGCTAACTTAGAACTTTGGGAACATTATGGCTTTTGTAATATTCCTAATAGGTGCCTGTCCTACCCTTCCCTCAAAAATACCTCAAGGGTCATATGCTTTGACTGTATGCAGATTTCAGCTGATTTATTATTTTCGTGGTGAGAAAGATACTCTTTGAAGACTCACTGCCACATTTCAAACTCTATTTTGTAACAGGCCAAACTATTTTTTTTTAAAAAAAATGCATTCACATTTCACCATGTGTGTATTTATTTTTATTTTAAAAAATAGAATAGCTGCTGCTACTCCCACCCGCATCCTGATCTGGATCATAACCATAGCACAGTTGGGCTTTCAACCTCCCACCCACCCACCACCCACACTGCAGCTCCAACAAAACTGCCCCCAACGTTGAATTTTTTTCCTTGGAGGGGAACTCCTAGATACCAAGAGCAACTTCAGGGTGTGTGCAATTTATTTTGTGGCTGTTGTCAGAGTTGTGTTATTCGAAAGGAAATGATTAACCTCTCCTCTACTGCAAGAGGGTGAAGAAGGGTGGAAAGGAAAGGCAGGAGAGAGCATGTTTCAGACCCATACAGTGGGAAATGAAACCCTGCCTGCAGCACCACAGAACAGAACTGCGCCTTTAACCCACCACAGAAGGAAAGGAACAGCTACGGAGCTCAAATTAACAAAGGGATCATATTCTGGCATCTGAAATGGCAATCCAACAACACAATAGACTTACTCCCCCACTTCTACCATGCAGAACATGGCCCCTGAAGCCTGGATGCCAGATGTGTGCAGCTGCTTGTTTCTCTATGCATCTCCTTCCTTGGATTAAGCTGGCTGAGGAGGACTTGCCAAGAAACTGAATGTCATTTGCATCCCATTTGTTTTTAAAAACAGCTGGTAAAATCAGGCCAAGCAGGACTTGTGAGGAGCATGAGAGAAGAACAGATGAAAGTCCAGCTCAGCAGAAGTTGCTTATATAAGGGGAGTGGAGGATATAGTAGTGAAGGGAGTCAAAAACCCATATCATAATGAGAATGGGGCCGAATGGGGTGCTGCTTAATCTTAGCTATCTGATTTTCTATCAACAAAAAAAATCTGTAAGAGCCACAGAATCTGGACCCACCGGGAGCTGATAATATTACGCAAGTCACTCTTCTTCCACTCTCCCTTCTGTAACAGGAGGATAATGCTGGGATACCTTGCAAGGCTATTTTAAGGATTGCTGAAATAAGTTGTAAGGAGTACTTTGAACACTGGAAATGTAGTCTATAAATACCAAACACGTATATTGTTTTTCAGCTTTTTCTGGGAAAGTACACAGTTATTGCTTTTGAAAACTGTGTGCAGATCAGGAAATTGGTGGAGACAAGTAGAATCTGCAAAGAAACTGCTGAAGTATCCCCACCCCCTAAGAGAAGTACCAAACCAAGCTTTCTCCCAAAAATTGTTAGCTGTTAAGGGTTCAAGAAGGCCAATTCCCTCACTTCACCCCTGGCTTTCCAGCTGACAACTAAAATTATATGACTCCTTGAAACTAAGCATACTTGGTCCACACTGGGCTGATCGCCAGGGGAGGGGGAACTTTATGTTCTTTCATTGACAAAGCTTACATACTTCTGCATACCTAGAAGTCTTCCAAGTATGTAGAAATAGCTGGCTGTCTTGAAGAAAGCAGGCAGCCCAGGCTGCCGTTATTCACAGTAACATTAAGCTTAAAAGACAAAGGCAGAAAATGTGCACATAGCAGTCTCCCTAGGCTTAGAGGAGAGGGGTGTACTACAGAGTTCCTGAGATAGGTCACCGAGAATTCAGCTTGTCATTAGTGCATTTCTCACTCTCGTTTTGAGTCATTCCATTTTAAACATGCTTCAATTCCAAGATAGATCAGGGGCCTAGAAGGGGTTGGAAAGGCCTGGCAAGTGACCTTGGTTCTAACTGAAAACAGAACTTGGGTGGATTCAAGGCCCCCAGGCCAACCACATCGTGATGTCTCAGAAGTCCCACCCTTCAGTGCTGGGAACTAGTAGTCACATACAGTATCCAGGAGACAGGGGAAGTGGACATCCAGGGAGAGGAGCAATTTGCACACAAAGAACATTGCCCTAAATCTTTTGGTTCACCTCAGTTGCTGCTATCATGAACAGGTAGATGATTAAGTCCCAGTATCATTCCTACTGGGGTAATCTGTTCAAAATGAAGGTGGGACACTGCTGGACTCCTCCGCTGCTATTTCTAGAAGCAACCGGGGGTTTTTTTATTGTGGGGGGAAATTCTCAGCTGCTTCATCAAAATGGTCTGTTCTACCCAAAATCGACAAAAAATTGCTTTTTGTGGAGATGCTCAAAGTTACTCTGTTGTCCCCAACATGCTGCTCTTTAGTATCGCTGACAATCTAAGAGTCTGGATAAAGGTAGAGCAGGGGTAAAGACAACAGACTGGGGCTGGGTTAGACAAAGCACTAATTACAGTCCATATGAGGACCTTCTGTGGCAACAAGGGCAGCAAAGCACACATTCCTCTCCATCTTCATTGCATTGGCTCAGTATTGACTAGTGGAGTCATTCCAAGCAATATGCGGTTTAATTAGTCCTAGGCTTCTATCCTGTACCCTTGACTGCTCTGTAAGCTATTGATATGTTTGCTTAGCATTTAGCAGACAGAATTTCCCACATCCACTCCAATCCGTAATTCCCTTTAATGACAATGCCCCTAGCCAAGCTGCCCTCAGTCTCGTCTTATTGTTCTTGCTTGGATGAATTTCTGTGGGTGTAAGCAGAGTTCATAGTCAAGATCCTTGCAACAGTCCAACAAACGATCTGTGCTTTGGAACCTTGATGTTTTTTGCTAGTTCTAGCTAACTGAGGGAGGCCAGCTGCGCCTATCTGACTGACCATTTACACCTCTTTGTGCAAAGTGTGGTTCCTGGTCCTCTTCACAAGGCTATATTACAATCACTCCTAAAAGAAGCCCTCCTTGGAGCTATGAAATTGTCTACTTGCCTGGGACATGCCTTTTAGAACAATGTTATGGAACAAGTGATGGTGGTTCAGCTCAGATTCTCTGGATTAGAATGGTTTTCTGAACCCATTTCAGGTGGTAGTTTTGCCCCAATGTGTAGCCCTCTTGACTACATTGGCTCCCAAGCTGGTGCAGTCATGCACTGGCAGAAGCCAGCTCCCAATCCAGCAAATTCTTTTGCATCCCGGCTCTGCTCCTTCCCCAAATGCTCTGTTTCAGCTGGTGGTAGCTTTTGCCTACTCTCCTGTCAGCAGCAGAACTGTTCCACTGGTGAAGACTAGAGGATCTGGGCAAGACCATTTTAAACCTTGCCATTATTACCTATTTTTGTACTGTTAAAGGTCTTTTACTGGTTTTATTGCCTCTTATTTCAATCTTTAAATTTTCTCCAAGTAGTTCCGAATAAAACATAATATACAGAAGCTGCAGGAAATATTTTCTTTTTGTACATCTTGGGTTAAATCCTTTCCTTTTGGGTCCTATGCACCTTTCTCTGAAAACGTCCAAGCCTGCTTCTGTTAAAAGATTAATTAAGAACTGCAAGCTATAAGGCAAGAAGTGGAAAGATAAAGAAAAAGGTGTTCAAGGAAGGAGAGGAGGGTAGGTGTGGAATTCTCTAAAGGTTGTTAATTTGGTGCCCAAATAATCAGATTTGATTTTGTTGGTCCTCCTGTGTATCATTTGTACTTCTGCTGCCAAATCTGCAATGCTACACACACTTATTTGGGAGAGTCCCAATGAACTAAGTGGGATTTACTTCCAAGTATATATGCATATAACTGGGCTGCATGTCAGCAAGTGTAGGCAGTAACTAGAGATGAACAAGCCATCAAGAGCCTAGAGACCAGAGGAATAAAATTGGAAGTCAAGACCAGAGTCAAGTCAGGCTTAGAGGACAAACCAGGATGCAGGAGTGAAGAGTAATATCAGCACAATATTTTTACCACTAGATCTGCACTTGGTATAAATGTGATAATGCCTCAGTCAAGACCCACCATCTGGTAGATATAAGGTATTGGAATGGATGGTGCCAACAATGATATGAATATACCTCATAACAGCTAGCCAAAACTGCACCATGATCTTGACACATGGCTAGTGGATAACACTGCTGTGTGTTTCAATATGCACCAGCATCTTATGGTTTGCAACAACCCTCTTTGTTCTAGATACCAAAAGGTCTGGTAAGCTCCAACATAGCACATTTTTTTGGTATTCGCTCAGCCTGTCAGCTAGTAGCCAATATCTGCACACTCCCTTCTGTTTTGTCTGGCTGAGAAGTGTATTTTTGCTCTTTCTAAACTCTGTACTGCAGTTAACAAGTTAAATCAACAAGGAAACACTTTTGCACCCTGGAATATCTTAGATTTTTCTGGATCTCACTGCAAAAGCATACCACAATGGCCAGGAATATAATCAACTTCCAAAATGGGCTGAAAGGGGATTACCAGTGGTTATTAAGGGGGGTCAGGGACATAAAACAATCTCTCTTCTTGAACGCAAACCCAAAATATTAAGCAGTGGTGTGGTAACGTTGTGTGTGTGTGTGGAGACACTGGAAGTTGTCTAATGAAGAATGGGAGCTGGCTATTTTACGTACGTTGTAGAGATAGGATGGCTAGGAAATTGATCTTATTTGCAAACAATACCAATACAGTCTCACCCTATATTCTACATTCACCCCCCTCAAATCCCTTAGACACATATGCACTCACCCTCGCCTTTGGGACAGTGATGGAGGTGGTTGGGTCTGTGGAACAAGCAGGCGCTTCCGAAACGGATCCATCATGGACTGTGGCATTCCAGGTCTCATTGGAGAAGGTGATCCATACAGAGGCCCTGAGGGGGATCCCACTTGCAATCCTGCCATGGGCATCCGGCCACCAGGCAGAATCCCAGGGCGCTGGCAAGAGAAAACAAAAGACATTCTAGGAAACTAGGCACTGTACGCACCAGAGTTCACTGGCAGCAGCTTGGCTGAAGTCACTCTACTTCCCATAGCAGGGCAAAGTGCAACAGGCAGAGGCACATTAAAAACACGAACTGTTTTAATGGTATTCCAAAGAACCACGTGGGAATGTAGATCATGGACAGAGAGGAAAGAGAGGCACCTTAAAGAGAGTTCACAGAGTTCTTATGAAACTATAGCTCTTGAGCATCCATGGCAATTAAACCAGCTTTAAGTTTGTAGTATAGACAAGTGTGAAGAGAAGAAATTATGGAAGACTGCAAGAATGCTAAGTAACAGCTGTACTTACCTTTGCCACATTTACTTTGTGCTATTAAAGAATGTACAGATGGCAAACATTTGAGGTAGGTATAGTTCTCACATCACCATGATATGCCAGGGGAAGCTGCACTTTCCAGCATTCATCCTTCTGTGTATAGGAGGAGGTATAGGAACCCTCTCCTGAATTTAGCAGACAAGCCCAGCTGCTATGTGCTCAAAAGAATGACATGAAAGAGGAAGCAGACACTCTCTTAACCTCTAATCTAAGTTGGTGGCCTACATGGACAATGGAGCAAAAGTGGTTTTCTATTGGGAAGAACAATCTCAGCCCCCTCCCCCTGGCACATCTGGTGGCTTTCTGCTGCTGGTGGTACAGTTATAAATATAAGAACATGAATAATCAGTTGGGTCATTAACCCACATTTAAGAATCTCAGATTAACTTGTTTTGATCAGATAAAAACAAAATTTACACCTAATGATGGATTAGTGGATGGTATGGAAAGGTGAGTGCAAGAGGCTACAGCCCTCTAGCTCCAGTTTCAGGTAGCACTTGGGGAGAAAAGTCTAAAATGCTTTACTATTCTTGAATGCACTCAGATGAACTTTCCTCCACAAACATTCACACCCGTAACACTTTCCAGTGTCCCAAGAACATTGCCACTGAACCAAAGCCAAACAAAAACTGCAGGCAAGACCCTCCCCTCTACCTAACAAGTGAGATTATTCCTCTTGCAAGAGAGAGGTCCCTCTGCAGATTCTTTTACAGGTTTCCACTGCCTAGACATTCCCATAGAACCCCTGGAGATGCACACACTGTGGGTGTAGCATACTGGCTAAGAGCCTGAGCTGTGGACTAGGAAAACCCCAGTTCAAATCTCATTTCAAACCACAAAGTCAACAGTAGCCTGCCTGCAGTATGTGTGTAATACTGACCTACTCTGAATGGCTACTTTAAGGAATCCCAGGAACATGCACAAAGCACTTTCAACTTTCTATAGCACTTTATAAGTTACTATTGCAGAGACTTATTCCAAAGCTTTTTGAACTCACCTGAAACATTTGCACAATAGAAACTGCCAACCATACTAACAGAGGATAACAATACCACCAGGATCTTTTGTATGTTACACAAGTCAAACAGCAGAATCACATCAGGTGTTTGTAACAAACTTGGGTCATTTGGCAAAACATTGTAATTCACCACCACAGATTTTGGCCAGCCTTGATCATCACCCATTGTTTCTTGCACCTAGTGAGGATCAGCTTTTTTTACTTTCTGCTCTACCGAGGCACATGACCCTAAGTCTTCATTAAAACAAACCAAAGTCCCATAAGCCAACAAGCAATAGCTTCAGACCAAGGTATGCTGGTGGTAAACAAACCATAGCTTCCAGGTAGGGTTCACACATAACACTATGCTATGGCTTAGTCTAGCATTATATGCAAATTAGGTCACTGTCAGCATGCTGTACCCTGTCTAAGACTTTGTTGGCATCCATCTGTTTCAAGAGACAATGGAGTGCACCTCAGGGGTGAAGTCAAACTGCTGGAGAATCACAGTGCCTGCTACGGCTGCAGGGACTGGTAACTCATAATTGCTGCCTCCGGTGTTGTTTTTGCTGTGTTGGCAGTACTGAAGCAACCTCCCCGGGACAGCCTAGGCCAGGCATAGGCAAACTCGGCCCTCCAGATGTTTTGGGACTACAACTCCCATCGTCCCTAGCTAACAGGACCAGTGGTCTGGGATGATGGGAATTGTAGTCTCAAAACATCTGGAGGGCCGAGTTTGCCTATGCCTGGCCTAGGCAGTGTGTATGGAGGTCCTGGGCTGCCCAGATGACAAGATACCATCCAACCGCCTCTGGGACTCCACTCCAGATTTGTTTGGGTTTACACCTTAGTCTTTTCTTCTCCTGGAGATGTTCTGCAAGGCAGAAATCTAGGACTGCCAGGTGATTTAAGTAGCAGAAGCAAAAATGCTAGCACTTATAATTACATTTAGGTAAGTTTGCCTGTTGTCATCCACAACTTTAATGACAGAGTCTCTGAGCCACTCTTTCCCACCAGTACCCCATGGAGCCATTTCTCTAAGGACTAGGCCCAGGATCACCAGACAAAACCTGGCTCTTCCACACTTAATAGTGCTGTGCAGAACTGCATAAAAAGGAGAAACTCTGCCAACTGTTGGGCTCATTATCAAGAGAAGCTACACTGCTCACATTTCTCCGGCCCTTGTAATTATTAAAGGCTTGTCTAAGACTGAATTCAACAACCCGACATCTGGGGGCAACTGCTAATTTGATTGGAAAAGCACACGCTGGATCTGCCATGATTCACAGCTGCACTTAGCTCAGGTTACCTATGCAGAGGGCTTGTTTATTAAGTCCTTTGAGGGGCATTTGATTGTGTATGCGCGCACATACACACCTGCCCTCTTGAGCCTGTTTCAGAAGGGATTGCACTCCCTTGCCCTGTGGGATCTGAAACAAGCGTCTGCTGCCAAGGAGCTAACGCAGCTGCCAAAGCCACCAAGCCAGCAGGGCAACATTTCATCCCTCCCCAGCAGGCCCAGGCAGAGCCTCTAGTCCACTGCCACTCCCAAACAGAACTCAGGCAAAGGGGGTTGGGCAGCACCATACAAGTCCAACAGTGAAAGGATTGCCCACAGCAGCGAATACTGGAGAAAAACATTCAAAGGGAACATTATGAGCACGAGAACAGGCAGGAGACAAGTCATGCATAGAAAGGCTGCTGGAGGAAATGGGTATGCTCACTTATGGAAACAAAGATGAAAGGAGATATGTTGACTGTTTTCAAGCATCTGAAACGTTGTCAGGCAGGAGGGAGTCACAGTTAACTAAATCCCACCTCGGCCATGAATTTGTTCTGTGGGTCAGATTAAGCCACACGGTCTCAGCTTTGGCTCCCTTCCTCCTTTCTATCTACAACAGGAGTATTGTAGACTCTATGAAAAGCGATGCTAAGAACATTAGCCCACTTAACAAGGTTGTCATAAAAATTACGACGATAATGTACCGGTATGTGAAACATGCTACATAAATGCTGGTTACTGCCATCCATGGAAGATGCTACAAGTGGCAATGGCTGTAAAGCACCAAAAGGCAGATATAGGTTGCAACTGGAGATAAACTACAGGAGCACCAAGTCAGTAACGGAATAAGTTGTCCAGAGAGATTGTGGAATCACTTTCCCAAATAGAAATTGCAGCATGTATACAGGTCTATGAGTCTCTGGACTGTAATTTTGCTGTTAAATAAACTCCAGTTACTACCAAAGATTTATAAAGCATGTTAATATGCTACGAACAACCAAGCACCTGTTACCTCTCCAACGACCTTTGAGGTTCAATTCTAGCAAGCAGATTCATAAATAACCAGCATCCTCCCAATTTCCCAGACTGCCCCTCTTAACAAGAGGCTCCTCCCTCAACACAATTATTTCTTCCCTCCTTTCTCTAATCAATTACTACATATTCTGGGCCAGTGTTGACTTTGGCTGAGGAAAAGGACGGCGTGCAGTTAATCCCCAGCATTCTTCAAACAAATGGAGCAATATTCATTACTCCGCTGTTGCTTGGCTATGCCATTTTATACACGACATTCTCTCTTCACCCCCTCTTTTATCAGCTACATCACTGCCCACATTCATATAGTTAAAGGCAACTGGACCCTTTGAAGTGGTCATTTATGATAGATGCCTTTTCTATCATCCACATGCTTTTCAAAAGCAAGTTCTCCTATTTGCTACACAAGGGTCACGCTCTGTGAAATCCTGCTGAGATCCCACACCTCCACACCAACGAGAGAATTTCCTTGGGAAGAATTTGCAGATGGGTTTTCTGTCACGGGCAGGAAAATGCCTCTCCACATATTTCAGTTTTAGGGGCACGTGCAATAAATTTTAAGTGTGCATCTAAACATGTACAGTGTCAGTATGATAAACATGTGTTTGCAAACATCTGCATTGAATAGGTAAGCTGAATGAATGTATAATGTGGCAAACTGTGCAGTGTGTGAAATGGCTCCAATTGCTACCACTTGGGGGAGGGGGAATCTCCCCAGGTCAAATGAAATCCTAGAAACAGTAAGAGAAAGGATGTGCCAGCGCATATATACCTTTCCCAGCAATGTGTGACTCACTTGCTTGAACCATTTACAATGTATTTGTTTTCTCCTTGTAATATGGAATGTGAGAGTTGACACGTAGCAAGATGTGTGTGGATGATTCTGCCTTGTTCTGTGGAAGATGAATCTGATGGTCTCCTATAATTCTATGGACTTGAAATTATTCTGCACAGCTGCCTAGGTAGCTTAGATGTGGCTATTATACGTACATAGGCAATTTATATATTTGTCTGCTTGTTATTGTTCAAAACCACAAACATCCACTGGGAAACAACGGTCTTAGCTACGTGTTCAGCTGCAGCCTGTTTTTTCTTACCCCCAAGAGGAACACTCAGTTCAGACAGGAGCAGGTCTCAATTGCCACCACATCTCCCCCAAGGAATTAAGACAACCATCTGCAGTTTTAAAAGAGCTGCTACTTTCTTATACAAGTTTCTGATTACAGCAAATGCTTAGGACCATTTCCTTGGTTTAGAATGTGGTCCTTCCTGGCCACAGAATCATAGGGCTGCAGGTGACCGTAAATCACTCGTCCACTCCTCTCTGTGTAAAACTACACATACACACAAATACCATCTCAAGCACAGCATCTGATATGACAGCACAGCTACTGAGGAACTACAGTATTGAAAACACTGAACAGAGGAAAAGTGGGAAGAGATAGGATTCAAAAGGCACAGAAAGAAAACTACTGCCCCTGATTACTGAGGACAATCTCTATTTTCCGTACCAGACTCTCATACAGCGCTGTCTTCATTTGTCTTTGGGAATGATGTTGAAGAAGCCTGTGAAAAAAATTCTAGAGTGTCCTTACGGTTTCAGCCCCCTTCTCCCTCTATTCTCTGGAACATGTAATCATTGATGGAAGAACAGGGAGTTTACTAGTATACAAGAAAGCTCTTCTTTTCATCTGCAAGTTGTTAGAAAGTGTGAAAGACACTGAACACAAACTTCACACAAAGTGGTTTATGCTGAAGTTTCCTTAGAAGGTGCATCTACACAGCAATAACATGCCAGTCCCACGGCAGGTAAGTCTCAGTCCTTCTCCAACACAAAACCACAGCCAGAGATTCTGCTTGCCATCTGATAATTGCCATCTAATCTAATTGCCACCCTGTGCATTTACTTAAGTAGCAACACGGGTGAGTCAGCATTCAGTTGCCATTAACGGTTTTCACAGGTTTAATGCAATCCAAAGTCACAGCAGGAAGATCAAGGAAAGAAGAGAAAAGCGAGTAATAAAATACTTGACATTAAAAGTTTAGCCCACTAGACACTTGTGTATGGTATCAAACATTTGAGTCATATTTAAAACTCATCCAAGGAAATGCATTTCCAAGATTCTGCTTACAAAACTGCATCTTGTGAATTTCAGCTGGGACTTAAAAAATATGTCTGGCCCTCATAATGAAAATATGCAAATACTCTCTGTTAAAGGCTTCAAGAAGCACCCATGCCTTCAGAAACGTTCCCTATCCCACGTAGTACATTTATTTCCTGCTCCATCCCTCTAGTCAGAGGCTTGCAAAGCACAACATAACAGGTTCATCAGGCTGATACTTGCTGAAACTGCTGTACTTGGCTGCTTCTGCTTCCGGCTTCCTTGTTACAGAAGCATTACCACCTCCAAAGGAAGTGCAGGGACTTGAAGGCACAGTTTCTATCACTGCTAAAAATCCACACCAGACTTTTGAAACTGTCTTCATTTGAAAAGCAAAGCTAGCACTCCTCACATGGGATGCACTCAATATTCACAAAGTGTGTACCTCCCATTGTCTGACATTGATGCAACAACTAAGCCAATGTCCTCAAATTCTAACCACTAGGGATGCTTGTCTGCTGGTCTTTGCTAATACTTTCACAGCATGAAGAGACTGCTGAGAAGCCAGTTCCAGTTACAAAAGAATAGGGCTGGAAGGGATCAGCAGGACATTAAGTCCAGTCCCTTACCCCGGTAACCCGTGCACAATAATTCTGCAGGTGTTCTGAGGTAATAATCTTGCTATACAAGCTCTGCACAAGTTCAGCAACTCCTTATATTTTACTTCCATAATGCTTTAGTTTGAACTCATTCAGTCATCCAACGCTACTCATAAGTCCCCAGAACTCTTATTCTATCTTTTTCATTCCATGTCATTCTTCCTCCATCAAAACACTTTATAATTTTTCATCTACACTGTATTAGTTTAAAATTAAAACAATATGTTACACAATTTAAATTGCCTCATGGTTTAAAGTGTTTCTCTCTTTTAAGTACAAACAACAATAACTGAAAGCAGCTTGTAGAGTTTGGAACATATAACTGGCCTCAAAAGCATACAACACTATCCCATGGTCAGAAATAAACCATGGCTTACCATAAGGAGTAATCTGCTGGCAGTTGCTGCTCTTTTTTCTTTCTTTCTTTTTTTAAAAGTAGGAACAGAAAGAAAACACACAATGCCACAATAACAATCCACTATTCCTAAATGTGGTACATTAAGATAGACAATTGATATGATATATAAATGGGCACAATATATGCTCAAAGGCAGAAAGGGCAGTAAGATGTTCACACCACTGAGTAACGGGTAGTGGGTATTTATCTTTCCAGCCTTGGAATATAATTATCTTTTCAACCATAAGGGCTCAGATGATCCACTTTTGATGTCCGTTAGTCCCCACATCATAGGAATGTTAAAAGCGCACAAACATCCTCATGTACCAAGGATTTTTCCAAAACAAAAGTTTCTGACCCAAAGATTGAGCATGTTAGCTCAACCAATCCATTCTGCTTCTGACAGAACCAAACCATGAGGCTTCATCTGGCATTAGGTGAACCGGGCACTTATGGTTTGTTCAGGAGTAACAAACCATGGGTGGTGGTGAGCCATGAACAAACTTTGGCTTCCACTTGTGGGTTGTTTGGAAAAAAACAACCATGAGTGTCAGTTCACACATAACACTAGGTCAAGCACTGAGCAGCAAGCACCTGCACTGCTTGTCCACAGTAACTCATGGCTTATTTCTGACAATGGCTTACCATTATGCATGAACTGGGATACTGTGTGCATATTTTTGTCATTCCTTCTTTCTTTTGCATGAAAGTTGCTTCGAACAAATACCTGCTTATCTTTGCAAAAGTGCCTAGCAGACTTTTAGGCACTATTACTTTTGGTTTTAATAGATTACAGTTTTAATATATTTTATTTATGTATATAGTTTTAGATTCTATCCATGTTTAATTGTTTTTTAATCATTGCTTCTTCTATGGTTCTAGCGGTTCTTGTTTTTATCTGTAAGCTGCCTTAAGTCAACACATTTTGGAGTGGAACTTCCTTCTTGAGGAGCAAGCTTGGACATTCAGAAGCAGCTTACACAAAGATATTGGTGCCTATCTGTCACCATAAGGAAACGGTTCCTTTGGTGCCAGATAGGCAGCAATATTTGTGTAAGTTGCTTCAAACAGTCTAAGTTTGCTCCTGAAGAAGGAAGTTCCACTCCAAAATGCATTGACTGCAATAAACATTCAGAGGAGCATTACTTGAAAAAGCTGGTGCCATATATCACATCAGAAGCTGAGCTAATGAATGAACCCATTACGTTATGGATTATTATTAGGCCCTATAACAGAGTTTCCTGGGAAGGTATGAGGACACAACTGGCATGTTTGCTGCAGAGTCTGTACCCTGTGATTGTGTCTGTGGCCTGGTGTTGCTGGTAGGTAGCTGCCTTAGGTTGTCTTATTCCTGGGTACCAGTCCAACTTCATTAATCTTTTTTTAAATTATTATTTCAGTGGGTGAGTATTATTGCAGTCTCAATGCAAATCTGCATGTTGCAAGTGTCTGGACAAATGCTCTTTTGCATTCTACACAGGACTAACAGTTCAATATCTATTCAACAAAATAAGGGGACACAAATCCAACATCAGAAATGGCAATATCCACAAACCAGTTAGAGAACATTTTAACCTATCAGAATACTCTTTAACTGACCTTAAGGTGGCTATCCTTGAATGTTCAGTGTGAAACTGCTGAATTCTGAGTTATCAGGCAATTCAATCCTGCCACCTGGGGCTTGACTCAAGATTGTGGTTTTTTTTAAAAAAGAAACACGTGTGTATATGCTAATTAGCTAACAAATGTCAGGATGACTGTGTTATCAGAAACAGTGCCTAGTCACTACAATTATTTTGCTTTTAGGTAACTGTCACTGCTCTTTTTGCATTTTATTCCATCGACTTCACTCCCATGCCAACCATGGGTAGATATGCTTGCCACTTTAGGACTGCATTTCATGTACCTTATGAAATAGACTGTGGTATGTGAAAGCTTTTAGCCTTACACCACAACAAATGTGTTGGTCTTTAAAGTGACACAAGATCCTTTGTTATTAATACCACTAGTAATTACAGTATAGGAAAATAATTCAAACAAAATGAAGCAAATAATAGTTGGCCTACTACAAATTTATATTGCATCCTTAGTTTGCTAAATTCTGTACCAACTGTATTGTGCTCACTCCTACAATTTATATTTTGCAGAAGAGGAACTAAGGCTCAGTGTGTGTGTGTGTGTGTGTTGCCCAAGACTGCAAAATGAATTAATGGAAGAAGCAAATACTGAAATCAAGGTCTTTTAATCCAAGCCCAACTGACCCTGTGGCCCACACTGACTCTGTCAAACTAAGGCTGCAATCCTGTGCATACCTTCTAGGTAGCAAGTCCCGACAAAATCAGTAAGACTTAATTCTGTCTAAACATGCATAGGGTTGCTCTGTGAAGCACTTATGTGGTTGTGTATGAAACACACACACAGTGCTGATATAGAAGACAAGACACTATTTTCCTTTTAGTATCATAGCCAAATTTTTCCCCCTAAGACAGCACAGATCAAAACGACCTCAAAAACTGTGACTGTCTGAATGACAAGTCTTTACCTTTTTAGGTGGTTTATGAACAGGTCCTACTGACTTATCTCAAATAGGAAGAAATCTTTTAGCCATGCGCACTGAAAAGATTTGTAAAGGAATTTCCCCCTTTAAAAAGTGCTTTATTCAACACATTTGTAATGCAAAAACATTGTATAGAGAACCATATGGTGTTTTCCTACTTTATTTGCTGCTACTTTGATTCCCTTGGGTGATTTTGGGCATCTTTTCTGGCCTTTTGAAAAATGGAATCGACTAACACAATTCCAAAAGGAAAGCATCAAAAATAAAAGGAGCACCCTGGACCATACTTTTGTATTTTGGGCAAATTAATCTGCAGTAACTACCATTTCCTGATTCTGTATTAACAACAACTAACACATATTACAGGCCTACACAACTGATGGCCCACCAAGCTGAATGCAGCCCCCCCACCCCCGCCCACGTACTGTAGCCAGGCAGGTATTCACTACACCACGCCAGTTCTTGCAGTTGAAAGCACAGAGTAGGACAAGGTACTTTGGCAAATCTCTGGAGGGCCACTATGCATGGCTGGTGGGCTGCATTTAGATTAGTGGTTTAGAAATTGTACAGGCTTGATGTACTAAAATCCCTACTTTTAGGCTTGCAGCATGCTTTTAAAGCATGTGACAAAATCCCTCTTGGCACTCTTTTCATCCTATTTGGAAGCACAGGAGAGTGCTTTAAGCTGCATTAAGGGACAACTGATCTACTTCTGTCAGTCTTGAAGATGTACCCATAGTGTGCTTCTCTAAACCAACAAAATATTTTTAACCTCCAGAAGTCCCTCCGCCTTTGTCATTATTGCTGCGTGTCATTGTTCCCTCCCCCGCTCCCCAGTCTGCCACCTAAGATTGTAATACTATCTCCTTACTTCAAGAACTGCTGAGAATACAACTCTTCTAATATACAAAGACTTTTATAATCAAAGGTTGGGTGGTAGGGAAAGCGGAATGCGGCTGGGAATTCTGCTCCAGACTGAGCCACAAGCCAAAAAGTACAAATTCAAGCTTCAAGGAAAATATTTCAGATCTTTCTCTAAGTGACATTATGCTTTCCCTATATTTATTTACCTACTTAATTTATATAGCTGCCCTATAGCAGAAGTACTCTAGGTCTAGAAGCCAGTGTGGTGTAGTGGTTAAGAGCATCAGACTAGGACCTGAGACATTAGGGTTCAAATCCCACTCAGTTATGAAGCTCACTAGGTGACCTTGGGCCAGTCATTGCCTCTTGCTTAACCTACCTCACAGGGTTGTTATGGAGATTATGGAGGGATGTGTGGACCATGTACTTTTTGGAGAAAAGGGTGTGATATAAATGCAATAAATAAGCTCTTCTCCTTACCTGCTTAAGAAAGCCCATGGGGCTCTTTACATCAAGTTCTGATAAACTCAATCAACAGATACAAGCTCTGCCTTCATAGCTAGTTGTGACACCTGGTGCTTAGAGAACAAAAACCAGCATTTTGATTGTACACTTTCTACATCTCCACACAATCCAAGCCTCCAGCTGCACAAAACCATTGCAAGACTTTCACAGGCTGGAACTCTAAATCCCACCCGGAATCATACACAGGATTTCATTGAGAAGCCCTCAGTTTGCATGGCAAACTTTCCCCACCTCCGTTCAGAGACACCTGCTTTTGAGTGTCAACCTAAGACCTCAGTTTCCTTCAATGACCCGTCCCCCCTCCAATTTATGTTTAGATTTTAAGCACCACTATGAGAGTTTGTCCTGCCATCCTAGCAGTTTGAAAGCACGTCAAAGTGCAAGTAGATAAATAGGTACCGCTCTGGCAGGAAGGTAAACGGCGTTTCCGTGCGCTGCTCTGGTTCGCCAGAAGCGGCTAAATCATGCTGGCCACATGACCCGGAAGCTGTACACCGGCTCCCTCGGCCAATAAAGCGAGATGAGCGCCGCAACCCCAGAGTCGGCCATGACTGGACCTAATGGCCAGGGATCCCTTTACCTATACCTTTATGAGAGTTTGAGGGTACGTAACACTTTAAAATGAACTACTTAAGCCATCATAAACTAACTGGCTAGATTATATATATATTATATATATTAAAAGCACACCACACATTAAAAGTACAGTACATTAAACAAGGCAACTTAAACTTGGCCAAAACATGTTGGGTTTAAAAGGAGAAGAAGAAGAAAGGAAAGAAAAAGTACAAATTCAGATTCCAGCCGGAAGTTTCACAGTTGCTTCTCTCCCACAACCCCCAAATGCCTTTCCGTCTCAGCAGACGCTATCTGATATTGCTCCAACTTCTCGGACTCAGCAACCATCCCAACACTGGGACGTCTCTGCCAAATACAGTCCAAACCCTCTCCATGTAGCCGCACGCACAGCTCCTAAACTCGCTTCTGCCAGGAGGCCTTTTAGATAAAAACTCTTCTTACCTGCTGCCCTCACCGATCTCAGTCATACCCAGCCATTCACACGTTCCTTTTCTCCTCCCCGCAAGCCGCCCCCCTTGAACCCCCATATCCGACTCCTGGAACGGCAACGTCTCCCTTCCAGGGAGTTAGCTATCCCACGTGTATCCCCCACCTGCATTGCTCCCTCCCTCCCCCTCTCTCTCACGCACAAACTGCCACGATCCCTTCACGTGTTTCGAAACCCCGACGTCCCCACGTGCTTGCTCCTCCACCTCGCGCTCCTTCCGCGGCACTTTCGAGAGCGACCCGCAACAACAACACAACACACAACACGCGCGCGAGCACGTGCCCCGCCGCCCCCGCTTTACCTGGAACGGAGGCGCGTGCCCCATGGCCCGGTACGGGGTGGCCCCGGCCGGGCTGGGTCCCCGCAAAAGCCCCGGAGCTGGCGGAGGAAGGGCGGACAGCGCCGCCGAAGCAACCGGAGGGGGGCCCCCGGGCTGCGGCGGCGGCGGCGTGAGAGGAAACCCCCCGCGGCCGGCCATGGGGAGCCGAAGTGAGGAAGTCGGTACAGGAGGCAACGGCCGTCAGGCGCTCCGAGCGCGCCCCACAGAAAAAAAGGGAAGCGGCGCTGGCTGGCTGGCTGGCTAGCTGACGAAGCGGGGCGGCTCTCAACGAGCTGCCCGGCTCCTCCTCTGGGACCGCCTCCTCACAAGCAACCGCCAGAGCTCAGCCTGGGAGGGAGCGAGCGAGCGAGAGAAGCGCCTCTCGGGACCTTCGGGCCACTGCGCGCGAGGCGCCACTATCGAGCAACCGCCTCCCGAGAGACGGTCGCGCGGGGTTGGGCAGGCTCGCTTCTCCTTCTTTCTCTCACATGGGAACCCAACTCCGCATCCAGAGGGGCTTCACACCCTCAAGAAAGTGCGTCTGCGAGGGGGAGTCCCCTCAGCCTTCAAAGTGTGCTGACCGCACGACCCTGGAGCACTGTGTGTTTTCGGAAGCAACTCTTTCAATCTCGCACTTCACTGCCTGGGGGAGATGAACGTTGACACATTTCCTGGGGAGTAAATAAATAAGTAAACAACAACAACAATTTATTATTTCTACCCCACCCATCTGGCCAGGTTTCCCCCAGCAACTCTGGGCGGCTTTCAACAGAACATTAAAAACAGAATAAAACTTCAAACATGAAGAATGCACCTAAACACAGCCTATCATTTAGTTACCCTGCCACACATCAAATTAGTGTGAGGTAAAATAAAAACAAATACTTGATCACTTCGACAGCAAGATATAGGTTGGCTAAGCCTGAGCCACCCCAGGCGGTTTTCTCATCTGGCTTCACTGGGAAATTCCCAGTGGCAGAAATGGGACTTGCTTTTTAACCTCCCATGCAGACCTGCCTGGTTACTAAGGTCATGAGGAGCCGGTGAAAGCTCATCTCATGGGATCAGTCAGATAGAGGGCCTTTTCTGTTTTGGTGCCCACGGTAGCGTGTGAGGCATGATGTGCCAACTAGGATGTAGTTTCTACACATGTTAAAAATGTACCTGTTTACTTAGGCCTTTGCTGACCACTGAGGCCAGCCATTTTCTGTAATGCAGTTAAACGTACTGGCTGTTAAGGCTGCTGGTGTGTGTGTTTTTTGCTTGGTATTTTTAATGGATTTTACTGTAAACCGCCTTGAGATGTTTTCATAAATAGGCAGTCTATATTTTTAATAAATAAACAACCTGGCATATTAACGGAGGGCCCACCTGTTCACCTGTACCAACGTGCCAATGAGGCAAAATGAGAAAGGCATCCAATAGGGTTCTCATTGCCACTACCGGTGTTTCATCACGTTTCTTTTCATTATTTGTTGAATAAGGTGTTGGAAAACAGGTAAATAACATCTAACAGAGACTGTAGGCCTTTCACATTCTACATGGCCATTTCAGTTCTGAGAATCGATATTATCCTGTCATTTTGTGGCATGTACTCATTTATTTTTGTCTGGGGAAACAATAAGGCCAAAGCAGATGTCAGGCAAGTACCTTTGAGGAGACCATGCCACCAGCAGGCCCTTTTCCTCATTGCTCTCTCCCTCCACCCAGATGGCCGGAGGACCCAGATGACCCTGTGAGCCAGTGTAGTATATGGTCAGAGTGTTGGGCTAGGAGCTGGAATGGAAGACCAAGGTTCAAATCCCCACTCAAAGTGGCATAGGCCTATATCTAATATATATGTTTACATCAATAGCAATTTTAATTAGGGTTGCCAGGTCAGGATTACCCCAAACTCTTTAAGATTTCAGGCCCCAAACCTGAAACTTAGGGTGATATAATGTTGGGTGGGCCCTGGAGATGGAGGTTAATTGGGAGAGGGTAGTGGCAGGATGCCCGCCCACCCTAAGTGTCTATGCTCTAATTTGCAGTCAGCTCTTGCTGAGCTGAAGCTTGCAAGCTGCCTGTAAATGTGTCCCCTACCTGCCAGACCACCTTTGCCTTATGTGATTGTCTTGTCAGAATGGTATTGCTGTAACACTCTTTTCCTCCAACAGCATTGAGCAGTGTCTCTTACACAGAGGGGACGCATTCACCCTCACAGGTAGGTAAGCTCTCTGTTGGCAAAGGCCCGGCACTCTGCTTCAACCACTGCTGGACATAAACTCCTGAGCACTTTGGCCTTGTGGGGTCACAGCTCAGATACAGGCAGCTGAATAAGCTGCTCCTGCACACACTGTGTTCTTCTGGGTATGATCACAGTCCTTGCAGTCTCTCCCTTCACTTATGCGGGTGTTCTGAGATACCAAGCACCGCTCATTCTTTTCTCTCATTGTCAAAGGCTCAGGATAAGGCATTGCTAGAGTGACTGGTTGACCGTGTCACACATCTGTCTTTCCCTTTCACAAATTCCTGCCTCCCGGATGCCGGTCAATAAAGTTTATGACATTGCCACACGTTGTGGCTTTACTGGGAGTGGTAGATTGGGATCCCTTTGCCACAACCTTCAGGAATATCTGTATATTTGAATACCTACCAGATGGCGGAGCGCAAGTAACAGGAAGGCTGGCCAGATGTACTGGACCAGATGGAGAGAAGTTACTTGCCCAAAGTCATGAACAGAGTACAAGGCAGAGGCTCACTACTTTAAAAAAACAACCCTCATGATGTCCCTTTCAATCAATTTCATCCTCAAACCGTTAATTTCCCCCCCTGACCTGTCCAAATAATTTCCCTTTCCAAAATTATTTTTGACTCTCTTTACCCCCACATGTGTTCCATGTTTCTGCCGCCTACATTACAGACCCTTTAGGTTGGCTATTATTATTTATATCATTTATGAATCACTTCTTGCGAGGGACTTCATAGCAACTGGCATTATAATGACATATATAAAACATTCTTTAAAAACCACACACACACACACATGCAATTGCATGCAAAACCACATATTTAGCAGGCATTGAAAAGCCAATAGGGTAGGTTCTGTCTGATATGTGGAATGGAGCCCCTGACAGGATAGTACCTGCACTGTGCCTACTCCTACAGAACTCAGTGGTCAGCTGGGTATGTGTAGGATGAGACAATCTTTTAGGTATCCTGCTAGGCTGTATAGGGTTTTGTACACCAATACCAGCATCTTGAACCTAGCCTAGTAGGTCATTGGCAGGCAGTGCAATTCCTTCAGCAGCGGCCTAATGTGATGGTGACGTTGGCTCAAAGTCAGTATGTACAGTATTTGTATTTTCATTCCTTCCTTCAGGAGGTTTTGAGCTGAAGCTGCCAGGTGTCTATGAGACTCCATAGAAACTGAAAGTGAGGAGTCATCACTGTCTCAAGACACCATCCCTGGCCGGTTGCCTCCACGTTGGGAAAACAGGTATGCAATGCTACCCGCCCCTCCTGCTCTGCCACTGTACCCTGGTACTCCATCCTATTAACAATAGCTTTTTAAATAAATAAATAAATAAAGTTTTATTGAAGCATAATGACCATTACCGACAACGTAAAAGTACAATAGCAGAGTATGACACCATAACATACCGTATGTAAAAAAAGAGGTTGGGAGTAGTAACACACTAATATAAACCAAGACATCCATTTTTCCTGAGCTGGTGTAGATGGTGCACGTTGGCCATCTATGTCCAAAACATAAGGAATAAAACCCTGTCAGAGGACGTAGATGCATTCTGGGTTTCCAATCCCTCCGGTGTGTTATTTTTTTTCCACAATAGCCAAAGTCCGTAAGTTCTTATGCCACAAAGAGAAATGTAGTTTCCCCCCCTCCAAAGTTTTCCGTTGCTGGCCTGTTGAAATCCCAGCAGCAGCTAGCATGGATGTCAAAGGTTCTTTAGAGTGCCAAGCTTTTGTGATATCAGTCTGCATATTCAGTAATGACAGTTGTGGAGAAACCTGAACAGGTAGAATCATAGAGTTGGATGGGGCCTTGAGGATCATCTAGTCCAAGCCCCTGCAATGTGGGACTATGCAGCTGCCCCATATGGGGATCGAACCTGCAGCCTTGGCGTTGTCAGACCATGCTTCTAACCAGCTGATAAGCTATCCAGAAAGTTAACGATTTTAGATATTTCTTGATAAACTTGGGACCAGAATAATGAGAAATTCCTACCAAAGATGGGGAACTGTCATTTAACAATAATATTTTGTATACTTTCATACTTTATATGTTAAATTTGAGTCATTGTACATCTTAAAACAACAGCACGTATGTACGGCCTAAATAGGGTTTGATCAATACAGTACTGGGTTTGTTTTTGTGGAGGATATATTTGGGTTTTTTACGAAGTAGAAGGATTAAGCGGCTACAGCACGACTCCTGATCACTCGGATCCACATGTTGCATTGAGTCTGATCTATACAGTATGTGGAACACAAAATGACTTGGTAGAATCCTTAACCCACCAGTTTCCAAAAGAAGGACAGAAACTTTGAGAAGCAGGAAGAGAGAGCGCCGGCCACCGAGTCCCTTATGCAGGAGAGAGACCCCATCAGCCACAAGAGGGCCTGCTTAGCTGCCGAAGGAGAAAGGGGAGGTCTTTCTCTCTTTATTCTTTTCTCTAGCCAGGATGTGGAATTGAGCTTCCTGGATTTTGCAGCTTGCAGCTGCTTCCCCTAAGACCCCCCCTCTCATCCCAGCTCCCTGCAAGGGGGCGAGGATTTCTCTGTAATCGGCCTTCACCATTCTCAGGCAGGCCGCACGTTGCAGTCCCTGGCTAGGTGCAGGTAAATGATCGCGGGTGGGGGGTGGGGTGCAAAAGATCAACCCGGCCTTTTCGATCTCCTCTGCCCCCACCCTCCCGTCGCCGCCTTTGCAAGGTCCGATTCACAAGGAGGAAACAATGGAGGCTGTGCAGGACATAGATGGACCCCGAGGTGGAGGGTGCGGGGTGGTAACAGCATTTCGATGCAGCCGTTTCCCCCTTTGCTGCCAGGACTTAAGACATTGCACGAAGATCCTGGACTTAGAAGGGCGGGGGGCGATGTTTCATGCAATGTGGGAAAGAGAGTCAGCTTGAAGGGTGGCAAGGAGGGCCCAGTTCATTGCGATTGCCTTTTGTAACCTTTGCACCCATTTGCCCATGTCCCCCTTACTCAATTTTCAAAAGATGCTACCTCCCAACAAAGTACGTCCCTCCCCATAATTTATGGCTTCTTTCCATCTCTCCGGCTCCCACCGCGCCCCCAGGAATTGCTCCGATTCCTCCGTAACACCCCCACAGCCTTTTGCATGGACTTGTTCTCATAGTGAGGTAGTTTTGTTTCCACGCTGCATTTTTAAAATTATTTTTAAAGTATCCGTAGAGAGTTGGAACACATTTAACACTAGCTTGGGCCCGTTGGGATAACGCTCCATGCAGTCGAGGAAGTGGTTTATAATCCACGAAAGCTTGTGTTACCGTAATATAATTGTTTTGTCGTTAGGATGCAACAGGATTTATATTTGCCACAACAAACTTCACTGCCCCTCTGGCATTTGCTCATATTTTGTCCTTTGTACGTGCATGTGTTTTTGCACCACCAGATAAGCCAACTGGACTGGAGGGGATTTTGAACCATGATCTAAAATATAACTAAACAAACAGTTTTGGGGACACAAAGTACTAACAGTACAGAGAAATGAAGAGCTGTTTTGCACATTACACAGAGATCTAGGTTTCCAACCCCCTCCCCCATAGGGAGCTGTGGCCAGTCCAAGCTTTTCAACAACAAGGTGTGTGATGTGTGTGTTTTTAAATAGTTGTTCATCACATTCACACTTTCGATTTTTAGATATATACTTGAGGGTGTTTTTTTTTAAAGGTATATACCTAAAAACCACAGGGTTGTATCCTGTTTTAGTCATACTCAGAGCAGACCCATCAAAATTAATTGACATGATTTAGTCCATTAATTGTGGAATTATGTGAACAAAACCTGGCTGGATATAATGTTCAAAGTGGCCCAGGTTTCTTTACAGGCTTTTTTTTTACAAGTGTAAACAATGGAGAACAAGTCTTAGGTAACCAACTTATTCCCTGCAATTACTTTGTGTCTTATTTCAACATTCCCTTGGTTTGATTTTCTAAGGACTAATAATCTGTAGTGATATATGGACATGTTCATGGTTCAGCTACCTTACAGTCTGGTGCAGCCAGAGACAACACAGACTTTTGTAGTGTTTGACTGCTGTACAGTGAGATAGTGCACTGTGTATATAACAAAGAGCATCTAACCACATGTGGGTGTGTCAAATGTGTAATCACATCACGAAGTGTAACATGCTCTTCCCATTCCTTCCTCAAGGATGCCACAATACAAGTTGTGTAATAATAGCTTGTTGATTAGTTGGTTCAGTTCCATTCCCATTTTAAAATCTCTTGGTGTATTGTATGGTGTACACACCTCAGTAAAAGTCACCGGTCTCCCATGTTGAGCAGCCATTTGTTTGAATTTATATCTCTACCCTTATCCACCAGCGCAGTGGATCCCCTTAAACAAGCTGTTACCTCTCAGCCTCAGTCCTTCCCCCAGCCCATCTGCAACATGGGGATAACGAAGCTGATCTTATATTACTGGATTGTTATGTGGATTACCAAGAGGTTAATGAAGTGCTCTGAAAACTCTTCAAGAGCCATTTAAATGGTATAGTGATTATAAAAAGAAAAACCTAAAAGCCACAGAGTAGCTTAGAAACGCTGTGCAAATATGCTCTGCCAGTCCAACAAAATTAAAAATATAATTGTTCAAATGAATAAACAGGCCTTAAACCTGGGGACAGAAATAAGACATGGCTGAATCCAGTGTTAGTCATACTTAGAATAGATTGCTAAGTGGTGCCCATTCATTTCAGTGGGTCTGCTCTTGAGTTTGACTAACACTGGAGTTGCTTCTTGGTGTCCCTCCCTGGGAATGCTGTTCCATAATTATGACTCATCTCTTGAGAGAGCCTGGCACCAAACAGCCATAGACTTCACCTCTCTAGAGGAAAGCACCCACAATAGGTCCCTTCCAGCATATCCCAGAAAATGTACAGAAGGATGCAATCCCAAAGTTTTGCAAGGCCCAAGCCACTTCATCAGACCCGTCCCCATGTCATAATACGACAGAGTTTGCCCCTCTCACATCGTTTTCTCTTTCTGCCCCACCTGCCTCCTCCAATCTCACACCATTGCTACATGGATATGATTATCAAGAACACTGGGTTGCCGTAGAAAGGTTTCTACAAATTGACGTGGCACAAACTCCTTCAGTTCTTTTTTTATTATTATTTAGGTGCTTATCAGGAGCCTCCTTTGCCAAGAGAAAGAAGAAGGACTCCAGTCATTTCTGGCAAGAGAGTACCCGTGTGTGCCGAGATGCAGGAGAGCTATGAAACAGTGATCTCGCTGGGTAAGGGATCTCACTGCTTAAAATGTCTGTGCCGCCGGACTTGAACTCGAACCTTATCTACCCAGAACTAAAAATAGCCCTGTGGCATCTCAAGTCATCACATGGAAATTGTGTTGTGATGCCAGTTTGCCTCAATCACTGACTTTACCTCCAATGGCGCACTTTTCCCTTGTCTCCCAAGACTGATGGATGCCAACAAAATAGTGGGGACCGCACTTTGGTTTATATACATTTTTTTGCGGGGGGAAAGAGCTGCTGATTTTTAAGGCCATATAGAAGTCAATACCTTCTCCCCTATATAGCAGGGTTTCCCAAACTTGAGTCTTCAGCTGTTTTTGGACTACAGCTCCCATCATTCCTAGCTAGCAGGATCAGTGGTCAGGGATGATAGGAATTGTAGTTTCAAAATAGCCGGAGACCCAAGTTTGGGAAACCCTGCTATATAGCATCCAAAGGCCACTGCCTAACCAAACATTTTATCCTCCAGAAGTATCTTGTTTGGCTTATCAACCTTTTTTCTGCTCTTAGCGGAAGAAATTGCCATTAGCTGGCCCCGGATAACTGCCTTCACAGAGACCCGAGGGCGCCGAGGTTTGGCTCCTGGTAAGTCCTTTATTCAATAGGATTTTAAGAAATTGTGTGCTACAAATCCTTCCTCTGTTCAACTACCTAAAAGAGTGGAACTCATTTCTCCCTTTTGAGCCGTAAGCCTTCCCTTCTCAAACTGCACTGAAAGGGAAGCTAGAATTTGCTCCCACGTTCTAGGGCTGCAGGAACTTTTGGCCACAACCTTCTGAGGGCCACATGCCAGTAGTGGGTGGGGGCCAGGGAGAAGCGGACAGAGCGACGGATATGACTGTTACCTTTGCGTACAGCGGGTGATGCAGAAATCAGGAGTTTATACATGCACACCCCACACCCATCTCTCCAGGCAAACAAGAGTCGTTATTAAAGGTCAAGGGCACATTCCAGCCAGGCAAAAGTTTTCAAAGAGGACATGTGGTGTGCAGACTGGGAAGAGGTAGTGTGGCCTTAGGAAATTCCTAAAGGCTGAAAGAGAGCTGAAGGGCCCGCCCTGGTGTTCTCCATCTGTGTTTTGTTGTATGAGTTTCTTCGGATCATGGTCCTAAATATTTCAGTTTGTTAATAGTTGTAGACAGTGTTTGAAATTAGCCAGGCGCCAGGTGCATTTAGACCTGACTAGTGGCCACGCGGGTGGCGCTGTGGGTTAAACCACAGAGCCTAGGACTTGCCAAGCAGAAGGTCGGCGGTTCGAATCCCCGCAACAGGGTGAGCTCCCGTTGCTCGGTCCCTCCTCCTGCCAACCTAGCAGTTCAAAAGCATGTCAAAGTGCAAGTAGATAAATAGGTACCGCTCCGGCGGGAAGGTAAACAGTGTTTCCGTGCGCTGCTCTGGTTTGCCAGAAGCGGCTTAGTCATGCTGGCCACATGACCCAGAAGCTGTACGCCGGCTCCCTCGGCCAGTAAAGCGAGATGAGTATTGCAACCCCAGAGTCCGCCACGACTGGACCTAATGGTCAGGGGTCCCCTTTACCTTTACTAGCGACCACTAGCGGCCAAGTGAAGATGCCTGGGTGCCAGGATGGTGCCTGACATCTCCACCATCTGGAGGTGCGTGCCTGGGGATCATTGAATCCAGACTGTTTTCACACACTAGTATCCCATCCTGTTATATTTTATCTGCACAATCAGAATGAATTTCAGGAACCAAAATGCTTTTTCTGTGCCACCTGAGCAGGAGCAGTGACCAACATTACAGTTAACCGCTTTAGCTTGTATTCACTTACTCCATTCCCACCGCCCTGCCCACAGTTGTGAAGAATATTCTTATGTTATGAATGATCCATGTCACCATTAAGAAAAAGAGGTAGGGACAGGAATGTATGTGGACTTTTCTTCTTTTACGTTCTCAAAGTTCTTAATCTAGCTCAAGATTGTCATCTGAACTAGCCGGATGTTTAACTGATAATCAATCACAGTCAGTCAATCCTTTGGAAAAATAAGACTTTAAAGCTGTCTTGCCCCAAAATGGCAACTAGACATTCCATTTTGGCGACTGTAACCTTGGTTTATTTGAGTTTCTAACACGGGCTGCAGAAAGGATGGAACCTCATTTACAAAATGTCGGGTACTCTGACGCAGGTGGTGACAATCGCTCACAGCAAAGTAACCTCCCCACCCCCAAGCGAGAGCAAAGAAAGGCACTTAGAGCAGAGCCTCTGAGCTGCTTGGCTAAACCGTCAAATTCTCCTTTTACCATCCTCACTCTCCTGATTGGCTGTGTCTCCTCCCTGCCACGAACGGCTCTGGGCCTCCAGGATGACGACCCAACGGCCTGTCCCATCGCAGCAATCCTGGAGCAGACAAAGACAGCCGTCTTGTCTTAACTCGCGCCATTTGTCCCAAGAGCACAATCTTCCTGCAGCATTTCGCAGGCCTTGCCCCCGTGTAAATTAGCTCATGCCTAGAATAGGCAACGGAGCTCCTAGGGCCCTCCATTCACGTTCCTTTCACTTTGTTTCTCTCCCTCTTCCCAGGGCTAGAAATGGAACCTGAGCAGGGGCAATTGGCACCTTTGCAGGGGCAAGCAGCGGCAGCGGCGGCGGCAGCAGCTACAGCCGGCTCGAGTGAAGAAGGGATCCTGCCGGACTTCCGGAGGCAGCTCGGGGTGATCCTGCAGACTGTTGGCAAGGCACAAGTGGAGAAGATGCTGAGGGAGCTGGTGAAGGAGCAGGAGCAGCAGGGGAGAGTCAGGCGGCGCAAGAGGGTGACCCGGAGCCCCCGCCTTGGAGGTGAGGGCATCAGCCGGGGCAAGTGGAGCGTTGAGGCCTGGCCACCTTGCTTTGAGCAGCTGAAAAGGGGTGTGGCAGGCAGGATCGAGTTTTGCAGCAATCAGACACCACCATTTAATTCTTAACTGTTTTTAAGATCTGCGGCCAAGGATTTGCCTGCTTTTATTTCAAACCATGATGTGATATTCAGGGCTACCCTCCTGACCCCTCCAGTCATCTTGGGCTCCCTGGCTTACATAGTCTTCAGGCTTCGTCTCTTTCTCTCTGCCTTCCTACTAATTGCTCGAAACCCTCTGCCGTCGTGTACAGTGTGAGCTTTTTCTGGCTTAGCCTTTCTCCTTGGACACCCATCCTTCCGCTCCCTGCCACCTAAACCTTTCTTTTCTGCATAGCACCTCGGCCCTCAAATAAAACTCCGTCGTACCTCGGAAGTCGAATGGAATCCATTCCGGAAAGTCCATTTGACTTCCAAAACGTTCAGAAACCAAAGCGGGCTTCTGTTTGGCTGCAGGAAGCCCCTGCAGCCAATCGAAAGCCGCGGAAGGCTTGTCAGATGTTCGGCTTCCAAAAATAGTTCGCAAACTGGAACAGTCACTTCTGGGTTTGTGGCATTTGGGAGCCAGAACATTCAAGAACTAAGCTGTTCGAAAACCAAGGTACGACTGTAGTGGAAAACTTCCAGATTTTGTTTTTAAGCAAACAAATAGAATCCCAACAATAATTCAGAACGGAAATATCACTAATTCCTGTCTTCTCCTGCAGTGTGGGGAGAAGGAGGAAAAATGCATTTATTGATAGCACTTCGGGCCCTGAGGGGTATGGACACCCATGTGAAAGTTGCAGTTAATGTTAAATGCAGTTAAAAGGGCTGGTTTTAACCTATGGGGCCTAAATGATGTGAGTCCAATGTACCAACTGCCTCCACACATTCCTAAGGAGTGTCTTATACCAAGCTAAACCATTTAACCCACATCTCTGCTAGGATGGGGAACTTCAGGCCATGGGAACAAATGCAGGCCTACAGACCTATCTGGCCCAAAGGACTCTCCTCAGACCCCACGCCTCTTCCCCCTGGGCTCCCCACACACGTCACCAGCCCTGCTTTTCACCCTCTGTGAGAGTGTTTGCCTGGCTAGAAAGTATCATTGAACACTAATAATGAAGAATAGAATCGGGTGTGATGTGTGTGGAAAGAAGGCTATTATTACTATAATTTATCACCTGCCTTTCACCCTAAGGTCCCTGGGCGGGTTTCAATCGAAATACAATATTAAAAACTGTTCAAAACAGCTTACCTTCACAGAAATAATGTAGGTCCTAAAAACAGGCATCTCAAGTGTCAGAAGCCAGGGTACAGAGGTACTTACTTGCTGTACAAAGGTAAAATCAGTGTTTGTTGCTCTGCCTCGTTTTTCTCTGGCCCAGATGACCACTGTCAGCTGGCCCTTATAGGCTTCCCTAGAAGGGGAAATGGCCCTCAGGGTGAAAAGGGCTCCCTACCCCTGGTCCAGCCTGTCTTTTGTTGGTGCCAGGTTTTCAGGGTCTCTGCTGGACATCTTTATTACCCCAGATATTTGGAAGGAGGGCTTAGAAATTGAATGTGGGCCCTTTTGCATGCAAAGCATTCACTCTGCTGCAGAGCCTCTCTTGCGATCTGACGCAGCGCACTCTGTAAACTGACCACGAGCACCTTCTCAGGAATATGGAAGAGTGAGTTCAGCTCCCCCTTGTAGACATTATTGTGTTCTCCCCCCAAGGCGCAGAAATTTATCCACCTTTCTGTCTCAGCAGGTGATGAAGCAGGTGGGCAGAACAACTCAGAGGCCTCACATGCTGGAACGTTGGAAGTACCCACCATCCTATCTAGAAAGCCAGCTGTGAATGAGCTGCAGGTGCCCCTCTTGTGCCCAGGGCTAGTGGCAGGGCAAAAGCAACCCATTTCAGGGAAGATTTTTCATGGGGACGCCAGAGGGTGTAAGAACAGCCTTGTCCACCAGCAGAGCCCTCTGGGAACGAGATGGGGGGCAGGCCTTGAGCCCCGGGAGAGCGTTGGCTGCAGCCCGCTCCACAGCATGAGCCGGGACTCCCAGGATGCCGCGAGACTCTGGCCGCCTTTTGGCGAAAGAGCCCAGTTCTTCTCGGCGTGGCAGAAACCACGCTTCACCCAGAGACGCCGGCGCCCACCTGCAGGAGAGAAGCCCCACCGTTGCGGGCCGTGCAGGAGGACCATTGTCGTCCCGCCACAGAGATCCAGCTCACCTCCAAATTCCGCCTTGGCTCCTGTCCTGGATTCTGCCTCCGCCTCTTCTCTTGCCTTGCCTCTGAACTCTGTAGGGGCAGCAACTACCCAGCTTCCAGGCGGGAACTCTGTTTCAGCCCAGCCCCGGAAACCCCATGGCTGCGAGGAGTGTGGCAAGCGGTTCCGAATCCTCGCCAACTTAGAGCGGCACCAGCAGCGCCACGCAGTGGAAAAGCCTCACCAGTGCCGTGACTGCGGGCGCCGTTTCCGCTGGGGCTGTCACTTGGAGCGCCACCGGCGGTCGCGCCGCTGCGTGGAGTGTGGTGGGGGGCTGGCCACGCCACCTCCACCCCCGTCCCCGCCCCCGGAACCCGACCGGCCCTATTCCTGCGGCGAATGCGGGAGGCGGTTCACCCAGCGCTCGGCTCTCAGCAAGCACCGGCGGCTGCACTCGGGGGAGCGGCCTTATGGCTGCGGAGAGTGCGGCAAGCGCTTCCTGCAGCGCTCCGACCTCACCATCCACGTGCGCTCGCATTCCGGGGAGCAGCCCTACGTGTGCACGGAGTGCGGCCGCCGCTTCAGCGTCAGCTCGAACCTCAGCAAGCACAGGCGCATGCACCGTGGGGAACGCCCCCACGCCTGCTCAGTCTGCGCCAAGCGCTTCCTGCAGCGCTCCGAGCTCCTCATCCACCAGCGTGCTCACACCGGGGAGCGCCCCTACCCCTGCACAGCCTGCGGGAAGC
The DNA here is from genome assembly GCF_964234715.1 of Podarcis melisellensis. Taxonomy (NCBI): domain Eukaryota; kingdom Metazoa; phylum Chordata; class Lepidosauria; order Squamata; family Lacertidae; genus Podarcis; species Podarcis melisellensis. Next base: position 31,119,257 of record NC_138545.1, on the reverse strand, counting down.
GCTTTGCTCGCCGGGCGCACCTCAAACGCCACCAGCGCACCCACGGCAGCGTGCCTGCCGCAACCACTGCCTCTCGTCACCAGAGTGCCCGTCTGCTGGCCCCCTCCGCAGCAGATACCACACCCCTTCTTGAACACGAAGGGACGCCCGATGCCCTGGAGTCACGCCCCTGCTCCAACACACATGCTACAGGCCCACGTCCACCAGCATCTGAGCCTGTCTTTTCAGCAGGCCGAAGTCCTGTGGGTGCTGCTTCGCTGGGCCTTCCATGGGCCGTGACCTCCTCCGCCCGCCTCCCCTTCTGTTCCAGTTCTCTTTGATTTTGCTGTAGCTTTCCTGTATCCCTGCCCTTTGTCACTCCCTCGCGACCAGCAGGCTCCTCGGTTGAACCTCAGAGGCCCAGCTCTGGGTAGATGCAGTAGGGGCAGACCAGTTTCCAAAGGAGCAGGGGAGGCAGCAGGCAGTAGCTTGTATTTTTGGACCCAGCTCTTGTTTGCTTGGAAGCCTGGTGGTTTTCTTTTGCTCCCCCCCCCCCTCCTTGGAGCCTGCTAGGCTCTGTGTAGGTGAGATGGAGGGAGTAAGGTGGGCATGCGAAGACCCTGGGTGAGATGTCAGCTATGTTCCCTGGACTTTTGATGGGGCTCTTTAGCACCAATCAATGTGACCCATTTGGGTGCATTATTTAAAGTCTGCGGGACAGGGGTTAGGTAGGCTACCTTTGTGGATTTGGGGAGGGAAGCACCCCGGGTTGATCACAGCTAACCATTGCAAGCCGTCATTGTTGCTTGTGAGACACAGTAGGTCACCGGCATGCACTTCTGAGACAAACACGCACGGATACTTGCTCTCCTGACATCGTCCAAGCACATGGTCACCTATCCTCCCCGCCACCCCACCCCACCCTTATAATTTTGTAAATGTCATTAGGGCTCCTCTTGACACTCTAACCCTGGGTCTTCTTGGCTGACTGTCTCTCCTTGACCAGACTGCCTTTGTTTCCTTTTGCGGGAAGAAAAGCTCAACAAGGCTTCTCCCAAGTGCTTGGCCCCACTTCCCGAGACAAGATGGCACACTTGACCATGCTGTTGAGTCCCTCTCACAGGAAAAAACGCTGACTGTGGCATATTCTGGGAAGTGGGTTGTGTGTGCAGCTTGTAGGACCCAACACAGCTCGTGCTTCTCTCTTCTGCCTGCAAAGAAGTTTCATGGCAAGGCCCAAGCCCTGGAAGATCTGGGACCACAGTGCAAGAAACAAGCCAAAAAGCAAGAAGGATGTTCACTGATTCTTCAGAGCAGTTCAGAAGCAGAGAAATGGTCCATTGAGTTGTGTCAGGATTTGAACTCGGTTGCTGCTTGTTGAATATGAGACAAAATGGCTGGTGCCTTCAAAAGGGGCTAGAGTGCTTCCTTCACCATTAGCTCCCGAGAAAGCAGGCTGACAGAGGAAGAGAAGCGGGAGACATCTGCTTTGATCAGAATTGTGGATTAGGACAATGGCGGAGTTGGGGGTGGGTGGGGAGTCTGGTTTTTACAGCCTCATATGTTTTCCAGCTCTAGTGAGAATGGTAAAGTTGCTGCTGAGTTGGGCTCAACCCCACGTGGCCTGTACCACTCTCTAGGACTGTTTCCAGCTCTATGGTAGTTTACCAGACCAGTGTTACTTCTCCAGTTGCTTGTACATTCCTGGTACCTTTTGGACTGGTGTTTCATGGCTAGGGGTGGGATCAGAGGGCTCTAGAGTAGGGAGGGGGTTAATAATAACTGATTTAGGACTAATACAGTAGAACTTTGTTTTATCAAATCTTAGCATGGAGTGTCTTTAACCAACACAGAAAAACGATGAATCCAAAACTGTAGATGTAAATGAATCCAATAGAATATTTTGCAACTCCCTTCCCCCAAAGAAGATATTTTGCACCTCTCAAGACTTAAATGTGAATTTTGTACAAGTATTTCGGGTTTGGTGAGGACAGATCCTCAGAACCCGGGTTTTGCTAGGTTCAAGGCCATTTGCCTCCATTTGGCAAGTGTCTGGATGTGGGAAAATGTGTCACTTTTTGAATTTGTGCAATTTTCTATTTTTTTTTTTTTTGAGGGAGGTGGGTCAAAGTTGTCATTACAGTTGCAACTGTAATGCACATCTTCTGCCACTTTCTGACCTATGTGCGTTTTAAAAACATGAATAGGGAAACAAGTGGTCCTAAGCACAGCTGCAAGAATGGCATTGCTAGCTGGATAAAAGTGAAAATTTGGGTTCTGTTCACGTACCTTGGATTCCATTGTTTTGGAAGAGTTTAAAAGGTTAGGCTGCAAACCTTAACCCCACTTATCAGGGAGTAATCCCCAATGGATCCAAATAGGAGTTTCTGAGTAGGTCTGCACCAATTAGCTAAAGCCATTCTGATTGGCTCAACTCTCTCTCCTGATTGGCTCAATTCTCTCTCCTCCTAACTGATCTAGAAAAGTGGGGAAATGGAAATGTTGTGACAGAGCATTGACAGACATGTTTGTGTTTTAGTGTGAACTGTCAGATAGAGCAAAAAAGTGGTGCTCATCAGCTAGGCTTTGCAGAGTTCTTGGGGAGAGAAAAGTATTCATTTTAGCTATGGAGAGGGAGAAGACCTCCAACAGTTGGAACTCTGTGTGTGTACAGGAACTATGATTCTTTTTAAGATACTGGGTGTGGGTCATTCTTCATGGCCTTCCTTAACATATTCACACAAGGCTTTGCTGCTGCAAGGCAGTTAGCCCATAGGTATTGCCAAAGGATTTTTACATTCAGTTGGGATAGTACTTGAATGGTTTGATAAAGTAATAGAAACATTCCAGGTCCAAACAACTTGTGGCTACCAAGCTGAACATAGCTCATTAGTGACATGGTGAAAGAACCTGAAGGGGGGGGGGGGAGGAGAAACCCAAGGTCCTATGTGAGTCCATTGATTTCAGTGCGACTAAAATATGACTTAAGTTAGGATCCAAACTGGTTTTGCAATCACAGGCACCAAAAACAGTTTAGTGATTTGCTGGTAGGTTGCGATTTAGGCTTGGTGAGTCGTACGTTACGCAGGCCTGTTTAAAACTTAATAGAGTTGGGTGATACAGAGTAGGTATTCTTGCTAGCCACCTAGAAGAGTCTAGATAGGTAATGGACCATTGATGCAGGGATTCAGTATCAATTCCTGATAGCACCAAGGCTTCATTTGCACATGCTCCTCCCTTCCAAGTTACTAACATATAACTAGGCCATTTCTAAAGGCTGATTTGGGCACTTCACTGGTATGGGTACTTAGCACAGTCACCAAGATAAACCACATCCCACAAAAGGCATGAGTAGATCTAGGGTTTGACCAGTGAGCTTCAACTGAAATGCTCATGATGAATCCGTTGTCTCTCCGATGTGGAACTTGGCATGAGACCATATGCTGTGTTCAAAATAAGATTCCTACATCAAGTAAACCCAAATTTTGCAACAACCTGAATTCTCAGACGCTGTGACCTGTGTGAGCTATACAAATTGGCCTATATTTTGTTAATCATGGGAAAGGCGTACAGAGCATTTCCTCCTCAGCACAGGGGTCCTTCTCAGTCTCCCGGGCTTCTGAGATCTCACCTGGTTCGTGTATCATGCTCATTTATTTTCAGATCTATCTTAACATGTATAAGGACTAGAAGCTTGCTTGTAAAACTCAAAACTAACAAAAAGCTGAGATTTTCAGGCTGCTGGATTTTGTGTCCAGTGCTGTTTCATATACACATGTGTGTGGTGCTTATTACAGAATATGCAGAGGCCTTGCTTGGTTCCCTTGGGTGGGAGAAAGGGCCTGACTCAGAGCAATTCTCCAACATATAATTCTTAAAAATAGAAAAGTGCAAGCAGGGACTGGGATGATGGTGGTCTTTATTCAGAGATATCAAAACAAACGCATGAATACCCTCATTCCACTTTGGGGCTCAAGGGGGCTTCCCATGGGCATAAGTTTGGTGCAAACCGAAACAACTATTCAGCAGACTATGGAAATACTGGGTTGGTTGCCTTGCTGAGGTCAGAGGATTTACAAGGCATCAGCTCCTGTTTTGGCGGCTGCTGCAGCAGCTGGAATGAGGAAGAACACTGGAATGGCACTGTTGGCTCCCGCTCAGCATTCTCACAAATGGTTAAAAGAGATGTCCGAAGGAAGGTGACAAGCAGGTGTGATGGGGATGTCCACCTGCTCTTTTCAAGCCCCAGGATCAGGTAGTCAGCAGCCCTGAATTCAGAGTTTGTGCTTTTGGCTCTTTTTTGGCTATTAGCCACATATGTATCCTTCCTGAACCATTCAGATCCTGTAAAATATGTCAGTGGCCAACTCGGCATCTTGTAGCTAGGGAGTTCCCAAAAAGAACCTCTTCCTTTGGTTTTGCTTATCTATCAGCTCCAGTGGAGGGTTGGTTTGTTTTTTAGTTGGAAAGTGAACCACCCACCCCTCTGCTCTTTCCACAGCACTTGTGTGATTTCATAACCCTTTCCCCGATCTGTTAGTGAATTGACCAAAGAGCTCCAGACGGCATGGGAAAGTGAAGTAAGCCACAACTTCGAAGGACGGGGTGTTGGGGCTGTCGCCTCTGACTTCCTGTCGCTTCAGAGCCACCAGAACCTCCCGAGACTTGCAATTCTAGCCACGTAGAATATGAGGCTTCAGCCAACAGAATGCAAGCGACAATCTCCGGGGACTTTTCTGAGCCAGAACTCCAGAGGGGGAGGCAACAAAAATCCTGTCTTTTGCAGCTGGCAAGTCCTGTCCTGTCCTGTCCCACAACTTCAGCAAAAGGTATTGGCCCCACGGTTTAGAGCAGCAGCCTCAGAGAGCCGTCGACTGCTTGATGCTATGGAAGCTGACACGCGTTGGGGAAGTGGGGATGGACATAGCCCTGGCGACTCTGGCTCGGATGGAGTGCTTGTCTTGCCACCGGTGCCATCTCTTCCGGACTGCAGAGCGAACCTGGGGAGACACGCCACAAATACCCATAAATGTACTGTAAATAAAGGGGTCATCTGCCAATTAAAAGGGGGTGACAGATTTAATGGAGAACAAGGCTTGTGAAGGGTATGGGGCGGACCAATCACCACCAGCCTTTCAGATGCTGCTGGACTACAACTCCCATCGTCCCTGACCATTTGGCTGTGGCTGATGGGAGTTGGAGTCCCAAGTACATCTACAGGCAGGCTTCAGCAGGTGGAAGAACTTTGGGGTTTTGTTCCCGGTGGTAGAAGGGGCTGTACACACTGAAAATATCCTTTCCCAAAGTTATTCACAGCATAGGGGTGCCTCTGTGAATCTGTAGGACTAGCAGCCTTCTTGCATTTTATATTAGTATGCTAAGGTAAAGGTAAAGGGACCCCTGACCATTAGGTCCAGTCTATGGGGTTGCGGCGCTCAACTCACTTTATTGGCCGAGGGAGCCGGCGTACAGCTTCTGGGTCATGTGGCCAGCATGACTAAGCCGCTTCTGGCAAACCAGAGCAGCGCACGGAAACGGCGTTTACCTTCCCGCTGGAGCGGTACCTATTTATCTACTTGCACTTTGACGTGCTTTCGAACTGCTAGGTTGGCAGGAGCAGGGACCGACCAACGGGAGCTCACCCCGTTGCGAGGATTCGAACCGCCGACCTTCTGATTGGCAAGTCCTAGGCACTGAGGTTTAACCCACAGCGGCACCCGCGTCCCTATATTAGTAGGCTACTGGTGAGTTAATCAGAATTAATGGCCACCTCTGATTCCATAGGGTCTCCAAGGATGAATATGTAAAAAAAAAAAAATCCTTTAAAAATGTGAGAGTCACCATGCAGTGTAAAATCTTAACTTTCCTGGAGCTATTCCATCTGAGTGCTACAGGCAGCAAGAGAGGGGGCAACATAAAATCCTTCAATTTGAAATGGATTGGTCATAGAAAAATTGCTCAAAGGGAGAGATGTCGTAGCACAGTCATTTTCCTGAGCTTTCCCCTGCAGGGATGTTTTGACAAAGAGGCAGTTTGTACTGCTTCATATGCAGAAGCACCAGTTCTGCTGTCATCCTGTTCTCCTAAGCATGAGGTTTCATCCTCTGCTTTGGGATGATTTGTCTCTGCCCATGGTAATTGATCTTGCCCCTGTGCCAACCCCTTGATCTGGCGATTCATCTGTTTTTCAAAAGGCTGAATGATAGATTGGGCAGCATGCAAGTTGAGACCCAGCAAGCCTCCCCCATCTCTGCCCACTCATTCCCCAACCCTGGCTCACCTCACTGTTCAGGAAGCAGTAGAAGACAGAGACAAAAAAGCCCTGATTAGAGAAGAAAGAATAGCATAGTCAAGCTTTGGGAAAGAGAGAAATAACTGCAGCCTTTTGCACTGTGTTTCCTGTGGGCACTTCCTATGGGGCTATTTTCCATTTTTAAAAGACAAGTGCCAGATGCTTTGATCTGTAAACCTTGCCTTATAATCCAAGATGTTTGGGAGATGGGCTGGGGGTGGGGTGGGGAGAGAGAATAGACACAGAGTGGGGAATGAGGTGCAATCTTCACATAATGAAATCTTTGCATGCTCAACAGCACAATCTCATTACTTTGCAAAGACAATGCTGAGATCTGGACCATGCAAACAGGTTTCCTAGAGCCCTGGGAAGAAGAGGAGGAACATGATGAGGTTAGTAAATAGTCCCTGGAGCTAGGCATGCAGTGATTCTACCAGAGCCAAAACAAAACAAATTCCCAAATCAGATTTAAGTATTTTTTTTGTTTTGGCTACAAGTTTTCCATATGAAATTGGGAGATAAGCCTTGCAAGTGAATTTTAAGGAAGTTTAATGCTGCCGATTTTGATATCTCAGTGTGGCCCCCCCCCTTTTCTAAAACACATATATGTTCAACAGAAGCCCTAGTTCGGAATCGCCAGTGGGTGGGGATAATGTGATTTAAAACAACATCTAAAATAAATACACTGAAGTTATTGCAAGCAATTTCAAGTTATAAGATTCTGCATGAATTTTGCACCCCTTAACCCCAAATGCATTTGGGATCTAGTTTCCACAAGGTTTTCCATACCTGGAAGGACTCCAAGAGAGAGTTGAAGTAGATGAAGACTACCCGGGATATTTCATCTTCACCGGGGTTGACGAAGAAAAGCATGTAGGTAATGCCCAGCAAAGGAAGGAGCACAAGGGTAGCCTTCACAGCTTTTCTGAAGGAACAGCACAGGAGTTAAAATCCAAGCCAATTCCAGACCGGCACCCCAGTGTCCCCTCGCCAATGATTAGGGTTGGGTCTACACATGTAGCAGAATGAAGTGGGAATGAGGTGGTAGAGTCCAAAGGGTGGACTGAGGCAAGGATCACATTCCTAAATTCATAAATATATATATTCCAAAGCCACCTCCTGCAAATGGGACTCTATAGCAGCAAATAGAATGATAGCTAGAACTTCTAGTGTGCTTAGACTTCCACTTGCAGGGAACCTTCCACAAAGAACAACACTTGAAAATGAAGAAGAAGAAGAGTTTGGATTTGATATCCCACTTTATCAGTGCCCTAAGGAGTCTCAAAGCAGCTAGCATTCTCCTTTCCCTTCCTCCCCCACAACAAACACTCTGTGAGGTGTGTGGGGCTGAGAGACTTCAGAGAAGTGTGACTGGCCCAAGGTCACCCAGCAGCTGCATGTGGAGGAGCGGGGAATCGAACCCGGTTCACCAGATTACGAATCTACCACTCTTAACCACTATACCACACTGGCTCTCAGTATGATATATCCCAGGTAGCAGTCTAGCAGCTGCATTCTGGATTAGTTGTAGTTTCCGAGTCAGTCCCGAATGGCAGCCCTGTGTAGAGCGCATTGCAGTGGCCCAAGTGGGAGAGGGTTGGTCCCGGTTCAGGGCAAATTCTAGAATTGACCTCTGGCTCAGAGTAAGCCCTGATCCTTACATCCTGCATCTGGGTTACCAGACTCGTGCCTTTTAAAAGTCGAAAGGGCTGATGAGCAGGGCTTTCTGTAGCTAGGGAGGGCAAGTGGGCCTTCTCTTCAGTACTCTTAACAGTTAACAGAATCAATAAATTCTGCAAAGCAATAATAGAAACCTGCTCAATTTGCACAATATATTTGAGTTGAGGAGTCAGAACAGTGGTTTAGCATAGCCCCTATCATAAACTCTGGCCACCCATTCCCCACCTGTGCTCTTGCACCGATACCTGTACTGTATTGTCTCTGAGGTGGTCGAGGCCCGAAGCTTCGTCATCAGGATTCTGACAATGTTGAATAAAAAGATAAAGTTGATCTGCAATAGACACAGAAATGAGATTAAGTGGTGGAGTAAGTGTATAAAGAAATGCCTCCATCACCACTGCAAAATGACATTTTGTCACCCCCCCCCCCAATCAGGGTGGTGCACAGCTGTTCTCTAGGGCAAGTTTTCAAAATCAGTCCGTGCTTGAGAACCACCTGAATGGATATCTCAACAGAAGTAACATTTCCAGTCCGGTTTACTCTCTCTTCCACTAGGGGGAGCTACTCTCTCAGGTATTGCAAAAACAAATGGCCATTATTTCATCTGACAGAACAATATTAATCTGAAATCTAATCTTGCTTTAAAAGTCTTCAAAGCTTAGTTGGACTTTGGAGTCAATGCTTTTTAGGAGTGGAAATAAGGGCCTGGGGGATAGTGACAATCACATTCTGGATGTGATGCAAAATAAACCCTTCTCAGATAATTGATCTGTCTCCCCAAAATATGCCAAGCTCCTTTATGAAAAGCAAGGTAGTTGTACAGTAAAATTATTTACTGATCAGGCCACAGAAATTTGTATATGGCCGTTTTAAATCTGTTTCATTGGCAGCAGAAGCTCCATCTCTCCTTACAGTTTGGACTGTCCACTGTTTGCGAGATGTAGAGGGTTTCCTCCCATTTCAAGCTTGGGTTGTTTTATTGGCCTGCCAGCAAATGCTGAATTACTTCTTGTTGCAGAGCAGTTTGTTAAAGCAAATGTGATTGATGGTTTTGCTGATAAATTAGGTCAATGACATTTCATTCCACTTGCAGCGTTTTGTATTTGTGGCCCACAGCTATAAGTAAAGACAGATCTAACATTTTAAGAGTTGCAGGGGTGGGCTTGACAGCCCGTGTATATATATATTCCTGCCTCAAGGAGTAAAAAATAAATAAAAGTGGTTTTGCAGATCCCCAGAGAGAGCTGGGGAGAAGCTGGTTATGGGGGATGCCCAATGACTATTGCCTCAACATCACCAACTCATAAGTACTACCTCACTCCCAAGAAATCCCTGCAGCACTTTTTAAACCAATTTTAAAAACGCTGGAAAAAATTAGGGGGGAAGCGTGTCACAAGAAAGATGCATCTCTTGCTTTTTTAAAAAAAAGGACCTCCTTCCATGGGAGGAACATTTGAGAACTGGATTCCTTTACCTGAGAAGCAGCCCTCATTTCCATCATTTCACTCACCTTGTACTTCTCAAGTCAGGTTCACACTATGGGTTTAAAAGCCTATGGAATCCCAAACCCACTTATCTGGGTGTTAAGTCCCATTGAATTCAGCAGGACTTACTTCTGAGTAGACATGGTTAGGGTTATGCTGCCACACCCTGCTGGGAAAGTTCTCAAAATGTTCCGTATGTCTTCATAACAAGATTATATGTACACACACAAAAAAAACCCACACACTTTTACGTTTGTGTTTTGGGAGTGAGATCAGCACCTATATATGAAATGGAGCTTTCTGAGTTCTATAGTAATGCCACAAAACCCATCAGGAGTGCTTTTATGCATTTGGCTTGCTTTTTATTATAGCAAGCACTGTAGTATTACTCCAGCCTTCTCAATAAGCCAAAGTTACAGTGGGCGCTTGGGTTGCGAACGTGATCCATGCGGGATGCACGTTCGCAATCCGCAACATTTGCAACCCGCGTCTGTGCACACGTGGGTTACGATTCGGCACTTCTGCGCATGCGCAAAGTGTGATTTAGCGCTTCTGCGCATGTGCGACCACCAAAACCCGGAAGTAACCTGTTCCAGTACTTCTGGGTTTCGGCGGTCCGTAACCTGAAAAAACGCAACCTGAAGCATCTGTAACCCAAGGTATGACTGTACTAGTCTGCTAAGAGGCCAGTAGAATGCCCCTCCTGTGCAACCAAGATGGAAACGCAAGCTGCTAGCCTCTTTGTGGGCTTGTTCAAAAGTTGCTGTCTATCAAGCAGACGAACAGAGGGAGAGATAGAGGGATCTGTCCTTCCTGCACCAGCCCCCTCACCTACGTGGAGTTCCTTGTTGCCTGCAGCGAGCAGGTGAGTGCTTTAAAAAAGAAGAAGAAAAGGCAATACACACACACACACACACACACACACCGTATTTTTCGCTCTATAAGAAGCACCAGACCACAAGGCGCACCTAGTTTTTGGAGGAGGAAAACAAACAAACAAAATATTCTGAATCTCAGAAGCCAGAACAGCATGGGGGATCACTGTGCAGTAAAAGCAGCAATCCCTCTTGCTGTTCTGGCTTCTGGGATAGCCGTGCAGCCTGCATTCGCTCCATATGATGCACACACATTTCCCCTTACTTTTTAGGAGGGAAAAAGTGAGTCTTATAGAGCAAAAAATATGGTGTATATATATATATATATATGCAGGTTTTGGTGTCCTCGGGTGTCTTCCCGTGTAAAAGTTGGGGTGTCTAGGCGACGTTTCGACGAGGTCTCACTCGTCATCTTCAGGCTGGTGCTTTCGGCTTCTTGTTACTGGAACAGAGCAGGATCTCAGTGTTTGAGTTCCTATAAATACTGTTGAGGGGGTGTGGTGTATAGCCTCCAATGTTCTGGGCAGAGAGGAAGTTCCCAGGCTAGTGTGCCTTTTCTTCTTTTGTTCCTTAATTACTTGAGGGATATCTTGAGTGATTTCTTGAGTGATATCCTGAGTACCACTTAGGTGGGTCATTAGGTGTGGATTAGTTGCTAATTAAGGAACAAAAGAAGAAAAGGCACACTAGCCTGGGAACTTCCTCTCTGCCCAGAACATTGGAGGCTATACACCACACCCCCTCAACAGTATTTATAGGAACTCAAACACTGAGATCCTGCTCTGTTCCAGTAACAAGAAGCCGAAAGCACCAGCCTGAAGATGACGAGTGAGACCTCGTCGAAACGTCGCCTAGACACCCCAACTTTTACACGGGAAGACACCCGAGGACACCAAAACCTGCATTCCTGTACCCGTGAAAATCTACGAAAGCATATATATATATATATATATATATATATATATATATATATATATAGTGGCCTCTTCTAACATAACAAAGGAATGTTGGGAAGACCCTACTTTACTTTGTCTCTGACAAAGAGAGAATGGGATCAAGATGGAAGAATGAGATCGAGCCCAGCCCAGACCGAAAGTTCTCCCAGAGAGAGGCTGCTTTGATTTAACATTTGTCCAGATAACACACGAGGAACCCTCATGCCTTCTTTCGCTCTCTGGCCTCCTCCAGAAGCACTAATCCTGGGGGAAATTAGGCATGAGGATTCAGGAAGTGTTACAAAGTGGCTGCCCAGAGGGCAGAGGCGGCGGCAGTCTCCTCAGGCAGCGCGGTAGGCCCTCTAACTAGACAAATCGCCTCTGACTTTCCCCCCAGGCCTCTGCATCAGCCTAGGCTGCCTGATAGCGGCTGCTATTATCCTCATCAAATAACATCATTAACAAATTTGCTGGAGGCAGGGGAGGTGTGCGAATTGTGCTGTGTTCAGTTGGTAGCGGTGCCGGTGGTAGTGTTGAGCTCGCACAAGATAGAAATTGTGCCAAGATGGCAAAAGCAATAAGGAAAGGAAGAGTGGGAGGGATAGATGGAAGGAAGAGCCCAATTAGATGTGATGCAGGAAACCTTTGGATTATTATTTTTTAAATTTAAAAACCATGTCTGAATTTGATGCGGATCAGGTGGTCAAATACAAAACAGGGATGGGGGCCTCCAGCATCTTTAATAGTTGTTTATTTCAGCCGGTGGAGCTTGTCACGTAGGCTCCATCGGCTGAAAATTCCCTTTGCTATGCAACTTATTAAAGGTGCAAGTCCTCTCCTTTGCATCAGGCCACCCTAGGTGTGGAGTGCTAATTGTTTAATCACACACTGAAATGCAGAACACCTGTATGCATGTTGGTAAGGGTGTAACATCGGAAAATTCCACTGGCTAGAAGGAAGCTCTCTCTCAGCCTTTAGCTGGGTTGATAATTAACTGTTGTTGTTCTCTGCTAGCACTCACGTGAGTGTTTAACCTTAGATCACATGATTAAGGTATTCAGTTGCAAATCTGCCATTTTGAAGGGGGTTGCCTTTTGTTCCCAGGCATAGTGAGAGAAGGATGCGATAAGAAGCCTCTCCAGGCTGGATGCAGTGTAACGCAGGCTATGGGAAAGACAGAGCACTGATCTCAGCTCTGGTTGTAATTATATATTTAAGAATATATTCTTGGATATGTACATGCTTTATACAACGTTCTGGGTGTACCATTGAGTCTTTTGTACCTGCTTTTGAAGAGGTTTGGTTAGTAAAGCTTTGAATAATAATTACGAGTCTGGACAATTTTTATTCCAAAGGGAGTCAGCCTTTATGGAAATGGTCCCCTTTAAACTTTTTTCCCTGCAGGGGAAGATACGCTTGGAGCCAGTATCCCCCCCCCCCAAGTGAAAAAAGCAGTGATCAAATTCAGAGTCCCTTCCAGGAGTGCTGACTCTAGGGGGCAGACTGTTGTCATGCCCCTCAATATTCCTTAGAAGGGGTCTCAGCCCTGCAAATGTTGAGGGGGTGGAGGAGGCCAAACAGCTGAGCCAGCACAGCATCAAAGGAAAGCTCCTCCTGAGTGTGAGAGAGGAGGAACCGGGGCCATTGAAGCTGCGTGGCACTGGGCAAGGCCTCCTTGCAACTATGCGCATGTTGGGCATGTGACGTCACAGGCATGCCATGTCACGTGTGTGCCATGCTGCTGGGCCTCCCTAATCTTCAGCCCAAGGTGACGCCTCTAGTTCCTTCCCATCTAAGATGTGTGAAAATGAAACTATCAGGACTGGTTTAACTTCATGCATGGCTTGCATCACATCTTGTTTGGCTGAAAATAAATTTAAAAAGTGTCCCTCCTAGGCATTCTGCAAAAAATGGCAAAACTGCAAGGGGGTCACTTCCAGAAGGACCAGATGCTCTTGTATTTGGGTTGAATAGGAAATTTTAGTGCAGAATTTCCCACTGACGGATCGGTCTGGCCCCTATGATCAGTTTTTGCTGCTGATGCTCCAATTTCTGCACAATTATGAAAAGGTACTGGAGTCTTGGCCTCCTTTGGTTCTTACATCACCTTAGCCGCAAAAGCAGCCTCCACCCCCCCCCCACTGTACCCCGAAAAAAGTATTGAGGGAAGGAAGGGACTTCTGCTCTTACCAACAGCACCAGTATCATGGGACCTTGGTAGATGTAGTCAGTATAAACCCCTGCTCGTTTTCCAAACCAGCACCTGTAATTCAGAATGCAGAGAACAAAGAAACCACAGTGAGGATTTAACTTCATCCACGGTTGAAGCTGAACCAGAGTCCAGGCCTTAAATCCATTTCTGACGCAGGATATAATAAAGGGCATGGGCAGAGTGTTTTTCCTTGGCCAAAACCTCCTCCTAACACATGTAGGATGAGGAAGAAGAGCTTCAAGGCTGGAAGACCAGGACCAAAACTGGATAAAATGAAAAACGTACGACACATTTCACACAAATCTATTTGATGAAAACAAACAGCCGGCATATTTAGGGATAGGTAAGTGTCAGGACGCGGGTGGCACTGTGGGTTAAACCACAGAGCCTAGGACTTGCCGATCAGAAGGTTGGTGGTTCGAATCCCCATGACGGGGTGAGCTCCCGTTGCTTGGTCCCTGCTCCTGCCAACCTAGCAGTTTGAAAGCACATCAAAGTGCAAGTAGATAAATAGGTACCGCTCCAGCGGGAAGGTAAATGGTGTTTCCGTGCGCTGCTCTGGTTCGCCAGAAGCGGCTTAGTCATGCTGGCCACATGACCCGGAAGCTGTACGCTGGCTCCCTCGGCCAATAAAGCAAGATGAGCGCTGCAACCCCAGAGTTGGTCACGACTGGACCTAATGGTCAGGGGTCCCTTTACCTTTACCTAAGTGTCAGGAAGTGTCAGAAGGGGTGGGTTTTAACCCTTCCTCCCATGCCATGGTCCCAATGAAGATAATCACCCACACCCCTACACCCCAATACTGCTGTTTGCTCCCAGAAGAAAACAGCTGCTACCACCAATGTCAGGCTTCCCTGTCAAAACAAATAGCAGCTTTGGGGAAGAAAATGAAACCAGTGCAGTTGGGAAGGAGGAGTTGGGAGAGAAAATGAAACCACCCCCTACAATGCACGGTACCATTACCCTGATCAGTCGCACTGCCTCATTCCTGCTATTTATTTCCTCTTTCTTTCTTTCTTTCTTTCTTTCTTTCTTTCTTTCTTTCAGCAAGACACACGAAACCATGCATTTATTGCATCGCCCAGCTTGAACCTCATAATCTGAGTTACTGTCACCACTCACCCCCCCCCCAAGACTGTAGTTGCTGGGAAAGGTGTCAGGGGAAAGAACAATTTTTTTAAAAGCCACCAAGAAGACCTTTCTAAGTGGCTCGGAACCCCAAAGAAGAGGGTGGGTGACTGGTTTCAGCCATAGCCACAGCCAGGACTTAACTTGAAAGTGAGAAGCCATGGCTGATAATTAAGGCAAATGGCGGCCAGCCCAAATCAATCCTGCTCACCTGAGTGATTAATGGCCATGGAAGCAACTTGCCAGGGGGCTGCTATGTCCTCCATTAGCAAGTCACTGGGAAAGCAGGATCAAGGGCCCAGAGGGAAAGGCATAAGACCCTCTCATTAAATCCCAGGCTGCTTTAGCTGGGGGGGGGGGGGACCTCCCACGATGGTGTTTCATTAGCAATGCCCAGTGCTGTGTTTACACTTTAAAAAAACAAATCATTCTGCTACCTCCATAAACTCTGCAAATTTGTCTGGATTTGCTGAATCTTCCTATTTTAGCCTGCTTTTTCTAGCTACAGAACAGAGAAGTGGGGAGCACGCTGAACATTCATTTCTTCACCTCTGCTCAACCCACTACCAAGGGCCAAGGGATGCAGAGATGTTAGGAAATTTGGGGTGGGACCTCTAGCTTGTTCAAAAATTCTATTTCTTATAAAAGTTGCTGCAGGTGGGGAGAGCAAGCTGGGTTTGAAATGCAGTGCTTGGGAAAAGAGTGGGTTAATCCCCTTCCACTCCCGCACTGTTTTCCTGATTCTAAGTTGCTTGCGACACTCCCACAAGGGGCTGCCCACTTGCCAATCACCTGGCATCATAATCAGGTCAGGTGAGTTGCTTTAGCCCTGGGTGGATAATGATAATAATAATAATAATAATAATAATAATAATAATAATAATAATAATAATTTATTTATACCCCACCCTTCCCAGTTCAGAAAATCGGCCTCAGGGCAGCTAACAACAAATTTAAAACACTTAATTGGTGCAACAAAAAACAGCATAAAATACTAGCCAGGGCTAGCTGGCTAAATTCGTCCTATTTGGGCCAGCGAAGAGACCAGGGGAGAATTAGCTGTGGGATCCCAGAGTGGGTAATCTTCTTAAAAAGGGGAGGGGAGGAAATAAAAGATCAGGCTAAGTTCAAATTGAAAGCCAGGCAGAATAGCTCTGTCTTACAGGCCCTGCGGAAGGAAGTTAAATCCTGCAGGGCCCTGGTCTCATGGGACAGAGCATTCCACCAGGTTGGAGCCATCACCGAGAAGACCCTGGCCCTGGTAGAGGATAATCTAACTTCCTTAGGGCCTGGGACCTTTAAACTATGATTATTCATGGACCTTAAGGTCCTCTGCGGGGCATACCAGGAGAGGCAGTCCTGTAACTACGAGGGCCCTAAGCCACAAAGGGCTTTAAAGGTCAAAACCAGCACCTTAAACCTGACCTGATACTCCACCGGGAGCCAATGCAACAGTTACACGGCCCTCGAAGCCCTGACAACCAGCTGATTGTTGGCGCTAGGAAAGAGCCAAGCAGGGCACTCACTCTACACAGGTCTTTGCAGGTGCCATGTGACATCAGGTGGAGGGCAGGTGGGCTTGGCTTAACAGCCTCATGGGCTTAATGGGGAGTGCCTAATCTGGCCCACTAGTCAGAGGTTTCCATTCCCTGAACTAATCCTATCCATTGGGACTAGGATACCCCTGAAATTTAAACACCTACATCCAAGGTCCTCAAAGTGGATGGTACTACCCCCCCCCCGAATGGCAGGATCACTTAGGAGGGTGCCAAAAGGTGGCAGGGGGTGCTGGAGATGTAAATGACTATCAGACTTTGAAAAGCTGGTATCACTGGATCAAGCATTCATCAGTTTTGCTGATTAATTAAACTAAGTAATTGGACTTTGAATGCACGTGCAATTAATTGCCACAGTTTCAAATTTTATTGCATTATCATCTCCCTTAGTGGGTGGTGCATTTCACTACTCTGAGTAGTGCTTTTTATAGGTTAGGGGGCCCTGGGGTGAGTTTATGGAATGAAAGGAGCGGTGGCCTCCCAAAAGTTTGAGAGCCACTGATCCACATTCTTGGTGCAGGTAAAGAGCTTTTTGTTTGGTTCATGGGTGGTTGGGGTGGTAGTTGGCAGAGTGGGGGAAGAGCACTGCCTGCCTGCAAGCAAGGCCACTCCTGATTTCTTGCTCGTCTGCTAAAATCGCCCCCAAATCTGCTCCTGATTGCCTTTGTGCAAAGCGGAGAAATGCCAGCAGAGCTTCCCTCCTCCCACCCCCAGATCCCTCCGTTAGCACCCACTCCAAGGCTGTGCAAGCCTGCTCTAGAAGCCATTACCATAGCAGCAGAAAAGCAGGATGGGGGGGGGGGAGAGAGAGAGAGACCAGGGCTGACTTACTTCTCATTGTCATAGTAGAGTTTCCCAATGGCCCAAGCGATGATGATGGGGAAAGGGATGCCTGTGGATGAAAGCAAAGACAGGTCTCAGGGCATCCGGTGAGGAATGACCTGGCATTAAGGCAAGGGGTTGTGGTAGTTGGGGGAGCATATGGGATATGTGGCCTCAGCTCAGGGACCCACCCATACTGAGCGAAACTATCACAGTGCTATTTCCTAAGCTCAGGCGCAGAGCCTGTTATTTCTTGTGTGAGGGCTCAGTGCTCCTATAATGAGTGAGAATGAGAGTGCTTCTGCGCATCTGCAGAGCGAATAGGTTAATTTGTGCCCCTGGAATCATCGCAGCTCAGCCTCAGGCCCTGTTGCCCAGGCATGATGGTGCCTCTGAGCGTATAACAAAGGCACACTGGGTCCCTATGGCTTAACTCCAGAATGTGCTTTCAGAGTCTGAAAAGATATACATGATAAACAAAAAAGTACTCCTGAACATCAGCGGAGTTCTGCGTCTAATCCAACCCCCTTGAATTTTTTGGCCAACATGGGACTCGAACCCACGACCTTGAGGTGGAGGGTCTTGTACTCTACTGACTGAGCTATCCCTTTGTCGCCTGGCTACCCTGCAGGATATGCTACAGCCACCCCTCTCCTTGCCACTCACACCAGCCGATGCAGATGAACATCCATTTCCTCAGCTTGTCTGTCGAATAGGTGAGGACAATGGCCGTGTGAAGGTAGCAGCCCTCGCCAAACATCCAGAAGAAATTGGTGACGTGGAAGTAGTTGTAGGCAGCAGTGACGAGGCGGCACCAGGGCTGTGTGTGGTGAGGAACAGGCAGAATGGATGAATTAAGAGGAAACAGCTCCCACAATCCTAGCCACAAGCAAGCCTACCCTACCTCTATGAGGACACAGCTACTCCGAACAGCTTAGCATCGTCCCCTTTCGCCTGCTAACGGCTGAACATTCATAAACAGTGAGGCTGAGGCTCCATCCTTTGGCTTTAAAATTCCCAACCCTTCAGATCAAAGCAAAGCCAACTGCAAGATAGCTCAACTCATCTGCAAATAAGCTACGGCATCACTCTCAAGATGCTTCCTTTTCACACACTAAGGAGACCTCGGCTGAACCTCAGCTGCCGGGTAGCTCAGATCAACAGACTTGAAAGCATTCCTTGGCTCAGCCTTCAACAACATGGCACCCTCTAGAAATTAGGGGCGGCAATTCCACCCAGCCTCAGCCAGGCTGCCTTAGCTTCTGCTAACAAATCCAACAAGGTGATACCTGGATTAGAATTTCATTTTTGGTCGTAGGACTGGTCATGGTGAAATATCCTGCAGTTTAACTTGCAAATATCTGACAGGTTTATGGGCCTGATCAGCTGGCTCTTTCAAACTCTTAAAGACATGCCAATGTTTTCAAGGTGCTAAAGCAAAGTGATCATGATCATGTTGGTCTATATATTAATTGGTAGCATTTCTTCCTAGGCCTACCTGGAGAAGCCAGGAAGTGATCCTGAAACCTTCTGCATGTTGCAAAATGCTCTACCACTCAGCTCCAGTCCCTTGCCAGAGGCCTATCACCTAGAGATTCCATATGTCTGGATTTTTCTGTACATTACTGTACATTACTGGGATTTCAAAGGAGGAATTGACATCGGAGTAGGGGGATTTCCAAAAGGCAGCATTTTTTTCTGGATCTTAGGCAAGTCAATTGAGAAAGCGTGTTTTATTTGGTATTTTTTTGTGGGGGGAAGCTCAACAACTTTTGGGGTGTCCTGGTTTTTATTTTTTTTAATATGGCAACCCTATCATCACCAGCTCACAATATCTTAGGGCTTTACACTATAGATCAGGGTTTCCCAAACTTGGATCTCCAGCTGTTTTTGGACTACAACTCCCATCATCCCTAGCTAGCAGGACCAGTGGTCAGGGATGATGGGAACTGTAGTCCACAAACAGCTGGAGACCCTGATAGAGATGTATGTTTTCAAGGCTTGACTTTCATATAACAGGTCAAGAAGCAGTGACCTCAAAAGTCATGGGGAAAGTTTCTCGGTCCCCCTTGCTTTTTTTTGTTTTGTTTTTCAAAGTCCAGCAGGCATCCAAGCCAAATTGCTAGCACCAGATTTGAGGCCAGGCTGAGGAGAACCTACCACGTTGCTTTCATGAACTTCTGGATTCATGGTGAGCTGGACCACAAACCACGTGGCATTCCGCAAAATGAAGGCAGTGATCAAGTTCCAGTGGATAATGTTTCGTAGGCACCGGATGCTCCTGGAGGAGGAAAGGAAAGAGCGTGCAAAATGGCAGTACAGGCCCCACTCTCAAGGCAGAAGCCCTCCCCCCTCGCATGTTACTGAATTGTCCGTACCTCTCTTTAATTTTTAGATCAGCCTTCCCCAGCCTGTCACACCCTCCAAATGCTTTTGGGACTTCAACTCCCATCAGCTCCAGCAAGCATGGCCGTGTAGTGTGTAAACATCTGGCCAGCGGCAGGCAGGCGAGGGCTGCTTCAAATGATCTCATGGGCCCTTTGGCCTGACTCACCTCAGGCGCATGAAGAGGATGAAAGCAGCTATCAGTGCTGCCAGGGAAATGCAGTGCCCAAGGTAGTTGATGATGACAGCAACATGGTAGTGCAACTTGCTTCTCTTCTGTAGGGGGAAAGGCAGGAAAAGGTTCAGCATTGGGCCACAATAGTATAGTAACTATCATTTGCAGTCCAATTCCTTCAGACCTTTTCAAAGATAATGCCACAATAGTCTTACTTTCTTTCACTAGTCAGTGGTGGAAGCAGCCTCCATTCAACAACGAAAATCTGCTTAGCCATTACCCTGAATCCAATGCTTTCCCTTTCCTCAAACCAGAGATCTGGCGCCCTCTAGGCATTGCTGGACTACAACTCCCATCAGTCGTAAGCATGGGCAACGCTGGTTGCAATTGGTGGGAAACGGACTCTTAGCAACATCATGAGAGCCACAGGTCCCTTTAGCTCCTTTATCGTGATGCTGACCTTTACATCACCTGTGAAATGATCTCCTCCTCCTCCTCCTCCTCTTCTGGGTTTAGCTAACAATCTTTTATAAGGAGCAGCATAAGTGGTAGTCAGTTCAAGAAGTAGCTTTATACTGAGCCCAACCATTGGTCCACATAGCTCAGCGATGTCTATGCTGGCTGACAGCAGCTCTCTATAGTTTCGGAGGGAGAGATCTTCCCAGCCCTCTTAGAGACACCAAGAACTGAAATCTGGAACCTTCTGCATAAAAAACGTGCTCTACCACTGAGCTACAACCATTCTTCCTCTTCTTTACATGCGTGGGAATAAGATGCTTCCTTTTGCCACTCCTGAACCATCTTCCCATAGGTTTTACTAAGTAATGGCAAGCTCCAGGGATACTGAGCATCAGAAGGTCTGAGAAGAACTGTGCACAATGATCGATGGAAGAGGACAACAACAAGAAGAGTTTGGATTTGATATCTCACTTTATCACTACCTGAAGGAGTCTCAAAGCGGCTAACATTCTCCTTTCCCTTCCTCCCCCACAACAAACACTCTGTGAGGTGAGTGGGGCTGAGAGACTTCAGAGAAGTGTGACTAGCCCAAGGTCACCCAGCAGCTGTATGTGGAGGAGTGGGGAAGTGAACCCGGTTCACCAGATTACAAGTCTACCACTCTTAACCACTACACCACACCGGCCATACCCTCCAACAATGAAAAGAGGGACGTCACATTCCATAATGATTATTTTACTATTTATACCCCACACATCTTACTGGGTTGCCCCAGTCATTCTGGGCAGCTTCCAACATACATAAAAACATAATAAAGCATTAAAAAAAACCTTCCCTAAACAGGATTGCCTTCAGACGGCCCGGGGGTTGGATAATTCTATACCCTCCAACATTTATCCAATGAAAATAGGGACATCCTAAGGAAAAGTGGAACATCAAATCAGAAACTGGAATGGCTTCTCTAATTCAGGGACGTCCCTGGAAAATAGGGACACTTGTAGGGTCAGAAATGTTTTTCTAAGAGTAGCATTTGGACTTGATCGGTGAGATATAGGAAAAGGAAGCAGCCCAGAAGCTGACTGGTCAGCTGGTCTGGTCTGTCACATTCATTCAGCCTTTAACAGCATTATGTCTTGTCACATGAAAGTGCTTGTAGAACAGGGCAGCCTTTTCCAGCCAAGTGGACAGAGGACTTTGACATGGAACCTGCGGGCCACACAGTGTCTTGTCGCACCAGGGGAAGGGGAAGCAAGGTCAAAACTGGGTGCCCTCCTCCAGCCTTTGTGCCAACTTTCGAAAGCTGGCTAAGTGAGGTTGCCGGGCTTTGGGATGGAGGTGCAAGACTCTGTCAGGGTCCTAGACCATCTCATCTACTTCCCAAAGCTTGGAAAGTGCTAACTAGGATTTGGGAAGGAGGCAGGAGGACCCTATGATCCTATCAGAGCCTCATGCCTGTTTCCCAAAGCCCAGCACTTACTTACCAAAGCCCAGCACTACTGGGCAGGGGTGTCAAATGTTGCTGAGGGCCACCAAAGCAGGCCTCAAGGGCCACATGTGGCCCCTGGGCTGTGCCTTGGACCATCCTGTTGTAGAAGGAGGGGTCCTCAGAGATGTGGAACCGAGTACAATGTGGGGGAAAACAACTTGCAGCCTTCTGATGTTTAAGATGCTACTGTCCTCTCACAAAGGGGGGGGGGCACAGCTATTTCTCTCTCCACCCTCCCCCCCACATTAATTGCTAATTCACAGAATGGATGCAAGCTTCACAGCAAGACAGTTGGCTAATTTAATTATCCAGCCACCCTCTCCTGCGACTTCAACCCAAGCCCCCAGGGACAGTCAAATGTAATTGCCGCTGCGGATATATCATGTTTCCAGGAACCTTTTCTAAATTCTAATTAAGTGACAGCCTTCTGGGATTTTCCAGATAATGGCTACACCATGAAAACTCCTTGCACACCTCCTTCTCGTGCCCCTCCACTAAACACACATGCGCGCACACAAGCTGCATAGTCAGAAAATATATGCACCAGCCACTGGCTGTTGCTACGCAGCTGCAGTGACACTCTGCCCCATGGCAGAATCCATGGGCCAGGCTTGAGAGTAGGGACCCAAATCAGAAGGTTTAGAAGGTGACCACACTATTAAGAGCAGCAGAGAGAGAAGACGACAGATCTGATCTGTAGAGCTTAGTTCATTGGGAAAGTCTCCTTTGCATACTCACTTGATATATCCATGGAGATTAAAAGGCATCAATAAAACCAGAATCAGTACCCCAACTTTTGGGTCATTCAGCTTTAAAGCTAAAACAAAGCCAGCAGGTGTAATCTCTGCTTCAACTTTATTCTATTTATAAGATCTCTTACTTGCTCTTCATCATGAGGTCCCATGGCAGGTTACAGCAATATAGCCATACAATTATGAAGACAAATAAAACAGTTCCGAACAAAAATGGAACAGTCTAGACTCGATTAAACAAGAACAACAAAAAAAGGAGGTGGATCCCTGGAAGCAAAAGCCAGGGTGAATTTTATTTATTTATTCCGTTTATATACTGCCCTTCATTCTAAGAGCTCAGGGCATTTCACAAGATAAGAACACAGGTAAAGTAATACTCTCAGAGGATTGCATCCAATGGTAACCCTGCTCAGAGTAGAGCCACTGAAATTAATGGACCCAAGTTAGCCATGCTCCTTGATTTCAATGAGTCCGAGTAGGACTAATATTTGAGTAGGGCAATTTCTTTGAGGGAAGTTGTGAAAGTTAATCTGGCCCTTTATATAGAGAATCCCAGGGACTGTGTTACTCAGGTGGTAGTGAGGCACGGTATGGCCGCTTTATAATGAAATATAGCCCTACTTGAAATGTATGGCAGTTCATACCTCCTCGGTGAGGATCTCCTGACACTGGGAGTAATTCACACGGATTGCCCAGCTCCCGTTTGCAAAGCATTCTCTGTACACATTGTCTGGAAAAGAAAAATGCAGACAAAGAGATTGAGAGAGGTCTTGGGAGTGTGACACAAGCTATGTGAGAGACTCGTTGAAGTCGCAGCGGTGGCCAGCCCTCCAGGACATTTGGCTGCCTGAGGTCAACAGCAAATGGCGCCTCTGCCCAACCCCCTTAATTAGGTATTATTATAATATTTAAGGCCTTTGTATACTGCTTAATCATCAGCATGTCTAACCTTAAGTACTCAAGGTTAGCCAAGTTATTTTCGTTCCTGAGGCATACAGTCCCACAGGAATCTCTCCCTGTCGCTGACTATCAAAGTACAATGATAATAAATCAAACAACTAATAATTTGCTGCCATTTCATGACACAGGAATCAGTTGCCTGAGGCCTCAGTTGCCTCTCTCTATCCAATAAGAGGGCTAGAACAAGATATGCTGACAGAACAAGCAAAACAATTACTGGCTTTCTTATTTGAACCAGCCTGAAGTCCTGTGAACACTAAGGAAGCCCTACTGAACAATGTGGGATTTGCCTCTGAATAAACATGCGTAGCACAGGGACATGGGTGGCGCTGGGGGTTAAACCACAGAGCCTAGGACTTGCCGATCAGAAGGTCGGCGGTTCGAATCCCCTCAACAGGGTGAGCTCCCGTAGCTCGGTCCCTGCTCCTGCCAACCTAGCAGTTCAAAAGCACGTCAAAGTGCAAGTAGATAAATAGGTACTGCTCTGGCGGGAAGGTAAACGGCGTTTCCGTGCGCTGCTCTGGTTTGCCAGAAGTGGCTGAGTCATGCTGGCCACGTGACCCAGAAGCTGTACGCCGGCTCCCTTGGCCAATAAAGCGAGATGAGCGCCGCAACCCCAGAGTCGGCCATGACTGGACCTAATGGTCAGGGGTCCCTTTACCTTTTAAACCTGCGTAGCAGGTGGTGGGGAACATAGTCATAGAATCATAGAATTGTAGAGTTGGAAAGGACCATGAGGGTCATCTGGTCCAACTTCCTGCAATTCAGCAATATTTTGCCCAACGTGGGGCTTGGACCCACAACCCTGAGATTAAGAGTCTTCTGCTCTACAGAGTTGCTGGACTCCATATCTCATCAGCTCCAACCAGTGATGCCAATGGTGAAGGATGCTGGGAGATGTAGTTCAGGGCTACAGGTTCCTCATTGCTGAGGATTATCTAGAACAAGGGTGGGGAACCTTTGGCTTTCCAGATGTTATCAGATTACAACTTCCATCATCCCTGGCCATTGGCCTTGCTGGCTACTTGTAGAGTTGGGGTCCAGCAACATCTGGAGAACCACAGATTCTCCACCCTGTTACAGAAGTTAAGCTTTCGAATGACACTCTCTACCTGTGTCAAACGGTGGTATTTAAGTGTTTCCAGGTGGGTGTTTACGGCGGGGTCAGCGCTTCACATGCATGCAGGTTTGATTCTATTTCTTTAGCTGTGGTTCCTGCATTGCGAGTGGATGGGCTAGATGACTCTACAAGTCTATGATTTTTTTTAAAAAATGGTACTGTCCACACAACAATGTTGGCCTCAAAATTCCAGCCCGTATCCCTACGCCCTATAATCCTGATCTACCCATTCCATGAAAAACCCAATAAGGAAATAAAATTGCTGACAATGACGCATTTGTGATTATCTCACTGACCCATTTGCAAATTACCATATTATTCGCTCTATAGGACACACTTTTCCCCCTCCAAAAATTAAGGGGAAATGTGTGTGCGTCCTATGGAGCGAATGCAGGCTCCTTGGCTTCAGCAATAGTAATGCGAAACCTCCGAAGCGCAGAGGGAGCGCTCCCTCCGCGCTCCGGAGGTTTCGCGTTGCTTTCGCTGAAGCCTGGAGAGCGAGAAGGGTCAGTGCGCACCGACCCCTCTCACTCTCCAGGCTTCAGGGATAGCCGCCTGAAGCCTCTGGAGCGCAGCGCAAGTTCCCACTGTGCTCCAAAGGCTTCGGACGGCTATCCCTGAAGCCTTCGGAGCGCAGCGGGAACTCTCACTGTGCTCCGAAGGCTTGGGTTCCTTTTGCTGAAGCCGGGAGAGCAAGACTCTCCCGGCTTCAGCAGAGAGGGAGAGCTGCACAGCGCTCCTTCAGCGAAGCGGGAGGAGAAATGGAAGGGGCTCTGTTTCTCCTGCCGCTTTGCTGAAGGGGCGAGCTGAGCAGAGAGGGGGAGAATTTTTTTCCTTGTTCTCCCCCTCTAAAACAAGGTGCGTCCTATGGTCGGGTGTCCTATGGAGCAAAAAATATGGTAAGCTCCTTCTTAATCATTCCGCAGCCCCAAACAATAAAACAAGATGTTACAAATTCAGGCTGAAGACTTATGGCTTACACACGCATGTATCCCTGAGTGTCTCATAACTCGAGCCACTCAGCTGCAGTGCACTCAGTGAAAAGTATTGTTCTTGAGATAATGTGAAAGCCCAGCCTCTGATGTTTGATGAGTTTTCGCAGCCAAGTCAGTCTTTGATGCTTCTGCAGTCATTGTCTGCTGAAAGCGCTGCTCGCTCCCTTCAGAACGCAATTTGAAAAACACAGTTGATACAGAACATGTAATTTGGCCCAGTCTAGTATTCTTTAGGACAAAGGTGGTCTGAGCAGCAGCGGAATTGGATTACACATAATCATAGGGTGTTTTCAAATCGGGCAAAGTTACACAATTGGCCTGTGACATAACCATGGATAAGGTGGAGAAAATTGGATTTGTGCCTGCTGGCTTCACCCTTGACCTTGCGTTCATACTTTGGGATGAAGTTGTGCTGGCTGCAAAGGGGTGGCAAGGAACTCTATTGATGGCCTTGACCCCTGGAAAAAAACCACTTTACTAAAATAGCCACATTAGAAATTACTGCATTTTACACGACCTAAGTACTCAAAGTGTCCCAAGTGAGGGCAAGGCGAGGAGGAAGGGTGAAGAAACTGCACATCTTTATATTGCGGTGCAAGAAGGACAGGAAGTTTCTTCTGCATTTGATCTTGCCACAACACTCGCATGTCCTATATATATCATACCCTCCATAGTCTCCAGCAGTCTATCTTCACACCACCTTGCCATTTCTCCTACCCTCAGCTTTCAACCTTTGTCTAAGCTCACAATCTTAGACAGGGAATCTTAGAGAGACAACCTGAGACAGATTTCTGAGGTGATTCTTGTATCTGCGCTGGACCTGCGCTCCTGGGGTTGAGCTTTTCTCCCAGCTTTGGTGAATTCCTCAGAGCTTCTTGGCCCATTTTATTTTCCTCAGGAGTCTTGCAGATAACCTTAGAAAAAGATGGGAATGGCTGTGGCAAGTCAAGGTCTTAATAAACTTTAGCCCCTGGAGAACGAGATGGGGGGGGGGACACATACACACTGCTTTTCCCTCTTGACGGGAGAAAGGAGGGAAAGGGGGAAGCTAAACCTTTGCTGAAACTGTGTGACAGGATCGTTTTTGCTCACATGACAGCTTCATTGCTGGCCGTTCATCCTCTCAGAAACTATGAGGCTATTCCCACTCATTTCAAATCAAAGCTGTCAGGTCAGATTGGAAGGGTGATAAGCCATAGCTGCTTCGGCAGAGCAAGCCAAGTGAAATGTGGATAGACTTCAAATAAGCAGGGTGGTGAGGCATCCTGTTGTCTCTGCCATTTAGCTCCTACAGTGTTGGCAAGGGCTTGGCTTGGACTCAAGGGTAGCGTGTGGCAGGCAGTATTCCTGCCACTAGGCCCAACCAACTTGAACCCCTGATCCCATACCCCACAAGTGCCCTGGAAAAATAGGGACATCCTATTTCTCTCCCGCCCCCCACAAGAGCATGGCGGCCATTTTGGGTGCCATGATATCACATGATTTCGTGTCGAGATCTCGTGCTGGAAAAGCGCTTTTGGAGGGGCTGCGATCTCACACGGGTCACATGACTCGCAAAGGGAGCACAGACAGGAAGACGCATGCCCCGGTTTTGGGATGCAACATGTTGGAGGGTATGCGATGCTGGTGGCCAAGATGGTGGCAGTGGACAACATGAGGCTTGCCAAGGCCCCTTGCCCCTCCCAGTTTTTATTCCTGCTCCCTGCCCCCCTCCCAATTCCTAGCGGTGCTTAACACAACAAAGTGCAAAAGAACTGAACTGGAAAAATAGGACACCATCCAAAGAGAGCAGGAAGATGGCCTGCTTTCTTCCCCAGCATGATGTTCAGGGTTGTGACAGGACCATGGCTCTTTCTGACAAGCTGGAAATCAAGCAGAAAAGTCTGCAAAGAGGTCAGCATAATCCAACCACTGAGGAGGCAGTATAGAAGATCCCCGTGATTCAATTTGCACGTTACATGTTAATACTAGTGCAGTGACCTCTTTTTTATTTTTTAAGGTGGAAATTTAGAACACAGAAGTACGGGGCAGGAGGAGTGGAAGAAGGGAGCTCCTTTCTGTACTTGCTGTTTCCCTGCCCGAGACACCCCCCCCCCACACCAGGGGTACCCCCAATTCAAACATGCATTTTGAACCCTGCTGCCACGGTGAGCGGCAGGAGCAGTGGGGAGGGGAGTAGGTGTGGAAAGGGTTAAGCAGTGGTGGACCTTGGCACCTCAAATTTCAGTGGCGCCCTGTGCAGTGTGCCAAAATCCATCGCCCCCACCTCTTGCCTTCCATTGGATATCATAGTTGCAGTACCTGTTGCAGCGCCCCAGAAGCTCTGCACACAGTGCAACTGAAGCGGTTACACTCCCCTAGAGTTGCTTTGGAGTTAGGCATGACACTCCTCACCCCCATTTCTCTGTTCCTGGCCATTCCCACTCCCCACAAGGTATGGTTCTTTCTTTTTAGAAACGGCTGCAAGGCTATGTGTTTGGCGCTAACAAAACGGAGGACTTCGGTTGTGTACATATTCTGGTTTACTCTGGCTCCTGTGCACTCTCACTGCTAGTATTTGAAGGGCCCATGAAGTTAGTCACAACCCAAATCTATCGTGTAGTTCCTTGAGAAATACTGCTGTTTAATGTGCTTTCCCTCAAGCTAGATTCTATCCAATTCATAAACATCTGCTGTGTTCATTTTGCAGTTATGCTGAGGTGTGTACAATTTGAGGCAGCCATTGTGCATGTGCCGATAACAGCTTTATTGAATAGGATTTGTGTAGGGCGTGTGTTTACAAGCATGGGAAAACATTTCACGTAATGCACATTGGGTGAAGACATCCCTGCATTTTCTCTGTGTTTTAAGCCACTAATGTGCACGTAGCATTTATGTCAGTACTGTAAAAGGTAAAGGGACCCCTGACCATTAGGTCCAGTCGTGGCCTACTCTGGGGTTGCAGCGCTCATCTCGCTTTACTGGCCGAGGGAGCCAGCGTACAGTTTCCAGGTCATGTGGCCAACATGACTAAGTCGCTTCTGGCGAACCAGAGCAGCGCACAGAAACACCGTTTACCTTGCCACCGGAGCGGTACCTATTTATCTACCGTACTTAGATAAATGTACTGTAGTGTGGAACAAATGCAGGCATCTTTCCCTGCCTTGAAAATTCTCCCCAGGACAAAACTCTGCAAATCTCGACTTGGTCAGCCTCACAAAAAGGCTTCTTACCAAAAAAAAAAAATCTCCATGAGGAATAGCCAAGATGACAACATATCCTTTATAGCACTGGTAGATAAAATCTCCCAAGACCATGGGCATCAGAGACATTAACATCTTATCCTGGAAGGGTAACATGTCGTTCTGATTCATAACCATCACCCCATTTAACTGCAAAATTTGAGATTCTGACACTATCATCACTGGGGTTCTTCCCTTTCTTCATCTCTGTTAAGAGACAACATTGGGCTCATCCACACTCCCCTTTGTCCCCTCATTTGCAGGCGCAGGTCCACAAGGTTTTTCTTTTGTCCTGCCTCTTTCTCCGGGAAAACCCTCTGTTACTGCTGAATCGGAACAAACATCAGTCTGCAGTAAACCTGATTGACATTTGTTCTGATTCAACAGTAAACCACAGATTTCCCGGGGAAAGTGGTGGGACAAATGGGAAAACCTCTTGGATCTGTGTCTAGAAATTGCAGGAAAAATGTGAGCCCACTGAGTACTTTTTGCAAACTTTTGCTTAAAGGAACTGAAGGCAACGTGTCGAATCTCCAGCCCACGAATGAAAATAGGCTGATCTGTCTATCTCAAGGTGCCCTCCTTGCAACCCCCCCTCTTCCGGCTTACTTGAAGTGTTGTATCGCACTCCGAAGAAATACTCGGGACAGGGGCGGGCCACCATCTGCCCTGCTGCACTGCGAGGCCAACATGTCCCTATCAGATCCACCAAGGCATAGCACTGGGGACCTACAGGGAAGAAAGCAAAGAGGAATTAGCAAAATAGTCACAATGACATCGTAATTTATTTATTTTTACAAGCCCACCCAGAGGCCCAGTAGGCTAGAATTCTACTGCCAAAGAAGCGTAACTGAGACAATTGCATGGATGCAGAAATTATCTAATGAGAAGAATTTGAAACAACCATCACCACATACCCTCCGACATTTCTCCAGTGAAAATAGGGACGTCCCATTCCATACTCTGGGCAGCTTCCAACATATATAAAAAATACTAAAACATTAAACATTAAAAACTGCCCTATACAGGGCTGCCTTCAGATGTCTTCTAAAGGTTGTACAGTTACTTATCTCCTTGGCTCAGGGGTCACATACTAGGGTTGCCATATTTCAAAGACTGAAAATCCAGACAGAAAAGTTGTCAAGCTTTTTTTGGCAAAGTTGTCAGATTTCCCCGGACATTTCAGCAATTTCTGTCCAGACGTATGCCAGCCCTACCTATTTCTCTGATGAAAGTAGGGATGTTCTAAGGAAAAGCGGGATATTCCGGGATCAAATCAGAAACCGGGCTGGCTTCTGTAAGCCCGGGACTGTCACTGGAAAATACGCACGCTTGGAGGGTCTGTAATTCCTAGATGAAAGTGTCTCCTGCAGAGAAAGGTTTGAAGGATTTGAAGCAACCCTCAGCGGATGAGGTTTCGTTTTGTTCTTGCTGAGGACGACTGCCATGTTGGGGGTTAGGAAGAAAAGTTCCATCCATTGACTGGCAATCTTGGTTTGTTTGCCACTTGACTGGTGTGTGGTTTGACTCCCTTGCTTGAATCATCTCGGGAGCAATTTGCTCTGCTACCAGCACCATTTCTGAAGGGCAATTGCTCTCTGCTTGCGGAACAGCACAGCCTGGCTGGCGCAACCTGGAGTAGGGAGGAGGGTAGTTTAATGTGGCCTACATGACCTTTGGTCTCTTCCAGGATTCTATGAATTCCGATGGCTTTCCCACGCAACTTCTGTGCCTCGCATGTTTTCCCCCTTGTTTGGTTTGACACCGGGAGGGGTTGGGTGGCAGCATGCAGCTTGTCACATTTGCAGAAAGCACCCGGGTCCTACTGTTTAATAAATGCCATTTCGTGGTTCCTTCCCTCCCTCTGGAATGCTGAACCTAATTAGCCCGTGGTCTCTGTTATTAAGTGAGTCATTTCTGAATGCTTCTGGAATTAGCTCCTTCAAATTACTTAAGACCATGCTGAAAACAGCAGTCTCTCCTCTGGTGTGCCCTAGAACAGGCAGTTCTCCAAAACAGCAAAAAAATAAAATTAAATAAAATTATAAAATCCATCGCCAAGAACATTACATCTCCGAACTTCGTCCCACATGGAGCCATTCACCTGCTTTGGAGGTGGAGAGATTCAAAACTCTCTGTAATTATCTCTATTTGGACCACCACATTTGTTTTTTGTTTTGTTTTGTTTTGCCACCACAATTTTTCTTATCCTCATAAGAGGCATAATACTAGAGATAAGGAATTGGAAGAATAGTTCCCTAAAACCCTGTGCCTGATGGCAGCAAGGAGAGGGAGGTGAAGACCTCTGAGATTAAATTAATTTTGGGAACACCTAGATTGTTTGCAAAGATGCATGATATAAATCCCACTAATTCAAATTGTGTGTTTGTGTGTGATGCTGTTGAGTTTAGAAAACAGGATTTGAAGTACAGAGTTCAGCAACTTGATATTATTTCCTTAAGCTGCATCAACAAGACTTACATGTTGAACATGATTTGATGCTGACTTGGGTGGGCCTGGGCCACTTAATGTTCACCCTGGACAGAGACTGAGCCATGCATAACTCAAAATGACCTGGACTCAGGAGTCCGTGCATTGGAGTAGTACTAAGGTACCAAGAACCCTAAGACCATCTCCCTGGACCAGCACAGGAAAAAAAGTGTCTGCAGAGCTTCCTTCTGCCAAGATATCCACAGATGAGAATTAACCCTCCAGGGGCCATGCTTTCTCCATCAGCACTCCCCCCCCCCCGAATGTCTCCCTGCTGATATCCCCACATATTTATAGCATCTTTCCAGACCTCACCACACTGGTCCCAAAGGGACAGTAGTGAATATATTTGCAGCACACTCCTCAAAACCAGAATGCAACCCAGCTGTGCTGAGCTTTAAAGAGGTGGGATCAAGACCACCCTGCGTGCCCTCAGAACAGTGGTAGCCACACAAGACATGTGGTGCAGGACAGCCCCAGGCTCTGGGGGGGGGCACCAAAAACAGAAATATTTAGAAACTGTTGCATGCAGTTTCATCACACAAAGTTGTCATACGACAATTTTGGTTTGGTTCCTCATAATTTTTTATCTCTAAGCAGAAGCTATGTAATTTCAGATACTAGTCTATAATTAAACAAATTGGGAGAGCCTTCCCTGCACCCTATGCACACATTGGCCTCAGATAGCTTGTGTCCCATTCTGTAGCACTGACATAAATAATCTGTTTCCTGGCTCTTGCCTTCACTGTATTCTGTCTAAGGTCTCGATGCCCTTCCTGCCATCCTACACACCTGACTTCCACCTTCTGCCCAACATTGTTGCCTTATTGCCTGCTGGCGGTTCCCTGGACCCATTGATTGACAGGACCTAAGGTGCTTCCCACAACCCTCCCCTTTGCACCACTGGGCAATGGCTCTTTCGCACAGATCCTTGTATGGATGACTGTATGGATGGAAAACTTGGTCTCAAGCAGGAGGCTGGCCAGAGCTTCTGTTCATTGGCTTCTATGTGTGTCCTATCTTCACAGCTCACACATTCTGATGATTATTTTTTTGGATACACCTTGCCTTTCCCCTTCCTCCTTTATGGAAATAGCAGCTTTAGGGACACATTTAAATTGGGGAAACAGCACAGGGGTACACTATTCATCTTCTCCTTCAGCAACGCAACCCTGCTCTTAAGAAAAGGAAAATATGTTGAGAAATATTTGGAGAGTAGCCACCTAATGACTATTGCATTATATTCATAAGAAAAAGCTCTGTATAGGGTGAAAAGATCATCCCTGCCTATTAACCCTGTGCTTTATCCTCAAGGTGTAACTTACGCACAACTAGATGGTCTTGACCTAAACAGAGATATCCTTGCTTCTACCTTTTTCTTTTTTGCAGTTCTGTGGATAAGACTAATTGGTCAAACTGCCCTGTATGGAATTTGGTATTCGATAAAAGTGTTGAAATTAACCTTTTGGTACCTCCCAGGTAAAACCCTTGATGTATTTCTTTGGAAGACCAGCTAGGTCACTGCAACAGAGGCAAAAAGAGGATTGAGTCTGATGATGATTTGATGGATTCAGTTATAAAGAGATATGCGACTGTGTGTTGTTCAAGTACAGCCTGTACGTAGGCAGGATCAAATTCAGAAGCGGTTTATCCAGTTTCCATTCATGCTCTTGATTCATTATCTGTGCCCAAAATTGGTAACATAAGGCTGGCACAGCTATTTCTGAGCCTTCCTTCTTCTAACCGTCAAAATGGCGTACGCATAAGGAGCCAACTGGCAGAAGGTGATCTTTTCTTTTGGCATCAGATTTACCACTCCATTCACCCGAGTCAGAATGCACAGATCCCTGTATGGATGACTGTATGGATGTAACACACCACTTGAGCAAATATTACAGAGAGACGGGTGCAAGCATGCAAGTACAGTGAATACTTGAAACCGTTTCATACCAGATGAGTTCAGCTGTCTCAGTACTGTCTACTTTTCTTAAATCAGGGAGTGGGTGCTCCCAGTCCTGCCTCTTGAGATCCATTTTTAAGTGGGAAATGCTAGGGGCTGAGATTTAGAATTTCTGCATGCAACACGAGCTCTGCTTCTGAGCTACGGCCACTCTGCCTATAGATAAACATAACCTGCATTGCAAGGGGGTGGAATAGATGACTGTTGGGATCGCTTCCAACTCTACAACTCTATGATTCTATAGCCCATGACCACCCGCAGTCTAATATGCTTTGCACCAGCCAGATCAGCTGCTGCTGGGATTCCGATCTCTTTGTGCACAACCTAAGTAAAATAACTAGCTTCAGTTCTCACCATAATAGGTAGATGTGAGGCACACTCAAGATATTTGGAGCAGCCCAATGCACATAGTCCTTCGTTAGGCAGCAAGCCACACACACACACACACACACACACACACACACAATAAATATGGAAAGCCACTTTTCGTGACACAGCAACGCAACTCCCAGAATATATTCAAATACACAGCTGGATTATTGGATGTTGAAAATCTAATCATTATTCATTTCAGATCCCATGCATACTTCATCTGTTCTGCTACCGTGCTCTTTGATTTTAGGAAACTTTCAAAATTAACTGGATTCCAGTCCAAAACACATTTGTTTGGAAGAGAACAATTATCGTGTGATAGCAGGCTTGCTTCTTAATTATCATGCTACAAAATTGCTTCCTTGGAAAATTTCTATGTAGCTACGTAGCTTCTGAGGCTCAGTGGCCAGGACACACACTTAGCATTCAATACCTGGGTCCTTCTGAAGCACTTGCAACACTCTCAAGAATCATATATGCAACACTCTAAAAGAATCCTGCTTCTACACCAACCTGAGGGTGCAGGAAGCTACTGATGCCTGCTTTAACCAAGTCAGCACTAGGGGGAAAGCTCTCTTTCCACCAGCTGCTCCTACTTAAAAGAGCATGTTGCAAGCAATATGCCGTCTTGGTGGCTGGAGACAGATTCGTTACAGGGCTTCCTTCCGCAACTAATTGCCCACTTAATCAACTTTGATTGTCCTTGTCATCTGACAGGCTTCCCTGTGCCCAAGAGCAGAGGACATCCCTCCACACCTTGCATGAGAGAAATCCATAGCAATTACAAGATGTACGGTAAATGACAGGGAGCAGCAGAAAACGTACTTTTGGCTTTACCTAGACTCTTAATGAAGTGTAGGTGGGTTCCCACGAGACAAGACACAGTGATAACAGCAAAAACCTTTATTGAACAACAGGTGCAAAGCAACTCCTTATATACATTTCTGAAAGCCTGGGCCACTCCCACTCCCAACCTGATTGGCAGAACCCCATGACGTGAACTCTGAGAGCCAGTGTGGTGTAGTGGTTAAGAGCGGTAGTCTCGTAATCTGGGGAACCGGGTTCACGCCTCTGCTCCTCCACATGCAGCTGCTGGGTGACCTTGGGCTAGTCACACTTCTTTGAAGTCTCTCAGCCCCACTCACCTCACAGAGTGTTTGTTGTGGGGGAAGAAGGGAAAGGAGAATGTTAGCTGCTTTGAGACTCCTTAAGGGGAGTGAAAGGCAGGATATCAAATCCAAACTCTTCTTCTTCTTCTAATAACTCTTAGCCCTGAACTTTTACTGCAATCATCACCTCCAATGACAAATGGCTGCCGGGAGGAGTGTGTGTGCAATTTTGGGTGGGAAGTTGGAACAGGTTCAGAGACAAGGAGCATGCTCCAGATAGGTGTGCTTTTCCTTCAAAGCAAATGTGACCTGCTGAAGCACACTTAAAAAAAAAACCCAAACATGAGTAATGTCATGTTTTTCGTGGCCTGTCATACACATCCTCCCCAGCTCGTCACAGATGCCCACGACTTTTCTGTATTTCACACCATAAAAGGAAAAAAAGGACAGAGGTAAAATGCTTTGTGGCTAAAGGATGAAATAAAGCTTGCATGAAATCATTTTAACTTCATTGTACTTAGAGTTCCATTAAGCAGATTGTATGGGTGTATCATTTATATTTTACTTGGAACTGGCTCTGTGGTTTTTAAGTTAAGTCCCTGCTGCGTTTATTTCGTTACTGGCCATTGTGGCAGGGAGGAAAGGAACCTGTGCCTTTTGAAAGCTTTTGAGTGCCTGCCTCTGTCAAAATTGGATTCTGATCCTGCTGGAAGAAAGCTAGACAATAAGGAATAAAAATAACCATTAACCACAGCTCTGGGCCCTGATGTATTTTTAAAAAACTTATTCATAGCCATTTCTCTAGCACTTTTCTTTGTAAAAAGTGTTTCTGAATTCTGATTTCATTTATATATCCACACCACCACCTTCTGTGGTAGGCAAAGGATTCTCTGTGTGTCCAGCCAGGCACCACCTGCCTCAAGTATAACTTAGGCACCCTTATTTGGGGATAAGCCCCATTAAAACACAGTGAGACTTAGTAGTCGTGCCATTAGGGCAGAACTTTTGGACAGCTGGACTCCTGGACAGTAGAGCTGGCTTAGCATACAGTGGTACCTTGGTCCTCAAACTTAATCCGTTCTGGAAGTCCGTTCCAAAACCAAAGCGTTCCAAAACCAAGGTGCACTTTCCCACAGAAAGTAATGCAAAATGGATTAATCTGTTCCAGACTTTTAAAAACAACCCCTAATACAGCAATTTAACATGAATTTTACTATCTAACAAGAGCATTGATCCATAAAATGAAAGCACTAAACAATGTATTGCAGTTACACAATCTATCAGTAGCTGAACTGGGTCCACACAGTCACAAAAACAAAAAGAGCCGCAAAAACAAAAGCGCAAAATAAATAGCAAAAATAGACAGACCTCAGCATAACACTCAAAACGGAAGTGTGGCGCTCAAAGTGAAAGTGTGGCACTCAAATCAGAAGCGTAACACTCAAAATGGAGCAAATTCAGCTTCTGAAAAAAGTTTGCAAACTGCAACACTTACTTACTTGTTTGGGATCCAAGTTGTTTGAGTACCAAGGCATTTTGAGACCCAAGGTACCACTGTATTTTGAAATAAGTGAAACAATGCACATTTACCATCTAAAGACACACACATACACACACCCTGCCGCCAAAAAACTTAAGTCCACAAAGTCCAGAGTGATAAAAGTTAACTAATTGGACCACTGGATACTTGGGAACCACAACAGCTTTTGCAGAGCAGGCCTATGCATGTTTACTCCGAGGCAAGCCCCACTGAGTTTGCTGGGGCTTGCTCTCAGCTAAGCGTGACATTGTTTGCAGCCTCAGCAGTTTAATTGATTTCCAGCGGCACACCCATATAGCTTGTTGGTAGGGCTGGACGAGATTTTAATGAGAAACTACCTTATTTGCAGGGACGCGGGTGGCGCTGTGGGTTAAACCACAGAGCCTAGGACTTGCCGATCAGAAGGTCGGCGGTTTGAATCCCCACAACGGGGTGAGCTCCCGTTGCTTGGTCCCTGCCCCTGCCAACCTAGCAGTTCAAAGTGCAAGTAGATAAATAGGTAGCACTCCGGCGGGAAGGTAAACGGTGTTTCCGTGCGCTGCTCTGGTTCGCCAGAAGTGGCTTAGTCATGCTGGCCACATGACCCAGAAGCTGTACGCCGGATCCCTCGGCCAATAAAGCGAGATGAGCGTCGCAAAACCCCAGAGTCAGCCATGACTGGACCTAACGGTCAGGGGTCCCTTTACCTTTTTACCTTATTTGCATGAATATGAGAATCGAAACACAGCTATCCTTTGAAATTTCCATTTCTCCAAATCTTGCAAGGCAGTTCTCCAGCCAAACAGAAAGTACAAAATGAATAATATTAGGGGGGAAAGATGCACATGGGAGTGAAAATTACATGCAAAGTGCATTGTATTAGGTGAAACTGCTTGCAAAAATGTTAAAGTCGCATTAAAAAGGCTGCATATTGGAAGAAACACACAGTAAAATACGGACAAGTTTTCAGGAGGATTGTTTAAAAATAAATAAATCATAACATACTGCAGAGATGTGGAAAACCGAATTTAAGAGTGGAATGATGAAAAACATGGGGAACTGAAATTGAAACGTTTCTTTCATCCTTGCCTGTCAGTCATACTCTTTGGCAATTTAAGACCACAGGAGAATGACTCCATATTCAAAATTTCCCAAGCGCAATGAAAGAGGAAATAATATCAAAGAAATGCAGTTCTCTGAGTGTGGATCCTTATGTAGTCAGAATGGCACTATCCATACACAAGAGAGAGGTTGGCAGCCAGTGGGCTTGGAATAACCCCAAGATTTGCAGAAGTACAAAAAATTCTTTAGACACAGAAACGTTGTTTACCTTCCCGCCGCAGCAGTACCTATTTATCTACTTGCACTGGCATGCTTTCGAACTGCTAGATTGGCAGGAGCTGAGACAGAGCAACGGGAGCTCACTCTTTTGCGGGGATTCAAACCACCTACCTTCTGATTGGCAAGCCCAAGAGGCTCTGTGGTTTAGACCACAGTGCCACCCATGCCCCTTGATTGATTGATTGATTGATTTTAAAAACCCTCCATTGACACTTCCAGTAAATACACCTTTCATTACCTGATATCAAAACCCAGAGTTAGGGATATTATGCTGGACTCATGCAAAGCACAAGCCACAAAGACTTCAGCTACACAGCCTCCACCGATATAAACAGGAGCTGCTGAAGAGCCCCAGTAGAATGCAATGAAGTGGTGTCATGCTAAATTCTGAAGTCCAGGAAGTCATAGTTGGGATGTGCTATTGGGTCACCTGTGTCTAGAGATGTATGGAGGCAGCAGTTTCTGTGCTGTCCTGTGTTTGTCACAATCAGCGCTGTTTCCCTTCTGCTGCTGTTCGGCTTCTCTCCGGCTCCTGCCAAAACCTATCCACTATGGTTAAAACTAACAAAATTAATTACATAATGAATCACACAACTGATTCAAATGCATTTCAATGGAAGGGAAATGCCCAAAAGAAGGCGGGAAATAGTGTAATTGTTGACATAATGCTTGAAGACTAAAACAATAGGGAATACTGCTCAAACATTCCCTTGTGCGATTTCCATCCCTCCCAGCTTCAAAGTCTCTTGAAGATATGCTTTTTTGCTCAGGCTTTCCTGGATTGTTAAAGGTGGAGACTGCCCTTTTGTATTTTAAGACGCTGTATTTTATTTTTGTATGCTTTCAGTGTTGTTTTGATATCCTTCGGTTTGCTCTACTCACTTAGAGATGTTTTTATAGAAAGCAACCTAGAAATAAGATTACAGACCCCATACCCCCTTCCCTCCTGGAACCCATAGCCATGCCATAAAGAGAATAGAAAAATACAGGCAGCTGCATTCTTCCACTCAATATAGACTGCTGTGTTGATCCTATATATCATTATGGGTATACAGAATAATAAATATGGTATATAAACAGTGGCGTAGCGTGGGGGTGCAGGGGGGGCCGGCCGCACCGGGTGCAACATCTGGGGGGGGCACGCTCGCACTCGCAGCTCTCTGCCCTTACCTGGCTCACTCACTCTCTCTCACTGCAGTGCTGGCTGTGTGAATCCGATCCGAGCCACTGGGTCGCCGCCCACTGTGGAAGGGGTGGGTGCCAGGCGTGCGGTGCGGAGAGAGAGTGAGGGACTATCTGGGGGAGGGACAGTGCAGCGGCCGCCCAGCGCAGCGCTGAGCGCGGAAGAGAACCACACCAGCCCAGCCCAGGCAGCAGCAAGAAGAAGCTGGCAGCGGCAGCAGGTTAGGGGGCGCAAATTACTTGCCTTGCCCCTGGTGCTGACAACCCACGCTACGCCACTGTATATAAATGAACAGCAAAAATTATTTTAACTTTTTTAAAAGACGTTTTAATTATAATGTTTTGCTTTACCATATATTTAAATTAAGGATGTTTTAGTGCCCCAATGGACTTGTTATTGGGTATTTTAGTTATGTATTGATTTCATAGTTGAAAACATCTTAGAAGCCAATCTGGCATATTAGTGGTACATAAATTAATATATAAGAAAATAATAATAATTACAAACAGACACATGAGCAGCAATACATAGCACAATACCCAGTTCATTAGGATCAGCATGAAGGTAATTATATAGCTTCCTGGGAGTATAGTTTTGCTTTGTTTTTAATTCGTTTTTTATTAAGGATTTTCTTCTGTTAGAAAACAAACAAAGAATGTAATGTACATACCCTGGGAAAATAGTTGGATGTAATTGTATAGTTTTCTGGGAGTACGCTGCAACGTACTCAGTG
Organism: Podarcis melisellensis; assembly: GCF_964234715.1. Lineage (NCBI taxonomy): Eukaryota > Metazoa > Chordata > Lepidosauria > Squamata > Lacertidae > Podarcis > Podarcis melisellensis. Next base: position 31,080,034 of record NC_138545.1, on the reverse strand, counting down.
GTGCTTGCTTCTGACAGCACAGATTCACCTTGTAAAACACACTGTTATTGAGCAAAAGATTTTAAGGCAGCTGAAACGCGACATTTAGCTTTTAGTAAGAAACACAAACAGTTTTGTAAAGAAGAGTTATCATTAAAACTCCGTGGCTGAAGTAGGGATTCCATCAAAGGAAAGGAAAGAAGTGCCTAGCCTCTGCTTGGCTGTTTCCCTCATTCTCTATGCTAATCTGTCATAAATAATAGTAAAAGTGGAAAGCTTCATGGTCAAATTATTCCCTCATCAAACCACTTGCCCTGGCACTCCGGAAGATAATGCCATCATTATCAAGAGCTGCACCCTTTTATTTTCCCTCCACTGATGTTATGGAGCGCTTCCACGATTAATTGAACTCAGTGGTGCCACCAGAGCAGGACTGGGACTCAGCAGGACTCAGCAGAATGAGCAGGAAGGCCCCTAAACACAGCAAGGTTGGCACACCTGATTATGAAGTTAGTGGAATAAAACACACAATCATCTAATAAGGTGGGAGGGATGCTCCTGTGAAATAATTTAAGACTGGAAAATCCAGTGGCACCATTAAGTCCAGAGTCTAAAATTATGTAACAGCACCACTGAACATCTTGCTAATAGTTCCCACCAGCACCACCACTCTGCCATGTGACGGACAGTTTGATTATGGGTTGGCTTGCTTGTGCATCTTCCCATCTGCTTGCCGCTTTCTTTGCTGTATCAATCTTGGCAGGCGTGTAGCAAGCGGCAAGCAAACAGTGCATCACCCAGACACTCTCTGGGATATTAATGGACAAGGAGCCCAAGAAGCCACTGGCACTACAGGTTTGGGCATGACAAATGGCAGGGGAAAGCAGCGGCCATCCATCACGCCTGGCACCCAAGGGCACGCGGCAGCTACCAAAGCAAAAGGAAAGAGGTCCTTTAGGGTGGAAAACAAATGAGAAACAAGAAGGCAGGTTCCTTTCCCAGCCAAAGAGGGGAGGGGAGCATTTCGTCACATCTTTACTGGACAGATGACTCTAGTTTAGAAACTCTGGAGTTTTCTGGGAAGCTGCATCCTTTGACTGTGAGCATCCTCAGTCTAGATGGTTTTCTGCTAGTGTGCACACTAAGAGGCATTCCTCTTGAGTCTGCCTGGCTGAAAATGTGCGGGAAATAAATTCACAGCTCTGAGACCTCCAGTTGTGCTGGAACTGTGCATTCCCCCCTAAGATTCTTCGGAGGAAAGCCAAGATATAAATTAGGTAGAGTGGTTGGCAGCAGTGGCGTGCGCTGAAATTTTCCGTAGGGCCAGAAGCGCCAGCTTGCGAGGGAGATTGGGGAGGGGGCACGTGACATCTTGACGTCCTGGCATCATGCATGTGAGCATCGCACCTCCATCTTTTAGCCAGACGGAAGCTTCTTGGGCTTTGGGAAGGAGGTGCCAGGGTTCTGATAGAAGAAGCAACCCAAGTGACGGATTGTAGGGAAGCAAGATATGGGAGGGTGGAGAGCCCTAGCTACCCTCACGCACACCTCCTTTTTGATGCTAAAATTTGATCCCACTGTGTACATCAACAGTGGTGAGTGACAGGTGCCTGGTGCAAGGGCACCCTCCATGCGGCGCTGACTACCTCCTTCATCGATCCAGATCTTGATATCCTATCAATGAGCAGACATACCTCTCCGAACACATTCTTTAATACTAATCTAATATAAGGTGTCTGAAGAAGAGAAGAGTTTGGATTTGATATCCCGCTTTATCACTGCCCTAAGGAGTCTCAAAGCGGCTAACATTCTCCTTTCCCTTCCTCCCCCACAACAAACACTCTGTGAGGTGAGTGGGGCTGAGAGACTTCAAAGAAGTGTGACTGGCCCAAGGTCACCCAGCAGCTGCATGTGGAGGAGCGGGGAATCGAACCCGGTTTACCAGATTAGGAGTCTACCACTCTTAACCACTACACCACACTGGCTCTCAGTATGATATATCCCAGGTAGCAGTCTAGCAGCTGCATTCTGGATTAGTTGTAGTTTCCAAGTCAGTCCCGAATGGCAGCCCCGTGTAGAGCGCGTGTAGAACCCGGTTCACCAGATTACGAGTCCACTGCTCTTAAGCCGTGTTTAAAAAGTGTTGCCTTTTCTCAAACAGATATATTTCTCCCTCTTCTCAGTAATCATTGATCGGTGGGGATATACAAATGGATTGATACATGAATTCAGATAAGGTGAATGTATTGTGTGGGGTAAATAAGGAAAAGTGTGAAGGAGAACACAAATCAAGTCACAAAAGGAAAAAGTAATGAATAGATGACATAAGGTTCTGCACCAGTTTAAGACCCAGCAGTATTATGGGTTTCAAAAAGTGTCGTATTTTGCTTTTCAAGTTAAAGAGGGGTTAAAAAAAAATACTAAGGATGGCATCCAATGTTGTTTTTTTTAGGGGGGGAATAATAGAGCAAGTAGATGCTTAGGAAGCTGGATTTATGCTCATTTTTTTTTCTTGTGCACCTGCAGAATCACAATTTACCCACAACCCTGGTTTTCACTAATAATAATAATAATAATAATAATAATAATAATAATAATAATAAATTTTATTTATACCCTACCCTCCCTGGCCAAGGCCGGGCTCAGGGCGGCTAAAACCAAATATATAATACATTAAAAACACAAAATCAAACAATTGATTAAAACACAGCTCAAAATCACAGTAAAACCAAAATAAAATTAAGTGGCCAACCCACGAATCACAGCCATGAAGGTAGGAATATTAAATATTTGCCAGGTCCGGTCACCAGTGCTGGTCCCATATGGACCGATAGAAAGGGCCAAGGGGGCCACTTATATACAGGGTTTCATTTATGGCATGCCTTGTAAATAAAGTCAGAAAAGTTACTAGCCAACCATTTGTTACTAACGCTTCCGCTTCCACACAACAGTGCTAATGATGTTGGTCTATGTGGGGAGGCCTGCTGACCATTGGCAGGCCAGAGGTAAATTATGTCTGGAGAAATGGGGGCAGGGAAAGGGTGACCTTATGGTTCTCCCTGCAGCCTCTTTCAAACAGGACTGACTCACCTGCTGAAAATGCCAATACTTAATTTCAGGCAGCAGTTTTGCAAAGCCCTGTAAATGAGCAGCTTGGCAGAGACATCTATCATCCGCAATCCGTAAGGCCCATCCATCAACCCCAAAAACAAGCCCACGATTCCTCGGCCAGTGGCAGCGTTTGGCCAGGTGTTTTGCAAGCACACATCCTCCTCTCCCTCTGTCTCTCCTCCCTAGCACTGGTCTTTCTACTGAACTGGCCTAAGGAGGCTGCATACCTGTAATGCCCCTGGTTGGTCTTCAGCTCAGTTTTGCTCACAGCAGACTCATAAGAATTAGGAGGACTAAGTTAGGTCCATTCGCTTCATTGAGTTTATTCTGAGAAAAATGTAGTTGGCTGCCACTATCCGGAGTTTTATCCTCCCTCACCCTCCATGCCCAACCCACATCCTCATAGATAAGTGAGTAAAATGGATCTGAAACCAAAGGAGGAAAAGCAAGAAAACGTTTGTGCGTATTTTGATGCATGTGTTGGAACCTGTATCCATAGAGGGCCTGGGAATCCCAGGATAGACTGTAGCTTGGTGTTAGGACACCTGCTTTACATGCAGAAAGACTCATCTTCAATCCACTGGTGTGCCCAGGTAGAGTGGGGGAAAGCGCCAGCCAGAAACCCTGGAGACCTGCTGCCAGCCCGTGCAGGTAACACTGAGTTAAAGGGGTGCATGACTCTAACTCATTCTAAGCTAGCTTCCTGTGTTAGTTAGTTATTCCATTTATATACCGCTTTTATCTCCTAAGGATCTCAAGGTGGTGTATATGGTTCTCCTCTTCATTTCATCCTCACAACAACCTTGTGAGGTAGGTTAGGCTAAGAGATGGTGGGCTGGCCGGAGGTCAACCAGCGAGTTTCATGGCCAAGTGGGGATTCAAACCCTGGGACTCCCAGGTCCAAGCCCAACACTCTAACCATTACACCACACTGGCTCTGGCGTTCTTCAGATTCTGAAAAATGACCCCTGGCCGCAATGCTGGCTCCAAAAATCTGGGGATCCTTAGGCAAGATGCATTCAACCTGTATTAGGTGATGCTTGAAAACTGTGGGTTTTAATACTGCCTTTGGGTGAAGAGCATTTGACCCACCTGCTCCATTTCCTTTCCTACCCAGTTGCCTTTGCCCTTCTGCATACCAGACAGAGAACCACTGAAGCAGAAGCAATAGGATGACCAGTAATGCATCGCCAAAGAAGAAGGTCTTTTATCACCGCCCCCATAATGGTGGGGGGAGAGGGGAAAAAAGAGGCCACCAATTTGCATTTAATTTGCACATGAGAATTCATATGCATAGATGGGAGATTTAGAATAATTACCATAATTTCAGTAGAAATGCAATACATCTCACCGTAATGGCAAAGACACCAGGCGACTTGGTTGCAGGAACCAGCTGCTGCCAGCTTCTGATGGGCAACTTCAAGGCTCCTGCTTTGCCTTTTTCTAGTTCCTTATCCTCAAACTGACTGGATAGTCCTCAAACAGAGGGCACCATCAAACATTTATTCTACCTGTGATGGATTTCCACATGAGGCCTCCAGGAGGAAAGGAGAGAGTGCTGAGCCACAGCTGCAAATCCGATAAAAGGCCAGTTATAATGGAGGGTGTCTGGGACGCAGGTGGTGCTGTGGGTTAAACCACAGAGCCGATCGAAAGGTTGATGGTTCAAATCCCCGCGACGGGGTGAGTTCCCATTGTGCGGTCCCTGCTCCTGCCCACCTAGCAGTTTGAAAGAACGTCAAAGTGCAAGTAGGTAAATAGGTACTGCTCCGGTGGGAAGGTAAACGGTGTTTCCGTGCGCTGCTCTGGTTCGCCAGAAGCGGCTTAGTCATGCTGGCCACATGACCCAGAAGCTGTACGCCGGCTCCCTCAGCCAATAAAGCGAGATGAGCGCCGTAACCCCAGAGTCGGCCATGACAGGACCTAATGGTCAGGGGTCCCTTTACCCTTTACCTTTTAACGGAAGGTGTCAGGTGCTTATCAAAGGAGCCCTGACAGATGTATAAGGCCCTGGGGAGGAGCAACTAGCCAAACAGGTCTCGCTTTCTGTCTCCTGCCTAGCCTAGAACTCTCTCCGTTCCCTTTACACTTAACCCATGACCCAAATCAGAAACTCTTCATGAGAGCGTGCTTTATAAAATTACTCAGTATGATTTAATGACTTGGCAGATGCAATCCACACGAAGGAGTAGCTGCAGCAAAGCGTGCTCCTTAATTAGGCAGGAAATTAACTTGCAAGTTAATTAATATGAATTTAATGAATGCCATTTACACTGGGCATTTCTGGATTGGGTGGAGGAGAGTCTTGACTAGTACGATTCTAAGCCCAGTGTTGTCAAACACAAGCTGGAGAAGGGAGTTTATTCATACTGTGTCCTTTGGGTCTCCTACCCCACTCCAAATAAATCACTGAACTATCCTCAGGGCTAGGATGCATGACGCTCACATGCCAAGATGGCTCATCTAACAATGGCTCCTGCCTCACTCATGAGCCAATATCAGCCTCGTTCCCCATTCTTTAGGGGATTAGAACCTAATCAGGACCAGGATGCAGGGGCGGAAGAAGGGGTGTGTGGTGGGGCCGGTTGCCCCTAGTGTCACCACTGAGGGGGGGTGACAAAATGCCAGGCAGCACTCACAGCAGGGCCTGCAGTGCACCTGAGCCACCCATATCTCCTGGAAGTGACACGGTGGCTTGGGTGCCTGCAGGCTCTGCGCTGCCCCAAATGGTCCACCTCAGCTGTAGGGTGGCTGAATGGGAGGAGGCAGGCAGACTCCTTGGAGGCCCCGAGGAGTATCCTGCCCTGCGGGCGGCTGGCCTTGGCCCCGGGCGCAGGGCACGCGCGCCACCCTAGGTGCCCGAAGGGCTGCCTCCGCTGCTGCCAGGATGAACCTTTTTCACTTTGAGGGTGACATTAGGCAACCTTCCAGGAACCTATAGTTGGAAAAGTTTCAGGGGCATTTGAGGATTGAAGATAATGTTTGCTTATAGAAAGTGGCTTTGGTGGCTTTTATATTGGACCAAACTGCAGGAGGCAGTGGAAGACAGGAGTGCCTGGCGTGCTCTGGTCCATGGGGTCACGAAGAGTCGGACACTACGAAACAACTAAACAACAACAGACAGAGTGGATATTATTTCTTTTACAGCAAACAGATGAAGAATTGGAACTTCTTTATTTTCTGAATCTTCCCTCCCTCCCTCCCTCCCTCCCTCCCTCCCTCCCTCCCTCCCTTTCTTCCTCTCTCTCTCTCTCTCTCTCTCTCTCTCTCTCTCTCTCTCTCTCTCTCTCTCTCTCTCTCTCCCCCCCCCCCCCATTTTTGTGTTTTTATTGTATCTAGATAAAAGTCTTGGTTTGGGTTTTTTAAAAAAATAAAAAGGGAAAAGATATTAAGTTTTGTATTTTTCTCCATAAACCTTAAGATTTTTTTTTTAATTTTTAATTTTTATTTTAATGAAGGGACAACCAAAGTGATCAAGGAAGGGGTGGAGAGACTCCTTTTTGGAGAAGGTTTGCAGCGTTTGGGACTTTTTAGTTTAGAGAGAAGGCAGGGAAGAAGTGACATGATAGAAATTTGTAAAATTTACATGTGGCGTGGGGAAAGTAGACAGAGAAAGGGTTTTTCTCCCTCTCCCGTAACACCAGAAATCATGGATATCCAATGAAGCTGAATGTTGGAATATGCAGCTTGTTATGTATTCAGTGGCCTGTGTTTGCCTGAGCTTGAGTCTGGACTAAGGATTCTGAGCCCCTGTGTTCTGATTCAATACATGATATCCAATCACAGAACATTTCGTGACTTGGGCCTCTGCCATTGGCCCTTAAACTCAGAGTCATGATTCACAGCTTGGACGTTTAGAGAGCCAATCGCATTGGGAGTGGGAGTGGCCCAGGCCTTCAGAAATGTATATAAGCAGCTGCTTTGCCCCTGTTGTCCAGTTCTGTTAGTTCAATAAAAGTTCTTGCTGTTAGCACTGTGTCTTGCCTTGTGGGAACCCACCTACACTTCACAGCTGCCCCAACCTTATTGTTATCACCACCACATTCTAGCCAACTCAGCTATCCAGGTTCTAGGTGGCCCCCAACTTAGACGGCTTTCAAAAAACATTGGACATATTTGTGGAGGAGTCTAACAATGGCTACTAGCCGTGATGGCTGTGCTCTGACTCCACAGCTGTAGGCAGTAATGCTTCCAAATACCAGTTGTGGTTCGAGGACCCGACCCCCGCAATGTGGAAAGAATACACACGGACACGTGATATAAGGTTAATGGGCAAGGAAAGGCCACAACTTTATTGATTACAGCAGTGAAAAGGTATTGGCTTAGGCATTGGATTTGAACAAGTGGGTTTATTCACCAGTAGGTGGAGCCAGTTGATGCCGATCCAACTATAGGCTCACCCCTAATGTCACCGAGGGTCGTGCCATGGCCTCCCGCCAAGCAGGCATCGGACAGAATACACGACCGCCAGATTCCTTTAACGGAATACCCCTAAAAATTGAAGGCATAGGCGATGGCCACACCTAGCTCTTCGACACAGCAAAACACATTATTCCAATGCCTAACCTACCCACCAATACCACAAAAAGTTGTGACGATTGCTACGAGGTAGGCGAAAAAACCAAAAAGGGCCTAATGCCAAATGGAAAAACTCCTACCAGGCCCCCTAGACAACCAGGGCGACCAACCTAAGGTCCATAGCAAGGCCAGTGACCTAAGCCCTAACTAAAAGGGGAGTGGAGGGTGGGTGACTCGTGGTGAGAGGACGAAGAAGGAGGCCGGGCGAAGGCTGCCGCCGCAGCAAAAGGCTGCTGAACACGCCCCCCTCAGGCACCTGGTTGGATGCCTGCTGAGGGGCGTGGGCGCCAGCCAGGTGAGGTGAAGGCAGGGGGCAAACGCCCCCTGCTAGGGGCGGAGCTCGGGCTCCCGCCCACAACCACTCCCCTCTCTTGCAGGGAGGAGAGTCTTTGCTGGAGATCACAGGAGGGAAGATTACTGTTGTGCTCAGGTCCTGCTCAAGGGCTTTCCCTAGTTCTTGCCATCTCTCCTCTCCATCCATGAAAGCAGAAGGCATCATCAGAGCTCAAGAACACAGTCCAGCCAGGCGAAAACACTGAAGGGGAAGCAGGGGTGGCTGGAGAGTTCCAAGGGCTGCATAGAGAAGCCTGGGCTGGATCTACACTGACCTGTTTAACGTTATTAGAACGGTATTAGATACATCATTCTAAAACATCACAGGGCATACTTGGGGGGGGGGAGTGTTTCTTATCACTGTCAGAATGCTGTTTCCCTACTGCTAGTTGCTGGTTGCTCTGCAGCAAAGGTGTCACATTTTAGTAATGCATAATGAACGTTAAAAGTAGAACGTCATGCAGCCATATGGTTATCAAAACCATTCCTCAACCCTTCCTTAACATTAAAAACCTAGCATTGTTAGCAATTTACAATGGGGTGGGAGGTTCACAGGCTATGAAGGACTCGCTCATAAATTTATTGAAAGCTTCACATATTATTGTAGCTAGGAAGTGGAAGGGGCAAGCAGAATACAAAAGAGAAGGATGGTATAAAGAGGTGTGGGATATGCGAATAGATATCGATCTGGCCCTTGATCGATAGAGCCGCGACTTCAGACAGCTTTACGATCCCAATCAATCACTTACAGCGGTCCGGCACGCTTCCTCCCAAGCTGCGCAATAACTCCTGCTGTCTCTTCTCAGTCACGGCTTTTAGCAGAGTAGAACACAGCGTGTAAAGCAGTCTTGCTCCTTGTAAGCACACATAGACAGATTTGTCTATTTACAGCTCTTTATTAAAACATTACAGCATCAAAGTCCGTCACTGCTGGCAGCCATTGCCTCCCTCTCAGATACACAGAGGGAACATTCTTCTCCCCTCAGAGTCACAGGGGAACTGAAAGTACAGGGAAAAAGCTCCTCCTTAGCTTCTGTCTCCTCCCAGCTTCTAACAGCTGACGTCGGAATGTGACGCACACTCAGAACAACTTAACCAGTTAAGTTCTGAACCAGTTAAGTTCTGAGCAATTGTTGATAAATTAACATATGCCATTAAGGTAAGATGGGGAATATGCAGGAGAAATTATTTTGAGGAGATATGGAGGGTGTTTGTAGAATTTGTACCGTTAAAACGGAAAGGGGTCAAACCATCGCAAGAGGTGTTGAAATTTTGGAAGGTTAGATAGTTACAATGGAATGGTCTTGGTGGTGGGGTGCACGTTTTTCTTCTTATTTATTTATAATTATTACTTTGTCAAAATAAAATTACAAATTAAAGAAGAAGAAGACGACATTAAAAACCATGAGTGTAGATCTGTCCCTGGAGTGTCACTCATGTCCTCCAGGCCTGAAATTCCCTACCCTTGGTCTTAAAGAGCCAGATAAGACCTCCAGGTGACCCACTGCCAACCAGAACCTGACATTTACTGAACCCAGCCCACTGGGCACAAACCTTAGTCTCAAAACACAGAGATCAACCTCGTAGTCTCAGAACCTTGGTGAGTGCTTGCATTTCCCCTGTCCCCGAAGCAGGATAGTGTGATGGTTTCCCGGAGACAAGAGCCAAATAGCAGGAGCCCACTTACCAGTGATGTTGGTGGCCAGAGAAAGGTTCTCACAGTGTTCATCCTGGATGGAAGCTGCGGCAAGGTTGATCCAGAAGAGAATAACCTGTGTGAGAAGGAGAGGCTAATGCCGTGAGGCTGCAGGGGAAGAAATGGTCTCTATACCCTTCCATTCTCTGTCCGATTCCCTCTCTCAATTGATAGTTTTGGGGCAAGGTCCTCCAGAGGAAAGGCAGTCTCCTTTGCCAGATCTGGTCTATTGAAGGGTTCTGTAGGTTGTTAATTGACTCATTAGTATGCTCAAATCTTTGATGTGCTTTAATTGAATTGCTAACTGGAATTGTCATGTTGTAGCGGTATTAAAAATGTAATTGTGGATTATCTGCTATTTTCTGTGAACTGCTCTGGGTGCAATAGATTGGAACCAGAGTAAGGCTGCAATTCCTATACCAACTTACCTGTGAGCAAGTCCCATAGAAGTCAGTGGAGCACACTTTGGAGTAATCATGTATAGGACTGCGCTGTAAGCTAGTTGTACTTTGCTCCCTTTGGAATCAATGGGTCTTAAAATTAAGTCATGACTAGCTTGTTGAATTGATTGCATTGAAGTGTGACTAACTTAATTTGGAGCCAATCCAATGCACTTGTAGAAAATGTGGCTTACAGATAACTGGACTGGACTGGACGGCCTCTGAGGCTGCTTCCAACTCTTAAAATTCAGTAATGTTATGAGTCTATGGCAGCTCATTCTGAAAGACTGAGTGGAGTGTAGGAATGACTGCAGCAATGTGGTTTTTTCACTCCACCAGCACAAACTTTGGAGAGCAGAACTGTGAGAAAAACTGAAACAAATATCCACGAATGTTCAAAACTGGCAAAAAGGAGAGCTTGTAATTTAAACACTGAATGGTGACTTTAAAAAAAACAAACGAGCTAACGTTTCCGAAGGTACTAAATGTCCTTCATATATATTGGCATATTTTAATTGCTTTGGCAGGCCCCACTTAACAAGGTAAGCTCATGTAAATGTCCAATACCTGGGACATATTTGATCATTCAGAGTATTTTCAGCATGGGAATTCCTCTATCCATTTTCCTTCACCACCCACTGATTGCCTGTAAAGTGCCATCTCCCCCCTCGATAAATATTCCTTTTCAAAACTGCAGTGAGGTTCACAAGCAGTGTGAGATGATGATAGCAGCCTGCTGTAAGTAGGGTTGCCAAGTCTGCTGGATTCTGGGCGGAGAAATCTTTCCATCCTTTTCTTCGCTCCTGTTTATAGCGCATCGTATTAAAAAATAAAAATGAAAGCACTGTCCTCTGAGAGTGAAATTACCTGCTTGTGGAGTGAGCAGGCACCTATATTGCTCAGGGTAAACCTTGAAGGTGCTATGACATATGAAAGGCAAATGTGAAGAAGGATGCCTTCCTTCAGCCTAAGTAACACATGCAGATATATGCTGATGAGAAGGGTACACTGTTGGTCCAGACATTTCAGTGTCTGCAACAAGATGTGATTGCTGTGTCAGGAAGTGCCCTGACAGCTCTGGAGAAGGAAGATGGATGGGGTTGCAGCTTCGGAAGAATTCGCCAACAGGGCTCTGGACACTCTTGTTACAAGATAATTGCCGCACTTTATTGGGCAAATAATTCTTCCTGCTGTTTACAGCCAAACAGAACAATGTCTCTGGGAGAGAGGGGGAAAGATGCTTTGACTTAAAAAGGCAGAATTTGATTTCTAAAAGGAAAGATGTCACAGCTCAAGACTCTCTGAAATGCATGCCCTTTGACCAGAGACCCTCTCTTGTAATCTCTGTGGTCTATGCAGCTGCATTCGGACTGCACAATAAATAATAATAATAATAATAATAATAATAATAATAATAATAATAATAATAATAATAGTATTTAAACCCAGCCATTCCCGTTCAAAAACCGGGCTCAGGACGGCTAACAACAAATTTAAAACACTTATTGTAAAAGCAGCATAAAATACAGTATAAAAACATGAATAACAATGAAATTCAGAAATCAATTTAGGGGAAATAAGCATTAGGTAATCACCAGGGCTAGCTGGCTGAATTGGTCCTACTTGGGCCAGCGAGGCGGCCAGGGGAGAATTAGCTGTGGAGTCTCAGAGCGGGTAACAATAAACATAGTTTAGCTCTGGAGTGTATTAAATAGTAATAATGAAAATGGGGAGACTGAGCACATTATGCCTGTGTTTAGATGTCAGGATAAACTATGGGTTTAAACATACTTTAGCCCAGGAGTATGTGAAACAGTAATAAAGAAAAAGCGGATATCTGAGCATATACAGGCTGTGTTTGGGCACCACAGTAAACTACGGTGTAGTGTGATGGAAACATGCCTTGCTCCTTTCAGTCTCATGTACTCCCCCCTCCTCTTTTAGCATGGCCACAGGGAGAAGTTTGGAATTTTTTGCTTCCATTTCCCATTAACTGAACCCAGCACATTGTGTTTGATCTTAACTATGGTTTGTTTGAAAGAAGCCAACTTCCAACCGTGGTTATTGAATCCATTTTTATAAAAAACAACAACAACCCATAGTCAACATTAACCATATTAAGTGTTCAGACTAATCAAAAACTTTACTGAACTGAAATCAGAAGTGAAAGCTTCCGATCTACACCTTGCGGGGCGCATGCAAGCATAGGAAGGAGCCTAGTTAATTCCCATTACAGCAAACTATCATTAACCATGATGTCCAAATACAGCCTCCGTGTGCTCATCGTCCTTCTCCTTATTGCTATTCACATGCTCCAGGGCTGGAGTGAAGCCCCAGCTCAAATGAAACCCAAGAATGAAGATTTACGTATTCTGGAGGTGAAACAACTGAAGAAGACAAGGCAAAGATGGGTTAAATTATCTTGTTGAACCCTACTTGTATCCTCTGCACTTTTTCATCTGACAGAACCGCTAATGGATAATCATGAGAGTTTGATTGAATAAATGTGAGCACATGAATGGCAAGCTGATTTCTTTGGAGTGTCATCCATATGCCACACAAACTGTAGGATAAATCTGAAAAGTTATTAACTCATTTGAGCAATTTGGAAACAAAAAGGAACACCACCCCAGGACCTATTCTTCACTGATCCATGGCTCAGTTAGTTCTTATTCATGATGAGCTTCCCCTGAATGCTAATTTCTTTAAAATGGCCTTTGCAGTAGAGTACCTTCTGCTCTTATGAACAGGGATTAAAAGTGATGGGCTTGTTTAGGAAAAGGAATCAGCAAGCTTTGAAGAAGGCTGGTGGCAGGTCACCTAATACAGCTGACTAATTGGCCTTTAACGCTTAATTAAAAGGGAGGAGGGAACCCAAGAGTTGCTGCCAGAGTACCTTAGGTCACTTCCAGACAACCTGTTTATTATGCATTATTCTTTGTTTGTGGAGAGGTTATACGTCATCACAGCAAACCTTTTTATCTCCACACTTTCAAGTGGATTTCCCCGTCACTTTCCTTACAGTTAAAAAAAGAGAGGAAAGAAAGTCAGATTTCTCTGGCTAGGCAGGTTCTCCAAGAACACAAAATCATATTTAATTGTACAACCTGAAATTCCCTGGAAGTAGTCTTGGGAGAGCATGGTGGCAGATTTCAGAAACACTCAAGCCTTTAGGGGAAAGCCAGCTCCCTTTCTGCTTTTAGAAGGAAAGTTGGTGCTATACGTTGCACACTCGATGAGGTCAGGGAATGGGTCTGATTCTCCCTCTCTATGGGATCCTTTAAGCTGAAAGGGCTCCGTGCCTTCACAGCCCCTTTGGGGTGATTAAATGGGATTACAGGGGAAGCACATTCTCCCCTGAAATTTAACCTCCAAAGAGAACTACTAATTCATGTTCTAAAGGAGCCTGGAGGGGGAATTACGGTAAGTTTGGTGGGTGCAGTGCCCAACCTGGTGATAGTCAGAGTTGTTTGACAGTGGAAGAGACTGAGAAGTGGTGGACTGTCCTTCCTTCAAGGTTTTTAAGCAGATGTTGGCCATCTGTCATGGATGCTTTAGTTGAGATTCCTGCATTGCAGGGGGTTGGACTAGATGACCCTCGGGGTCCCTTCCAACCCTACAATTCTATTATTCACATACCCAAACTGATGATTTAAGTGCACTATGTAGACATCTTCTAATAACGAAAGGGTTAAATCTGGATCTGAATCAAATATGCTTTCAGAACTCTTCCTTTCGAAATTTCAAGGTCAAATATTCACCATCTGTTGTCTGATTATTTGAATATTTGCTGGATATATGCACTGCTTATGTGCTATCTTTTACAAGCAATACTTTTTGTTCTGTATTTGATACTTGGCAATATATGACAGTTGACAAGTAATGGCAGTTAGTATTTTTCAGTATTTGGTAGTAACCATTGATGATGATGAAGATGATGATTTTATTTATACCCCACCTATCTGGCTGGGTTTCCTCAGCCACCCTGGGCAGCTGCTCTGGGCACAGAATTGACCTGCACCTCCATGGACATCTGTGAGTCCAAAATGGTTCGCAGGCTGTGATCCTGGTCCTTCAGGGACACAGTTACCCCATTCAGGATGAGGGAGTCCCCCATGCTTGCCTGCCACCTGTTTCCCCAAAACAGTACTTCTGTCTTGTCAGGATTCAACCTCAATCTGTTAGCTGCCATCCATCCTCCAACTGCCTCCAGATACTTACACAGGACTTTCACTGCCTTCACAGGTTCAGATTTGAAGGAGAGGTAGAGCTGGGTATCATCTGCATACTGGTGAACACCCAGCCCAAACCCCCTGATGATCTCTCCCAGCGGCTTCATACAGATGTTAAAAAGCATGGGGGAGAGAACAGAGCCCTGAGGCACCCCACAAGTGAGAGCCCAGGGGTCTGAACACTTACCCCTTAAAACCATTTTCTGGACATGGCCCAGGAGGAAGGAATGGAACCACTGTATAACAGTGCCCCCAGCTCCCAATTCCTCTAGATGGACCTGAAGAATGTCATAATCAATGGTGTCAAAGGCTGCTGAGAGATCCAGCAGGGCCAGAACACAGCTTTTACCTCAGTCCCTGGCCCACTGGAGATCATCAGCTAGAGTGACCAAAACAGTCTCAGTCCCATTATGAGGCCTGAATCCTGATTGGAAGGGATCCAAGTGGTCTGCATCCTCCAAGCATGCCTGGAGTTGTTCAGTTGCTACCCGCTCAATCACCTTGCCCAAGAATGGAAGACTTGAGACTGGGCAATAGTTGGACATATTGGCCGGGTCCAAAGATGGTTTTTTAAGAAGCGATTTAATAACCACTTCTTTAAGCAGGTCTAGGAAGACTCCCTCACAGAGGGAGGCATTCACCACCCCGCGGAGCCTATCGCCCAGCCCTTCCTGGCTCATTTTTATGGGCCAGGATGGGCAAGGAACAAGAAGACAGGTGGTCTGTTTCACTCATCCAAGCAGCCTGTCCATATCCTCAGAGGTAACAGATTGGAATTGATCCCATGCAACTTGACCAGACAGGACTCTAGCACTCTCCTGCCCTGGCCCCACTACCACGGTGGAATCTACCTCTTTCCGAATCTGAGCAACTTTATCTGCAAAAAAACTTTGCAAAATCATTGCAGGAGATCTTGGGGTCCTTACAAGATCCCGATGGTGAATGTGGTTCTGTTAGATTGCGGACCATCTGAAAGACCACCTGCTGTTTTCTGCAGATGCAATAGAGGTGGCAAATAAGGTCCTCTTCTCTGTCGCTATCACCACGTGGTAGGCTCGACATTGAGCTCTAACCCATTTTCAGTCTGATTCAGAATGAGTTTTCCTTCACCGGTGCTCTAACCGTCTCAGCGATTGTTTCATCGTCCTCAGCTCTGGGAAAACCATGCAATCAGAGAGGACACTTCAGAGCCAGACAGCCAATAGCCCTGGTTAACTCTGCATTCCAGCAGGCCACCAGAGAATCTGGTGCTTGTCTTTGCACTTTATATTAAACACATGGCTGCCAGCAAAACTATGACAAAAGTTCATTTAGCTCTCCCTCATTGATGTCTGGTACAGGAATGGCTAACATTTTCTGCCTTGGGGCCACATTTGATGATTAACCACCCTCTGGGGGATCATGGCAGCAGTGGGTGTGGTCAAAGCATATTCACTCATGCACACACAATTTATACAGATATACAGACCACATACACACCTAATACATATACAGCTAGGGATGGGGCAGAAATTTAATTCAGTTCGCATTTAAATGCGAACCTACCTAATCTGCACTTTCCCAAGTAGACAAGAACCATCCATTGAAATTCACACTTCTTGAAATTTTGCAGTGCAGTTCTCTGGCCAAGCAATGTGTACAAATAAAGCATATACCAAAGTGTGCAGAAAAATGCACATAGTAGTGAAAATAGCATACATTAGAGGAAACTGCTTTGCAAAAATTAGGCAAAATTGCATTCAAACAACTGTACATTAGGAAAACAAAGACTAAACACTGATAAATCTTCAAGACGTTTTTTAAAAATAAAATTGCAACCTGATGAGGAAATGTGGAAGACTGAATTTAAGATTAGAAATATGAGAAATTGAAAGTGACACATTTGGCTTTCCCTATATTCAGAAAACACTCTCAGCAGCCACATATTTATTGTACCATCTACACTGGCCCATAGTTGTACACAACAAATGCTTATTTAGTTAATTATCTGCTTAAAAATCAATATGTCACTACTGTTGGAATAAATGAACATGAGAAGGGGTTGATTTCATTCATGAGCTGAAAATAACTCAGTGGATGAGCTAATCACAGGAGCAAGGTCAGCCAAGCCAGTTGCTATGTCAAAGGCCGAGTACCCTGACTATATCTGTGATTAATGTATGTCTGTGAGTTGTCAGTCTGTTGGTATTACCTGTCCATGTTACATCTTGAATTACTGCAGTTTATTTGGAGCAACGGAGATTCTTTGCACATGTAAGTATCTGTATATGTCTGTATCTATGTCCAGAACTGTTTTACTGAGCCTTATCTTCTACCACATTAATTTGGACCTTAAGCTGCCTCCTTGTGGTGAATGGTACTGAGAGCAACTGTGCGGTTATATCACCTGAAATTCCAAACAACTATCTCAGGTACCATAGGCACGCCGCATCTTTAAAGCACATTCTTTCCCTCATAGAATTCTGGGCAATGTAGTTTACCCCTCCCAGAGTCACAATCACCAGCAACCCTTAACGAACTACAGTGCCCAGAATCCTTTGAGGTAAGGAATGTGCCTTGAATGTGCTTCAAAGGTATTGTGGTGCAGCCTCAGTTCAGGTGGTATTTCCAAGCTATTTAGTGGCGAGGATGGAGAGAAGAGTTTCTCTTTACTAAGTGGCACAGGCAAATAATTCATTGTGTGGGAAACCTTCAGCCAAGCAATGCATAGTGCTTGTTTAGCAACACTGCCATTAGCTCCTTCTCCCACCCCACCCCATGGGGTACTACTGTGATTAACAGCCCACACTTTTAATCTGCAATTAATCACGGCAATTAAGGCTTTTAGTCCTAGTCCTAAAAGCTTTCTTTTCTTTCTTTCTTTCTTTTTAAAAAGATAGTGCTCTGGACTAGTAGAAAAAGTAGAGATAGCACACAAACACAGAGAGACCACATACAAAAATGTGATGCCCACTAAGGCCTCGTCTGCACTAGAGATTTCAAGCAGTATCTTTAAACAGTCATGGCTCTCCCCAAAGAATCCTGGGAACTGTAGTTTATTAAGGGTGCTGAGGGTTGCTAGGAGACACCTAGTGCCCTCACAGAGCTACAGGCTCCAGTGTGATTTAACAATCGACCCCTCTTCCCAGAGAACTCTGAGAATTGTAGCTCTGTGAGGGGAAGAGGAGTCTCTCAACAAAGTCCAGCAAGCTACAGTTCCCATGGTTCTTTGAGGGAAGCCACGCCTGCTTAAAGTGGAATAACGCTGCCTTAAATGTACACAGCAGAGGAGGTCAGAATGTTTTATTACTTGTTGAAGTGTCCATGAGCATTTTAGATTCTGTGAAGCCTCTTCCTTCTTCATGCCCAGCACTGAAATGCAGTCTACTAGGCTAGCTAGCAAGCAAGTGTACAAACAAACAAAAAAGCCAACTTCCACCAGATGGGCTGGGAAAGGAGGGTCAGGTCACCACACTCCCCTCGCCCCGCTCTGCATTTTCACACTGGTCATAGAGGAAGAAGAGACTTCCCTGCCTTCGGAGCTAGCATGGAAACCGAGAAGGATGCTGGAGTTGGGACACAACGTTCCGTTCCTCTGCCAGCCCACTCACTCATCTGCATGCAGTTCCTGGTCACAAGTTGTCAACACAAGGCTGCTCCCAGCAACGTAAATCCTCTAAGTCTAAGAAGAATCTTCCTTGCTCCCACATGAACCTGCCTAAATGATAAGGCCGTCTTTCTGAAGCATTTCCATGGATGGGTTGGCCAGGTTGTGAGAAAGCACTGGGCTCAAATCTTAAATTGAGGCTCAAACAACAAAACAAGAATATTTAGAATATACTGGATCCCATTGTTGGAGACGCAATAGGGATAATGCTTCTTTAACACATATGTTTGGTTTTTTTAAAATAATATTTATTAGAGTTTCAAATAATACAAAAAGCAAAAAATAATAAAAAGGAAAAAAAGAAAAAAAAAGATTCAACCTTTACAGTCCATATTTTCAATAACTTTTTTCCAGAACTTCCCCTCGCCTCCCCTTCTTGTATTCCATGTCCAAATATTTGTTCAACAAGTTCTTATCCCTAAATTTTTAACCTTAATTTGTTATTATATTTAATTCAATTTATATATCAACTTTTAACTTATATACATCAATCATTTATGCTTACACACTTTTTCTAAGGTCGACCCAGTTTCCCTTCCACGAATTCCCCATTTTTATACTAATGACAACACACACACAAAAAAAGAGTAGAAAGAATCAGACACCCTTCGGATTTCCAAACCCCCACCCTCCCTTCCCCGGTTTCGATCCCCGGGCCATTGTCCATTAGTCCATCTACTATCAGCCTGGCGACCTCATGTCTGAGGCCCTTAAATCTCTCTCAGTCTCTCTCTGCCGGTTTCTTTGGACGTCCTTTATATTTAACACCAAGTCTCGGAGGGGCACTATCCCTATAATGTCCATGTTCCTTCCAGCCAGACCTCCATGGTTAAAGGTGGAGCTCAAATCTTGTTTCTTAATTCTTTTAAGTCCAAATAACCCAAAGGCTCCAACTTCCACCTTGATCAAATTTATAGTCCATAGATCTTCAGATCCCCACAAAAGGAGATCTTTCCATTCCTCATTTTAAAATTCAAACCAAATTTCCCTCATCCAGTCCTTATTTTCTTTTATATCCATTTTGACAGGCCTCCGGCTCTCCTTTGCCTTCTGCAGCATTGCAGCCCCTCCTTCCTGTTCCTCCTGTTCAGCGTATATCCCTTCTTCCACTTCCTCAGTTTTCTCAAGTTTCTTTTCTTGTTCAGCTGCCTGGTTTTGTACATCAAGTTCTTTTCTAACTCAGTAGATTCATTTGCTGTTGGCTTCGAAGTTATGGCACTTGTAGACAAAACATGACCTTGCTCTTGCAACTTACACAACTTTCCCAAGAGAAAATCAACCTCGTCCAGGTCAGCTAGTATTTTCCGACCTATTTCCATTCTTGTAATTTCCCTGAACCCCCTCTAGAGGGATTCTGGTTGTTCAATATTCCTTTCACTTCCAACCCAAAAGTCAAGTTAATTTGTTTCAGTTCTTCTTTATTTTCAACAACTTATAACTATAATGTATCTAATGTAACCGGCAAGAACATCAGAAACAAAGTTCTCTATTTTTTCCGACTTTGACAGCTAATTTGACAGCTGTCAAAATCTTCTATGTCTCCTCAGCAGGCTCCTCTCGCGGATCACTCCCGGTCCCGGGATGGGTGGCACTTTAACTCAAAAAATTAGCTCTTATCCTCCAGCACAATTACTTATGCTATCAATCCGTGCAATTAATAACTTTTATCCAATAAAGAAAAGGCTCTTCTCTCGACCTTAGTTGTCAAATCCTTGCTTTAAATTGTATACAATGGGGGGGGGACGGACTTCCTTTTTGCACCTCCCCCGCTCATACCGAATCCAACAAAATTTTTAGTCCAATTTCCAAATTACTCATGGGTTGTTGTTTTTAGATTTTAGTCCAAATTTTCAGAAGAAGAAGTCAGCGCTCTCCGTCGAATGGCATGTGGCTTCGCTCGGCAGGGGAAGCAGAAGACTCACAGCACCGCGCCGCTCCCCGTCCCCCGCTCCGTAGCCTTTAAAAAGGCTCCTTCGCGGGTCAGGGGGGCGCAAACGGTGCCCGCCGAGTCACCAGGTCCACGGGCTTCCGCGCCCGTGGTTTTTGAGGGTCCCCGCGTAGCCGGCGCAGCAGGACCCGACCCCTGTCGAGCAGATTCCCTCCGGAGCTTGGAGGGAATCCGCCATTCGGTTATGGCGCCAACCCGGAAGTTAACACATATGTTTTTCCATTGTCTATAGTGAAAGGTTTTTGGCAGAAAGTAACTGAAACCATCAACAAAACTGTATAGAACAACCTTACATTTACCGAGCCAAATATCCTCTTGAATTATATACCCAGCACATGGAACCTTACAAAAGGGCAATATAAGTAGACTCTCCGTGCCCTTACGACAGCAAAAAGACTGATACCGATAAAATGGAAAAATAAAAAAGACTTATACAAACTCGCAACATATGAACAACTTGCATATAAACGCAGACTTGCCATGGACTAATTCAATGATATTTGGAATCCATTCTTACAAATACTGTAATAGGTTAAGATCTGGTGAAGTACAATAATAATCTTGTAAAATATACAGTTTTGAGTGTCCCCCCCCCTTTATTTTCCCTTCCACGTGGGCTCTGTTTCTCTTTCTCTCTTTCTCTTTTTTATTTAAGTCTCACCATGTTTAGTGCACATATAATTATGTAATTTTTGAGCTTTCAATAAAGATGTTAAAAAAGAAGAAGAAAGCATTTAATGTACAGTGGAAGAAGTGGGTTTGGGGTATTGTATCTTACAAGTGAGGGACGCGGGTGGCGCTGTGGGTAAAACCTCAGCGCCTAGGACTTGCCGATCGCATGGTCAGCGGTTCGAATCCCCGCGGCGGGGTGAGCTCCCGTCTCTCGATCACAGCTCCTGCCCACCTAGCAGTTCGAAAGCACCCCCGGGTGCAAGTAGATAAATAGGGACCGCTTACCAGCGGGAAGGTAAACGGCGTTCCGTGTGCTGCGCTGGCTCGCCAGATGCAGCTTGTCACGCTGGCCACGTGACCCGGAAGTGTCTCCGGACAGCTCTGGCTCCCGGCCTCTAGAGTGAGATGAGCACACAACCCTAGAGTCTGTCAAGACTGGCCCATACGGGTAGGGGTACCTTAACCTTTACCTTATCTTACAAGTGCAGGTCAATAGACAAAGGATGATATACTATCTACTAAGTTACTTAGGTGCTTGAGTTTACATCAGCCTGGAGGTGGAGCAGAGCCCTCCAAAATCAGTCAGAGGCTTCTACATATTTGGGGGAACACCCTAGCTTTCCAATGGGACATGAGTTTGCGAAGTGAACAAAACTGTGATCTTACGGGATGTTGTTGGGAGTTGAATTCACAGAAAGACAGAGGGAGGCCTCAGGAAATCACAAGTCAGGCAGAGTGCAGCCCTCTTCATATGCATATTACATGCCTGAAGGGTCACATGACTGAGTTAGCCCCACTTGCAACATGGCATCATAGAACTGTAGAGTTGGAAGGGACCCCGGGGCCATCTAGTCCAACCCCCTGCAATGCATAAAGGACAGCTAAAGCGTCCTTGACAGGTGATCATCCAAACTCTGTTTAAAAGAGCCCCATCGCACCCTTGTTTTGAGTGTGGACCTGGAGCTTCTAGGCATGAATAGCAGATCCTGTGCAGATAGCTCCTTTTCAAATGCCTGCACTCACTGGGCAGATACCCCTGGGCAGCCGTCTGATACCAGGGGTAGGGCCAGACTCCCAGTCCCAACCCCTAGGCACCACGTAAACCCCATTCAGGTGCATAACACAATACGCGGGCATGTGGGAGTCTGTGGTTGAGAGCAGCTGCAAGACTTGTTCCTGTGTCAGTTTAAAACAACTCTGCCCACCCACCCAGTAAAATGGAGGACAGAGGCAAAAAAGGGGATTAACCCGGCTCCCAAATAGAAAGAAATGCCTCAGAAGCATGTGTAAATATAACTGTGGGCGAGACTCAAAGAAGCACACCCTATGGGGGAAACAAGGGAACATTGCATTCAGAAGCAAAAATGTTAAATCGTTTTTCACGACGGCAGTGCAGACACCATTTAAGCATCTCGCTTGCCTTGTAAGCAAGCTGTAACTGTTCAGAAATCTCCAGGAAGAATGAGGGGGAGGCAAATAACTTGTTTTTGCCCTGTTAATCATTCCCTCCTCCACCACCACATTTCATCTCTCTTTCCACTACCGCTGGAAGATAATTTCTTTCACAGAAGAGGTCATTGTTTCTAAGCTGCATGCCAGCATCAGAGAGAGAGAAAGAAAAAAGAGATACATGGTGTCTGCTGTTCTTTCTCCTCCCCTCTCCCCAAAATCCTAGCCCTTAATTACCAACTCCAGGATCAAGAGGGAAAGAGCTTGGGCCAGATGATCTCAGTGCACTTCGTAAACGGTTTAGGAACCTATTTTGGCATTAAGCAGTATATAAACGTACTATCATTGCTCCTGGTACTGCTAATAATATTGCTCCAAACAGAAAATGGTATCTGGGGAAAGGTTCTAAAAAGTCCAGGTACCACTTTTTCTTATAATCTCAGTGGTTCAGACCATATGCGAGTCAGATTTCTTGCTACTCTTCCTTTATGACATACACTAACAGTCACCACCCCAATCAATGTAGAAGTGTATACATGTCCAGCTTCCAGATTTTTCTAATAATCTGACATCTTGGGCTGCATTCGTCCAAAATTGCAGATCTGTAGGCCACATGGAAGCATAATGGGCCAGCAAGCCTTTTTCTCTCACACAGAAACAAACACACACACAATCAGCTACAGGACTGCACAAAGGATGACTTGAGATGAGTTGCTGATGGCTCCTTAATGGTGCTAATGGCAGGGAAATTATTGGAGATATTTCTGAAATATTCTGAACCAGAGAGAATGATGGAGAGAATGAAGCTGATGGGAAAGTCTTTGTGTGAGAGGTAACTAAAGAAGCATTTTTCTGACGTTGGAAAGTGACTCCAGACTGAAGAGGAGAGGCAGAGTGTGAGCTAAATGATAAAAACAACTTAGGGAAGAATGACTCTGGGGATCTGAAAGCATTCGGGTGGCCAGGTGTTGTCCTCTGCAGAGGATAAAGGTAAAGGTACCCCTGGCCATTAGGTCCAGTCATGGGTGACTCTGGGGTTGCGGCGCTCATCTCGCTCTGTAGGCCAAGGGAGCCTACGTTTGTCCGCACACAGCTTCCAGGTCATGTGGCCAGCATGATTCAGCTGCTTCTGGTGAACCAGAGAAGCACACGGAAACGCCGTTTACCTTCCCGCTGGAGTGGTACCTATTTATCTACTTACACTTGACATGCTTTTGAACTGGTAGGTGGGCAGGAGCTGGGACTGAGCAACGGGAGCTCACCCTGTCGCAGGGATTCGAATCGCCGACTTTCCGATCTGCAAGCCCTAGGCTCTGTGGTTTAGACCACAGTGCCACCTTGCAGAGGATAGCTCCTCTGTTTGAATGGCTGTCCAGCCAATATCTGGTTTAAAGGTAAAAATAAAACCCTAAACAGAGAGAGAGGGAGGGGCTTTCAAGTTGGCCTTCAACAGTCAACACTTGGACACTGAACTGTATTACCATCTTATGCATCTTTACCCAGAAAGTAGTTCCACTGAGGCCAGTGGAGCTTACAGTACTTCCAAGTAATTGTGCATTGAATTGCCCGTAAGTCTCTAGTGATCTCTTCTTCCAAGGGAGGCTAATTCCTGGTAAATTTTCATCATTCACTGTGCCTGCATAGGACCAGCAGAGATCTGTTGTAACTCTGAACATGAGCTTTAAAAGTTATATTTCCTTGAACGTTGACAGTCTGATCCTATGTATATTCACACTGAAGTTAAGTTTTTATCTCTTTGGTGCTCACTTGCTTGCACTAGTGACTGGTGCTTCTTTGGTAGGGTAGGGAGGAAGGCAGAGAGGCCAACAGTAGTTGGATCCAGAGCCAACAGGAGGCAGAACCAACTAATTCTAGTTTGGTTCCAGTTCTTCTCCCTGCTGAGTTATACAAAGGCAACATCAAAACTAAAGAGGAGGCAGTTGACAGACAGGGCTGCCTGCTGGACTCGTTGTAAATAAGAAAGCAGACAGGTGGGAGCAGGCTGAGAGTAGGCAGAGGTTGGTGGGGCAGTGCCCCATTTGCCCCAATGGGGCAGCACCCAATGCTTGCCATACTCTCCAAGACATGTGTCTTTTGGGGCCATGCTCCCATGCGCGTCAAGGGACCCACGCAAGAGCAGAGTGCAAAAAAATGTCTTTTGGGGCTGCAATCTCCCAATTAAATTGGGAAAGTTTAGGAGTTTGGCTTGCTAGCCCGTATGTTTAGGCTAAACAGCTGTCCAAGAATGAGGACAGTTTTGATTATTCAAGACAGGCTTATTGTCACTGTGCTATGCAAAGTGCACACTTCAAGTTCGCCCCACCCAAATAAAACATCCCACTAGGATGAAAGAACACAACACACCAATACACAATCTCAAATAATACACATGTCTCTCAATAAACCATTGGTCTTGTTTAACCCACACTGAAAATCTCCTACAACATTTCAGGGCCTGGTTACAGAGTGCTGTCTGGTGGTACCATTGACTGCCCACAGACTAAAATTACCTCAGAACAGCTCATTATACATTCCCTAGCCTATCTTTTGGTGACAATTCTCTCTGCACACATGCAGAGAGAGTTCTTGAGAGGGCACTATCCATCATGATGCAAGTACTACAACTGAACCCAAGCCCTAGTTCAGTGGTAGGCAAGGGGGTGTCCTCCAGTTATGGAGGGACTACAACTTTCATCATCCCTTACTGGCTGATGGGAGTTGTAGTCCAAACCGACTGAAGGGCGTTAAGTTGGCAAAAGCTGGTGTACACAAACAACTGAGAAGCAGCATTCCTGATAGATGCTGGCTTCTTTCCATATACAGTGGTACCTCGGGTTACATACGCTTCAGGTTACATGCGCTTCAGGTTACAGACTCCACTAACCCAGAAATAGTACCTCGGGTTAAGAACTGTGCTTCAGGATGAGAACAGAAATCGTGCTCCGGTGGCATGGCAACAGCAGGAGACCCCATTAGCTAAAGTGGTGCTTCAGGTTAAGAACAGTTTCAGGTTAAGAACAGACCTCCAGAACGAATTAAGTACTTAACCCAAGGTACCACTGTAATCAGTAACCCTGCTATGTATGTATTTAGGCTCTGGGCATTTCTTAAGTCCACACCCACCCATAACATATAGAAATGTTGTCCTGTCTGCTCTTATATTAAAAGTGATGATGCATTTCTGTTCCCTGTTTCACATATGTTTGGATATTACCTATGGAAGACAAGAGTTCTGATGTTTATTGACGAAGACACTGTACTGTTCTCCTCGGCTTTCCAGACCAATTCTGGGCATCTGCTTTTGCCTCCAGAGTCCCACCCTCAGAAGTCAGGCAGCAGAACGACTGCGAGGCGCGAGCCTTCCTGAGGTAATTTTGCTAACAAGCAGACAGCTGGTGGCATTTTCTTAACTGTGCCTTGAACAATCTGGAACAGGTTAGCGTTAACTGTGTTATGAGAGACCACTCAATATATGTTTAAGTGAGGAGAAGGGATTTGGGAGGGAAGCGGTAGGTTGATGTTATTTGTAAAGATTTATTATGTGGCGCTCAGCTCTCACCTGTGGCTCCTAGTAGCTGACAGTCGCCACACCCTGGGAAATGACTTTATAGGATCTAGAGTCCATTGCAACAGCCAGGTTCTCCATCCCTAAAGTTATAGGTATTTATAATCACTGGATGTAGTTGTTTCATTTAACTACAAATCACCATGACTCTAAAACAACTGTAAATCTTTTAGACTTCCCTTCTCCCCTGAATTAAGATGGGATAGACCGGTAATTTGCAACCCACTGCCATTATTACACTAGCCTGTGCAGGATATTCAGTACCCATATTCCGGGAGGCAAAAGCCACTGTAGTTTTTCTGAACATGGAAAGCAGAGATGTGGCTCTGCTGTGCTCTGCTTGTTTGAGAGATGTTAGCTTCAGAGCATTTTTGAATTGTCAGTTTTCTTCCGACAAGGGAAAAGGGCAGTGGAGATTTACGGTAGTTTTGTAAAAAAAGGAAATAATAAATCAATTTGCTCGTAAGTTACAGCTTGCCAGTGAATGAGAGGCAAACAGCAACCAGAACAAGCAATGTCAGTACTAAAGGAGACTGACCTCAGGGCACAGAGTCTATCCACAGTTGACTTTCCATGAATCATTAAGGTCAGCAGAGTGGGAAGACAGGTGTTTCAAAATCTGTTTTACTGGCAGATTTGTGGGGTTTTTCCCTTGTACTAGTGGGTTTCACAGAATTGTGGCGTTTGGAAGGGACCCTGAGGATCATCTAGTCCAACCCCCTGCAATGCGGGAATCTGCAGCTGGCCCATATGGGGATCGAACCCGCAACCTTGATGTTATCAGCACTATGCTCTAACCAACTGAGCTATCCAGTTGTTCTATCTTGGCATAGCGAATTTGACTGCATACCGGCTTGGTATCCATAAGTTTGAAGGGCAGTTTAAATATATTTTATGCAATAAATTAATAAAGATAAGGAGATTGAACCCCTGCAGGAGAATCCGCTACTACGTTCTTGGCCAGCTCACATTCCTCTCCATTAGACTTCCACAGAGAACTTTGCAGCTGATTTTGCTCACATGCAGGAGAGGAGCCATACTTTGACATTTCTTCCTCAAGACAAAAAAAATGTATCGGGTTAACTCCAAATTCTGCAAACAAGAAAGCTACAGCTCAAGCATTTCTTTTAGAAACTATAGCTGTGGCTATATATAAATAAATTCTATTTATTAAATTTATTTATTAAATTTATATCCCCTCCTTGCTCCCAAAGGAGCCCCAAAGTGGCAAAAACCACATTGTTGGACTCCAACTCCCATCAGCCAGTGGTCAGAAATGCTGGGAACTGGAGTCCATCACCTGTATTTCACCCCCCCCTTTTCATTTCATTAACCTTACACAGCGCCACACTTAAGTATGTGTGCATATGTGAAAACCAGTATCTCACTAAAATCAGCATCTTGTGCTGTCAGCCACAAATAAAATCCTTTCAGTGGACTTAGGGAAGCCATTATTTTTTTGTCAGCCTCAGCCCCCTGAATCTGCCGCATTTGTAAATATTGATCTACCTATCAGAGATGTGGTAAGGACTTCTGAGATAATGTGCGTGAAGAATTTGAACATTCCCATGTTTCCGTTATAATACCTTCCCTTGAAAATGCCCCAGTCCCTATTCCCAACCATGATCCACATCCAGTTTTTAACAACTGGGTTGTTGGGGTTTTTTTGTGGGTGTGTACAAATAATAGCCATACACACATGTGATGAGTGTCTTTGGTGCACCAGTGCACCATTGGCTAATTTCTGGTGGGCTATCTAATGCCTGCTGTTTGCGGGTATTCTTGCAAATAATTTTGGTTTTCGCTCTGATCTGATACGGAAAGTACTTCCTACATTCTTAAGCCACGGTGAACACTTGGGATCACTTAATACAGATGAGGGACGTGGGTGGCGCTGTGGTTTAAACCACTGAGCCTCTTGGGCAGGCACCCCCAAACTCGGCCCTCCAGATGTTTTGGGACTACAATTCCCACCATCCCTTGCTAACAGGACCAGTGGTCAGGGATGATGGTAGTTGTAGTCCCAAAACATCTGGAGGGCCGAGTTTGGGGGTGCCTGCTCTTGGCCTTGCCGATTGGAAAGTTGGCAGTTCAAATCCCCACCACGGAGTGAGCTCCCATTGCTCTGTCCCAGCTCCTGCAAACGTAGCAGTTCGAAAGCATGCCAATGCAAGTAGATAAATAGGTACCACTGCAGTGGGAAAGTAAACGACGTTTTTGTGTGCTCTGGTTTCCGTCACGGTGTTCCGTTGTGCCAGAAGCAGTTTAGTCATGCTGGCCACATGACCCGGAAAGCTGTCTGTGGACAAACGCCGGCTCTCTTGGCTTGAAAGCGAGATGAGCGCCGCAACCCCATAGTCATCTTTGACTGGACTTAACCAGGGGTCCTTTATCTTTTTACCTTTTACTTAATACAAATAAACTAGTAAGAGATCTTGAATATGCATCGTTCTTTTGCAAACATAAAGCACATTGGTGGAACACAGGGGGAATTCTATTCTATATATATATATATATTTGACTGCACAAGACCTGAAGTCAACTCATGGCTTCTTCAGGCACTTTGCCACATTCCTTTGCCAAGGGGGCCTGCAAACTATAATCATCCTCTCACATATTCATGCTTTTGACAGCATTGGATGGGCTCGAAGTTCTCCTCAGAAAAGGGTATCTTTCCCAAGGTATAAAAATAACTGCCATTGTTGATTTGCATTCATTAATTCCTGTCTGAATTCAGAATGAATATATGTTGGGGGGAATTATGCCAGCTATATTTGCTCAAAGGAATAATGGATGTGTGTGGATTATGCACACCACAAAATGCATTAATTCGTCTGTGGAAATTGGGAGATGCCTGCTGCTTTCATCTTGAGGAAGGAGAGAGGTGCTGGGGCTTCGGTCTACTTGAAAGCCATACCTCTGACCTGGATGATGTCGCCACTAAACCCCAGAAGTATCAGGGCACATCAAAGACCATGGTTACTCAGAGGGAGAGAGAGACACTCTGCACATTGCTAATTCATATGTTCCAGAACTGAGATATGGCATGGGGGGGAAATGTGTTCAAAGGCACAAATTATATTTTGGAACCCACCTATAACTCTATGTTAGCAAAACAATGAGGTGACATTTCCTATGACTTCATCCCATGGCTTCACAGGAATGTTTGGAAGCTCCATCCATGTTTGTGGAGCCTATTATACTTAGTTGTCCTTCAAACAAGGGGGACACCATTCACACATGCTTACATCACTGTGGGATCCCCTTCCCCAACAGTCTTCTTGTGCTGCTACAATATATGTATGAATACCAGCAATCACATAGCCAGAGCCAAATATTTGGGTCCTTTCTGCCCAGTTGTGTCTCAGCCAGGAAAGTGTCTGACAATCAAGTGGAAAGAACCCATGGGATCTGCCCTGCCCATACTGCTCCAGATTCCAGATGTTAATACAGCAGCAGGACCCAGGCCAGTGCTTGAAAAGCTATTGGGCCTCTGGAACCTAGGTTATGGGCACCACAACACAATGTCTAGTCGCATTATTCTGCCCCCCCAATTCTGCCAAACTTTCTATTTATATTTTTGAAACACATGAACTAATATACAGTTCACATCAGCGATACATTGTTGATATCACATTTTTAATAACAATTCTTAACTGGACACCACAAATGTAAATGGGGTTCGGCCCCTGCAATTGTGGCCAAAACCATAAGTCAATTGAATAATTGATATTTACAAATGCTGACATTATTATTTTATTTTATTTTATTTTAGTTACAGTGGTACCTTGGTTCTCAAACGTAATCCATTCCGGAAGACCGTTTGAGTTCTAAAACATTTGAAAACCAAGGCGCAAAGGGCTGTCTGCAAATTCAATTGATAAAATGGAAAAACACGCAGTGGAAACCATTCGCCGTCTGAGGCATGTTCGAAAATGGAAGCATTTACTTCTGGGTTTTCTGAGATGTTTGTCAACGGAGACGTTCTAGAACTAAGGTACCACTGTATATTAATTATATTATATTATAATTTTATTTTATTGTTATGTAAAGTGTTGTGCTAGATTTGAACACGCATGCTTTTGGGGGGTGGGGAGGCAAAACAGCAAAGGGAAAGGAGCAGCCAGCTATCTCACTTGCATGCAGGGCATAGAAGCATTTCTCCTCCTGCGCCCTCAGTGGTCAGTGGCGGCAATTTTCTTCTGGAGTCTCAAGTCGTCACATGTGGTGCCAAGACTTCTCGAAGTGCTTGCAATCTACCAATCCCCAGTCGCAAAATGTACCTGGTGCCTGGCTAACTTCGAACCGTGCCCAGGACACATCATTTTCTGGAGAAATGTGTGTTCTTGAGCATGGGTGTGGGGAACATACTGCAGAAGAGCATCAGAATACAAGAAGACAGAGGAGGTGGAACATGGGCATTGTGGCTACTAGCATGCCTCATCTGAACTTCAGAGCATGGGAAGTCAGCCAAAGATATAAAAATTGGTTTTTTGAATTGTATTATGATTTGGAATATTTTTATGTGGTTTTATTGGATTGTTAAAATGGAAAATTTAATAATAATAATTATTATTTTAAAAAGAGGAGGTGGAACATGGGCATTGTGGCTACTAGCATGCCTCATTTGCAATTTGTGTCCCGTATTTATTCCACAATTATTATTGTCCTCTGCTACTACGACCATCACCAGGGAAACATGAATGTGTTTGAGAGATGGAGAGATCCTTTTCCTGCAGTAAAGTTATACCTAATCACATAGCAGAAACGTGCTCCAATCTCAGCAGTGGTGTTCTGTTTTAAGCTTATCTAACAAGAATGCCCTTTTGTTTTCCTTTGGTGAAAACTATTGGTTTGATTTCAATTCAGACTTTGCATTTTTAACATAGCTTGTGATGGTGCCTTATGCCAAAACTACAAGTGGGCTTAAATGCACAGTTGCAGCCAGCAATGGCAACGATTTGTCCAGTTCCCTGCCCACCCTGCTTTCCATAATGCCTAGGACAATTTACCTGTAACTGGATGTCACAGTGTCGTACATTTTCCCACTAATGATGTGGGATGGGGAAACCACAACACCACCGTGTCATGACATGGGTAAGCTGTCCTAGACGTTACAGAGTGTGGAATAAAATGCAAGGCTCCTGTTTTGAACACTTTGCACCCGAATGACCAGCCCTATCAAGGCATACTGTCAGTCCATGCCTGGTGCCAGCAGTCAACTATATCAGTCACTGGCCAGGGCCCCCAAGAATTTGGAAGGGTCCCTCACTGACCTGACCCAGTCATGCTGCCATTCACCCCCCTCCCCATTGATCCAACCCCCAGGTGCTTTTCAACAGTGGGCAGTGCACCTTGCGATCTGCTTGTGGCAAACGGAGGATTGCGGCAGAGCCAATGCCGGATTTTGCATGGACCTTGACACAGGGCTGGTGATGGGGCCCCTCACTTTCCCTAAATCCCACCACCAGGTCCGAATCCAGTTTCATTTGTGGCAATAGCAGCCGCAGATTTCTCTGCCACTGTCTCTGCTCTCAACAAGGATATTCTTCAGCAGCACTTTTGAAGAAGAGCCACACTCCTCTCCCAACAGCCCTTTTAAGTCGTCGAAAAGGTAATGCTCCAGCCTATACTATGGGTCACAGGAGCCAACTCCTAGGGGCCAAGGTCCTTTCGGGCCCCTTCCCAATAAAATATTTGAGAAGGCTGCCCTCCCACTGATGGGCATTGCCATTCAAATGGTGTATTGTGATCGACTATACAGGGCTGGGCTTATCTACTCCCCATATTTTATTCATGTTGGCACCCTGATTTGGATTTCGTTGATCTGTAGTCTAAAATGTGCAAATTTAATAGATCTGTGAGTCACAAAGGGAACTCCATTTGGGGTAGCTTACAACCACAGGTGACCACCATAGAAAGCAGTGAAGCTTATATCCCATCAAAAGTGCCTCTGTCTGGAGCTTGGCGTTGAGGCAGGGAGCACCACTGCTGCCATTAAAACAGCAGTGGCAGCAGCAAAAGCACAGAGGCGCTGTCACCATCACAAAGCAGGACTGGAGCCTGCCCTTCATTGTGTGTGCAAGTGTCGGGTTGTGGGGTGGGGTGGGGTAGGGCCCCCCTGCCAAGGGTCTTCCCAAGCCTGACACCGGTCCTGCTCTAGTCCTCCTCGTGCCGCAAGCAGAGAGCTGTTGCACTGCCCAAATCTCCCCACAGAGCAAATAATTTCGTAAGAATGCGCTGAGTTGATCTGCTTGCTACAGGGGAAGGCTTCGAAAACTGGGACCACCAGTCAATGACCTGGAGCGGGGACTGTTCCGAGGAGTATAAAAATATAATATTCAAATCGTCAACACAAACAAAAGATGGCTAGGGAGCCTTTGCAAATGCGTAGTGTTTTGTTTTGTTAATTGGGTACAATCCGTCCCGATACTTCTGAAGAGTTGCACAACCTTGCATCCCATTATTCCAGTACCACCCATGTCGCATGGAATGCTGAGCGGAGCAGTGGCTCTCACGTTCTTTGCTGAAGGTCTATCAGGGATTTCTCAATGGGAAACTCAGTAACGGTAGCTGAGTTTTCATAGAATCATAGCATTGTAGAGTTGGAAGGGACCCCAAGAGCCATCTAGTCCAACCCCATGCAATGCTTTGCTGAAGGGCAGCTTGCCCACCAATGCCAATTTTCCCGTCGATGTACAACCGGCAGGCAGACCCTCAGTTCACCACTTGTGAGCAGTCTCTGTCCCAACAAACCATGGCAAGGCTCACCTGGCCAGACTATGAATTGTTAGAATGTGCCCCAAAATCCTCTGCAGTGTGCAGTGACACTTAAGAACAGCTCCCACCGGCTTTCCACGGTTGCCAGGCCCCCAGTGCTCCAGGAAGGTTCACGGTTAACACCTCTTTTTTTTTTTAAAAAAAAAAGAACCCCGGCTAGCCACTGTTTCAATTTCCCACAATGCTCTGGAGTCCTATTATGTCTGGGGCATTGTGGGAAATTAACAGGGCAGGTATATGGAACTGCCCGGCGCTGCTCAGAGTACTGCGGCTGTCTCCTCTGTTGGAAACAAGGTTCCCCCATAGTCCCCCCAACCCACCCACACAAACTTGCACTTAAGGGCTCCGTGGAAGCTGTGTGGAAGGAAAAAAAGGCATTTCCTGAAGGTCAAAATTCTGAAAGACACCAGGTTAGAGTACATAGTAATATTGCTGGTTTCCAAATACAGTATGTGAATTTTCAGTTTGCTGTGGCATTTTGCCTTTCCTAAAATGCTACACAGATTTCTTGGTCTGTGTGGAAGAAAGCTACACACTCACTCTCAAACACACACACACACACACACACACACACACACACACACACACACACAGAGAGAGAGAGAGAGAGAGAGAGAGAGAGAGAGAGAGCTATCAGTTGCCCTGATAGCTTCAACTACACTTCCTTCCTCGTAATCAGGGACATTGCATGTTTAGCGGGGCTGAGCGAAGATTCTAATCTGTGTTAGGGATCATTAAGTAATGGAGCAGTTATCACAGATTAATTAACCAGGATTTATTTATTTATTTACATATATATAAGATCCCACCATGAACAGCACTCCGCTCCTCAGCCCGCTCACTCCATGGGTTACTCAGAGGCTGGGGTTACTTGCTCACACACAAGCAAGCAGGCTGGCCAGGGAGTCTTGGACTCGAAAGCTGGGCTGGCGTTTTTTGAGGCGCTCCAGCAGAGAGGCAAAAAAAGCCGGGGGGGGGGGAGAGATGGAAAAGGAGGAAGAGGCTCTGCTCCCGGCTTCGCACAATAAAACACACAAACACAGACTCCGTACCCACAGATGGGAGAAAGGGGAGGGGAAATTTAAAAAGAGAGGGAGGCGAGACTCCCCCTCTTCCCCAGTCTCCACTGGCCATACTGGCTCAGAACACCCCTAACTCACCCCCGGTTTCGCTGCCCACCCCGGGGTTGGAAGGCTGAATGAGGAAGAGAAGGGGCAGGAAGAAGAGAAGGAAGAGGGGATCTTCTCTCTGTCCCACCCCCCCACCCCGCTCACATTTGCCAGTCTGGTGTGTGTATATCCCCACTCTTGCCTCTGCCCCCCTTCCCTTCAACGCCCCCAACCACCACCAGCAGCGTACCCCGGGGAGTGGAAAGTTGAATCGAGGGGGAGTGGGAGGGATCCAGAACCCTCCCCCCCTCCCTACCCACTCTAGGTCAAACCGCAGCCCGCCTCTTACCTGCAACCCCCTGCTCCGGGCTTCCATCGCTCTGCAGCTCAAGTCGTCCCCGTCCAGTCCAGAAATCTCCTGCAGCAGCCGAGCCAAACTAAGCTAAGAGCCAGGCGAGCCGCCGCCGCCGCCGCGGCAGCCTCCTCCCCCGGCCTGCCCCGCCCCCACCTGCCACCGCTTCATGCCTTGGGAAGGGTCTGCCTACAGGCAGCCTCGGGTGGCCTCCTCCCCGCCCCCCAGCAGGAGATTGCAGGGCCCCTGCAGTTTAAGAAGCAGGCGGGGACACTCCCCCCTCTCCTACGCACACCTGAGCTGGAGGCGAGGATGCTCACATCGCCCAGGACACCGCTCTGCGGTCACCCACCACCACCGGCTTTTGAATGCCATCTGATTTGGGCTTGAGCACCGGCGCTGTGGGTTAAACCACAGAACCTAGGACTTGCTGATCAGAAGGTCGGCAGTTCGAATCCCTGCAACGGAGTGAGCTCCCCTTGCTTGGTCCCTGCTCCTGCCAACCTAGCAGTTCGAAAGCATGTCGAAGTGCAAGTAGATAAATAGGTACCGCTCCGGCGGGAAGTTAACGGCGTTTCCATGTGCTGCTCTGGTTCACCAGAAGCGGCTTAGTCATGCTGGCCACATGACCCGGAAGCTGTACGCCGGCTCCCTCGGCCAATAAAGCGAGATGAGCGCCGCAACCCCAGAGTCGGCCATGCCTGGACCTAATGGTCAGGGGTCCCTTTACCTTTATCTTTACAGTCTCTCTCATTTCACTCCACTGTGCCCCACTAAAATTACTCAAGTTCCAGCTCATACCTGACTCACCTGGACCCATTTGTTCTGCAGGCGTAGGAACAAAGGCGGCTGCTTGAGTCAGACCGCTGGCCCATCTAGCGGAGCATTGTCTCTAAACTGGTGGGCAGTGGAGTTCTTGGATTTCAGATAAGGTTTCTCTCTCCCCCCCCCCCAACCCTACCTGGAGATGCCAGGAGATTGAAGCTGGGACCTTCAGATGCTCTGTCACTGAACTACAGCACTTCCCCATTGGTGGCTTACTGCACACATTGTAGGGCAGGGATGGAGAGCCTGGGGCTCTCCAGATATTGTTGGACTACCTCTTTGGCCCTTGGCTCTGCTGGCTGGAGCTGATGGGAATTGGCATCCAACCACACCTGGAGGACCACAGGTTCCCCATTTTTGCTATAGGTGGAGAGTGGGGAGGTGGCCTAGCTGTGCCTTTGGGGAAGAAGCCACCATATAAGAATAATATAATAATAATTTATTATATTATTTCCCCAGCCACTCTGGGCAGCTTCCAACAGAATATTAAAATACAATAATCTATTAAAATTAAAAGCTTCCCTAAACAGGGCTGCCTTCAGATGTCTTCTAAAAGTATGGTAGTTGTTCTTCTCTTTGACATCTGGTGGGAGGGCGTTCCACAGGGCGGGTGTCACCACCGAGAAGGCCCTCTGCTTGGTTCCCTGTAACTTGGCTTCTCACAGTGAGGGAACTGCCAAATGGCCCTCGGCGCTGGACCTCTGTGTCCAGGCAGAACGATGGGGGTGGAGACGCTCCTTCAGGTATACTGGACCGAGGCCGTTTAGGGCTAATAATAATAATATCATGGCCATTCAACCCTACTGCTTCTCTCTGATGGGCCTGTGTTTGTGTGTGTGATGCAAACAGAGTGCAACCATGAAGCACTACAGAATTAGAATAACGGAAAGGGAGAGTCAGACTTGTTGTCAGTGCAATAAAATCAGCCTATCTGCTTTGAGATGAACCAAGTCTCAGCTGGCCACCGAGTTCCAGTTTTCTGCTCTGGGGCAGGCAAGAGCCCTGATGAACCATTCCAGATTAAATGTAGGATCTCAAACCCAACCTGAGAAAAAAGCCACACAGTCTCCGTTAAAAAAAGAAAATCATAATTACATCAATGTGTGTTTTAATGGTGCCCAACACCTGCCATCTAAGGCTACTTAATGCACTGCCTAATGGTTTGACCTTCCCGCAGAAGACCTTCAAGAAGAGGTTCCAGACGCTTCCAAGGCCATGAACTGCCCTATTAGTTAAGAAACTTCTCCTGGCATTTGGCTTAAATCTACAGTCCTATAATTTGAAGCTGCTGCTCTCTGTCAAGTTCTTCGACTGGAAGTGGGAAATAATAGGGAAAGCACTTGCCTATCTAGCTGTTTCACATGAATAGCATTGCATTTAAAAGGTGTTTTAGAATTTCCACCATCTCTGGCTATTGGCCATGCTGGCTAAGGCTGATGTGAGTTAGAATCGAGCAACATCTGAAGGACCACAGGTCTCCCTTCCTCTGTCGTAGAGGATAAGGTGCATTAATGATTTCTCTCCACTTTGGGACAGACTTTTAGTTGTCACCCACATCCTGAACCTACTCCCCTCCCCCCAGACTAAACATACAACCAAGCCAGTGTTTTCCCCAATGTCTGATAAACGAGGCGTGTTTTCCCCTCCACAAATGAAAGGGCTTAGTTTGTAAAACCGAGCACTATGTACCTTCATAGGAGTATGCCCCCTGTGTTTCAGCACGAGTCACTGATCTGAGCATGCTCAAGATTGGAAGGAAGGAAGTTCGGAGTACTTAAACATGCAAAGAGGTGATGGGCAGTGGCTACTTTGATCCCCACAGTATATGATTGAAATAGTTCTTTTTGCAGGCACATGAGCAGTTCTATTACAGTGCGTTATGGTGCCCTGTCACACAGATTGCAATTGGCTGCTTCAAGCCTTTCCTCATAGGGCTTGTCTCCAAGTCTCTTGTAGATCTCCTTTCAACTCCTCTTCCCAGTTTCTCAACATCCTCCTTGAATTAGGGCCCCCCAAACTGAACAGACGCGGGTGGGACATGGGTGGCGCTGTGGGTTAAACCACAGAGCCTAGGACTTGCCAATCAGAAGGTCGGCGGTTCAAATCCCCACGACAGGGTGAGCTCCCATTGCTCTGTCCCAGCTCCTGCCAACCTAGCAGATCGAAAGCATGTCAAAGTGCAAGTAGATAAATAGGTACCACTCTGGCAGGAAGGTAAACTGCATTTCCGTGCACTGCTCTGGTTTGCCAGAAGCGGCTTAGTCATGCTGGCCACATGATCCGGAAGCTGTACGCCGGCTGCCTCAGCCAGTAAAGCGAGATGAGCGCCGCAACCCCAGAGTTGGTCATGACTGGACCTAATGGCCAGGGGTCCCTTTACCTTTACCTTTAAAGTGAACAGAGGACTCCCAGGGTGGAAGTGTGGTTGTAGATTCTTTTTGCACATGAAGCTTAAAGGAAAGAGGGTCTTGCCTCACCCACTTTGCAATATGAGCCTCTTTGCTTTGCACTGCAGATGCCTCTCTTTCTGCATTAACATGATCAAACATCAATGTAAATAGCGTAAGAAAGGCCCACGGCCATATTTAAGCTTCACATATGAAACGTGCTCTTGGAGCTACTAAGTGTGGAGCTGAAATTACCTCCTAAGAGTTGGATATTCTTGCATTTACTAATTTGAACCAAAAGGCCCCCTTTTTGCCACAGCATCACATGGTCAGCTCATGCTCAGCCCCCTTTCAATTTTCAGCACCGGTTCTGCCCAGCCAGTTGGCTTTTGGAGCTTCATTTTGGTCCTCCCCTTGAGCAGAAGTGTGCATTTACCCTTCTGCAGTTTTATTTTAAAGTTGTCAGCCCAGCTCTTCAAGTGTGTCAAGTTGCCTTGGGATTCTCCCACCCCCCGTCCCCTAAAGTGTTCACTGATTCCTCTCAGTTTGTACTGTCTGCGGATTTTAGGAATGTGCTGCCCATTTCTTTCTCTAGGAAATGAGACAGATGGCAAGCTTTCTCTTAGGGCAGATGTGGGGAATCCCCAGCCCATGGGCCCAGTTAGGCCCTGCCAGGCTTCTCCATTTGGTGTCCTAGAATCATAGAATTGTAGAGTTGGAAGGGATCCTAAGGGTCATCTACTCCAACCCCTTCAATGCAGGAATCTTTTTCCGAATGTGGGGCTCGAACCCACGACCCCGAGATCAAGTGTCTCATGCTCTACCCACTGAGCTATCTCGCGGGCTTGCAAGGCCATTTCACCCAAGCCACACCCAGCTGCCCCACACCTGACATCATATATGACATCAATGTGCGGGGCAGGTAAAGACGTGACTCAGCTAAAGAGGCATCCACGGATCAGCTGGTGGGTAGCACATGCCAAGCCCCAGCCGTACAAAGCACTGTGCCTGGGGCTTTGCAAGAGGCCTTGGCAAAACCCAACCACCAGCTTGCAAAGCTCCTTGCAAGAGCTGCAGAAGAGAACACTTGGCCGGGGTTTAGCAAGCCCTGGCAATCAGGAGATTGTTGAGTCTTGCTGAGCCCCTTCAAGCACTCTGCAGGACACTGTGTTAGGGCCTGATCAGACCTCAGTTTAATGTGGATCATGAACCCCTTAGGCCTCCTTCAATCCCCCCTCGTCCACGCGGCGTTCTCCTCCAACTACTGTTGTCCCCACACTTTCTCCTCCCTAAATCTGGAGTTTTAGCTCTCCTATTCGGGTTTTCAAAGGATAGGAAATCTCCAGATTTAGGGAGGAGAAAGTCAGTAGTAGTTGGAGGAGAATGCCGCATGGACGAGGGGGAATCGAAGGAGGCCTAAGGGGTCCACAACACCCTTAAAAGTGTGATAGAGACTGTGCAAAAGTCCTCCCCCAGAGAGAGTGCTGAAGGTATGACAGACACAATGTGTGTGATTTACCAACTCATCCCACTATTGTTGCTGATAAATGGAATGTTCAGGGTTGTGTGGTCCTTCAGGTATCTGCAAGACTGCTTAGCTTGCTCAGAGACAACAACAGAACTAAAGAAATGAATGTATACGACAGCTGTGGTAACCGTATGGTTCTTCACCAGACGTTGGGACTACAATTCCCATCATCCCTGGCCATTGGGCTTGCTGGCTGGGGCTGCTGGGAGATGGAATCCCAACAACAACAGGAGGGCTACAGGTTCCCCTGGTGTAGGACAAACCATTCTGGATCCCTTGGAAAGGTTATTGTCATGAACACATCTGCCCCGAGTAGCATAGCATGAGTTAGAAAGCAGTCAGACAGCTGAGAGCAGTTGGCTGTCTACTCCCCCTCCCCCTGACATTGAGATGTTGATAAGACATTAGCAGAGAGCGAGATGGAGAGAAGCCAACTCGCTCAAGAAGCACAGGCAGGCTAGGAAAGCAGGAGAGGTAGCATTTCCTCACCGGAAGAGGAGGCTATTAATCCCCTGAGTCCAAGGAGTAGACATATGGGAAAGGTATTAGACAGGAAACAAACCCAGAAACGTAAGGGTCATAGGTTCAGGATATTCTGCAGAACCAGGAAGCACTCCTCAGAAGGGTCAACTGAATTGTAAGGTATGGAGGCTCCGATAGAGCGTCTGAGAGTGATTGTTTGCTTTGCAATAAATCTTCAAGCTAATTACGACTTGTGTGCTGCGTTATCAAGATGGAAGCCTGGGCTCCTGACAGTTATGATATCAAAATTTTGGATAGTTGTGAAGTATTATTTGTAGCACGTATGTGTAATGATGTGTTCATTTTGCAACAAAAGAGGCAAACAGTGAGGGACGTGTACAAGCCACCTGTAATTGTGCCTCTATCATACCACCTCCACTCTCCTGAGAAGCTGTTGCCTATTTGCAGTCTTTGTTTTCAATGAAGATGTGAAACAGAAGCAGACCAGGAGCCTGCGCATTTGAATTAATTTATGTTCCCCTCATCCTTTGGTAGCCACAGCTCTGTTCCTACTTTCCTCGCCCTTCTCCTAACACTCTTTGGGGAGAAAAGATGGCACATTTGTTTGTAACACGATGCTATCTAAGTGGAACAAAACGGACAGGCAAGTGATTTCTGTAGAGCGGTACCGTCTTAAAATTGGAGCTGGAGCCTAGTCGGCAAAGCCCTCTCATGGCATGCAGATCATGCATGTAACACCACCACTGAAAAGCTCGTATGTGGTTCCGGGATGACATCGTCTCCAGGCTTTTGTACAGCTTCTTTGATTGCAGATTGGCCAGTTGATATTTGTAGAACCAGGAATGCTCATACCCACCTACAAAAGTGTGTCTGGGGTGGTGGTAGTGGGGTGAGATTGGAGCATGGACATGAGCAATTTTGGAGTTGGAAGGTTGCAAAAGCAAAAGCCTGTTTCTCTGGTGTGTGTGCTCCAGCTGTGTGTGCATGCTGTTTCTCTTGGGGGACAACGACTGATGCCACTTTAAATGTCTGGCACTGTCTGGTTGCGTACCTGCCCCCACACGCTGTAGATCAGCAGATATTCTGAAAAAAAGCATGCATCTCTTCAGTCCTCTTACTTCCCACAGAACCCCTCCTCCCTTGCAGAATGCTGCCCCTGAAACTTCCTATCACTTGGGGAATCGAGGGACATGAAGCAGTAATAATGAGGCAGACAGGAGACTGGTCTATCATACCTTCCTATCCTCATTTGCTCATTGGTTTTAGAAAAAGGTCACCTGTGGCTGGTGCCCATTAGGGGCTAGTAGGGTAGAAGTCAGGAAGACCAACACTAGGGGGAGCCAGAGCCAATGGCAGGCAAAGCCACCCAGCTGATTAGTTGTAAGCAGAAGGTAGGCAGGTGGGGGCAGCTTGGGGGGAGGGAGGCAGTGCCCCATTGGCCTCAGTGAACCAGCCTCCGCTGCAAAAGAGCAGGAATTTATCTTGCTTGGACACCTCCAGTTTGGTTGGCACTCCTTCCTTGGCTGAGGATTAGTTCCATTGCTTCCATGCAGCTCCTTAAATCTGGTATCTGCAGCACAATGGCAAGAAGCACCTTCACAGTCCTTCCTAGTTCCTCACTGGGTGGAAAAGGTCTTCAATGACAATTTTTTGTGTGAAATATTGGCGACAGGGGGGGCCAAGAGATATGTGGGGGGTAGAGAGAGAAGCAGCCGGGAACTATTTTTAGTCAAGGAATTGGTTGCCAGGGACATTAAGCTAATTCCATCGCCATACATCAGGGAAATGACTGCGGAGCTGTTTTGGAGCCTAATTGAGGGGATTTATAGCAAAATGCAACTTGTCAGAGGTGGCAGAGGCAAAATAAAACACTCCCAAGGATGAGGAAAATCAGTCCATTTGTCATGCTTAACTCTGGATTCCTTGGCACAGCATACGGCAGATTGAGTCGAGAGTGGGATGGAGGAGGGAGACTTTGATCATGCCATCGACCCTGCTGGGCATTTTCCAAAAGCCTGTGTGGGTTCTGCATTTGGACCATGCATGTGCTGGGCCCAGAATCCAGCACCCTTAGAATAACACCTTACTATCTTCTTTTAAGCGCAAGCTACTTGTGTTCATGGATATGAAGATATGGTGATCATCATCTGTTCCCTTAAAAAAAATAAATCACAATATTGGTGCCTCCAGCTGTAAAACACTTGTCTCCTTCCCTGGCCAGAGTCCAACAGCTGGACCACTTCTCCCCAGCCTCTACTCAGGGAGGTGGGGCGTGTCATACCTAGGAACCACCAGCCATCAAAAGCTGTTGAAGAAAAATCTTCCAAGTCATTAGTGCCTAATGCAAAAAAAATTTAAAAAAAAATTAACTGCTTCCTAAACAATTAAAGGAAAGGTCATCTTCTCCCTCGATGGCTGGGAGGCTTTTTAAAAATGCAGACAATGGCTGGTGGAATTTATGAAGGGAAAGGTGAGATTTCATGCAGTTAGAAAATGGGATTTCAGTTCCCTTGGTAGGTTTTTTGCCTTTCCAAACTAGAATATACGCATGTGATTTGCACACTTGCTAGAGGTTGCAAGATGCAGCTTGTCATAGTGTAAAAATGATATTATACTAGTGCAAGTTGTTGTTTACAGAGTATGTGGGTAGTAAAGCTATAGTTAATGGGAAGTAAAACTATAGTCCAGCCCTTTGATTAATTTGTCCCTTGCTTAGAACCACAGCTGGCTTTATGTGAGATAATCTTCAAGTGACTATTAAAAAGTGGGGGCCTAGGTTGGCTTGTGTGGGATTATGTGCTTTACGGATGCTGATTTGAGTAGGTGATCTCAAAGGTACAGTTGCATCCCTGTGATTCACAATAGTTTCTGCGGTACAAAACTGTCGCCAGCAAGGACATTCTAACCTCACTTGCAATATCTCTAGCCAAGGGATATGCCTTACTCCTGCATTCTGAATAGCACCCGGAGAGCTGACTAGATGTGTTACATAGAGATCTATCAGCATCAATTCAATGGCTCAGCCCATTGTACCAGCAGTAATTAGGAGGCATTAATACAGAATGAATTTCTCACGTCATAATTACAACCGAAGGTGTGAACCAAATTTTCATCGGGCTTGATTGCAAACACTCTGGAGCAGTTAAGCTAACAGTTCAAAATGATCTCTACAAACCGAATCACTGTGAGTAGCTCAGCACCACTATAAGCCATTGGGGTTGCAGGAAGGACAGTCTTGGGGGGATTTTAAGGGGAAAGGGGGTGTTTTGAGCATGCAATAGGTCACCTTGGTTACTTCCACTATCTTTTTAGACCATTTGTCTTCCTTGTAGTGGATTTTGACAGTCCAGCTCTCCCAGGTCCCAGACCTGCTAGGCTGCATTAGCAGTTGAGTGACTGTGTGAGGGCCCATCAGTGACTGTGGTTTGTGGAACAGTTTTATTTAGGCAATCTGAATGGCAAGGCAGAAGCACAAGGCAGAGAAAATAATGGCAAACCACAACAAGACCCTCCAAATCCCCACATTTCCATCTCCCCAGGAAGACTCAGTTGGTAGCTTTTTCTTTTACTTCCAGGGAGTAACAGATTGCCCAATTTCAGGCTAGCAATGAAAATTCCCTGTAGCCAAATTGATGGTGGACTACAAACTAGTAGTTTCCTGTTTCATGTGTGATACAGATTGCTGCTGAGATTTATTTTCAATGTTTCAATTATCTACCTCAATTTGTTGGGGTTCAAGCCAGCTGGGAAACTTTACTCTCTGACCTCTTGCTGTTGTTGTTATTATAATCTGTTAAATTTATGCCACCCTTCAGCCACAGATTTCAGGGCCGTTTACAACATAAAATTACAATATAAAAACCACAAAATACAGAAATGTTTTTGCCTGGCACCTAAAGGTGGATAATGAAGGTGTCAGCTGAACCTCTCTGGGGAGAGCATTCCACAAACAGGGAGCCACTGCAGAAAAGGCCTGTTCTCATGCTACTTGGTGGTGAGCCTAATGCACTCTGCACATGCTTGGATGCACAATCTTTCCTATTGCTTCACATGTTAGAACAGGATGCTGGACTAGATGGGCCATTGGCCTGATCCTGCTGGTTCTTCTCCTGTTCTTACAGAACAGCATTCATGCTTCTTGTGGCACATCTTATCTGTTATTAACAATGTATATTCTGTTTGCAATTAGTTCCTTATTTCCCACACGTTTCTGGCTCAGAGCATTATACATCTGGCTCCTGTACAGTCCCCACATCCATGCAGCTGGCGGGACCAGATTAGTTTAGTTTCAGTCTTATCACGAGCCTTCGCACCATTCTCTGGGCCCTCCTGATGTCTGGTATGGATTTTTATTTGGCTCTAGCTGTTGCTCAATGTTGCAAAACATCTTGACTCACAGGGCTGGCTTTGCAGGTCTGGAGGTTTCGTCAATAGTTGTCCTCCCTCCCTTTGTTCATTTCCAGGTCCAAGCTAATGGCTGCCTGGGTGGGTAGACAGGTCCTTTTTACCAGACCAGTAAATTTTACACACGGTGGCAAATTGGGGGAGTTCAGATATTACAAAGAGGCACTCCCTGAGGTCACTTTCATGCCATACTATACTCCTCAAGTCTTTAAGATATGAGCAGAGGGAAACCAATGCCCCAAACCTCATTGCATCATGCTGAATTCAGCCAAGCTCAAAATATAAAAGGAATAGGGAAAAATAGCTGAGAGAGGAGAAGGAGAGGAGGAGAGGGTGGTGGTGATTTTTAAGGGCTTTGCCGAGGTCAGAATCTCCTTTTCC
Organism: Podarcis melisellensis; assembly: GCF_964234715.1. Lineage (NCBI taxonomy): Eukaryota > Metazoa > Chordata > Lepidosauria > Squamata > Lacertidae > Podarcis > Podarcis melisellensis. Next base: position 31,036,136 of record NC_138545.1, on the reverse strand, counting down.
ACCACTCTGTCTGTTTTTCAAAAATGACACTGCAGAGTTGGAAAAGGTTCAGAGGTTGTGCATGGCATGAAGAAAGTGCACAGGAAGTACTTAAGGTGTTCATAACATCACCTTAAGGAAGACACCCCCTTCTACTTATCAGAGCAATTTTGAACACTTGACACCCTATTTTAATTTATTTTTTATTCCTTAATTTTTGTGTGGTTTTGGTATACACAATCTACTTCTTTTTTTAAAAAAGTACTGCCTTCCTCACCACACATTAAAAAGTTGCCCTTGTACAGGAAACTGGGATATCATTTAACCTATGTGGAACAATTACATGTTAAGTAGCTATCACAGCAAAAAAAGAAAAAGAAAGGACATTTATCCAGGAAAGACTTTTGAGGAAGGCTCTGTGTACATTCCCTTTATATTAGCCATAACCCATATATTTCCTGTTATTTCTTAGGAAATACTGCATTTTGATGTGTGTCACCCCCCCTCCCCAAAACCCCCAGTTTGGATCAGAACTGAGAAAAAGAGCAACCTAGCTGTGTTTTAAGCTGGCAATGTGCACGCAACCAAGTGTGTTGCTCTCCAGGGTCCTGAAATGGATTATTCTTTGGGAATCCCAGTTTAGAACGCTAAAAAGCGTCAGAGGTGGTGGAGACAGGATGCTTGAGATATCTGGTGTGCCCTAGACAGGACAGTGCTCATGGTTATTTTCCTCCTCCATATCCTGGCCATAAATGAGTGTCTGATACTGCTCTACATAGAGTAGACGTCTTAGGCTGCTGCGGGGGGAGGGGGAGATCTGTAAAGAGCCTTGTGCCACGTTACAAACATGAGCAGATTTATGGTGGGTGCGTAAGCTTTTGTGGACTAGGGAGTCCACTTCATCAGATGCAAGATAGCTCCAGTCTCCCAGAGAGATGACAAGCATTTCATTATATTTTTGGCGGTGCTTTATGAGGCTTTTCTAGATCCAGATTTTGAAGTGGGATTGTGGCCAAATGATGCCATCAAAATTAACGTTATGTGTATGGGTAGGTGTGGGATAGGAGACTTTTTGGTCTCACACATTAGCTCCACATGAGGCAGGAAGGCTGCCCTCTGCTGTTGCGCCAGAACTTGTGAAACTTGCTATCATGTTACCTTAAACCTAGTTGATGGAGGCGAAACCAAAACCAGTGATTAAGGATGGAATTTTCTGAAACTCTTCATGTTGAGTGTATATGTACAGGGTCGTTGCCCTCCCCCAATTCCCACCTTGTTCCTTGATCTCAAGGAGAAGTGGGTTAATTTTTAACAGGTTCAGTTAAAATGCATTTTTAAAAACATATTAAACACATACTATATATGTATATGATCCAGGTTTCCTAAAGCAACCAGATGCATGCCTCTTACATGCAATGGTATAAAAATACTTACATATTCATATTTATAAAATTATGCATGCAGATCAATGCTTTAATACAGCGCATTGTTGACTCAGACATCAGCAGACACTTCATTGGGTCAGAACCATCAAATTCAGTGTATAAATCTGTTTAAAATGGATCCCTCCTTCATCGCTACCAACTCCCATTCATTCCTCACATGCACAGTGCAGTTTCACTTTTCAAGCTCCCAGCTCCGCGAGTCCTGTTTTCGCTTGCAAGAGTTGTTCCCAGTGCAGTGGAATTTCCCCTCTCTTTTTTATGAAGGGCATTAAAAACACAGCTTGGAAAGCAGCCCTCGTTTTATCACTGGGGAGGCTGTACATCAAATGCCAGGTCCATTTCCCTGTCCTGTGACTACTGTTGTGGGCATTCTTCCCCCCTCCTCCTTCCAAGAGGATGGTGCGCATTCCCAAGTGGATATTTGCAATTACTATGCCAGAACGCCTTTGTCAAAGACTAGTCACACTAGAGAGTGATTGTGCAAACAGTGCCAACAAGCTTTGGGGTGAAGTGGCGGTGTCCAATAAACTTGAAAACAGGGCAGAATGGATCCTGCAGCTAGGTCTGAAGCTAAGAAAGTGTGTGTGTGTGTGTGTGTGTGTGTGTGTTGCTGGGGAAGATGAGGCTAAGGGCACAATTGGAGGGACTGTCATAAATAGTATAGTAACGAAAAGGGGCAACCAAACATTCCATTAGCTACATAGCTGCATCTAAAGGCAGGGTGTTTTTACATAAATTGCCGGCACAGGGACACTGATCTGGATCGTGGTGCTAGTGGTGGGAAGTAAAGGTAAGGATAAAGGGATCCCTGACCATTAGGTCCAGTTGTGGCCGACTCTGGGGTTGCGGCGCTCATCTCACTCTATTGGCCGAGGGAGCTGGCGTACAGCTTCTGAGTCATGTGGCCAGCATGACTAAGCCGCTTCTGGCAAACCAGAGCAGTGCACGGAAATGCCGTTTACCTTCCCACCGGAGCGGTACCTATTTATCTACTTGCACTTTGATGTGCTTTCAAAATGCTAGGTTGGCAGAAGATGGGACTGAGAAATGGGAGCTCACCCCGTCGTGGGGATTCGAACCGCCAACCTTCTGATTGGCAGGTCCTAGGCTCTGTGGTTTAGACCACAGCACCACCCGTGTCCCTAGTGGTGGGAAGTAGCAAGGACTTAATCCTCCCCACATTGCTATGGCCCTGATCCAGATGGAGAACCCATGTCTGCAATTTGCATGGTGGAGGAGGGGAACATCTCCCATTGTAGAGCACTGCAGCTCAGACAAGACTATTGCTATTTACATGTAGCAAAGCTGGGAGAGTGGATGAAATCCCATGAAAGAGTCTCTGTGGTCCTGATTTGTAGTATGGCTGCTCTCTTACCTTAATTATCTGCACGAGGTGTGCACTGTCCTTGTCTCCACTGGCCAGTTGTTGGAGTGGGGTGGCGGATGCTGTTGGGGGTTTTTGACTGATTCCTAAGGTGAGGTACGTGTGAAAGCTCTGAGAAGAGTCATGTTGACATTGTGCTCAAGTTCCCTGGGGTGTTCAGGAGACAGGCTGTTTGCAAAGTGTCCTTTCTCCCAGTTTCACATCATCAAGGTTCTCACTTAAAAGCTTGAGGGGATCCTTTCCATTGGATGTTCATGATGAACTGTGCACATGACGTTATCATGTCATGGTCCGGTTCACTGGCGATCGAAGTCCCAGCAGGGGACATCAGGACCGGGGGCAAGATAGCAGGGTGGGAGCAGGAATGGGGGTCCAGAAGCCAGGAGTCAGGAGCCAAGAGTCTGAGGGTCAGAGAGCCGGGAATCAAGATGCCAAGGGTCTGAGGGTCAGGAAACTAGGAATCACGAAGTCAGGGGTCTGAGGATCAAGAAGCAGGGAGTCAAGAAGCCGAGGTTCAAGGATCAGGAAGCAAGAAGCCAAACGCAGCAAGGCAGGAAGCGTGTTGCTGTGGCAGAGAGCCGAAGGAAAATGCTGACCTTATATCCCTTCCCAGCTCTTGCTACCAGTTGCTGTGAGTTACCAATCGGCCTCACCTGTGAGGCCGTGCCTTGCCTCTTCAGAACAAACTTAGGAAGGCCCCAGTCCTGCAAAGTCCTATTGGTCACAGGGCTTGGCTCCTGCACACACACCTGACAAATCGCAACAGTATTCCCACTTTCAGTACCCTGTTGCACCTGGCAAGGTTTTGGGGTGGGAGCACTGCTTTGTTCCCAGTAAGTAGGTGCCTTGCAATGACCTACTAAAATCCCATGACTTTTTATACCACAAATGTTCTGGGGCTGTTGTTGTTTGTGTCCCACCTTTGTGGCGCTAATGTGCGAGAGTGCCCCCTCCAGATAACAATTATGCAGCAACACAGGGGAAGCCTCCTGGGTTATAGGCAGGTACATCCAGGGGTTTAAAGTTTGATGTTGTTTTATTGGGATTGGATTTATTTGCTGCTTTATTTGAATGGGTTTCATCTACAACTGGATATAATTTCGAGGCATGGTTGCCCCTTATGATGAGATGGAGCCTGCCCAAGTTCAGAATGGTAGCTACAGTGATTATCCTGCAAGGACGGACTTCACTACTTTATTGTGGGTACAGTAAGAATCATAGAGGTGTAAAAGGGAGCCCCATGAATCCCAAGGAATTGCTGGGGTGGGGAAAATGTACCTCAGTCAGGACCCAGGTTGTTGATGATGGGGGATACAGCTTCTTCTCCCTAGGAGAGAGAGAGCTCTCTATTGACTTGCACGGGAAAGAGGGTAGTGGAAAAATGACTATGAATTTGTAGGGAGCCCCCCCTAGCAAAGATCCTCCTGCTACCCCAAAAGTCACTGATGGGGTGCAAATTTCTTCTTCCCTAACCCTTGGGACACAGCCTCTTTTGTTTGGAAAGAGATATATCTCCCTTGATTTTCATAGGGGAAGTGAATGAAGGAAAAATAAAATAAATCCATAGGAAAGTCTGGGGTGTGGCAAACATCATCCTTGCCTGAGCATGGACCCTATTATTCCAGGGGCCACTGGTGGGAGGTGGCGTTCTATCCCCTCCCCACCATTCATGGACTTTTGGGGGATACAATGGAGATATCCCCATTGACTTGCGTAAGGGAAGGCACAGATTCTCGTGCAAAGCAAATACCACATTTAATCCCTCCCCCAAAATTGCTGTGTTTGGGGGCTGTGAGGAAATAATTCATTGGGATTAAAAGTTAACCCTGTCCATCAAAATAAAAGATCCCAGTACTCATTTCCCCACCCCTTTCTGGGCTCTTGAGAGTTTATCTAGCCTGCTTGACTTTGGGCTGTGTGTGTTGTGTGTGTTTGACACCTGAGGCCAGAGAGTCACTCAGAAGCTCTGGGAGTCCCCAGTTTGATCTGAGACGCTTTCTTAGTGGCATGCTCCAATTCAGAAATGTGAGAATCTGATTTGCTTTACCATTCAGAACTGATGCTCATTCCCTACTTTCTATTTATCCTTTTTTTTAAAACAAACTTTTGCAAACAGAATGATCCAAGCATTCAGACTTTACCCAATGTTTTGAATAAATGGAGGTCTGTTTGTTTGTTTTGCTGTCAGCTGCCGGTTTGAGCACCAGCTGCTTTTTCAGAAGATAAGAAGTGCAGCATTGCTAACCAGACGTAACAGTGTCAAGGATCAAAACAGGAAGGACTGCAAGCAGGTTGTTGCTGGAATTTCGAGAAATCTAAGTGGGCTGCCAGCGTAGCCTGCAGCCTCGGCAAATATGTGTTTCTTCCTGATTTGAGTGAGGCAGGTTGATCTGCCCAGTGCCTCCTTGTGGCAGAAAGTATGGAAGACGGTGCGGAACAGAGAGAGCTGCCTTATACTGAATCTCGCTCAGCATTGTCTACAGTACAACTGGCAACAGCTCTCCAGTGATTCAGACAAGGGGCACTCCCTGCCCTATCTGGAAATGCCATGGATTGCACTTTAACCTTCTGCATGCAAATCAGATGCTCTCCCACTGAGCCACGCCTCTTCCCCTTCACTCTGCGAGGAATCCACCACCTAGCTCTTGCCCAGCTGGAAAGGTTGACTCTTTCGCTGAGCCGCTTGCCTGTACCCTGAAACCTTTCCCTGCAGCAGGCTTGAGACTTTTGCCTGGCATCTTATTGTGCAAAGAACAAAGAGTCACATCCACTGGCCACCTCTGGCATGCGGCCCCTGGTAGGTTACCAAAGAGGGAATGCGGCTCTCGGGCTGGAAAAAGTTCCCCTCCCCTGTGGTACGAGATGCTGTCATACACTGGGATGTAGACGGGACCGGGATCAATGAGAAGATGGGATGAACAAGAATCACAAACATTTCAGCCTCCTCCTCCACCTCTTTCCCCCTTTCTCTGTGGTTTCCTCTCATCTCGGATTCTCTCGGTGTCTCCCGCAGCTTAATTACGAGGCTGGCATTTGTCAGGCCGTCAGCCCCCAAAACGGAGAGATTCATGGGAGGCTGTTGTTGCTTCGCAAGAACCAAAGGGGTGTGCGAGTGTGCAAAGGCCATTGCCTGCTTAGCAGCAGCCCCGTACCATAGGCAGTGGGTTTTCTTTCTCTTTCATTCCCCCTCCCTCTTTTTTTATAAAAAAAATCAGCAGCTATTAATGGGGAGCAGAGGTGAAAATAAAACATTCACACCCACAATGAACTAACATTTTACAGCAGTAAATTTTATCTGCATGCAGGAAAATACAGAGGGATGGGGGAGGGGAGCAGGAGGCTGGTTCTTAAATTCTCAGCTGAACTGACAAATGCTGCAATAATGCAGACATTAAACACTGGTCAGAAATTCTTTTGAGCAGGGCCTTCTCCTCCATTAGCTCCACCAAAGCCAGGATGGTACAGACAGCCACCCCCAGAAGATAGTGTCTTTTCAAGATATTCAAGGTCATTTGGGAGTGGGGTTGTCTGCCATAGTGGTTAAGAGGAATAGATATGAACCAGGAGTGTGTGTGTGGGGGGGGGGAGGGGAACCCACTTCAGATTTTGTTTACCATGAACTAGGGATGCTTGAGGGTTTCATTTGGTCAGCAATTAACATTGAGGCAAATTTGACGTGATTTGCTCTTCCTGGAATAATATGTGAATTGGAACATAGTTGTCTGTTTGATGGCTGAGCTTTGATAATGAATACGTACCTTGCCGATGATATGCTGCCACATTCTGCCTGTATGAAGGCAGATAAGGGCATTAAAGTTCCGTTAGGTTCTTCTCTGCTGACAGTAGTCTGAATTCAATTTCTTTCAGACTTCCCATCTCCTCTTCCCCGCAACTCCTTTCATTGAACTTGTCTTCATTTGGAGAAGGTACAGAGTAAAATATGGGCAGATAAAATGGTATTGGAGGAATGGTTCGTTATCTGAACCAAGGTGTGGGGAACCTGTGGGCATCTAGATGTTGCTGAACTACAACTCCCATCATCCCCGGCCAATGGCCATGTTGGCTGGGGCTGATGGGAGTCGGAGTCCAGCAACATCTGCAGGGACATGTATTCCCCATCCCAGGGTTATGCGGTGGTTATATTTTTTAAGGGTTGTGCAAGTCCTCCATGGCTTCCTTGTCCCCAAGCAACTCTGACAATATAATATGTAACTTGGCACAAGGCACAGACTTAATCCAATGAAGACTGCAGAAGTTTCCTCTGTTATCGCCTTGTGAAATAAACAGCACACAGGATTTAACAAAGTGCTCTTTCAAGGAGACATCTCTCTCCCCCCCCCCCCAATCCTCTCTCCTTACCTTTAATATCCGGCTTGAAAAAGAGTTGTGTAACTTGGAAAACACACACCTTACAGTGCATTGTAATCATCGCTTGGGCCTAATTCACTGATCCTGTGAATGGATCGATGCAGCTGTCAATACAGCCATTTGACTCTTCTTAGAAAGAACAAGTGGGGTGTTTTTTTCACGGGTGTGTGTGTGTGTGTGTGTGACAAGAAGGAGAAAGTGTTCAGACAGGACTAGTCAAGATAGCACCATCTAACCTACCTTACCTGAAGGAGCATCTCCACCCCCATGTTGAGCCCAGACACTGAGATCCAGCTCCGAGGGCCTTCTGGCAGTTCTCTCACTGCAAGACATGAAGCTACAGGGAACCAGACAGAGGGGCCTTCTCGGTAGTAGCACCCACCCTGTGGAACGCCCTCCCATCAGATGTCAAGGAGATGATATAACCTTTAGAAGACATATGAAGGCAGCCCTGTATAGGGAAGCTTTTTAATGTTTAATGTTTTATTATGTTTTTATATATGTTGGAAGCCACCCATTGTGGCTGAGGCAACCCAGTCAGATGGGCGGGGCACAAATTATTATTAATATTATTAATTACAGGGTTGTTGTGAGGGTAAAAGGGTGGAGTGGCATGTAAGTGACCTGAGCTTGCTTGGCAAAGTGCAATGAATAATGTTTAAAAGTGATGAGTGACATCAAGAAAGCAAAGTGGAAAAAATACATTCCCTTTCTCCCTCCCTGCCTGTCTATCTCTCTCTCCCTTCTGCCTCCTGTCTCATAATTTTTAAAAAAATTCCAGTCATCCACCGAAACTGATAGGCAGCCTGGGAAGAGCAAACAAAACGATATACTTCTTGATCTTAATAGCCCATTTTATCACCAATGGTTCTTGCTGTTGACTATTTAATGTGAGCTTGGCTCCATCCTACGTGGTTTTAATTCAGGCGTTGTATATGCTTTCAGCGGCTTTGTGTTTACCTTTTTCATGATGAGCTGCTTGAGTTCATTTTGAAAGAGAGGTAGGACATGAATGTTTTAAAAGACTAATACATAATTAAAGTAAAATTATTCACCCAATGTTATGAGAAGCCCCGGCAGAAATTGGCTCAGTCTGGTGGTTGATGACTGCATGATGGAAGACGGGTCTATCAGTGACTAGCTATCAGCTGTGCCAACTGGTGGGGGCTACTTCATTAGGGCTAATGGGACACTGCCCCACCAACCTCCGTCTGCCCACAGTCAGCCCCCACCTGCCTGCCTGCCTTCTTACTTACATCCAGTGCAGGGCAGCTTCCTCCTCCTCAGTCCCAGTGTTGTTGCCCTTGTAGAACTCAGCAGGAAGGAGGATGGGGCTGGAGGCTCTGCCTGTCCTTCGCTCTGGCGCCACCTACTGTTAGCCTCCCTGCCTTCTGCTCTATCAGTGTGCATCAACCACTGCAGATGGTACCAAAAATTCAGAACATCCACCTGCAGCATCTTCCTCTCTGACCACCACATGCTGAGAGCTAACAGCAAGGAAGTGGAACCTCGGGCCTGGGAGCGGGGGCGAAATATGGCCCTCCTGTCCTGTCTGGCCCTTGGGACTGTCCCCTGTCCACATCCCCACTCCAGCCACACCCCATCACCCACCTTGCTTCACATTAACCTTGAGTGGTTTTGCCTGAATGGAATGTTAACATTTAAACCTCCCATCCCGTGTGTGTGGGAGAAATATGGGAATAATCAGGCAGCGAAGCCCTTTTTAGCAGAGCAAAAACACTTATACACTTTTGCAGCTTACTGAAAGCTAGGAATTAGGCAATTACACATTGTATCCCTTTTTCCTGGTCTGTCCCCATTGCTAAGAATAAACCACACGTATCTGTAAGAATAAAAAGGTTTACTTACATTCAATGCAGGCAGCTAATACCTCTAAGCAATATTCGGGGGGCGGATGCTTCTTAGTTTCAAAATACACAATTAGTTTCTAAAATGGAGTTTGGGATCTGAGCAGAGCCCAGGCAGGTATGTCTTCTCACATTCCTGGCTTAAAGGAGAGAGAGAGAGAGAGAGAGAGAGAGAGAGAGAGAGAGAGCGCACTCAGGCAGGAAGGAAATATATCGGGTTATTTCCTTTGTTAGAAATGTCCATCGAAACATTAAAGAAGTGACCTCATACAGTCCCTTCTATATTGATTCAGGAACTCTGAGTGTCAGCCCCCCATGTGACTGTCTGCCAATCATGCATTTGTGATTTTGACTGGAAATCCCACAGCAAGTGGCCTCAAACAGAAATGTAGACTTCAGGCTGAAATAGCTTCTCTCCTTCTAGGATAGATATAAATATCATGCTTGCGGATCTCTTGTCCCCGTGGGAAAGTTTGTAGCTGCTCCTGAAATGCAGACGATACGTCCGATAGCTGATCTGGTGAAAACAATCCTCGTGTTCTAACCTTCTAATATAAAATGCAGTCTGCCTGCCTTAGATGGGCTATAGAAGTGATTCTGTAGCTCAGAGATGGCCAACTTGTCACCCACAGGGACCACCAAGATTGCAAAGCAATTTCAACCTGGAAGACCTAACAAACTGAATTCAAGGTGTGCCTTTGAAACAAAACACCAACAAACAAGCATTTGTGCCCAGAACAGGCAAAAGAGGCTAACAAGATTTGTTTTTGAGCCTCTCTCTGCTAGTTACCTGAACAGCTGAATGTGTGTTGACTGAGCCTGGCAAGAGATGGACTCCTGTATATATCCAAGTGGAACAAACTACTCATTGCACTATACCTCCTCTTGCTTTCATCATGACAATAAGTAGAGTGGGCTCATTGAGGGACACAGGTGGCAAAGGCCCACAGAGGCCGTGGAGGGAGTAGATACCAATTAATGGCTGAAGTCCCCTCCCTCGTGCCACTCAAGACCCCAAAAGAGGAAACGCTCTCCATCTTTTCCTACAATACCTTCTTCCAAAATGCCGAGTTACCCTGCTGTTTGCCACCTTCTGAGTAATGGGTTTCTTTGTCAATAATCTTAATGAAATGCTCTAATTTAGGAAGGGATCCAAATAGAACTGTGGAGGATGGGAGCCACAATAAACAAACAATTAAAAAGGCTTCCTGGAACCAAAAGGAGCCTCTTTCCTTGCAGGAAAACAATTTAATTCATTTCAGGCACCGAGCTCAACCCATTCCCTTTCACGAGTCTTTTAGCCGTGACATCTGATGTGGCTCCTGGTGAGACATGAATGAGTCAACAGTAGTGTCCACCTTGTACAAAGAACCACGGGCTCCATGAAGTCAACTTTGAGGCAGAGGGTCACCATCATTTTTAAGTCCACAGAGCTCGGTGCATATTTTTTTTAGAGTGGCTGGTCCTCACCCTCTGGATGGGTATGACAGGTTCTTAAGCTTCCTTCGACCCTCTGCCCATCTCCATGGATGACAAGCAGAGATGCCAGAATGCAGCAGCTAGACTGGTTACTGGGAGCAGCCACTGAGACCACATAACACCGGTCTTGAAAGATCTAAATTGGCTCCCAGTACGTTTCTGAGCACAATTCAAAGTGTTGGTGCTGACCTTTAAAGCCCTAAATGGCCTCAGTCCAAGTATACCTGAAGGAACGTCTCCACCCCCATCGTTCTGCCCGGACACTGAGGTCCAGCGCCAAGGGCCTTCTGGCGGTTCCCTCACTGCGAGAAGCCAAGTTACAGGGAGCCAGGCAGAGGGGCTTCTCGGTAGTGCCACCCGCCCTGTGGAACGCCCTCCCACCAGATGTCAAAGAGAAGAACAACTACCAGACTTTTAGAAGACATATTTAATGTTTAACAGACGACTGTATTTTAATACTTTGTTGGAAGCCGTCCATAGTGACTGGGAAAACCCAGCCAGATGGGCGGGGTATAAATAATAAATTCTATTCTTCTATTCTAGAAACCAATAATACTGACGGAGAAGTCACTGGAAGCCACTTTGTGTGTCCATAGACAGAAATGTGGGCAAAAATTGTAATGTCAAGTGAAATAATGACACCTCAACTCCTCCCATCTAAAATGACACCACGTGGGTATTGTTTTGTCATCCCATCAGCTGGAACTAGACCATACATACTGTAGAGGGGTCCGAATCATCCAATGTGTCTGGAGCCAGCATGGTCTAGTGGTTGGAGTGTCCATCCAGGACCTGGGAGACCAGGGTTCAAATCCCCCATGAAGCTCCCTGGGTGACCACTTCTCTCAATCTAACCTACCTCACAGGGTTGTTGTGAGGAGAAAATGGAGGTTGGGGGGGTGAAGCGATGCATGCTTCCTTGAGCAACTTGAAACAAAGGTGGTATATAAATGTAATAAACAAATATCCCAAAAGCTCATCATTCTAAACAGAAGTCACTGCCTCTCTGTTCAGAAGCGGTGTTCCAGATACACAGCAAACAGACACCAGAAATAGATTTTAATTAGCTGTAGTGAATAATTTGAGAGAAAAAGACAACAATATTTAGAAATTGCGAGGCATAAACCTAGGGCATAGCCCATCAGGAAGCTCTTCGCTGTGTGTTTTATGGAAATCAGTGAGAGTGCCCTTGAAGCAGGAATATTTCATAGTGAATTGCTTCCTTCTTCATTTAAGCAAGCAATTCCGGGCTGGGTAGTCTAAATTTAATTGTCTTCATATCATCACAGAGCAACGAATGAACAGCAAACTCAAGGAGGGGAGGGACAGATCTTTTGACGAGTTGAAGACAGCAGGCTTCTTTTTAATAGTGTACATTTCTGGATCCTACCCCTGCTTGCTGCATTTCCTACCTCTACCCATCTTGGATCCAACTCGTGCCAGCTCTGGAGCCCCTCCCAATGGAGTTTAGGTTTCTGCAGGTGTTTCCTGCAACTTGTCATTGATGCAATCCTACCGCATTAGCGGTGGATTTGTACTGGAGCACCCACACACCATTCCGCTTCCGTAGCTGTTCTGCGACACTTCTCAAATCTTACTGCATTACTGTGGTTCGAAAGGGGCGCAGGCAACGGCAGCAACACCACCACCACCCTCAGAACATTTCCTGTATGAAAAATCACACGATTTCTGCAGGAAGCTGCAGCACATGGCACCACTAGGAAACAAAGCAGGGTGTCTGCCCTGAGACATTTGCAGGCTCAAAACAGCATTGAAAGCAGAATCGCACATGAGATCATGAGCACAAATAACCATAAATGCACGAGGAAAAGTCTGTCTGGAGGAGCCCCTAAAAGTACTTGATTGCAAGGCAAACCCACAATGAGGAAGTACCATATTTTTTGCTCTATAAGACTCACTTTTTCCCTCCTAAAAAGTAAGGGGAGATGTGTGTGCGTCTTATGGAGCGAATGCAGGCTGTGCAGCTATCCCAGAAGCCAGAACAGCAAGAGGGATTGCTGCTTTCGCTGCGCAGTGATCCCTCTTGCTGTTCTGGCTTCTGAGATTCAGAATATTTTTTTCCTTGTTTTCCTCCTTCAAAAACTAGGTGCGTCTTGTGGTCTGGTGCGTCTTATAGAGCAAAAAATACGGTAATTCCACTTCTAAAGTGATCCTGGCTTCCTTGGGAAGGACATATCTGGACACTTCCCAGCTTTGAATCTCCCTTTTCTTGGTTTTTGCTCTGTCTCATATCATGTAGATGAGCTCCTGGTAAGTTCTTGGTGTTCTACCAGTGCCTCCTCTACAGTGAATGAGGTGGGGGGGAGCGTAAACGCACCAGCGGCTGCCAAAAAAGGGAGTTATTAACCTCATCATTCCACTTAGGAGCCCTGGACCCGGCCAGAGCCAATTTCATGACTTCTCCAAGAACATGACACCCCTAATGCATCACTGGTGTAATTACCATGCATGGCACAAGCAGGTGATGCCAAGTGCAGGGCAGCCTCACTAATGGGAGAGGGGGTTGCTCAGTGATTTTAGCAAAACATTGAATCAGCAGGAATGCACTGACAGCATGCACAAGATATGGGAGAAAACCTACCCCTTTGAAATCTCAGCTGGAGAGCCAACTGACATATTTTATGAAGGGCATAAGAGGACTGGAGAAGACTCAAAGAGCAGCACTGCAGAGGATGCTCATGAAAGGCTTGTGAATCATGTGACATAAGGCACCCTTGTCAATGTGTTAAAGTGGCAATTATGTCTCCCTTGATCATTTCCCCCCTGTGAGCTAAATGGGTCTTTGGGTTTCCCCAAGAGGCTGCAATTTTAAGATGCTGGAAAGGTTCTAGTTCAGAAGAAGAACAGTTCCGCACTGGTATCGCGAGACATGCTGTTCTCCTTTGCAGAGAAACCTCCCCTTTAACTGTCAGAAAAGCAGTATTTAATGTCTGGATAAAATATAAAGACTTACTGGAAAATAAAACTCCGAGGTGGCTGTCACCCCTGGAGGCCAAGGCCCGAAAAAGACCCAATATGGAGGCCAATTGGCCAAAGTATTGGGAAATATTAGAAAGAGACGGAGACAATTGGAAATTGCAGAGTTTAGAGAAAATGAAAGATAAAGTGCAAGACTGGTTACACTATGCTCAGATTAAAGAAGTGTTTAAGAACGACAAAAAGATAGGATTCCAGGTGGAGAAATCGAAGTTGGAAACAGAACTGTTAGAACCCAAAACCAAAGTACTTTCAAAAATGTATAATTTGCTGCTGAAATGGAATACACAAGACGAAATGGTTAAATCGGCTATGATAAAGTGGGCTCAGGATATTGGGCATAATATCATGTTTGAAGATTGGGAAAGGTTGTGGACCACTGGGCTGAACTTCACTGCATGTAATGCTTTGAAGGAAAATGTAATGAAAATGATATATAGATGGTACATGACCCCAGTTAAATTAGCCAAAATATACCATTCGTCTGATAATAAATGTTGGAAATGTAAGGAAAATGAAGGAACATTCTTTCACCTCTGGTGGACCTGCCCTAGAGTGAAGGTCTTCTGGGAAATGATCTACAATGAGCTGAAAAAGGTGTTTAAGTATACCTTTACCAAGAAACCAGAGGCCTTCCTTCTGGGCATTGTCGGCCAGAATGTGTTAAAGAAGGACAGAACATTTTTTATGTACGCAACAACGGCAGCAAGGATACTCATCGCTAAGAACTGGAAAACTCAAGATCTACCCACATTGGAAGAATGGCAGATGCAGCTGATGGACTATATGCAACTAGCTGAGATGACCGGCAGAATTCGAGACCTGGGAGAGGAGAGGGTTGAAGAAGACTGGAAGAAATTCAAGATTTATTTACAAAAGTATTGTAATTTGGCTGAATGTTAACAAGGTTGTCAGAGCAGAAATAATTGTCTACCACTAAATTAGATTTGAGTTTAAATTAAATGAATGGATTTAAGATTGTAAACAAAATGATAATTTGCTTGGAAATAATCTTATAATGATGCAAGTGGAAGCGGGAGACGTGAGGGAGTCCAAAGTAGTAATGAAAAGATGTTAAACAATTAATGTTGTTTTATTAAATATGCAATTGTATTGAAAAACCTTAATAAAAATTTATTTAAAAAAAAAAGCTTTGTGCGGGAAGAATAAAAATCCCCACGACCCACATGTGAGGAGTAAATAACAAAAGAATCAGCTGGGTGCCTAGATTCAAAACACAGGGCTAAACTCACTCTCCAGCAGGAGAGAGCCCCCGTAGCAGAGCTTAAACTCACAAAAGTCAAGCAGAGGTGTAGCATTAGGCATACAGGTTGTTGCACTGCTAGCAAACAGTAACCTTCTCTTTCTACCCCTCATGCAATAAACAGACCACACTGTGCTAAGTAAGCTTAAAATGCTTCACTTACAAAACGTTCCAAAGGTCAGATTCATGCATTTATCAAAGTAGCAGCAAGGAGAACACAGGCAGAATATTCTTGGGTAGAAAATACAGAAAGCTTCAAATGCATGCTCTAAGCTTGGAGCTTGCTTAGGCACTTCTTCCTTGGTCAGCTGCATAGTGTGAAGAGAGTGAGGAACAGGAAGAGAAGCCTCTTCACTTCCTCTCTCATGGAGAAGAGGAGGTATGACCTAGCTGAGTCTAGGAACAGGACTCTCTAGTCTTAACCCCTTCATGCACTAACTGGCACTCATGCATAGTTAGGTTTGACTGCAATTTCCCACAAACCCCTTCTCAGACAAATATAACAATTGCACACACAATTTAATAAATTAGTGGTGGTATCTTGCCTTCTCCTCAGGCAGCAAAATGTCTGCATCCAGCCCTGTGCTTTCCCCTTGCTACTGAGTTATATCAGCCACATGCCTCATTCATCTGGGATGTGGTGAAAAGGTTTTAGGATCAGAGCATGTGGCTTTTGAACAGACTTAAGCCCCAGCACCTCTCAGTTTGGAAGCTAGCTGAGTCTTCCCTCCCCCCGTACCCAGAGGCAGCCACACAAGAGGCCCTCAGCCAGAACAAAAAGGTTGAAGAGGAAATTAAAGAGATGAGCACGAATCCAAGGAACAGGTGAAGTGCAAAGGGGCATCAGCTTTGTGCGTTTCAGCCTGAGCATTGTTGAAGATGCACATGGATTTCTGTCAGCTTTCTCCTGAAAATGAGGCCATTTAGCTGATGGAGGGGAATTATCCAGAAAAGCTCCACTAATCTGTTTTGACACGCTGAAACAGTTTACCACAAATTCACTCCTCGGCTTCAGCTCAGTTCCAAAGGGAATGAGTCAACCTCTGTCACTCAGTAGAGGAGCAGGCATTACAGAAGCTTGTCTGACTGCCTGGGGACCTTAGATAAGGTCTGGGTCCACACCCCTCTCCAAGACTTGCTTTTTAAGGGCTGCTTCACAGACCAGGTGTGCATCACTTGCTGACTTAGGAAGGAACACAGGAAGCTGCCTTATACTCAGTCAGACCATTGGTCCATCTGGCTCAGTGTTGTCTACACCGATTGGGCAGTGACTCTCCAGAATTCCAAGCAGAGTTTTCTCCCAGAACTACCTGGAAATGCCAGGTAAACACAATAAAACATCAAACTTTAAAAACTTCCCTAAACAGGATTGCCTTCAGATGTCCTCTAAAAGTCAGATAGTTGTTTATTTCATTGACATCTGATGGAAGGGTGCCACCACCAAGAAGACCCTCTGCCTGGTTCCCTAGAACCTCACTTCTCACAGGGAGGGAACCACCAGAAGGCCCTGGGAGCTGGACCTCAGTGTCTAGGCTGGACGATGGGGGTGGAGATGCTCCTTCAGGTATACTGGGTTGAGGCACATGACTTCCCCAAAGAATCCTGGGAAATGTACCTGTGAATCATAGCTCGGTGAGGGGACGACGACGACAAACCTGCTTTGATTGTATGGTCTGGATCTGTCCATTGTGTGCCATTTGGGGGCGGTCTTGTTCATTCTGCATTCTGAGCGGGGCCCTGGGCTTCTGCGGCAAAGCCCTAGCTTATTGGTACCATTGCACTCGACACACTACTTTCTCCTGTTATTACTGATTCTGTCTCTCCCCGGCTTCTACATGCTGCCACCAACCAACATCTGAACAGTTCTGCCTCCCCAGGGGACTCGATTAGCAGCTGACAACTTCAGCAAAGCTTGGTTGATCAGCGCCCACCTTCCCATTACTGCTGACAGCCTTATCCAAATTAGTTGCAGCCACAGAGATACCTCCACTCCTCCACCCCTGCAAAGGAAAGAAATCTCTGGGGCACATCTGCTTCAATTCTAGCAGGTTATGTGTAAGCTAAAATTCTCTCTCACCCATCAGAAAAGGCCCTTGCATGTCTCAATGGGTTGGCTGGCAGGAACCCAACGGGGGCAGGGGGACTTTCCTCATCATGTAGGGACAAAGGAGAGATTCAGTTCAATTCCCACTTAAAGGTGAACTGACCTCATTCACACTTTCTGAAGCAATCTACGAACCAGAACACGGCCATCCTTTGAAATTCGCACTTCTGCGAATTTTGCAATGTAGTTCTCCAGCCAGGTAATGTGTACCAAAATGCATATGCACTGTGTGCAAAGAAGTAAAGTATGCACATAAATGCACATATGAGTAAAAATAGCATAGAAAAAAAGGCATTGCATCAGGGGAAATGGCTTGCAAAAATCAACGTATATTATAATTGCTTACAAAACTGTTTATCAGGAGAAATTCGCTGTAAAAAAAAACGATGCAAGTTTTCACGAATATTTTAACAAAAATTCACGGATTGCTGCAGAAAGGTTGAGAGCTGAATTTAATAATGGGGGAAATGAGAAACCGAGAGGACTGAAATTGAGCAGACCAGCCAAGATGGCGGCCTGCAGATGATGCTGAACTACAACTCCCATCAACCTCAATCACTGGCAGTGCTGGCAAGGGCTGATGGGAAGTGTAGTCCAGCAATATCAGGTGGGTACCATTTGCTTCCCCTGGTTTAGGAGGTCTGACAATAAAAAAAAGTGAAGTAGCTATACGACATATGAGCTTCCAAAGGCTTCCCACCCTCCTGACTCCCTATCTGAGTGATTCAGCTACTCCCTCTCCCCAACCCAGCCAGTTCTTCCTATTCAGCCTGATGGGGCTGCAGCTCCTGAGCAGATTTTCAGCCCAGAAGAGGAAGGATGTGGGAGGCTGGATTCCTGCCCTAGTGATTTCTAGGGATCTTGGATGATTACACAGTTTCCTGCCTTCTCTTCCTAGAAGCAATCATGTCCCACAGAGTACATAGGCCTACAAACCTGGCAGCAAGCCCCGTTTCTTTGCACTCTCGCCAGCTTTCCCCTCACCCATGAGTATTACTGAAAAAGAGGCTAATGGGAGGGGAAGGGGTGCCAGACTTTTTTGCTGGCCCTGCTCCTGTGCCTTAACAGCAACTTGATGCAATAGGCATTAGCAGGTGGCTGAAGCTTCTTCTCCCCACTGCAAGAAAGTTCAGATTTCTGCAGATCCAGCTGTTGTGCGAAGGGCAAGGCAGCAACCCAGGGTTTTGTTCAGCCCAGTGAGATCCTTGCAGAAGGCGATTAAAAATAATACAAAGGCAGAGGCAGGGAGCGGGGGAGGCTGCTGTTGGCACCGGGCACCTCTAGGCTACTGCCAGGTAGTGGTGACTAAGAGGCACCATTTGAAATTTCCCACAATGCCCCAGAGCAACACCCACTGCTGATTGGAGGATTGCTGCCGCTAAGCATGCTGGGAGGCCCATTGACATATGAGGGACACAGCACAGGGGGGGGAGGCCCAAGCTGTATGGAACCAGCCCGAGCTGCCATTGACGTGGATCTGAAGTAATCTGTAGCTCTGGCTGCTAATTTAGATGGCAATAATAATAATAATAATAATAATAATAATAATAATGGAATGCATAATAGATTTGAAAAAAGGAACGAATTCTTGGAGGGAGGGGAGTCACCACCAGCTATCACTTCTGTTTCCCTGAGGCATCTGACATGTCATCCTTGACCACTATGCTAGACTAAGTGGGCCTCAAGTACCATCCAGCAAGACAGTTCTTAGATTCTTAATTTGAAATGCTGATAACATTCAGATACCTTATATTGACCAGCCTGAATAACATGGTGAAAGACTGCCGATTAAAATGGGAACAGATTCGTGTTTGTGGTAGCTTAACCAATGTGAATCGCTGGACCATATGGGATCAGCAAGGTGAACAGCTAATACAAGAGAACCTAATGATGATTGTTTTGCAGAAAAATGGAAGCCCTTTTCAGACTATTTATAGAAGTATTATAGTGTGATGAATTCACGAGCAGGATTCGAACTACGAGCAACAGAAGGAACGAGAGATTATTATATTATTGCAATGATATGAGAGAGAGAAGATAGCTGGAACGGGGAAGAGAGGGCGGTCCCAGGGCGCACCAGCCTTAAATGCGCTAGGCCACGCCTCCCCAGCCCGCCAATTGGCTGGCTGGGTTGGTGATGCGCCCGAGGATTCTCCTGATCTCGCGGTGGCTAAGAGCCAGCCCCCGCGTGCGTGGGAGGGGGTGGGCCCGCAACCCCACCTCCTCTCCAGCTCGGAAGTGGCTTTGCTCACCAAAGGCCACTGGTTTGCAATTTGAAGCCCTTCAACCAGGTTGATAGGCAGCTCACACGACTTGGAATAGGTGTCCTTAGGCTAAGGATGAGGAACCGGTGGCCTACCAGACTACAACTCCCACCATCCCTGACCCATTGGCCATGCTGGCTGGGGGCTGCTGGGAGTTGGAGTCCAACAACATCCAGAGGGCCACAGTTATCAATGCCCCAGCTTTAGAAGTCACACAAACAGTGGCCCAAAGTTTGTGTAGGCCTGAGGAGAAACATGGAAGCCACTTCCTTTCACTTCGCTTCCACCCTTTACATGCCAGCAGTCGCTGTGCATCTCAATGGACCTCTGAAAGGGATCCACAGAGGCCAATCCATCGAAATCCATCTAGCCGTGAGCAGCTGAATCAGTTTCATGAATATTCAGAGGTATCTCTGGCAGATGTAAGCTTTGGCACGCTCATGCAGAAGCATAATACAGTCACTTCACTCCTCCTCCTTCTTTCTGAGAAAGAGGAATTCTGCCAGTAATATGAAGGCTGTGTGCAGATTAAGAATTTTCCAGAGATTTGAAGTTAATGTGCTAGAGCCCATGCAGTGCATCGGACACACCTTCTCTTTTTTGTTGCTCTTGTGTGTGGTCAAACACGTTTTGCAGGGCTTTGAAGTGCTACAAAACCTGGCAAGACTCACCTGTTTAACCAGGGAATGCGGCAGGACGGAAAGCAGGAATATTTGGTTCTGGAGACACCACTGAGTACACCATAACTCTTTCAAGTCTTTGGAAAAAAAATATTCACATTGGTCAGGCAGGGAGAAGCCAAAAAGTCTATTTTTATATTTTAAATGTGATGTCGGATTCATGAATAATCATATGGCATTCAGAATTGCCTGTTTTCAATAATAGTGTAACAATCTGACATGTAACACGGAGAACTGGGATTATGGTAATAAATAAGAAAGGATGTTTAAATCAATTAGGTTTGAGCAATTGACACTAATAGCGTAACCGATAAAATGGCAGCAGAGCTATGACTCAACACAAGGGGCTCCACCACAGATCTGCCTCATGAGTCCCTGTCAGTGGTGAGCAGCAAGCAATTTTCACATGCTCAGAGACACTCTTATTATTATTGTCCAGGAACATAGAAAACTGGCCTGAGCTCCGGTGAGAGACGTGGTTCAGATTAATCCCCTCCAGACACTTTTGCATATTTGGTGGTTATGTGATAAAATCAAAGGCTTCTGGGATATGGTACATGAAGAACTAAAGAAAGTGTTCAAACAAAATTTTGCCAAGAAAACAGAAGCTTTTCTCTTGGGGATATTGGATATAGAGATAACGAAGGAAAATAGGAAAATATTTCTTTACGCCACAGCGGCAGCGAGAACATTAATTGCCAAAAATTGGAAAAAAGAAGTAACACCGACAAAAAAAAGGCAAGATAAATTATTTGATTATATAGAATTGGCCAGAATGACAGATGCAATTAGGGGGTCAGAACAAACAAAAATTCCAAAAAGAATGGGGGAAATATAGAGAATACCTTAAAAAGCAATGCCCTCAAATTAATACTTGGACCTGTTTTAACTTTTGCAAAACGTATTATGGGGTAAAAGCTAAAAAGAGAAAGAAAAAGGGGCAAAAATGAAATGAGAAGGAAACAGTTTACTAAATATGAAAACAGAATTGCGCAGAGGATGAAGGAAGTCAACTGGAAGAAAAGAAGAACAGGAATACTGTATGCATCAACATATTGTTTAATATTTGTTTAGTGTAAGTTTTTGTATTTATCTTTGATATATTTTTTTTTCCTTTTTCATGCTCTTTTCCCTTTTCCTTTTTATTAGTGTGTGTGTTTGTGTTGCAAAATTAAAATGGAAAATAAATGGGGGGGGGGGAGAAATTAATCCCCTCTGGCCTAGTGGAATGTGAGCTGTCTCTTTCCTCTCTTCCTCTGCATTCCACCAGCCTCGGCCTCATTGTCATGCAAACGCTCCCAAACACTGTCTTTCTGAAGAGATGAGTGATTGAAAGGCCTGCTCGGGTCTTGTCAGATAAAGGCTGCAGGATTTGTGTTTGGGTTCCTGTGATCCTCACCCGGACAATCAGTTTGATTCCCCCGCTGCCTTGACAGGGGATGCTTGGAGGCATAAATCTTAATCAGCTGCTGCCATGGGCAGAGATTGGAGCTAGCAAGGTGAGAGCACACAATAGGGGAAGTGTCCTTTCACGGCCCTTTGTGCTCTTGGCCCCTGGGCGGGTTACGCAAAGCATGGATTTCAAAAGGGCACAGAGCGAGAGAGACAATAAGGGGGAGAAAACATAGCACACGTGAGGCTGTGTAGCCTGCTGTGACGAGTGCTCCCACTTTGGAGCTCTGGGTTTATGTCTCTGCGTGAGCTAAGTTGTGTCCCTTCAGCACAACCGAGCCCTATAAATAGCGCAACCGTTTTGTGGAAAGGACACCAGGCAAAAAATACTGGGAACTTCGTAAGGAGTGGAATGAAAGCTTATTGTTCAAGCCATTACACAGCTTGAATATACAACCTGAGTTTTCAGTTGGCCAATGGCTTGGACCTCAAGCAAGGAGCCATTGAAGCATTTCCTTGAGGGCTAGTAACTTGCTTTGGAAAATAATCGCAGCTCGGTGGGCTGGATGCAGACTAAATGAGCAGAACGTGGGCCCTGCTGAAATTAATGCGGAATGCGAACCGTGACTTAAGTTCTGCTGATCTCAATGGGAACGGGAAGTGCAGTAAACTTAGGTTGTGATCCTAACCCCACTTACTTGGGAGTAAGGCCTGACGAATTCAAAAGGACTAACTTTGAGCCTTGACTAACCTTTCACCTTAAAAATGATGTGTAAGTCATTGATGGCAGGATTGTGAAGACAAGCCACTTCCACAGCCTCCTGTTGCAGGCCCTAACTCATGATTTGCAATTCATTGAAATGCCTTTGCGGTTTCCCAAAGGGCGAGTCCCAAAGTCAGTAAATCAAGGGAGCCGTAATTGCAAATTGGAGCTCTGCAGATCCAGTCTGTTTTAGAAATGTTTATTTGTAGTCAAAATAGCTGTAAAGGAGAAAGGTGTGTGTGTGTTATGTGTGTGTACGTGCTTCCCGTGAGAGGAATCCCAGCTCTCAGGCTATGGAGGAGTAGGACCTGAGCGGTAATTTCCAAAGTTGGAACGTTAATTGGCTTGGCTGTATCAGTCAGTGTGTGGATTTATGAGGAGGGGAAATGAGCAGCCGGGGGGAGCTTGCTGGTGAGATGAGGAGGAAACCAGCGCATTGAGGCATCTCTTATGCACCCCTAAGCAGCCATCACGAACCCTCCCTTCCCCTCTGCTGAGAGACTGTCAAAATGCTAATAGTTCCAGTTCTACCTGCTTGCACAAAATAGGTGCTTTAAATCACAAATGTGCCTTCAGATTGTGGGAGTTAAAAAATAACCAGTTCCAGTTTTCTTACTGCCTAGGAACTTAGATGCTGGATCAATCCCAGGGAGCCATCTCATCCGACATTCTCCTCCCAACAGAAGTCCTATAGGTGTCTCCCAGCAGGGCACAAAGTCGATAGCCATTCTCTGTGGTTTGCCTCTAAATAATGGAAGACCTGGGGGGACATTCCAGGCAGGAAGCGGGACAAGAACTTTATGGCGTCTCTCTCAAAACAAGCACAGAACAGACATAGGAAGCTCCTGACTCCACCCAGAAACAACTGCCACCTAGTGACTAAACTGTAGAATTGCACTATCCACCGGAGCACTGACCACTCCACAGAGTACTGCAGCTTTCTAAATAAGCACACAATGTTACTGCAATCTTTTTTATTAACCTGCTGAGGGTTGACAAGGGAGAGACTGAGAGCACAATATCCTTCATCTGTGCAATCCATTTGCCTGCCTGCCTGCAAGTCCTTGCCACCTAGTGCTTAAATATAGGGCTGATATACTATCTCTGCACATGGAGACACTTTCAGATACCATGGCTCATAGCCACTGTAAATTTGTCTCATCCAAAGTCACCTGGTCCCTGCCTTCCCCACTACGGTGAGGTGTCGTTCTGTTTAAATTATAAGAGATTATTTCCACATTTGCACCTCTGCAGATAAATCTATTTTATGCCAATTTTATGCAAAGGGGTGTCCTCTTTCGTTGCCTTGTTTGGTGACACATTTCCTTTGTTTTCCTTAGTGACTGACCAAAGGTCACCCAGCAAACTCCATGGCCAAGCAGGGATTTGAACACTGGTCTCCCAGGTCCTACACCATGGGTAGGCAAACTAAGGCCCGGGGGCCAGATCCAGCCCAAATGCTTTCTATATCCGGCCCGTGGACGGTCTGGGAATCAGCATGTTTTTACATGAGTAGAATGTGTCCTTTTATTTAAAATGCATCTCTGGGTTATTTGTGGGGCATAGGAATTCATTCATCTGCCCCCCAAAAAATATAGTCCAGCCCCCCACAAGGTCTGAGGGATAGTGGACTGCCCCCCGCTGAAAAAGTTTGCTGATCCCTGTCCTACACCCTAACCACTATACTATACTGGCTGTGAGGGCACACTGGTGGATAAGGGGCCACCCTACTGATGGGGCTGGGGAAACATTTTCTCAGCCTCCAATGCCACCACCCTGCTGTAATTCAGGGTCATAGCAGCTCCTTTTAAATATCTTTTGTTTTTTTAAGAAAACATGGGTAGAGCCACTCAGAAATCTCCTCCTGTGTGACGTTTGATTTGGCCCTCAGAATCAAGCTTCCACATAACAGTGTATGGTCCTGACTGGAACTAGCCTTGTTTTAGCCTCTGCCAATCACATGCTGGCTAAGATTTTAAGAGGTTTCCCCTCTACCCAGCCTGCAAGCCGCTTAATTGACGGGAGAAGCCCTCTGAGCACAGACCTTTTCCGACCTTGCTTCATGCTTCAACAGTTCTCTCACTTTATTAGGAAACCAATAGCCAGGGTAACCCCCCCCCAAAAAAAACCCCTTCAAAGTCTTATTTTCCTATTTCCCATTTGGATGCTCATCACTCTGTCCAAGACAGGGTTTGTGGGGGGGGGGGGATAACTGACGATGGGTAGAAGGGAAGATGCAAAAAGCAGAACAAGACGAATTGGGATTAAAAAATATATATCCATTTGGGATTTACCAGGGCCAGGAAATTTTTCATTTTCCTTCAGCCCAGATGACAGCGGAGAAGAAGCCAGAGAGCAGAATTGCAATCCCGTAGAAAGCTGTTAATAGTGGTTCATCGCATCTATATTTGGAAGAGCAAATATATTCACCACCTTTGTGCCGCTGCATCCAAGCAAATTGTATTTTTGGTATTCAGCACAAATGTTTTATGGAAGACTCCGATGCACCGCTTCATGCATGATCCTGTTGCTCTGTGTTCGGTGGGGCTTACTCCCTAGTAAGGGGTCGTCCAAACATCTGCTCACCCCATGCTCAGAAAGCATGGGTCCAAGCAGTTTTCTGTTTGCCCTGGGAAAAGCCACTCTTTTGTGCTGAATCGGCACAAAAGTCAGTTTGCGGAAAACCCCATTGATGCTTGCTCTGATTCAGCGGTAAAGATTGGGTTTCCCTGGGGAGTAACGGGGGGGACAAGTGGATGTCTGAATGAGCCCTTGGTGTGATTAATGGTGCAACTTTGCTCAGAAGTAGTAAGAAGTATTTCTGTGTTGCTCACTCCCAAGCAAACGACAGAAGTTTGAGAAAAGCAAAGGGGAAACACTTTATAACAACAGCAGAAATTTGAGGAAAGCGGGGATGGACCAACACTGAGGTGGAATCTACATCCATATTAAAAATGTTCTTAAAATGCTATTTTTAAAAAGCATTTTTTAAAAATACATTGAATTTTCCATAAGGTTCACCCATCGCCGTTTTAGTGTCACATTGTATATTGCACTTAAAACACACATCAGACATTTTAATTGCAGCTGTATAGCTGAGTCCTGAGTTTAACAACAACCCCCAAACAAACCAGTTTTAGGAAGGAGAAACAGCAGAGATGGGTACAACGCAAAAGCTAACACCAAAAAGCTACTGCAACAGAGCCTTTCCAATTCCTTTCCTGCTGTACTCAAACCTTGCCATTCCCTTCCAATGTCACCCCTGCCCAGTCTACTTAAACCTTGACCATTGTTTATAATGACCACTTTTTCCCTCTTTCCCCACGGTGCCCTGCAATCAGTCTCACTTCCAGTTTTTTACAAGCCTGTCTGACAGCCACATTATCCTCTGTCCTTGAGTCCCTATTCCCTACTGCATACACACTCTGTCCATTTAAATCACATGACTTCCCCCAAAGTATTCTGGGAGCTGTCGTTTGTTAAGGATGCTGGGAACTGTGGCTCTGTGAGTGGGGGGTAGGGTGGGCAAGCTGCAATTCCCAGGATTCTCTGGGGGATGCTACGTACTTTAAAATATGTGGTGTGCATGCCACCAAAGGCGGATGGGGATCAGTTGTTTTTAGGTAAAGGTAAAGGGACCCCTGACCATTAGGTCCAGTCGTGACCGACTCGGGGGTTGCAGCGCTCATCTCGCTTTATTGGCTGAAGGAGCCGGCGAACAGCTTCCGGGTCATGTGGCCAGCATGACAAAGCCGCTTCTGGCGAACCAGAGCAGCGCACGGAAACGCCGTTAACCTTCCTGCCAGAGTGGTACCTATTTATCTACTTGCACTTTGATGTGCTTTTGAACAGCTAGGTTGGCAGGAGCAGGGACCGAGCAATGGGAGCTCACCCCGTCGCGGGGATTCGAACCGCCGACCTTCTGATTGGCAAGTCCTAGGCTCTGTGGTGGCCACCCGCATCAGTTGTTTTTACTCAGCTGTAAATCCAAGGCACTCTGCACATGCTCAGAAGCACCCAAGGGCTAAGCCCCTGGCATTGACTACAGTTTTAGGGTTTAGCCTTGGTGACCCCCTTGCTGACACTAAGTCTTGGATTGCAGGTTGCAATCTATTGCCCATTCGACACTACATTATCTTCCATCTTACTCAGCAAATTGTACAGGCTCTCAGTAACATCCACCAAGCCTGGAGGCTGCAGGAAATGTCTCACACAGAGTTCCCAAACCCCTGGAGGGATTCGTTCCCTCTCCCCGCACCACCCTCCTTGCCTATTGATTTGTGAGACTGTGACAGCCTACAAAGGCTATTTCACAAAGTCTCTTCCAAAGCAGCAAAATGCCATCACTGTCTCCACGGCTGCCTCACTGTGTATTTTAATAATTGCTAATAGATATGACCACGGGTGGAGTTTTCAAAGAGTCTTCCGTGCTGGAAGTTAATAACAGGCTGATTAAAGTTTAATTGTTCTCTCTTGGAGAACAAAACAAATAAATGAACAAACATGAGCCAATCAGTTAATAAGATGCAGGGGAGAACAGGCTTGATCTATGTGACTCTGCATTCAGAGCTACATATTAATTGAGGCTGCCTGGATTCATCAATGCAAATTATTTATCAGCTGGATTCAGGCCCAGAGGTGGAACCTGCCATGAGACAAGGTGGGTTCAGGGAGTTATGAGGAGCTGCAGACCGGGAGACAGGCAGACCAGACCCGCAGGGGTATGTAACACGCCAGGAAGTTCTTCAGTGAAAATGCCATCAAATTAAAAGAAACCACAGTCACACAAGAGCGTTGTTGTCAAGTCAAAGGATTCACTTCCAGTTATATGACTGGCAGCAGAGGTGTTACTTCTCTGTGGCAGCTCTGAATACAGGAACCACATGGGCCAATTCATCCGTGTGGGTGCTGGATGCATCCTACCCATTCACCCAACCAAATGATGATCAGGTGGGAAGGACTCGTCCAATGGACTCTGCCCATGTGCTCTTTGCTTTGCAATTGGCATGGGAAGGCTGGCTGTAGCACAGTGGTGGGCCAGCTGTTTTGCATGCAGAAGGTATCAGGTTCAATCCCTGGCATCTCCAGGTAGGTCTGGGAGAGACCCCTGCCTGAAATAGACAATAATGATCTAGTCGGACCAATGATCTGACTCAGTATAACTCAGCTTCGTACGGTACCATGTTCCTAGAATTGACAAGCAACAACCAGTGGTGTAGCGTGGGTTGCCAGTGCCTGAGGCTGTGCAGGGGGTGGAGGATGTGAGGAAGGGAAACAGAATGCACATTCGACTGCCTAACGGCATCCGCATCACCGAGGAAATTGCATCCGCAGAGATGAGGAGAGTCCTTCCATTGTGTGAAAAGGTCACTTTCTGGTTCACAATGAAAAGCCGTTTTCAGCGGAATCCACGGATGGAAGCATGAGGCTATAGTGAGGCAACATTGGGTGTTGAAATTTTGTGGCCCCCAACAATTTTGCGCCCGGGGCAGCCGCCCCTGTCCCCCCACACTACACCACTGGCAGCATACGTAAAATTAGTGGTGAATGTGAATGGTACCATAGCAAACTTGATAACTTTATAGATTATCAAGTTTGCTTTTCTCTCTCTGTTTTGTTAAAGCTTGTGTGGTACACACACCAATACTGTATACTTTTCAAGGTAAGCATTTAATCTTATACATTAGCATAAGGTGATTTAAAGTCAAATGCTATTTAGGTGTCAGAACAGTTTGCGTAAATGTCATGTCGGCGGCACGCGAATAATATTTGCATGATATGCACGGTACGTCAATGTGCTGATTTGCATAATATTCATAATATTCGTAAGAATATCCAGGCGGAAATGGAGCCAAAGCTTACTGGTACTATCTCCCATGTTCCACAGCTTATCATTTGAAGTTGCGCATGGATTAAAAATAGAGCATTGTTAAAGCAGGTGCAGCTGTGAAACTATGGGAGAAGAGAGAGAGAGAGAAAGAAATGTGGGTGTATTGGGGGCTGGAATAGGCACGATGCTTACTTTCAGCCGGAAGGATGCGTTTTGTCACACCAAGGGCTGCCCTTGTTTATTTCAAATCAAACAAACTTTAAAATGAGGGTGACTAACTTGTGGCTCACCAGATGCTGCTGGACTACAGCTCCCATCATCCATGACCATTGGGCCATGATGGCTGGGGCTGCTGGGAATCGGAATCCCCCCAAATTGTTCATGAGACGGCGGCCCTTTGTCTGATCCAGGAAAGCAAATTATTTTGCTCTAATGTTGATAAGCAAAAGAGGAGAAATGTGGCAGGCAGATGTCTCTCCCCCCGCTCCATACCTGATGACTGAAGAGCCCATTTGACCGGCCATGAGTTGGAAACAGGAATCTGGGCTAGACAAGACTTCCTCGATCTGATCCGCCAGGGCTCTGATGTTCTTGGAGGGTGTGCCTGAAATTTCGCTCACTGGAGGAGTTACCATAGCAATTTTCGTCTTCCATGATAATGAAGACGCATCCCGATAAAAATATAGAATGCAAAGGTCACGCCGGAAGGTGCTAGCACAGTGACAATGCTGTCTGGTGGAGCCAGACAAGGGCAGCTTCCCATTGTTGGAGAGATCAGCTCCCAGGGCAAGGCAGAGAAAACAGAAGCCCGGAGAGGGAAAGAGAGAGAGAGAGAGAGCAAGGGCTAGAATACTAAAGACAACACAAAGCAAACAACTATTATCTCTATATTCTCATATCTGGGAAGGAGCAGAGGCCACGTTCTCTTTGTTGTGGTGGTTTGCGTCAAGGGAGCTAGTTCAATATGTAGACGAGGCACGAATGGCTTCATGGCCCCCATCATAGCTGTCAACGTTTCCCTTTTTAAAAGGGAAATCCCCTTATTCTGAATAGGATTCCTTGCAAGAAAAGGGAAAAGTTGACAGCTATGGCCCCCATCCCTGCCACCTCAGTGGTTTACATATTCTCGGTCACTGCAGGAAGCCATGGCCCCACATTTCCTCATTCTCACCCACCTAATGGCTAGTGAGGTGTTGTCATGACATGACTGCGATGAGACCTGCCCCACCCACCCACATCTGCAAGTGGCAGCCAATGAAACGGTTCCGGGGGCAAGGAAACTCGCAACATGCATGATGGTGTCACATTAGAGATGTGCCTTCCATACACCCACCTGCCCCCACTTTCAGGTAGATCCCACAGGAAGGAGGATTCGAACACTCGTGAGTAGGGATGGAAGGAGCTGTCCATTTCGGTTCTCTCTGTTTCTCGTTTTCCCAAACTTTAATTCAGCTCTCCACATTTTGCAGCAATTTGCAATTTACGCACACATAGCGGGCACCCCGCCCCCCCCCCGAATTCTGATCCTTCAACAATTTGGGGGGGTATTATCTGGAAAAAGAGAGACTTAAGACAGTTCACAGAGCAAAAGTAAGGCCGAAAGCAACTACTCTATTCCAAACTTAAAAATGGAAAGCGTAATGTTGGTGGTCAACAAAATGAGGTTCAAGGACTCCCTCAAGGCAAATCTTAAAAAATGTAGTATAAACACTGACAACTGGGAAACACTGGACTTCGAGTGCTCCAGCTCGAGAACAGCCTTTACCAAAGGTGCCATGGGCTTTGAAGACACTCAAACTCAGGGCACAAGGGAGAAACGTGCTAAGAGGAAGGCACGCCTGGCAAACCCTCACCATGATCAACTCCCGCCTGGAAACTGATGTCCCCACTGTGGAAGGACATGTGGATTCAGAATTGGCCTCCACAGTCACTTATGGACTCACTGTTAAAACCATGTTTATGGAAGACAATCTTACTCAGCTACGAGTGATCGCCAAAGAAGAAGAAGACAGTTGAACTGTGAAGACCTCCTTTCAAACAGATAGAAGGAAGTTCTTGCTAAAACATTCCTCCACAGTCAGCAGACTTTACAAGCCCTGTTAAAACTTAAACATTTTGGTAGGAATGGGAGCCAATGGGAATAGATTCTGTACCTGTGTATTCAGCATTTCAGTAGGATGATCTGGCAAGCCCAGGAAAGCAATGAGATTGTATTGTTCAAATCTCTGAGCGACAAACTTGTAAGCATGTTGCAGAAACCTGAGCTCTGAACTTTGCCTGATTTACATGCGCAACCCATTTCTGCAATGTTTGTACAATGCTTTTGGGTGGTCCATGGCTAAGGGGTTGGGCAATTTCTAAAGCCTTTAAAAGTTGTTACACAGCTTTGTTCTAGGTCCCCACCTCCTTGTAAGGCTGTTGGGGCATGGGTAGGCAAACTAAGGCCTGGGGGCCAGATCCGGCCCAATAGCCTTCTCAATCTGGCCTGTGGACGGTCCGGGAATCAGTGTGTTTTTACATGAGTGGAATGTGTCCTTTTATTTAAAATGCATCTCTGGGTCATTTGTGGGGCCTGCCTGGTGTTTTTACATGAGTAGAATGTGTGTTTCTATCTATAATGTGTCTCTGGGTTATTTGTGGGGCATAGGAATTCGTTCATTTCCCACAAAAAATATAGTCTGCCCCCCCACAAGGTCTGAGGGACAGTGGACCGGCTCCCTGCTGAAAAAGTTTGCTGACCCCTGGGTTGGGGGAAAATAAAGATCTGTCTTGCTTTGACTGATTCCTGGTTCCTTTCATTCTTCTCTGACCGATAATGGACTTAGGGGATACTGAGTCCTTTGACGGACAGTTGGGATGTAAAAATCAACCCCAATTTATACACACACACACGTATATATATATATCTCAGATCCACAATAATACTGTTGTTCAGCCTGCCTGGAACCCCACCTCAGTATCTCTTGTCTCTCAGCCCAGATATGTAAGTGTCTAGTTGTGAATCTAGACCTGACAGGGAAGATACACTCTGCACATGTTCACATCTGCTCTCCTTGAGTTCATTTGTTTTAGCAGCAGACTCTAGCATTGGGATATTCCAGTCTAAGCTGGGCCCGGTGAGTCCTCGTGGCTCCAGTTAAACACGGAGAGAATTAGAAAGCTCAATTTCGCTGTCTAAAGAAAAAAATAAGACTACAAATCCCTCCCCTGCTACCAGCGACTTGACTAGTGAGCAAATTTGTGGCGAAAGCAGATGGCTCAGGGAACTTTAGTGTTTAATTAAAAGTGCTTAGGATTCAGTGCTAATTACCCAGGCATCCCCTTGAGAGGAAAAGCTTGCCTTGCCAGGCTAGGAGAATGGATGCTTCCATCCATCACCTTGGCCTGCATCTCTGCCTCCGTGAGCAGTGGAACTCTTGGCCGCAGATCTCCAGTGAGGAGGCGGAGAAGGAGAAGGCGGAGGAGGAGGAAGCCCCAGACCAGGCAAATCTTTTTCAGGCTGATCTCTCCATGCTTGCCACTCCAGGGTTGACATCTGACTCCCCCCACCCCTAATTGTGCTGTGGTCACACAAAGCCTTAGGCCACCTTGACTTACCAAAGGATTAAATTAAGCTTTGCTAAACCTGCCACAGAGGCCTCCTTTTACAAGCCGCCCTTTTGTTCCTCTGCCAGCAGCAAGCAAGGCAGGGGATGCAAATGAATTCTGCACACAGAGCAGAATAATGAAAATTTACACTGTGTTGTATTGTTCAGTTCCCGGTCATGCTACTTAAATAGCGTCCTGGGTTTCTTTCCTCTGCTTATAGGAACTCATTTTTAAAAGGGGATTTTGTTTCCAGAACAGCATCTGGTGTGAACGAGTGGAAGTCTTAAAATGCAACTTGGGGTTGGCACACACAGAGTCTGTGATTTGTTCTGTAGTGTGTCCCTGTCATTTGGCAGCCAAAAATTGCTTACAGGCTATAGCACTAGACCACACCGTCAAGTTCTGCTGAAAGAACTGCTCCATTTGGTTTCTCTTCTACCTGAACTGGGATGCGGGTGGCGCTGTGGTCTAAACCACTGAGCCTCTTGGGCTTGCTGATCAGAAGGTCAGCGGTTCGAATCCCTCCAAAGGGGTAAGCTCCCATTGCTCTGTCCCAGCTCCTGCCAACCTAGTAGCTCAAAAGCACATCAGTGCAAGTAGATAAATAGGTACTGCTGTGGCGGGAAGGTAAATGGCGTTTCCATGGGCTCTGGTTCCCATCTTGGTGTCCTGTTGCGGCAGAAGTGGTTTAGTCATACTGGCCATGTGACCTGGAAAGCTGTCTGTGGACAAACACCGGTTCCCTCAGCTTGAAGCAAGATGAGCACCGCAACCCCATAGTCGCCTTTGACTGGACTTAACCATCCAGGGGTCCTTTACCTTTTTACCTTACGTACCTGAACGGTTTCCCATCCCTGGTGGTGCTCAGAACAGTTTTGTACATTTAAGAACTGGTGCTTGAGTTTGTTTGTCTTCGTCTTCCCTCTTCATCCCTTGTCCATTTTGTGCCACACCTTTCTGACTGTAAGCCTGCAGCCAGGGATCTTATTGTGTGCTTATTATCTCATACAAGCTGCTTTCTGGGAGTTTTCCAGCTTTTCAGCAGGATTAAAAATGGTGCAAATGAACCAGTGAATAAATAAAATACAATATAAATATAAGATGCGCAAAAAATAGTCTCTGCCTATTTCTGCATGAAGTGCAACAAGCGCTCTTTAACCCCATCTGAGCCAGTATCTAATACCCAGATTCCAACTCTCAGGTGTGGCTCAAGAAACAGCAACTTTGAGATCACCCCCCCTTTTTTTTCCTAAAAGGAGAATGCTGTCAGAGTGACACATGGTTTATTTGCACATCTGTACCAGCTGAGTATAAGATGAACAGCTCATAGCGCTAACTCCAACAGATCCTTGAACTGTCGGCCAGCTAGCTGAGGGCATTCAATAGCTGTCAAGTTCATTTCAATAAACTGGATTGGTTTGACTGATCCAGCCAAATCCAGCAGCCCAAGGGCAGTGGAGGCAGAGGCAATAGAAACCAACATGGGCTCATCATCACAACTGGACCTAAGTTCTAGAACCTTGTGGCTTGGTGGTCCTTGCACCAGGGACCCCTAAATTGGGATCTTCAGAACCTGGACCCTCAGAATACGAATCCCTTGAGGAAGCAATCCCCTCTACACAAGGGAAGCACCTCCAAGTAGGCCTGTCAGTGCAGGCCACAAACTAGGAAGGTGTTTTCTGAGAGACGTGTTACGCCATAGCCTGCCCCTTTAAGGCCCTCCATTCATCAAGAAAGGGGCGGAGTCTGGGAGGGGCATAAAAGGCCTCCATCCAATACCAGGGTTTGCTGGAGCAAGTTGCTCACTCAGAGCTGTCCGTGGTGCTGCACCTGCAGGCATGCCTTCCAGGACATGGCAGGACAGCTGATCATGCCACAAGAAAGTCTACAGCAGGATTTTACACTTGTGCAGTTAGAAAGAAAACCAAAGTTCATCTAGTCCAACCCCCTTGCAATAAAATAAAATAAAATAAAAATCAACCACAGTATCACTGATAGGTCAGCATCAAGCTTAGAAAACTCTAACCATGCTGTGAAAACTTTGATGAAGGAATGGATTCTATTTGCTCAGGTGTTCAGGACCAGAATCTGTTTGTTTATAATGCCAGTTTTAGCCCTGAAACTTGTGATATTTCCAGAGGAGCAGCACTGTTAGTATTTCACAGGAAAAACAAGCAAGAGCCTTGGGGAAACCTTAAAGACAGATGGATTTATTATAGCACAAGCTTTTGTGGACGAGGGTCCACTTCATCATATTGACTACGCCTGAGCAGGTACAGAATGATTCTTCCGGCACTGCTGAATGACTGAAACCAGCCCAGAGATTACTGATCATTGGGTGCTGGCAAGACACACTGTTGTCCAGTTTCTGAAGGTTGTGTGGGGCTAAGGGTGGGTGCTCACCCCCACTTCTCACACTTCAGACAAGTAGTCCTTTCGAATAGATGGCCTTTTGCTACTTTCTAGCTCTAGACATTTTCTAAAAATATTTTTTTATTAAAGAAAGACTTGAAATGCAAGAAAGAAGGAACTTGTTTAAAAGATATTAACTACAAAAATCGCTGCATACCTTGAAGAGACTCAAAACATAATAATAATAATAATAATAATAATAATAATAATAATAATAATAATATGCTGCCCATCTGATTGGGTTGCCCCAGCCACTCTGGGCGGCTTCCAACAAATATAAAATCACTATAAAACACTGAGCATTAAAAAACCCTCACACATTAAAAACAATTCTAGGTTGATAGTCATAAATAAGATTGAAGAGGCTTCTCCAATAAGCAATTGATGGAGGGAGGCACATTCCCTGCCTAAAAATGCAGTAATCAGGTGCATAGCTATCTATGACCTATCTACGCCAATATTGGCCAATTAATCTGAAATACATTCCTATAATGCTTTTGTATCCCAAACCAGGTCCACGAGGCAATAAAATTGTCCTAAAAGATTAGATAAATATCTATCACAATGAAATAACAGTGCTAATTAAAACTGAATCAAAGTCAAGCTTATACAAAACGGCAGAGTGAGCAAATCTAAATCTAAAGCAAGCAAGTAAATCAGCCAAGGATTTTGCTTCCTTCTTAAGGGCTAAAAGAGAGTAAGCAATGTCACTTGGGGGAATTGCAATTGCTGGAAAGGCCTTCCCCTCAGTAGGCCAGCCACTCATCATTCCTCAGGGGACTGGATTTTGCCCGGCCAGATTTGAAGACTAGCCGATGAAGGCAGCAAGAAGTTATCTCCACCCAACATAATTTCATTCCTACAGGGCTCTGCATCCGCCCTCCTCTCCTCCACCCTGCTTTAGAGCAGAGGCATCCCAGAATAGTCTCTCTCTGCTCTCTCTCTCTCTTATCACACTTTTGAACGGCATCCCAAAGAGCTCTGCTCCAGGTGAAAGTAGGTGGAAGAAATACTCAGACACTTTGAAACTCCCCTTGCAATTTGCCCAGCCGGCAGGGTCTATATTTAGTTTTAATTAAGCCAGGCAAAGCAGTCTCGGGATTATGCAGCCGGAGGAGCCCTTCCTCTGACTGATAATTTGCTAGCAACCACCTGCCTGAAACGTCTGAGGCAAAAAAAATATGTGGAGCTCCAGAAATATGGAGACATGATCTGGGCAGATTGGGCTATGGATAGAGGATCTGATCCTACAAGGAGCTCACAAAGTCTCTCAGCGTCGCCTCCAGTTGGGCCTCTTAAATTGCAATTATCATCGAAAAAATGGTTTTTGAGTTACTGTTTCAACATGCAATTTGCTTGAAATATGGATTGTTTTATGACTGTTGGCTTTGACCGTTAGCCGCTGTGAATTTCTTTTGAAAAACACTTGGGACATTGTTTTTTAAAAAAATAAATTAAAAAATAGGTAAAGGTAAAGGGACCCCTGACCATTAGGTCCAGTCGTGACCGACTCTGGGGTTGCAGCGCTCATCTCGCTCTATAGGCCGAGGGAGTTTGTCCGCAGGCAACTTCTGGACATGTGGCCAGTGAACCAGAGCAGCGCACAGAAACGCCATTTACCTTCCTGCCGGAGCGGTACCTATTTATCTACTTGCACTTTGACATGCTTTCAAACTGCTAGGTTGGCAGGAGCAGGGACCGAGCAACAGAAGCTCACCCCGTCGCGGGGATTAAAACTGCCGACCTTCTAATCGGCAAGTCCTAGGCTCTGTGGTTTAACCCACAGCGCCACCCGCGTCCCTAAATAAAAGAGTAAAAAGGTAAAGGTACCCCTGCCCGTACGGGCCAGTCTTGCCAGACTCTGGGGTTGTGCGCCCATCTCGTTTAAGAGGCCGGGGGCCAGCGCTGTTCAAAGACACTTCCGGGTCACGTGGCCAGCGTGACAAGCTGCATCTGGCAAGCCAGCACGGCACACGGAAACACCGTTTACCTTCCCGCTAGTAAGCGGTCCCTATTTATCTACTTGCACCCGGGGGTGCTTTCGAACTGCTAGGTTGGCAGGTGCTGGGACCGAGCAGCGGGAGCGCACCCCACCGTGGGGATTCGAACCGCCAACCTGATGATCGGCAAGTCCTAGGCACTGAGGTTTTACCCACAGCGCCACCCGCGTCCCTACATATAAAAGAGTAGATTGTTACTAAACAATGAAATAGATTAAAAGCTGTGATTCCCGAGCAATGAGAGAAATGCACTCTGCACATGATCAGAAGCACAGAATGTTGGCCGGGTGCCATTGATTCCTGCTGCTCAACAGCAGATGTTTAGGATGGATCATTACTTGCGGAGCGAAGTCGGGAGAGGCAGCTGACTGTGGCAGTCAATCATGGAGCCCTTTGGCTAGCTTGCTTGGCAGGTAAGACACCGTTCATCTTCCCCTTGCTGCTTGCACTTCCTCAGGAGTTATAAATTTTGCCAGCTGCAGCAGCTGATGGTGGAATCGTGGGAATGAGGAGAGAGATGAGATTCTCCGGTTCTGCCAAGCAAGGGGCGGGAGAGAAAAAAAGAGAAACCAAAGCATTTTGGCTGGGCTTGTCCTATAAATATCATGGTTATTGTTCCTACAAATATAGAGTGACTCTCCTGCACTAAATCTTGTGGGACAGAAGCTGAAGTCAACTCTTTTGCTGATTTGCAGCTCCAGAGGGTATCGCTGGAACCTCAGAAGCAGCATAGCATGTGATGCCAAGAGGAAACTGCAGGCAATCGCGCCAGGGCAGTCTTCTCTTGGAGGTTGCCCTCTTGCCCAACAGACCTCCCCCAGCAAAGAGCAGCTGAAATGGTATACATGGAGACAGCCTTACCAGAAAGCTTGTGTGTGTGTGTGTGCGCGCACAAAAATCTAAATCTATTAAATGGTTTAGAGATTTCTCATAGGAAATGATTCTCTCTCTCTCTCTCTCTCTCTCTCTCTCTCTCTCTCTCTCTCTCTCTCTCTCTCTCTCTGAGTTGAGGACCGGCCACCCACATAGGAGTATAAAGGTAAAGGTAAAGAGACCCCTGACCATTAGGTCCAGTCGTGACCAACTCTGGGGTTGCGGCGCTCATTTCGCTATATTGGCCGAGGGAGCCGGTGTACAGCTTCCGGGTCATGTGGCCAGCATGACTAAGCCGCTTCTGGCGAACCAGAGCAGCGCACGGAAATGCCGTTTACCTTCCCGTCGGAGCGGTACCTATTTATCTACTTGCACTTTGACGTGCTTTCGAACTGCTAGGTTGGCAGGAGCAGGGACCTCACCCCGTTGTGGGGATTAAAACCGTCGACCTTCTGATCAGCAAGGCCTAGGCTCTGTGGTTTAACCCACAGCACCACCCATGTCCCTGCATAGGAGTATAGTAAGACACAAAGACACATTATTTTAGGTTAATGGGCAAAATTAGGCCACAATTTTTATTGGTTACAGCATGTGAGTAGTATTGGCTTAGGCATTGGATGAAACAGCAATACCAGACTCCACCCTGCACAGCCAGGAGTCATATCAGGGTTAACAACCAATGGGAGGAGCTTGTTGATGCAAATACAACTGGAAGCTCCCCCATTACATCACCAGGGGTCGTGCCCTTGCCCTTGCCACCAGCAGGGCATTGGACAGGATCCACGACCGCCGGATTCCTTTAACGGAATACCCCAAAGAGGAGGGGTAGATGATGGCGCATACCCAATCCTCCAACACAGCACACATATTCCAGCCTCGCACGCCTCCCTGCCCCAGGGGGAAGCTGTTCCCACTCACAACCCCTCCTCTCTAGGAGGAGGAGAGGCCCTGTAAGACTGTTGTCACACTGCAGTTCACTTTACCACCACAGTATCACCACAGATTTCCTAGTGCTGCTTCGCCATTGCAGCCGCATTGGACACTGATGAGAAGGGAGAGAGTGGAGGGAGACGCAGACAGAGACAGAGGCCCAAGTGAGCCATTGAGGAACTGTAAGGACAGGCTTTGCAGCTCCCTAGCTGTTTGGCTCTATCACCACCTGCCTCCTCTTTGCCTTCCACTGCTGAGGCCAAAATGGTCTTGTTGGTGTGAGGTGGGCAGTATGAACAGGAGCCTGCAATCAAACCGAGCAGGATTCAGACTGGTTCAGGGAGGGGTGTCCATCAGATTGAAACATTTCTCCCAATGTTTCAATCCCCTGCTAAAAGAATGGACGGAAATCCATTTTAGTAAGAGATGTTAATGTTCATCCCTTTCTGTTTCAGGAAGGAGTTTGCATGGAACCCCCGTTATGATGGAGGCATCGTTTGAGCAGCAGGTCGTAGGTAGGAAGCTACCATTATGTAGTGCACCAATATTCAAATGGGTACTAATGAGACTGGAGAAGGGAGATCCTCAGGCCTGGAGGTGAAATGCTCTCTCTCTCTCTCTCTCGTCCTTGAGACTCTCTCCAGGTCACACCCCATTTTCACACACACAATTTTTTAAATTAAATTTTCTGTTTTACAATACTCATTTAAACATTCTTAAAATATCAATAGCTTCCCTTCTTCTCTTTCCATGGTTCATTTTGCATATCATAAATCCCTGCATATTTTACAAAAACTATGCCATTCAGTATTCCATTATTGCATCCATCATAACTTACTTACACTGTTGAATTTATCTTAACACTGCCAGCGTTTTCAGGTGTACACAACCCCTGCAAAAAAAATCTGCAAGCTGCGCATATTCTGTCAGCTTAAGTTGTCATTCTTCTTCAGTTGGGACCTCACTCGTTCTCCATTTTCGGGGCTAACAAAACACGGGCCGCTCCCCCCCTGCCATCATTCTGAATTTCACCTCCTGATTCAAAGGCTCCTCCTTCTTGCCCCGTTTGGCCTCCGAGGAACCAGAGGTGTCCACGCTCTTTCTCATTGTGCCCTTGATCTCTGCAGCCAGGGAATCCTGCAATTCAAAAAGTCACAGTGGGCAGGTGGTCTTTCACTAGTAAAAGATGCCCAGGGAATTTCCAGAATCAATTTCTTTTTCTCACTCGTTTCCCATTTGGGGGCTAACAAAACACGGGCCGCAGTAGTGGCATACATAAATAACCTTTTTTGACACCTAGGAATTTCAGTCTGAATTATCCTCAACAAATAGGACACTGGGGTTTTTTTTGGGGGGGGGAAGTACTTTTAAACATTTTTTTCAATTCACTATGGATTATTTCCCAATACTCTTTTACCCTTTTACAAGTCTACCACATGTGAAAGAATGTTCCATCAACCTCTTTGCATCCCGTTTTCCTCAGGCCACTCCTCTGACAGGCCCTGCTTTCCCTATTCCTCAAGTGATTTTGCCTGGCTGGAATGTGCCCTTGAACTGTGGCAATATCTCTTGCTTGCATGGCTGGAGGTAGGGGTTGTGTGTTTGTGTGTACAGAAACTTCTAACTTTTGTGTAGCTAGGAGAGTAGAAAAGTAAGCGTCGCATCCATTGCTCAGCTTACTGTTGCCTCAGGCCCCTGTCCATGAAGTCCCCGGAAGGTTCCGCAGAAAAGAATGCTGCCTTTCGCCTGAAGCATTTACTACATTTCTGGCACAACTGGGCTGCAGAGCGAAAAGCGACGGGGACTGTACAAATGTGCCGTTTTACAGAAAGATGAGACAGGTAAGCGGCCTCCTCAGCTCTCAGCAACCTTGTGCCCGGAATCTTCCAGCGGGGCTTAATAATTGCCGATTGCATCCTGTCAACCCACATCTTCCTCAGCTTTCATCTGTCTCTCCTGCCTATTGCTTTGCTTGACATGGTGTCAGGTGGATCAGCTTGAAAGGCGTCCTTGGTCGTGCACCAGGGATGGAGCCGCAGCAGACTGTCTCAAACTGCTGTTTCGAAACACCTCCGCTTCTTTGCAGTCAAAGGCTCCCTCCTAACCATCCCTGCACCCTCCTACTTATTGAAGCGAGGGGTTCCTGCCAGCATACGGACCACAGGATGTTCACCTGCCTTTCATATGTTCCGGGTTTCCAGCCAACGAAGAAGAATTTCAGTCAACTAATTTGTCTTTTTCACCAACTGATTACTTTTAAATACATTTGCATGCTGGGAAAGCGTCAATATAAGTGCCATTTTCAGATAGCAAAAGGAAGTAGGGTGATAACTAACTAACAATAAACAAAATCTGCCACTTATAGTTGTTGGGAGGTAAATGGTTCCTACCCCCCCCACCTTTTTCTATTTCCTGTTATAGGAAAAACACCAGACACCCAATATCCTCCAAAACACACACACACACACACACACACACACACACACAGCAGCCAGATTGATTAGAATTGGCCCTCTCCAACACAGATGGAAGATCTGTTATTTTTAAAAGCTCTGTGACAGGCTGAAATTCAACAGGCAATGCTTTCCCAGGCATTGATTTCCCAGCTGCAGTGATTGGTGTGCTGCCTGTTGAATTCCTGCCTGTTATGCACCTGCCAAAGCACAAAGACATTTTTTTTTTGAGGGGGGGAGAGAAGAGTGGCAATCTCTTTGCAGAGTCATGCAATACCTCTTCAATATTGTTTGTCCCTGGCTGATTCGGGGGAAAAGTTTCAGAGCAGCCCTGTTGCCTTCTGCAGTATCACAATTTTCAAACCAGCCACATCTGCCTCCCTCCACCCCATTGCCTTGCCTAGACAGTGCTCATCCTTTTCAATTCCAGGTCAATTACATCTCTCCTCGAGATTCTGCCTGCCAATCTCTCTCTCTCCACTATTTTCCTATCAAGGCATTTTTCTTCTTCTTCATTAGCTGCTGAGAATGAGATGCTCACTTCAGCAAGGAGGAGGAGGTGTGGGGGTTAGCAAAGGCATATTGAGGAGAGGGGACCTGAAATTATTTTCATGGCCAGGAAAGGTGACTTTTGCTATCCAGCAATAATAGTTTAACCACGGGACCCGACATGGCGGAAGCTCTGCTCTGATGAATATAGTTAATACTAGAGCTGTGCTGAAAATTCCAAGACCGACGTTTTCAACTATTCATTAGGTGATTGGGGAGAAATTAAACTCTCCTGAAAAATCAGGGGAGGGGATTTTTCTGAAATGTTCATTTACCTTCCTTAGCTTTACAAGGTAGTCCATGATCAGAAGAAACTTTTCATGTATGTGTCAACAGCGGCTAGAATATTACTGGCCCAAAGATGAAAAAGTGATGAAATACTAACTAAAGAACAATGGCAAGAAAAAGTGACGGAATACGTGGAAATGGCAAAGCTAACTGAAGGATTAAGAGACCAAGACAATAGAGACTTTAATAAAGAATGGGAACCATTCATGCTGTATTAGCAGAAACAGTGTAAAGAACTGGACTCACTAGAAGGCTTTGAGTAAACACTTAAAATGGACAAAATAAATAAAAATATAGAAAATATAAATTAATGTTAGAATGGTAAGAGGATAATAACATGTAAGTTAAGTTTAATTTCAAGAGTTAACAAAATAAGCAGGGGAATTTATATGTTAAAAAAAACAGAAGAGGAAGTTGTGGGGGGGGGTTAGAAAATGTACGTTATGTTATTGGACATTACTATGATATAAATGTAAAAGTAATAAAAATTATTTAACCAAAAAACAAACAAACCAAAAAAACACCAAGGTAGTCCATGATCTCTCATTTTCCCCTTGCTTGTTTCAACTTAAAAAAAATGTCCATAGCTGGTAACAGCAGCAAAAGACACTCTTTGCTGCTTCCCATGGAGTACAGTTCCTGGAAGGCTTAGGAAGTGATGCCATGTTTCATCCCATCATTCCCAAGGCATTCTGGGAAGTGAAGCCACATGTGAGACTCCCTAGTCTACAGCTTTCCATCTGCTGAACTTACGGACAAGAGACTAGGGGCTGCCCACACTTTTGCTTATCCTCTGCCTAGAAAGCATGAGTCTGAGCAGTTTCCCACTTGAACTGCTCTTTGTAGGCATGCTTCTGAGCAGTTGTCCCCCTTGCCCAGCTCCTTTCCAAGGGAAGACCCACTCTTTAGCTCTGGCTCTATATCAGAGTAAACATCAATCTAGGTAAAAACCCATATTGCCACTCCGATTGAGTGCTAAAGAGCAGTTTCCCCCACCTTTGGGTGGGTGGGAGAAACAGTGGGACAAAATGAAGTGTGGATAAGCCCTCAGTAAGTTAAGTGACAACACACCCACCCCAAGTGAGATAAATTTATCCCCCCAATCCCCCCAAAGGAGCAGAAAAGCAGTTACCATTTTTGCAAGGGGTGTATATTTTTGGGAAAGGGGGAAGGGGAGTGGTTTTGGCTCAGTCTTACTTAATTTGCTGCCCATTTGTTGACCCAGGTTCCTTTTCGCTCACCTTGAAATTTGGTAGGGGCAGCGATTTGCAGTTGGAACTGATGCTGCATTTCAGCTGAAGTTGCTCTCAGAGTGGTTCCACTTCAGGGATCTGAACACACATTAAAGGAAGAGGAAATAACTTCAGCAGGATTATTCTACTTAATTGTTACCTAGCATTTCTCTATCTTAGCTTGCTTCTACCATGGACCTCAAGTTCCCAGGCCATCTCTCCTCAGATCTCCTTAGCATCATCTGGCTTAGGGCAGTGGGTGCTCTCAGAGACCATTTGCAAAATCTCCCGTTGTGCACAGGTTTCTATATCTACAGGTATTCCAAGGCCATTTGGGTAGGTGCACAGGGTGGCCCTGAAGTGCTGCCTGAGGCAGAACAGCAAGGCTGGCCAAGTTATTTCAGTACCTTGGACAGAAAAGCCCTCCTTTCCCCATCGCTGGAAAACAAACATGCAAGGATCACGCAGATCATTTCAAGGAAGTGCTGTAGCTCTGTGGCAAACCATGTTGCTTTGTATACAGGAGGTCCAGGACTCGAATCTGAAACCCTGGAGAGCCTCTGCTCATTGGTATAGAGAACACTCAGTTAGACAGACCAATGATCAGCCTCAGTGTCAGGTAATTTCCTATGGTCCTAATTTGGCTGAGGCAGTCAGATCAGGCAGTAGAGCACAAGGCTCTTAATCTTGTTGGGCAAAAGATCCCTGCATTGCAGGAAGCTGGACCAGAC
Organism: Podarcis melisellensis; assembly: GCF_964234715.1. Lineage (NCBI taxonomy): Eukaryota > Metazoa > Chordata > Lepidosauria > Squamata > Lacertidae > Podarcis > Podarcis melisellensis. The sequence goes on along the minus strand of NC_138545.1, from coordinate 30,993,263 downwards.
GGTTCTTGTAGTTCCTTCCAACTCTATGATTCTTTGACTATGACTCTATGACCTCATTCTGCCTAATGGGAGGGGATAAAGGCTGCACCTCTTTTCATCCCTTTGTCTAGCCAAAGCTACAGGAGCTCTGTCTTCCTCCATCACACCTGATCACCACCTTAGCAGGAAAGGGATCTGGGGAGAGAAGGGGGCTGGACTACGAAGCTGAGGAAGTTTGGGGTTCCAGGAGGGAAGAGGGGAAACCGAAACGTTGGCTGCAGCTTTCCAGCAGCACAGTCTGTTTACCTTTTTTGACTCTAGCATTCGTTGGAGGGAACGGCACCACCAAGGCTCAGCCTTGCGTGCAGACGGTCCCCGGTTCAATCCTTGCCATCTCCAAGTGGGGTGGTGAGATACTCTTGCCTGGAACCCCAGAGAGTCACTGCCAGTCAGTGTTGACAATATTGAGCTAGATGGACCAGTGGTTTGATTCCAATAAGGCCACTTCCTAAGGTCATACGCACCATGTGTCGTGAAGAGAACCAGCCCAGATCCTGAACCTACCAGTCCAGGGAGTGGAGACGGACTCCTAGCCACTAACCCCTTCCTCTTTACCCCAGCCACCCATTAAGGCCTGGGCTAAAAAGGTCATAGAGGCAATGATGACATCACAACATTCATCCCCCAAGCCAAGGGAGGGGGAAGCACAGAGGCAGCAGCTGTGGGGAGTTAACATTGAAGACCTTATGTTACAAGCTACAAAAAGACGGTCAGTGACTCCTAGACCTAGAGATTTTTGGCGGGACTCTGGGAGAGAGGCAGGGAGGGTGATAACCAAGGCTACAACAAGCAGTTACTGCCTGAGATGGTCCTCTAATAAAGGAGTCTGTAAAGTCCTATGAATGGTGACTATTCCCTAGAGACAAATAAACGGCAAGGACAGGCCTTTCTCTCTGAGGCTGTAGACACACCATTCACTTAAAGCACATTACTTCCTCAGAGAATCGTGGGAACTGTAGGTTACCCCTTCACAGTACACCCAAAAACTACAGTTCCCACGATTGATTTTTTTGGGGGTGGTGGTGGTTCATATGCTTTAAATGTATGGTGTGTACACAGTTGCAGGAGATGGGGGGAAACAGGTGCCAGGCTACTGAAATAGTCAACAGGCATCCCAGGCACAAACATTTGTTCTCTTACCAGAGAGCATTTCCCAGTGTGCCCTTGAGGATATTAGAACTCACTGCTTGTTACAGTTTCCCAGGGGGCCCCTTCACATGAATGTGTATCTGTGCACATCACTTGAGTCTACAATCCTTGATGAAGCAGAGCTGAACCTGCACGGCCCAACTCCATTGAAAACTCCATTGCGTCTGAAGTCATGGGAGGTGGGGCAAAAGTATTTGATTTGTGATGGGTCATTCACATCGCCACTCGGATGCTGCACTCAGTGAGTGACAGACATGCGTATGTGTACTGTTTATAGAAAGGGGGGATCCCCTTTTGGTCATGTGATCAAAAATATAGAACTGAGAAGCTGGTGGCATTATTATCGATGCAAATTATGCAATTAGCAGTACTAACAGTAGTTTATCCTGCCATGAGCATTGCAAGATCCTTAAACAAATCAAGACACAGGACTAAGGGCCAAATTTGTGCATATGCTCCTTTATAAGTTTAGATGCAAATTTAGGCAAAGTTTCAGAGGGAAATCTGCCCTGTAAGCAAAGTATATTTTACATTCTTAAAAGGGGGTGGAACAGAAGTTCTAGAGCCTACTGGAACACCCCCCCCCCCAAACAATACTCCTGTATCCCTCATTTCGCCCAAAAAGCTCAAAGCAGTGTTCATCATTTCAGTCTATTCTATCAAAGGGAAACTGAGCCTGGGTGAGAATGACTGAGCTCAGAATGAGATGTCAGAATTCTGGGCTTCAGCAGAAGTGGTCATATTTTTCAAAGCTCCCCATCTCCCTCATTATTAGGTTTAGGTTTATTAAATTTGTATATAGCTTCTCATTAAGAAGTCCCAAAGCAGGCTATAAGCCATTAAAAAAAAAAGAACAATACAATGATAACAATTCCAAATCATTAGTTGCTGCCCAGAAAAATGAAAATGCAAAACCACCACAAGGTTGGAGCCAGGCAGGTCCCCTTGGGGGAGCATTCCATAAACAAGGGAGGGGGGGGATGCTACTACAACTGAGTTTTCAACCTCATGTACTTAGCATTTGTACAGTGCTGTTCAAAGCACATGAATTTCCTCATTGTAATCCTTATAACACCCCTGTGAGATAAAGAAGTAGTATTATTTCCCTATACTGCAGATGAAGGGACTCTGGAAGAAACAAAGCGAGAGAATGGCTTTCCTAAGGCCTCCTGGTGAGTTCATAGAATCATATAATTGTAGAATTGGAAGGGATTAAATAGGGAAATTCATTATTGGTAGCTGAGTCTCTTAGCTATTACTCTACATCTGCATTTACAGAATGCAGTGCGTGTTTTTAGCAGGCTGAATCATCGATAGCTCCTCCCCCTGCAGTAGTACATTCCAGAAATCAACCAGCTCTTTCTGGGAAAGCTGGAGATGGGCTCTCTGGCAGACATAGAACTTAGTTATTTTTTATGAGCTTCAGGAATTATAGTGCCATATGTTCCTCAGGAATTAAAAAAGAAATCTGGGCGCTTATGGAATCAGTGGTTAAAATCAGTGCAGTTTTGAAAGATTCCATCTGCCATCTTGATTCAAAATGGTGTCCAGTTGTACCCAAACATTCTCCCAGATTGAGTGCAATAGTGGGTGAGATTGCTGACGGCTTTCCCCCACTCTCCCAACCCCATTTTTTCTCCTGGGCCAAGCATGTGAAACTGAAATCTAAGTTCCTCACCCTCTCCATTTTATCCTCACAACCCAAATCATGAGGTAGGCTAGGCTGTGACTGACCCAAGGTCACCCAGTGAGCTTCATGGCTGAGTGGAGATTTGAACCCTGGTCTCGCAGGTCCCCACTCCAGTCCCTTAACCACTACACCACACTGGCTCACAGTTGTCTCGCCCACTGGTCATTGGCCTATTTAGCATGTCTAATTCACAGAGGTTCTTCCTCCCTGTTTCTCCCCCAACTGCACGTCGTTGTGGGTTCAGGACGAGGGAAGACGCTGAGATCCCAGCTGCCCAGCGTCTCAGCGGGAGGCGACTACGGCAAAGGACTTTTCAACAGGGAGATGGGACCATTGCAGAGCCAGCTTAGTCAAGGGGAATACGCTTTACTCAGGCTTGCTCCCATGTTGGAAAGTGACTTTGTGCAGGTAACTTGCAGCAAGATCAAATAACCCTTCTGGTTGCCAGGTGAATTTTGTTCTCGTCACCCTTTCCCCAAGGGTACCTCTTCCCTAGAAAGCGGGCAGAGGGAAGAAATAGCTGGGGCTGCCCCTACTATTGCCAAGTGAGACGCCTGAGTCAGTTGAAGGATACGAGGCGGCAAGAAGCAGTGGTGGGGCATAGGAGGGTGGCACCCTCCTAGGAGGATTTGATATCCCACTTTATCACTACCTGAAGGAGTCTCAAAGTGCCTAACATTCTCCTTTCCCTTCCTCCCCCACAACACTCTGGGAGGCGAGTGGAGCTGAGAGACTTCAAAGAAATGTGACTAGCCCAAGGTCACCCAGCAGCTGCATGTGGAGGAGCAGGGAATCGAACCCAGTTCCCCAGATTACGAGTCTACTGCTCTTAACCACTACACCACGCTGGCTCTAATTAGAAGTTTCCGGCAAATTCTGAAGATGCACCTCTTCATCCCAGCCTTTGACCAGGGCTGGCCTGAGACATTTTGCTGCTGTAGGCAAAAGCCCCCAACACCCCCCCTCCCCAGTGCTGCCATCTTCACCCCACAACACCCACCACACCCCACAGATCCAGGTCCCCACCCTGCTCCTGCCCCGGCACTGCTGCCCGCCCCATCACCACACCTGTGGCTGTGCTGGCTGCGGCCACAACACAGCAGCAGTACAAAGACAGGGGAGGGGGGAGTCTCAGATCCACTGCTTGAATCAAGTGTCTTCGCTTCCACCCTTGCCTCTGACCCCTGCAATGTATGTTTTAAAACCCACCCTACACTTGCAGTTGTAAGCTGGGTAACACTGTTTTTAAAGTTGCATTTTAAATTGTCGCAAGCCTCCCTCACAGGGATGGTGAAGGACAGGTAATAAACCTATTATTATTATTATTATTATTATTATTATTATTATTATTATTATTACCATATTGGCCTGAATATAAGCCTCACTTTTCCCCCAAATTCCCTCCGTGAAAAGTTAAAGTGCGGCTTATATTCGCGACCTTACAGTATGCAGCCAGGAGCCCGGGGCAAACAGCACCAGCAGTGTGGCAAAGTGGCACCCACCATGTATGTAGTCCCCCGTCCTCTCCCCCAAGGCCAGGAAGGGAGAAAGGCTGCTGGCAATACAGCGCAGCTCCCCCCCCCCAAGTATGCAGCCAGGAGCAGCAAGGAATGGAGGGGCTTATTTTCAGGTGTTTTTTCTTTTTTTTCTCTCCCCCCTCCAATTTTCAAGGTGTGGCTTATATTTGGGTGCAGCTTATATAAGGGCCAATACGGTATTAGGGTTGGCAAAATAAGCACAAGCTTAAGGAATCAAGGGAAGGGGGTTGCAACAGAGATTTTCCATGGCTGGATTTTTAACATGAATGGTCACAGATTGTTCAGCTGAGCATTCATTTTCTCAGTTGAAGCCTATTAAAAAATCCCAGCAGAACCACTATGCGACAAGACCTGCCGGCTAGCCTTATCTCTACTAAGTATAGAAGCAGATGAGTTATGTGAGATTAGTTTTGAGGAGCCAATCAAAGACTTTGCAATTAGGGAAAAGTAGGAGAAAAAAAATTCAAATATAAAGTATAATAATCATTTTCCACAATACTGTAGGGTTTTTTTCCATTTTGAAAAATATTATTTTATTTTATTTTATTTATACTTTGAGTTGGATATATATGGGGGCACTAAAATCTTTTAAGTGCTTAAGGCCTCTAAAGGTCCTAATCTGGCTTTGATTATTATTATTCAGTATTAAATTGCTTGTCTGTTTGGCTTCTGTACGTGGAAAGGGGCTTGCACGCGCCATTTTGCCCTTCAGGCCTGCCCTGGAAATGTGCGAGGTGTTTCTCTGCCCAGAAGTGTAGCAGATGCAGCCATATCTTGAGCGCTGAGATTAAAAAGGACAGGAAGAACCGAAGCTGCTTCATTTCCTTCCTGGCAGGCTGCTCCTAAAAGCACAGGGACAGAGCAAGTTAAAAGAAGAGGAAGAAGATGGCCACTCTAGGCCCGCCCCCTCTTCCCATCTCTCCTGATGACTTAATCTCTCAGGTAATAGGGGAAGGGATGTAGGTCCACATGCTTGGCATGCAGAAGGTGCCAGGTTCAGCCCCTGACAGGGAGGGCTGAGAGAGACCCTTGTCTTTAGCCCTGGAGAGCTTCTGCCAGTCACAGTAGACCATACTGAGCAAGACGGACCAATGGTCTGACTCATTATAAGGCAGCTTCTCGTCTCCTAAGGGAGAAATTATGGGGCTCAAGGCTGCATGAAATGGTTGTTCTTTATTAGGCATTTATCATTTAAAAACAACAGAAGCAGCAGCAGCAGCTCCTGTGCCTATAATAGCTCCTGGGCAGACAGAACCTGAATGGATGAAGTCTCTCTCTCATTCTTGCCTCCTCCAGGCCAGGAAAAGCTTCACTGGTTGAATTTCTGCCTTTGCACGGAGAACTGACAGGAAAATAAATAGGCTTGCCCAATGACCAGTTTCTAAAAAGTAAGCAAACATCTAAGACAACTTCTGAGATTTTAGCATGGGCATGATTTTCAGAAAACGGCCAGGGAATCTTTTTAAGAGATGGTAAGCATGATCACCTATTGTAGGCATGCACATTTCTTCAGATACCTTCAGGTATCTGAAGAAGTGTGCATGCACACGAAAGCTCATACCAAGAACTAACTTAGTTGGTCTTTAAGGTGCTACTGGAAGGAATTTTGTTTTGTTTTGACTATGGCAGACCAACACGGCTACCTATCTGTAACTGCACCTATTGTAGGGTAATTGACTGTTAAAAGCATAATTTACAAGAGGAGTTTGAAAGCTGGCAGTCTTAACAATGATGTAAACAAAAGCTGCTCCTTTTCCCTTATGGGGTACCCAAGAGCCCGTACAGTGGTACTTTGAGTTACAGACGCTTCAGGTTACAGATGCTTCAGGTTACAGACTCCGCTAACTCAGAAATAGTACCTCGGGTTAAGAACTTTGCTTCAGGATGAGAACAGAAATCGTACGGTGGCAGCAGCGGGAGACCCCATTAGCTAAAGTTAAGAACAGTTTCAGGTTAAGAACAGACCTCCAGAACAAATTAAGTTCTTAACCAGAGGTACCACTGTATAGAGACCTTAAGTGGGTTCCCTTTTGGTAGGAGAAAATAACAGAGGGCAACCAGAGAATATTGAGAAGCAAAGCAGCTAGTAAGTCTGATCTTTCTTGAACTGTTGCAACAGGGTCCTCACTCACCACATGCAGGAGGGAGGAGAAACCCAGAACAAAGGTGTGCAAGCTCTTATACAGTGGTACCTCCGGTTACAGACGCTTCAGGTTACAGACTCCGCTAACCCAGAAATAGTACCTCGGGTTAAGAACTTTGCTTCAGGATGAGAACAGAAATTGTGCGGCAGCAGTGGGAGGCCCCATTAGCTAAAGTGGTGCTTCAGGTTAAGAACAGTTTCAGGTTAAGAATGGACCTCCAGAACGAATTAAGTTCTTAACCCAAGGTACCGCTGTATAGACTTTTGAAACTGCCACCCTGTAGCCCAAGACCACATCATACATACATTACGGAAGGGGTGGTCTACAGCAGAGGAACTGATACTACAGATGCCCAAATGACTCTTAAATCCTAGGGATGGTTCCTCTTTTATTCCTGCCTTTAACTTCTGTTGTTCCTGAATGACAAACCACTAGAATATAGGTGGAGAACCCACAACCTGCAATGGCTGATGCCCATTGGTACCGATAGGGTGGAAGGCAGGGAGACCAACAGTAGGTGGCGCTAACGAGCCAGAACCAATGAGAGGCAGAATCAACTAATTATATATTTGCCCTTCTTCCACCCTTCCACAAGCGGCGGCACTGAGACTAAGGAGAAAGAAACTGATACACAGGTGGCATCTGGCCAGACTGAGGTTGGTGGGGGGCAGTGCTCCATATACCCAAATGGACCAGCCTCATCTGCCCCTGGACTATCCTTCCTCAGTGCAGCCCCTAATCCCACCCTCCTGCTTCTTGGTGCTGCCAGCATCCCTGCTGAACAACACAACCAGGAATGTGAAGGATGGTGTGTATGACATTCTCTGGGGTGCCCCCCAAGCTATGGAACTCCCTCCCCACAGCTCTAGAAGTCATATCCCTGGTGCACTTGCCTACAGACGCACATTCACAAACACCAAGGCAACATTGAGCGCACTGTCTCCCACTTCACACTTTGCATTTGATGCAATTCATTTTGAACTGTGGCTCAGAAAAGGAAAGAGGAGGCCTGTTTTGAACAACAAAACACAGCCATTTATCACAAACAGCAATCATGAGATGTTTTCCCCTTAGTGCAACATCTTTGTGATTTTAATATTAAATCATACGATAGGACTTAGTTCCAGGCTATGACAAAGTTGGTTCTTCCTGGATGCAAAATGCTAATGCTTGCCCCCGGTGCCACACACAAAACCACCTGTCAGATTGCCGCTGAATGAGTTTGACTGTAATTTCTTCTGCAATTAACACGGCCAGATCCACGGGAGATGAAATGTTCTTGTTTGTTTGTTTAAGGGACACTGCTTTGATCAGTTTACTAACAAGCCCTGCTTTAGAAGCTAGTGCAGAACCAGCTGTTGCAGAGTTATTGAATATAGCTGGGTTTAAAATGAAAAAGAAAAACCAATGCAGAGTTGAGAGCTGTGGCAATACCTCAGGTACTTTCTGTGTGGGAATATGGCAGCTGCAAATTTATAGATACGAAGCTGCTTTGGGGGCTCAGGCCTTCCTTCCCTATAGACCTTCTTGGGTGCTGAGACTGGCAGAGGGGGCCTTTTCGGTAGTTCTGTTGCTTGGGCTGGAGAGAGAGTGGCAGCTTGGGAGAAGATATTCTCTGCGGCAGCCCCCAAACTGTGGAACTCCCTCTCCACAGAGATCAAACTCTCCAAATATCCTTATTTTCCAGGGGAAATAGGTTCAGAAATCTTCGAACCTAGCAGTTTGAAAGCACACCAGTGCAAGTAGATAAATAGGTACTGCTGCGGCAGGAAGGTAAATGGCGTTTCCGTGCACTCTGGTTTCTGTCACGGTGCCCCGTTGCACCAGAAGTGGTTTAGTCATGATGGCCACATGACCCAGAAAGCGGTCTGTGGACAAACACCGGCTCCCTCGACCTGAACGCAAGATGAGCGCCGCAACCCCGTAGTTGCCTTTGACTGGACTTAATCGTCCAGTGGTCCTATACCTTTCACCTGATTTTCCAGGGGCGGTCCTGGATTTACAGCCGTCCTGGTTTCTGATTTGATCCCAGAATATTCCACTTTTCCTTGGGACATTCCTATTTTAATCAGAGAAATGTTGGAGGGTATGGAGTTACCCGACCCCCGAGCCACCTGAAGGTATAGGGTATAGGGAATCTTTGTGATGCTTAATGTTTTAGTATGCTTTCATATACGTTAGAAGTCGCACAGAATGGCTGGGGCATGGTATAAATAGTAAAAAAATTATTATGGAATAGGATGTCATCACAGGGACGCGGGTGGCACTGTGGGTAAAACCTCAGCACCTAGGACTTGCCGATCGTCAGGTCGGCGGTTCGAATCCCCACGGCAGGGTGCGCTCCCGTTGCTTGGTCCCAGCCCTGTCAACCTAGCAGTTCGAAAGCACCCCCGGGTGCAAGTAGATAAATAGGGACCGCTTACTAGCGGGAAGGTAAACGGCGTTTCCGTGTGCTGCGCTGGCTCGCCAGATGCAGCTTGTCACGCTGGCCACGTGACCCGGAAGTGTCTTCGGACAGTGCTGGCCCCCGGCCTATAGAGTGAGATGGGCGCACAACCCTAGAGTCGGACACGACTAGCCCGTACAGGCAGGGGTACCTACCTTATTTTCGTCAGAGAAATGAAATTGTTTTTATATTGTGTTTTTATGCCGTAACCTGCCCTGGGAGCTTAGGGTGAAGGGCAGGTAATCAATCAATCAATCAAATAATAGACCAAATTGGACCTCTGGTCCATCCAGGTAGTTATTATTTATAGCAACTAGCAGCAGCTCTCTGAGGTATCACAAAGGGCACCTTTCCCAGGCCTATGTGGCATTTGCCAAGGATTGAACCCGGGACCTTCTGCATGCCAAGCAGGTGCTCTACCCACTCAGCGACAGCCGTCCTCCTCCAAGTGTGTCCCTGCTTTCATTTGTGAAATGTAGGGTGGCACGTTACTCACATCCCTTAAATTATCTTCCCTGTTCTTATGGAGATGTAAAAACAGTTACCGTAACTGGCAGTCATTATAGGCCCTTATTATCCTATGCAGCAATTTCAGACTTCAGAGCGAGTGCCTGACATGCAGGACAAGAGTAATTTGTGTTATGTTTCTGCAAAACAGCTTAGATTTCCTTATTCTGATTCTTCTTCTTTTTAAGCATATCAGCTTCGGCTTGTTGTTACTTTCAGAAGCTCCCCTCTCTTTCTCAAGCACGCTTGCTTGCTTGCTTGCTTGCTTGCTTATTTATTTATTTATTTATTTATTCATTTATTTAAATTAAAGGCAGTACTCACTGAAATTTGTCCAGATCCTCCTTGTGGAAAGAGAGCTTCCAAATTAAGACCGCTCCATATGTTGTTAAGCAGGTGGAGACTTTAATTGAAAACCTGCCTACAAGAGAGGCCTAAATAGGTTTGAGAATGCAACACGCTTTGGTTTCCTCTGTTGGAAAGACATATCAACTTTGCCTCCAACAATTTCAGCAACCATGCCTCCTTATTAACTAATGACAAACTTTTCCCTATTTGCTCATGTAAAAGTCTCTCCGTTGTGATCATATATTGAGATAATATTCCATAACCCTTTTCTTATTATCCATTGGTCCACACCCAGTTCTGTATCTTCAGTTTCCACTTCATGTTGAATTTGCTATATTCTTCCAGCCTTATTTAGTATTGATTCTTCCATTTGTGTTTCTTCCATTCTTTTTCCAAAAAAAATAAATGAAAAATTGCCAGAGATTTAATAGCTTTATCCCTTGGGATCACCACTCCAAGTCATAGGTAGAACTCTTTCTCTCTCAATTCTATTGATGTCAGATTATCCAGATAACTCTGCATCTCTCCATCTATAACTTTATTTTTGTTTTCCAAAATCTCAGCTTTATCGTTTGGTTGCTTCATTTCTCCATACACTTGTATAGTGGGTTCTTCCATTTCATCAGTTGCTCCTTCTAGTTTTGCCATGGTTTCATCTCTGTGTCCTGCCAGTTCTTCGTTGTCTAGACTAGAGCAGTGTTTCCCAACCTTTGGTCTCCAGCTATTTTTGGACTACAACTCCCATCATCCCTAGCTAGCAAGACCAGTGGTCAGGGATGATGGGAATTGTAGTCCAAAAACAGCTGGAGACCAAAGGTTGGGAAACACTGGTCTAGAGCATCTATATCATTTCTGATACCTTTACCCATTTCATTCATGTCTGGCTTAATTTCATTCCTCATTTCATTCGTCTCCGATCTGTAAGATTTTATTTGTTCAGCAAATATCTGCTGAATAATGCCAATAGTAAGCAGTGTGTCCAAAGCTGTTTTTCTTTCCTCTATCGCTTTTTAAATGGAACTTGCCATACTGAATGTTAAGGTTACTTAAAACATAAATGACACACAATCGATCTGACATCTTCCACCCCCAAAAAATTAATGGTGAAGCTATGCAGGAATCTCAGCTAAAGCATCTGTGACAGATGGCCATCCGACCTCTGCTTAAAAGCCTCCAGTGAAGGCGAGTCCACCCCCTCTCATGGGAGTCTTATTGTCAATACAGTTCTTCTTGATGTTTAGTCGGAATCTCCCTTTGTAACTTGAATTCATTGGTTTGAATCCTACTCTCCAGAGCAGGAGAAAACAAGCTTGCTCCATCTTCCATTCTTAAGATGACTATCATATCTCCTCTCATTCACCTCTTTTCCAGGCTAAACATACCCAACTCCCTCAACCATTCCTCATAAGGCTTGTAATATGGGATTAGCACCAACTTGCTTAAAAGAGGTCAACTTCACTGGGCATAATTGCCAGTCTTTTGGTCATATCTGAAGCAATCCTTTGGATCCCAGCCATAAGCTAGACTTCTTAAAACACTGGTGGCCACCAAAGATTCAGTTAATCGATGGTGGTTTCCACACAGTATTTAAACAAGAAGAACCCAAAATAACTGGGATGTGGCTGCTTAGGCTGAGCAGCTTTCATAAAGCTTGTTTGAGTTGGCCTGTCAGAAAACTGAGGAAACAAATCATTCCAGGAATTTATTTTTATGCTCTTGTTGATGCCAACAGCATTCTGAGTGGCACAGTGAGGTCTTAGGCACCGCCCTTCTTGAGATGGTCTTATGAAAGACTTATGATGTGATAGACCATCAGTGCCTGCTCATTCTGTTGAATGAGGCCCTGTATATCTGCCACTGCCCTTTCCTGTTCTCTGCAGATTAACAAACGAGGAGAGGTGATTGACGTGCACAACCAAGTCCAGACCGTGACTGTCGGGGTTGCTTGCACCTCATCCAGCATGACGGTCCCCAACGTGCTGCTTCTGGCTCGCCCCACCTGCCCTCCCGAAGAGACGCCCCAGAAGTTTAAAACCTTGCTCCGCCAGTCTTCCTCGTCGCTGGGATTAGAGCTCACCAGGTAAGCCCAGCTCCCAGCTCCATACAGAAAATCCTGCAGATGCTGCAATGCCTTTCAAGGCTTCGTAACGTAAGACAGGCCACCATTTTTAATGGATGGAGATGCTGCAACTTGAACAGGTCAAACTCGTAGGTGAAGTGTTCATGGTATCTCTGGGCTGTAAAAGAAAAAGCTTCACCTGTTCATTTCTGCCTGTTACGCCACAGCTTTTCCTGGACTGAAGACTCTCGCAATCCTTTTTTTAAAAGGTTGGCAATCTTACAAGGGTGAGTTTGGGGTAGGGGTGGACAGGGTAGGGTTGTAGAACCCAAATGACCACACTATGACTTCTGAATTTTGTTTTAACTGTTTTTAATCCTTGTTGTCAGGTGCCCTGGGACCTGCTGGGTTTTCCACCTGTATTTTTCCATGTGTAAGACGCCCCCATGTATAAGAGTCCCCCATGTATTTTGGGGGACTCCAATTTAAGAAAACGAGGGAAGATGGCACAGAGTTGGTTTTTTTTGGGGGGGATGCCAAAAATCACTCACCCGCACGCATTGCAAAATCCGCCTCTCGTCTGTCCCCTCGCCAGCAGAAGCTGCCAATCGCCCACCCAATTGCCGCAGTGTCAGCCAATCAACACCAGCTATTGACGCAGCAACCAGTAACACGCCCAATAGCCACTGACAGCCGCGGAAGGAACCTATGCACTATCCATGTATAAGGCAACCCCCACTTTTCAGCATAATTTTAAAATAAAAAAACCTAGTCCTATACAGTGGTACTTCAGGTTACATACATTTCAGGTTACATACGCTTCAGGTTACAGACTCTGCTAACCCAGAAATAGTACCTCGGGTTAAGAACTTTGCTTCAGGATGAGAACAGAAATTGTGCTCCGGTGGTGCGGCAGCAGCAGCAGGAGGCCCCATTAGCTAAAGTGATGCTTCAGGTTAAGAACAGTTTCAGGTTAAGAACGGATCTCCGGAACGAATGAAGTTCTTAACCCGAAGTACCACTGTACACGGAAAAGTACAGTACTCATTATGATGGTGGTGTCCTTTATCATGGCTCATGGCTCAGCCATCTCTTAATGAGATTTGTGGGTTTGAGCCCCACATTGGTCAAATGATTGCTGCATTGCAGGGTGTTGGACTAGATCATGGGGAGGCAAACTAAGGCCCGGGGGCCGGATCCAGCCCAATCGCCTTCTATATCTGGACGGTCCAGGAATCAGCATGTTTTTACATGAGTAGAATATGTCCTTTTATTTAAAATGCATCTCTGGGTTATTTGTGGGGCATAGGAATTCGTTCTTTTTTTTTCTTCTTCCCCAAAATATAGTCCGGCCCCCGACAAGGTCTGAGGGACAGTGGACTGGCCCCTGCTGAAAAAGTTTGCTGGCCCCTGGGCTAGATGCCCCTCATGGTCCCGCCCCACTCTATAATTCTATGATTCTGTGTACTGCAGGTTGTGTACTGTGTACTGTGTACTGCAAGTTGTCAGGCTCATCTTTTGGACAGGGAAACTTGTCCTAGGTGATTAGGTGATGCCTGGAGAAGTTGTGTTATCCTTATCCATCCCCCTCCAGTCAAAGGTAGCAGGTATGCTATGTGTGAGTGGAGAACAAGACAAGCATTTTGGGCAACAGACTGAAGTTTTGAATGAGACAGAATGGGGTGAGGGAAAGAGAATTGAGCTGAAAACTTTAGGAGCGCTTTGGGGTGCTAACTGCCTTACTGGAGGAGGACAGTTTTGGCTGTCTGTTCCTCCTCCACCTATGCTCAACCTGTACATTTATAATAATAAAAAATGCAACAAGTGACCTCCTTCCAAAGGAAACTGAACCCAGGTAAGCATTGCATCTCTGGAACATCCTCGCTGCTTGGAGAAGTGGGGTGAACAGCACTGATTTAATTTAATACTCAGATTCAAAGGCAGGCAAGGACCGTGGGCAGACAGGCAGCTATTGGCAGGTAGGAGACTAGTAGCTTTGGCACCGCTGACAGCTTCCGTGACTGAGCGTGGCTTCGATTCAGCTCTGCTTCCTGTCCTATTTGGATTCCTCAGTCCCCAAGTCCACAGCAAACTGCCATGCTGAGTTAGACCATTAGTCCGTCTAGCCCAGGACTGTCTACACTGATTGGCAGAGGCTCTCTGTCTCCCACCCCTCTTGGCCAACTTTTCCTGGAAGGGTTTGCAATCCTTCTTGGTGGGCTGGCTACTAACAATGAATGCTGATTAATGAGCAACCAAAGCCATCTAGGAATGGAAGGTGGCAGGTGGAGCTGAGCCTCTCTCTGTGTGTGTGTGTGTGTGTTGTCAGTTTTGTATGGTAAAGGGAGGAAAAACAGAGGCAATTTTGTATTGTTACAAGCACCTGCTTTGAATGTGCACCGTGACCATTTCTGGAGGGTTTTGTATCATTTGCTAGGTGTTTACTCAGTGGTCTTGATGGTTGTTGGCTACCGGCTACTAGACAAGCCTCACCTGCTTGAAAGGGATTGCAGAGAGCAGCCTGACAGTGCAGAAATATTTGTTGGTTTTTTAAATAGATGAAGAACCCTGGACCTATTTGTCTAGAATTTGGCGGGATTTATCCATCCAGGCTATGCTTGCAAAGTTCATCCAGTTCTGCCAAACAGAGAACAAGAGAGAGGCTAAAACCATTTCTTCATTTTCCTCACTAATAGTGAACTGGGAGGCACAAAAACTTCATGTCTTTCTGAAGCTGTTTGGACCAAATCGGGGCTGTTTTTGTACGTGCTGAATCAGCGCCCAAACGGAATCATGCCCCTAATTCTTCCTTTCCACCACCTACAGGCTTATCCCTCTTCATTTTGTCAAGATCTCGCTCCACAACGCAGAGAAGAAGCAGCTGCGATTCAAGCTGGCGAGCGGCCGCACCTTCTACTTGCAGCTCTGCCCCCAGCCTGGCGCGAAAGAGGATGTCTTCAAACTGTGGGTCAAGGTGGTCAACATGCTGCGGCCACCCTCGGACCAAGGGCCCCTATTGCACAGCAACAGCGAAGACCCGGGGGGGTCTGGGGAGGCTATGACCGATAGGGCACAGGTGTGCAACTCCTTCTGTTTATATAGCGTAATCGCTATACAAGACACTTTGCAGGGCAGCATGAGCACAGGAAATGGGTCTATGTAGCTTAGTATTGCCTACACTGACTGGCAGCAGCTATCCAGGATTCCGGAGAGGGGTTTCTCCCAGGCCTGCAGGAAGATGCCACGGATCAAACCTGGAACCTTCTTCAGATGCTCTGCTACTCGGCTACAGCCCTTCCCCATGTCTCCATGCCCCCTTGCTTAAGGTTACCAGATTTTTTCCAATGAATCCGGGGACACTACTAAATAGATGAATTTTGCCAGGGGACTGATTTGTAAATCTGGGGACTGTCCCTGGAAAACGGGGACATCTGGTAACCTTACCCTTGCTGTCTTCTGCCTTCTTCATGCACCCCTTGCTGCCCCATACCAATATCTCCGATGCTGCAGGAAGCTCATGGGAGAGGTCTGGGGTGGGAAAAACAGGGAGAAGCAGTACGAAGAGACTCAGAACTGATTGGATTCCCCTCCTACCTCTTAGCAACACAATTCGATCCTTGGATGCTTTAAGCTGGTTGGACATCCGTTGGAGAGAAGGCAGAGAGAGAGAGAGAGAGAGAGAGAGAGAGAGAGAGAGAGAGAGAGAGAGAGAGAGAGGAGTTATCTTTTAATTTACAAACAGCTTGGTACATGCACTCACATATCACGAAGAACACGAAGCAGGCCCCAAATCGGGTTGCTTCCCTTACAGCTCTTGCAGTAGTCTGTTAAATCAGATTTGTATGAACATTTCTGCTTTTTTAAAGAAAGAGAAAAAAGGCAGTTTGATTCCGTAAGCTGGGTGGAGCGTGGAGGGGATGGTTGGTGGAAAGGGACCAAAAAAAAATGCACACACAAACACACTAACACACACACACACCTCGGATATTTTCTGTGCTGCTCTACCCATTGGTGTAGATGGCAAAGTGGTGGAATAGACATGAGTATGGTGAGGGAAGAGGCAGGAGTGTGTGGACCCTCATGTGCTAATTGGGCGCACAGAAATGTTGCATCTGAACCTTGCTTCCAAGACTGCAGCCCACTCCAGACCCCGGCAGTGTGGTGTACTGGTCAGAGTGTTGGACTAGCACCTGGGAGACCTGGGTTCCAGTCCCAAAGCCACGAAGCTCGCTGGGTTCCCTTGAGCCAGCCACTGGTTCTCAGCCGAACCTACCTGGCAGGGTTATTGTGAGGATAAGGGTTAGAATTATTTGGTGGTGCTTTCAACGGTCCTGATCCATCTGTCTGCCCCAGAGCCTGCGATCCTTAAACCTAGAAGAAACCGTGAGCATCCATAGTATCTATTCACCCGCTGAAGTTCGCAGCCCTGCCCAAGAGGACGTCAGGAGCAGGCACAGCCTGGTTTTCTCAATGGGGAGCCAGCCCAGCTCCAGAGCCCCCAGCCCTTCTCCATTTGAAAGCGAAGGAAGGACAACTGAGTTTGAGGACCTGGGGGTGCCAGAGCCATTGGAGCGCCCGCCCAGCACCAGGAGTCGGGGCAGTCAGCCCGAGAGGACTGAGAGGAGCCCTAGGATGAGCAGGTACTGGGTTAGGGCTTGTTTGGGAGAGGGGAGGGGTGTTAAGGGAGCTGAAATTTGCAGTGCTCCAGCTCAAACACAATGTTTTGAAAAGCAGGAGAGAGAGAGCAAGCAACTACTGGGAGGCAGTGGGGTGTAGTGGTCAGAGCAACAGACCAGGACAGTGGGAGACCTGGCTTCAAATCCCCACTCGACCGTGAAGCTGATTTGAGTGCCCTGGGGCCAGGCGCCATACAGAGGCTGCGTACATCGCAGACATTGAAAGCGCATTTCCCTAGGCACGCATGCGCACCCCCTGGGAATGGCAACTTACCTCTCACAGAGCTACAATTCCCAGCCCCCCTCACAAACTACAGCTCCCAGGGTTCTTTGAGGGAAAGCCACATGCTTTAAATGTATGCTGTTTGTATGCAGCCATAAAGTTGCTGAAAAGATTGCAGGGGATACCACAGAGAGCCACCACCATCACTTGGTAGCCAACCAAACCCTTTAGGAACCTGGAAGATGCAAGTCATTTCAGCCTGTAAACGGGGAAGAGTGGCACCTGTAAGCCTCTGAGATGTTGTTGGACTAGGAATGATTGGGGATTAAAAAGGTAAAGGGACCCCTGACCCTTAGGTCCAGGCGTGGCCGACTCTGGGGTTGCGGCGCTCATCTCACTTTATTGGCCGAGGGAGCTGGCGTACAGCTTCCGGGTCATGTGGCCTGCATGACTAAGCAGCTTCTGGCGAACCAGGGCAGCACACGGAAATGCCATTTACCTTCCAGCCAGGGTGGTACCTATTTATCTACTTGCACTTTGAGGTGCTTTCGAACTGCTAGGTCGGCAGGAGCTGGGACTGAGCAATGGGAGCTCACCCCGTCGTGGGGAGTTGAAGCACCGACCTTCTGATCGTCAAGTCCTAGGCTCTGTGGTTTAACCCACAGCGCCACCCGTGCCCCTACGATTGGGGATTAGCAAACCAGTATCTATTGGTTATTTAATCAAACAGTGAAATGTAGTTTATTGCTTATTTTTATTTTCATTATTATTATTTCTTTATCCCAACCTTCCACATACAGATCCCAGGGTGTCTTAACAACACCTAAAACACAACTTTTAGAACAGAATTACTATTCAGTATTGGATTTGACAAACAGCGTTATAGCTCTGCAATTTGAAAAACAGATTTCAGAGTTGGGTTGTTTGTTTTGTGGCCCCCTGAAAGCTGAGTTGCAACCACCCCAAATTGAAACACATCAAATGTTGAAACTGATTTTCGGACTTAGGGTTCATCTGGACCTCTTTTTGTGCCATGCTTTCCAGGCCCAGGCCTGCACTTTAAAGCTCCCTGTCCAAGCAGTTCTTATCACGGCACTTTCATGGAATCATAGAATTGTAGAGTTGGAAGGGACCCTGAGGATCATCTAGTCCAACCCCTTCAATGCAGGAATCTGCAGCTGAGCCATACGGGGATCAAACCTGCAACTTTGGTGCTACCAGCACCATGCATGCTCTCACCAACTGAGCTATCCAGGCCCTGAGAACCCACATTTTAATGCTGAATTGGAGCAAATGGCAACTGCCAGAAAACCTGATTGCCATTTGCTCCAACTCAGTGGTAAAATGTGTTTTTTCCTGGGGAAAGTGATAGGGCGGAAGAACACCCGTTTCCATCACAGAGCTTTAGAGCTTGGATCTGTGCCTGGAAACATGGTGTGAAAGGAAATCTGGACAACCTTTAGGTAGGTTTCACCTCCAGTATACATATGTTACTGGTTGTGGGCGTGCATCTAGTGGGTTAAGAAACCAAGAGACCGGAGGGGGGCAGCTATTGAAGGCAAGCCTGCTTGCATCCTAAAAAATAATGTTGCAAAGTAACTAAATTTGCCCAGGGATCCAAAGCTGGGGAAATTTCCCACGGTGGCCGTAGGGAATTGTGTGATGTCATTGGATAGAGTCGTCTTGACGGGCTGTTCTCGTTTCAGGAAAACCAGTAAGAGCAGAAGTAGCAGAAGGAAGTCTCCCCGGAGAAGTAAGAGATGCTAAACGTCCGTCGAGAGCTGACAGTTCTGCCGTTTGGTGGCTCCTATCAATCACCTTCCTACTCTAGCTGATAACCAGCCCTGCTTAGGTTCTGAACTGGTCTCTTTAGGATGGCCACTTCTTGCATTGCCAAAGATGAGGATAAAGCAGGCCACAGTTTTGTCATTATGGTTGCTTAAAGAGAAATGCATCTTGCCGTAGTGTGACCAGTGCCCCTGGTTCAGTCTGCTGCCCAGGTGTTCACTGCTGATGGGCGACATCAAGTCTCTGTTCTTAGGCTTCTTCTTCTTCAAGCCAGACCTGGGCCATGCAGCCCTTCAAAAGCCACTATGAAGCCCCACAGTGGAGGCTGATCCTTTAGGGCCCAGCGGTTCTCAACCTGTGGGTCCCCAGATGTTGTTGGACTACAACTCCCATCATCCCTGAGCTCTGGCCTTGCTAGCTAGGGGTGATGTGAGTTGTAGTTCAACAATATCTCAACCACAAGTTGAGAAAGGCTGCTTTAGGCTAAATGTTCAGTCTGTCTTCAGCGGGACTCCATTTGTTTGCCTTCTTACTTACAACCAGTTTCCTATCAGCTTCCTCCTCCTTAGTTTCAGTGTTGTCCTTATAGACATCAGCAGGGATGAAGATGGAGGCAAAACCAGAATTAGTTGGCTCTGCCCATCATTGACTCTAGATCCCCCTACTGTTGGCTTCCTGCCTTACACCCTACCTGTTGGTGACAAGGGGGGGGGGGAAATAGATATAAAATGAGAATTCATTGGCTGCCTAGATCTTGGCTTGGGACAATTATTATTTGGTGGGAGAACCCCAGCAGAGATTTAAAATCTCAAAATATGCAGCTAGGAAAACATGGATATATAGACTGTTGAACCTTTAATATATGCCCTTGTGAGGTACAAAATAGTCTCCTCTTCCCCCAGCACAGAAAAAGACCACGTTTGGTAAGTTAAAATGGTTTACTTACAAACTCTCCAAAGGTCAGATTCATGTGCTCTTCCACACAGCATTCAGAAAATGTTGCAAAGGCAGGAAAGCCTGGCTTGGTTACAGAAGCCAAGTGGTATAGGAACACAAGAATGGCTTGTTAAAGCTATGCGGTCTGAGCTTGGAGCAACCAGCTCAGACCTTGTCACATGCTGAGGATGTTGGTGGCCCCCAGCTCCTGACTTCTCTACCCACTAGACCATGCTGGCTTGAGATGATGGGTGTTGGAGACCAACAACATCTGGAAGGCTGCAAGTTTCCCATCCCTGGATTAGGCCTACACTATCCCTCCTCTCCATCACAGAACTACAATTCCCATATTTCTCTTAAGAGGAGGAAATGCCTATTAACCCAGTTTAAGTTAATGGGTCTCTCTTTTTCAACTCAGGCTCCAAACCCTCCCTGCCTGATCTTTCCATCTCTCCCACTTCCTTGTTTGCCTGCACACTGTGTCCATGAGCAGGCCCTTGTGCTCCAGGGAGTCATGTGTCTACTTCCTTTTCCTGTTTCCTCCACAGGTTCAAGCCGGAAGCCCAGCAAGATTATCTCCCTCATCAGATCCTGCTCCTGGGGGAGGCGGAAGAGGAGCAAGAGCCGAGATGCCAGGTCCCGGGGCAAAGGAAAGAAACACTGAGTGGAGAGAAAGGAGAACCCAAATTCCGGAGCCTCTTGGCCACCTCAACATTACTAAAGAGACTGGTTATAATAAAAACAAAGAACACCAAAAAAAGCGCAAAGCATTGTGGGTATGGGGGAAATGAGAAGCAAGGGTCAAAGTTAAGGGGGTGCAGATCACACTGAACGGCAAAGACAGTTCCATTTTCTGACACTGTGTCGCTGCTCTGCACCTGCAGCTCCTGCCAAATGGTAGGGCCGGCCTAGCTTAAGAAACTTCCAGACGAGGCCAGAAGCAGACTGAGGGAGCGAAAGCTCTGTACAGGACTAAACTGTTTCCTTCTTGGACGTGGTGTCCTTTCTGTTGAACCCCAAGACGAAAATCCCTCCACTGGTAATCAATAAGGCCTCACACCTTTGGATTGGCCTGTTCCAATGCGGCCAGAGGCAATTATTACCAGATCCCCTCCATTTCTCCACTTGGGGCCACCTTCATTAAAATTCTCAGGGGAGTGCCAGGAACATTAACTTTCGACTGCCTCCGTTTGCCAAGGTCACCTGATGGATTTTGCCACTTTCTGCCATGGGGTCCGCTAATTAACTCAGGCAGAATGGAGAGGGGCTTGTGACCCCTGGCAAGCCATGAAATTATCACTCTGACGAGATTGTGCTTGAAAAAGCAAAGTGGGTGTGTGAATAGGCACTAGAATTGAGTCTTTGCAACCACAAGCACCGAGGGTGTGCTATACCAAGAGGCAGGTAGGTATGCTGGGAAACTGCACTGAAATGAATTTTGAGGTAAAAATTGCCTCTGAACACCCTTATTTGCCCTTCCTAAAGCACGTTTCAAGGTACAAACGTTTTTTGGGTCCCCCCTCCCTTTACTCCCCCCCCATAAAGGAAGATAATTACAAATCGCCTTTCAACTTTTTTTTTTTTACCCGGCCAAATAACAAAACTCAACAGGTGGATTTCTCACCTAACAGCCCTCCTCCCATAACAATTAGGATCTCCAGATGGGAATTATACCAGCCTGATTTCCATCAAAAGACATGCCTGGCCAATTCAGTAGGGGCCAGGTGGACACTACAAACTAGGTCCAGGTGTGATGTGTGACAAGCCAGCTGTGTCTCTCCTTGTTACCCACTCCTGCTTATCTGGGAATAGGCCCCATTTCTGAGGAGGTATTTATAGCATGACACTGTAAGTCAAGCAAGGCCGAATGGTCCCTCCAAATCAGTTACAGACTAGACTATGTGACTCTTTTCAGAACACCCGGGGACACTGTTATTAATGTTTGTTGTCTCCCTTGACAATTACAAAAACCATACAATATACTTATGGCCTTTTTTGTTATATTGTTATATGTTGTATTATACTTTGGGAGATTTCTTCCCCCCGCCCCCCAAAAAATGCAGTTTTACTGATTTCCAATATATAACAATTACAAAAAAGACCCACTTCCCCCTCTCCAGGACGGTCAATCCAGTTACGTTTGCCAAAGTCCAAACTGTCATTTTGGTGTTTGCCGTTCTTTGGGGTTATCAGTAAAGTATTAATATTTATTTATTTTGCTTATGTGCAAATCAATAAAACAATTTTTTAAAAAAGTAATGGCCTGGATGAGGCCCAGACAACAAATCAAATCCTGACAAGATGGTGGTTCGGGGGATGAGCAATTCCCTAATTCCAGGTGAAGTTCCCCAGAAAGGGGATGCTGTGCAGCTTGAGTGTGCTCCTAGATCTAGTTTTGTCATTGAGGCCCAAGCAGATTTGGTGGCTTAGCGTGCTTTTTAAGAGCTTTGGCTGATAGGACATCTACAATATCTCCTGGGCAGTGTCTGCTTACCTATAAAACACTAAACATTTGGAACACAGGTACATAAAGGGATGCCTGCTCCCATTTCAGGCAGCTCAGGTATTCAGCTCATCTCCTAATGCCCTTCTCCAGATGTCCCCATCAATAGACAGGTGGTGATACAGGGGTTATTTGTCTGCAGCACTCCATGTGAGTAATTCCCTTCCTGTGGACAGCAGGGCAACCCACCTGTCAGCCAGCCACTCCAGGGCAGATGCTTTTGTAGCTGCCTGCCCCATTGTTGTTGTTTAGTTGTGTCTGACTCTTCGTGACCCCATGGACCAGAGCACGCCAGGCACTCCTATCTTCCACTGCCTCCCACATATGTAATATGGAATGTTAGGTGATTGGCAGGTGGGCATGGGTCGGCCAAAATGGCCACCCTTGCTGTAGCACAACAGGCAGTGGGGAAGGGCCATCCCTACCATCAGGCGGAATGAGGTAACTGCTTCGGGCAGCGGATCCTGAGGGGGCAGGCAGAAATGGCCATCTCCTGAGCTCCTAACCTCTGCTGGTGTACACAGCAACGGGTCCTACATGCACCCTTGTAATGGAGGGCAGTACCTCATCACCAAAGAGTCAACTGTCCATCTTGTTCAATAGGTGGAATGGAGTCGGGGGCAGCAACCACACTTTGCTCAGCCAGCACTATGTCTCGAGCCCCTACTCAACACTTCACAACTTGCCACCATGACATGGCAAGTCTGTGTGGGCCGCTCCCATGCCCTGTGGAGCAGTAACAGGCAGCTTCACACGTAACACCCTGAACAGACATGAGAGTTGAAAGGCAAGATGTGCGTATTTTAATCAACCACGTGAAGGAAATGACTTGTGACTGTGGATGCAGCATCACAGATCCAGCACCACGGACAGAACTTCCAGGACCCGACTTCTCAGTGCAGTCTGTGCCCATGCTCAGCCGCAAGGCATCAAGCAGCATTTAAATTGGGTTAACATGCATCTACTACAAACCAATTTCAAGTGGCTCAGGGCATGGAGGCTGGTCTGAACCTCAAATGTCTTGTGCATGTACAGAGGTGTACTAGTTTGTGCCTAGTTTGAATCAATGCTTCCCAGAGCTGAATTCTAGAACCAGTTATTTTAAAACACACACACCTCAACCTGGAATGCATGAAGTGGGATCCAACAAGGGGGCTTCTGAGCATTTGGACTGGACATTCATGTACCACTGAGTAAGGAAGGAACATTCCACAATGCAGGCAGCGCTTGCCACACATCTCTGCAGCCACCTGGTGGTCAGATGAAGCCATTTCACTTCCCATTTCCCCCTTTTGCTTGCTTTTCAGCTTTTCCCACTTGCCCATTCCTACCTCTAGTGGAAAAACCATGTAACTGCAGCCCCTTATCCCACTGCTTCTAGGCCAGGAATAGCCCTAAACACGCTGACACTCAGCCTCTAGCACAGTTTCCCAAAGCTGTCTTTGGACTACAGTTCCCATCATCCCTGACCACTTGGTCCTGCTACCTAAGGGATGGTGGGAGCTGTAGTCCAACAACAGCAAGAGACCCAAGGTTGAGAAACACTGCTCTAGCAGAAATGGACTAAAGCTGCAGGATTTATCCACCAGTTGGTGTGCATGTATGAGACCACAGCCCAGTCCTGTTTCTGTATGATGCACAAACAGACTGCAAAAAACCTACATGACTTGGTTTGCTCCCCCATGAGGATACTGGTTCTGAGATGGTAGCCTAATGCAACATTTTAAGGCTATCCCCACCAATCGGGGACCTGTGGTCCTCCAGTTGTTGCTGGACTACATCCCCCATCACCCCTGAACACTGGTCAGGCTGGCTGGAGCTGATGGATGTACGACAGGGAGTCCGATGCCTGAAGCAGCCCTGGGTTCCCACCCTTGCTCCAAATAGTTATGAAACGAGGAAGCGAAGAGGCAGCACAAAACCTGCTGAAAGTCAACGAAACCTACTGGCTGAAGCAAGTGGCGGGGGCTGCATAGAAACATACAGCCACTGTTGGATATTCTGTGTGTGAGAACCATTTGTTCCAGAAACACAGAAGGGCAGAGAAGAAGTTTCAAGAAGCAGCAGAAGGCTGAGGTTGTTTTGTCTATGCAAGGACGTTTTCTGTGGGAACTGTCCTTTGGACATGCGCAGTGTGACAGGAAGTACTGATGACAATGGTTCTGTGCAACTTGTTGTGAATCTCTTGCTTGTGCCTTGCGGTGAGAGAAGCAGTGTGCCTTGTACTCTTGTTGGACTCTAAGCATGCCTTGACCATGACCAGTGGGGAATGTCTGTATATATTTACGACCAATATGCTTTTATGCTTGTCAAGTAAACCTCTACACTTGACTGAAACTTTATGGCATCCATGAGTGTTTATTGCCTACTGTGTGTGACTTCAACCCCTTCCAAGGTGCTTCCAAGGAAGGAGCTGTGTTGAGATGTGACTCTGCCAAGTATGGATACTGGCACACATGCACAGCAAAGTCATGCCGGACCCAATCCTTCTCATCCATCAGAGGTTGATGGATTGATCCAACAGCCACAAGTTAGATATAACCTTACTTTCCATTTGACCACCACGGTACGTGAAGCAGAAGCAGAATCGTTCCCCGCAGTGTTTGCATGGTGCCACCTTCATTTGTCGCATTGGTGCCCCTCAATTTCATTCAGCATCAGGAAACGTTGCTGTAGTTTCATTCATTCCCTGCTCCCTTGATGACTACCCTGTTACTCACCCCTATTGCCTGTAGCGGTTTAGGTCTTTAAAGAAGCTTTGCCGTGCGAGTCAGCTGGTTACGAAAACCAAGCCCAGGCTGTCGTGAAGAGGTGGGCGAGAAGGAAAGAGAGAGGCAACAGCAGAGCTACTGTACACCGGCCAAACACAAGAGACAGAGCTCAGGAGCAACAGCAACACCATGTTTATTTCACCGAAAGGAGACACAGGAACGTAACAGGAATACGCATGTGTCAAAATGAGGGGCTGGCTATGCAAAGTGGTGTGCAGCACACATACAGAAGCGTGCAAGGAATGGGTGTGGGACTTTTAAGTTAACATTTATAAATGGGAAAATACGAACGTCCACTGAAGGGGGGGAGACCCACAACAGAGCAATCTGTGGAAACCAGCCATTCAGCTGCCCAAGTCTGAGAATTACCATAACTGTTGTTAGAAGACGCTTTGGAGGAAGACAAACAGAGCTGCCCTGCTCCAGCAAGGATGAAACAGACCCGAGGCAGATTCCGTGGCCGCAGGGGCAATGCAGTATTAAAAACTTCAGTGGAGAGAGGAGGAGGAGGGGGAGAGTAAAGTGCAGCAGAATTCTCAGCAACACAAGAAAGAGAGGAGAGCTTTGCCTCCCCAAAAGGGGAGCTCAGGGTGTGGGGTAAACAAAGCCAGCTCTGGGTGGCTAAGTGTTGGCAAAGGAAGGGGCACTAAATGGGTCCCACAGGGGAGTGTCATGGGGGGGGGACAACAGGATCCTGGTCAGCTTTCTTTGTCCCTTTTCCTCAATGATCTGAGATGGTGTTTTTTAATGGAGAAAATCTCACCGGATCCAGATGAGAAATAGACCCAACTATTGCGTTTGCCCGAGGCTAAGAAAATTGAAGTTGGCAGGAGAGGTAAAGGACAAAAGCCCAACCTATTACTCCCACAAGTCCTGCCTATACCACTACTTGCCTTTACATACCACACACAGAGAGAGAGACAGAGAAGGTGTGCATTTCTTAAGGGAATTAGCAGTGAAGGCAGTGACTATAGTGCAGGAAGCAGGGAGAGTCATGGTCCGTGAAGATGAGCTTGGAGCTGTGTGCTTTTTGGACTTTGGGTCAGCTCTTTTCACAGGGCTCATTCCTCTTACCCATGCCCCATAGCCTTCATAGCGAAAGTACATTGAGGATTGCAGTTTTGCAAAAGGGCCCCACAGAAAAAAGGGCCCACAGAACCACAACACCCAGGTTCCTAGGATGGAGGCAGAAGGAAGCTGTGAAAAGCTTTCTCAGCAAGGGTAGACATCGAAACAATTATTCCCCAACTTTCCTGATCCACAGGAAGCGGAGGACAGAATGGCAACAGGGCACTGTGGTTAGCAGACCCCCTGTTTGCTGCCAAGGGTCCCTCCCCACAACCACACCCCAAACTTCAGGATCACAGTTGGGCTTTGTCCAGGAGGCAGTCCGCATGAAGCCCCGTCTCACAGACGCCCCACTAGCGGAGGGCAGCACAAAATTGCAGAGTCCTCACGACAGACACCTCTTCCTCCGATGAAGCCCCTGCAGGTGGGAAGCTGCGTATGAGACCTCCCCTCTTCTCACCACCTTGTCCAGCCCCAGCTGCTGCAGCTTCTCCACCAGGTTCAAGCTGAAGATGCTGGGCTTGTCCTCCGCCTCCTCCCTCTGCCGCAACCGAGGTGATCCCAAAGCCCAGTCCCCCAGGCCACCCAAGCGGCAGCGCCACAGGGAGCCCAAAGGAGGAGACAGCCAATACAGGGTGCCTGAGCCTCTGGGGAAGTGGGCCAAGGCTGAGGCTGCCCCTCTCTGTGCAGAAATGCCTTGCTCCGTCAGCAGAGTCACTAGTCCAAGAGGGGGGTCCTCCTGCTGCTGCTCTTCACAGCTGGGCTCTTCCTGCAGGGGGAGCTGGGGTGGGTGAGTGGGGCTCAGCCCCGTGCCGGACCCACAAGAGGGCACAACTGTATTATAAAGACTGGAGAAGGAAAGGGTGGACACAAAGACACAAAAAAAAGAGGAGAGAAATTCAGTTCCATGGACTGGAGGCAGGAGTAGCTGCAGTCACTAAAGGCACGCATAGGATACTCAGGAACAAGTTCAGCTTCCTTCTGCAGCGGTAGGTGCATTCTTTAATGTGCAGAATCGGTGGCTAAGCAGGTTGGCTCAGGCTGACATTACAGCTCACTAGAAAATCCCCAAGCAGAGCCATGAAAATGCTGAACCTCCTACTATATGTGGGAAGTTGGCAACCCAAGAGACTGAACTAAGAGAACATGTACAGAGAACAGGCAGCTTCCCCCAAGTTTGCTGCCATTCAGAGCACAAAGAGATCAGAACTAAATCAAATGAACAGAGGAGCCACTTCCATCTGAATGCAGCATTCTCTGCCTGCCACCCTCTCGCTAAAAATCACAAGCTGTTTGTGGTGCAAATCCTTTTGAGTTGACTCCTGAATTTATTCCTGTTCCATCCTGCAAGGGGACTGAAGGCACAGAACCGTACTCCATGATGTGACTGCCTTGGGCTGTGGCTTTGGGGTTGCCATTAAGCCTGGGCAGGTTGAGAACCAGAGGGATTTGATCTATCTATTGGGACCCAATCCAGCAGGAAGTAGGGATTTGCACCGATCGTCTTCAGGGCACAGAGAGGGAGGTGCAGATGCCACATAGCTTGGAATTGCCAGGGTTAAAATGGAAAGCCACTATGGGCCACGTTCCTCTATTGGGTGCAGAGTGGCATCTCTCCTTGTAATCTCTGTGGGGAAAGCCCCATAGGCCTCATTCTGGTCATCAGCATGACAAAACAACCCAGAAGTGCCAATAAAGACACATGTGGGGCTGCACTTTCTTCCTACCCTGATGGACTGTGACCCATTGCTCATTACTGAGACAAAGCGGGGTGGGGGTGGGGCGGGCAATGTGCCGGCTGGATTTTTCTCGCCCGGGCACTGCCATTGTCAGCCTTCCCCATCCTGGACCCTTTTGGGCTCCAGCTCCCATCAGCACGACCAGTGGCCAGGGATGATGGGAGTTGTAGTCACAATGACATTGGGAGGCACCAGGATGCTGGCAGCTGCCCTTGAGCTGGCCCTGCGGCACATCTGCAGATGCTAACAGGCTGTGTGAATCTGTTTTTAAGGGACTGGAGAAAAGGGCAGGCACAGGTAGCGACACTGCTTCCTGCTGGTTGAAAACGGCACAAGGACAGAGACACACTGAGCCATAACTTCTTTGCTCACAAACGCTGCCATTCATTGCTCTCGCTATCAGAAGTTCATGTTATAAATCAGACACGCTAGTTAGTCAGTTGTCTGTTCCTCTTCCTACCCCCTTCTCCATACTCCTCTGTGCAGTCAAGGAGATGGAGTCTGACCCCCGCAATATTAGTGCCCCTTTAACCTGTGCAAAGCAGATGGGTTAGTGCTAAGGCTAGAGAGAAAGGTTAGTGGGTTAATAGATGTGGCTGCGCCCAGTGGCTGAATGTAGCTGCCTGTCCCCACCGTCAAATCCTCTTCTTTTCATGTTCTTCAAAGCAAGGCAGTGCGGTGCAGTGGTTGGAGTGATGGGCTGGGAGAACGGGGGTTCTATACCAAACTTGCTGGGAGGCCTTGCGTCAATCACTGCCTCTCAGCCTCTCCTACCCTCACGGGGCTGTTGCAAGGATAAAATGGGGAGGAGGAAGAAGCATGGATACTACCCTTGAAAGAAAGGGTAATAAGTCATCAACGGCCTGTAGCATATGGTTTTGGGCTGGGAAGTCGATTCACAAGTCAGTAGGGCTGCCCCACCCTGTGGACTGCCCCTCCCACCAGATATTGAACAGATGCAGAACTATATGACTTTTATAAGTTGTCTGAAGGCAGCCCTGTACAGGGAAGTTTTTAATGGTCAATGTTTTTAATCGCGCTCTTAGTATTTTGTTGGGAGCCGCCCAGAGCGGCTGGGACAACCCAGTCAGATGGGAGGCATATAAATAATAAAATAAAATAATAATAATAGTAATAATAATAATAATAATAATAATAATAATAATAGTTTTTAAAAAGCTGGAGATTTTCTTAAACAGGTGCTTTAAAAAAGGCTTTTAATTTTGTACAGCTTGTTTTTTAAAAAGGGAACTGTATATTATGATACGTGGGCTTTAATATTATTTAAAAAAAACCTTAATGCTGTCACTTACAAGGTTCTCCAGTTATACAGGTCAATGTGATTCCTGCATTTCAGGGGGTTAGACTAGATGACCTTTGGGGGTCCTCTTCCAACTCTCTGATTCTATAACTAGTATATGAATAGAGTGTATTTGAAGGTGGCGTTTATAAGGCTGCCACTTTTCTTTCTTTCTGTTATTCTCGTATTGCTCAAAATTATTGCCGTTAGCCACCCTGAATTCTCGGGACAGGGAATGGATCCTGCTGCAAGTGTTATCTTATCGTTAAAAGAGCACATAAGAAGGCTTGGATTCCCTTCGGGTGGGGAGGGCCAGCTCATTCAACCTCTGATTCCTCAGAACCCTGGGCAGGAAACTTCCCATTCTCCTTCATAAATACAAGACGGCTGGCTGAGAGACAAGCGGAGGGGGAAGGCTGCTGCAGCAGCTGCCAATTGACCCAAGAGTCCTGTGGAAATATTTTTATCAGACACATCAAGACTTGACATTGGTTCAAGGCAAGGCTCCACATCATCTGGGAGGGTCCCACTCCGACTTCTTAAGCCATCGTGATGTTCAAGGACTCCTCTGGGTTATGGCTTAACATGGATCAGAAACACAACAACGAAAAGGTTTCAAACCCCAGCTGCTCTTAAGATGCCACAGCTTGGGCTCCAGGAAATGTGGAGCAAGTGTGCCTCTGACCACGTACAGAATGCCTTTCCTTCTGAACATGAACACCCCAGTGCCTTATATTAAAGGGCAGGACCCTCAAGGTCTCGCAGGTGAACTTGTTTGAGCCACAGCACCTCTATTTCCTGAGAATGAGCCACATGACCACTTTTGGGTGCCTGTGTTTTCCTAGATAAAGGCCTTGGTGCTCCTCTGCAGGCATCAGCAGATGGGCCTTGAGATCCCTTGTCCTCAAGCCAGCATTGCTCAAGAAGGAGAGTGAACAGGTGAGGGAGGTTTCCATGCCCAGCTCTCCCCAGGTAGGATAGAGAGAAAAGAGGCAGGGAAGAGATTTCTTACTTCGGAGCCCACCCCATCAATACGCCAAGGGTTGCAGGAGATGCCCATACCGGGGTCAGCAGTGCCTAGGATCCAAAATGGTGGGGATGGAGATTGCAGATTAAAAATGGCAGACAAGACACACACACACACAGGGAAATCCTCCTTACGGCGATGATGGAGGAGCAGAAGCAAAAGGATGATGGAAAGCTGGCAGTAGGGAGGACCACAGAGGATGCTTACCTGGGTGTCACCATGGTAACCTCGTTGCTAGGGTGCGAGAAGCAACAGGTGGTGATGGTGAAAGTAGGCGGGGTCTGGGGCAGATTGTTAACGGAGTGAAATACTGAAACGGACAGGAAAACGGAGGGTTAATGAGTGGGGCAGGGTGGTGTTGGTGGGGCGGGGAGACAGACAGAGACAAATGCCAGGTTATCTAAGGGGGAGGTATGGAGGAAGATGTTTTTCGTAAATACCGACAGGAATGAAGCCATCTCCCTCTGCCCCCAACCCCTTCATGTTCAAGGTCATTTTCAGGAAATGCTTTTCCTGTGGGAAAGGACATTCCCTCACCATCAACTTGTGGACTGTGTGGGCTGTATTCAAATTAAGTTTTACTCAGGACAGACCCCCCTCAAATAAATGGTCCTCATATCTCCATTTTAATGGAGTGGGACGTAAGCTGAATACAAACCCAAAGGTCTAGGTGCTTTTGCAGAGGTCAGGTCTTAGCAATGGCTGTTTGCCCCATGTTTATGCTAGTTATTGTGAAGTATTAAAAAAAATGAAAGGAAATTGCCAGTACGCTGGGTTTTTTGACAACATAAGCAGGGTATTTTCCCCAACCTTCCTGAATTTTCCTCTTCCCTCCCCCCATCATCTGTGCCCCTAAATACTATTTTGCTCCCATGTTCAAATTAGAAAGGGCAACTGCAGGAGTTATAAATATATGGCTTACGAGTGGTCGGTAGTTAAGGAGATGTCAAACCATCAGCTTTGAAGCCTCAGGAATCATGTTAAAACACACAAACCTGAGGTGGTGGAACTTATTCTTCATACGTGTTTTTTAAAAAAACTGAGGGAGTCATGAAGAGTTAAATGAGATTGCCAAACCACCACCTAGGTATACCTCACAGAAAATATATATATGGGTGTTTTGTTTGTAGTATCCCTGCTCCCAAGTGGACAGGGGAGATGGGACTGTCTGGCAGAACTGGGGGTCACTAGAACAGCAGCCCCCCAGCCTGCGAGCCCCTAGCCGTTCAAGACACAAACACACACAACAGCTGCCAATTTGCTACAGAGCACCTCAACAGTTGGTTCACAAAATGGCTGCCAGTGGACTGCAAAAGTAGTGTGACTTGGGGGCAGAGGCGTCAACTTCTCAAGATGATTGAGGGGGCCTGATGCAACATCCTGACATTGCAAGGAGCTGGGAGGTGGAGCCAAAGGCCCTCTGAACAAAAAAAGGACCTTGCGGGGGCCAAAAGTGCCTCAGCCCCTTGGATGTGGCGCATATGCTCAGATTGTGGTTATCACACCACGGGGATGCCTTATGACAGAAACTTGTCTGGGACACTCCCCAAGCTTTCCTACTGGCACACAACGTTTAGAAATGAACCAACGGACTCACCACTAGGCCTTTCCTTGGCCTTGGCAGGTGTCGAGGTAGCAAGGGCCGGGAAGGAGCCTGCATCCACATCGTCTTCTTCCAGGTCATTCAGGTTGTAGACCTCCTCCAGGTCTGTGTCAAGCTGCCGGAAATCTTTGGTGAGCACACCTGGCCGAGGGTCCAGGATCCCTGCCAGGTGAGGCCGGGCTAGCTGCTGCCAGTGGTGGAGGGTCATGGAGCCTAAAGAGAGACCGGGAGGGAAAGGGGCGTAGGCAGGAATGCAAGCTATGCCAAGTAACTTGCGTTTAAAGTCAGCTGGCCAAGGTTAGCAAAGCTGGACAGAAGCAAGATTATCAAACACCTTGCAACAAGACTGGTCCAGCTCCTTGGAGTTTTGTTTTGCACCCCACATCTTTAGAGCCAGAGAATACCGTATTTTTCGCCCTATAGGACGCACTTTTTCCCCTCCAAAAACGAAGGGGAAATGTGTGTGCGTCCTATGGGGCGAATGCAGGCTTTCACTGAAGCCTGGAGAGCGAGAGGCGTCGGTGCGCACCAACTCCTCTCACTCTCCAGGCTCCAGGAAGCTATCCGCAAGCCTTCCACGCCCGGGGGGAGTTCCCCGGGTGCGCAGGGCTTGCGTGCGGCAGCCAGCAGTGCGGAGCATGGGGCGCCCTCCGGAGGACACCCCATGCTCCGCACAAGTGTCGGCAAGCCTTGCACACCGGGGGGTGCATGGGGCGCCCTGAAGCAGAGCGCCCCTGGCGCCGGGCAGACATCCGCAGCGTGGGGAGCCCTGCGGGAGTTCCCGCAGGGCTACCCATGCTGCGGACAGTAGCCTGCCGCCCGACGCACGGGGCGCCCTGAAGCAGAGCGCCCCTCGCACCAGGCAGACATCGGCCAGCCCCACAAGCTCGGGGGACAGCGGGGAGGCGCAGCACCGCCATCCCACTGTTCCCCGACCTGGTTTGGGGGCGGGAAATAAAGGGGAATTTTTTCCCCTTTATTTCCCCCCCCCCAAAAGTAGGTGCGTCCTATGGGACGGAGCGTCCTATGGGACGAAAAATACGGTAATAATAATAATAATTTATTATTTATACCCCGCCCATCTGGCTGAGTTTCCCCAGCCACTCTGGGCAGCTCCCAATTAAGTATTAAAAACAATATAGCATTAAATATTAAAAACTTCCCTAAACAGGGCTGCCTTCAGATGTCTTTTAAAGAGAAGATAGATGCTTATTTCCTTCACATCTGAAGGGAGGGCATTCCACAGGGCGGGCGCCACTACCGAGAAGGCCCTCTGCCTGATTCCCTGTAACCTCACTTCTCTCAATGAGGGAACCACCAGAAGGCCCTCGGCGCTGGATCTCAGAAACATAGCCAGAAACATAGGCTTGACTAATTGCCAGTTGTACTTTTGATGCTGAGGGTACAGATTTCCTCCAAGCTCCAATCCATCCCATTAAAACTGGAAATACTCTTGCACTCAGAAGCTACATAAACGGGGATTTTCCTCACGCAGATCCCAGAGCAATGGACAGGCACTTCTTCCTTGCAATCCCCGTTTTCACTTTCCCCCTTTTCCAGGGCAAGGGATCAAGGGGGTCAGAGGCGCCACCTTCTTAATAGGATTGAGGGGGCTCATGTGTGAAACTGTGCAATGGAATGGCATCAAGCACCCAATGTTGCACGATGTCGCAAGGAGCCAGGGGGCCGAGCCAAACACCCCCTGAATATTGAGGGGTTCAGCCCCTTTAAAAAAAATCATGGGGGGGGGGGGAACTGCCTCAGCCCCTCAGCGCACCAGATGGGGATTCTTTAACTAGATTTCACTCCCCCCCCCCCGCGTTTCCCATCATCCTTGACCACTGGTCCTGTTAGCTAAGGATGATGGGAGCTGTAGTCCAGAAACAGCTGGAGGGCCAAGTTTGGCCACCCTCGATTTAAGATGTTTCAGCTTATGTTGAAAACTGCTTAGAGATCTGTTTAAACCCTAAGTGGTATGTAAAGTGCAAAAAATAAATGAATGCTGCCAAATGACTTTTTAAAAACCATCACATGCTTCCAGTCCCTATGCACTTACAAGCTAATTCAACAGACGGACGCATCGGAATAAATTCAGCAAAATATGGCCCAAAGTGTGCCCACGGATCACCCACTCCCTCCAATGGAGCACCCCCCCCCCCACCCCAGATCTTGACTGCTGTCTCCCACTGACCTTCCAGAGGCTTGATGATTTGAAGCTTGTCGGGGAAGCAAGAGAAAGAGCCCAGAGAGAACCCGGAACCGCCAGAGCTGCCCGAATAGTTGGTTCCGGTGGACGTGATGCTTTCGTTGGGCGTGAGGAACCCGCTGGAGTCCTCGGCGTCCCTCGCCAGCCGCCTCAGCTTGCTTTCCCTCTCCATCTCGAAGAATGAGCGCTCGGTGCTGTGACTCTCCTGGCGGGCCGACAAGCACCGGACAGCAGCTTCCAAGTCATGCCGGCCGGGCGTGCCCAGTGTGCCAGCCTCGCGCCGGCTAAATGAAACCAAAGAACGGGGTGGAATTAGCCACGCTGATCACCGCTGCCACCAAGGCCTGTGGCGTTGTACAGGAGACAGGTCTCCGCCCCGAGGAAACAACCACGTGAAAATAGGTTGTGGCAAGGTGCCTATACCGTGTCTCGGCAGGACTCACCGTGCTTCGTCCGGCCCTTCAGAAGCATGGCCGTCCTGCCCCTCCAGGCCTCCAGCAATGGGGCTGTCTGAACCGTAGAAGCTGGTGCGCGGGGTGCTCAGGCGGCTGCAACCCAGCGAGGAAAATTTGGGAGAGTACACAGGGAGGCTCAGGGGAGATTCTGCCCGCGATCTGGCTTTCGCCACCTGGTTCACAGCCTTCACCGTCTCAAAGACCCGACGGACACCCCTGAGATCAACACACAAGGCGGAGACGGGGTCAGTAGTGGGAAACAAAGGGAGGTCATGGCAGGGCAGGACTCTGGTAATATGGCGCCCTGAGCAAGGACAAAATTAGCATGCCTCCCCCTCCCATATTTCTTAACTTGTCACAGTAATTCCTTTTGGTCCAGTTGCTTTCTTAAATGGATCTTCTCATGGTAATAATATAGGCCAGGATTTCCCATTGGACTACAACTCCCATCATCCCTGACCACTGGTCCTGCTAGCTAGGGATGATGGGAGTTGTAGTCCAAAAGGAGCTGGGGACCCAAGCTTGGGAAATCCTGATGTTGTTGTTGTTGTTATTTTGTGCCCCCTCAGCTCAGTGCCCTGTGCGGGGGAACCATCTACAGCACCCTAAATTTTGCACTAGTTCCTCCTCCTCTGGTCCCCAAGAGTTACTTTTTCTAACCCTAGCTCTGCCCCCAATCCCAGTTTTTAAACCAGGGACTGGTGACGGGGGCTGAGGGGAAATGGAGTCCAAGGACAGCTGGAGCTACACAGGTTCTCCCCTGCCATCATTCCGTATATAATTTTTTAATTAAATTTTCTGTTTTACAATTTAAAGTACTCATTTTTACATCCTTAAAATATCAATGACTTCCCTTCTTTCTTCTCTTTCCGTGGTTCGTTTTACGTATCATAAATCCCTGCATATTTTACAGAAACTATACCATTCAGCATTCCATTATTGCATCCATCATAACTTACTTACACTGTTGAATTTATTATCTTAACGCTGCCAACGTTTTCAGGTGTATACAATTTCCCCCATATATTCAATCAACGTTTTCCAATCTGCTCTAAACGTATGTTCTTCTTGTTCTCTTATTCTATATTTTAAGTCTGCAAGCTGCGCATATTCTGTCAGCTTAAGTTGTCATTCTTCTTTAGTTGGGACCTCACTCGTTCTCCATTTTCGGGGCTAACAAAACATGGGCCACTCCCCCCCGGCCATCATTCTGAATTTCACCTCCTGATCCAAAGGCTCCTCCTTCTCCCCGTTTGGCCTCAGGGATTGTGCTGCATTCACGACGCCATCCTCTGACAGCTTCTTGCTCTCGCCACTCATTTTTATGGGTCTATCTTGCACACACGAACACACACACACACCAGGTATCTTGTGCCCTTCCCACTTACTTGCACTCCGAGGAACCAGAGCTGTCCACGCTCTTTCTCATCGTGCCCTTGATCTCTGCAGCCAGGGAATCCTGCAATTCAAAAAGTCACAGTGGGCAGGTGGTCTTTCACTAGTAAAAGATGCCCAGGGAATTCCCAGAATCATTTTCTTTTTCTTCCATTCCATTTGTGTTTCCCCAGGAGGTGGGAACAGAGACCAGGGCAGACTTGGCTGGGTAAAACCCTCACCCATAACCATGGGGGGGGCGTGGCTTCTGTGCCTGTGTTCAAACCAGACAGGAATGTCAAACTGGGGAATGGGGGAGCGAGGAAAACATGCTGGAGCTGCTTAGTGGTCAGACTGTGCATGCTCAGAGACACTGTTAGTATGGTTCATGGAACAGAACCCATTGAAGAAAAAACCAAATCCCCATTAATTCAGTCCTGACTCAAATGAAATCCCGAGGCGGGCAATTAAAATGTTAAAAGTTAAATAAACCTTGTGGAGGGAGGAGTGTTGAGGTACAGTGGTACCTCTAGTTAAGTACTTAATTCGTTCCGGAGGTCCGTTCTTAACCTGAAATTGTTCTTAACCTGAGGCACCACTTTAGCTAATGGGGCCTCCTGCTGCTGCCGCGCCGTTGGAGCACAATTTCTGTTCTTATCCTGAAGCAAAGTTCTTAACCTGAAGCACTGTTTCTGGGTTAGCAGGGTGTGTAACCTGAAGTGTATGTAACCTGAGTTACCACTGTATATAGAAGTGTACATGTTGTTGATTTGAATATGTTATTATTGAATATTATTGAATATGTATATTATTGAATATATATACCCAAAGTATCAGCCGCCTGGGGGGTTTCACTGTTTGTGTTTTGGTGGTTAGTAAAAAATAAAATATTTTTTAAAAAATGAAATCCCGAGGCTTGCCCTTCTTTAGCCCACTTTCCACTCCTCCCTCACTGAGGACTAGGAGCTTGAAATGCATCTGTTGCAATGTGAGGGAAGCAACCTGGCTGCTCTTCCCAATAAGGAGACATGCTCTTCGCCTCTTCCTAAAATAACCACCTTCTGCCATCCCCACTGCTCTGCCTCCTATCAAGAGTACTCTCTTTTACAAACCAATTCTGTTTCCCCGGTATCTCCTCCTCCTTTACGCAGCCCCCACCCCAAGATGCGCTGTACTCACCAGGGGCAAAAAAGTAGGGGAGCTGTGACGCTGGATGGTGCTGTTGGGGAGGCTGCGGTTCCGGAGGTTTTTCATCTCCTCCTGGGCTTCGTGCAACATTGCCCCACACTCCATGTATTTCTCCTGCAGGTCTCGGAGCTGAAAGTGCAAGAGGAGAGGCATCCCATCTTAATCAGGCCAAGCCACAATGGGAAGAGAAACTAGGGGCTCCCTGCACAGCTTGTTTTACTCTAGAATTGATTTGCAGTGCATAACTCTGCTGCAACTCTGGCCCAGTATACCTGAAGGAGTGTCTCCACCCCCATCATTCAACCTGGACACTGAGGTCCAGTGCCGAGGGCCTTCTGGCGGTTCCCTCCCTGCGAGTTTACAGGAACCAGGCAGAGGGCCTTCTTGGTAGTGGCGCCTGTCCTGTGGAACGCACTCCCATCAGATGTCAAAGAAATAAACTTTTAGAAGACATCTGAAGGCAGCCCTGTTTAGGGAAGTTTTTAATGTGTGACATTTCAATGTATTTTTAATCTTTGTTGGAAGCCGCCCAGAGTGGCTGGGGAAACCCAGCCAGATGGGCGAGGTACAAATAATAAATTTATTATTATTATTATTATTAATACACCAGTTACATGTTCAGGTTTAATTAAAACATGAGATTGAACTTGCTGTGATATCAGTCAACAGTGATGACCTCCTGACCTTTTTACCCCCCTTTTTTCATTACAATAGGTATTTATTGGCATTAAAACTTGTTCAACAGTCATGCCCTTCCGTCGGAGAACCCCTGGGAAACGTATGTGAGTGGGGAGAGCCAAAGCAGGCTGGCACAAAACGGATACAGGGCCCTGTTGGACCAGGCCAAAGGCCAAGCTAGTCCAACAACATCCCATTCTCACAACAGTTGGCCAGATACTTAGGGGAAGATGGTACGCTGTGCATGAGTGCAATGGTGGTTTGCCCCACCTGTGACTGCCTGCGACTGGTGTTCAGAAGTGCATTTCCTCCAACAGAAGCTGAGCAGTGGCTCAGCTGGTGGAGTGTCAGACTCTTAATCTCAGGGTCACGGTTTCGAGCCCCACGTTGAGCAAAAAGATTCCTGCATTGCAGGGGGCTGGACTAGATGACCCTTGTGGTCTCTCCCAACTCTACAATTCTATCTCTGCCTTCCTCCCTGTACTGTACAGCAAAGAAAATCCCCCGTGTTGCAAAACAGGACACTCAGAATAACAACAAGCAACACATCAGCTTACTATACTTTTTAGTGATAGCTGATCCTTGGCCATTTGATGTACGTTTGGGGACTACAGTCATACCTCAGGGTTACAGACGCTCCCGGCTGTGCGTTTTCAGGTTGCGCACCGCACTGAACCCGGAAGTACTGGAACGGGTTCCTTCCGGGTTTCAGCACTTGCGCATGCGCAGAAGCGCCTAATTGCGCGTGTGCAGACATGGCGCTGCAGGTTGCGAACGTGCATCCCACACGGATCACATTCGCAACCTGAGCATCCACTGTATTAATTTGCTGATGAAGATTTATCACTGAAACAGTTTGTTATCCTGTACTGTCTGCTGCTGTGCTCGCAGCACCCTATTGCGACGTTTGGAGCACCCACCACCTCACGTCTGTAGGATACTGCCTGTGGGAGAGGCATTCTGCTTCTGTTTCCGTGATCTTTGACAGTGACTTAACCATCCTACCATTCCTGTTCATGGAACATTTATTTGATTGCTGTTAGTTTGTGACTCCAGGCACATACTATATGTCTTCTGTTTATGGATATTGAAACAGCATAGCGTTATAAAAATGTTGCCAGTATATTATTAGCTGACGTGTTGCTTGTTGTTGTTCAGGTTCCTCTCTGTACTGGACAGATGCAACCGGCCATCACCCACCACAACCACCCCTGCCGCCGCCCCGTCTCCAAGGATACAAACCTCTGTTCGTAGCTGCTGCTGAACCTCCTTGGCAGCAGCAAGATGCTGCTGCAGCTCCTCCACTTCTGAACCATACTGGAGGAAGAAAGATAAGAGTTATTGCCACCAGGAACATCCACGGTGCCCTTGGGGTTTTGCTTTTTAAAAAAATTATTTGATTTTACAATTATAAGAATATGGCAATACAATCATACACATTCATATTTAAAGATCCCTCTGATCTCTGGACTTCCCATCTTCCCTTCCATGGGTCCTATTGTCAACCCTTTCAACTGCGTATTATTCAATAGTCCCTATTTTGTAACACTCCATCGTCTCCATACTACAGTTGTACCTTGGAAGTCCAACGGAATCCGTTCCAGAAGTCCATGTGACTTCCGAAACATTTGGAAACCAAGGCGCAGCTTCCGATCGGTTTCCAATTGCATACCGGAAACAATAGCGGAAGCCCCGTCGGATGTTCAGCTTCCAAAAAAATGTTCAAAAACCGGAACACTCACTTCCAGTTTTCGATCGTTCGGGAGCCAGAACGTTCAACACCGAAGGCGTTCGGGAGCAGAGACACGATTGTATTTGCTACGTTACAAGAGTTATTGCAGTCCTGCTCATGCTTTCATCTGCTTACAGTGGTCTCCAAGATAAATTATAATTCCCGCCCCCCACTGTTTGTTAAGGTTTTGTTTTTCTTGCACTCTTTATAAAGACTTGAGGAATGAGATCACCCCTCTTTTATTGTCCATTCCGGGTCGCCCAGCCACTGCCACAGTGTCCTTTCTCTTGGCAGATCAAGATGAGCAGGTGACAGCAAAGGTTGCAAGGTTTTTAGCTGGGGCAATCAGAATAAGATCCACTATTTGACTATTGATTCAAAACCTTAAGATATATTTTATATAACTGTTTACTTCTATTCTTTGTCTGTTGTATTGTTGTTTTATTGCCATGGCTGATGGCTGATGCAAATGAAGATTCATTCATTCATTCATTCATTCAGTCTTCTTGTTTCCTGAGCTTCCTGGTCACTTGCCATTTTGGCATAATCCAAGAGTTTAATTGGTTGTTGTTTTTTAATTAAAGGGAGTGCTGAACACATTGACACATCCACTGCAACACAGAGCTGCTCATCTTGACTTCCTAGATATGCCAGGAATGTTCCCTTGTATCACACCCACCTCCCTGAGGCACCCTTGACTTCACAAAGGAGCAGCCTTGTTTCTGGGTGCACTCTGGGTGCCCATTCTGGCCCCAACCGGCCCTTTGCTTTATGCTTACCGCGCGGCACTTCTGCTGCAGCTCCACAATCTGCGCCAGCAGCTGGCTGATCTCCTCCTGCTGCCGTGCCGTGTCCTCCGTCTTGCGGGCCAGCTCCTCGGAGAGCAGGACCACTTCTCGACTAGCATCCGCTGTAGGAAGAGACACACAGGATCATTACAACTCAAGAGACACCAGCAGCATGCAACACACCAGGATGGAGCTTCCAATATGCCCACAGCAGGATCCAGCAGACCAGAAAGTGGGGCAAAGCTTTCTGCCACCCCAGCCCACTCCACCCACCCTCCGCTGCCCCAGTACATGTTTTGTCCCACAGAGGTCCAGCTCTGAGGTCCTTCTGGCGGTTCCCTCACTGCTAGAAGTGAGGTTACAGGGAACCAGGCAGAGGGACTTCTCGGTAGTGGCACCCTCCTTGTGGAATGCCCTCCCATCAGATGTCAAGGAGATAAACAACTATTTGACTTTTAGAGGACATCTGAAGGCAGCCCCTGTTTAGGGAAGTTTTTAATGTTTGATGTTTTATTGTGTTTTTAATATTATGTTGGGAGCCGCCCAGAGTGGCTGGGAAAACCCCAGTCAGATGGGCAGGGTATAAATTATTATTATTATTATTATTATTATTAGTGTGCCCCACCTTCCTTAAGCATCCATGAAAGTCAGGAACATCTGTAATCAGAGGTCATTTTAAGCCGCCCTTTCTCACGTCAAAAGCCACCTTCTTTCATATATGCCCCACACCTCAAGTATTTGAGACAGTCCCTGCCTGTCAGCCTAATCTACCTCACAGGGTTGTCGTGGGGATTCAGTGAAGAGGGGGAGAGTCGTGTGTGTCACCCTGTGCTCCTTTGAGAAAAGGATGCATGAATGTGTTTTAATGGAACCTCTTGCTATGTGCTCCTACGTGTATCTACTCAGAAGCAGGGCCACTGAGCTCAAGGGGACTTACTCCCAGGTAAGTGTGTATAGCAGGGATGGGGAACCTTTCTTTGTTTGTTTATACCAAGAGCCATATTCCCTCTTTGCCAACCCTCCGAGGGCTACATGCCAGAAGAGGGCAGGGCAAGACACATGTGTCAATATGTGGGGGGGCCCTCGCACACACACAAACACCTCCTCTCTCACACACAGAGACAAATAATAGAGGACTGTTTTAAAACTTAATTCCAGAGCAGAAGCAGGTCAGAGCAGATACAGAGTACTGGGTTATTCTTTGCCTCCCCACCCCACCAGAACCCCCCCCCCCCCGCAATATCACCCCTC
This sequence comes from Podarcis melisellensis, assembly GCF_964234715.1. Taxonomy (NCBI): domain Eukaryota; kingdom Metazoa; phylum Chordata; class Lepidosauria; order Squamata; family Lacertidae; genus Podarcis; species Podarcis melisellensis. Next base: position 30,952,037 of record NC_138545.1, on the reverse strand, counting down.
CAGTCCTGGAATTATGCCTGAAAGCAACCTTCTATTGTTATTAATAGGACTTTAATTTCAAGCTCCCTGCCCCAAATTAAGAACCTACAAAATTGCTCCACGCAGTCAATCATCAGCTTCTGCTCCTGTTCCTCATATTGAGAGGTTTCCGTGGCAATGCTTGTGACCTGGGTGCAAAGAGACAGACATATATCTTTATATTACACCAAGACGTTGTGAAAAGGTAGCAGCCCTCTGGAAGATAATGCACCTAAAACCTTCTAAGACAGTGGTTCCTGAGCTTTTTTATGCCCCCCCCCCCATCAACCACTTCAAAATGGCTGGCGGTCTTCACAGACCACTTAATTATTTTCCTGCCTGTTGTAGCAATCGCAATACACCCTGTGCTAGACGCTGCATGATTTTTGAGCTCCAATTCAGATTCTAGGATTTCAGCTCGTTAATACAACTGAGTGAAAGCATCTGAGCATGTGCTGAGTGTCTTTCCTTAATCACCAGACAATGAGATAGAGAAGACAATTCACATACACATCATATATACCTGCAGCCCAGCCCAGCCCAGCTCAGAACCTCACCTCTGTCCGCAGTTTCTGGTTCTCCTCCTCCAGCCCTTTGAGCTTCTGCTGTAAGGTGTCATACTGAAAACACTGCTGCAAAGAGAGGGCAGATTCATTCCTCCGCAACCTGTTGGGGGGGGGGAAGAGATGTAGTCATGAGAAGAGCAGAGGGGAGGGGAGACAGCAGTGGCCTGAGATGGCTCCTGGAATTAATGTTTCATTTCTAGAAACAGAGATACTGCAGGGCTCAATCTCGCCCAGCAGCCAGGCCTTCTGACCTGGAGAGTCTTCTGCTGGCCTACTCCTAGCTTGGATCTGGCCTGGATACAATCACAGAGTGGTGAAAGAGGTGTTTTGCAGATGGTTGGAGTACCTGGAGCCATCATGACATGCCTTTAGCTACCAGGCAAAAACATTCCTCTTTACCCAGGCCTTTAGCCATTAAATAATCTATTGCCTTTTAAAGCTTGGGGGAGTAGGTGGCTGTTGTTGCTGTTATTATTATGCTGCCTCTTATTGTGCCTTTTATTATTGGTGCTTTGTAATGTGATTTTATTGTTGGACACTGCCCTGGGATCTTTTGATAAAGGGCAGTATAAATAAATAATAATAATAATAATAGCAACAACAACACAGGAGTTGAGGTGAGTGGCAATGTAGCTAGAAAAGATATTGTTGGGCGAGGAACACCCAAGTTCAAGTTCAACCATGAGAACTGTAGTACTGTATTTACTTTAGTCTAACGTGCTCCTGCCAACCTAGCAGTTCAAAAGCACGTCAAAGTGCAAGTAGATAAATAGCTACTGCTCCAGCAGGAAGGTAAACAGCATTTCCGTGCGCTGCTCTGATTCACCAGAAGCGGCTTAGTCATGCTGGCCACATGACCCGGAAGCTGTATGCCGGCTCCCTCGGCCAATAAAGCAAGATGAGCGCCGCAACCCCAGAGTCGGTCATGACTGGACCTAATGGTCAGGGGTCCCTTTACCTAACGTGCCATCGAATCTCATGCGCACCTCCATTTTCAGAACCTTGAATCCAAAGAAAGTATTTGCTGGCGAATGTAAATGTGCCATCGGATCTAAAGCGCACCTTAGTTTTCGCAAAGTAATTTGGCCCAAAAAGGTGAGCCTTAGATTTGAGTAAATACGGTATTTCTTCCGGCTTCCTCCCCCCCCTTCGCCCGCAAGGCCATTGCATCTCTCACACCACCTGGTGGTTAAATGAAGAACAACAGCTCCGTGTTAGAAACAGATGGCTCTTCCTGTTTTAATTTTGCATTTAATGCAATTAGAGAAAAGCACAGGGGAGATGCTAGCTATTTTTCGGATCTGCTGGCGTGAACGATGTACACTGCAGAATTTCCGAAGACTCTAGGTGGGGTTTCTTTCTCCTCGTCCCACAATGGATTGGTCTCACTACAGATTCATCTCACTACATGGGGAAGATGGGCAGTCAGCTGCGGCCACTGGAGGGCCTCGCCAGGAGGACGGCAGCAGAAATTACACGGTTTGACTTGTGCAGAAGGTCTCCCCTTCCACCCCAGCTTGAGATACTCACGGAGTGGAGGTGGCAGAGGTCGGCTCGCTCTCTTCTGTGCTGTTGGTGTACAGATGCAGAAGCTCGTCCCGCATTGATATCTCATGGCGAAGCTGAGCTATCTTGAAGTGGGGAGGGGGAGAGAGAAGAGGCACAATGGGTCCCATGGAAGAAAAAAGCAGAAGTTAAACCTTCTAATCTGAAAGCCCTTCTACCCCTTAACTTCAGATCTTATAGTAGTTCAGAGGTGGGGGGCATTTTTAGGCCCCAAAGGTTGCATTCCCTTGTGGACAACTTTCCAGGGACTGCACACCAATGGTATCAGAGGCAAAATTGAGCACAGCAAAGAATCAGAGGGGACTAAAAGGGTCATCTGCTTAAACCCCGTTTGATGCAGGAATCTTCTGCCCAGCTTGGGACTTGAACCCACAACCTTGAGATTAATAAGCCAATGCTCTACTGACTGAGCTATACATCCTATCTTCATTGAGGAGGCTACATTCCAGCCATGCAAAGTCAGAAGTTTTAATACACAGACACCCATCTCTCCATCCAGGCAAACAAGAGGCCTTATTACAGTTCAAGGACACATTCCAGCCAAGCAAAAGAACTCAAGGAGGGTGCAAATTAGAGTTGGTGAGGGGCGGGCCCTTAGGGAGAGTCCTAAGGGCTGGATAGAGAGGCCTGGAGCTCACCTTTGGCCTCTACGCCTGAGGGTCCTCGCCCTTGCTGTAAATTACAGCATCGTAACCAATGCTAGTTCTACTCAACAGCAGACCCACCGACATGGCCAACTTAGCTCCGTTAATTTCAGTGGTCCTATTCTGAATAAACTTCAGCTGGCTGCAGCTCACAGACCGGCGTTTCTCAAACTTGGGTCTCCAGCAGTTGTTGGACTACAACTCCCATCATCCTTAGCTGGCAGGACCAGTGGTCAGGGATGATGGGAGTTGTAGTCCCAACAACCGCTGGGGACTCAAGCTTGAGAAGCACCGCCCTATACCCTATGCACCCAACAGAAAAATATTCCCTGCACGCAGCCTTCCTGCATTTACTGCCATACACACAACCAGCTCACTTTTTCTCCCAGCCCTCAGCTTATCTCTCCACTTTCTATCCAACCCGAGTAGGGTGGGGTGGGGGCAAACAAACTCCCTGCGTTTCATGTACGCGTACGTAGCGTTAGCTTCCTCCCTGGTCAGCAACAGATACCGTATTGGGCTTCCTCACCTCTTCCTTTGCCAATTCAAGCTGTTCTTCCAAGAGTTCGTTGCGTTCCGACAGGCTCCGGTTCTGCTTCAGCAGCGATTGTCCTATGCGGGCAGCTAGCTCCAGGTCATGCTCCTTCTGTGGGGATGGGGGGGAAGCACAGGAGCAGTTATAACAGAGCAGGCTTCTCGCCTCCTCCTTCTCCCTTCCCTGCTCCATGCTGCCTGCTGAAATTTGATTCTGAAACATCCACTTTTCAAGAGCTCCTCAGTCCAGTATATCCGAAGGAGTGTCTCCAATCCCATCGTTCTACCCAGACACTGAGGTCCAGCACCGAGGGCCTTCTGGCGGTTCCCTCACCGCGAGAAGTCAAGTTACAGGGAACCAGGCAGAGGGCCTTCTCGGTAGTGGTGCCCACCCTGTGGAACGCCCTCCCATCAGATGTCAAGGAGATAAAGAACTAACCCACTTTTAGAAGATATCTGAAGGCAACCATCTGACTTTTAGTAGACATCTGAAGGCAGTCCTGTTTCGGGAAGTTTTTAATGTTTGATGCTTTATTGTCTTTTTAATATTTTGTTGAGAGCCGCCCAGAGTGGCTGGGGAAGCCCAGCCAGATGGGTGGGGTATAGATAATGTTGTTTAGTCGTTTAGTCGTGTCCGACTCTTTGTGACCCCATGGACCAGAGAACGCCAGGCACCTCTGTCCTCCACTGCCTCCCGCAGTTTGGTCAAACAATAATTTATAGATAATAAATTATTATTATTATTATTATTATTATTATTATTATTATTATTATTACTCCCTTCTTGCCCATGCCACTCCAAATCAAGATCCTTCTTGGGGGACTTTTCCTGACTGTTGAATAGCCAGCTGACTTTATCCATCTATTGGGGACTGCCATCACTTCTATTAGTGGGGTAGGAGAGCTAAACATAATGCAAATATATTTCACCTCCGGCAACCAATGTGCCCCTTGGGTTTCATGGGTAGGTTGAGCTGTAGAATCGTAGCATTGGAAGGGAGCAGGAGAACCCTGTAGTCCAAGCCCCTGCAATGCAGGAATATTTTGCCCAATGTGGGGTTTGAACCCATGACCCTGAGATTAAGAGTCTCATGCTGTACCAACTGAGCTATGTCAGAGCACTAAGCCTCCTAGATTAAAATATACATCAGAAGGCTTAGTTTGGTCAGAATTGAGTATACACCTCCAGAGTAAACGCTGAATACATTACTTCTGGTAAATGACCCACCATAGCTGCTAGATGGGCATGTGAAAATTTGTGTCCTGGGCTTTTTAGACTCATCTACCCATGTGCTATTTGAAACTAAAGGGGCACATTGATTGCCAGATGTGATTTCTTTCTTTTTATATATATTTTATTGGTTTTCCATTTTTAACATTAATATAACATCTTATTTCCTTTTACAAATTTTTAGCTCTACTGAGCCACTCAACTTCCCTCCATCCCATCGTCTGGTTTTTGTATACCTACATCATATTTCCACACATTTCTACCATCTCAGTTCTAGCTTTTTCCCTTAATATTATTTTAGTCTTTAAGCACATGTAGAAGTTTCCTTCTATTAAACATTGTGAGGTTTATCTCAATCCTGCTAGTGTCTTTATATGTTTACAATGATTGTCTATATACTGAATTAATTTACTCCACTCTCTCTGGAACACTTGGTCACTCTGGTTTCGGATTTTCCCCGTTAGCTTTACCAATTCTGCATAGTCCATCATCCTCATCTGCAATTCTTCAACAGTCGGTAATTCTTGCTGTTTTCACTTTTGGGCTAATAAAGTTCTAGCTGCCATAGTGGCATACATGAACAATTTCTGGTCGACTTTTGGTATTTCCTCTCCTATCATACCCAACAGAAATGCTTCAGGGTTTTTTGGGAAGATATACCTAAACATTTTTTTAAACTCATTATAAATATTTTCCCAAAATAGTTTAACTTTATCGCATGTCCACCACATATGGTAAAAATCCCCTTCTTTAGCATTACATTTCCAACAATTCTTATTTCTCATTCTATACATTTTAGCTAATTTAGGTAAAGGTAAAAGGACCCCTGACTATTAGGTCCAGTCATGGCCAACTCTGGGGTTGCAGTGCTCATCTCGCTTTATTGGCCGAGGGAGCCGGCGTACAGCTTCTGGGTCATGTGGCCAGCATGACTAAGCCGCTTCTGGCAAACCAGAGCAGCGCACGGAAACACCGTTTACCTTCCCGCCAGAGTGGTACCTATTTATCTACTTGCACTTTGACGTGCTTTCGAATTGCTAGATTGCCAGGAGCAGGGACCGAGCAGCGGGAGCTCACCCCGTTGTGGGGATTCGAACCACCAACCTTCTGATCAGCAAGTCCTGGGCTCTGTGGTTTAACCCACAGAGCCACCTGCGTCCCCTTAGCTAATTTAGTTGGAGTTAAATACCATCTATACATCATTTTTCTATACATGTATACATTTTTTTCTTTCACCTCTCCTACTCCACTATATGACTTGAACAGGACTTGGCACAGTGTTTGAGCTTCAAATAGTCAGTAGCAAAGGAAGGTTACCTCTTCTAGGAGGCTGGTGACGGCATCTATGTCATGGTAGGTCTTAGTGATCCTGCTAACCCGCTCAGAACAGAGCACTGTGGGAAAAGAGAGAGGGGGGGAAAGAGTTAGTTGACATCTCTACATCAGTAATCCTGTTAAGGCAGGAAGAACTTAGGGCAGTGTACCTCATGCTACAAAGCAACAAGATCAAAGAGCAAAATCCTAAACAAAGTAAATCTGAATTCTATGATTCGTATGAATTATGAACATTAAACATATTTTGCATGCATCTTCTTAAGTTTGCAAAAGTTAGGGCCCCTCAAGATGGCCTGATTGTTCAACATGCACCCTGATTTTTTTGTGCATAGCTTACAACGAGGTCAGACCATATCCAGCCTTTACTGAGCATCCGTACGGGGCAGTTGCACGATAACGAACATTCATCCTGCATTCGTCCCAATTTGCTTTTGGGGTGTTTGTGTGTCTTTCAGTCAATCGTTCATTCACACACACACCCCATCAGCATTTCCATGCAGCAAATAGTCCGGTCATTTTTTTAAAGTGGGTTTGTTGCACTAGGGCAATAGAGTCCTTCATTATTCCACTTCAAAGGTGCAAACCTGAAGTTTGGAAATGCAGTTATATCCCTCCTGCAAAAAAGTGAGTCTTGAGGCACCTTTAATTCATTCTATAATAATAATAATAATAATAATAATAATAATAATAATAATAATAATTTTTATTTATACCCCGCCCCCCCCCCAGCCAAGGCTGGGTTCAGGGCGGCTAACAAGCAATAATAAAAACAAGTTGAATGAATACAACTTGTTGTTGCAATGAATACAACAACAAGATTAAAATATATTAAAATATTGAAACATTAAAATATTAAAGTGCAGCAGCATCACAGGAGGAGAAAGGAAAAAGAAAAAAGAAAGAGGGGGAGGGAATCAAATTGGCTGCAAATCAAAGGCCAGGCGGAACAACTCTGTCTTACAGGCCCCGCGGAAAGAAATCAGATCCTGCAGGGCCCTGGTCTCGTGAGGCAGAGCGTTCCACCAGGCCGGAGCCAGTGTTGAAAAACCCCTGGCTCTGGTTGAAGCTAATCTAACTTCCTTAGGGTCTGGGACCACTAGGGTGTTGCTATTTATGGACCTTGAGGCTCTCCGTGGGGCATACCGGGTGAGGCGGTCCCGTAGGTACGAGGGTCCTAGCCTGAAGCTGCCTTATACCGAATCAGAGCATTGTTCCAGTGAGCTCTGCGCTGTGGACACTAGCCGGCAGCACCTCTCCAGGATATTAGGCAAGAGGTTGGAGATACCAGGGATTAAACCTGAGACTTCTGCATGCAAAGCAGTGGCTCAGCTGCTGTGCTATCTATCCCCTTCACCAGAAGAAAGTCTACTGAAAACACACTCACAAACACAAACGATCTTTTAAAAAAACAACCTTTGCTTACAGTGCTGTTGGGCATACTGCATACCAGAGTGCCAGTGAGACCCCCAAGACATGTGCAATCTTTACTTGCCCAGGCTTGTTTGATATGTACTCAAGCTGTTGTGGCCAACAGATTTCAGGCAAGGCTGAGGGCCTAATCCACATCCAATTCACTGGGCTCAGAAAAGCCTGTTATTGCTCTTCAGAGCAAGCCCTGATACAAGGGTGCCAACTTGAATAAAATATTGGGGGGGCAGGTAAGCCCTGCCACATATAATTGATCACATGATGCGGCACACACACACACACACACACACACACACACACACACACACACACACCATTTGAATGGCAATGCCCATCATTTTTAGGGTGGTTCGGCCCCCTCAAATATTTTATTAAGGTAAAGGTAAAGGGACCCCTGACCATTAGGTCCAGTCGTGGCCAACTCTGGGGTTGCGGCGCTCATTTCTCTTTATTGGCCGAGGGAACCAGCGTACAGCTTCCGGGTCATGTGGCCAGCATGACTAAGCCGCTTCTGGCGAACCAGAGCAGCGCATGGAAACGCCGTTTACCTTCCCGCCAGAGCGGTACCTATTTATCTACTTGCACTTTGACGTGCTTTCGAACTGCTAGGTTGGCAGGAGCAGGGACCAAGCAACGGGAGCTCACCCCGTTGTGGGGATTCGAACCGCCGACCTTCTGATTGGCAAGTCCTAGGCTCTGTGGTTTAACCCACAGGTGGGGACAAAGCCCCCTTAGCCCCAGGAGTTGGCTCCTATGCCCTGACAACAACAGCCAGAGTTTGAGGTTCCCTCCACCCCACAAGTCTGAAATTCAGCCCAAATCTGCATTCACACTTACAAAGAAGCAGGTGCAAATATAATGCAAATTTGTGCGATGACACAAGTTTTTTAAGAAACTTGCACCATCATCACCCCTGTTCAGCAGGCACCTCCCATACTATTCAAAGCATATGTTTTCAGCCATTATGGGCAGAGACTTACAACTAAATCATGAAAGTGGAGATTTGCAGAATGCTGAATTCTGTTGTTAATAATAGTCGTCATCATCAGTCGTTTTTCGGTGCTGGCATAGAACACACCCAGCCATGAGATAACTTTTATTCCAGGAGGAGGGAACACTCCCCAAAGCTTAGCGCACAAATTTATTGTGAAAACAACAGAGTCAAGCATTCTGCTAGCATTATGCCAGTATTGTGCCAGCTGCATTGCCTGTCTCATTTGTTTCAACTTAGAAGGTTGATTTTGTCCTTTGAATTATTTTTTAACAACAATAACAGCATACACACACTCACCCCAAACCACATTTCCACCTCTTTAGCCAAGACCATGCAGCTCAAAAAAAGGGCTTGTGGCTGTAAAACTTGCACTACAGGAAACCGGTTTTCTGCAAGGAGTAACAGTCACAGACACTCCCGCTTTCTCTGCTTGCTTAAAACCACTCAGTGAACCCTCAAGACTACGGGAATTTGAACCCAGGTTTTCCAGATCCTAAGCTTTTTCCAGGTAACAATTACCTTTTTCATTCCCTCACATCTGTAACACAACAATGTCAGCTACGTAGGCCAGAAGACTTGCTCCATTTATAAACTGCTCTCTTCCCACTTTCCAGCCCCCAGTTAACAATATTCACATACAACACAAGAAATGCTTCAAAGGTGTTTTTATAATGCAGTGTGTGAAAATACTCCGCTCTAGCCTAAGGGCCAAGTAGATGGTATAAATTGCATTTACTAAATTTGGTTCCTGGCAGGGACAAGTAACGTCCCGTTCCGAAGCAGAAGCGTGTTGGTGTTAAGTGAAATGCACGTTGTCTCGAGCTGGAAAAGAGAAGAAAAGGAAAAACACGGCCAGGCCAAGATGGGATTGAAGGAGACATTTCCGGTGCTCAAACAAGCTCCTCTACAGAGTCAATCTTGCCCTATTTAGCCTCTCTCTAAGGGCAGTGTCAGTTCCAATCAGATTTGCATCACTTCCCCACACACACCTTTTGCCCAAGGCTCCTTAACAGAGGTTGGCTTCATGGTCTTTCTTTGCAAGGGAAAATCTGACATCTCCAAATACAAGAGACTGAAAGAAGTGACCTCTCTCCCCTCTTAAAGCCAATAACTGTGCAGCAGAGCCACCGAAAGGGACCGACAACAGGATGTCAATTACAAAATGGTTATCTATAAGTGTGGCGTCTTATGGAAGTACAGGGTGGGTTTGATTGAAATCAAATCAATTTAAATCATGATTTAAATCACTAGTCAGTAAGACTTGATTGAATTCTTTTTTCTTTCTTTTTTACAGGAAGACTCATTCTTGCTGGTATTATCTTAATATTTACAACCAGATGAAGGTTTCATTTTTGGAATAATAAATTTTCAGAGTAGTTTTCACAGTTATATAAAAAATTGCTGGTTCGGTTATACTATTAGAAATACATTGACAGATAATTATGAAATTATTGTGAGGTTTAATAAGTTAACTGTTAATATTGGGACAACTTTTCTGCTGTACTTTACTGGAAGGAGAAAAATAATCATTTCCTTAAAAACAATTTAAACAATTTATTTAATTAAAACAGTAACATTATAGCATATGTATAATGTATAATGTTTGTTGAATTTTAGCACACATGAAAAACTTAAAACAAATCCTTATTTCCTGCTGAATAGCCTTTGGACTATAATGTAACGTAAATAGAAAACTATCTTTAGAAAGATTTTTCCTCCAAAAGCATTTTATTTTAGAAATCCAATGTAAATCAAAAAAATCTGATTTAAATAAAAAAAAACCTTAAAAAAACAACATTTATTTTTATCCACCCTGTGGATGTATGTTAATGAGGGACAGGAAGAATTCAACATATGTTTGTCAGAAGAAAACAAAAAGAATATGTTTCCACAATGGCCTCTGTTGGGCTGAAGCGCCTTTATGATGAATGCTTCATCCAATGTGATTCAACCTACTCTCCAAAATTTTCAGCACAATAGTAAACTGTTTTGTTTCTAAAAGGCACTCAAGGTCATGCGTGAAGTAGGTAGTTAGGGAACTCTGGAGAAACCTTCTCCACAATGGCGGAGAACTTCCATTATTCTTGGATGTCGGCCATGTTGGGTGAAGCTGATGGGGGAACTGTAGCTTGAGGGCCTAGATCTCGGCTGTATTAGGAAGCTGCCTTATGCGTAGTTAAACCACTGATCCATCCACCTCAATATTGTCTATATCAAGGATAGTTGTTGTCTTGCTGACGTTGGTCTCCTGACTCCCAGCATGACCAATGGCTAGGGATTATGGCAGCTGGAGTCCAACCACATGTGGAGGAAAACACATTGGCTACCTCCGGCCCATGCAGACTGACAGGAGTGATTCGCTGCCTTGCCTGGAAACACCAGGGTTCCACCTGAGACCTTATTCAGCCAAACCATGTGACCCACCTCAGAGATACGACCCATCCCACTAGGAAATCGAATGTAAACAGTTGCCTCTAAATTTCCATTTTGTTCAAGCACAATCTGCTGTAGGTGGGGGGGAACGAATATTTCACATTCCACTGGATCAAATCGAGATCTAAGATCCAGGAACCACGTTGCCCTGCTTGGGGGCTTTTGCCCCTGCAACCGTTCCAACAGGAGTTGTGCACTGTGCTAATACAGTGGTACCTCGGGTTAAGTACTTAATTTGTTCCGGAGGTCCGTTCTTAACCTGAAACTATTCTTAACCTGAAGCACCACTTTAGCTAATGGGGCCTCCTGCTGCCGCCACGCTGCCAGAGCACGATTTCTGTTCTCATCCTGAAGCAAAGTTCTTAACCCGAGGTACTATTTGTGGGTTAGCAGAGTCTGTAACCTGAAGCGTATGTAACCTGAGGTACCACTGTAGTCTGAAATAAAGGGAGCAGAGAAATGTTCAAGCAAGGGGACGCCAGAGATCCAGAAGGCGCTCTGAAAGTTTCCCTCAGAGCCACGGTCCCAAATAAGTCCTCCTGCTCACCTCGGCTTCTCACCCTTACGCTGTTGGGTTCAAGCAACTGCAGATCATTGCCCTGCAGAGCTAAGCCTATCTGTTCCCAGCCACGTCCGTCTGACGCAAGGAAAGTAGGTTAGCTGGAACTATCGGAGACGACATCAAATCCCATTATGCACTTCTCGGATGAGGCTGTTACGCAATGGAGTCGAGCCACAGTCAAAGTGGTTATGATCCCTGTCCACTCCCTCCCCCCCAGCCAGGCGGGACGTCCAGTCCTTCCCTGCCCAGCTGCCATTCAAGCCAGCTAACCCCGCCTCCTTTCTTGCGTGCGTGCCTAGTGGCATGTCTGCACAGCGGGGAGACGCCATGATGGTCCTGCCTGCCCGCCTGCCCAGCCCCCTTCGTGCCATACGGGGACCCCCTCCCTTTGGCACCTCATCATCCATGTGAGCCATAATTGGAAATAATTGGAGCATGAATTCCAGCAGAGCAGGGATAAACAAGCCAGCTGCGCAGTTGCCCGTGGCCCTTGTTCACCTAGCTATTCCCCTGCATAGCCAGCATGGACTTGCAGTTCTACCAAATCCTTCACTTCTGTACCACAAACATAGGAAATAAGTCAGTGTCCAAGATTTTAAGGATTCAGACATTCCAGTCTTTCCGGGTCTAGCATTACAAAATATGCTCCCTTTGAAAACACATCAGGCAGCCTCCTCTTCTAAGCCGTAACATTAAAGTAAGCAGTTCTGACCTACTTTGCAGGGGTGTGGTGAGGATCACTAAGTGCAAGGCATGTGAAGCGCTGTTGCTAGTGCGATTTCCAAAGCTGAAGTCTTTAGGGGCATGTTAATAAAAGGCTTCACTTTTATCCCCTTCCATTTTTTGCCCTCCATCAGAAAGGCTGGTTTACACATTATAGCTAGCGCATCGAGAGCACCCTGTTGTCAAAGGGTGGTTCGTTACACGTATCAGGCAGCTTCCATTATTTACTCTAAAACATTGGTACACCCCCAGCTTTCAGACATGTCTGCTCCCGACAATTTTGCTATTACAAGTCGCTCCCTTTCTGGTGGGGTTGGTGCACAGGAGAGATAAGACCTGATGAACAAGGACCAGAGTGCTGGCAATACTCGTGATCCATAGATCACCACTCAGTCTGCAGGAGGATGCAGGAATGTTCAATCCCTGGCATCACCAGGTAGCAATGCTAGAAACTCGGGTATGTTAGTTGGCGCCAAATGGTACCTTAAACCTAGGTTACAGTCACCACAATGGAACGTCCAGCTGCCATTTTGCCTCCCCGCTGGATGAACATTGATAATATTGCTCATTTCCTTTCTATACCTCTTTATATTTTAAGGAACAAATCTCAAAGTGGTTTACAACACATTAAAACATGAAACAAAACAATCCAGAATAAAACTAGTTCAAGCTTCAAGGAAAATATTTCAGATCCTCTAGGTGACAGTTTTGTTTTCCCAACCGAGGCATCCAGAGATTTTCATGTGGTCACATTTGGACCCATGGCAATTGCAAAATGCACCTGGCAAATTTCGAAAACTGTCCAAGCCTGAAAGAAAGGCATGTGATTAATGAATAACATTGTTTTTTAAGCACTTCATCAAGGTGAAATCCTTGCAGCCACAGTGGAATATGGCTTCCAATGGGTCCACAGAGCTCAGATCAACAAGTTCAAGTCTTGCCTCCAGGCTAAATCCTTCACACATCCTTCCTGCCCCCGCATACATCACACCAAATAATCTATATAGTACACAGCACAAGATAACGAAACACCATACATTTCAAGCAAGCCAGGACACTTTCAATAGGCTTAGGAACAGCAAGCTGGGGAAAAAAACTGCAGCCCCAAACCCAGAGTCAGTGTGCTGGAAGGAAAATGACTCCCTCACCCCACATAAAGCAGAATTAGAATTCTTAAACATCAAGAAAAACACAGCCACTAGGTCTCCCCAAAAGGAAATCAATTTCTGTTGCAGCATTATTTTAGTTTATTTACAAAACTTCCTTCCCTCCCTTCACTGTCAAGTGATCTCAGGGCAGGACACAGCAATAAAACCGACATTTTCTCTATATATAAAAAGTAAATCAATAAGCACTAAAACAGAAATATTGTCCTCCTGTCCCTCATTGTAACGGTCCTGAAATACCTTGGAGAGAAAATACCCCCTCAATACTTCAGAAGGAAGATAAATAATCAGTATTTATCTTTATTGAGCTTTCGGATTAAGGCCTTTAGGCCTTAATCCAGGAGCTTAATAGTGATAAATGAAACAATGGGCAGCTACTGTGAGGTAAACTTCAAAATGGGATGGGGGAAGAAGGCATCCTTGATCCCTTTCGCAGCCAGACGGTCAACCCAAATCTCGGCCCACGAAGCAGGTTGACTTGAGACACAAAAGGCCCAAAGAAAAGGAGGAAACATGTAGCTGGGAACAGAATTGTTTGGATGTTGGTTTACGTATTGATCCTACATAGGTATGAGCATATTGGCTGATCTCATGAACACTGTCCCCAATGATGTTTTAGAAAATAATAACAGTACATTGTAGTCTGAGATATATATATATAGATATATAGATGATATAGATAGAATGCCAAGGCAGCTTACACACACACAAAAAGAGCAACCAATCTTACACATGCATGCCATCAAATTAGCAGAGAAGGATGGTGCATTAGAGTGAATGAGAGCCTGCCCCACCCACCTGAGTTTGCTCTCAGGCTCAGCCAGCCGCTACCTGACTGCCTTCTTTCTTGCAACCAATCAGGGCGTGGTGGCATTAGCTCTGGCGCCCCCTACTGTTGGTCTCCCTGCCTCCCACCCTACCAGTCCCTATTTGCACCAGCTCCACCTTCTCCCTGTCTTCTGCTCTACCTGTCCCCAAAGGACACCAGCCAGCACCAATTGAAAGAAAGAAGTCAGCTATTAAAACCTAACAGTGATGCTAAACTACTGGAGGTGCAAGGGGCCTTGGTCACACCAAGGCTGATACACTACAATACCTAGCAAACAATGCAGCACATTCAGACAAATTACCCAAGACTTCGACTAGTGAGTTTCCTGGTCTTATCTGCAAGGCTGTTCTACCTTATGCTGCCCAGGGACCATCACACAATTGGTAGGACACCTGCTTTTTGCAGAGCATTCCTATGAATCATCGAGTGGACATTCCCACCCCCAAGTTTATTAAAAACCCATGGAAAAAATAATATGAAGCCAAGTTCATACAAGCAAGTTCAACGGTTCGGTCATAACCCAACCATGACACTGCATGCGGGAACGAGCCATTGCATTTCAAACTTCAAAGGCGGTGCTCCCCCATCACCTGGAATCCTTTCAACCACAAGATAATTTATTTTCCTACAAGGCAGCCATAAGTGCAGGTGCAGAAAAATCTAATGGCGAGTCATCGAGAGAGGCATATGTGAATTCAGCTCTATTGAACTCCCAGCGTCCCATTGAACACATGACAATTTTGTATATGAACACAGGGGGAAAAAATGTATATATATTCAACAACGAAAGGAACCTGCAGTCTGTCCCCAGTTCTCTTGGCAAGTGATCCTGCATAATACATTTTTCTCCCAAAGCCAGGTCTTATTCCTATACAAACATGTATGAAAGAACATAGGAGGCCCAGAGATTGTGCAGATCCTCAGACGCCTCATTTATTTTTTAACAGAAAACAGAGCGCCTCCCTTTTCGAAGTCTCTTGTCCTTGATTACCCTGCTTTTAGAGGACCAATATCCTTCTACAGGAAATGTTAATTAAAACTCTTATTTACAAAACTTCTCTCTCTATAGATCAGGGAACCCTCTGCTCACCTCAAACATTTCATTGTTTTTCACACAAACATTTCATTGTTTTTCACACAAGACCACCCAGCCCCTCAAAATCACCATGCTTAATTACATTTAAACAAGGGTCTAATAGGAACGCTTCTTTGTCATTTTAATAGAGAGGCAACTCTGAGGGGAAGAAAACAGCTATTCTCCTCCTCCCTCACTCCAAAAAAACACTCCCAGAGCTCTTTAAACTATCAGGCCTTGCCCCATTCCTCCCTATGAGATGCCAGTAAACAGTCATGAATTGCCACACACCCATATAATTTTTGTTTAACTGTCTGCATGGGATCTTAAACTCCAAATATCATGAAGTTTCACTTCCAGCTTTGTTTTGGTGGGTGGTGAAGAGAAGGAAGTGGGAATTAAGATGGAAAAATCTGCAAAGGTCATTTGATCTAATTCACCTGTTGAAAGGCAGGACGGACCATCTACCTACAATGGTGATCCCAGACTCTAGATTTCTCTCTACTCCCAACTGAGGAAGGTGTCAGTGTAGCGGTTAGAGTGTCCAACCAGTACCTGGGATACCAGAGTTCAAATCCTGACTTGGCCACTTGGGTGACCTTGAGCCAGGCCTTGTTTCTCTACACAATCTCCCCCACAGGATGGTTGTGAGTGGGATAGAAGTGCAATGCTAAATAAAACCAACAAGACTCAGAGGAGTAAAGTGAGAGTCAGTTGGGACTTCTGGGTTCTTTTCTCAGCCTGAAGAGGCAAGCTCCAACAAACTGGTTTAAACCATCGAGCTGGGAGCCAGCTTTGTCCCTTGAAACTGGCTGCGCTCCTGGGGCCTTCAAGAGCATCCCTGAAAAGCAAAACCGGGGAGGCTATTTCAGCCGTGACAACGAAGTGGTGGAGAAAGCACACACCTGCATGTGTGTGTCAGGTGGATGCTGAAGCCACAGGGGCCGAGCCTGGGTGGGGTTGGGAATGCCAGCCCTACAGAAAGCAGGAAAGAACAGTCACACCTCCTTGATAACCTTCTGGAAGAAAAGTGGGTTACAGGCAGTAACTGCCAGCTTCTCCCAGACACACACCTGCCCCACCATCTATTGTAGTCAGGTATAGGAGGGTCCAGACACTCCAGCCTCTCTGGGTGGCTGGGATTTGTTGGCCTGCTTTTTAAACGTCTATCACTGTTTTTAGTTTTCCTTTGGTTTCATCTCGCTTTTAATTTCTGCATTGCATTATATTGTAAGTCGCTTTACATTTTGTAAAGGGAGGAAAAAAAGTGATGCGTAAGTCCAGTAAGTAAAAGACTAACAGGCAAGCCTTCCAATAACTCTGTTCCATCTCAGGACACAGGTGGATAATTTTTATCTTAACAAAACCAGAAACCCATCGTCAATCCCTACCATATAGCGCCTGGGTCCAGGGACAATGCTTTGCAATCTCCCCACCACCACCAAGCCAGGTCGTCTGCTCACAAACATCTTCAGGAGCTCAAAGGAGACTGAAGGTCAGAGACAGCAAGATCAATCTGCGAGCCCAAGCCTCGCACCCGCGTTGCCCTCTCTTCCCAACCCTACCTCCCGTTTATCCCCCTGCCTTCTTACCCTCCTCCAGCTCCTGGGATATCAAGTCCGTGTTATCAGCCAGCTCCGTGTTCCCGTTGACTTCGTCGTAAGAGGCAGGGCTGGTCCAGAATTCCATCCCCTGCGAGACCAGCAATTCCCCGACCTCCGTGGGCAACATGAATCTAATAAGAGGACACGCGCCTCTTCCCTTCCTCCCAGCGAGAGGCCAAACAGTTGTGCAAAGCGAGCAGAGGGGCTGCAAACGCGTGTATAAGCGGAACAAACACAACCCACGCTCCCCTCCTGCGCTGTTTTGCAATGCAGCCTCTACTTGCCCCTACCCACCCCTATTTATAGAGTCTGCTGTCCACCTGCTTGGGAAGAGTCCACTGTGGCCTCAACAAATGGGGGGGTCTACAGGAGGGAGGGACGGCAATAGACCATTAGCACAGCTCAGAGCATCTCGTCAAAAGAGCGGCGCAAAGCACAGAGGGCGCAGCTTGCTAGCTGAGAACCAAAGGCTTGAGTAGTAGAGTTGCAAATGGAAAATGGGGAATGGGCGGGGGACGAGGGGGGGAGAAGCAGCTAGCCTCCCCCTGTTGTTATGCAGCAGAATGGTCTATCCCACTCCCAGCTCCATCTTTATGCAGTATTTTTTTCTGAATGGGAGGGTGTGGGTTGGTGTGGTTTCAGCTATTTCACCACAGACACGCTTTCTCTCTCTCTTGATCAATTCACCCAAAATAACCACCACATGCTGATTTTGTACTCAGTAGCCTAGATTAGTCGGAATCTTTGCCCCATGCATAACAATGCATTGGGGAGGGGAGGAATAGATAGATAGTCATATTTAATCGTCTCAGTGTTACATGCGTCTGAGCAAAGGATGCCGGAAAGTGTGTAAGGACTTATGTAAGCATGTTTACACACATAAGGTTTTGGCAGTCTGCCTTTACTAGAAATTGTCAAGGACTAGAGATCTGGTAGTAGTTTCCAGTCTCTGAGCCCTTCCTGCGCTTGTATGTAGAGGAGTCTTTTAATGGAATACTGATCAGCGTTATCACCTGCTACTGCGTGCAGTTTGGGCTGTTGTTAAAGGCAAAGGAGCTGGAGAAAACAAAACAAAAAAAAGTTGGTGGTCCTAACTTTGGTGTGAATGCATGGTGTGGTACTTAACAACAGTACAGCATATGGGCAGCGCCTCTTGAGAAGGATTTCAATCTGCGTTAGAGGGACTAGGGTAGTTTCTCAAAAGAGAGCAATCAGATTTCCATAGGCACTCTATGGGGAGTGAAATAATTCAGGGTGGCATGACTGGAACTTTCCTGTGATGTATTTTAGGGACAGTTGCAGGAGACTGAAGCAGATCCCAGTGTGATCAGGTTAAGCATTTGAGAAGTGGTTAAATCGAGGTCTCTAGGAAGAGCCTGTTCATGTCAAGCTGGTGTGCTTGTTGCTGCAACTTCACTGCAGCCCATTGTGCAAACCCTAGACAGACTCTCACCAAGGATCTGCCTTTGGAGTTAGCTAGGAATTATTTAAGCGCCCCCACCTTTTTATATAAAAGTAATCCATCATGATCAGTTTCCCCCCACCCCTGGAGAACTGCTAGTACTGCTGCTATCACTTTATATGGTTCTGTTGGCTCAATATCAGTCCCCTATGTCCAGGTCACCTACATATTGCATAGCGAAGGGTTTTGGCAGCTGCAGAGCTTCCATCAGACGTGGCGTTTCAGGCAGCGTGAAAAGGTTTCGAGGGAGTCCTGAATAATTTACGTAGGGGCTTTAATAATGGAAGACATTTTTGCTGGGAGGAGGAGGAAGGGAGCTCTTGCCAAGGATTGTGGAGAATGACAGGGCAGCAGGAAAGACAGCAACATCACCAAGGTTTGCATTTTAGAGAAGAGGCAGCTCACCTGTGGCTCTTTATGTGTCTGCTGGACTACAACTCCCATAATCCCTGACCATTGGGCTCTGCTAGTTAAGGAAGATGTGAGCTGGAGTCCCATAATATGTGGATCCAGGGCCATGGGTTAGCCACCCTCTATTTTAGAAGGAGGTTTGGATTTCTAGGGGATCAAAAATGAAGGTGCCAAATAAACTTCCCTGGGGATTGAACCTGTGACCTTCTGCATGCCAAGCATATGCTCTCCTGCTGAGCTACAACCTTTCCCCAGCACTGCACAGAAGGGAAGCAGAAGGCCCTGTGTGGCTGAGACAGCTATAGATAGAAGCAAATACGGACAGAGGTAAGTG
The DNA here is from genome assembly GCF_964234715.1 of Podarcis melisellensis. Classification (NCBI taxonomy): domain Eukaryota; kingdom Metazoa; phylum Chordata; class Lepidosauria; order Squamata; family Lacertidae; genus Podarcis; species Podarcis melisellensis. The sequence goes on along the minus strand of NC_138545.1, from coordinate 30,933,122 downwards.
GCGCACAGGAGGCAGGTAATCCTCCTCCATAATTAGCTGTGCTGTTTCGGTTACCCTGCAATCTGCTTAGCTACCCGGGAGATCTTTGCAGAGGAAGATTAGTTGGAGAGCTCAGTTTGGGGAGGGGGGTGTCACAATGCAAGCCATGCTTTTAAGCACACGATCCTACACATGCACAGCCTCAAATGCGCCCACCCACTCAGAGAAAAAGAACATGTACAGCATACTAAAGATAATGCAGAGAGAGAGAGGGACAAGGTTATTTTGGCCTAGGGTAGCAATACATCTTCGGCTGAACCCTCCTGGCACAGAGGCAGCCGGTGGCAATTCTGGTGACTGCGGCAACTGGAGAAAGGAGCAGGTCTTTATTATGCTGCTGGACATACCTGTAAGTGGAAGGCTGTTCACACAACTCGTTTTCCCCGCACGCCACAAGTTTACTCCCAAGGAGCAAGTCCCCCAAACTGCTCGTGCGGATGCAGAAAGTGCTGCGTGAACAGCCCCCCAAATGGTAAGAAGGCAACTACAGTGGTACCTCGGGTTAAGTACTTAATTCGTTCCGGAGGTCCGTACTTCACCTGAAACTGTTCTTAACCTGAAGCACCACTTTAGCTAATGGGGCCTGCTGCTGCTGCTGCCGCCGCGCCGCTGGAGCATGATTTCTGTTCTCATCCTGAAGCAAAGTTCTTAACCTGAAGCACTATTTCTGGGTTAGCAGAGTCTGTAACCTGAAGCGTATGTAACCTGAAGCGTATGTAACCCGAGGTACCACTGTACTGATTCTAGACAATGGGTCATACATGGGAAGCTAATGCCAATTCAAGCCGTTCCTCCTCCTCCTCCTCTTCCTCTTCCTCCCCCTCCTCCTTTATTTGAACACCGTCCTGTACCCACAGGTCTCAGGGCGGTTTACAATATAAAACGCATCAGCTAGCAGTCTGTGTCTGAGCTGTACTACTTCAGACTGCTGGTAGGAGGTCATGTCATAGCGAAAGCAAAAAAAGTATCCTCCAAACAAACCCTCTAATACAAAAAAGTCCTCGCACACAGTAATGTAGCAGGGTGTTCTAGCCTTTTCCCTGACACACTATTTTATTGTGTGCACGGACTGGGGGTGTGTGGCTGAATCTAGATATATGCAAAAAACAAAACAAAAAAACAACAACCCTGCTGTGGAAATGCTTTTTTTTTAATAAAAAAAGTTTTGAAATTTATATTGAATTTGCCATTAGCTCACCATCGACCATCTAGTGTCAGATTTGTATAATGCACTTTAAACACACTTAAAACGTTCTATTTGCAGCTGTATAGCTGAGTCCCGTGTGTCTCCCTGCCTGGGTGGTGCCACTTCAGTCTGCTCACATGATTGAATGAGATTCCTACATTGTGGGGGGTTGGGCTAGATGACCCTTGAGGTCCCTTCCAGGTCTACAATTCTATGATTCTATGTGAGCACAGTGGCACAGTCCAGGCACACATTGCTAAACCCCACCTACCGTTATATGCTCATCTGGAATTCCATTTATAGGAAGGCAGGCCACTTTTGTTGAATGGGGAGGGTGCTTTAGACAGCTGGGAAGGGGGAACTGCTTGTTCATTGTCCTTCAGAGCACGCTCTCCCCCCCCCCCCGTTTAATGCAATTTCCTAGTCCCTTGTGGAATCAGGAAGGGCAGAACAGCAGGAGGGTGGTGGGGTGTGTGTATTTAATAGCTGATAGTAAGAAGATGCCGCAGCTCAGACTCAGAAATAGCAGGGATGTTCTAGGAGTCCGGAAATCTCCCCGGCCAACCTTGTTAAGACACGATTAGCTCTCAGTGACCTTGTCCAGAGGGTAAGTAGGGTGGATACTGATTTAGGGCCACCAGCAGAGCTGGCCAGCTGGCCTTCATTTGAGCTGGAGGGGGCGCTTCCACCTCAGAACGAGTTTCCCAGGCAAGGACATAAGAACAGCTCCTTCTGGACCACCATTTTAGCCCAGAGTTCTCTTCTCAGAATTACCAACCAGAGGCCAACCAAAGGAATTAACCAGGCATATGCTAGTGAATATCCATTCATTTGTTGGGCTTCCTTGTTTTCTCCTTTCCTCCCGCGAAAACTCAGAGCCACCCACAAAGTTATCCCACCCACCCCTAAGCAGCCATCACAACAAAACTATAAAGCATTAGTTAAAAACCTATAGCAGAATCCACTGCATATAAACATAAGCACAATATCTAGCAGTCAGACCTGGGTAGACTCGCATTCCTCAAACTACGTGCCAGAGGCTTAAATAAACTGCAATGCTTTTAATTGACATTGAAAAGCCATCAGGGAGAGGGAAGAAGCAAAATTCCCCAGGGAGGGAGTTCCGCATATAGGGGCCACCACAGAGAAGGCCCTGGCATGTGCCGCCACCCTATGGATCGCTCCCACTGGTGGAACCGCAAGCAGTGCCTCCCCTGCAGATCTCAAAGCAGGGGCTGGCAAGTAGAGGGAGAAACCTCTCAGTTGTTCATAGCTGGGATGTCACCTGCTGTACAAAGCTAAGAGGGACAGCTATTGCTGTGCTCGTTTTTTTTCATCTGGCCATGCCCAGTCTTGTCTCTGGTCCCCCCCCCCACACCTTTAGCATGTGGCCTCCAAAAGATTGTCCATGAGGGTATGTGGCCCTCAGGCTGAAAAGGGGTTCCCCGCCCCCCCACCCCAAGCCGCACACCTGCTCTTCAGGAGAAGTACAGCTCTATCCACAAAAGGCTGCCTACCCAACTCCTGAACCCGGGAGCCACTGGGATTCAGTCTCAAAGCCCCCATTACTGCCTTTGGACACTGGTCCTGCATCTGAATGGCCTTTCCTAACTCAGGTGGAATTGAGAGATAGGGTTGGGTATCATCTTCGTGCTGCCAACACTCAACTCCATACACCTGGATGGCTGGTGCCTGCACACACAGAGATGTTGAAAAGCCCTGGAAACAAGCTGGAAGCCTGTGGAAAATATGTAGAAGCCGGCAGATCGGATCCAGGATGATGCAATGGGTCAATGGTACCCAAAGCCACAGAGGGATCAAGGAGAATCAACAAGGTCACACCCTCCCAGTAAAGGTAATCAACCAGAGGGAGCAAGGCCATTTCAGTGCCAAAGCCAGACTGAAAAGTGTCTAGGGCTTAGGGAGAAATTTGATTCAGTTCACATTTAAAGGCCAACCAACCAAATTCGCATTTTACCAAAAGAATATGCAAACCAAAACGCAGCCATCTTTTGAAATGCACATCTCTCCAAATTTTGAGCCGAGTGGGGATTTGAAGGGGTCAGCAAACCTTTTCAGCAGGGGTCCAGTCTACTGTCCCTCAGACCTTGTGGGGGGCAGGACAATATTTTGGGGGAAAAACAATGAAAGAATTCCTGGGCCCCACAAATAACCCAGAGATGCATTTTAAATAAAAGCAAACATTCTACTCATGTAAAAGCACACTGATTCCCGGACCATCTGCAGGCCGGATTTAGAAGGCGATTGGGCCGGATCCAGACCTTGGGGCCTTAGTTTGCCTACCCATATCCTAATCCAACCCTCTGACCACTGCACCACACAGGCTCTCAAGATTGTCTGTACACATGGGGAGGTGTGTTTTCAGACTAGTGTGCAACCGTATTCTCTATTCGAATCCCCTCAATGCACGTATACACAGGCCTTCATATCTATACTGTGTCTGTATTTTGCAGAGGTGGCCAAGTTACTGTCCGGCTTTCTCTTTTGCCTATTGGATTCTTAGACAAGTTAAACATGGTGAGGGAGAGTGGCACATCTCTGCAGAGCCAGTAGGTCTGCCCTACCAGGAAGCGACCTGAGAAAGCACCCTGCATACACATGGAGGCAGTGAGGGCATTCTCAGCACCAGACAAATTATAGCCATTCCAGCAGAATGAGCCTTAGATTGACAAACAGCATGGGACAGGGTTGACATGGAGATGGTGACATCATGCACACAGTACCCCGAAAAGTCGCCTGCATCTGGTACTGTGTTCACATTATCCCACGGTGTGCGTACGCCCCCTAGGGTCCCGGTTCCCCTGGAGGTCACTTACAGAAATACTCCAGGGTTTCCTCAGTCTGCTGCGGCGTGAGGCTGCTGGCAGCATCGAGAGCGATGAGCGGCGTGTGAATCCAATCGCCGTGGTCGTACCCAAACACGGTGTCTGCCCGGAGTTGGTACAGGGGTAGCTGCTCTCCCAGCAGGCTGATGATTTCAACCTCGGGGACATTGGTGCTACTGCAGAGCTCTGTGGGGAAGAGTAAAGAAATATTATGGCTTTGGCCAAAAAGGGTTGTGAAGGACAGAAAAGGGGTCTTTGGTCTTGAGCCCTGGGTTGCCTCAGATCAGCCTTTGCCAACCTGACTCGCATCAGCTCCAGTCTGATAGATCAGCCCTGGAGAACCTTTGGCTCTCTGAGATGCTGCTGGACTCCCCAATCCCAACAGTCACAGGCCTGATGGTAGTCAAGAAACAAGCTAGAGCCACAGGTTCCCCACTGCCAGAGACAGAACCACCATAAGTGGCCCCAGTGCCAACTTTAAGTGTTTACACACCCAAAGTGACAGTGGCGTAGCGTGGGTTGTCAGCACCCGGGGCAAGGCAAGTAATTTGCACCCCTTAACCTGTGGATTTGCGCCCCCTAACCCTACCCCCCAGATGTTGCGCCCGGTGCGGCCGGCCCCCCCCTGCACCCCCCACGCTACGCAACTGCAAAGTGAGGTTTCCCACAAGCACATCTGTTTTGGACTAGCTCACCAGCACAAAGAGAGGCAGATCAGGAGCAGGAATGAGGCAGGGCCCCACAGAATCTGCTGCTTCCCAAAGTGATTGCTCCCATATCTCCATTAAAATATCAGCCCTGGGATTAGGGGATGGGGGATGGAGGGGAGAGGATAAGGGGATTTGCTAAACCCCCCTTCCTACACAAGAAATAAAGGGGTGTGCAGGAACCCTGACCTTCCCCACCCAACCCCATCACCTGGCTATTCTACCTGGGAAACACCATCCAACCGGGGGAGTCCATACTGCAGGTATGGGGCACCCGTGGCTCTGCAGAACATACAGAATCATCTAGCCCAGTGTGGTGGCATGGTTAGCGTGTCAGATTAGGGTGACCAGGGTTCAAATCCCCGCTCAGCTGTGCAACTCCCTGGGTGGCCTTGGGCCAGTCACAGGTGCTTATCTTAACCTACCTCACAGGGTTGTTGTGTGAGGATAAAATGGGAAAGGAGAGAGATACTACCTTGAACTCCTTGAAGGAAAGGTGAGATATAAATGTAATGCATACATACATTCCATTAAAAAATCGAGGTCTTTTTAAAATAAGTTTTGGGGGTTTGTGAGTGGGGGAGCTGGATTCCTTTGCAGTTTGTGAGTTGACTCACTTGCTCGAGATCTGGAATAATTAGCATGGTATAGGAAATTTTCCGCAATGTAATAAATCCACAATACTAATTCCAACCCACTTTCTGTAATTGCGAAACCTGGAGCGTGAGGGTGTGCAGAAGGGCCACACACGTCCCCTTTTTCGAGAGTCTCTAGCCTAGCAATCGCAAAGAGAGCAGCTCTGCTTCTTCTTTGCCTCTTTGAACCAGCAATAAACCGATGCTTTCTTTCCTACTGAAAGAGAACTGCTGCCTTCTTGTGGACGGATGTGGGTAGATAACGCAGCGAGAAAGAAATTGGATGTTTTCAGAGGGAGAGAACTGGAGGCAGGTAACAACTATTCCAGAGGGACGGAAGTTGGTTTGAATGAGGAGTTGCTGCTCCTGCGTGTGAACACTCATCCAGCCTTGTTTTCAGTCAAGCAGCTGCTGCAAGGTTTTGTAACTGGTTTTGAAAAGCTGCAAAACTGGTTTAGCAAGAGGCAGTGGTAAGAGAGGGCTGCCTTGTGCAGCAGCCACCACAGATGCCAGCTGGTGCCTTCCATCTGCTGGGCATCACGCAGTTGAAGGCTGTTGATCATGCCAAGCCTCTCCTAAACCACTTCCAGCTCCCTTAAAGGCTATTATCTGCCTCCAAGCTCCTCAGCTCATGAGAGAAAGTTGATTAACAGTGGCCTCTGTTTTCAATCTATCTTCAAGGAGTATGGGATTCAGGTACAGGTGGGTGGGTGTAAAACACAGAAGGATTGCCTTGCTGAGTTATGTCTCCATGATACCACGTTGAACAGCCATGGCTTCCCCCAAAGCATCCTGGGAAGTGTAGCTTGTTAGGAGTACTGAGAGGCTGTAAGAAGATCCCTATTCCCCTCAGAGCTACAAATTCCAGAGTTTCCTGGGAAGAGGGATTGACTGCGAAAGCACTCTGAGAATTGTAATTTTGGGTTTAAGATTCACTGCATGCACAGTTATAAAAGAAAATGATGTATGTAACACCTGTAAAGTTAGCAAAAATGTATAAGATAAATAACAAATGTTGGAAATGTAAAGAAAAAGAAGGTACCTTTTTCATATGTGGTGGGAATGTAAGAAGGTAAAATGCTTTTGGGAAATGATTTATAATGAATTGAAGAAAATGTTGAAATATACATTTGTTAAGAAACCAGAAGCATTTTTACTAGGCATTACAGGTAATGAGATGAATAAGAAAGAAAAGAAGTTATTTTTATATGCAGTGACAGCAGTAAGAATATTGATGGCCCAGAAATGGAAACAGGAGGAATTACCTACGATAGAAGAATGGAGAACTAAAATGATGGATTATGCAGAACTGGACAGAATGACAGGAAGGATCCGGAATCGACGAGATCAAAGATTTACAGAAGATTGGGAAAGGTTTATCCAATATATGCAAAAACTGAGTGATAACAAAATTACGTTTGTAAGTTTTAAGGAAGCTCTGTGAGGGGAAAGGGTTAAAAGGGCAGAAATGTGTAAAAAGTAACAATAGGAAGGAATGGCAGACAAATTGAGGGAAGTCAAAAAAGAGAAGTAAGATGTAATTAAGATGTATGGAATGTATAAATTTGTTTTTGTATTTGAAAACTAATAAAAATATAATATTAAAAAAGAGAATTGTAATTCTGTGTGGAGGACAGGCATCTCCCCTCAAAAAACCCTCTCAGGCCCCTTAAGAAACCACAGCTGTCAGAAAGAAACCCAGCTGCTTTGGGGAAAGCCATAGTATCATAGCGCTTTAAATACAGTGGTACCTCAGGTTACAGGTGCTTCAGGTTACAGACGCTTCAGGTTACAGACACTTCAGGTTACAGACTCCGCTAACCCAGAAATAGTACCTCAGGTTAAGAACTTTGCTTCAGGATGAGAACAAAAATTGTGTGGCGGTGGCGTGGCGGCAGTGGGAGGCCCCATTAGCTAAAGTGGTGCCTCAGGTTAAGAACAGTTTCAGGTTAAGAACGGACCTCTGTAACGAATTAAGTTCTTAACCTGAGGTACCACTGTATATGGTGCCTTGCCCTTACTCCTTGTCAGTTTTTGAAAAGCAGAGCTATGTTATAACGCTTGGCAGAAGGACCACAAGAGCCTGTGGCTATACCACAGAGGCCTGCCAAACAGGGGTGCCGTTGGGGGGAGGCAATATTCTGCAGCTGTGGTGGACCCTGTTGGGCCTTCCCAAGGCTGCGGCAGCCCCACGAAAAGTTGGGCAGAACCAGGCACGTGTGCTGCCAAATGTCATTGGATTTTAACTAATGTTCAACCTTAGCCGGCATGAGCAACCTTCAGGGCTCATTTACTTATTTAATAAAATTTACACACTGCTGGATTGTAAGAAAACAAAACAAAACCTCAAATTGTTTGCAAAAAGAGAAAACAATAAAATCAATTTTGAAAACTGCAACAACGCTTTAAAGTATACAAAAGTTAAAATAGCAAAGCAGATTGACTCAGCTTTCTAAGCATTTAGGCAGACTTGTCTAAATAAGAATGCTTTCAGCTGCCTCTAAGAAGAACGCAGTGAAGATGCCTGCTTGATATCCATAGGCAGGGAGTTCCAAAGTGTCGGTGCTGTTATGTATTCAGTGGCCTGAGCTTGAGTCTGGACTAAGGAATCGGAGCTCCTGTGTTCTGATTCGATACATGATATCCAATCCCAGAACATTTCAGGATTTGGGCCTCTGCCATTGGCCCTTAAACTCTGAGTCATGATTCGCAGCTTGGATGTTTAGACAGCCAATCATGTTGGGAATGGGAGTGGCCCAGGCCTTCAGAAATGTATATAAGGAGTTGTTTTGCCCCTGTTGTCCAGTTCTGTTAGTTCAATAGAGGTTCTTGCTGTTATCACTGTGTCTTGCCTCGTGGGAACCCGCCTATACTTCTGGTGCTGCCATGCCAAATGATCGAGTTCTTACCAATGCGGCACGAGTATTATGCGGCACCAGTGGCAGTGCCAATTCCACTGATTGAAGCCGTAGCGGGGGCACACGTGATGGTAAGGTGATCTCGTAGGTCAAACTGGTCCCAGGTATGAGAGCTGCAGTAGTCCATCAGCATCGGGAGGGCGACATGTACCTCCCCCTGCTACACAGAGACCTTAGAAATCCACACAGAAGGAAGGTCCACGGTTGTCCCATATCCTGGGAGCCTCATTGTAACAGGCGGCAGCTGGTAGAGAATGATTCATTGGGGAAAGCAGGGCAGCTTGAACTGAAAGACGACTCAGCACAGCCCATTGTGCTTGCCAGCACTAGTCCCGATGGCAAACAGGCATCCTTTTTTTCCATATCGGCTCCACCCAGGCATGATGGTTCGATTTCATTTTAATCAGAAGTTGCCAACTTAGGCACGACTGGAGCCAAACCCGCTATGTTTGCAGGGAGTGGTGCAGTCTGATCTTCTGGAGAACTGCAGGCCTGTACTTGTGAAGACTGTTCTCGGGATCCGGGTTCCCTTTCCTACAGGAAATTGTTCAGAGCTTCTTTAAGGTAGCAAAGATTGAGAACGGCCACAGCTGCTGGAACCAGAGCAATGTTTTCTGGCGAATCCCATGCCCACAGGCAGGACTGTCTCTCTCTGCCAACTTTCTTTTTTCACCCTAGCAAGGTTCTTGCACAACGGGTAAAAATTCAACAGGCTTCCCATCGCTGCAACTTTGTGTAGGGGAAATGTTGCACCCACTAAATTCTGCCTCCCTTACAAACAGTCCTAAGCCATGTTCCTACTCAACTCTAAAGTCCCTTTTAAAGCTGGGCTGGCTCAGTTGGCAGAGCACAAGACTCTTCATCTCAGGTTTGTGGATTCGAGCCCCATGATGGGCAAAAACAGATTGAGGTTGAATCCTGATAAGACAGAAGTACTGTTTTTGGGGGACAGGAGGCAGGCAGGTGTAGAGGACTCCCTGGTCCTGAATGGGGTAACTGTGCCCCTGAAGGACCAGGTGCGCAGCATGGAAGTCATTCTGGACTCACAGCTGTCCATGGAGGTGCAGGTTAATTCTGTGTCCAGGGCAGCTGTCTACCAGCTCCATCTGGAACGCAGGCTGAGACCCTATCTGCCTGCAGACTGTCTCGCCAGAGTGGTGCATGCTCTAGTTATCTCTCACTTGGACTACTGCAATGCGCTGTATGTGGGGCTACCTTTGAAGGTGACCCAGAAACTACAACTAATCCAGAATGCGGCAGCTAGACTGGTGACTGGAAGCGGACGCCAAGACCATATAACACTGGTCCTGAAAGACCTACATGGGCTCCCAGTACGTTTCCGAGCACAATTCAAAGTGTTGGTACTGACCTTTAAAGCCCTAAACGGCCTCGGTCCAGTATACCTGAAGTAGCGTCTCCACCTCCATCATTCTGCCTGGACCCTGAGGTCCAGCGCCGAGGGCCTTCTGGCGGTTCCCTCGCTACGAGAAGCAAAGTTACAGGGAACCAGGCAGAGGGCCTTCTCGGTAGTGGCACCCACCCTGTGGAACGCCCTCCCACCAGATGTCAAAGAGAAAAATAACTACCAAACTTTTAGAAGACATCTAAAGGCAGCCCTGTTTAAGGAAGCTTTTAATGTTTAATAGGTTATTGTATTTTAGTGTTTTGTTGGAAGCCGTCCAGGGTGGCTGGGGAAACCCAGCCAGATGGGCGGGGTATAAATAATAAATTATTATTATTATATTATTGTAAAAGATTGCTGCATGATGGGACTAGATGACGCTCACGGTCCCTTCCACCTCTACAATTCTATGATTCTATGAAATGGGTGTGGCTTATAAGAGCTGGAGTTCCTGCTTGCTGCAGTTCTTGTTTCGCTGTCCTGGTGCATTACATCGACAGCTGCAAACTTTTAAGCCAGCCACTTCTTCTGTGTCATGATCTGCAAACTGCAGAAGGCAATGACGCAATCTCCGTGCTGTAAAACAGGGTTGAGGAGGTTGCAAGTTCAACCTACAGGTTTTGTTGAACTCCAACCAACCCTAATTGGCACGAACGCCGGTCAGCATTGGACAAAAGTCCAGCAGGAACCAGAGTGCCTCTAGTTCTCCATCTTTGCTGTCAATAAAGCTACTGTACAAGGCAAAGCAGCAGCCTAGGGTGGTCTTTTTTCTAAGCTAGTTGCCATCGTATTTACAAGTGGATAGAAATTGCCATGGAGGGGGGTCTCTCCAGTGGACATCAAGTTAGATTCCAGGTTTTTTGGGTTGGAACATGGGCCAAATAGGATAAGGACCCCAACTTTGGGTCTGTCCCTGCTGTCGGCGGAAAGGTCATATTTCCATAAAGCATCATTTCATTTTCTTAACTGAAGATAGTGCAATGCCCTTCCATTCCCAAAGAGCGCTTGTGTAATAGTGGAGAGTTTAAGTGGGCAAGCTGTGAACCAGGAAGTCCCTGGCTCAAATTGCACCCCGAGCATAAACTTTAGGCGAGTTGCTGTTATCTCAGCCTTAGTCCTGAACTTGCAATGCAAAGATAATAATACGGACCTTCCTCTTTATGTGTGAGATAATGTGTGAGATAATATTTCTGGCTGCGGTGGTACTGTCAGAGCAATGTCCTGAGCCCCACTGAGAAGAATGAGCAGGATTCCCCTCCCCCCCAAAATGCAACAGGACTGGCTTAACACATTTCACGTGAATACCCCTAAGGAGACTTACTTCTGAGTAGACATGCATAAGATTGCGCTGAATAAGAACGCGTGCAAAATAAACTATTCCAGTTCAATTACTTCTGAGGAAAATAGGAGTTATTCTGAGTACTTTTTTAAAGGGCATATACAGTGGTACCTCGGGTTAAGTACTTAATTCGTTCCAGAGGTCCGTTCTTAACCTGAAACTGTTCTTAACCTGAAGCACCACTTCAGCTAATAGGGCCTCCTGCTGCTGCCGCCGCGCCGCCGGAGCATGATTTCTGTTCTTATCCTGAAGCAAAGTTCTTAACCTGAAGCACTATTTCTGGGTTAGCAGAGTCTGTAACCTGAAGCATATATAACCTGAAGCGTATGTACAGCTTTACAGTAGTACCTTGATTCTTTAATGTAATCCGTTCCGGGAGTCTCTTTGACTCCCGAAACCATTTGAAAATGAAGGTGTGGCTTCCAATTGGCTGTAGGAGCTTCCTGCACTCAAGCAGAAGTCGCATTGGACGTTTGGCTTCTGAAAAATGTTTGAAAACCAGAACACTTCTGGGTTTTTGCCGTTTGGGAGCTGATTTGTTCATACAAGGTTCCACTGTATATTGAATTTATACTCATTTAACAGCTAAGACGTCTTCCAACACCCCCCCCCCCCGAGAATTGCAGGAGGCTTCTAAGAATCCTTTACGGTACATCTCTAGCACTTCCTTCCTTCTAGAACTACATTTACCTGAATTCCCTGAGGAAAGAAAAGCACTCTCTGGTAGCACTTTAAACAGTCATGGCTTCCCCCAAAGAATGCTGGGAACTGTAGTTTGTTAAGGGGGCAAAGCGTTGTGAGGAGACCCCTGTTCCCCTCACAGAGCTGCAATTCCCAGAGTTCCCTGTGAAGAGAGGTTGGCTGTCAAAATACAGGCATGCTCCCCTGGCAGTACCCACCGGTGAGGGTGGTTGCATCATGTTGCTTCCGTCGCCCATCCGGGGTTGAGGCAGAAGCTGCCGGTGCTTCGCTGAGGAGGAAAACGGGCTGGTTACTCTCAGGAAGGCTCCGGCCTGGCTGTGCCTGCTCCAAAGCTGATGTGTCCAGTTTGGCTGGTGTCACGGGGGGTGGGGGGGCAGGATGTAGCTGTCACGTGCGCCACACAGTACCAGGCGTGGGTAAGGGAGAATGGTGCAGGACTCTACCTCTGCTCCACACCTGGGGAAAGGAAAAGAAGCATACCCTTCAAGCGTCCTGTTTTTGCAGGGACAGCCCCAGAATTATGAAAGCTATCATCCCAGCTTCTGATCTGAACCCGGAATGTCCCGATTTCCATCGCCAGTGCCGCCGCCACTGAGCTCTGGGAGAAGGATAAGCCGGCACTCGTTCCAAGTGGCAACGTACCAAAGTGACTTCAGAGCAACCCATTGCAATCTATTGCAGCCTAACAGGATGGCCCCTCAGGAATTTGTCACACATACACATGAACGCACACATGAATCTGGAAATCTGTCTGTGCTTGGCTACCCAGAGCTTAAATGCATGATCTTTCACACACCCTTTCAAAGAGATGCATTTGGAGAAGATCCCTAACTTGCCTGAGAGAGAGAGAGAGACAGAGAGGGAAGACCTGAAATACAGGACAAAAATGCATCAATACAGAACGTAGCATTTTACATTGAACTACGGGACAATCCTGTATTATGCAGCACAGGTGGCAACCCTACATTTAAAACACATTTCTCCCTCCCCCAACCGAAGAATTCAAGAAACTGCAGTTCATAGATTTTTTAGAGATTAAAGAATTGAAGAGTTGGAAGGGACCCTGAGGATCATCTAGTCCAACCCCCTGCGATACAGGAATCTGCAGCTGAGCCATACGGGGATCGAACCTGCAACCTTGGCGTCTTCAGCACCACGCTCTAGCACCAACTGCCTAGTTGTTTTATTAGTATTATTATTTATTAAATTTATTAGTCACTTTACCTTGCCCAGAACAACCCAAAGTGACTTACAACCAAGCAAGCAAGCAAGCTAACAAACAAACAAATTCACATAGATACTTTAAAACCAATGGAGGGGGGATAAATACATTAAAAACATCCCACTCACTTCCAAAAGGCCACAGGTAGTTAAAGGCCTACTTGTAGAGGAAAGTTTTTGCCTGGCCTTTGTCGTTTGCCCCTCACAGAGCTACAATTCCCAGCACACTGAACAAACTACAGTTCCCAGGAGTCTTGAAGGGGGTGGGAAATGTGCATTTTATATATGGTGTGACTGTACGCAGCCTCTGATTGATGTGGTTAGCAAAGACAAAATAAAGTGACCTCTCCAATGCTCAGAGAGATTCCTCCAAAGAGGGGAACTGATCCCTGGGGAATCCCTTGAGTAAATGAATACCTTAAATGGAAGACAGGTGAACAGACAGACAGACAGACAGACAGACAGAATAAACCGGGAGCTTGACATCAACTTGGTTCCCTGTCACTTTGTCAAGATAAACTTTCAAGGCACCAAAGGCAGGGGTCATGTGGCCAGCAAGACTGAGCCGCTTCTGGCACAACAGAACACCGTGACAGAAGCCAGAGCGCACAGAAATGCCGTTTACCTTCCCGCTGCAGTGGTACCTATTTATCTACTTGCACTGGCATGCTTTTGAACTACTGGGTTGGCAGTTCTTTATATAGGAACAGAATGAAATGAGCTGTTTGAGGTTGCTTTCGTGGCTAGGACGTGCCCACTTGGACACTGGCACAACATTGGAGATTTATGGCTGGTCTTGCGCTGGATTTATAGCACAAACAGCTGTGGGTGTGACGTGGGAGTGAGGGTTGTTGCAGATGCGTAAAACATCACGTACCAGGTGGCAAGGCTGAAGGAAGGTGGACTTTCCTCCCTAGGTCACGGGGCTCCAGAGAGCTAGGCATCACAATGTAGATCAAAATAAGGAACTAGAGGGGAGTGTCGGTTACTGATTTAATCATACCTTAGCACTTCCTCCCCCCAATTCCGTTCATTCTCTCCATGCTGGGGTCTTGAGCAAGCAGATTTGAGGACTAAACTACTTGCGAGGTTAAACAAAAACACAGCTATGCAGATAAAAGGCTACAATGCCATCCTTCAAATTAAAGGCCCAGAATCCCAGGTAAAGGTGCCTAAAAATAAAGATGCCATCAGACACGCCTCCCTGGAGAGAGCATTCCACAAGCAAGGGGCCACCACTGAAAAGGCTCTTGCATTGCCCATCCCTCCAAACCTCCCTTAAAGGAGGAAACACACAAAGAAGGGCCTCGTATGACGCAGACCCAACTTTTGTTTCCACCTATCTTTTTAATTTTTTAAATAAATTTATTTATTTGGTTTTTCAAATTAGAATTTTACAGTCACATATCCAACATACAACATAAAAACAAGATTCCACAGAATCTGCTGGACTTCTCTCCTCCCCTTTGTGGGTCCTATTATTAATCATTTCCTCCTTCATCTTTTATAATAATCCAAATATTTTACGTCTCCGTTATATCTAAAACTCACCATTAAACGACAAGTGTTATTCCAATTCTACCAATGATTTTAAGTGTTTACAATGGTTTTTAAGGTGAATTATCAATTTTCCCCATTCCTTATTAAAATTTTGGTCTTCCTGATTCCTGATTCTTCCGGTCATTTTTGCCATTTCGGCATAATCCATCAACTTAATCTGCCATTCTTCTCTGGTCTTCTTCTTTGCCTTCTTTCCCTTTGTTTCCACCTGTCTTGAAGCAGCTGCACTGGCTGCCAATTTGCCTCTGGGCCCAATTTTAAAGCTTGAAGCCCCTGGCAAAGAGATCCGCTAGCCAACCAAAAGGGGAACCCAAGCTTTTCTCCTCAGAGCTCAACTGAACTCACATGTTCTGCTTATATTTGGAGAAGCGCAATAAAGGAGCCTTTTACGACAAGGGCAACTCCCTGACAGAAACTCTCTCCTAGGGCACGAAGGCCTCAACCCATCATGTTTGTTTATTATCCGAGCCAACGGCCGCTCCTCTTCCTCGTCTGCCTTGTGACTGCCGTTTGGAGCCACAAGGCATCATCAGCAGGGTAGGTTATTATCAGGTGCTCTCAGACAGCTGTCTCCCGCTTAGAACTTCGGCTGAATTTCAATTCCTCCTTCTTCCTTTATCCCTCGCAGTTGCAGAGGTGGCCTTTCCATCAGCTAAGCCGAGGTTCTTAAACAACAGATTCCGAACACTGTTAAGTCCGCAGTCCTGGTGTGCTCCCAGGGTCCCAGAGCAAACTGAATAATTGCTCTTCTGTCATCAGCACCAAGTGGGTTTGCAATGGACTTTCTTCTACACTTGGGTGGGATATTGTGCTTTTACGGGGAGTATATCCCACTGTGTCAAGTCCACAATAGCCATCCTTTCTTCACAGGAGCTGCACCTTCCCACTGCATCTTCAACAACAACTAACCTTCCTGTGAGGGAGGTTAGGCTGAGAGATGATAACTGGCCCAAGGTCACCCAGGGAGCTTCATGGCCAAGTGGTGGTCTCCCAGGTCTCAGTCTGAAGAGTGAGGAATTGGATCTGGCTGGCAGACTCAATCAGGGCCGGCCCACCCATGAGTCAAGGTGAGGTGGTTGCCTCAGGCGGCAGGAGCCACAGGGACAGCAGATCTGGCTTCAAAGGAATGAATTGCCCACTGCTGCAGTGGCAGCAACAGCTGTGGCAAACTCCTTGGAGCCTGGATCTGCCTTCTCTTTGGCAGCCCCCACAATGCTGCCTCTACAGCGAACTCTTGGGAAAGAGGAGGTGCTGCTGGTTTCCTCCCACCCCTAGGGAGCAAATGGCAGGGACTGCCCTCTAGGTACTCCTGGGGTCTGCACCCACTTGGTGTGATTCAGAGCAGGCCCTTTTTCTCCCCACAATGGCCTTGGATTCCCACTTCAAACTTCATGTAAGGTTGATTGAATTCCCACTTTGTTCCCAATGTAGATCTTCACTTATACCTTCTTCCCAATCTGGGGAAGGGGGGAGGTCACTATTTTGTGGTTTGCCTCAGGTGGCCAAATGTCTTGGGCCAGCCCTGGACCAGATCCTGATCTCCACATACCTCCGCAGGGTACCCTTTGGCATCTGGGTGGGGCCACCCAGCTGCCAATCACCTGATGTCACAATGGCATCAGTTGGCCTGTTTCATCCCCATGTGCTCTGAAATAAAATCGGGCAGGCACTACTTCCTAGCACAAAAATTCTACAGGTTATCAGCCCCAGGAGAGGTCTTGCGTGCAGTGCTATCCAGGCATTGACAATGAGCTACCGGTGGACTCTTGGGAAGTCCTGTGGGCAACGCTTGGGAAAATGCTGCACAAAGTGCTTTGCAGGCACCTCCCACCCACTGATTGTCAGTGCCTGCAAAGCGTCTTTCATCCAAAACCCCGCCTTTACCTGTCCCACCTTTGATGTCATGCATTCACCCTAAGGGACGCGGGTGGCGCTGTGGGTTAAACCACAGAGCCTAGGACTTGCCTATCAGAAGGTCGGTGGTTCGAATCCCCACAACGGGGTGAGCTCCCGTTGTTCGGTCCCTCTCCTGCCAACCTAGCAGTTCTAAAGCATGTCAAAGTGCAAGTAGATAAATAGGTACGCTGCGGCGGGAAGGTAAATGGCATTTCCATGCGCTGCTCTGGTTCGCCAGAAGCAGCTTAGTCATGCTGGCCACATGACCTGGAAGCTGTATGCCGGCTCCCTCAGCCAATAAAGCGAGATGAGCGCTGCAACCCGAGAGTCGGCCACGATTGGACCTAATGGTCAGGGGTCCCTTTACCTTTACCTCTTCACCCTAATGACCTCATTGGCCAACAGGGGAGTCCTAACGGGTTTAATTTGACCCACAGGCAAAAGATTCTCTCCTGCTCTGTCCTAATGGAACTCTCTAACCGCTACCCTGTGGGGGAAAGATACAGTTTGCCCCCTTTTAAAATAAAACATTTCCCCCTCCAATTCTTTTTCTTTAAGAATCAATTATTTCACCCCACCCTGCCCCGACCTCATACTGCAGCCTAGAAAGCTACACAGCGACTTCGCTTACAAGGGCAAAATGACAGCTACGTGATCTGGGCACGCTGCAGCAAAGCCCGTCCAACAGTGTGAAACAGCAAGCCGGAGGAGTCTTCCTGAGCTTCCTGTCTGCAAACAGAGGGGCTGTGCCGGGAGAGAAAACTGTGCAGCCTCAGGAGTGAGAATCTTGGCAGCAGTCAACCAGCTTCTCAGTGCGGGACGTTTGCTATCAGGTGGGATAACAGGACAAGCCAGGACTCCACACCTCAGGGGTATGCACAGCCTGCAGCCCTTCGGATGTTGTCGGACTCTAAAACCCATCAGCTCCTGCCAGTATGGCCAACGGTCTGGAAGCTGTAGTCCAGCAACGTCTAGAGTGCCAAAGGTTCCCCACCGACTGGCCGCCATGCTGGATGTTCCAAATTATAGCCAGCAACCCAGCTGCATGACCCCCTGAGCTGTGGTTGTCTCTGGAACTTTGCAGAGTTGTTTTTGCTGCTAGGAATGGCTATCGGAGAGGAGGAAAGCTTTTTTCCCCTCTCTCTCTCTCTCTCTCCAGTCTCCTTCCTTCGCTTCTGTCCATCCTACCCGTCCATTCCTCCCTCCCAGCCTCCCTTTTCCCCATCTTAACTGCTCAAGGAGAAGGAAGGGCACAGACCGTGCTGCTCCTTGTGCCTCTGCAGGCTCCGGTGTCTGTCTCCCCCTGGGAATGAGGTGGTGTCTTCTGTGAGTCAGCTCTCAGATTCCTTGGCTGCCAGTGTTGTGTGGCTTTGCAGCTTTGCTTGGCCTGGTTCCTGTTGGCATGTTCGCTCTGCCTGCAGGGAGAGCCCAAGACATTTTGCTGCTTGAGGCAGGGGACAAGATGGCACCCCCCCTCCCAATCCAGGTACAGAGGCTGACCGGCCTGGTCTTTCAGGGCTGGCACCAGACTCCTGGGGAGCCTTCAGCCAGGGCTGTGCATGGGCCCCATTTATTCTGCCACAGCAGAAGCAGCAACACCAACTTTTGCATATCTGTGGGCCAGAGCACTACATCTGAGGTAAATTAAAATGGCGGGCAGCCATGGTGGAAGGGAGCCGAAACCTGCATTGCTGCCCACCGACTGCTAAGACATCTATCTGGGGTACCAGAGAGGAGGGTGGTAAATGGTGGCACAGTCTGGTCAGGGTATTAGCTCTTCTGAGCTGGTGACTGATCTGGCCAAATGCTGACCAGCGGCCATTGTTAAGGATGAATACAGTGGCACCTCTGCTTACGAACTTAATTTGTTCCGGAGGTCTGTTCTTAACCTGAAACTGTTCTTAACCTGAAGCACCACTTTATATAATGAAGCCTCCTGCTGCTGCCGTGCCGCCGGAGCACGATTTCTGTTCTCATCCTGAGGTAAAGTTCTTAACCTGAAGTACTATTTCTGGGTTAGTGGAGTCTGTAACCTGAAGTGTTTGTAACCCAAGGTGTTTGTAACCCAAGGTACCACTGTATGTTGGTTCTGGTTTCTTTCATTTTTCCAAACTTAAATTCAGTTCTCCACATACCCACAGCAATTTGCTTTAAAAAAAAGCCCTTATCGAAACTTGTCAACATTTTGAGGATGAATTTCTCTTACTACTTTTTTTTTATTTATGCAGTTTTGACCAACATATACATTTTTGCAAGCGACTGCCCCTAATATGACGCAATTCTGTATATTATTGTTTTTTTCCCTGTGGGCTTCCTACATTTGCCTTCTCCAGTCAGTTGTCAGAATAATCGCAAGTCTGAGCAGTATATAGCTCCCAAGGCTCATCCACAAATTGTGATTTGAAGGAGTTAATTAATGATTTTTTAAAAAATAAATAAATAAAAGTCAAAGGAAGAAGGAATGGCAACTGCAAATGATGGAAATACAAACCTAAGTAGCAGGTTAAGAGAACAAGAAGAACGGGTGTAGAAAGAGGAATGGGCATTATTTGTGGAGTATATGGAAAACAACTGTAAGCAAGTTAAAACGCTAGCGGGATTATTGTAAATTCGACAGCATAATGTAGATTAAGATATAATGGAAAGAAATAGATGGAGGAAACAGAATATACAGTTACTTTTAGAAGTACAGGAACCATGGAAGGATAAGAAGAGAAGACGTTGGGTGTACTGCTGTGGAATGGTAGAAAATGTATATCTGAAAATTTAATAAATATATATCTTTTAAAAAAATCAAAATAATACTAAGGTTGCGACAAGATTTGTGGCCACAGAGAGTCCTGATGCTAATATTGGGGGGATTGTCAGGGCTTGGTGCTGATAGGATCCAGCTACCCACTAACCGCCATCTCTCTGGCCAAACTAAGAGACCTGTAAGGCAGGTTGAGGAACCTGTGACTTTCTAGATGTTCTTAGACTACAACTCCCATCATCCCTGACCATTGTCTATGCAGGCTGGAGCTGATAGGAGTTGTGGTCTAACAACATCTAGAGAGCCACAGATTCCTCATCCCTAGACTACAACTCCCATCATTCCTGGCCATTGGCCATGCTGACTAGGGTTGGTGAGAGTTGTGGTCCAACAATGTCTAGAGGGTCGCAGATTCTGCATCCCTGCTGCAAGGAGGCCAGCCAGGCCTGTAAGAAAGCATCTGAAGAACAGGAGGCCAGAGTTACTCTAGAATAACTTCCACGTCAGGCTCACTGAGGAGTAAGAAGACTCCACTGCTGTGGTTTAACTGGGCCAGTGAACACTGAACTGTCCTGGCATCAGGGGCAAAACCAGGCTTTATTTCACCCAGGTTAAAGACCCAGTTTGGCACACACACACCCCAAACATTTGCACACACAGAGAGACTGGGACCCTCTGGATGCTTCACCTGGGGCACAAAAATCCCGAATAGCCCCCATGCAGCCTGGCATTTCTTTGTTTTCAGTCCTAATGTGTGTGTGTATTTTTGGCCAATGAAAACAATGGAAAGATCAGCTTTCTCTACAGCCAAGATGTAGACGCCTTTCCATTCTGTCTGCTGAAGAATTCTGTGCGGCGGCAGAGCTTGCATAGTTCTTTAGCAGCATACAAAGCGATGTACATCTTTGACGCTCTTGGTGTCAACATAGCAGTTTGCGCTCAGCCCGTGGAGCCATCCCCAGGTGCCAGCCTTCTTGCCCTCAAGCCAATGTACCTGTTGCCAAATAGCAGTCTCCCTGCCAGCCAGAAAAAAGATCAACTGCTTAATAGCTCCAAGCTGACTGCACCCAGAATAAAATGCCTGGCCATTGTCTAAACAAGGAGTCAGGGGGGTGGTGAAAGGAGAATAGGAAAATACCACCTGCTACACACACAAAAACCCCAGTTTGATTTAGGAGCCATTACAAGAAATGGGGAACAGGGACAATGAGTTGTACAGAATGCTGAAGTCCTACAATTGACACCTGGAATTCCTGCATGGCCCCATTCTTATTTTGCAGACTGCACAGTGCCCTGTCTACATACTTCTATGTCGATCCCCGTAATCCTAAGGACTAGCAACTTGATATACATGGTTTTAAATGAAAGCAGAGATTCTTATCATGCCGAGTGTTTCAACAAATAAGACATTCTATCCACGAACAGAGCAGCGGCGGGACTGCAGAATCCAAGCATAAACTGACGGCAATCTGATAAAGGACTTGAGGCATCTTTTTAGCTATGCGCTGCTGCAATCTCAGCTGTGCACTGAAAAGTTCCCAAGTTCAGTTATCTCCAGGCGGGGAGACCCTGAAAGAGAGCTGCTGCCA
The DNA here is from genome assembly GCF_964234715.1 of Podarcis melisellensis. Taxonomy (NCBI): domain Eukaryota; kingdom Metazoa; phylum Chordata; class Lepidosauria; order Squamata; family Lacertidae; genus Podarcis; species Podarcis melisellensis. Next base: position 30,912,330 of record NC_138545.1, on the reverse strand, counting down.
GCCAGTGTAGGAAACACTGTGCCAGATGGACCAATGCTCTGACTCGATATTAAGGCAATTTCTGAACATTCCTAATGATTCAGGAGGATCAATTCTGCCACACCCTTCAGGGCTGCCTGGGACACAGCAGCCACTTCTGCTGGCTAAGGCTGAGCGCCCACCAAAGTCATCCAATGTGAACTCCCACCTCCCCTCCCGCCATTGGAGAAACATCCTCTGGCACGCAAGCCTATTCATATTTCACCCGGGGCCTTATTATGAATGCTACTAATGAACCGTGAAAAGCTATTAACTACGTCCCGGCTAATCAAACTTTTTAGCCAAGAGGGAAAGGGAAGCAAACTTGTTCTTTCTTGCTTTCTCTCTCTCTCTCCCTTTCAAAAAGTTAAGTCAGATTAATGAAAATTAGGAGAAGCATTTCTAATTCGCAGGAAGGAGATAGCCAAGGGGAACAGGACATTTCCCCCACTATCTTCTTTTCTATTGCTGCTTTGCACAAATGGAAAGAAAAGGCAAAAACCTCTTTGTGTGCATTTGGGATTGAGGGGTGGCTGCGAGGATCTAGGAATGTTATAGCGCTGACATCTGAACAACCCAAATATTGCTGATCTCTTATAGCTCACAGATCCTCACTTTCCCCGAGTTTCTACCCTATGTGTTCCATACAAGTTTGCAGAACTTTTGTCGAGTGGTGAGATCCTAAGGTGTGGAGGGGGGAGGGCTGTGAAAAGGTTGAGGGTTTATCCTCTTTTATTTCTATGCGAGAAGATTATCCGTGCTTTTCACATCCAACATGAAAGACAGCTCCTGACCGCTGTCCCCTGTCATGGCGATGGGGAGTTATGGGGAAGCTGCACCTGTTGAATTCCTGTCCGTCCTGCAGCGGCTCAAGGCAGAGGGTCCCACTTGAACACACATACACACACCCCTGCAGCCTAAACCTTAGGCGAGGCCCCTGGGATGCTTGCAAATTCAGTGTGCAGCAATGTACATCCCTCTTCCTGCCGTTATGAAAACACACACACACCCATCCCTTTTCTTCTTCCCTTCTTCTCTGGCAAGTTAGTTGCTTTAGCAAAAAATAAAAAAAATCACAACGTAAGCAAATTTGACTTACTTCTTGCGCCCGAAGCTCCCCTCCTCCTCCTCCTCCGTGCGCCAGATACAGCCCAGAATGAACTGCTGAAAACTTTCGCCTCTCCTTTCTCTTTCCTCCAGCCTGGTGAACAAAGCCTCTCCTCCAGCAGGTGCGAAGGCAGAGAGGGCTGGCCACACTGCCTGCTGGGAATTGTAGTCCAGACGGGAGCAAACGAGGTTATTTATAGTTCCTGGCTGGAAACTTATTCCCCGAACCTCTGATTTGTCCGTGTGCATATCTGGCTTTGCTGGGCGGGAGGGTCAGGTATGTGACAGAGTTTGTGATCCTGTCAAGCAGGGAAATGCTTTCATATTATTGTTTTTAATACAAACTCCCCACCTCCAGTATTTCTCATATCTGTATTTATAATATTTATTTTAAAGAATATTCTGTGCTGCTGGTTTATGCATGTAGAAATGTGTTGTGCTTTTTCTTACTTTTGAGCATTCACACCTATCCTGAGTGTTGTCAAAACTGAAAGCTTGCTTCCAACATTTTGGGTATTTGTTTATTTATCCAAAATAAACATAAACAGAAAAATAAAAAATGCAATACATTTAAAAGGGGGGGGGGAAATACAATACACGTAATCAACCAATTCACTAAGTGAATCTATTACTGCTGCATATTCTAATTTTTTCTAGTCCTTTGCTTCACCTGACTTAGGTAAAGGTAAAAGGACCCCTGACCATTAGGTCCAGTCGTGGCCGACTCTGGGGTTGCAGCGCTTATCTCGCTTTATTGGCCGAGGGAGTTGGCGTACAGCTTCCAGGTCATGTGGCCAGCATGACTAAGCCGCTTCTGGCGAACCAGAGCAGCCCACGGAAACACCATTTACCTTCCCGCCTGAGTGGTACCTATTTATCTACTTGTACTTTGACATGCTTTAGAACTGCTAGGTTGGCAGGAGCAGGGACCGAACAACGGGAGCTCACCCCGTTGCGGGGCTTTGAACCGCCGACCTTCTGATCGGCAAGTCCTAGGCTCTGTGGTTTAACCCAGAGCGCCATCACCTGACTTATGGGGGGGCATCCCTTTGGAGGTTAGGAAGTGGTGTCTGTGGGTCGGGCAGTGCAACTCACAGGCCCAATGTGACCACTCTGAACTGAGTTTCGAGGGACTTGGGGCACGTCCAGGTTCCCGCTATTCAGTTACATAGTGGCAGATTCAGGGCTGTCAGTTGCAGTGGATGGAGAGGTCTTGTGCAACAAACAAGATTCCCCAAAGGATTTTGAAATAAGGAAAGTGACAGGGAAATGCAGCAGAAAGTGTGGGACGTCAATTGCTTTGACGCAAAATCATCTAGTCTCCCCTCAAATGGACAGGGATGAAGCCTTGATTAACAGGTTGTCTAGAAGTGCCCTTACTTCCTGCTGCATGAAGGAGTTCTGATGCTTTCAAGGAATGCAATAATATCTGGAATCTACTGAAACAGTTGGCAAAATCCAAATATTTTCAAAAGCCAGCCATAGATTTGCTCCCCATGAATTTGCCTAATCCCTTCTCTAAGCCATCTAAGCTAGTGACTATCAACACACTTCACAACTTCATAAGTTGATATTTATATGCTTTGTGAAGAACTACTTTATTTTGTCCATCCTGACAGTCACTTATGGTGGGTGTCCCCACAAAAATCTAATATATAGCCAATCATTCATAATTTTATAAACCCCTGTCACACCCTTCTCCCTTTCCAAATAGCCTTCTGTCCTGAACTTGCACCACTTTGTAAGGAAACCAGGTTTTACTGCCTGTGTAATTTTTCTGAAGCCCATGAACCTGACCTTTGAAGAGTTTGTAAGTAAACCATTTTTTAACTTACTAAATGCGTGGTCTTTTATTCCTCTGTGCTAGGGGAAGTGGGAAACTTTGGAAGGAAGTTGGAAGGGCATATTTTAAAGGTCTAACAGCCTATATTTTCAGGCTTTAATTGGCGGCGTATTTTGTGATTTTTAATCTCTGCTGGGCTCCTCTCACCAAAAAGCACTTGCCCCAAACCTTCATCTTGACATCCAGGAAATTCTCCTTTATACCCTTGAACAAACAGATGTACCCATTCCTGCTGTACATCTTCTGGAAGTGACATAAGGTACATGTATTCAAGTTGATTCCTGGTGCCCTGGGGTTGGGGAGGGAAAAAGTATACAGTACCAAGAAGAGCAACCCCCCCCCCCCAACTCTGCCCTGTGCTATTTCCTTACTATAAAACCCTCAAAAGGAAAACAGTTATTTGATTAGTTCAGTTGCTGTGTTCCAAAGGACCCACTGTGTGGCAACAGCAAGCTTTGCCTCAACCAGATTATCGGAAGAAAATGCTGTCTCTGGTTTTTCCTTTCCCCTTCATGCGAGCATGTCTCTTTCACAAATGAAGTTTTTGCTAACATTTAAACCAGATCCTGTTCTTTTCCCAGCAGATTACTTACTGTATTTCTCCTTTTTTTTTACAAGTTTGTGTGTTTTTAAGAACCTTCAATATCTAACCGCAAAATTATGTATTTTGCACAATGCCTAATGGGCTCCTTCCTCGCCTGTTGTTTGTTCTGAACAATACAGAAGCAGGAAAAATGGCATCCTCTGTTTCATCTTCAACCTTGCCTGCCCTTTTCCTCCTGCTGTTGGTCTCCTGGCATCTGCCAGAAAGGCCTAGCCATCTCTGAAGATGGCTTCCATTCCATAGAAGAAGCTAAACGGAGAGCACACTGCTTCTGCAGTTAGGTGACTAGTATTATTATCACCATTATAACACAGAGGGGTGAAGCTGAACGTCTGGAGGCGGTAGGAGGATGGATGGTGGCTAACGGATTGAGGTTGAATCCTGACAAGACAGAAGTACTATTTGGGGGGGGGGGACAGGAGCAGGGTGTGCAGGGGGGACTCCCTAGTCCTGAATGGGGCAACTGTGCCCTGAAGGACTAGGTGCGCAGCCTGGGAGTCCTTTTGGGCTCACAGCTGTCCATGGAGGCGCAGGTCAATTCTGTGTCCAGGGCAGCTGTCTACCAGCTCCACCTGGTATGCAGGCTGATACCCTACCTCAGGGGTCTGCAACCTGTGGCCTATGGGCCACAAGCGGCCCATGGGGGTCGTTTAAACAGCCCACAAGCCCCCTCCAAACTGAGCCGCCCGCTCAGTGAGTCCCCGTCTGCTGCACTAAACTGGCGCAGTGCAGAGTGGGGACTCGCTTTTGTGGCGCCAGAAATCGCGTCTGCGCAGACGCAATCCGGCCCACAGAGTTATCTCTGTGGGAGTGAACTGGCCCAGGAGAGGTAAACCTTGCAAACCCCTGCCCTACCTGTCCACGGGCTGTCTCGCCAGAGTAGTGCCTGCTCTGGTTATCTCCCGTTGGACTACTGAAATGTGCTCTACGTGGGGCTTCCTTTGAAGGTGACCCAGAAACTACAACTAATCCAGAATGCGGCAGCTAGACTGGTGACTGGGGGTGGCCGCTGAGACCACATAACACCGGTCCTAAAGGATCTTCACTGGCTCCCAGTATATTTCCGAGCACAATTCAAACTGTTGGTGCTGACCTTTAAAGCTCTGAATGGCCTTGGCCCAGTATACCTGAAGGAGCGTCTCCACCCCCATCACTGAGGTCTACCTCCGGGGGTCTTCTAGTGGTTCCCTCACTGCGAGAATTGAAGTTACAAGGAACCAGGCAGAGGTCCTTCTCGGCATTGGCACCCTCCCTGTGGAACACCCTCCCACCAGATGTAAAGGAGATAAAGAACTACACAACTTTTAGAAGGCATCTGAAGGCAGCTCTGTATCAGTAAGTTTTTAATATTTGATGATTTATTATTATTTTATATGTTCTGGAAGCTACCCAGAGTGCCTAGGGAAACCCAGCCAGATGGGCAGGGTATAAATAATAAAATTATTATTAAAAATTATTCTTAGCTGGGAAGAATACCAGTTTGCCTGAGGTCGCTCAGGAGGAAGTCTGCTCACTTTCAACTGGGCTTATGTGATAGCTGTGCAGTGAGATTGATTTTAATTCACATTGCTCAACCGTACTGATTTAAGCAGGACATCCTGGAACCAGCCTTCTCAGTAGTGATGCCCTCCCTGTGGAAGGCTCTCCCATCAGATGTCAAGGAGATAAACAACTATCTGACTTTTAGAAGATATCTGAAGGCAGCCTTGTTTAGGGAAGTTGTTAATGTTTGATGTTTTATCGAGTTTTTAATAATCTGTTGGGAGTCGCTCAGAGTGGCTGGGGAGGCACAGTCAGATGAGCAGGGTATAAGTAATAAAATATTATTATTATTATTACAGAAGACATTCCAGTTTCTGACTGGATCCTGGAATGTCCCATTTTTTGGTCTGGCATGAGTCAGCTGGCTCCCGCAAGATATCAGGACCGAAAAAGCGAGCATTCCAATTTGGATCCCCCAGATGCTGGAAGGTATATAATTTACTGGGCTAAGGCCCAGTTGTAATCTTTCAAGCCTGGGACACTGCTTTAACCCAAACATGCTTTTGGAGAGCCACTCTCTTTCCATCACTAGAAGGATAAAACTCTAGGCTATTGCCCTATCTTCTCTTCCTGCCCCCCTCTTCTCTGTACATTCTCAATTCTTATTCATCATCTTGGGCATAGATGACCTAACAGGATGTCCTGGGTGTGCCCACATACACCTCGATGTCCCCAAAAAACCAGGGATTCTGGTGAGGATGAATAAAAATATTGTCATTTATGACAGAGTATGAGTTTGCCTTCAGTAAATGTTCACCTTAGAATCCCTAGGTGCACATGAAATGTGCTATGCACACCTACGGTCCTGGGTGTTGCTTCTGCCTGCTCCTGAGCACCCTATAGAGGGTCTCTGTTCCAGGGAGGGAAAAAAAATATTCTGGAGATAAACTTCTCAGGGTGCCAAGTGCTGCATGAAAGCACCAAAAACTCTGCTTTTTAAAATTCTGCTTTAACTAGGCCTGCCAGAGTTGACTGTGGGCAGGAAGGCGTACAAGAAGTTTGTACTATTCACAATGTTTTGGCAGGCAGAATGGAAACTGCTTCAATTCACCTAGGGAAAGAGAACAAGGTGATGTGAACGCACACACTTATGCTCGCTTCAGGTGGGTGGCAGTGCCTGCAGTCACCCAGAGAACGTGCACGTGCCCAAATTGGGGAGTGAAAGCTCATTTCCCCAGGGGATCTCCCTGCAAGTTTAATTTCCAGCTTTCTTATCGGCTGCATAACACAAGCAGCCGGGGAGTTTTATCTGGGCCCATGAATTCCAGCATCGCACTCATGCACCATTTTAATGTTTCTCATCCAGAGGCCGCACACAGCACCTTATTTCTACCAGGACAACATGTTGCTCGTTCTGCCAGGAATAGTTCTCCTTCTCTGCCTTGCTGTAGCCTGATTAACAGGAACTGACAGGTCCTGTCTCCCAGGTGAGGAGAAGAATGTATTAACTGACAGGCCAGTGCAGAACACAACAGCCAAGGCAACGAGCTGCAGTCCTGAGCAAGGCTAGAGGATGCTATTGCAGTTTCAGGTTAGCAAGGTAGTCTAGGTACATCCCCGCTAATTCAAAACCCGCTTACCAGAACACTGTGCAAATAAATTTATTACCAGCACTTTCACATTCTGCCATTCTTCACCCAAACACAAGGCAGTGGACGTGGGGCTCTCAGGCAGCAGGAACAGCTCAGGATGGAGTTGAATGTTGCTTTGACATTAGGAATGGGGTATCTCCTCTCACAAGTTGGTTCATGAGGTCAACTTCAAGCCAGAACCTCATGCACAGCTGGAACGAGGCATTTGTGGCTCTCCAGATGTTTGCCAGAATGCCAATTCCCATCAGCCCCAGCTTGCAAAGGCAATGGTGAGGGATAATGGAAAATAGTCTAGTAACATCTGGAGGACAAGCCAGTCTTGATTTACAGTGCACATTGATATGTGCCCATGTCACCCTTACTTTTCCTTTCAAGGTGAAGCTATCATCCACTGGCTTGGGATACAAGCTGGAAGAAAAAGCCATTCCTTTTAAAAAATAAAATAAAATAAAATGTAAAACACTGGAGAGCTGGGACTTTCGCACAGTCCCAGTTTTACTTGTTGGCTAGCCCAACAATTAATCAAGGACAGGAAGATTATTTACGTGTGGATTTTAAACCCAGCTTGGAGAGTTAACCCACCTTCAACTGGGTTGCAGCATTAACGACCTACCCACTTTTAAGAAGTGGGTAACTTCTTAAAAATGTCGCCTAATTCTGCAATTTATTCTGCATCCACACTAATTTGCTGGTTCTGCTACTGCTGGAAAGGAATTAAGAAAGAATGTGGGGCACCCCTCCCTCCTCAAACCCTTTGAAATCTCATTGAGTCACCTGTCTGGCTCCTGACATTTCATTTCACACACATCTCTGCAGTCGTAAGAGTTGGCAGCTTGCTGTTATGTCAAAGCAGAGATTGGTATTAAGCCGAATTCTGCACTCCTGTATGACACTGATTTTTCTGTGTGCCAACAAAATTGTGGTATACTTTCGTCACTTTCATCTGACCTTGAAATCTTACTTTTTTAAAGGTGTTTACTTGTCTGGTTCATAAGGGATGGAAGAAATAAAACTTTGTTTAGCATCATAATTATAGCCTCATCTGGCATTTTTTCATAGCTGAAGAAAGAACCCTGGCTAGTTTCCTTCTCGTTTTTGTTACTCGTCTTGCTCGTCTCCTCCTGTTCCGTTACACCCATATCCAATCTCTGCAAAATCAAATCCCATTCATGCTAGAAAGCCGGCAGGACAGAGGGAGAGCCGTTTGATGCTGGAAAACAAGGCATGCAGGGAGACAGCTTTTACTCTCCAGCTCCCTTTGATTCTAACTCCATCCTTCTGCCATGCTGCAGGGATTAAGGAGTTCACAGGATATGGAGGGGGGGTGGAACTTGCTCCAGCAGGCTTGAGGAATAAGGTGCACTTGGGGAGGGGGAGATAAGAAGCTGAGGAGCTGGGGAGGGGGGAGAGACTCTGCACCAGCACCCTCACGCTTAATCCCAAGAACCAGGTCACTGAATTAAGTGCAGGTAAATACACAACCACAAAAAAGTCTGCACACACTAACTTTGTTGTATTTGCCTCTCTTGCTCTCCTTTGTGAGCTTCTCAGCAGATAGAATGCTAGACGGCCTTGATCCCTGGGTTAATGCAGCAGAGGCACCACTGAGGTCCAGCTCTGAGGGCCTTCTGGCAGTTCCCTCACTGCAAGAAGTGAGGTTACAGGGAACCAGGCAGAGGGCCTTCTCAGTAGTGGCGCCCGCCCTACCCTATGGAACGCCCTCCCATCAGATGTCAAGGCAATAAGCAACCATCTGACTTTTAGAAGACATCTGAAGGCAGTCCTGTTTAGGGATGTTTTTAATGTTTGATACTTTATTGTATTTTTTTGTTGATGGCCGCCCAGAGTGGCTGGGGAAACCCAGTCAGATGGGTGGGGTATAAATAATAAATTTTAATTTTAATTATTAGCAGATGTTACCTTGTGAAACATGGACACAGTTGCCACTCGAGAGTGGTGGTTTCTCACAGGGGTAACGGCCGCTCCACGCTTCACACAATCGTTTGCCACAAATAGCTGTTTCCGGCAGCAAACACCACAAAAGCGCAAGCAATAGCACCCCGAAACACCTATGGTCCCCCCCTGCATTTACCTGGGTGTTTGTAAAGCATGAGCAAAAGATGTATATCCTTAGTGTCTGCCAGATGTACGTGTGTCTCCTCCCACCCACCCCAAAAAATGCAGTTGCTGGCGAAAGCACGGCGCCATTCGCACTCGCTGCTTGAAGACAGGTGTAGAGCAAGAGATTTATGTGAGGAATGTCTGGTGAAGTTTCAGAAGTCGCAGCTATACGGACAGACCCAGATTTCAGGGATACGGAGGTGGGACCTTCCGTGGGCGAGTAAGTTATGGGACAAAGAGCTGTGCATAATAAACTATTTTATTTTTATTTAATAGATTCATATACCACCCTCCACCAAAAGATCTCAGGGCATAAAACTATGCAAAGCAAGCCTACCCATCTGTTCATTTGCATCCTTTGTACTGGTTTGTAGAATTCTTTCTGTGACATAGGATTTGGACAACTTTAGTGGGCAATTACGGTGCGTGGTTTAAGTGTAGCATCTAGTCCACCCATACCTGCACTGGGTGGGAGATCCAATTTCAACATGGATGAGTGGATAAAAGTGAAAAAAATAACCATGGCTTTTAAGGCCAGGAACAGTAAAGGGAGATGACCTTCAGCCAGCATCGCTCCGGAAATGGTGTGCAGAGACCAGAACTACAATCAAACAGATGACTTCACAGGTTGGCAGGGCATCAGGAGACTGGTTAACGTTCAACCATACTACTGCAAGGTGCAGACTGATGTAGCAACTTTTGTTCTGTATACATGACACAATTCTTATGGGAAGCCTAAGCACACAGTTTCTTCAACGGTATCTCAAGGACATCAGCAGAGCCAAGGTCTTGAACCCCATTTTCAGCATCAAGAGCTGAATCCTAAAATGTATAGTGAACGGCATGCATTTCTCTCACTGTTGCAGTCACCAAATCCTGCTTATTTTAAGGATTAAAAGGCAGACCTCCCTGATCCCTGGCCTTGTTAAACTCTTCCCCCTCCCTACCAACTTTACACATTTTTAATTGACAGCCTCTCCTTGGGAAGAACAGTTAACAGAGTTGGTTGGTGCAAAGGTTTATGGACAGCTGATGGAATTAAAAGTAATAAAAAAAGTCCCAGTGTGGTTTGGGCTATATAGAACTCCACCTTCAGGAAGGTAATGTTACCGTTAAAGTCGATCACATGAAAAAATTCACATATTCCAACAGCTGCTTCTATTCTGAAAGTTCTACTCTTGCACACCTAATGAGTTAAGTCAATTCACCTAAAAAATTATTTAACCTGCATTTAAAACCAGTTAAAGTCAGAATGTGTAGCGTGCCCCAAAATCAATGTTGATTTACTTTTGAGAAACTCAAACTATTTACAAGCTCGCACACAAAGCGCAAGTCGATCAGCTTCCCAATATATATATATATCTATTACAATCCTAGTTCGTTCTCAAAGTCGCCTCTTCCTCTAGGCTGTTGGGCCAACCCTACATTTCCCCAATGAAACAGGGCCTGAGCACTTATAAACTGCATCCGGGCATATTCTTCCATTGTCCTTTCTCCCTTCCTTCCACTCAGCCGTCTTTGGAATTCCAGTCTGCCACTCAGAAGCTAATGTTAACACAAAGAAATCAAGCCCATTTGCATTGCGGGGTTGGGTTTAAGTTTTTATTTGTTTTTTAAGCTTTGGTCTATACAAAAAAATCCCTTAGAGAAATAATAATAAAATCTTCTGAAGTACATTTGCAGCTACATCGATCCCTTTTCCAGTGGAAGCCTTAAGCCATCACATTGAGAGAGCTGCTTTTAAAAATGCATTAGAAGGAGGAAGAGGGTTGGGGGAGGGGGGAGGAGGAAGAGAAACACGCCAATCACCAGGAAGGGTGGGGGGTGAGGGGAGGAGAGAGGAAAAGGAGGACGACTCGGGGTTAAAAATGTGCAAGAGATGGTCAGTAGAAGGACAGCTTTCTTAAAATGGTTAGTCGTTCCTCTTTGCAGGAGGGCTTAAGAGATTCTTCAGCTGGGGCGCCAAAGCCCACAGAGACATTTGTCAAGGGCTAAACAACAAATGAAGAAGCTGGGAAATGCAAAGCTGTTCGTTTCTTGGCAAACTCTCACACCCATTGGCTGCTCTTTATTTAAAAATAAAACCCAGAAAGTTAAAAAAAAAAAGAAAGTAGAAGAAAGAAAGGGGAAATCGTTTTCTTCACTTCCTAGATGACAACGCATTAGAAGTGCAAACAGGGGAGAATATATATATATATATATATCTAAAATGGCAAAGAGTTAGTTTTGCACCACAAATGGCTAGGGTGAGGGGAGTTTGTTTGTGTGTGTGCTTGAAAAATACTCGTATAAGGACCCAATGGCAGTTTTGAGAATGCTTCCCAGATTTAGGGAAAGTTTGGTGAAGCGGCAGAGGGGATAAACGGGAGAGGTTGATTAAAGTCGGGGGGAAAGGAGCTGACTGCCGATAAAAAGTTATTACAAGATTGTTAGAAGCAGTCCTGGGTAGGGGGGTCTGGGGGGAAGGTCTTTCCCATAGGCCCACAGGAGGGGGAAATGGTTTCGTTTTAGAAAATAAAACCTCCTTGCAGGGAAAGGAAGAGTTTGTCATCTTTCTCAGGCACTTCTGTCTCCCAAGTGCCCCGGAGTTGAGCACTGAGGCTGCCCTCTTCTGTGTTAAGAAAACATCTGTGGAACAAGAGAAAGGGGGGGGAGAGAAGGGCATGTCAGATTTGCAAGATACAAAGAACTCAGCAATGCTAGAGAGCACGTCTCTGTTTGTGATATAGGAAGTTGCTTTATATATCAGGGTCAGACCGCTTGGTCCATCAAGCCCAGTAGCCTTGTCTGACCAGCAAAAGGTCTCTTGGTTCCTTGTCAATTGAGTAGCAACCTCCATTTTTGCCAGGAAGACAATTTGGCAGTCGGGCTGTCAAGAACAACCCCTTTTGTTTTTAGGCACTGGCAAATTTCTAGATTTTAGGCGCAAAGATTTCTCTCTCTCTTGGAATAGCCGTTCCACCAGTAGGTGTTGAAAATAAGCAACTTTGGAGGCGACACAATGGGAGAACTTTTGGACAACTTCGCAAAGGACATGTCTACCAACGGGCATTAGCCACAACAGCCAAAAGTGAAACAGCAGTATTTATTTCTCTTTGTACTAGAAGCTAGGGACAAGCCGCAGAAGCACCCTACCATGTCTTAGAGGGGCAACTGGATGGAGGCTGCTGGGAGATAAACAGTTGGAGCGGGCGGACATTTGGTCTAACCCAAGAAAATATTCTGCTTGTAGCAAACCTGCAAAGCTTTGTTTTGTCTAGGAATTGGGGGTGGGGAGACACCACCACACAAAGGCCATGCTTGGATACCATGACAGGAAACAAGCCTGGGCTCCCCCTCCTTTCTTCTCCCCTCCAGCATAGCCAGCAGGATCTCAAGAGCTGTTCCTTCCAATTTGTTAACCACAGTTGAGTGTTACATCCGAATCCTAACAACTGCGGCTAACATTTGACCAAGATTTGCAGAGCAAGCCAAGTTTCATGTGCCACGTTTGGAAGCTGACTTGTTTCAAACATATGATAGTCAATGTCATTTACCATATTTTTCGCTCTATAAGACGCACCAGACCATAAGACGCACCTAGTTTTTGGAGGAGGAAAACAAGAAAAAAAATATTCTGAATCTCAGAAGCCAGAACAACAAGAGGGATCGCTGCGCAGCGAAAGCAGTGATCCCTCTTGCTGTTCTGGCTTCTGGGATAGCTGCGCAGCCTGTATTCGCTCCATAAGACGCACACACATTTCCCCTCACTTTTTAGGAGGGAAAAAGTGAGTCTTATAGAGCAAAAAATACGGTAGTTTCTTGGTTCAGAAGACACAACACGCTACGGTTAAGCAAAAACTTTAAACTTCTTGCTGCGGTTGCACAGGAGAAAAATGGTGTGTGTGAGTGAGTCTAGAGGAATTCTCATTTACCATGCCATTTGAACTGGGCTTAAAAATTAATCCATGTGTCTCCCTTGATTTTAGCTCAGGATTTTCTCAAGGCCTCTCTAGAGAAATCACACCTGCAGGTTATCCATTTTCATTTGGAGCAGGGAAAACACAATAACAGACAGACATTTTTGCAGGCAAATAAAAAGGGCGCAGAGAGTGTTTGTACCCCCAGGAACAAGCATACTGTCTCCGTTCTCTGTTGGAGTTTGATTCAAGTAACTGTCCAGTTCCAAAATGCATCTGGAGATGCGCTTACCTTGAGCCCTGCCCAAAGAGCACCTTAGGAAAGAACGTGGTCCGGGTAAGCGCCCCGCACGCCATCGCTGTACGCATCCATGGGATAGTCCCCGTCCATGTCCATGTCCATATGCATAGGATCCATGGGGATGTCAGAGGGGTACATGCTGCGGTAACCTCCATCCAGCTCTATTCCAATGGAAAAGGAGAAGGTCCCATGTGCTTAAATGTTATAGGAGAGCAGGCAGTGAAGGCTGGTTTTTTTATCAATGTTGGGCACTGCCTCACCAAGCTCCATTTGCTCTGAGCCAGCTCCCACCTCCCCACCTCCTAGAAATTGGGACCTAGGGACAGGAAGGCTGACAGCTTGTACTTACCATCTGCGTATGGCTCATGAATGGGTATCATGCTCTGGGCCTGTGGAGAAGAGACGGATGTTCACACAACATAGTAGCAGAAGCCTTGCTGAGACCACAAGTTAACCCAAAGATGCTCTTGGGGTATTCTAAACTCAGGTTTCCCATGGCAACCTCAGGACAACTGCTTTGTGGGCCAGTATCCTCTTTAGCTGAGTTTGTGCCGCTGAGAGAGCTGCAAACATCTGGGTTGCCTGTGCCCAGAAACCAGGGTGGGAGTGCATTCCCTGGATCCACAAATGCTTGATAAGAGAAAACCCAGTCTGCTGAACTCCTACCCCATGAGTAAGTGACCACCCCAAAACCAGAGTTGATGGGATACAGCAGAGGTGGGGAACTTGTGGCCCTCCAGATGGGATTCCAACTCCCATCAGCCCCAGATGGCTGGTCAATGATCAGGCATGATGGGTGTAACATAGAGAGACACAGGCTTTTCTGTCCCGGGGTAGAGGCTTGGAGACTATACTTGCTAAGGAAGTGGTCCACCATGAGCAGGCCTCTCTGACTGTTTTTAATGCACTGTTAGTCCCTTTGGCCACTTTGACCATTTTCAAATTCTTTGTGCAAGTGAAGCTCTCCCAAATTATTCCAACCACTGTCCTGAACTTGGCCAAACAGGTTTAGATTGTTCACCGGGCAGAAAAAAACACACACGTTAACTTGAGTGGGTAACAAAACACGGAAACAAGAACTTCAGGGAAAGGATGATGACAACAGGTCACTGGAGGCCACCAAACAATGGGTTGGGCAAACATCCAACTGGGTTACTTTAAGGAAGTTGAGTACATTCAAGGTCACATGGGATGCTGACCAGGGTATTTTATGTCTTGCCACTGGCCCATGTGAAGTGAGGGCCGATTCACATGACATGCAGGCAACTATGGCTGCATGGCCTAGCATTTTAGTTTCTAATCAAGAGCAGGTGCCAAACTGATTGGAGCAGTGAAGCAGTTTGGTGGGGGGAAGGAGAGGAGGGCAAGCCTTTTACTCTCTGATGGAAATTGCTCCCACAGCCACCATTTGTCCTGGAGGAGAGCACTCAACACCCCTCCCTCCCGAAACCACTGCTGGACTTCGTTTAAAAATAAATAAATAAATCGCTAGATGAAAAGGTAGTTTCCTGGGAAATGTATTCTTTGGTCCCAAGCGTGTGATGCAGGAACAAATATAGGTTTTCCTAGAACACAGCTAGAACAACACTGCTATGGTGGGAGTCACCTCATGAGGCGATTGTCTTGGGCAAAACGCTGAAGTTAAATTTTGAACCCTTGTCCAAGGCTGTTAACACCACTGCACATGAAGAGGTTTCTCTCTCTATAATAACATTGCTTGAAGCAGGGTCCCTGCAATAGGCAAAGGGTTTGTCTTGATGACCCAGTAACCCCTTCTGGTTCTCTTACAACCAATTACCGTATTTTTCCATGTATAAGACTAGGTTTTTCCCCCTTTAAAAAACTGTCTAAAATTTGGAGGCGTCTTATACACGGATAGTAAAATACACAATTTTTTCTTAAATCGGAGTCCCCCCAAATAGGGGGTGTCTTATATATGGGGAGCATCTTATAGACGGAAAAATACAGTAAGTTAGGACCAAATTGCGCAAGTATGAAGTGAGATTCAAGTGCCCGAGATTCCAAAATATCTTCAAGTTTTAAATGCTGCGGGGTAGTTTATTTATTCCCAAAGTCCCAATATTGTATGTTAGAACACTACCGTCAACTTTAAGTACTCTGCGCACCTTGATTTTTCCAGAAGTCATTCATCAAACGTCCAAAATAAGAATATACATTTTGCAAGCAAAGTGAAGGTGAGTGAGAAGACGGGGGGAAGGTTGGGGGGGGGGCAAGGTCTGCTCTGGCTACAAGTTGTCACACTAGCCCCTCCCTGCCAAAACATTATAGACACTCACTGCTTCCCAAGCGGCAGGATCGTGTTTGAAGAGCGAATTGGTAAGTTCTACAGAGACGCGTTTCCGGTAGTCCGGGTTCTTGTCTTCCGAGATGCGGAACAGCACAGCTGCTGCGTATGTAGCTGGAGGGAGAGAGGGGGTGAAATCAAGAGGGCCTTTAGCAAATCTCCCATTTTGTTAACACCTATGTTGGCAATGGCTGTGTTTTACCACCTTGGTGGATTTTATTCCTTTTCTCGGCTTCCTTTTCCTTTGCCTCATCTATCCTTCCTAGAAAAGCCCAGGGAATCCGAGAACTGCCTTCAATGTCTGCTACATCACATCAGTAGCTCACAGGCATTTTGCAACCAATATCCTTTCTTCATCTGTCTTTTCAGCCAGCTGACTGTCATCAAATACACACCCTCATAATCTGTACTATTCACTGTCAAATTTCTATTGCTCCAGCTAAATCCTTGCATAACTCCTGGATCCTTTGTTGCATTAAAAAGATCACTGGTCACCAACAAGTCTCTTCCAATTTTTATCTCCAGCAAAAATTGTGAATAAAATAGGACACGACCAGACCATGGAACAACTTTCATCAGTTGTTCTCCAAGTTGGACATGTTCCCAGAGAAAAAACACTGGCTGCATCCAGGTGTCACACTAAGCCATAGTTTAGCGCAATGTGAGCATTAACTATAGCTTGTTTGTAATAAGCCAGCTTGAAATCATTGCTTCAGTTAATACTAACCACAATACCAAGTTTGGACAAAAGGAAGCAGTTACGCAAAAGCTGAAGTGAAAGCTTCCAAACCTTTTCCTCCCAGCAACTCAGAAGGAGGATGAGAGAAAGGGGAGCATGCAATCTAAGGCTTGCTGGAATTTGTTTGGCCCTGTCTGTGTCGTGCTAAACTACGGATGAGCTTGAGATCCAACACAGTCCTTGCTCATCTTCCTTTTAATCAATTCCATTTCACTGGAAAAGTCAAATGCTGCATTTTCCTCTCTCAGAGAAGAAACAGTTGCCTGCTTGGAATGACTAAACTCTGAGTAAGCCCATGCTGCCTTTTATATACAAACCCCAAAACCATTTGCCACTCTCACACATTTAATCACTCTTGTAATGTTTGTTCTAACGCATTTTCAACGCTAGGTAATTAAGCTAATTGAACTGTTGAATGGAGGAAGCTGAAGCATGCAACAGCAAAGGGAACCACACAGAACTCTGTATCTTAGAGGGAGAAAGGCACGCACACAGCCCATTACCTGTGCCTTCATTCCGGGAGTGGAGGAGCTCCATCAGCGGTGCTGAGGCCCCCTCTGCGTCAATGGCGTCAGCTGCTTCCTTATCTTGCGCCAGTTCACACAGAACACCAGCTGCCACACGCTGGATGTTTTCCACTGGAGAGTACAGGAGCTGCGGTCAGGGGGGAAGCGAACAAAGGCAGGAAGTGTAAGCAAGAGAATGTTTTCTATTTCATTCCGTTTTGCTCCCTGCCCTTCCTCGACGTTCCTTGTGTATCGTGTCCCTGCTAGCAAAGGATTACAAAACCCTGCTTTACGTACAATGCCTAGGTGCGGTGGGTGCATGGCAAACATTCAATTGCTGTTAAATGGCAAGAACACAAAAAACCCCCACTGATTCAAGCCAAACTACACAAGCAAGACAGGGAGATGAGCAAGGCCTTGAGAATACAGGTGATGCTAGGTACCAACAGTACCTAACTCCTACTAAATTAACAAAAATATATAGAACAGCTACAAATATCGGCTGGAAATGCAGAGAAAGAAGGCGCATCCTACCATATGTGGTGGACGTGCAAGATAACGAAAGCATATTGGGAAATGATTTATAATGAGTTGGGGGGGAAAAAGGTTAAAATAATTTTTGTGGAAAAACCAGAAGCATTTTTGTTCGAATGTTAGGTCCAGAAATACCAAAGGAGTAGAAAAGACTGTTTATGTATGCAACGACGGCTGCGAGTATACTTCTGGCCCAGAGATGGAAGGAAGACAAAGTCCCTACCAGAGAAGAATAGTTAACAAAGATGACGGGCTATGCTAAAATGGCAAAAATGACTGGGATGATCAGAAACCTAGAAGACAACAAATTCAATAAAGAATGGGGGAAATTTATAAGCTATTTAGAAGAACACTATAAATGATTAAAAACATTGGCAGGATTTTAACAACACTTGCAATGTAACAACAACTATGGTAACAATTGAGTTTTAAGGAAATATAGGGAACATTATACGATGCAGTTGAAAAAAGAATCCCTCCATGGGTTTCATGGAGGGAACTCTAGGGATTCAGAGAATCCTATTTGTATATCATCATGATTTATATATGAATGCAAATGTTAAATGTGAAACCAAATAAAAAATATTTTTTTAAAAAAGAGAATACAGGTGATGCTTTCAAAGGACCTTATGATTACATCACCCAAGTATCCTGCCTTTCTTTTGAGGAAGTTAGAATGGTGTGCGCAGGAAACACTAGGCGAAGATTGGGGGGGGGCACAATTTGGACAAGAGCCGCCAAGAAAGCTTTATGGGGATTTGCTTCTCTCTGCTCCAAGTCTAGTTTACCCGACTCAAGGGTGCCAATCCCACCCACACATCCCTATGGCATTCCTCCCCTCCTCTTGGATGCGCCCACCTGCACAAAGAGCGGGATGGTGTTCAGGCGGAAGATCTCCATTCGGTTCATGGGGTCGCGAGCCAAGATGTGCAATGCCCCCGTACAGCCTTCCACGATCTCCTCCATCTTTACCCCATCCTGAAGGAGAAAGAAATCTGTTAGGGGCTGGATATGCAGAGCTGCCTGCTCCTTGGCTTGCACCCCACACGTTATTGCTACACCGAAGGCAACTATCGCTCTAGAGGTGCAAAATGAAATGAGAACAGGGACCGTCTGTATTAAGGGGGCTTTCAGTCGGCTAGGATCCTATGCCCAAGCCAGGACCCTCCCTGGCCTCTCACCGTGTAGGGCTGCTGTGTGCCGGCGGCTGCGTGGCGCTGGGCGTCTTGGTGAGCCTTCACCAGCAGCTGAACCAGGCGCGGGATGACGGCAGCTTCCTGCAAGGGGGCGTGGTTGGCTGGGCACAAAGCCAGGTTGCGGATGAGGCCGATGGTAGCCTATGAGGATGGAGAAGAAGGAAAGAGGCACACCTTGAGGACGCTGGCCAAGGGCAAAACCAGGAAGCTCTGCAAAGTGCTGGCGTTCCCCATCCCTACCCCACCCTCCACATTTGAAGTCAGAAAACAGAGCAGAACAATGCGGTCCCTGCTCCTTTGCTCCAAATTAATACCAAACACAAGAGCACCACTGGATTAGGCTACCCAACAGAGCAATTCCTCTCTCTCATAGCCCACCAACCCCCTTCCCTCAACCTTCTTCCAGGAGGAAGACTCTCTTCTCCCATCTGCACCTAGAGACCCTGTGCCTGCTATAAGATTATATAAGGGAAAAGCACCACGTCCTTAAGCACTTGCGTCATCTAAGCAATCTGCGCAGCCAGAATGAAAGGTTGGCTGGTGTTATTCCTCACCCCCATATTACAGAGGAGGCTGCTCTGTCGAAGGCTGCCCAATTATCTTGCAGCTGAGCTACAATTTGGAAGCAAAGCCTTCATAGCGAACAGGTAAATGCACTTAGCCACTGCGTTATACCAACCAGCCATACAGATCTTGGACATCTAAGCAGATTGTTCCCATTGTTCCTACATCCACAGCATCATTCCCCAGCACACAAATTCAAATTCCACAGTGCGGCAAGGAGCCCCCTGTAGCTTAGTTGAAAGTATGATTAGGCGGGTTGTACAGTGGTGCCCCGCAAGATGAACGCCTAGCAAGATGAAAAACCCGCTAGACGAAAGGGTTTTCCGTTTTGGAGGCGCTTCGCAAAACGAATTCCCCTATGGGGTTGCTTCGCAAGACGAAAAAAATCTTGCGTCCCCCCGCGGGTTTTTTTCACTTTTTTCGCCCTTTTCTTAAGCCGCTAAGCCGCTTATCAGCTGTTCCGCTGATAAGCTGCTTAACAGCTGATCGCTGGAAGCCGCTTGACAGCTGTAGCGTTAATCCGCTAAGCTGTCAATGGGCTTGCTTCGCAAGACGAAAAATCCGCTATACGAAGAGCCTCACGGAACGGATTAATTTCGTCTTGCGAGGCACCACTGTACCACCTTAAGATGGAGACATGTGATTTTGAACTATAAACCCAATACATGGAATCTAATGAAGGGACAATATGAATTGACTCTCTGCACCCTTACTGCGGCAAAAAGTTGGGTATTGATGAACTGGGGGGGGGGGGGAATGCAGCTCCCTCCCATGATTAGATTGAAGATATGTACAAGCTCACTACACATGAACAGGTTGGGTAGAAAAGTAAACTTGCTGTGGACAAAATCAACAATATAAATACCGTAATAGGTTATGGTCTGGTTAACTACAATAACCATTTCTTGTAATGTATGCAAGTCCCCCACCCCCACTCTGTTTTGTTTTCTACATGGGTGCTGTTTCTTCTTCTTCTTCTTCTTTTGTGTCTTATCTTCCTCTGTGCACTGTGATTACGTACTTTTTAATCTTTCAATAAAGAAAAAATAATATTTTTTAAATGTTGGAGACCCATGTGATCAAACGCTCCCTGGTGTTGATGAAACCTCTTGGCACAGCCAAGGGAGAAGCGCATAGGAGAAAGCTAAACTACTACAATCCCTAATACAGTAGCTTTCTGTGATGGTCAGGGAGTTTCTGACATGGAGAAAGATTTAACCATGACCGCCCATTCTGACGTGGCACAGCCTCCTAGGACTGTGCTAGATTGTTTCCCTGAACATGTGAAAAACCACTACTTTAGCAATCTGAGCCTGATACAGTTGAAGTAAGGCACACTATGTACCTATACACATAACTGCTCAGCCAATGGCCTCCCTCCACTCATACCTTGATCAACGGCCACTGATTGGGCTGGTTAAGCAGCTTGACGATGGCGGGGATGCCATAGTTCAGCCGCACGGAATTCTGGGCCATCTCAGCCTCTGGGTGCCGGCTGGTGAGGTGCCTCAGAGCACAGACAGCCGGCTCGGTGATATCCTCTTTGTCTCCCGCCCGGAGGATGGTGTGTATCAGGGCTTCCACTCCGTTCGACTGGGTGACCAGGGTCTTGTTCTTGCTGTTGTTGCAGGTCAAGTTGGAGAGGGTGCCGGTGGCACAGGTCAGCACGTTGATGTCGTCCGAACTCAGTTGGTTCACCAGGATCTTCAGGACACCATCAAGACCCTCCTGTGGGTGGGATAGAAAAAGGTCATGAGACAACACCACAGGGCCAGACAATTTTGTTAAAGGGAAAAAAGGAGTGTGGGGAGATGTATTCCAACATGTTTCTCTCTTAAACTCCCCTTTCTCAAGCAGGAGTGTCATGAAATTTTGCTACAACCTCTCCAGATCAGAAGCTAGCTAGACCCTAAGGCCAGAGTCATCTGCAAATCCCCTAAGCCAAATATGTCTACAGAGGAATGTCACTTGGCCCCCTAGTTGCTAACGCAAGAGCAAAAAAGAGAAGGATCATCAAGGCTTTTCCGCAGCCCTTTGGGGATGGAGCCTTGCCCTATTCCCCACTCCTCCACTCCCTTCTCCAAGTGATCCTCCAACAGAAGCAGATTGCTGGTCATGACTCTGCAACTATTAGGAACAATTACTGGGTGGGGCTTAAGGGTGGTTCAAATTAAACGTGCTCGTGGAAAATATACTGCTGCAGAATGCATGAGGGCCTGCCCAGTCTTGCTCACCTGCTTTGTGGCCACATCTGAGAGGTTCCTCAGAGTCCACAGGCAGTTCTGCACAAGCCTTGGGCTGGAGCTGGTCAGGTGCTTTCCCAGAGCTTGCATGCCTCCTGTTGAGATGTGTTGGGGGGCGGGGAGAGGAAGAAGAAGAAGAAGAAAAGAGATATAAAATTGTAATTTATTTATTTTTACTTTGGTTACTTGGACAAGCAGGAGTGTGTGTCCAAACAGTGTTAAACCACCACTAAATAACTAGCATTTAAACCCT
Organism: Podarcis melisellensis; assembly: GCF_964234715.1. NCBI lineage: Eukaryota > Metazoa > Chordata > Lepidosauria > Squamata > Lacertidae > Podarcis > Podarcis melisellensis. Next base: position 30,890,963 of record NC_138545.1, on the reverse strand, counting down.
GTCTTCCCTGCTGGAAAGGAAGCTGGATGTAGCTCACAGAACAGCTGCAGCAATGCTATCATGCACGGCACAAACTGCCAAGACAGGCTGTGAGAGGGAGTCCGACAGCTCTAATTAATGTTTTGCAGGTTGGTATATATAATGAAGCAACACTAAGAGCATTTCCTCGACACAAATCTTTGTTGTGTATTCAAGACTATGCTCAAGAGGAAGTCCGATCACTGCTTTTTTCAATTATACAGGTAAGCAAACCAAGGCTAGCGAAGTGACTCGCCAAATGCTGCATTATGTTAAAATCCTTACAATAACCAGGCACCGTACACAAGTAAGAAGTCAGGTCCTGCCCACAGGGGCTTAGGATTTAAGAATGTCAAAGGCAAAGATCTTGTTCAAGTTCTAAGTCTAACTCTTTCAGCACTAGACCGTGGTGTGATGTTCTTTGCTTACTAGTAGAATGACTGTACACAGTTCTTACTGTAACTGAAAGGCTAGCTATTTGCCCAATCTGTATCAAAGATGAAGCAATGATGGTGTTGCCCTCATCAGTGCCTGGGAAACCCCACTTGCAAGACCCATGGTTGCTCTGAGCTTTTAAAGAAACAGTATCCTCTAATCAATTTGCACATGCTGAACTAGTTCCTGGGAAGGTACTGAAAGCTGAGCATTCCTCACTTTACTCAATGTATTGCTTTGCACGTTCTCAAATGCAAAGTGCAAATTTAGAAAACATGCTTTGCAGTGTTAATGAAGAGAACCAATTGCCACAGCACACTCTTAAGGCACCAGCTGCTGAAGACAGCAAAGTGTGACGCCAGATGAAGCACCCCTTTTCCAGACTCCTAACAAAGCGTTCCACCACTGTAGCCACTCACCGGCTTCCACGATGGCTGGCTTGTTGCTGGGGCAGACGGAAAGGACCTTGAGGACGCGGCTGGTGGTCCACAGCAGTTTCTCATATGAGTAGCTGCGCATAATCTGAACAAGGGCTTGGGGGCCTCCGTTGGCCAGGATGATGAGCTGCAGAAACAAACACACAGAGCGATGATCTCCTGCTTCTCTGGGCGTGCACAGAGAATGGCACCTGTCCAATCAATCGTTCCCCCAGAACTTAGGGCATGTTTTCTCCATTTCATCTGCCCCCCACAAGCCCATGAAATGTAGCCTTTTCCTTGCTGTTTGTAGACAGGAGCTGACGCAACCCAAACTCAAACATGAGTGGGGAAGATTTGCTTATATTCTGAGCACCAATTCAGGCCCTATGTTACTGTATCCCAGGGTCTCTCCTCCCCTGCACTCCATGTAAGAGAAGCATCCTAGTTTAGTGGCACGGCTCCCCCTTTACCTTGCTTTCCTGGTTTCCATAGGCAAGCAGCTGCAGGCAGTCGGTGGTGATGGCAAGAAATTTTGGGTTGTTCTTGGTCAGCAGGGGAACCATCTTCTGAAGGCCATCCGCCAGGCGCACGGCCATCTTGGCACCTTCCTGGTACAGCAGCAGGTTGTGAAGGGTGGTGATGGCGTAAAACAGGACTGACTCCACGGGAGAGCTGTGCATCAAGGGGTGGGAAACATTGGAAGACAGAAAATTCTATTATTTGAATTCCCAGCCAAAGGGGGTCAAGACAGGCAATGATTCATACATGAACTGCAGTGGGAAAAGAGTTGGACTCACTGCACATACTTAAAGCCCGCTGGCTTAGCAGTCATATGCTCTGCCATCAAGCTATGCACTTGCCAGCCACCTAAGTTATGTCCCCACTTCCTGGCTTCTCCTCTCCTTTCTCAGGGTGCTCGGTTGAGAGCAACACCAAGACGATGGGACCATTTTGCTGCCAACTCAGTTGTGGGGCTGCCATGGAGGATGTGGCTCTGTGCTCTGGCGGTCCCACCGTGGCACACAGAGAAGCTATTAAAGAAGGTGCCAAGGTACAAAGAGGGTGCAGTGGTTGCAGGACTTCTAAATTGTGGAAAAGCAGTAATGGAAACCGAGCAAGGCTCAGCTACGGCACGCCGAGGCTTGTGCTTCGAAAAACAAAGGCAACGCCTCCATGTTAAGGCAACTGCTCATCAGCTCCATTTTATGCCAGCTGGGTGTGGACGTTCACCTGGCAAACTGCCACAGCAGCTCAGGTGCCTAGCAAGGCTTGCATAGCAAAGGAATAGCAGGACGTGCATAAGAGAAGAGAGAGCGGCTGGCAGCATACTGCTCAGGTGTGCCTGGGAATTTGGGGGTGGCTGAAGTTAGTAGGCTTTAGTTCTATTTGCGCAACTCAAGAGACGGTCACCAGGACATGGTCAGCTATTTGTAAAGCTAAGAGGTAGAGTAGGATCAAGTAAATATGGCCCTTCCCTGTAATATCAGGTGTGGGTGGGTTGCTTGTAATTACTTGTTGGTAATATAGAGGATTATGTACATGGCACAATGGGACATGACAGGTTTCAGGGCTGAGCCCTGGCACAAACCAAAGATTGAAGGTATTGCTATGGTTGATGCTCCATCCGTGCAAGGATTTCTCCTCCCCACTCCCACACCTTTTTAAATATGTTCTGGACTTTCCCCCGACCTACCAGAGCAGATCTGGGAGTGGTGCAGGGGGAAAAGAAATCCTGTTGGGCTAGCACATGAACTTAGTTGAATACCACCCTAAACTTCTGCAACCACAACCCACCAAGAACCTGAGCTGAATACCTAGTGCAAATGCAGCCCAGACAGGCGTCCTATACCTTGTTTGGATTTCCAAGCTTTACTCTTGGAAAAAGCTCTTCCAAAAATGGAGGAAGTGAGGGTCAAGCTCTGCTGAGTGTTGGAAATTCAGAAAGTCCTGTAGGGTGGGGAAGGGCTGTAGTTCATAGCAGAGCATTTGATCTATATGCAGAAGCTCCAGGTTGGATCCTTGGCATCTAGAAGTACGACTGGGACAGAACCCTGGATAAAGTCCAGTGAGCTGCTGCCAGCCAAGTGTAGACAATACTGAGCCAGATGGACCAATGGTCTGACTCTGCATAGACCAGTGTCCTATGTTCCTATGATTTTAAAGGCATCCATGGGATGTGCCAAGGGCCGCAGATTCACCTGAGCATGCGCACAAGAGCTGGGATGCCCCCGGACTTAAAGATGGACAGCAGGCCCTCGCGGTGGTGGGACAGGTTGTGGAGGATGCTGGTGGTGCAGCGGGCTGTGTCTAGGTCGCTTGTGCTGTGCATGGTTCGGACCACGGCAGCGACTATCTGAGGGGACTGCATCAGAGCACGGCGCGAGGCCTCCTTCTTGGACAGCTGGTTCACAATCATGGCTGCTTTGCTGACCACGACCTGGAAGGAATGGAGGCAACAAATTTAAGAGGAATGAAGGTAAGGGGGGAGCGAAAGGACGAAACAGGGAGCTGCAGTGAGTTCTGCCGAACACCCAGTTCTATTGTGCTGCAATCAATCTTTATTGTGGTCGAAGACCAGACAAGATGTACTACATCAACACCAAGGGGCGGACGCGGTAGACAAAATTAAAAATTCCCTATATACTTATTTACATTAAAAATGACACTCCTCTCTTTATGCTGCATCTTACATATCGCTGGTGATGATGACAGCCCTAAAAGCTCCAGCGTTCAACAGCAAGCGTGGCCAAATTCTGCACCCTGTGTTAGTTACACAAATCAGAATGATTTATCTATTTACATGATCCAGTCTGCTTCTGCGAGTCATGGGATGTGTGTGTCAAGGGGCCTGAAGTTCTTCTACGTGCTAACAATGCTATTCATCAGCCTCTTGGGCTTCCAGGATTTCACCAGAGATTTCCAAAACCTTTGTAGTTGTTAAGAGCTAGGCACAATTGCTAATTTTTTGTGGGGTGGTAAACTGAAGATTCTGGTGCAGAGAAGTTGCAGAATTTCAGTGGAAGCACAGTATACACCATTTCACGTACGGGATCACTGACATGCCAACTATACTCCAGTCCACCCACTCTGCTAGGCAAATCAACACCAACAAGCCTCAGAGGTCTAAAGCCTTACCGGATCCTCGTCATTCAAGAGTTTGGTGAGTTCAGGAATGGCGCGGGTGGCCAGCTCAGCATCATCCTGGTAGTTGATGAGATGCACAATGGCCGACTTGAGCATCTGGGAGGGCTCAGCCAGTCGCTGAACATTTGTCTGCTGCCCTTCCACTTGGGTGGTGATGAGAAGGGAGCGGTCCTCTACCGTCTCCGGGTACATGGCAGCCCGGACGCGCTGGGCACGGGTCATGGCAAGGTGGGACTCCAAATCCGCTGCAAAAGAGGGTGAGCGGGACAGGATTAGCACAGAGGAAATCCCAACCAGGATTTCCATCCGCCTCGCAGGGAGGTTCATGAAACTGCTTCAGCTCTGTGAGGTGCAGGAGTCCTCACATGTGAGCCAAGAGATAAGGCAGGAGTTAATTAGCCAGTGCGATTAGGCAGTTGTAACACAAAGCTGCTTAATTAAAAACATGAAAGGGAGGTGGGAAATGGGGACTGGTTTGCACTGGAAAAATATACACAGGGATTTGTGTGTGGGGGGGGGTGTTGACGTGCCTAAATTATTGCAGCAACCTGGATTGCTGTTTACTGCCTCTACCTGCAGATGTGACTGTCTCTCTGCAGTCTCCTACAAGTCTCTTCTGTATTTTTCTCAGTGAAAAGACAGGACAAAATTTGCTCTCCCCGTTTCCTGATCCTCTTCCATTTTAATCATTATAATAATAATAATTTTTATTTATACCCCGCCCTCCCCAGCTGAAATCACATTGCAAAATTTTACAGGCACCGAATTTGTTTTGCAAAATCTGTGATGTCAATATGCGTTCTTCACAACATAAGAACATTTCCCCAAAGAAGCCTGCGCAAGAGTCTGCATTATTATTTTTTGCAAAAAAATCACAAAAATGCATACCCTTTGGTACTTTCAATAGGCATGGGTTTGTTCACACTTCAAGTTGCAGTTCCCATGTAGCAAAGTAAGTGAAAAGAAGAATTAGCTTCTCTGGGTTACTGTGGAAACACCCTTGAGCTACAGACTTCTCCGTCCTTGTACAAGTCCACCTCCACAACATCCTACCGGGAGGTACTCTTTCCATTTCATAGCCGGAGAACCACAGCTGAGGCAATGTTACTTGTCCCACCTGATGGGACTATGGCAAAATTTGTATTTGAATCCAGATTTCCTAGCTCACAAGGCTGAGGACCTGTTCTTATGCTACATGAGCAGTGAGGTCACGTCCCAAAATTCAGATGCCACCAGTTCATGTGGGATGAACTGAAACGTTCTGCTTTCTGTGACAACATTGTGGTTAAACTAGCCGCTAATATGCACTCTCATGGGAACCAATCACAGCATGGGAAGAAATCACACAGAAGCAGCATTCTTGCAAAAATGTAAGAACTGTCTGGCTATACTGCCCTGCTGGAGCAAGGCGTCTCTTGGGTCCGTGTTAGTAATTTCTGAGCACTGATTTAACCTTTAAAGCCCTACACATCAAGAGTCCTAGCCTCTTAGAGCACACTAGTGTTGGGACCCACTGATAGCAAGTAAGAATTTTTAGTACTATCATAATCATAAAGTAAAGAGTTACAGCCTGACCCAGAGTGGGTTGGTTGGTTTCAACAGCAGCGCTGCCACCCATACAAAATATATGGTAGAAAAAGGTAGGTTCAGGTCTGAGGAGCCTACCTTCTTTATAGAATGCCTTCTTCCATATCACCCAAACCACCTATGCTTTCTGCAACCAGGCTGTCAATTACCAACAGCAGAGCTTTTTTTTTTCCTGCTGCGGTGTCCGTTTTTCAGATTCCCTACCTATGCGGTTGGAAAGTATAGCTCCCGATTTTTTTTCCTTCTTATTGGCTTTTTTTTTAAATGGCATTAGAGTCTGGAGAGTGTTCGGATCCAGTCCTGGTGAGATTTAATCTAACACTATAACACCCAGTAAAATAAGTCTGTCTCTCTCTCTTTTACAATGGAGGTGACTTCAGTATTGTATTTCGTGCTTGCCTTGTAAACCTCCTCGGGAGACCCAACAGGGTAAAGAGGCAATATGCAACGCTGCTTCATCACATGACCTCAGACAAGGGCGTGGCCTGAAGCAACCAGAGGTGGTTTTAGGGTAGGGTGACCAGTGCAGTCACACTGGGCTCCACGCTGCAGGCAGGGCTCGAAAATAGCACGGTGCCAGGTGCATTTTCTGCCTAAAGGTTCTTCATCTGCGAGCACTCAAAAAATCTGGGGGCCACTTTTTGAGCGTGGCTGACATTCAAGGATTACTGAAATATATGTGCTTTGAAGCCTCAAAGAATATCTTAAGGATAGAAAATATGATTAACAATGAAGGGTAGAGTGTTTCGAAAACTGAGGTTTGGTACCAGTATTTTTATTGTAAACACCAAATTAAACATGTATTCCCAATTTCTGCTAAAAATGTGATATTAACAATGTGTCACTTATGTGAATTGTGTATTAGTTCATGCTTATCAAAATAAGAAATAAAAAGCGTTGCCGAAACCCACCACCGCCAAATGGCAACTAGACATTTTGCTTTGGAGCCTATAACCCAGGTCCCAGAAGCCATTGGCTCCTGGCTTTACTATCCCAGCTTGTAACATTGACTGCTGGAGGGAACCAAAACAATGATTCAGAACAGAGCGTGAAAGGTGGGGGCGCCAAATTTGAGTGTTGCACAGAGCACCACTGAAATGTCTGCCACTGCAGGCAGCCTTGCTCAAGCTAAGCTGGTCTGAGTCAGTACCCAGATGTGAGACTTCCTTTTGTTATTCAATAGAAACCACAGATTGACTCAATAGAAACTCGATTGACTCCCATCATGTAAGATCCACGTAATAAGCATATAAGTAAAGTTTCACCTTGTGCCTGGGCTTGGGCTTGCCCAGCTCCAGCCTGGCTGTAAGTGGTGGTCTTCTTAATGGTGTACTGCTTGCCATACAGGTCGTCGTCGTCCACCAAACACTTGCTGCTCACCGATGGCACCTGGGTGTTCATCCCGGAATGGATGCCCGAGTCATAGGTGTATGTCTGCTGCCATTCCGTCACCTTGATGGGTTGCTCCATCATGTTCACCACCTCCATGGCTGCTCTGCAAGAAGATCCACCAGGGTTAAACCACAGCCGTAATGAGTCACACCAACAGCTGAAATCCCCCTGTATCAAGTTCCGGAAAATAAGGCAAACTTGGGTGCCTCTTCGCACTGCACCCAACTAACAGAGTATGACCTGCAAATTTAGCTTCGGAATTCCCCATACAAGAAGTAATGTCACACAGCCCTATCCCACCAAAAATACTTTTGTCCACCACATCCAATGAATTCCAACTTTTTTTTAAGAACAAGGGTAACTTCTAGAACTCACGATGCCTTCAGAATATAGTAGCTCCTTAGCCTTAATATATGTACTGCACAGCGCTGCCCCTAGATATTTTGCATATTAACACCAGGACAAACATCTACAGCATGTTCTCACAGCTTTTGCACTTTCTGGGCAAATGTACAAGCTTTGTAGAGGCAACACAATCTTGCTCACCAAATACAGGAAGACACAAGCTGTGTTTACACCACGTGGCACAAAGCAACAGCCGATACAAATTGGAAAATGCTCTGCTGTCTTCTCACTGTAGACCTTTACCTGATGGGAGTTCTCTCTGAAATGACCATGCGGCCCACATTCCATCTTTCACAGTTTTGCCTCACTCTTTTTTGAACTCAACTACTGTATACGGTACACCGTAACATGCTTGCTATTCCTTGTGGCAGAGTGTTCCGCAAGTCAATATAAGAATATAAGAAGGAATATAAGAAGGAAGGAGAAGCCTTATGAATGCTGAATTTTAGGGTCTAGGGTACAGTTTAGGATACAGACTCACAGAGGGTGTGACATCATGAAATCTTGATTTGCATATGCAGGTAAACCTCACAAATCATCACAGGAAGATCTTTCACGGGCACCAAATGCTAACTCCAGCACAGTCCTTTAAGGGAGATGGTTTATACATTCAACAGAATCCCCATGCAGATACACACCATACTTTTGAAGAACATACAACACACATTTAAAGCACATGACTTCCTCCAAAGACTTATGGGAACTGTAGTTTAAGGGTGCTGAGAACTGTAGCTCTGTGAGGGGAAACTATAGTTCCCATGGTTCTTTGGGGAAAGTTATATGGTTTAAATGTGTGTTCGATGCGACGTAAATGTGGAACCACTCCATGTAAGGACTATATCAACTGATTGCAAAACAAACCACCAAGGACTAACTAAAGTATAAGAAGCCCATAGTCAAACTTATTTGGGCTCAGGAAGGGCTCTGACATTTTTAACGCAACAAGGATCAGGGAAACATCCACACACAAATCTATTTCCAGGAACATAAAACTCTTCAAAAAGCCTTTATGTCCACTTTCAAAGTTTACATATAGGCACCGGCAGCGGGAGACCTTATTAGGGAAAGTGCACCTCAGTTTAAGAACGGTTTTGGTTTAAGAACGGACTTCAGGAACAGATTAAGTTCATAAACCAAGGTACCACTGTAGTGCATACTACTGTTGGATCATATTGTTTTTGCACTGGAATAAACAATCTGCCTCCATCTTATTTTAAACATGCATTCTCCTCAAAGTAGGAGTCTGTGCCTTTTTTATTATTGCGCCCATCTTGCTTTCAAATATGCCACGTAGGATTAAAAGAAACCATGTAATGACAATGTCTACTTTACTCCATGGGACTGTTTTAACCTGCACCCTTAACTTTTTGACAGTAAATAAAAGGACTAGATCTTCATTCTTTCCACCAGTAAAACCCTTTCACTTAAGCCCGCTGCCACTCCCTCCTTTCAGAATGAAGTTCTCCTGGAAATTATATATATTTTAAAGGAGGGTGGGAAGATGCCACGCAGAAGGCCATGCCTATATGGCAGATCCTCACAACCGTACACTTTGAGGCTCATGCGGAGACGTAATGTGGAGGAGTCTGCAGCCAGGAAGGGCAGTTTTGGTAAGGGAACTCAAGAGATTCTGCTACTTCCTGGCCTCTACAGTATGGAGCAAGGGAGGGCAAGAGAGAAGGCAGCAGGGTTGGAAGAACCGAGCATAAGCCAGTCCACATGGGCTCCCTTTGCAGGCAGGAAATGGAGCAGCTTCTATGCATGCTGGGGAAAACCTTTAAATGTGGCTCTTTTATTAAAGCAGAGAAACCCCAAGGCACCCCGAGAGAAGAACGAGGCTTTGAAAGGTAGCACAACAAAAGCACTTTGGAAAGGAACTCATCTCTAGCCCAGCCAAGCCAAAAGCCTAAAAATAAGCATGCACCGTGGAATGTACCTCTGCCTTGTTTGCTTTTGGAAGCCATGGGCAATTGCCAGAGGAGACATTGCGGGGGGGCATTGGAAAGAGGGGAAGCGAAAGGCATAAACACACCACTCACCGAGATGGTATCTGCCTCTCCCAAGAAGCTTGCCCTGGAAGTCTGGAGACAGGGCTGGTTGGAAGCCTGCTCCAGACTCCGCCTGCTTTCCTAGGACAGGGTGTGATGCCAGAGAAATACCTGTTTAGTCACCCCCCCCCCCCGCAAAGAAGATACTAACCTCACCCTCTGAGGCAGCCCTATGCTAATTCTACAGGATAGGAATGTGAGAGGGAAGCGCTGATGCCAGGGTGACAGTCAAGGATGATTACCAAGATAAAAGCAGAGTGAGTGAGTGTATCTATGAGAAAGAGAATGAACGCTGTGCAAGTCAACACATGCATCACATCTGAAGGAGAAAGGAGGTGCATGCACAAATCACCAACTCAAGTTTCCACAAAGCCCGGGGTGTGTGGGTATGTGCAGCTGAGTCATCACAAGTGAGGCTGGGCAGAGTGCTTTCCCCGTGCAATTTGAAGGCAAGCAGATGTTTGGTATCTTGGACGGGCTTCACCATCTTGGGGGGGGCCGTAGCAGGACCCATGCAGCCAGTCGGTTCAAAGCATCCTCATGCATCTTCAGCCTGCCTGGGAAAACCCAGCAGGGGCCAGTTCAAAAGTCAACCTGACCTCTAGTGCAGGGTGGGAGGAAAGGAGAGGCGAGGATCTTGCTGTGAAGGGAGGGAGCTGCTGCCATGCTCCTGACCACACAACATGTAAGAACCAAAGAGGACAGGCCGGTATGCATTCTATACTGACCGGGGGCGGGGGGGGCACAGTTTTTATGAAAGGAGTTGTGTGCTTACTTTTCAAAAAGAAATGAATGCGGTGGTGGAGGACGAGACTCGCACTTGAGACTCGACAGCCGGTATTAGGGGAAAGCATACCTAAAGCCTTGTCAGTGTCAACCGCTCACAGAATCACAGAGTTGGAAAGGACACTGAGGGTCATCTAATCCAAGCCTCTGCAAAGCAGGAATAGTTAGGGATTCTTTTACTCTTTCGATCAAGGTGTGTCTGTGGTGTCAAGGTTTGTTGCCTGCTAATATTATAACGCTGCTGCCTGAAGCAACATCCACATATTCTGTCTTTCATTTCATGTAGTAAGCCAATGTTTCTTTATTCTCCTGTGCATGAATTTCATGTGGGTAAGCACATTTGTAAAGGGGGGGAAATAACAGACAAGGCTTTGTTTTTCTTTTTGCTACATGCTGCCTTGAGAAGGGTCCATCTTCACTCTACATATGTTATGACCCTAAAACAGAATTCAGCATGATCTGAGAACTGGGGAGGGGGGGAGAGGACAGGGGTGGAAGAGCTCCTCCTGCTGCTCAGCAGGCACTAGACAAAAAGTGATCATGACAAATCAGATCACCTCTTTCCAAAATGGCAACCCCTCTCCCAACACTTTGCACAGTAGCAGTGTATTACACATTTGTTTTGCTTCAAGCCAGCAAAACCTAGCAAAATAAATAAAAACTCTCTCTAGGCCCCAGCAACCTGGTGCCCTCCAGATGTTCCAGATGTGCTGAACGGGCACGATGGGAATTGCAGCCCAGAACATCTGGAGGGCAAATGATGCCGTATCTTAAGAATACAGCTTTCCGGCGCTCTTGCTTTTGAAAGGCCTGAGGGGTGCAGGCAAACTTTCAGAAGCCAGAAGCGGGGATGCGAGCAGGCAGAAAGACTGAAGCATCTTGCACTGTTCCTTGTTCCTACCCTGCAGCCCAGCTAATACTAATTTATGTACATGTCATTCATTCCCAACAGCTGCCACCCCACAAAGAAAAACCTCCCGTGTATTTGAACACCTGGAAGTACAATAAATTGAGCAAAACCCCGATGCAGTCAAATTGCAGATGTGCCTCCCACTGCCTGCCCAGCATCAAGTTTCCGGGCAGCACACGTAAGCCATGCTCACAAACCCTTGACTGGCTGCCTGTGGCAAGAACTGCTAGGAAGCTTGAGACCTAAATAGCAGCTGCTATGCTAGGTTAATCACGACTACATGCTGAGCGCCTGAGAAACAGCTTTCTGAAGATGAATATCCAAGGGAGACTCTCGTGTGAGAAAAACTGGATTTCTTAAAAAATCAAAAATCAAAGGAGCCACTATTTTAGTGGACCACGACAGTAAGACCTTAAAGATATTTATCTTCCAGCTCCATCACAGGGTGGAAGTTGCCACATCTTGCCATCCTACCCAGAGCTGCAACCAACCATAATTATCATCCCCACATCTGTAATGCTGGCCCTCCTCCAAGGAGCTCTGTGCACGATACATGCCTGTATCTCATTCTGGCCTCACAAGAACGCTGTGATACAAACAGGAAGCGCCACTGTGATTAACAGACATTTTGTAAGAGGGACTGACTTGCCTCATGCAATGGCTATCCGTCAGGGGCTTGAACCAGGTTCTAAGGTTGTATACACAGCATCCATTTAAAGCACTTTTCTTCCCATGGAGAATCCTGGGAGTTGCAGTTTACCCCCCCCAAAAAAAGCTACAATTCCCAGCACCCTTAACAAAGCACAGTTCCTAGGATCCTTTGGAGGAGGGGAAGTAATGTGCTTTAAAATGTATGGCGAGTACGCAGCCTAAGAGTCAACGGATGCAATTAGCAGGATTGTGCGGTCAAGCTGATCTAGGCAACCTCACTATCTGGGGGAAGCAAAGTTCACATATCTGAACATTCTCCCCACGAATACACTACGCAGGTTGAAAATTAGCATGCTCTCTCCCACTTATTTTTTGTTCAGTCTGGTTCCTGTGGGCGGGAGAGTTCAGGCAAACAATCCCACTCCCTGTCTGCAATGATTAAGTCCAGGAAAAGCTTTAACACTTGATTCTGCCGATTGCGGCCTTAAGTAAAAAAACAATTCTACTAACTGACAGCACCACAGACAAGACAGGAACACGTATGTCATAAATCTCAGCTGTTCTTAACTGTCATTACTTCTCCCAAAGAAACATGGGGATCACAGTTCTGCAGCAATGCTGAGAATTCAGATGGAGGGGGGGGAGGGGATCTCGCAGAAATGCAACATTTTTTTGTGGCTGCTAAACATAACTGCATTCTTAAGTATGTGCATCATCAAACTGGCTGGGAATAAAACATGGCCAATACCTACTAAGAACACTGATAGAACAAGGTAAAACTCTGGTATTGAAGCAACGGGATTGCACACCAGCAAAATGTAGCTTTATGCTACGTCTGTGGTTAGCGAAGGTGCCTCCCTTCAAACAGAAAGTTAAGAACAGCTACCACACCCACGTTAGGAATGATGGTGAACTGCCACCTCCTTCTCCAGGAAAGCCAGTCAGGCAGGTTCCTCCCTCCAGGTGCAGAGAGATGAGGAAAAGTGGAGGACATATTCCTGGGGGAAAGGAGCTTCTCAACCTGGCACTCCCTTTGCCAGCGTCCAGGCAGGTCAAGGCAATTCACTATATAATGAACTGGGCTAAGATGGAAATATCCACCCGGGTCCAGATACAGTCATACCTCAGGTTGCGAACGCTGCAGGTTGCATGTTTTCGGGTTACGGACCGCGCCAAACTTGAAAGTACCGGAACGGGTTACTTTCGGGTTTCGGCTCTCACACATGCGCAGAACCGCAAAATGACGTCACGAGCATGCACAGAAGTGCCGAATTGCATCACACGCATGCGCAGACACAGCGCTGCGGGTTGCAAACGTGCCTCCCGCACAGATCACATTTGCAACTTGAGGTATGACTGTAGCTTCTTGGCTGTGAAGTTTGCTAGATGCCCCTGAGCCACTCACTTCCAGGCCACTTCAAGCATTATTTGCTTTCCTATATCGAAAACGCTTCCAAATGGGGTACAAGGTTTTACAATTACGCTTAACCTGCATGCAGCAATACAGACATGTGTGCAGTTGTAGTCACAATATTTTCCATTTTTAAAAAAAAATTAAACCCACTCTTAATGAAAAGAAACTCAGGGTTACAATAATTCATTAACAAATGTGTATTCCATAAAACAAACATCAATGCAAAAAGTACATCTGTGCATCGGGCTAACCACGTGTCCACATGTATCAGAGGCGTCAAGTTCCACGCAACATTGGGTGGGGGGGCACTTGTCACAGGAAGACCCAGCAAGGCCCGGCCCCTCAAGATTGTGGGGGCTCAGCCCTGTTCCCACATACTTTGGGGGGAGTTCACCCCATAGGGTTGGCGCCTATGACATGTACACACATGGCCTTTCACCGAAAGGAATGTATGGTGTGTGTGTGTGTATACATATATTTTGTGTGTATACATATATTTTATACACACAGAGTTGCAAAAACGTAAGAGACTGCTGGATCAGCCAATAGCCCACCTAGACCAGCATCCTGTTCTCACAGTGGCCAACCAGACACCTATGGGAAGCGCCAAAGGAGGATTTGAGCACAACAGTGCCCTCTCCTACAATTTCCAGTAACTGCTGCTGCTTCCGAGGTAGAACCAAGCTACTGTGGCTAGTAGCCTTATCCTCCATGAATTTGTCTCATTCTCTTAAAGCTACCCAAATCCACCTCCAAAGTTCGATTTGCAGGTTCTCTTCGTGGTGTTAATTGCTGCTGCTGTAATGAAGGTGGTGGGAGGGAGAACCACACAGGGAGCTGTGCACAGGCCTCAGCACATGTAGTAACTGGCTCTGATGTGGGGGTAGGGCAGTTTTAACCAAGTCAGCAGAGCCACTCATTTGCAGGTAGTTGTGCTGACATGATTGAAATCACCACACCCCATAGCGAAGCTGTTCCCACACAGTTTAGCACAGTGGCGGCGGCAGCAATCATACACATACACACACAAAGCCAATATGAGAACCAAACCTGACACTCTGTCCCTAGCTCTCCAGTTTATGCAATTAGTTTTTAAAACCGTAAAGAGTTATGTTCTTCCCGCAGGTAAATCCTCTCCTTCATCTGGTATGGGAGCCATATGGCAGCTAGTTAACCAACTGCATCTGCCCCATAAAGAATGAGCCCTTGGCAAGAAGATATGTAGAATCCATTTCTTCCGGGTGTTTCACTATCTCAAAGCTGTGCACCGAGCAAAACTCAGCCATGTTGCAGGGTAGCGCTTTGAGCTCCCGAGCCATTTTCAAACGGCATCAGCAGTTTGCAAAAGTGGAAAAAAGGGGAGGGAATAAAGTAACGCTAGACTCCGAGAAGAAATGTTGCCTTACATTAGTTGACTTACAGGCATTACATACCTAAAGGTTTCAAGGACAGGTTTCAAGCACATATCCTAGCATACCGGGGGGCGGGGGGCAAGGTTTAGCTTAACAAACAATTCCCTCTTGAGTTTAGAGAGCTCATGGCTGAATTTTAAATTTTTCATTTTCCAGAGCTTCAGATGCTTACCAGCTGTATATAAAAAGCCAATTCATTTCTAATGTTTCTGGCCCTTCAAAATGGGAGTTTAAGTACAGCACGGCTATTTTTAACATCTACCTTTGCCTGGCGTGCAAAACACAAACAAGAATGCAACAAGAGCCGACAACACAGAGCGGCCGACACTGTAGAGTACTTGAAGAAGAGAACAGCATGAGACAGCCCATTTTCGGATCAGCCCCGAAAATACTTTTGAAGCCCTAATACAATTCCCATGTGTATCTGTATTATTTTTCGAAAAAGTCATCTACGCTTTAGCGATTCATTAGGTTGATTACATTTTAAGTATTGCAAACAGGCACTTTTGTGATGTACTTGAATGAGACAGCACTGGGTGGTTTTGCAATTAATCCACAGTTACTAACCTTCAAAAACTATTGGCTGGCCTACCCACAAATATATCTGGACTGTCTATTTGTGGCACACAGGCAGCCTGGAAGGTTGCTGTTATTATCATGCCTTGTCTTGAGTATGCAACGGCTTACAGTTTAAGAAACCGTAGCTGTTATTAGTTGTTGGAAGGAAACAGCCACCTCTCACTTTTCCTTCATCAAATTTAAAGGATATTTTCGGTAATGGTAATACAGCAAGTCCAAAATGGTTTCAAAAGAGAAGCTTAAGACCATCACGGAAGAACACTACAGGATGGACCATGGTTCTGATCCAGCAGAATGTCCTTATGTACATTTGCCTAGGTGAGAGGTGATCATAGAGCTGGAAGGGACCCTGAGAATCATCTAGTCCAACCCCCTGCAATGCAGGAATATGCAGCTGTCCCCTTAGAACCTGCAACCTTGGTGTTATCAGCCCTACACACCAACCAACTGAGCTATTCAAGTTAGATGAAGCAGTCCTGGCGTGTGGTTTGCATACCCCCTTGCCTTTAAGTTCTCACCTATTTAAAAACCCAGCTCATCCTCCACTGTACTGCCAAACTTTTGCAGGCCACGGGTTGCTTTATCGCCTTCAGATGTGTGAAGTTTGGACCAAGGCCATTTTGCCTTAGTGGCACCCTCTTGCAAGGACACCAAAGAGCAACAAGGCTCATCAGGCTTGCTACACCCTCCAGGGTGTAATGCTCTTTTGAAGAGACAGAGAAAAGCAAAGGCCAAGTATTTGGACCAGGGGTATCAAAGTGGCACTTTCCAGGTGCTATTGTAGTACTACAACTCCCATCAGCCCCAGCCAGCATGGTCAAGAGTTAGGGGTGATGGGAGTTGTAGTCCAGCAACATCTGGAGGGCACCAGATTGGGTCCTCTCTGGACGAGGAAGACAGCCAGGCTTGTTGACTTTTGTTTCTCATTCCAGGCTGAGCTGTAAGATATGGCCCAACTCCTTTATTCAGGCAACTGGTTTCAGAACCACCTGGGGGAATTACAGTGCTTCCTGGTTCTACATATTCCAATGGGGGAGCTCGGATTAATCAGGTTGGTGATTGGGATTGGTGGGTGGAGAGGGAGGGAGGGAGGGAGGGAGGGAAAGGAAGAAACTCCCATGGCTGACTAAACCAGGGAGCTTCCTTTTATGGACATGCTGAGACAGCTGAACTCAAGAGTTTTACCCTATTCTGTAAAACACATTCCAGCTTCCTCCCTCCTCCCCCTTGTCTCCAGCAAGGGTTGAGTTGAATCAGAAATCCAGACCTAGAAGAGACACCAGGACTGAAAGGCAACAATAGTTTGTTCCTTCCAGGCAAATACCTCAAGGAGTACCTCCTGCAGATTGTCAAGCTGGCTAGGAGCAGAACTCCCTGCACTAACCAGACTACGGATTCATCAAAAGATCAGGCCCAGCCCCACTGCTGAGAAATGGCTCAATTTAAACCCTTCTCTCCCTGCACAGGGATGGCATCTAGAAACCCAGTGCTAATGATTTTAGAAATTCTGAACATTTACTTTTGATTTCCTAAGGTTCCAAATTCTTTAAAGGGACGGGTTGGGAACCTGCAGCCCTCTGGATGCCATTAGACTACAGCTTGCATCACCTCTGACCACTGGCCATGCTGGCTGGGGCAGATGGGTGCTGGGGTCCAATAACATCTGGAGGGGGGCAGGTTAGTCGCCTGTGGTTTGCTACGGTCAGCCTTAGCCACAAAACCATGCGTATCAGCATACAGCACGCAATCAAGTGAATCTGTCCAATTCCACAGGGAACTAGATCTCTGGGGAGAGATTTCCGGGCACCCCATGCAAAAGCTGGTAAATAAGCTAGAGCGTGCGCACATTATAAAAGCAGACAAGATATGCCAAAGCTCCCCGAAAGGGTCAACTTTTCCCACACCTGGCGCCCACACTCATGCACAGCTTATCTTAGCTACATATGCAGTGTGGGAGCAGCTGTTAGCAGCAGCCACTGCCAAGCAAAGGCAAGAGGCTCCTTGCTTAGAGAGACTGCCACCTGGCTGAAGGAGATCCATGCACTGCTCCCACTGGGTAAAACTGGTAGTTCCATGAAAACGAAAAAGCAGCTTGCTGAGAACATCTGCGTAGCAAATTCCTTGTCTCCATTTATTTTTTTAAAGATCTTGCACTAAAAGGTACCCTCCTCCTCTATGTTGTTGTTGTTGTTGTTGTTGTTGTTGTTGTTGTTGTTGTGCTACAGCCTCCCCCCTTGTCCGGTGCTCTGGACAAGTTAGGTTTTAAAAACCATACACTGGATATGTATGAAACGCTGTATGTGACACTTTATGAAATCACAGACATTCAGAACAAGTGAAGTCAATCTCTCAGACACTCAGAGAGACTTTTACCATGTCAAGAGTTTCATGATCCAAGGTGGTAGGAATAGGAAGGAAAGATGCAGAGTAGGATCATCATGAGGTTAAATTACTTCACACACAAACCTGTTTGGTGTCCCTGAGCTGTGTAGAAAAACCCACAGGTAAGAATTGCTGCACCTAAGCCAGCCAGCTCAAAACAGTTAAACAAGAGAAGGGGCTTGTGGAAAGTGGAAGCTGGGAGTTGAAATTAGCTGCCATTGCCCTGCACAAACAAAACATCCCTTCTAATTGCTGGGGAGAACCAAAACCCCACAGGGCTTCCTTGCTCCCTTTTCAGGCACTGCAACATAACATGTGACAGTGGACTGTGAGCAGCCTATTGTTCTCTCTCTAGAACGAGTAGAGGTAGCCGAGGTAGCCGTTTCAAGCTGGCCAAACAAAAGCAGCCTGCGAGGGGGGGGGTCAGCACTTCCAGCACCGTGCTGACTGAAGCATAAAGCAGGGGAGGCTCCAGAAGCCTGTGCATGGCACCACAACTCCTAGAGAAGTGTGGAACACAGGTTCAGCAGAATGCCAGAAAGTATAACTTCCATAGAAAAAGTAAGTTTCTAGTCCTCATGCTGGTAGCCAAGTGATTTTAACCTTTGCCTCTGGTGAATCAGGCTACCTGAGGATTAATGGTGTTGCCTGGGGCAGGGGAGACAAAAGTACTGTTTGTTTGTTTGTTTGTTTGTTTGTTTGTTTGTACGTTCCTTCATTCTCTTCCCTCCCCCCTTTTTATCCTCACAACAACCCTGTGAGGTAGGTGAGGCTAACTTTGATTTCACAGTAATGTTCACCCCATTGTGGCTTTGCCGTTGACCTGAAAACAGCCTTGTAGGAGTTACTTTCAGGGACTTTTTGTTTCTTTTCAACTTCTGCTTGCCCTTGGCCAGCTCCTTCCACGTTTCTAGCTCCTGCTTGGATCCTGTCAGCAAACATGCGTGGTTATATAACACATGCTTCCCGCCTAGCTTCAATTCTATCTGCATCCTAGATTTCCCCATGTTTTCCTGGACTCTGGCTTGCTCTTTTGCCCAAGAGGTTTTGTCTACCCATCACCACTGTGTTTTCCACTTGGAGCCTGGTTCTTCCAGCTACGTACATAATCTACAAGGGGGCTTTTCTAAATTCTACCATTTCTCTTATAAACTCAAATTCTTTTGCTATGAAAGCAGAGTTCTGCGACTTAAATGCAAATACATAGTAAATTTGCTTGGCTGTGATTGTGCTGGTTCTAATCACAGAGGGGGGAAAGGAGTTTCGTAGTTCATCTTTATTAAAAGTGTATACCACACCCTTCATCCACAGATCTCAGGGCAGTTCAAGACATAAAATTAGAATATAAAAACCCTGACCACAAGAAGGCTGATCAAATCATCTTCTTCTATCTACCCTGCTATTTCAAGATTTTTAGGATTGTTGGCAGTTTTGGAAACTAGAAACATAAGCTAGGCGCCAAATGGCACCATAAACTTAGGTCACGGTCACCACAACTGAATGTTTATCCACCAGGGGGTTAGACTAGATTACCCCTGGGTCCCTTCCAATGCTATGATTCTGTGATTTCAATTACATTGCTTGACTGTAGCTTGCTCTTACAACAATTCACTTGTCCCAGTAAGAAAGACTGCGAAACACACACTGCGGAAATGGTATTAAATATGGCAGAGGTATTTAAACTGTGGTCGCCAACCTGGTGCCCAGAAACCTCCACATAGTTGCAATTTGACCTGTGCCTGTAGGAAAACGCGCCTGGTTAGTTTCAAACACTGATTGTTTGGTATTATATGCTCAGTGATAAATTCTATAATTCTGCAGCTTGATCACAGGATATGCATGCTACTCTTTTAGTTCCCTCATTCCACTTCTTCCCTAGAAGGGTTAATATGCAGCTTTCCTCATTTGAGGAGCACTGCAAAGATTACAACAATGCTCCTGCAAAACTGAGGTGGCTGCCAACACAAAAGTTCCTGTGAAGTCTACAGGTCAGAAGCCAATAGTTATACATCTCGGGGGCGGGGGGGATAAAATAAGACATACATTCATGGTGTTTTTTCAAAGCATCAAGTTATCAGTTATAATGCAAAGTCAGACCCCATACATCCCCTTAAGGGCATTTCACAGTGGGGAGGGTGGGGGAATCAGAGGGAAGAAGAGTCCATTCCTTCAAAGAGGCAGCGTGACATTCAATAAGAAACTATGGTATGTTAGATTTTATTTTTAAAAAGAGGATAATAGCACAATATAATTCTGATCTCCTCTCTCCTCTGGCCTCAAAAATCAATCCATACAAAAGGAGAGATTAATTTCTTTGTTCATCTCTTGTATTTAGCTGTAGCTGCTGTGGTTCCCCAGATTCTCCTGGCAGGTTGGCAACAAGCTCTTTGATGAAGCAGGGAAAAGAGCTTGAGGCTTCAGGAACATACTGGGAGCTAAGAGCAAGAAAGCGATTTGCAGAGAAACTGAAACGGCTTTGAAACAAAAAGTGTGTGCGTGCATGGGACGAATAAGATCACAGCACCAGCAAGTTTCACTTATTCACTGTGCGTGGAGAGTTTGATTTAATTTCTTACCCTAAAGGACAGCAATCAATCTCATTTGGAAGTCGTATCCCAAGCTGAGGAAGTCTTGGCCTTCCCCCAAACACCTGTGGCTGCTCTGCAGCTCGGAGAAAAGCAGTCTGTGCTTCGCAATACCTCCCCACCGCCACCTGCTCACAATATTCCTGGGCTGATTCCTGGCACAGTGGGATAGGGAGCGGGGTGGGACAACAAGCCAAAAATAAAAGGAATTTCAAACACGCAACAATGAAAGCCACCATGCATTTCAAGCGTCAAACGTATTTTCGCAGAAACGCTTACAGCCACCCCTGCAAAGGTGAGCCCTTATTGCTGTCCCTCTGTTACATATTGGAGACGCAAAGTACAATACAGTATTAGTGTATATTACTGCTGAGTTCCTGTCTCCTTCCTCCTGGGCCATGTCCAGTAAGTGGTGGTGGGGGGGGGGTTGAGTGTTCAGATCCCTGTGCCCTCACTTGTGGGGTGCCTCAGGGTTCCGTCCTCTCCCCCATGTTTTTTAACATCTACATGAAGCCACTGGGAGAGATCATCAGGGGGTTTGGGCTGGGTGTCCATCAATATGCGGGCGATACCCAGCTCTACCTCTCTTTTAAACCGGAACCAGTGAAGACAGTGAAGGTCCTGTGTGAGTGCCTGGAGGCAGCTGGTACGCAGGCTGAAACCCTACCTGCCCATGGACTGTCTCGCCAGAGTGGTACATACTCCAGTTATCTCCCGCTTGGACTACTGCAATGCGCTCTACGTGGGGCTGCCTTTGAAGGTGACCCAGAAACTACAACGAATCCAGAATGCGGCAGATAGACTAGTGACTGGGAGCAGCCGCCAAGACCATATAACACTGGTCTTGAAAGACTTACATTGGCTCCCAATAAATTTCTGAGCACAATTCAAAGTGTTGGTGCTGACCTTTAAAGCCCTAAATGGCTTTGGTCCAGTATACCTGAAGGAGCGTCTCCACCCCCATCGTTCAACCCGGACACTGAGGTCCAGCGCCGAGGGCCTTCTGGCGGTTTCCTCACTGCAAGAAGTAAAGTTACAGGAAACCAGGCAGAGGGCCTTCTCGGAAGTGATACCCGCCCTGTGGAACGCCCAGAGATAAACAACTACCTGACATTTAGAAGACATCTGAAGGCAGCCATGTTTAGGGAAGTTTTTAATGTGTGACATTTTTATGTATTTTAATCTTTGTTGGAAGCGCCAAGAGTGGCCGGGGTACAAATAAATTATTATTATTATTATTATTATTATTATTATTATTATTATTAGACTCATGAAGCACACTCACTTTATTCCAAGAATATTCAGCATATTTCTGTGGAAGACAGACTTGGAGAGAAGTGCAATGTGTAACAAAGGAGTGGTTACAGATAGGTAGCCGTGTTGGTCTGCCATAGTCAAAACAAAAAAAATTCCTTCCAGTAGCACCTTAAAGACCAACTAAGTTAGTTCTTGGTATGAGCTTTCGTGTGCATGCACACTTCTTCAGATACACTGAAACAGAAGTTTCCAGACCCTTCTATATAGTGAGAAGGTGGGGAGGGGTATTACTCAGGAGGGTGGTGGGAATGGGTGATTGGCAGATAGCTGTGATGAGCCTGTTGACGACTCTTAAGAGTAATAAGAGTCTGACGACCCTTCTGAGTAATACCCCTCCCCACCTTCTCACTATATAGAAGGGTCTGGAAACTTCTGTTTCAGTGTATCTGAAGAAGTGTGCATGCACATGAAAGCTCATACCAAGAACTAACTTACTTGGTCTTTAAGGTGCTACTGAAAGGAGTCGTTAAATGGACTTGCGGGGCTGACAGAACAATACGGTAATTTTATGTTGTGAAACACCCTGAGATCTACGAATGAGGGGTGGTATACAAATTTAATAAACAACCATAACCGCCACAACTGGTTTGGGGGGGTTCTGGTGCCTATATGCTTTAGGAACAAGCAATGGGCCTGCCTATTCCAATCCCCAGCTATAGAGCAGGATATCCTATACCTCAAAACATCCTGACAGGAAAGAGGCTCCACAGCCTCCTTCAACAGTTTATTCCATTGTTCAATTACTACTGTGGTCAGGAAGCTCTTCCTACTGTTTAACCAAAAAGCGTCTTCCTGTTTTAAACTCATTATATCGTCCTCCATCCTCTGCGAACAGAATGGCAAAACCGTCTCACCCACTTCCTAGAGCCCATCCCATGCTTCCCCCTCAGTATTTAGCCAATTTTATATAATGCCCTTCAAGACTGCTCCCAGGTTCACTTACAAGTGTTAATAGCTTTTTTTCTGGGCTAAGAGAACTTGTGCAGCTCCTTCAGTCTTTGACAGAGCTACTCTTCTGGATCCACTGCATCCCTTGCTGCTTAATAAAAATTTGGCTGAAACACCCAGAACTGTACACCAAAATGAGCTTCTGACAGTGTTAATAATTCCCAAGCACCTGGAACTATAGAAACAGAAGCCTCTTGTTTATCTAGTTTTATCATTCTGTTTAAACTGGGGAGCGGGCAGGAAGAACGGAAAGAAAGCTGCTCAGGGCAGCTTTTGCATATTTGCAAAATATATTCAGCCTTCCACACTGGTTGGCAACCTCCCCACCAACAGCACACATATTCTTCTGTTCCAAGGCCTGCTGTTTTGGCCTGCTGATGCTGTGACATCACAGAAGCTCAGTAAATTGGGGGGGGGGGGTCCTCTCACTGGTGGCTTTCCAGCTACCACCAAACCCTATCTTTTCACTCATTTCCCACCAGCTCACACTTCCCACAACGCACCATCTCCTCTGTTCCCTACAGGCAGCTTTCCTTCTATCTGCTGTCCCTTGCATTCTCCTCTCCTCTCAGTTCCTCTTGTTCTCACATTTATATGCAACTAACACTCAATTTGGACCTCCCAATTCTTCTGCCTTCCCACCTCACGCCTCTCCATAAGAGCTCAAGCAATGGTTTTTGGTAGTCTCAAGTGTCTTCCATATGATTACCTAGTGATTTCTATCTTAAGAGTTCTTTGGACTCTTTTTGACCTCCAGTGCCAAGAGGCAGCACACCTCTGAATACCAGCTGCTGGAAATCACAGGTGGGGAGAGTGCCGTTGTGCTCATGCCCCGTTTGTGGGCTTCCCAGAGACACCTGGATACCATTATGAGAACAGAATACGGGACTAGACGGCTGTGTTTTAGTTTCAACACCCTGCTCTCATTTCTGCACCCAGAAATGGTACCAACAAATGTACACCTTGAGATAATTACAGGCGACTCTCAACTTACACAGAGGTTACGTTTCAAGGATAGTGCATAAGGCCAAAATCACGTATAGACAAAATGCATTGCCTTCAATGGCAAGTGGGATTGCCGACATCTTATTTCCTGGACACCCTTTTTATTTAGTTCCCAATTGTGTAAAGCTGAATGCACAAAAGTTAAATGTGTGTAAGTTATCTGTACTGCAACATGTTATACAGTTTTACATTGTGAGTCCTTCTCCATAGCACACTGTGTGTGTGTGTATGCAAGCTCATAGGATAGGATAAAGGACAGGCTGCTAAGCATTAACTGTAATGTTTTCACAGAACCAGAACATTTGCAGGGGGAACCACAGCATTTGCTGCTACCTACTCATCATGCAAGGCTACCCGGCCTCATCATGCTATCAGCACCAAAGGCGGGCTGCTCCCTGATGGTTTATTAAAAGCTCTGTTCCCTAGCCTTCTGGAAAACATGGCACTTCAACAGTTGTCTGCTCCGCTCCATTTGCAGCGCTTCCAAACAGCACTTAAGAGAAAGAGCCACACATACATTTTCAACTGTCTTTGTACACTTCGGTGGAATTTTAAACACCGCCCCCCAACCTCACTTCATGCTCACAATATTTAGGGCTGGACTATTCTGGTATGTTTGCAGAATAACTCATTTTTGCTCCCCTCTTCAGTTCCCCTTTGCCTTCCATAGCAAACATACCAAACTATCATATGGATCCTAAAGAAGGGTTGGTGGTGTAAAGGTTTGGCTAACTCTTTGCCTATTGTTTATACATACAAGCAACAAGGAAATGTCATTTGAAAAGAAGAGGCGGCTTTGCCTGTATCCAACTGACTGGGCTTTCAGACAAGTCAGCAATGAATCAGGGCGATCACCTCCCCTTCCTGCTAAAAGCCCAATGAATTCAGCCAAGCTAATGTCACTATTAAACAAGCATGTGAATGGAAAGAAATAAGCATTGCCGCCACCGCCCCCCCCCCACCCATAGCAGGAAGGCTCAAAGCTATTGTGTGTTTAACTTGACATATCATCTTGACGACAGTTGTGTTTAAAAACACAAAGCGCCAGCATACCACTTTTGGGGAGTTTCCAGCGCCCAAGCTCTCCCCATTCAGTGGTTCTATTTGGAAGAGAGTGCAGCTCACTTGGTTGGAGCAGGGCCACAGGAGCAGCCTCACAGGATAATATAACACTCAAGAAGTCTATTCCGCTGGCAATCTAGGCCAACGGGCTTTGCATCAACAATTTGGAAAACTAATCCTTTGCATCATTAGACACTGAACGCTAACTCAGCTATGGAAGGAAGGAATTCAAAGATCTGTTTGGATGGCATAGAAGAGCAACAGAGAGCGTCAGCCATGAGCTTACTGGGTAGCCTCACTTACACAAAGTCCAAGCACTATGAGGATGGTACTGCTAGATGGTGGTTGTTAAGGTCTTGGGAAGCAACAGGAGGGCTGGCTTCTGAGAAAGGAGCTGGGTAGTCTTGTTGCCAGAGAAACCCCTCGCCTGCCTCTTCTTTTTCATCTCTATATTGTCAGCAATGGGAGTGGGCTTCTTTTTGAAAATCCGATTTGTCCTAGGGGCTCTGGATCCCTACTGCACACCCTTAATCTTTACATGAAATGGTTTCAGAATTTAGCACATTCCCGTTAACTAGTTACAATACTTACATTTCACTTCAAACGCAAGGACTTGGGGGCCGTTCCAGACAGGTGTTTTATTGTGGGCGGATCCTGCAACACGTTCTTGACACAACAACAGTGCATCCATGGCAAATTTATTCTGCTTCCATTTGTTCTACAAGTCACACCCCGCCCCCGCCCCCGCCAGTGCTACCACATTATTGCTGTCCAGAGAGGCTACAGCAGGACAAAAACCAAACCAGAACATCTGTGGCATAAAATGTTATGGGATTTCAACAGGATGTTATGGGATGTGCTCTGAATGGAAGTGAAGCAGTACAACCGCCCCAAAACTTCTGCAGCTGCAAACAGTGGGGATTGCATGTGACTTCCAGCAGCATCATGAACACAAAGCATCATGAATGGGCAATAAAAACCCTCAGACAATCTTTACTTAACTTTGTAAAGAGGGGCTTCAGATGTGGAAAGTATGAAGAGTTGCACTGGCTTAAGTTTCATGGCTTCTGCAGATCTCCACACCACAATTCCTCCCTGCTGTACCCCAGAGCTAGCACTTTTCTCCATGGGAGATGCAAATGTTCTCTCTCATTACAGAGCACCTCTGAGAATAGAAGGGTGAGCTGCCAATGCTTTCCCTGGCAGCTACCAACGTCTAAAGTCACTTGCGGAGCGGCTAGTTTATATGGATATTGGAATAAAGCGATAAAGTTCCAGTTCACATAGTAATCAGAACAGTGAGATATTTTCTGTACCACTTTAGGCTGCTTTGTGAGTTGCATGTTAGAAATAAACAACAACAACAACATAATTCACACTCTGCCTAAAAGCATCCAGAGCAATGTATGAACCTGAATGCTTCCCAGTTTGTTAGTGGGGAGGGGAGGGGGGTACCCTGCACGTGTCAGGAAGACTTTCTCTTCTCCTGATATACAGTTTTATGTCTGCAGGGATGTTTTTCTTTCTTGGAGAGCATTCAACTCCCCTCAAAATAGCAAAGTCCAGGAAAGCTTTACCACATGATTCTACAGTCTGGATAAACTGCCCCTAACCCTTAAGATAAACATAAGTCTCAAAACGGGTGTGGATAAGTAACAACTTCCAACATTTAAACCAGGAAAGATAGCCCATTAAATCTTTGCAAACACACTGTGATTAAGAACTTGATTTGAGGGATAGAGTAATTACCACATGCAACTCAAAGGGGGGGGGGGAATTACTGTCTTAGGTACTTGTCCTGCATTTTGATCTGGAGGGAAGAAAAAATGCTTTGGCTTTAACAAGAAATGGTCGCTGGAGTCAGGCCAGTTTTTAACTTGGCAGTGGCCTCCCTAATGTCCCTGCTGATGAAACACAAACATACACACACATAAGCTGATCTTTCGCTTCTGAGGAAAGAAAGTTACAGTACAAGCTTAGTGAAGAGCCAAAGACACTCCTGATTATATTTTGCAAGCAAGCCACAGTAATCTTGGAATATTTTTCCAGCCCGGGTCTTCATCCCATTACTCCTTGCACAATTCCCGAGTGTAGAACTTGGAACTCCTTCACATTCTATCCAACTCCTAACCTAGAAAATAAGTGCTTAGCCCTCATGACTGCCAGACACATGTAAAGCAGCACAGGCTTGTCTCAAGCCCCAGAATGCAGTCTGTTTGCAGAAACAGATCAGCTCAAACAGGGTGTGCAGCAGGGAGACGGCTGTTTGGGGAGGGGGCCAGGGAGACCCCCGTATCACAAGTCTGAACACTGCATTATTCCCAGAGCTACCTAGATCAAGATGAGTGTCCTGATACTCATCGATGCCAGTATTCATGAAGGGATTCGTTTGTGTTGGAAACTCATGAATGTGCAGACACATTGCCACAAGGTGATCTGCAGACGGCGTCTACAATGGTTCAGGAAAGCTGCTATGCCAAGACAAGCTTAGAATACAGATTATGTACCTGTGACTCAAGTGGTGCAGAGTATGCTGTACTCTGTGTTGTTTTGCCCCTTGTGTGATGCCCCCAACTTCTAGAGTTTTCTAATTTACAGGAAGTGGCATCTGTTTTATTCATAGGTGGTGATCTTCTCCACAGAATCTGGAGTGATTTCATATATGAAACTATGGCATGATAAAGATGTGAAAGAGGGAGTTTTTATACAGCATTTTATTGTTGGTCCAGCACACAATGACTCAGGGTTTGACGAGGAAATAACTGCTTGCATGCATTGTACAAGTGCAGCTTTATCTTGTTATGATTCCCTTGTTAACAAAGAGAAGCGCCTATATGTGTCAAAGCATCTAGCCTTCAGGTGAGCAAAGTTTGTGTCCCTGAACAACAGTCACGTTCTTCTTGGGCCTCTTACTGGATTCCTTTTCCACAAGCCCCAACCTGTCTCCCATCTGTCCCACCTCTTCCCCCTTGTTGCGGCCACACAACTCTCCAGAACTCACCAAATATTTACCAATTTTTTTAGAAGGGAGCAAACAATGCAGAGCAAGCAGATGGAAGACATACTCATGCCTATGTTTTCAGCTTACTGTCAGGGATTCCTTATGTTAGTGTGTGCTCGTTTGGCTGGAAAATATCAACAACAGCCCTGGCCTGCATTTAAGACAAACTCTGGCAGTGGCGGGGGTGTTTTTCCTGTGTGCATTTGCAGGTCACAAAGCGAAGGCTGTATTTTCCTGGACCAACTCTGCAGATCAAGGCAGCTTTGATCTTGGAGCCTTGAGGCATCAGCCTGCAGGAAAACCAAACCAACACAAGGCAGAGTCCCCACAATGCTGTTCTTCTTGTGGAAAGCATCAGTAGCAAATAAGTCACCATCTGTGCAAAGAGATAGGAGGGGTGTGTAGGGGGTTTTTTGTGTTAAAATGGAATGGCTCTCTAAGCAAGCTGAAGCCATTCTTTTGGCAGTCAACACCAGGTCTTCCCCAGGGAAAGGAGACTCTTGGCACCGGACACCACCACTCTCACAACAGTGGTGGACCAGCAGTTTCCAGTGCGCCATTTTGTACTTCCTGGGGAAATAAGCAGTAGCTGCTCTCAGCTGTTGCATGTTCATTTTTATCTGAAGGAAACAAGCTGTAGCATTTGGCTCAGTGCTGGAATTCTGGGCCAAGAGACAGATACTAGGGAGGAAGCCAAGAAAATGCTGGCAAGCATGCGTCTGGGGTCAGAAATGAGAAATGTATGCCCCATTAAGGTTCAAGAAGTTGGATGCTACTAAAGATTATGCCTCTCAAGTGTCCTTGATCGTCACGGATGCCCCTGCCCTGAAAGCCTTGTTGTAACACAGGAGCATTAAAAATAGCATAGGCACCTTTTGGATATGTCTGATATATACAAAAGCTGCTACAGACCACTGGACTGCCCACGGAAAAGTGAAATGCTTCAGACACCTCAAAAGCCATCCCATGTTTTCAAAGAACTGTGTCATTGCCTTGAAATACTACTGTTCTGCATGTCAGCAATCCCTCAATTTCTACAGTCTTGTTTCTTCTCTCAAAAAAACCCCATTGAGCTATCCATAAAACATTACTAAAGAAAGAAAAAAAGTGATATTCCTTACGGCAAATGCCATAACAGCCCACCTTGAGGTATTCTGACTCTCCCTTTAAAGTTCATTTTTAGAAGATCAACCTCCAGAAACATCAATGTCTCCTGGTATAGCAACATAAAACCAGCAGGTTTCAGTCACCAGGGGCCCGGTACCATTGTGTGCCAGTGAACAAGTAGGTAGCTCCATTTCATTTCTTTAGCAGCAAACAGTGGAAAGAAATGTTAGTAAAAGGAAGAGTTTCCTTAGCAAGGTGCACAGGGAGTTGGGAGATGATTTTAAGATGCATGTAAGGGGCAGCGGAACTCTGGGTGGATCTGCACTGAAATTCTGCAAATGAGGACATGCTAAACCAGGGGTGGGAAACCTTTGGCCAGCTAGGCCTCCCTATTTAGCCCATGAAGCCGTTTTGGGAAAGCCATGACAAGGGTAGGGCTTCAAAGGAACAACTGGGCACTTAAAGTGGGCTCCCAACTCTACCTTTGCTGGAGGCTTGTTCAACTATGGGGACATTCAATGAAAACCACTTCTCTGTCCCCATGCTGTTCTTTGAAGCTGCCCACCATGGCTCCTTTCTACCCCAACACTGTAGGTGCCCTTTGCAAAAGTGCTCTTTGAAACAGTTGTCTCCTTTAAACACTGGAGTGAGCAGGCAGGTGGCCAGTGGTCTAAAGGAGAAGAGATGTCACTGCTTCAAAGAGCACTTTTGCAAAGACCTACAAAGCTGTGCAAATGATTTTGACAGGTGGGTGCCCCACCCCACCTGTCCACTGTGTGAGATCACAATAATGCCATGTGGTTTACAGGTGACTGGCCCTCAATAAGGATCTGCCCCGTGGAGCCACAAAGATTCCCCACAAATTGCCTTATAACAAAAAGAAGCATCAGCATAGCTCATTTCAGTTACAAACATCCTTTTGAAAGACCTTTCCTCTGAGTAGAAAATGTTTTAGTTCCAATATTTAACAGCGAACTGAAATATATATTAGGCACTACATATTAAATGTGATTAAAAAATACTGAAACGAAGAAGTGTCTATATGTAAGGAGGAAAAATGGGTGTGGGAATTCAAGATGAGAGGATATGGAAAGCTCACCCCACTCAAGACTACGTGTCTCCACCGCTCATTTAAGAACTTTTTATTAGTACAAAGAGGTTCACATGCTGCTATGGGAGGAGACTTCCAAGATTTAAGTCTTGTATTACATATAAAATATTATAAGCCACTCACAAATAACTCAAAGCAAAGGCTGCACCATGTTGATAGCAAAGAGCTCCATATAATTTCCTCACACCACACTGGGTCAACTGGGCTCAACTCAGCTGCCCTTTCAACCTGACAAACACCCTACTCCAAGCAGTCTGAAAGGCTAAAGTCCTCACAACCCATGACTTGAGAACTTTTGCCCTATACCTTTGCAGGGAATTAAGAGAATTCAGCATGAACCACAACACTGCAAAGCTTTATGGTCTCAAAGGTTGACCTGCTGCTGGGTTGCCTCTGAACACGACACCCAAACATGTACAAAACATTTCTTAAGCAAAAAGATGGGGAGATTGTCTGCGGAGAAACGAAAGCCTACTTACCACCTCCCCAGTGGAATTCCACCCTCAAGTTCCCAAAACACAAAAAGGTGCATATGGATCCCTGCTACTGAGGGGGAAGGCATTAGGCAGGGGAAGGAATAAGATAGGGATGGTGTACCTATGGCCCTCTAGATGTTGCTGAAGTCCAACTCTCCAGCCAACATGGCCCACTGTTCAGGGAAGATGGGAGAACATCTGGGGGGGGGTCAATGGTTCCTCACACCTGAATTATGCACCTCCTCTCAGTTGTGAGTTGTGACCTCTGGAAGCTTTTCTGAAAATGAGAAAGTTACTGATTTTTCAGGTAATGGCCAGCTATGCTCCAAGAGGAAAATGGCACTAGGGGCAAGGGCCACTCGTGTAAATGTAGGCAGAGTGTAATGCAACAGCAAAGTGTGCACCAGGCTACTAGATTATCTTTATGGGCTAGGGAGAAGTTCTCAGCATATTCATATTGCTGATGCTGCATCGTCATCACAGCTGCACCATTAAATGGCCGACCATGGAACTCTAGCCAGAGTTGCTTCCGGCACCCTGGAAGGGCTGGCAAACCCTGCTGACAGATTGAGCAGTGCTGTTTGGGATTCTTTGCATGCTGCTGCCTTCCATGGAAGGGATGGGGTGATATAAATAGGAAACACATGTGCCAGTTGCATCACCAGAAAGGGTAAGCATCCACCCCCAATGCTCCTCTTGAGCCCCGCTGCTTGAGGACGGCATTGCATCTGTCCAAGCAATTGCTATTTCAGGAATGCATGGTGAACTCTGCATTCAGATGTTACAGCGCCAACAAAGGACTCCCTCTCCCCCCCCCCCAAGCTAGCAGAAGAAAAAAGACCTTTGGCCATTTTACACAACCTCACAGTAATCAGCACGACATGCGGGCAGGGCCCTGGTGACAAATTATTAACTCGCCGTGACAGGCCAGGCGTTGACTGGTGTTGCTTCTAATTCCTTCTGAAGTGCTTGAACTTTCCAGATGTAATCTGGCTGGAAGTAGAAATTAAGTTAGGACACAACGGCCATGTGAATGAATCAGCTTGCTTTCGTGCCTCTTTTCATCAGAACTGTGTGCACTCTGTGTAACATGATAAAAGGTCCGAGTCCTGGATCTCAATATATTTAAATCCTGTAATGAGAATTCATGCAACTCAGGCTCATTTTATATTCTGCCTCCACATTTCCACAAGGAAGAAGCATTGTTGGAGGAATGGAGCAAGGAGAGAAAGAGAGGCATGAAGATACTATCATACTCCCCTCAGAAACCAAGAGGACTAGAAACCTGCCTTCGTTTCATTGCAATATTAATAGGTACCACTTATTAGCACTTCAAGGCCACTTTAAAAGTATTCAAAAGAGCTTTCATGTGCATCATGTATCATGAAGTTTCACATGCCTCCTTGGTCATCTTTAGAACACTCTGTTACCACTATTTTGCTGATGGGAAGGGGGATGCTGCCTTTTACAAAGTCAGGCCAAGGCAAGAGGCTCTCCATTTCAGTATTAGCTACACCAACTGGCAGCAGCTTTCCAGAGTATCTTTCCCAGCCCTACCTGGAGGTCTTGAGGATTGAACCTGGAACCTTCTAGATGCAGAGCGGGAGCTCTACCACTGAGCAACACCCTTTCCTAGAAGGGGGAACAGGTGGCCTATTGTGGCTTGCTTTATACAACCCATGAGATGATGGCAGAGATGAGATTTTGAACCAAGGATTTTGCCAGTCTCTTACCATAATGTTATACAGTCGTACCTTGGATCCCGAACACCTTGTGAGTCTAACGTTTTGGCTCCTGAACACCGCAAACCTGGAAGTGAGCGTTCCAGTTTGTGGACTATTTTTGGAAGCCAAACGTCTGACATGGCTTCTACAGCTTCCAAACGTTTTGTAAGTCGAACGGACTTCTGGAATGGATTCCGTTTGACTTCTGAGGTACTAGCCATTACAAAGGCTGAGTTTTCTCAGGAAGCCATTGTTACACACTAGACAGACTTGCCACCATAGTAAACTTACAAAGCATGGAACACACACACACACACACACACACACACACACACACAGAGCTGTGCTCTTAATGTGTCCCTTCCCCACCCATTTCATGGCAAAATTCTTGGAAGGAGGCAAAATCAGAGATGGGAGTGTATCACCAGCCATTTTACAGTGCCCTGAGATCTTTTGACGAAGGGCAGTATGTAAATCTAACAAATAAGAAAAATAAATAAAGGACACACCATTTTTATTTTTGCAGGATGGAAATAGCACAAAGCACACCTCGGTCTAAAAATGTACAGGCCTGCAATTA
The DNA here is from genome assembly GCF_964234715.1 of Podarcis melisellensis. Taxonomy (NCBI): domain Eukaryota; kingdom Metazoa; phylum Chordata; class Lepidosauria; order Squamata; family Lacertidae; genus Podarcis; species Podarcis melisellensis. The sequence goes on along the minus strand of NC_138545.1, from coordinate 30,858,465 downwards.
TTGTGTTCTTAAGGCAGCATTCTTTTTTAAAAAACAAAAACCAGATGGAGTTATTGTGATTAATTGCAGCATTTCAGGCTGAACATGAAGCTCTGCCAGACTTCTCTATTTATGGGCAAAGGGGGATAATTCTTTCTTCTGTCCAAAGTGCGTTAAATGGGGGAATCTTCTCCATGAATACACAGGAGAACACATGTGCACATGTCTTGTTCATCATGTCTGTTACCATGGAACAACAAAGTCACCAACGCCACCACGAGAAACCATTCCCATCTTGGGCACATCAACAAAGACAAGTTTAACACCTCTTCCTACTACCTACTACCTGCAAGAATTTTGCAGTCAAGAAGGGAAAGAACAAATTGAGCTTGGCTGTGTGTTATTCCACACACCTGTATGCTCCTATAGAAACTGTGTGTTCAATTTAGCTGCTGGAAAAACTCAGCTCTTAAAAGGTTTCTAGTCCTCAGCATTACTAAGAAATCATAGTGAATACTTCCCTTCCCCCTACTCCCTCCCCAAAGCGTCTCTGAAGAAACAGAAGCACAATTATGCCAAGTTAAGGCAATATATGGATATTTGCGTAATAAAGCAGCCATGCCTGATCACTGGTCATGCTAGCTGGGAGTTGTAGTCTGACAAAATCTGGGGGATAGCAAGATGGGGAAGGCAGATCTATCTTAATCCTCAGAAAGAAACCTGGCAGGTCAATTTCTCCAATCCATAAAACAAGAGTTCTACATAGGACCATAAATATTTATTTGACCAATGACATCAAGGTTCATAAATGAGCCAGGATTTCAACTGGGCATCCTGTTTTCCCATCCGACACTCTATATTCAATGGACCAACCTGCTTTCACAGGTGTGGACAATAGGATAGGGACCAGCTCAGGAGTCTGCCTAAGTAGAATCCAGGAACAGGGGCCCTGTGCTTCAAGAAAAGAAAGTAGCAGCTGCAGATATTGGGGTTTGCCATACATTGAGGAAGAAATAGGGCTATGGTCTTCTGCAGGAACACTTGGGTCTAATTGAGCTACAGCCTCTTAGAAATTACACTACAGCAAGCCAGGACTTAACCAGCAAGGGGAACTGGCTGATGCAAGTTTAATTACCCGATGTACTCAAACAAATGGGCTTGCTCTTCTCTAACGACTCACATATACAGCCAAAAAGCAGTTAATCTTGTTTGGCATTAATACCAAAAGTAGATGCTGTGTTTTGTTATGCTCACAATCCCACTCTACATCCCCTGCGTGGAGGGGAGGGTGGAGAGACGAGAAACAAAAACACACAACATACTGCCACAAGTTGCCTTCTTACTAAATTTGCTGGCAGCTTGAAGATTTGGGTACACATAGATTGACACTGCTACAGCTTGAATTAAAATGGTTCTGCAGAGAAGGTGCTTGTTCACAAGAGACAGAGACCCAGGGGGACAAAGGGCAGGTCTCAGCTGTTGCAGGCAAGACAAGCAAAACAAAAGGCAAAAATAAAACTCATCCAAGTGATGCTGTTTATCCAGCAAGGCTTGAGTGAAATTCCAAGTGCCTAGCAGCTTGAGCACCTAAAAATTTACATCATGTCATCTAGGCCTGTTGAAGTTCCTGTACTTGCTTCCTACCCTCTTCTGCATCCAGCCACAAACTCCTTTCCTTTCCTTTGAAAGCTCACTCCCACATTTCTGCATCTCTACGATGCCTTTTCTGGCCTTGGGTTAGCCATTTATCCTGATTCTCTATCCCACACAAGCTGCCTTCAAGCTTTTCAGACCAGAGGTCCTATCATTAGTATCAGCTTACAGCATGGGGTACATTTTGTATCTTCCACAACAAATCTGACTCCCTGCTTTCCCCAGGCTCTTCTCGTTCTTCCAAAGATGAGCATGGTACCACTGAGGTTTGAACCATCTTAGGAAAGGCCACCTAGGACAACTGGGTCATTAGAGTCTAAGAGCAATGCATTAGGCTCAACTGCCTCCCAAACCCACAAGAGAAAATTATGGAGATTCAGATTTACAGGTCTTCACAAGTAGCCAGGTTTTGGTCATCCAAGTGTGAAGTATGACAACTCCCCTCCCTCTAGCTGTCAGTTAAATGTCAAGAAGTACATAGGGTAGAATCCAGATGTCTTGACTTGATGCTTAGCAATAAAACCATGCTCTGCGTCAGGAAGAAGAAACCACCACAGTGCTAGTTAAATGAAGCCCATACGTCTGCATGCAATCGCGTCTGTATTAAGGAGCCTCGGCTTTTAAAATCTCCTCCCGCCCTGTTTGTTGAAAGCCATTTAAGAATGAAATGACTGAAGCATTATGAAATGCCTACAGGCCTGGCAGGGTATGCAGGGGGGAGGGAGAAAACCAATCAAAGATGGCAGATTTAAAACAGATCTTTCAAACCTCTATCTAATTAGAAACATCTTGGCGTCTCCTGATGTGTTTTTCCCCCAGCAGAGCCATTTTATGAAATATACATTATCTCAAGAGACAGGAGGGAGGCGGCTTCTATTTGTCAGGCGCATCTCAGGCAAGAGCAGGGTGCTATGCTGAGGGAAATAATAAAACTTCAAAGCTAAACAACCGATTGTCATCTGAAACTCCCTTAGAAAACCAATAAGGTACAAGTATGGCTGAGTGCACGCTGAAGATTTGGGGTCTTTTTCACTTGATTTGTAATTCTCCATGCAACATGCAAAATCACCACATTTCATACCACAGGAATAAGAGGAAAGACTGTATTACTTCAGGAATAGCCGTGCACAGGGTGGATATGGCCCACAAAAGTACTTGTTCCCCACAGGCCCTAACAAATCGGAATGATGACTTTTGCCCACCTCAAGAAAAAAAAGGCAACAATCTATATTTTAATGCCATTATCTCCATTTGGGTTATGTAAGGTAGCAGCTGCACAAAAACACACATGCTTGGTAATTGTGAAGCCCATAATTACAGGTGACACCAGTTTTATGAGAGAGCCTGACCATCTGTGAGGAAACTAGGCTGCCCCACAACACACACGTCTGGCCTTATGGACCACTGGTGGAAGAACAGAGACTCTAACTTTCCTGCAGCAAACAGGGCACTGAGCCAAGGGGAAACAAAACTGAGATGATCCATCACAGAGAAGATCCATTGAGGACACCAATTTTGGCCTAGCACGGCGCCATATAACGAAAGACTGTGAAAGTCTGTCCCTGGAAATGCTCACCCAACAAAGCTTGGTTCAACCAATTGAGGCTTGTAATCCTAGAGGTTTGGGGGGTTTGCCGGGGGGGGGGGGGAGAGACATTAGGGCAGTAAATATCTAGTCAAAAAGAATAAAGAAAAGCTGCCCAAGTGTGGTATTCTTTCCTCATGAAGACAGCTGTCCAGATTCAAAGACACACAGAACCTTGCTATAACATTGTGCCTGTGAGCCTCACACAGAATTCTGCCCCACAACTGAAGTAAAGTAATATATAGTATGCTGCTTAGCTTCAGAGGAAGCCCCACTTAATCATTAAAGGGGCCTGGCTCCCAAACACAAGTGTGCATACAGGGTTGTAGTCTTTAGTTCAAACTTACTCACAGAATCCTTAAGTTGCAGTGGCCTCTCTGGGTTATTCATACAGCCTAATGAGTTCTTTTCTACTTTTATCCATTTCTTCCTACAAGCTTTTCCCTGCTGAAAATCACAACAACAAACATTGACAGAGAATAGGCACAGGGCCTCTTGGATGGGCTGGGTGGAATTTGCCCTGATGAATTAAGGGAAAGCCTGGAGCTTGCAGGTGCTTGCAAAATGCTCTGATGAGAAGCAAAGCCACATTGCACAAAGTACCGAGTTAAGACTTCTGCACGCCACAGAAATCAGACCACAACTGGCTATATTTGTCTATATAAAGGAAGAGAGGGAGGAGTCCTGGGAGTGATTACACATCCATGTTCCTTACCAAATTTACGCACACTAACAAGCTATTTAATCAAACACTTCAGGAACAGGAAAAATCCAAACAAATCTCTATCAGAAATTAAAGGGTTTGCTGGAAAGCCAGAGATCCCACCACCACCGAAACTCTGTGTGAAATACACTAGGTACTGGAGACAGACAGTTCACCTGTCCTGCATCCTTTTCTTCCTGTAGAGAAGACTGTCCTAAATGAAATGCAGTCATACCTTGGGTTAAAGTTGCTTCAGGTTGAGTGTTTCCGGGTTGCGCTCCACGGTTTCGCCACTTGTACATGCGCAGATGCTCAAAATGACAACATGCACATGTGCAGAAGCAGCGAATCGCGACCCACACATGCGCAGACGCGGGTTGCGTTCTCTTCAGGATGCGGATAGGGCTCCGGAACGGATCCTGTTCGCATCCACAGGTACCACTGTACTATGGTTATCCCAGGTCTCTCTAGATATGCTTTCTAAAGAAGCTGCCACACACATTTTCAATAAGAGAATGGGGCCTACTCCAATAATGTTCATACATAAACCAACAGTTTAAGAGCAGAAATAACTGCTCATTTTTAAAATAAGTTTGCATTCCTGTTCCCTCTCCCTTGAATTCCTCTAAGAGAAAAAGGACAGTTCAGGAGTGAAAGTGCAGTGGGAATCGGAAACTGAAGCAACTCTTCATGTAAGCATGGGCCCAGCTGGGCTCCGCTCCCCCACCTTGGCCTTCTGCAGGCAGCTTCTGCTACCACATCATAGGTGAGCAAAAAGAAAGAGGTGTTTCGACCATCAAATTAAGTGCAGTTGACAGGCTCCGATCACTCCTGCAGCCTGTGTGCTGCACATGTGATGCAACGCAGAGACAGCATGACAGTTCAGAGAACACCGATCACTGCGTGAGGCCACTGAAGCAGCATCAGGGTTTCTGGGACTGTTGCACATCATCTCAAGCATGAATGTGAACCAAAGGGCTAAGAAAACTTACAGCGGGGAGCAACGTATTAAGTCGCAAACAGCATGGTCCTGTGGGTCTAAGATGCAAGACATACTTCCAGCAGTCCAGTCATTGTGACACCGCATGACTTTGAAATGAGTCATGTTGTGCAACCAAAACACCTAAATTTAAGCCCCTAATAGGAGAGGAAGTCAAGGGAAATTCTGAGCTCAAATTCAATATGTTAATACTCATTTGCACTCAACTTACTTAAATGAACTGGGTATGTGTAGAAGAAAGGCATGGTAGGCAACTTGGAAAATGGGGGAGAGGTGGAGAGGAAAATTCAATCATGATGAGAAGCCATCTGATGTACAGACAACCTCTTGGCCGCCAGTACACACACAAGCAGCATCAATAAATAGACCCCACATGCAAAGTGCACATTAGAACATTTGAAAGCAACCACTCCATGAGTCAAGCAAGCCAAGTCAAGAAAAAAAAAACAGGGAAGACAAAGCTGCTAGCCAGTCTGGACACTGGATGAATCCAAATATTGCAACTATGCAAAGTCGATCGGTAGCTTATACAGTGGCAAGAAATGGGGGCCTGAAATGGCCAATGGAAATCCAGCCCTAGTCTCAACAGCCATGAAGACTACAAGCCGGCTTCCAAAAAATGCTTTCTAGACACAGAACCGAAAGCAAACAAAACACTGTGTCCTCTCTTTAACTATATGTCCACACACCTCCAAACAAAATACAGAGCTATATATAGAACCTTTGACTTTACTGAGTCTGGCAGCATAACAGGAAGTGAACCCTATATACAAGGAAAAACAGCACCCTAACCGCAAATGAAATTAAGGTTCAGCTTTCCAAACAACCTGCTGGTATCAGAGAAGACTGTACTGAACAGCCTTAATAAACTGCAATTGTTCTGACAGGCAGTTTCTGAAAGCCTTCGAATATTGACAGAAACCATTTGAATGCCACTTGTTTCTTTGGGTTCGTTTGCACCGTGTGGCTAGACAAGACAGTGAAGGTGCATCCCTAGAGACCAATCTGAGCAGACTTGGTACCGTTTATGATCCTTAGCAAGGATTGTCCCAACAGTCAGCAACAAGCTGCCAAAGGCTTGGCGGGAGAAGGAGCTTATTTGGAGCCAAGCCACTAAAAATGTACACAGTCCCAAAGTAGATGGCCAAGGATTTCAGCAATTTACTCACTCGCTACACATTTATGAAGATATCATATTCCCTTCTACCATCCAGATCAAAGCAACCAAACATTGGGGGGGGGGGGGATTCAACAAAATTAAAGACTAGGAGACAGCTAAAGTTTCTCCCACATTGCTATGTAATACACTTGCCTACATTGTGATGTGATTGTATTACATGGGCTACTGCAGCTCCTGCCCACTTTGCACAGAACACCTGCCCACCGTTTATTATGCAAGTGCATCTATCCATCACATGGCTGAGTAGGTGAAGCTACAATAATGCAGTCTCAGCTTTTCGCTGTTCCCCAAATGTATTCTGCTTTCCCCACCCCTGAACTGGGAATGCGGTGGGCAAAATAAAAAGCTTGTTCCTGTATTAAGAGCTCTTCAAAGGAAGCTCCCTGTTGCCGCCCCTCTTCTGGCAACAGAAGTGGAGCTGGGTTTTTGCCCTCCCGCCCCTGAAGCCAGGGTTGGCCTGGCTTAATAAGACTACAATATTGTACAAACATAACTTTTATATGCACTGCTAAACAAAACAAAACAAAACATTGTGTGATTCACTTTATTGAGATGTTAGCTTTACTGCGGTGGTCTGGGACCAAACGTGCAATATCTCTAAGGTATGCTTGTAAATGTAATCCCATGTATGCAGCACTGAATACAACCCTAAAAATAAATACTATACACCTTCGGGCACCAGGCAAAAACATTCCTCTTTAACCAGGCCTTTGGCTGATTGGCATCTGATGCCCTTTTAAATGTGTTGTGGAAAGAGACCTTGTTGGGATGTCTTTGTTAATGTTTTTATTATGCATTTTGTGGTTTTTATATTGTAATTTTATGTTGTGAGATCTATGGATGAAGGACAGTACGCAAATTTAATAAATAAAAACATCATCATCGTCACCATCCGTTCATCAGGTCTAGCCATGATCCCTGAAACCATTTCATCAGGCCATGACTAAGAAAGTGCACTGCTACATAACATTATTTATTTATTTATTTATTTTTGCATACCATTTGGCCCCACCATTGTATCTTTAGCATTAACTATTTTATGGATTCACACATGCAAAGATCCACTGAGTGGTAATGGAAGCTAGAAACAAAACCTATTTTCCTATTGAAAAAGTTTGTCATGCTTTTAGGAAATGAACTTGGGAACAGGGAAGGTGCAGTATTCTCCAGAACAGTTATTTTCAGATACTTTAACAACCCTTCCACTGCGGTTCCTCCAATGCCCCTGGGGGGAGTATAGGAGCCTACAGGGCAGCACTGAATTGATTTGCATGGCAATGCAAGAAGAATGGGAAATGATACACACACAGACACAAACACATCCAGCAGGCCAATTGCTGTCATGATTACATGTTTCTTCAAAATCCGAACCTTCTATCAGATCAGTAGCTGACTCCCACCCCCATATTGAAACATTTCATATGCGAGAAAACCCAATTCAAATACATTAAAAATATCAACACGTGAAGTCTAGACTTTGACATTCTGAGTCCAATGGTTTAAATAATTTAAGATAGTGATCTTAACCTGCTTGGATTTTTCATGGCCTCCATTTTCCTAATCTGATGCAGAGACAGCAGAGATACACATTTCTTATTACAAACCCACAGCCTTAGGAACAAAAGTGGTCTGTAAACCTAGAATACATTAGCCTACAATTAAGGAAGATGTGCCAGACAGTTTGTAACTGGTATTCCTCTTAAATGTTCACATGATATCTTTTTCAGCAATAGCCTTTAACCATGGACACACCCATAACATGGACTGCTGAGACAATAGACCATAAAAAATCTATTGTTCAGAAGTGGCTGCCGTGCATGTTTCTATGATGCCCAGATGTTTTCTGGGCTTCAAAACATCTTTCCTGGAAGACGCTTGCTGCTGCTGCAATTAAGATGAGTTTGCCCCTCAAATAAAGAATCATTCCTTTCTGACCCTTTGCTTGCTAGGAAATCAATCACCTATTGAAACTGTCAAAACTATCACCAGAGTAAAAAAGTATTATTGTGCTCCCTAGAAAACTAAAAGCAGCCAAGTTAATTTAAGACAAATTTGCAGGGAAATGGATTTCTCATGACATTGTCTGGAAGCTTTCCAAACTGAGGAATTACAGGGTCCACATTTCCAGAGACAGCTTAATTGAGTCTTCTGTGCTTTTTGCAGCCTACTTTGATAAACATCAGCAAAGTACGAGATGGGCAGAAAGCTTTCATTGCATCCATTGTTAGACCCATCTATTCATTTACGAATCACAGGTTTTAATATATGTTTTAAAACAAGGGAGATGCTCTTTCCATCCTAATCCCAAAAAGGGTGTTTAGCACTGATGCCATGGCTCTAAATACTCTACAGGCATCTCTCAATTTAGGAATTGTACTAATGTTTGCCAAAGAAACAAAACTGGTGTGTCAATTTGGAGAAAGGGCTTAACTTTAGTCAATATCCTCTCCAAAGAGATACCTGTAGCAATTAATGCAAGTTAAATACATAAGGCTAACAAAACATTAACCTTTACCGAGCTGTTAGCCGGATGTCAAGGAGACATTTATGTCTCTCCCATTCAGTTATCAGAGAGCAGCAGAGACAGCTCTTGAATCCGAATGCCACAAACTCTCATTAGGGCCAACACCTGCGAGGTTAATTCACGTCACACACATTTCCCACTTTTGATAAAAGCATGCTGTGCACACAAACTGGAAGCTGCAATTGGCAACAGCTCCTGAGCTCCTTATCTGCTGCATGATTACAGACATGAGGTTCTCCATCAAATATTGCCGTGTTTACCTGTTTACTAGTCAGCCCCATAAGGTGAAAATTGGCTTAAGGGTTAAAAAGGTTGTAACCAGTCCCAGCAACATTACGCCCCCCCCCCCAATATGGTAACATAGTATTTCTGATCTAACACATTTCATTCCAAAGGAGAAGCCAGGGCAAAGTCTTAACAGAAAGTGAAACCAAATTACTGGAGACAACTCTGAAATGCTGACCACCTCATCTGCCTCAATGAATCTATTTTATGTGTTACAGGTAGCCCAGCTCTACAGTTTTATGGTATGTGTCTCAAGGTCTTTGTCATGATACCCAATTCCAATGTACGTACCCCAGAAAATCTTGGGTATTGGTCTTTTGCAAAGGAAACAGCACCATTCAGGAAGGCAGCACCATTCAGGAAGGTAGAAAGAGAACATGATTCATGTGACAGTATAAGGAATTCTATCTTAATTAAGAGACAGAATGGCTATACTGAATAAAACAATTAAAGTTACCATGAGTATAACCATTCACAAAATTAGCTGCAACACTTAGGAAAGGCTATCCTGACATTCTGCTTATCAACTCTGAAATACTATGTAATGATTCCACATATGTTTGCCATGTTGTTCATGCACTGACTTGCAAATTTATGTGTTTCCATTCAAGATGCTCAACTCGCTAGGCATTACCACTGCCAGTTTTTAACCTTACCACAGAGCTGTCCCTTACAAGCTGTTTGTTCTAGCTGTGCATTTCCTTGATCAAACCTATAATGCATCTATGATTTTAGACAGAGAAGCAAACACGCATGTGTCACTGCAGTTGCGAAAACTTCAGGTGAACCAATTTTACTGCTGTGATTCCAATGCAAACAGTACAGCATAACATCTGGCATAGCTTCCAAATAGCATCAACTATCATTTTAAGAATTTTGCTAGGATGCTTCAGGTACATAGTTCCCTGTCCCTACAGACTACTAAGCCGGATGACCCAGCTAACTCACAGATGAAGAACCTGAAAGCTGAAGCAATAAGGACAAATTCCTAGCATCTCCCAAGTGTTTTGGAACAACATAAAGAATGTTATATGACGCTCATTTTCCCCTCCAAGGCAGAAATCAGGTATGACTTGTTCTAGGAGGGCCACACCTTGGGAAACAAAGCACTCGAACTCAAACCTATATGATTTCCATGTCATCCAGCACATGTAAGTCGCCCTGATCAGTTTAAAGGCCAAGCCAGGTGCACTTTCATAGCCTTCTCAGGAAAGCGCAAAATGTGGTCTCCACGTGTTTTAAGCATAGTTTAACTGATTGGCCCTTATTTATTTCCATTAAATGTGCACACAGGCCGAGCATTCCTGGTATAAACTGCTCACAGGAATGAAGTCACACAACTACGTTACCATGAGCATAATGTGCAATGGGCAGGAGCAATCCTAATCCTAGCTGCGCACCAGCAGAGTGTGGTAGGGTGGCATGGCCACCACCACATCCAGAGTCTTGCCACACATGCCATAGTCTGTGCTATGCCGTCTTGGAGCAGCCATAGCAATTGGACCTGATGCCCTCAAATGATGGCAGCTGAGTCCAAAGCCAGCTCAGCTCCTACTCAAATGTCCCATTTGAAGGCTCTGAAAAGCCACCAGTGGTACTTCTGTCCACCCTTTTGGAAGACGCAATGGGGAGCTCCAGGGAAGTGATGCCAATATCAATCCACAGGCAAAGGCTGGTGGAGCTGTTTAGACCTGGGCAGAGGGAGACCACCACAACCAAGTCCTCACTTGTGCGGCAGTTCAGTTTGGATTGCAGACTTAGCCCAGCTAACTAGACCATTTCTACCCACTTTGGGCTATTTTCTCGTGGCAAATGAGAAGCACAAGGAGGCATGTCCACCAATACAAAAAGTACTTAACTAATACATTCTTAAAATACAGAAATCTTTATCTGAACAAGCCGCATCAGTATAATTGACTTAATCTCTGAATGTGGGGTTGTTGTTTTTTTGCATAAATGTTCAAAATGAAAGACTTAAAGGACAAACATTCTTCAGGATTCCCAGTTATGATGAGCCGAATAATACAAACCATAATAACCACATTGAGGTCCTCAGAAAGGAAGCTGGTCCACTGATGTGTGTGTGTGTGTTTTAAATGGAGCAAGTTGTATTTGCAGTAAAAGCAGTCATATTATGTCCAGATACCCCCACATTTTCAGTACAATCATCGTTTAGCAAACTTAAGACTTCATCTTCCAGCATTACCCTAATGTAGGAAGCATTCAAGCTAAAAACATAGTTATATGGCACTACAGAAAACATTAAGCGGGGAAGCAGGGGGACAGTGGGAATAACTTACATGACCTTTCGGCCACATCCTAAAGTTTTTGAGAGCCATAGCTGTAAAGACCATTACAAAAATCTATATGCAGAACTTAAATGCTGGCAAAGACTCTTGCATACTGGTTTGTCTTGATCTTGGGAGTCAAATTTAAGACCTGCTTGGCTCTTTGAGGAGGCACATAGTAGCACTTGCACATACATGCCTGCATTCATTTTATTAAAGTGATCTTCCATGTAGATTGGATCTCTCATCTCTCTCTCTCTCTCTCTGGCACCTTATTATGAGCAGCTTTTCCTTTCCCAGGCAACTCCCAGTCTTATCCTTTCATCTGTGCTGCAAGCCTGATTAATTAAGCGAATCATTTGGCTAATGCAATTAGAACACCCTTCGCCTCACCCTCTGCCAGGACTAAAAGGCAGCAGAATATAAAAGAATCCCCAACTAAAATTCAGCAGTTTCCTTCAGGCTGAGGACATCTAAAAACTTTACATGTCCAAGGAAATTGGGGTGGGTTGGGGGGGGGGAGAGAGAACACAACTTTCCAAATGTCAGAGCATCAGGAAAGTTTAAAACAAATATCACCAGAAGATGTGTGCACACTGCCAGAGCTCAAAAGCAAGCTTCTTGTTGGCTTATGAATGCGGGCATTCAGATAGCAATCAGAATCCAAGAACCACATTATAGGCTCCTCTGCTCAAATCTCCCAGGGAGCCATGTACAAAGAAGAGAGGCGGTGTCTAGAGAAGCACGCTTAGCCATCATTGCGGCAACACATATCGCAACAGCTCCTGTATGGAACACCCTGAGATTTGCACATTTTGTTTCAAATTCCAAGCCCTTATAGTTGTAGAGGGGAAATGCTACAAGCATACTTCCTTGGTAGGGTGCCGGATTTTAGCGGAATATACGTAAGAACAACATATCTAAAAACCAGGTGATTAGAAATACAAAAGTCGGGGGTGTTATGGTGTAGTACTGGTGCCACTATCATTGCTGTTAATCATCGCTGGAGCACTTATGGGTTAAGTGAGGACAACAAGAAAAAAATGTAACAACCCCATTTTCTGATTACAGAACTGAGAGGACATGCAGCTGGTCCAGAGATAATGGATAACTTCAAAGCAGAGGTGAAATGCGAACCTTCATCTCCCAGGTACTAACAAACTACATCCTATTCACAGGATCATATCAGCTTCAGGAATTCTAGTCCAGCTCTCTGTATCCAAGCCCAACCTGCATAAGAAGAATTCAAAGATGGCTTACAAAACCAAAGTTCACACAAATCTGGTTAGGGTGTCATAATTATTTTTTTACGTCCATAGAACATGGGGTCTCTCTTTAATGCACAATACCAGCTCCTTGCACACTGAAAGCAATATATAATCTTCCTAGCATGCACAGTTAAGTACAGCTGCTTATTCCAAGGTCATACAGAAGCTCCACCACAAACCCACGAAAATGAAATCTTAGCTGCAAGTGCCCACTTCCTTTTCTCTAATCACAAGAGTGTCATTCCTGTTTGCTCATACACACAATCTGTCCATTATATAAGTTGGTAAGAAGACAGCTGAGTATGAGTGGGGGGAAATGGAAGAGACAGGATACGCAAACAAGACAGGCTCCTCAGTGGCTTCTTGGTTTCCAGTTTCCCTCTACCAGAACACCGCCCAGCTTCTTGTGAAACACACCAAGGTTCCCACATGACTCACTCAGCATACAGACAAAGCAGCAAAATGTCTGGCATTCTGGGTCTTTTAAAACAATAATAGCACAGCTACGTCAGAAAGCAAACATGTCAAGACACTAATGGTTTAAGCAATAGGCCTAGAAATAGGCAACATTCCTTTGAGCTACAGAAGGTTTTCTTTTTTAACAGAGTGCCCAAGAAACGATGGGCACGGGGAGAGTCAGGTTCACGCAAGAATATACCTCCTTCTGTAACTAATAGCAATTCCACAGCTACAGTGAAGTCCATTTTTCTCTTTCCAAACTTGCTTGAGAGAGAAGCGCAATGATTACACACCAGCACCATACATAGCAGCCCCTCCCAGTTGGGAATTCTGACAGCTAATAAAGTAGATTTGTTCATCTCACTGAGATTCTCACACAATTTTGTGATCACTTCACTACTCTCTTAAATAACACAGTTCTCCAAAGTACCCAGTGCTGGGAACATTTGTTTGAGGGTGCCAATTTTGGTAAAAATCCAGTTTCCCCTTTCCAACAACCCTGTATAACGTAACTTTAGCTTTGTTCCACATTAAGGGGAATCTAGGTAATTTGTAAGGAGAGCTCATAGTTATGGAACCTGAGACATTACTTATATCCATATTAATGCAGAAACAGTTGATATTCAAATCAAAACAGTTAATTGCAGAGCACATTTAGAGGCACTCTAAGAGGCCCTTCAAAGATCATCAAAATTACTTCCTGAAAGTCATCAGGAATCAATTGACATATTGTTGGTCTCTCCACAGTAAGCTAAGGTTTATATCACACTGAGATTTGGTGAGGTAGGGAAGAGCCTTTGGAAGGAGGAGAGGGTCTTCACATCTCTGTACCTACTTGCCGTTAAAAGGAAGAATAATCTGATTATTTTGTTCTGACCAGGACTATTATGAAAGGCATTTTTGCTGATTTCTGTGAGCAGTTCCACAGCTTAAAGAAACAGACATTCAGTTATCCCAAATATGCCTGAAATCCCAATGGCCATCATATTAACTCCTTTAATTACTTGCACTTTATAGGGAATGAGAATATAGAATTGCTTCTTTCTTCAAAAGAATTATATTAAAATGGCTGAGGGATGGTGAGTAATTTGCTTCTGGGACAACACTGATCAAAGGGCGTGTCTGGGAGAGGCATTACGAAACTGCAACATACAACAGGGGAATACATGACACAAACTCCACAAATGCTCTTTAAAATCATAAATGTGAAAAGTACCAAGGAGACTGCCACTCCTTATTTGCACAGGAATATTGTTAAGTCACACATTACTTTTAACGGTACACACTTTTCAGCTGGACACAGGCAGGTGGTATAGACAAGCTTCACTCCCTTCACCACCAAACAGAATGCTACCGAACTGTCACATATAGAGACATGGACTATTTACGCCTTGACTTTCAATCCAGTGCAAGACACAAAAGCCCACAATTCTAGGAAAGCAGATTCTTGCAAAATTCCAAGTCAAAGACACAACCCCAACTTTCCTATAAAATTCATGCAACTTGCCACAAACATGATCTTTCCTCATCCCATGTAAACAAGCATATTTGCTTTCACTCATACTGCCAGCGTTCCTCATTATTCTGGAGACAAAAACCCATGACACTTCCAAGGGCACCAACCCCCAAACAGAAACAAGCGCAACTCCAAACTAAAGGATCTTCTTGTGATTCCCTGTCCCAATTAGTTTAGCCATCTACTGCCTTCCCTTTCCCACCAGACGGAACTCCCTGAATCCACAATCTGTAATGGTTTGCCCTTCTCAACTTCAGGAAAGACTTCCCGCAGTGGACCCCCACATCCCTAGCCATAACAGAGATCCTCCCTGTCAGCCTTTCTCTCCAGTGCTTGCATCTCTCCCCCACTGACCCATAACCCCAGCCTAGGACTCAAGGACGATCCCTTCCCCATCCCTCAAATATGCTTTGCAGCCCCCATGGGCTCGCTGCTATTTCCAGATGCCTGTCTCCTACTGACCTGTTCCCGAATTAGTCCACCTCACAATCTTGTGCGCTGCACCCCCCCCCGTCCTCACACTGCATGAACCCCCCACCATTCGACCCCCGCCTTCAGACCCACTTTGGATCCAGGCACCCAACAGCCCCATAACCCCTGGAAGTGCAAAACCGTCCAGCACAGCCCCTTTAGACCAACAGGGGGCCATGAAGGCAGCCCCTCCCTATCCAGCTCGCCCCCTTCTAATCCAAAAAGGGGGGGGCCCTACAAAAAACAACCCCACAGATGCAGTCCCCATAATGGTGACCCCTCACTCCTCCTCAGAAAGCACACGCCTTAGATGCCCTTAAGGCGCTAACGCTTTCTTGCCTGTCCCCCAGCCCCACAATACGACCCCCACCCGCCCCCGGGACCTTTTCGCCCACCCACGCCAGGGCACTCCCAGTCCTCGCTAAGACCCTTCTGTGACTCACACGAGGCTGGTTCCCTTGCTCCCACCCGAAAAAGCACCACAAGGCTTAACCTTTGCCCGCCAGCCTTGCTCCTGGGAGGGAGAGAGAAGTTTCGGGTCATGGGCTCCACTCACACCCCCCGACCCCAAATCCCTCCGCACTGACTCCAATGCAAGTCCCTCCCCGGGTCTTACTTTGCATTTGTAGTTTCCTCCCTAGCAACTCCCCTCTAACCTGAAGAGGAAACCCACCCGCTTCCCCCGCCAAGGGCCGCCGCCTCCCGCCAGCGTCTCCTCAGGAGCCCACCTAGGGCGGCCCCCCCCCCACTTCCCTCCAGGGACCCTCGGCCCACGCGCACCCCCACCCCTACCCCTCCGACGACCCACCTGCCGGCCCCGTCGCCACCGCCCTGCTCGCCTCTCGCTCCGCTCCACCCCGCGCCGAGTGACTCGCTCCAACGAACAATAGGGGTGAACAGAGACCTTGCCGGAGCCCAGCCCTGATCCCCATGGACACAGGCCACGCCCCCCGAGACCCTCATTGGCCGCTGCGCTGGCGAGGCGGGGGGGAGGAGAAGCCTCCTCTCCCGCCCGCCACGCCCTGGGCTCGGTGTTTTAACGCCTTGATTGGAGGCGAAGGATAGGTGGCGACGGCACGCGGGGGAGGGGGGGAAAGGGTGGAGTCTGGAAGGGCGGGCGCGCGGAGCCGCCAGGTGTGGGCGGGGCCAGGCGAGAAGGGGGCGGGGTTAAGTAACTGTCGGCGGAGGGATGGGGATTTTGTGAGGCGAAACGGGGCGGGGGGAGGCGTTCAAATTTCAGCCGTTGGAGGAGTATTTGGGGGGGGGGGGCCCGGCGCTTTAAAAGCCGTATTGTGAGGGTCCAAAGAAAGTGATAATGAATTGGGAGGGTGGTGCAACTGGGAGCCTTTCAGGGGTAGTTTGTGTAGAGAAAAGGGGGGGGGAGAGGATTCGTCAAAAAGGTTTTCTGCTGGGAGGGAAAAGTCATGAGAGGAAACGGGGGTAGGTGGTTTTATGTACAAGAAGAAATGGGTAAGTTGAAGGAAATTATTTTGTGAAGATTGCAAGTGGGGTGGGGGGAGATGTGTGGGAAGCTACCTGAGCTGGCAGGGAAGTTTTGAGGGGAAACCTGTGGACTCAGAATTTATGATTAGTTGTAGGATAATTTGGGGAGGCTACTATTGAACAAAGGTGTTTTTCAAAAAATAATAATAATATGGTTTTCAGTTATATACATTTCAATCGTTTTACAGTCATTTTAACATTTCATAACTCCCTCTTTCTGCTGTTCCTTTTATCATTTCCTGTATATTCTAAATTAACTTATTCTTTTATTCATCTGCGTCAGTTATTTACTCTTATGAAACTGCACGTTATTACAGTAATCCTGCCAATGTCCGTATCTGTTTACAATTTCTTTGCACATATTCAATAAACCATTTCCATCATTTTATAAAAATGTTATCTTGATTTCTTATTCTTATGGTAAGTTTCGCCATTGCTGCATAGTTCATAAGTATTTGTATCCATCCTTCTTTCATTGGGATTACTCCTTGTTTCCATTTGGGGTCAAATAACATTCTTGTGGCTGTAGTTGCGTACATGAATAATTTTTGATACTGTTTAGGTAGTTCTACCTCTATAATTCCCAAAAAGAAAGCTGCTGGGTTGTTGTTTTTACAAATGTTATTCTAAACACATTTTTCAATTCATTATATATCATTTCCCAGTAAGCTTTAACCTTACTGCAAGACCACCACATATGATAGAAAGTACGGTACCTTCTTTCTCTTTGCATTTCCAACACTTACTCAGTTTTGATTTATACATTTTTGCTAGTTTGCTCGGTGCTAGATACAGTCTGTATAACATTTTCATATAGTTTTCTCTTGAACCATAGCATGCTGTAAATTTTATATCCATATTTCACAATTGTGCCCACGCTTCCATATCTATATTATAACGAATATCTATTGCCCAATGTATCATTGAAGATTTTACTTGCTCATCCTTTGTCTCCCAAACCAATAATATACATTTTAGACAGCATTTTAACGTTATATTCCAACAGATCTCTCTTCAGTTGTGATATCTGTTCCCCAAACCCTTGTTTCATATCTTTCTTAAATTCTTTATTCAAATGATTATACTGTATCCATTGTATTCCTGATAAATCCTTAAATTCTTTTAATTTAAACTCTCCTCCCTCTTGTTTTAATAAATTTCTATAAGTTGACCAACCTTCTATCATATTCTTTTTCTTTACCGCTATGGCTTCCAACAGTGATCGAACAAAGGTTTTCACAACGAGGAAAATGGATTTGGAAAGAAAGGGGCTGTTCAGATAGATTTTAGATAGGGAACTTTGGAGGGGTGTGTCATTTTATTATTTCTGATCTGGAATTTAGATCATTTCATTAGGAAGCTGCCAGGTCAGACTTTCTATCTAGCCTAGCATTGTCTATTCTGGTCGCGGTTCTCCAGGGTCACAGATATTTCCCTTCATGGGCTTGGCCATCTCAGAGCAAAATATGGTTTTGTACTTGACCATCTCTCCAGTATTGTAGGGGCATCCACAAGATGTCCTTCCTATCCCAGTGTTGTCCCAGACTGTTCTTTCTTTAAAAACATAGGTTCTCCAGTGTGGGGAGGTTTGGACTTCCCAGGGATTTAAAAAAACCCTAGAATAGAGATGAAATTGTGTGCATGCCCACATGGGAGACAAAGGGATACAAAATCACATTTTGCTCCATTGTGCACCCCCCCCCATCTGCTAACTGGAGCTTTTTAACTGGAGATGCAATGAACTGAATGTAGGACCTTCTGCCTGCAAAGCATGTGCAATGCTATGGTCCCTCTTATTTAAGCAATGGGGATTTCACTGGCATAAAACAGTGAACTGTGCTATATTCTTTAAATTGTAAATTGGAACCACAATCCACAAAAACCATTTAAATGTTGATCTTTTAATCCATGGAATTACAGTGCTTTACAGTTTCACTTTGAGGCTGACCACATACATTCTTAACCCTTGCTACTTAAAAGCTAACAGGGAGTGGCTAGATGGGTAAAGGAAGCGATATTAAATACCTCCCTTTGTGAGGGCACATACAATCTGAATGAAGGAGTAGTAAAATTGGTTTTGTTTTTTAAAACAACAAAAACAGCACAAGCATTTCTGGATCTCTCCACTTTGGATAACTATCAGCCAGTTTCCATTCCCCTATTTGAGGCAAAGTTTCTGAGTATGTGTTGGCTACCCAGCTCCAGGTGCAGACAAATGATGCAGATAATCTTAACTCATTCTAGCCAGAGTTCTGACCTGATTTGGGAACTGAAAATGCCATCCTTGATGACTGGGACACAATGACAGCAAACTTATTAGTTCTGCTGGGCCTCTCAATGGCATTTGGTGCCATTGACCAATGATATATCCTTCTGGACCACCTTTTTGGATTGAGGCTATGGCACTGTATTTCGCTGGGTCTGATCCGCTCTGAAAGTTAGGTGCCAGAAGTTTGTGTTGGGGTGCTGTTCAGCACTTTGAGGGAGCAAGATTTCTCAAGGGTCCATGTTGCCCCAAGAGTCCTTTACAGTTACATTAGTAATGTTTTTAAGGACTCGGAGCTATCTTTAGTTCAGAGATGTGCTTGAGGATCAGGTCAATTTTTAATATATATTATTGTGACACACCTAAGGTGTAGATATGTTGGACTACAACTCCCATTATCCCTAACCACTGTCCATGCTGGCTGGGGTTGATGGACAGTGGAGTCCAACAGCATCTGGACAGGTTGCTTCCCACTCTAGTTCTAAATGAAATCACCAAGAGATATCTATAATGATCTGACAGCAGTATGAAACCCAAACCAAGTGCTTAAGGGGGGAAATATGACGGTACTCACTATGAAGTTGTTACAGTAAATGTCACACTTTTAACATTGGGGAAAATCGGTGCTGGTACTGCATACTCTGGAGCACCCTCAGAAAAAAAGTGCTGCCCAAATCTACTGTCTGAACTCACTGGTTTGGATGGCTTGGATGTGGAACTTGTTTCAGACAAAACAAGGTGCTTTTGTTCAGTAAGAACTCTGATACTGAGAAGGTTATTTCCCCTGATCTGGATGGAATAGCACCCCTTCTGAAGGATCAGGTGTGCAGTTTGGGACCCTCATGGAACTGGCTTTCCTAGCCAATAATTGTTGCTATCAAAGGGTTAAAAGAGTAGCAGAAACGCTCTAATCACTGAGCAGCTGGAGGTCATTAGGCTTCCAGGAACATGAGTCTGTATAAATAGTCCCCCTGTTTGTTTGTTCTTCCCTTTCTCCCTTTTGGGTGTGTGTTTTGCTGAGATGTGTGATTCGTCGCCAGGGTTGTTTTTTGGTGTTTTGTAAATAAACCTTATTTTTGATTTACAAACCGCATGCTCCAGGGCTTCTTTTTGGGAAGATGCTGCCTCTCCTGCCCTTCTTAGCTGCTGCGCGAAATCCTCTGCCGTGGTGAGACTTTTAAGGAAGGAAGTGCACTGGGCATTTACATTAAACTAATTAAAGTTTAATGGGACAGGTTATGGATGTTTGTACGTCAAGAAGGAGATAAGGAGAGCAGTTCAGAGTGATTTATGCAAGGACTGGAGTGAAGACAGAAGCGGTTGCCGACAACGAAAGCCTCCAAAGCAGCTTGAGTCCTGCAACGTGCCTAGAAAAGTTTTAAAGAGGCACTGCGCAGTTTGTACTCGCTGGAAGACGTCTGATTCCTCAAGGAGCCACCTCAGCAGCTGGGAGACGGTCTACAGGTGTGTGAGTATCGTTCCTAAGCCCCAGGGAGGATGGCAGAGTCCCAGGAAAGTTTTACTGTCCCGTTTACGCGACTCAATGGGAAAAATTGGCAAGATTGGAAGGCTAGAGTAAGGGTTTGGTTGCAAGCAAAAGAGCTGTGGAGCTGTACTGAAGCACCGCCTTTACAGGCAGCTGCAGACGCGTCTGCAGAAGCCAAAGCAGCAGCAGCAGCTTCACAGAAACGCGACAGGAAAGCCCAAGGTCTACTAGTTTTGGCAGTGGGACCAGAGCAAATGCCTTATGTTTCTGAGTTAAAGAACACGCATGAGGTCTGGACGGTTCTGCAGCGGTTAAATTCCAGAAACACTGCGGGGGCCAAGATCCATGCTACAAGATGTTTGTTTGATTTACGTCTCCAACCGGGAGCGTGTGTGAAAGAACATATTGCCAAAATGGTGTCTGCCTTTAATCAACTAAGACAGCTGGGCATTCCTTTCTCTATGGAGCAGCAGTCATACATATTGTTGTCTTCTCTTGATAAAAGCTATGAGACTCTAGCTCTAACTTTGGAAGCTATGCCTTCAACTGAATTAACCCTTGAATACATTTCTTCTCGGCTTGCGGATGAACAGGATAAAAGGCAAAGAGAAAGAGGTTTGTCTTTAAAGGGGAGTTATGCTGTGCCTAAGAGTGTTGATGCTGAGTTTGAGCACACAGTAAATGCTTTTGCAGCTAGACACTGTTTTCGCTGTGGTTCCCCTTCCCACCTAATCAGGAATTGCACACGTGAACCTGGTCAAGACAGCAACAAGGCCGTTACCCCTAGTTACCAGACAAGGAGTTCCAGGGGACGTCGAAGAAGAGGAGGAGGTCGTGGCTACTCCCACAGCACACAGCACATGGCTTCAGCAATGGCGTTGATGCAAGGGCGTGGCCAAGGCAGCAATCTACGCTGGTTGATCGACAGTGGTGCATCTCACCACCTGGTGGCGCCATCTAGTGTCCGTTTGCAGAATTGCAGACATTTGCAAACCCCTAAAGTTGTGACTATGGCAGATTCAACTAAACGTTCCTTAGAGACTGTAGGCACAGTGTTCTTGAATTGTTTGCAAACAGAAATTGATGCCTACGTGCTAAAGGGACTGAAGGGATGTATTTTGTCTGTGTCAGAACTTGATAGAAATGGGTTTAAAACTGTGTTTGAAAATGGGGTTTGCACTATTTCAAAGAATAACGTATCTCTTTTGCAGGTGGAATGCAGAAATGGGTTATATTATTTTGAGACAAGTCCAGATGAAGTTGGAACAGGTTCATGCTGGTTGTGTGAACACGCCTACCCATAATTCTTGTGTTCATTTATGGCACCGCCGTTTAGGGCATATTAATTTTCAGTATGTTAAAAGGCAACCTGAATTATCAGAAGGGTGCAAATTGAACAAATGTACTAAGTATTTGGATTGTACTGCATGCAAAGTGCGAAGGTTCATAGATGCAGCTATCCCAGTTCAGATAGGAAATCTGACAAAGTATTCCAACTTGTGCATATGGACCTATGTGGCCCAATGCCTGTTGCTAGCATGGGAGGTTCAAAGTATGCACTGTGTCTCTCGGATGACAAAACAAAGGTTACATGGTTTTTTCCTCTCAAAACAAAAGCAGATACTGCAGAAACAGTTAAAAATTGGGTTCATGCGGTAGAACTTGAATTCGGTACTAGAGTACTTGCTTTTCAGACAGACAGAGGGTCAGAATTTACCGGGTCTGTGTTGCAGAATTTCTTTAAGAAAAAGGGAATTAAGCATCGTCTGTCTACACCTTATTCCCCCCAAGAAGGAGGCGTGGCCGAACGTAAAAATAGGGTTCTGCAAGAGTTGGCAAACTCTATGTTGTTTGATGCTAAACTTCCTCAAAGTTACTGGGCGGAAGCCTGGCAGGCGGCTACTCATATTCTGAACCGAGTATATAATTCGGTAATTGATACTACGCCTTATTTTGCTTTATATGGGAAGAAGCCCAAAGTTAATTACTTTCGGGTGTTTGGATCTCAAGCCTATGTACTTATCCCAAAAGCGTTAAGGAAAAAGGGAAGTCCAAGGGCTAGGAAACTCATCTTTTGCGGGTACGAACCACATGCCAAATCTTGGAGGTTTGTGGACCCAGGTGGGGATACTACAAGAGTGGTCCTCAGTAGGAGCGCTGATTTTTGTGAGCAGTCCGGATGGACTCACTTACACGCTAACCCTGACATTTTGAGAGATAATTTAGGCATTCATGCTGAGAAAGAAAGTCCAGAGAGTGATGAGCCAGAAGGGGATGGTGCACATGGTTCAGATGCAGATTCTGATCAGGCACGAGGTTCTTCTCCTAAGGTAGAAAAGCCAGAATCTAGGAGTGCTCCAACTTCGCCAGTCAGTAGGCCTAGCAGACAGCAAAAGCAAAGCAGGTCACCTGCAACACCAAGCCCAAGGGAGGTATCTAAACGGAGGTCTTTATCCCTAGGGGCACGTCCAGACATAAAGTCTGAGACAGATTCTGACAGCCAACGGTCAGAGGGGGCACAAGAGGAGCAATTGCGCAGGTCAAAACGCGCCACGAAGGGCAAGCCGCCAGAGCGGTTTAAGGTGACAAGTGTATACGTAAATATGGCACAGTGTGAGCCAGAAAGCTATATGGAAGTACAACAGCTTCCAAGCTCAGAAGCCGTAAAGTGGCAGGAAGCAATGGAAAAAGAGATGGCTTCAATGAAGTCTCTCGGTGTGTTTACAAGTACAGAGCTTCCGAAAGGGCAACAAGCTGTAGGTTGTCGATGGGTATATCGTTTAAAGCCCACAACTACTGAAGAGTTGCAATATAAAGCCCGGCTAGTTGCAAAAGGGTTTTCGCAGCGCAAAGGTGTTCACTATTCTCAAATCTATGCCCCTACTTCAAGATCGGAGTCATTAAGAATGCTTCTAGCCTCTTCAGCTAAGAAGGGTAATAAGCTGTTTCATTTTGATGTCAATGTGGCTTATTTAAATGCAGACTTACAGGAGGAAGTCTATATGACACCACCACCAGGTTTTGAAGGAGACAAGCCAAACCAGGTCTGGCGCCTACACAAATCCATTTATGGGTTGAAACAGTCCGCCCGTAATTGGAATTCCTGCTTAAACGATGCTCTAGAGAGCATGGGGTTCAGAAAGAGCGCAGCAGATGCGTGTCTTTATCTAAAAGGCTCGGGATGTGAACAAGAAGCAGTTTTGATATTTGTTGACGATTTATTATACAGTGGAAAGGATGATAAACTTGCACAACAATTTGCCACAAAGCTTGGAGAAAGGTTTCAGATAAAATCACTAGGCAATGTATCTGTTTATCTAGGAGTTAAAATTCAGCAAGAGGAAAATGGTAACTATTGGCTTAGCCAAGAAGCTAAAATCCAGCAGTTGCTGGAAAGGTTTAAAATGAACAACTGTGCTGGTGTTAAAACCCCAATGGAGTTAAGTTACACAAAGGATGCTCAAACTGAGCAAAAGGCAGAGTTCTGTAATCCCGGGGTTTACCAGTCAGTGATAGGCAGTCTACTCCACATTGCACAGTGGACTCGGCCCGATATAACATATGCTGTCAACATGCTGTGTAGACAAGCTGAAAAACCATCAATGCATGCTTGGCAAGGAGTAAAAAGAGTTTTAAGGTATCTCCAAACTACCAAAAGCTTTCGCTTAAAACTATCAGCAGAGGGCAGCACACAACTTGAATGTTGGGCCGACAGCAGTTGGGCAGATGCTGGACCAGATAGAAAATCAGTGTCAGGAATAGCGATAAAATTTGGAAATGCACTAATTGGTTGGAGATCAAGAAAACAATCACTTATAGCTTTAAGTTCAACTGAATCTGAGTTCAATGCGTTATCAGATATATGTAGAGAACTGGAATTTTATAAGCAACTGGTACAAGAATTGTTTGGAGAATGTTCCCTACCTATCAGAGTGTGGGAAGACAATCAACCTTGTATTAAACTAGCTAAATCAGGTCAATTCAAGGCGCATACAAAACACTTGGATATCCGTTATCAAAATGTATGCCAAAGTGTAAAACAAGGTTTAATTGAACTAAAGTATTGTCCAAGCCAAGAAAATCTCGCAGACGGTTTTACAAAAGCTTTGAGTCCGCAATCTCATAAATGTTTCTGTTCAGGTTTAAATTTGTATTAAGGTTGGTACAGCTCAGTGTTACGAGCGAGAGGGGGTGTTGCTATCAAAGGGTTAAAAGAGTAGCAGAAACGCTCTAATCACTGAGCAGCTGGAGGTCATTAGGCTTCCAGGAACATGAGTCTGTATAAATAGTCCCCCTGTTTGTTTGTTCTTCCCTTTCTCCCTTTTGGGTGTGTGTTTTGCTGAGATGTGTGATTCGTCGCCAGGGTTGTTTTTTGGTGTTTTGTAAATAAACCTTATTTTTGATTTACAAACCGCATGCTCCAGGGCTTCTTTTTGGGAAGATGCTGCCTCTCCTGCCCTTCTTAGCTGCTGCGCGAAATCCTCTGCCGTGGTGAGACTTTTAAGGAAGGAAGTACACTGGGCATTTACATTAAACTAATTAAAGTTTAATGGGACAATAATGCTTTTGCCCAACTATGCCTGGTGCATGAACTGCAGCTCCTCATGAAGAAGGCAGATCTGACCACTGCCACATATGAATGTTTTGATTGCATCCAGGTTAGACTATTACAAGACTGCATCAGAGCCCAGTTATTTTGAGCATCTATAATTTGCTTAATTAAATTTTGTGCTTCCAATTATATTCTGAGTTCTATTCAAAGTGCTGGTTGTGATCTTTAAAGCTCTAAATGGAATGGCTTGGGTTCAGGATACCCGAAAGACAACTTGCCTATCTGTTTAATTCCTTCAGTGACAGCTTTGTTCTGCATTCTGCTTTTCTCTGAGGTCCTGCTTGTCAGCATGTGGGATAGGTGTTTCACCATAGTAGTAGCCAAGCTCTGGAGTATACTTCCTTGATATCAGTTGGCTCCTTCACTGTCCCCCATCCTGATGGGCTGTAAAGACTTGTGTTTTCCTACAGCTTTTAATGAAAACTGAGATCTTAAATTTGGTGTTGGCTATATATTGTTTAGTGTTGGCTATATATTGTTGGTTCTTTGATTGAGATTTGAACTGTTATTTTATTATGCTTATTGTTCACAACTTTGGTGACCTTCTGTCCCAAAATAGTAAAGAAATGAACTTTACTTACAAACCAAATGTTCTGATTTAGTTGGATTGTGCTGCAAATAAAAGACTATCTTATTTTAACAAGCTCTCTTCAGGTATAAATTCAGTTTTGGGATAATATCAGATAAACCCTGCGAAAAGGCAGGGTTCTTACCAACTTCATCTCGGCCATAATTTCTAACGTCTATGACCAATTTTTTTCCTGTGTCTTAAGTTCATTTCATCATATAAATCCTCATATACATGGTCAAATACCACCAGTGGAATTAGAAAGTCAATAAACGTCCATTTTTTTATATTCACAGTAAAACGTAGTACTTCCAGAATAGTAAATCAGGAGAACTGCAATTCCAGCTGACAGGGTTGATATACCAACCAGTGATAATGAACCTTACAGAAGTTAACACCTGCGGTGGTAAAACATTGAATCCCTTGCTATGTAATAAAATGCTCTCCCATGCACCACAATAATTATAACTGCTGCTAATAGTTACTGTAGTGGTTGATCATATATATACACCTGACAACACCTACCATCACCAATAGCGTAACATCTCCAAAGGCCTTTTCTTACTTTCTTCAAAACATGAACAGAGAGAAGGAACTGTGCAACGAAGAGTGACAAAGACAAAATTGAAAACAAAATTGCCTTTTTTTACGTCAGATTCCAAAGCTGGGGGAGAAATTGAGAAAGACATTTTCCCCAACAATGGAAGATGATAAAGGACTTCCCATTAGAAAGCAATGAGGGAAAATGGTGCCTGACCCGGGGGAGAAAAGGCGCACAAGCTAGTTCGAATAACATCTTGAAGTGCAACAACTTGCTGCCATCTCCTAGAGGAAACTGATTAATGAATCCCCAGCTGCTACTACAGAGCCTTTATTGTGGACAAATATTGCCTCTCTCCACCTGAGATTTTTTCCGTGGTCACAATTTGTCTGGTTCTTGATGCTCATATAACATCATGAATTTCAGATGTCTATGGAATGGCGTCTATTTAGTCGTTGGAGGTGCTTACAAAGTCAGATTGAAAATAGGATATGTTTTCTGGTAAACAAATGCAGTTATAAATATTAGTTGCACAGAACAAGAGGAGTCTGCGGGTATGTGTGTGCGTATCATTGATTAATACTAGGATTTTGCCACTGGATTACAGCTGGAGCTTCCACTGTTAGTAACCTAATATTGTTATAAGGTTCATACTTCTTCATGGTATACCTGTATGTATATTTAAGAAGTCTCATAATCTTTTCTCTAAAAGTTATAACACCTCTAGCAAAGTTTGTACACCACTTCGTGGGGAAAACCCATTGAGAAGACTAATTAAACATACTAACTATACAGTATGCACCAAGTCTGAAGAACAAGGTCAAATAGAAAAAACATGTTTAGTATTTATTTTGTAGCATAGAACTTTACTGTCCCTGAGCTTTGCCAAACTGAGCATCTCTAGATATTAGATGTTCTTCTTCAGGCGACAATACAAAGGCCAGGATTAAGCAAAGGTTATTTTCTGATTTCCTAAAGGTTCTTCTCTATCCAAAGTCCTCTCGAACTCACAGAGCAGCAGTGTCAATAAAAGCATGTTTGAATCCTGGCAAAATAAGAACACTCCTTATGGGATCTAGAGGCCTGAACTGGCTGGAGGTCTGGGTAGCCTTGTTCTGCTTCCAGAAATGGAGAACTTCACACAGAATTGTAAGACCAATAGAGAGACTACTGATAGAGAAACTTTTTGAAAGCCTCAACCTTTTAACATTCCTGATGCACTGTAGCCCTTTCTATACCCATCTTTTGCAAACAAAGCTGATTTGATAATGCTTCCTTGCCCAACAGATATTATTGCAATGGGCTTTCATTTTAGGCAGGTGCTATTAGAAGCACAATATGGGTGTTTTCTTTAAATATATATAATGACATAGTAACACTTGTCCCAAATACCTCAGGTGTTTGTCGCTATCCACAAACATTTATAAAGGCTTTGAAAGTTGGTAGTGCAGGGATGAAATAGTCACAGTGTTACTCATAGCTTGTCAATGTGGAAACTAAATAAGCACATATTATGTATAATTAAGTACGTGATCCCATTGCACCTCTGCAGACACTCTAGCTAGTAGCTAGATTTCCTGTGTTCCATATTCCTGTCTGTGGTCAGTTTTCTAGTTGCTCATGTACATCTTTAATTTTAATGCACTCAGGGATCGAGTCTTTGAACATCACAATTCTGCATGGATGAGGTCACCCACTGAGAATTGTAAAACTGTTAGTATGCTGGCATTGTTAAAGGGTATGAAAACTGTAGACTTTGCTGTGTTCTATTACTTTGCTTTCCAATGGGGATGTACAGATAACCTTTGCAGATTGACCTTCTAACATTGCTTACTTTCGCTCAGGTAAACACAGTAAACATTTTGAACAAATTCAAAACCTGAAAAAAAAAGCTGGAATCCATACTCGGCTTTTCTAATATTCCAAATTTTGCACCTGAAATTCAGCTAAAGGGAAAACAAGTATAGTAAATTATGTATCTAGAAACTGTCAAACTAAACACTTTTCTAATTTGGGAGTGTAGGGTTGTTGTTTTGTTTGTTTGTTTTAAAGACTCAAATTAAACAACATAATTGGAAATGTTAAAAAATAATATAATTAATTTTATTCAATAGCAAATTTAAAAGAAAATTCAAGTTAAGAAAATTAGGCTGAGAATAATTTTACTCAAATATTTTAGTTGAAGAACTTGGAGCTATACACAGCTAAACCATATTATATATTTTTAAAAATGGAATATATGCGAAAAAATAACTTCATGTTAAAAAATCAGCAAATGTGATTTAGATACATTTGCTAGTTAAGGAAATGTGTCTGTTGCCTTGTTTACCTGATTATCATACCATCCAACAACAAAAACACATTAATTTTCCAGCTTTAGCTAAAAATGAATTTTGCTCATAGGCTTAAGTCTCAGCAGGCCCTCTAGACAAAGTAAGCAGGTATTACTGTGTTAAAAACAGCATGACATGGGGCGCTTCCAGAATATCGCTGTTTTGTGAGTATGATTCAGTTGAATTGCCAGGAAATTCAGGTTGCACAATTAAAGTGGATTTAGGCTCTTGCATAACAAACCCCCTTCCCAAAAAAATTGATTTTTTTTCAAGGAAGGCAGCAAGGAAATGCATTAGAAAGTGTGAGATAACAATGGCTTGACACAATATTCTATAACCTCCCTGTAAAATTTGTTGCAAACCAAGCAGGATGAATATTCAATAAACAGATTGTCTGGAAAGTGACCATGGTAAAGGGCACTTGCAAAATCTAATTCAGTCCATATGGACATTGCCAATGATGCCAGAGCTACTCAGCTGCTTTGAAAGACACGTTCTGTTAAATATGTTGGCATCTTGAAGCAGTGTTGTTGTAAGCATGTGGACCTTTCCAAAGTAAACATAACTGCATTCAGCACAATATTGTATGTTTATATACTTTCAGCCAAAGGAAGCTGATTAGTCAAGAATCTCTTATTTTCTGGGGCAAACATGAAGGGCTTAGCTTTAGCTGCAGCTCAAGAAGGGGTGGCTTTTTTGTGGCCATCCTTGTTGGACTCCACATCCCATCAGCCACAACTAGCATGGATAATATTCAGGGATGCTAGGAGTCCAGCAACATTTGGAGGACCACAGGTTAACCACCCCTGGTATATGTAGTTCAGAACCTGTTTTTCAATGCAACTCCATAGCCCAGGGACATGTGCAATGATAGTAAATAAAAGTGCATTTTAACATGTGCAACGTATATTCTGCTCAGTGCTACAATATAATTATAGTCAGCCACCACCCATTTAGGATTTGTTTTTTTAAAAAAGGACGTACAGGGGAGAATATGTGATTTCCAAGCAGACGCAAGCCCTAAAATTTCTTGTTTTGAATTTCATGCTGCCAGTTGAACAACAGATACGGCTACAGAACAATACAATCGACACAAGACAAGTTTTCTTCGACTTGGTGGCTGTTTTGTTTGATGGGGTCGCATTACCTCAAAACCACATAACTCAGCCACTGGCTTGGCAAATTTACACGGTCACGATTTTCACGGAGTATCTGTTTTCCTCATATTCCCTTCTACGTACTGATTAATCAACTGGACGACAATTGATAACAAGAGGCAAGCATTTCTCTTTGTCTGGCTCCTGGTGCTACATCCCCTACCCAGGGACGGCAGACAAGAATTGTCTTCCCCATCCCCCACCCCACCCCCTTATGTTAAGCAACGGCCAAATAATGACATTATCTGCCAATGCACTTAGTCGCTGGTGCCTTAGACAGCCTCTGGGAGCTGTGCTTTAATTATAACTGCATTTCCTAACAGGCTTCAGTTCATATCCCCATTAAAAAATATCAATGCACAGCAGCATTTGCGCGACACAAGGCCTGTCTGCCCTTCCCTCTGCGGAGTTCAATAGAAGCTGCTAATCCGCGGTGGGGAATGGGCTATAGCTGGTCTACATCTAAGGCCTTTGAAGATAAAGCTTCAAGAATCCCGAATTCAAAGAAGCATCAGGCTCAGACGGGGTCAGTTCATCCCCGCGGAATGCCTCATGAGCTAGCTAGAGGGCTATGGCAATGTGTCTCGGTGCAGCGGAACAGCCACATTTAGCTACTATGCCCAGGGAGTAAATGGTAGTCAAATTTAGGGTCAAGAAGAAATTTCTCCGCATTTTAAAACTGCTTAGTGGTTCTGATGGTTTTTGGCCTTCTACGCCGTCCTTTCCCCCTCGAATGAACCCGGCGGGCTTTGTTTCAGAGTGCATTATTGCAGACCTTCTCTTCTTTGACACGTGGCATGGGTAACATTCCTGCTCCTTGAGACATTGAATCCTGGTCTCATTTTAAATACCTGCTGAAAGTAGTGTTTGAAGTAGCTCCTTATTGTAATGCTCCGTTCCTGCCATTGAAAATGAGGGTGAGAACACATTTTAATGAAGGTCGCTCAAGGACAAAACACCTTGTAATGTTGAGGCATAATGAGGAACATCAAGCTTTCTATAAACTAGGGCATGAAGCAGTCCATTATGGAGAGCCACAGGTTTGTCGGAGATGAAGGTGATCTCTGGAAGAACTGGAGTTTTTCTGGGATACTGCCTGTTCTGCATTGTGTGAAACTAAAAGAAACACTGAATTAATTTGTAGCCCTTTTCAAATTGGTTACAGAGATTGCTAAGGTTTTAAAATTAGTTATCACTACTGTATTATGATTATTACTATTCTTCACCTGATGTTTCATGCTATGAAATTATTTTTTCATCTGGAATGCTTTTGCAGCTTTCATGTTTGTTAATATTTTCCATGACCTATTTGATAGATTTGCAACAGCCTATGGCCATTTAAGCCAATGATTCCATTTGCTGGCCTACCCTATGGACCTAGGGAGGAATTATTTATAGAACAGGAGTGTCCCAAATAAGAATCCTGAACTGCCTAGAAAAGGAGCCATTCCTAAGATATCATGTAAGATTATATTCAACACTAGTCCTTTTCAGTGTAGACCCAGTGACGTTAATTAATTTAGCTGCATTAATTTCACTGGGTCTATTCTGAGTATGACCAGCATTGGCTACAACCCTATGACATTTGTGTGTGCATTTTGCCTGCTAGTGCAGAAAGACAGTGCTCTGTAGTGCCTAAAACAGGCATAGGCAAACCTCCGGCCCTCCAGATGTTTGGGACTACAATTCCCATTATCCCTAGCTAACAGGACCAGTGGTCAGGGATGATGGGAATCGTAGTCCCAAACATCTGGAGGGCCAGAGTTTTCCTATGCCTGGCCTAAAATGTAAAGGCACAATTGCCTGCAGATACAGTCATACCTCATGTTACGTTTCCTTCATGATACGTTTTTTCAGGTTGCGTGCCGTGGCAACCCGGAAGTACCGGAAAGGGTTACTTCCGGGTTTCACTGCTCGTGCAGGCACAGAAGTGCTAAATCGCGCTTTGCGCATGCGCACAAGCGCCAAATCGCACAGTGCACCTGTGCAGATACGGCGCTTCAGGTTGCGGGCTTTTCATGTTGCGAATGGGCCTCTGGAATGGACCCCGTTCGGAACCAGAAATACCACTGTACACACTGTACACACACCCAAACACACACACTTCTTCTGCCTCCACTTGTGAGCATAGCTTCCTCACAAGTCAGGAACAAGAGACAAACTTGACATTAGTAAAAATCCAGCCCACCAAACTCCTACCCTGCCACTTAGGTTCTGGGCTTTCCCTGACATTCCACAATTTGTTCTCCATGCTGCGGCTGATAACATCTAATCAAAATCCTTGTCTCTTTCAAAGTGTGTGCCACACTTAGACACATGGTTACAATCAGTATTGGTAAAAGGACACAGGAGGCCGTCTTTCCTTTGCAGAACTCTCACCGTCAGCTATGCCTCGGTTTCTCTATGGTGTGGCAAGACAGATAATGTTCCAGTAGTCTGGTTCTTCCGCCCTGGGAGGAGGCTGCACTGCTCCATTCCCAACCCTGCCTTAATTTGCTGTCACAACACAATGGACAATACCAGGCAATGTGATCAGGAGATTGCTAGCGCAGCAACAGCCTGCAGGAAGGAGGAAGATGCGTCAAGTACCAGCCCCTCCACACCACGCTAAAAGCTTCGATTGTTCGGCTGCGTTAACAGGAAGATAGGAAACCACAAAGCCCATTAGCTTCATGAAGAAAGCTCCTAAATCATTAATGGCAAAAAAAAGTAGCCTGAGATGTCAACTCCCAGCGGCTGGCCACAAAGTCACTGGCCTCAGTATCCTACCAAACCACACTGTACAAGCCAACATATTTTTTTGTGCCACTTTGCTCCTGTTTTCTCACAATTGCCATTTAATTGAATAAAAAAAGAAAGACAAGTGTAGCTTGGAGAATGAGTTGCCGGCCACAAGAGGCCCCTTGTAACTTTAAGCGCCTGCTTGGAAAAGGTTGCCCCCGCAACCTTTTCCCATCATAGTGCTATGGTGAGAGAAAAGCTGTCTTTGGCTGAATGTGCCCTTCCACGCAGGCACACGTGGCATTTCCAGGCATCCTCAGGGATCCGATTGCTTCTGTGATGACCGGAACACTGATTACTGATTCGAGCCAGCAAGTGAGAGTGCACTGACCTCAGTGCTGATCTTGTATCCTACTTTACAGAAGATGGTCCTCTGTTTGAAGGGTTATCTGGCTCAAGTTCAGATAAGAACCCCAAGAAGGGAAAGGAAGCAGGGGCCTTGAAACTGCCCATCAACAGTTAGCACACAGCTCAGCAAGCATACAGGTTATTTGCTTACAGATTTCCCCCACTATGGGAGGGCGGGGTATTAATATTATTATTATTTGTTATTAAAATTGCACTGGTTATTTCTAAATTTGCATCTACACATTGAGCGCATGCAAAGTCTACACGGCCTCTTTTGTCCTGTTTTTTATGATGAATTTCCTCTTTCCGGCACTCCACTGTCTCTGCAGACTACACTTAGGATTCTTTGGGAGTGGGGGAGATAATTAAATTGGAGCAAAAGGTACGGTATATATACGTTTGTCTTGAGGAACCACTCCTGAGCAACTCTCCGGTTCAAAGCTGTAAGAAGAAGAAGAAGACGAGTTTGGATTTGATATCCCGCCTTTCACTCCCTTTAAGGAGTCTCAAAGCAGCTAACATTCTCCTTTCCCTTCCTCCCCCAGGGCGGCTGGATGCACCAGGGTTCTCAAACCAAAGGACTCACTGCTAAAACTGCCAAAATCAGAGCTTTTGATTTATAATAGGTGTGAGCAATTCTATATGTCTTGCTTACACCACCTTTGAGCCTCTTTTGCAATCTCTGGGTGGGGCCAGTGGGTGCTTCCAGGCAACCTGCTTGTTTATCACTCATCCCAATTTGCTTGCAGAGAGTTCAGACAAAGTTATCTATTTAATGAGCAATCACTCTGATTTCCTTGCAGAAAGACTAGATGACATTGCGTCAAAGTAAGCACTTCCTGCTGCATTTTACATCACTTTCCTTCTCATAAAATATCTAGTCTTTTTTTGGGGGGGTGAGTTAGTTGGACAAGAGCAGAGGTCAGCAAACTTTTTCAGCAGGGGGCCGGTCCACTGTCCCTCAGACCTTGTGGGGGGCCGGACTATATTTTTTGGGGGGGGGAAATGAACGAATTCCTATGCCCCACAAATAACCCAGAGATGCATTTTAAATAAAAGCACACATTCTACTCATGTAAAAACACCAGACAGCCCCCACAAATAACCTAGAGATGCATTTTTTTAAAAAAGGACACATTCTACTCATGTAAAAACACGCTTATTCCCTGACTATCCGCGGGCTGGATTGAGAAGGCAATAGGGCTGGATCTGGCCCCCAGGCCTTACTTTGCCTACCCAGGGACAAGAGCTTCAATGGCATGAACCAAATTTACTAGTATGCGACTGAATCCCACCTGAAAGTACCAACAGTCTGGATGTGCCCTTTATGTGAATATTTCGCCTTTTTTAATGCAGAAAATGGTGGCTAGGCATTCTCTGGCTAGTCCCAATTGGACATTCACATATTAAATCATTTGAAGAGGGAATTTGTTTTAAACCTTTTGTAAAATAAACAAATCAAGTGCCTCGGTGTAACAGAGGAAAGAGCAGCACCTAGGAATTGAATTCTTCTTTCATTCTGGTTTCATTTCAAAACACTTTTTGCACAGCTCCCTTGAAATAATGTTTCCTTGGAGGGATTGGAGTGTGGGTTACATTGCCAGTATTTGCAGATAGATTCTCCCTTTAGCACGGAATGTGGGTTTTAGGGATGGCTTCACAAATCTTCAGGAGAAATAAACAATGGATCTGTCTTTCGGACGAAGGGAATCTCCAGCTACCCATCTTACCTGGCAGTGGAAACAGCAGATGAATAGCCTGAAGGCATATGACGCAGGTTTTGACTGCTGAAGCTAAGCAGGCATTGATGTAAGCTGCCTGGATGTAAGTTGTCTGAAACCTTCCAAGGAAGAGAGGGGAGTAAGTGAAACAAATAAGCAAAGAACAAGACAGAGTCCCTGCTACACCTCTGCTTCTTCTCCAATCTCGGGAAAGGTTTCTGGCACTTCGGTGATGGTGCATGGCCCCAGGCGTCCCATGGAATGCTATCCCATAGGGCTTCCCACTCCTAGTCCTGCAGAGACAACCCACAACCAAATACAGAAGCTGACCTTAGAAGGAGGAGCACTTTCTTCTAGCATCCCATCTTCCAAGGCAAAAACTCAAGTCGCTGCTATTTTCAGAATAGCTAGGGGTGGAGCCAGTTGGATACCCCTCTAGGTACCAGTGCAGCAGGCGTTGTGACCCAGCATGTGCCTATGACCTCAGCCCCTCCAAGTTTCCCTATTTTCCAGGAACAGCCCCAGGTTTACAGAAGCCGTCCTGGTTTCTGATCTGATCCCAAAATGTCTTGCTTTTCCTTAGGACATCCCTATTTTCATCAGAGAAATGTTGGAGGGGACATCTCTACAACCGTACCTTGGAAGCCAAACGCCTTGGCACTCGTATGTTTTGGCTCTCAAACGTTGTAAACCCGGAAGTGAGTGTTCTGGTTTGCGAAGGTTATTTGGAACCCAAATGTCTGATGGGGCTTCCACAGCTTCTGATTGGCTGCAGGAGCTTCCTGCAGCCAATAAGAAGCCGTGCTTTGGTTTCCGAACATTTTGGAAGTCGAACGAACTTCTGGAACGGATTCCGTTTGGCTTCCAAGGTACAACTGTATTTTCATTGGACAAATATTGGAGTGTATGTGATAGAAGTCTTTTTTTCCTTGTCTGCCTTGAATCTTCCAGCATTTGTTCGGAAGATGCCCCTTGCTCTTGAGCAGATCAGACCTGGAATAGTCTGTCACTCCATGTAAACAAGATGTGCAGTTCGGTGTTAGAGCGCACACCACCAAGGCAATGAAGGAGGCTTGAGCACAATATACCAAACTGCAGCCCCTTCCTCCGGTTCCTTGCATCCATGTTGTGGGAAGTTCCAAATGGAAGCGAAGAAGCTTCTGCTATGCCCTCGAGGGCCCTGGCAGCCGATCCTCAAGGGCGACGGTGCTGGGCTAAAGGTTAAAAGCAAAGGGTGAGCTTGTCACATTTGCAGATCGGGAGCCGCGGGCAACAGCGCTGATCTCATCGCAGGCAGGGAAAGATGTTAATCCAGAGCAAACGATCAGCGTCAATATTTCAAGCAGTGCATTAGGCGCAGTCAATTTCAGTTAAGGCTGCGCCTGGCTTATGTATAATTCAGCAACACAGCCCTGCCGCCACAGCCAAGGGGCTTCAGTTCTCCATAGCCTTATTGTTTATTAATAGAAGCACTACACGGAATGGGGAGGGGGAGAGGCTGTCTATATTAAGCCTCAAGATTACATGCGCACAGCTACGCAACCCCAGAGGTACCCACGTTTCCTCTCCGCCACCCCATTGCCTGCAAGAGGTCGCGTGCCCCTTTTTGGCCCTCAGAGAAGGCCCAGCTGCTGAACATAAAGCTTGCCACCCTCAGATGAAAAGGCCGCTTTGAAGGCTGCATCTTCTCTGCAAAGGAAATTGCAGCGTTTTCTCTTTCCGCAGACGAAATTGTTGCTGCTCCCTGGGGGAAGCTGATTTGATGAGCGAGGGCGGAGCTTAGGGAGAGAAAGCATGGAAGATGGGGGCAGGGGAGGCAGGCAGCAATGGAAGTGGGTTGGAAGCCAAACTCCTCCGCGTTCACTGTGACAGGAACTGGGAGCCACTGGATGCAAGGACGCCTAGACGGCTGGATACTCAAACATGGCGCTGGCCTTAACCAATCAGCTGGTGTGATTAATCAAATGAAGCTCAAAATTATTTCGTGGGGTTGGCAGGGGTGTCATTATCAGCTTCCTGTGTTCCAATGAAAGAAACCAAAGACTCCAGAAATTGGGATCCCTGAAGAACCCACCATTTTGCAAGGCCCTCGTGCCCTCCTCAAAATTCCAGACAAGTTTGATTGGGGTGGGGGGTGCGACGGGGAGAGAGAAAATGGAAGTAAGTGGATGAATTGTCTTCTAGGGTGAAACTGTAGTGATATATCTCTCTTGTGGCCAATGAGAACGGCAAACAACTGAAGGTGACAGCGGTCAATTGAAATCAACATTCATGGGCCTTTTAGATGTGGGTTTTCCACATGGCAATCTTTGATTGCTGAAGCTGTTTTGAAGCTGGTGTTGGTGTAAAATATGGAATTTATGAGCATACTGAAATTGAAGCTCAAGAGCGGATATAGTATAGTGAGGGGTGGGGGGCCTGTGGCCCTCCAAATGTTGACTCCGGCCCCCATCAGCCTCAGCCAACATGGCCAACTGTCCGGGATGACAGGAGCAGGAGTCTAGCCACATCTAGAGCACCACAAATTCTCCGCCACTGATGTAGCGACTGGAGTACCGAACTAGTAGTGATGTAAATGAATCACCTGCATTTCCATTTCATTTTCTTTTGTATACTTAGCTGCTGCGTGTGGCTTGATTTTAATCAGGAACTGCGGGGAGCAAGGGGGGGGCTTAACCTTTTCATCTGCCATCATAGTTGTGCTTTGCAGCTTCTGCTATTGGTCCAGACAGGAAAGCTCCCTGTGGCATCAATGGAAGATTCCTTTCCCCAGTTGATAGCAACTGGGGCAGGGGATGGCGGCATTTCCTTCATAAGCACGGTCCATGTGGAAACGGGTTAAAAGCAACACGCCCACATGCCATGTCCTGACCCAGACCCTCCAGTGTCCCTATTTTCCAGGGACAGTCCCAGATTTACAGAAGCCACCACAGTTTCCAATTTGATCCCAGAATGCCTCCTTTTTCCTTAGGATGTCCCTGTTTTCATTGGAGAATGGAACGTCAGATGGACGGGGTATTATTATTATTACAGTAGTACCTATGGTTAAGAACTCAATTCATTCCAGAGGTCTGTTCTTAACCTGAAACTGTTCTTAACCTGAGGTACCACTTTAGCTAATGGGGCCTCCTGCTACCACCATGTTGCCGCCACACAATTTCTGTTCTCATCCTGAAGCAAAGTTCTTAACCTGTGATAATATTTATGGGTTAGTGGAGCCTGTAACCTGAAGCATCTGTAACCTGAAGCGTATGTAACCCGAGGTACCACTGTATGATGATGATGATGGAATAGGGCATCCCTATTTTCATCAGAGAAATGTTGCAGGGTATGAAATCCCTCCTCCTTTGGTGAAAATTATAGTAAGAAACAGAGCTGCAAGGGGAATGTTAAGGGCCACATCCAATATGGTCCCAGGCACTGGTGATTGGTGGCCATTGGGGCTGGTAGGGAAGAAGAAGAAGAAGAAGAAGAAGAAGAAGAAGAAGAAGAAGAAGAAGAAGAAGAAGAAGAAGAAGAAGGGGAGTTTGGATTTGATATCCTGCTTTATCACCACCCTAAGGAGTCTCAAAGCGGCTAACATTCTCCTTTCCCTTCCTCCCCCACAACACTCTGTGAGGTGAGTGGGGCTGAGAGACTTCAAAGAAGTGTGACTGACCCAAGGTCACCCAGCAGCTGCATGTGGAGGAGCGGGGAAGCGAACCCGGTTCACCAGATTACGAGTCCACCGCTCTTAACCACTACACCACACTGGCTCACTGGGAAGAAGACAGGGAGCCCCTACAGTAAGTGGAGGCAGAGCCAGCTGAGTCCCGCCTCATCCCCATTGTTCACTTTCCTGCATTCTAGAAGGGGCAACACTGAGACTAAGGAGGAGGAGGAAAACGACAGCCAGGGCCACCCCACCTGGACTGGATATAGTAAGGAAGGCCAGACTGAAGTTGGTGGGGCAGTGCCAAATGGACCAGGCCTCCAGTGAGCCTAAACTACTGAAGTGCAAATCAGGAAGTCGTCCATTTCAATGTCTCCTCCATGACAAACTCTCTCTGCTTGTCCTTAGGCAACCCATTATTCCAGCAGCTTCGCTGAGAAAGACACCTGCCTACCCATTCAGGCGGCTGTTATAAGGATTAAAATACGGCAATGCATTTAATTTTTAATATAGCATTTTACTGTTATGTTTCTTTTAAATGTGAGCCACTTTGGGAAATTAGTGTGAAAAATCAGAGTGTGAATAACCTGGGAATAAATACATAAATGAAAAGGGATTTTCCTTGCATTTCATTATTACATTTCTATTAAAGTGCTATATAAATGCTGTCATTAGTATTCCTACATGAAAGCTGGGTAGATTGATTTAAAACAAGGCAATTGAAAGCTGGCTGCCAAGTTCCTCATCATGTTAAAATTTGTATTATTATTTTTAATTGTTTAATCCAGCCCAGATGAAAAAGAAGACAGCAATATGCATTTTTCCCCCTCAGCAGTAAGTCTTGCAGTTTTCAGCTGGTCTTATGCTTAGGTAACTGTATAGAATTGCTCTGTATATTTGACTTTTCCTTCTGACAATGAGTGGTGGCTTTCAGTGGCGTAGCGTGGGTTGTCAGCACCCGGGGCAAGGCAAGTAATTTGCGCCCCCTAACCCGTGGATTTGCGCCCCCTAACCCATGGATCTGCGCCCCCTAACCCTAACCCCCAGATGTTGCGCCCGGTGCAGCCGCCCCCCCTGCACCCCCCACGCTACGCCACTGGTGGCTTTGTATTATTAAGCTGTCCTCTCTATTTAAAAACAAATGTAGCTGAGGCTGCATTCACACTACAGTTTATTCCATTTCCCCAGTGTTTCCCTAACTCTTAATTTCCGTATTATAATTGAGCTTTCACATGACGTGAAAGCCACTTCTGGAAATCTAGTGGAATGTAGTGGAAATTTAGCGCTTATTTCCATGTTAATTGCCTCCAGAAAAAAAATCTGCTTGCAACCCCATTAAGCCAGAAAATTGCAAAGTGACAAAATCTGTTATTTCCTGCTGTTTTCATGGGTGCATCATGGAGGAGCAGTAGTGAGCAGGGAAGTTGTTCATGGATGTGTATTCTTGTGTCACCACACTCACTGCTATGAATGAAATTTAATACAACGTACATACCGGTACAGTCACACCTTGCGTTACAGATGCTTCAGGTTGCGCGTTTTCGGGCTGCGCGCCGTGCTGAACCCAGAAGTACTGGAATGGGTTACTTCCGGGTTTTGGCGCTTTGCACATGCGCAGAAGCGCTGAATCGTAACCCGGACGTGTGCAGAGGCGGTGCTGTGGGTTGCGAACGTGCCTCCCGCACAGATCACGTTCTCAACCTTAGCGTCCACTGTATATTGATCAAAAAAAGGTGCAGTTGCATAACATCAGGTACTGTACAGTGGTACCTCGGGTTACATACAGTTCAGGTTACATACACTTCAGGTTACAGACTCCGCTAAGCAAGAAATAGTACCTCGGGTTAGGAACTTTGCTTCAGGATGAGAACAGAAATCGTGCTCGGTGGTGCGGCGGCAGCAGGAGGCCCCATTAGCTAAAGTGGTGCTTCAGGTTAAGAACAGTTTCAGGTTAAGAACGGACCTCCGGAACGAATTAAGTACTTAACCCGAGGTACACTGTATTACAAATGGGAATGTTAGAAAACAGAAGTGCTAGCATTATAATCAGGAAAATGAATACAAAACTACCCATGTTAAATAGGAAGCCTCAGGAGGCTGTGAATGTCAGGGAGGAATATGGGCAATGCCAGGGTGTGGGGAGGAGGGCAAGTGCCCCAATCCAAACAAGGAGCTCACCCTGCCGTAAGCCCCTGCCCCATTGCGGGACACTTCAGTAACATATGCTGTTGTTGTTTCTTTACTTTCAGAAATCTTAACATGTGGCATACAACTCACTCACTTAGAAATATACTTTGCCCCTTTCTGTCCCTGCCTCAAAATGTTTTCCTGTGCTACTACAGGATAGGCACGGTGTGGGGTTGAGAGGATCCATATGAACCTGTTCGGACCCTGAGATCATCTTCTGAGGCCCTTCTTCATGTGCCTCCTCCACAAGATGTCCAGAGGGTGGCAACACAAGAATGGGCCTTTTCTTCAGTGACTCCCTGTTTGTGGAGTGCTCTCCCCAGGGAGGCTCGTCTGGCGTCTTCTGTTCCTTTTCAACCAGGCCTTTGGTTGATTGACATCTAATGCCTTTTTAAATGTGTTGTGGGAGGGGGATTATTGGTTCATTTTTGTTATGTATTTTGGGTTTTTTATCTTATATATTTATGTTGTGAACTACCTTGAGATGTATGGATGACGGGCGGTCTACAAATTTAATAATAAGTAAATAGGATCTGCTTAACCCAGTGGAGGCTGGTCCATTAGGGTGAATCGGTCTCCACTAGTCTCAGTCTGACCTCACCTAATCCAGACCTGCCTATCTTCTTACTTACAACCAGTCAGTGGTGAGGTGGCTCTGCCTTTCAGCAGCTCTAGCGCCACCTACTGTTGGCCTCCTGGCCTTCTGCCCTATGAGCGGTAGATACCACTGGCTTAACAGTTCTGCTTCTCAAAATCTGTTCCCTTCCAACTTCTTTTCCTCTTCTGATGAAAAAAAAGATGATGCAATTATCTACATCTTTTTCTCTCAAGTAGGAAAGTGTGCTGGTCCTGGGAGGATTGCCCGTGAACTTTATCTTCTGACTGTAGCATCAATAAGGCGGAAGGGTTATGCATTGCCAAAAAGTAGATTCTGATCTGAAGGGAAGGGTCCCATCAGGCTTCGCGTGAGTGGCAGAATCGTGCAGTCTGCATGTCTGCGATAACACTGCTATGTTATGCTCTGCACTTAAATATATATATATCCAAAGTTCTGCAGAAAGAACAGCTGACCCGTAGATATTATGCAAATCATGCACATTTGCATATACTTGCTTATTTTGCATATAATCCATTCTGCTTCTGCGAGTCACGAGAAGAGGCACTGCAGCCTTGCCTGCCTCACGTCCACCAAACTGTCTGCTGAGATTTTAGATGTACTGAGCTGCTTTCACCACATGGTTCCCCCTACCCACCCACACTCATCCTCCTATCTTGACAGCTGAAAAATTGCTCTTTTTTTTTTTAAGTACCTTGAAATTCTCTGGATGTTGAATTCTGCACTTGCTAAAAATGGCTGCCTTTGAGTTGCAGGATTGCAGGATCCTCACAGCTCCAGGCCTGTGGGCCCTGCCAGAGGCAAAAGATGCTGCGATAGACTTTACCTAACTGGCTTGTCCAAATGGAAAAAAACAAGGTGTGTGTGCATCCACTATGGGTGTGGCAGATATGGCATGCAAACCTCTGGTCCACTGGAGACTGGTCCAATAGGGTAAATGGACCAACCAACCACTTGCCTGCTTTCTTACTTGTATCCAGCCTGGCAGAGTGGGGTGAGTGGTGGGATGGCCCTGGCTGTCACCTTGAGGAGGGATCCTGGAGCTTAGTTTAGTCCCTGCAGAACGCAGCAAGGAGGAGGGGGGAGACCCAACTAGAATTAGTTGGTTTCACCTGTTACTGTCTGGCTCCCTGCATCTTGGTGCTTGTCGTTGTTTTGCAAATGTCCACATTTCCAGTTCAGATACAGGAAAGGCACACCTGAACACCTGCAATGCAAGACTCTGGTGCTCTCTGAGACAACCTGCTTCCCTGTTTCTCCTGATTTGTTTGCACAAAGTCTGCACTGGGTGGTTATGTTGGCTATTTGCTGATCGCTCGTTCTGATTTGTTTGCATGGAAGACAGACCAGGTTGCATCAAGCCATCATTATCCCACACTTTTCAGTTGCTTTTTCCTGCAGCTTACAGCAAAACTCTGTTTTTTTAGGTGGTAGCAGGTTTGTTGCACAAGGCCTTCCAAACCACTTTAATTGTACCAGAATGTGAAACCATAGTCCACCACCCCACCCCCCGCGCAGAGCTAAAATCCCGGGACCCCTTAAGAAACTACAATTCCCAGTTCTAGTGAATATAAGAGCAGAGAGGCTGGAGGCATAGCATGATAAAGTTAGAAGCCAGAAAGACTCCCTGGTTCCCATAGGAGACAGCTCCTAGGGGCCAAGGTCCCTTTGCCCGCCCCCCCCAATGAAATATTCGATGGGGCCGTGCCCCCACAAAGGTGATAGCCATTGCCATTCAAATAGTGTGCGTGCTCCGCTTCTTGTGATCGATTCTGCAGGGTGGGGCTTACCTGCCCCCCACTAAATATTTTATTCAAGTTGGCACCCCTGCTGGTTCCTTAGAAATCTAAACTGGGGCAGGATACAAGGCGTGGGAGGGGGGAGGCCGACTGGAGCGGGAACAGGAGGCGGGATGGATGTGGAGGGGGGAATCGGCGTGGCAAGGATGTGCGCGCTTGCCTTGTCATCTCAGCTCCGAGAAAAACCAAACGGAGAGAGAGAGAGACCGTCTGAATTCTCTTGATCAGATTCGGGGGTGCTACAATGCAGTCGCCTGACCCAATTATCAGAATGCACTCCCCCAATCCCCCGCCCTAAGTTAGGAGCGAGCGCCTTGAAGCTTCAAAGCGCTTTGTAGCTGCGCAAAAGCGCAGCGTGCGCCCCGGAAGAAAGGAAGACGCCATCAAAAAGATCCCGCGCCTGGCGAGGCTTTCATCTTCCAGACACGCAGACACACACGCCAGCTGTCGCATCTCCAGCTCCTCTCTCTCTGTGTGTGTGATTGTGTGACACATAATGAGCCGTGCCTCCACTAGCCATTTATTTATTGCGCGCCCCTGCGCCGGAGTTGGCGAGGGTGGGTGTTTCAGGTCAGGGAAGTTCAGGCCCAGCCGTGGGAGGCCGGGCGCGTCTTTCACGGGGCCATCCGTAAAGGGGGTCGGGGGAGCGTTCAAAGGCGAGGCGAGCACCAGGAAAAGAGCATTTTTGCCTTTGCAAAAGATAAGATTTGCACGCGAGAGCGCTGGGAGGGAAAGCGATGGAACGGCTCATGCGGCAACGGCGGAGATAAATATTATCTTGTCAAGTCCAAGACTTAGGCGTGTGCGCCAGGGCGGGGACGGATCCACAGATGTTTTTGATTCCTTTGGCGTCACCGAGACGTGGGTGTAAAAAACAAAAAAACCAGGAATCCAGAGCCAGGAGGGACCTGGGGCTGGAAGGACGAACCTGACCTTAAGCAACTGCCTGGGATCGCATTCCACTTCACGCAGACTCGACGGGGTGGGATCGAGGAAGGCGCTCTCCTGCCCCCTTTCCTCGTTCTTCTGACACTGATATCCAGCGAGAGACACGAAGGCTGTCAGAAAAGAGGGAGCGTTGCTCCCGGCGTGCAGACTCGCTCCAGTTTTGGCTCCGGGGGTAAAACAGGTCGGGCAGGGCTTTGCATTGTTTCAGGAACCTGCCAAACCTGCTCGACAGCGGTACAAAAGACGCGCGTGCGCGCGCTGCAGAAAAGTCAAGCTCCCTCGAACCACTTTTCAGTTCCCTTAAAAACGATTGTTGTCAGCCTCGACGTGCGGTCTCAGTCCCATAAACTGCTAGTTATAGATTCAGCCGTTTCTGAAAGCCTCAACACCATACGTCTAAAGCACCTTGCTTCCCCCAAATAAGGAATTTAAGGGAACAATTCTGACTCTTTGGCTGCATATGCTTTACCCTTGACTCCGACTCTCGTGTGCTCCCACTGCTAGTGTTTGAAGCAGAGTGCACATGACATTAGCCGCAATCCATATGCATCCTGTAGCTTCTTGAGAAATGCTGCTCTTTGAGGCATTTCCCCGCAAACCTACTTCTGTCCGATTTGAAAACCTAAGCCACATTTGGTTTACAGAGGTGCGCACATTTGAGACAGTCATTGCGCATGTGCAGATGACAGCTTTGTTGATAGGAGTTTGGGTGGCTGGAGACATCCTCAACCCACTCTCTTGTGTGTACAGCGATGTTTAAAAAGTG
This sequence comes from Podarcis melisellensis, assembly GCF_964234715.1. Lineage (NCBI taxonomy): Eukaryota > Metazoa > Chordata > Lepidosauria > Squamata > Lacertidae > Podarcis > Podarcis melisellensis. Next base: position 30,814,270 of record NC_138545.1, on the reverse strand, counting down.
GCATGAAACAAACAGAAGCTGCTAATGTGCCCACTGCCTGTGTGTTATGGACTAGTTGGACACAGAGAAATGGTGGGAGGCACCAGCTGGGGAACCACCAAGAGAAGAAGACTCAGAGCCCAGGGCGTCATGGTGGGATGACAATGAGTGAGAAGAGGGAAGCTGAAGAGGTAACAGGGCTTAGTGAGCTGGGAGAGCCTGCGGCAGAGAGAAGTCCAGAATGAGGGGCAGAGGCTGAAGAGCAGCAGGGTCAAGAGGCAGAGATGAGCCAGGTTGCTGAAGAGTCACAGGTGTCTCCTCCTGCGACAAGCTTTTCTCTCCCCTGATCTCCCAGAAACAGAAGAGGTATGAAAAGGGCGGAGAGATCAGTGATGTGCAGACCTCACCTCTTATTGCTTGGAGAAAGCCCTGGAGAGGAGGAGACTTAGGCAGCTGTGGGGAGGTGGGGACCGTCAGTCTCAGCAACTGCTTCATGGGGCAAGACCTGCTGGAGATGAGTGTCTGTGCTCATTAGGGTACGGACGCGGGTGGCACTGTGGTCTAAACCACTGAGCCTCTTGGGCTTGTTGATCAGAAGGTCAATCAGCTCATGAGGCCTGACACTTCTATGCCAATTGTGGTTTTGGTAATAAAGAGTTAACTCCAAGTTGCAGGGTGTGATTTACTGCTGGCTCACTTCAGATACTAGGTGTGGTGGGGAGGAGGCAGGGAAGAGGATGCCAGCTCCAGCAAGCCCTGTTTCTTAGCAGTGGTCGGTTTCTTAGAAGCTTTGGGATCCAACAGATATTTGCAGCCTTCAGATCGAAAAGCCTAGCCCTCATCCTCAGACAGCTCTGTGTGGGATGTGCTGTGATTCCACAGCAACAAACAAAAATGCCCTCTGCATGTGCTCAGAGGAGTTACCGTCCACACCATTAGGTCACCTGTTTGTGGGCTTGGAAACAATTTACAAGCGTTGGCTGCGGTGAGCAATAGTTCTGGATCCTTTCATGCCAGCCTGCTTAAAATTAACGACTGTCATGGCACAATGTATTTAAAGCCTGGAGATGACCCATCCTGCCTCCTTGCCTCTCTGCCCGCCCCTGAGATAGGCCCCTGCCCCTCCTTGTTCCATGCCCAGAGGGGGAACGCACTGACTCAACCTTCTGGTTTCAATGCTCAAAGCCAGCACCCAAAAATGCCAAGTTCAGCAAAGCAGGAGGGAGGCTATGGTGAGGCTGGGCCAGGGTGTGGGCACCGGCGAGCTTGGGAAAGGCCTCGCTCGTTTCTGCACAGGAGCTGGCTCATCGAGAGCAGAAACAGGCTTGGCACCGCCTTTGCCTGGGGAAGTTGGCACCCTTGGCATAGAAACAGGCAGACTGTTCCCACCGGTGTTTCACTGCCAGTTGGCCCATCACACACACACACACACACACACACACACACACACACAGAGTCCTCCTTGCCTGGTTGGCACACACAAAAACAAGGCCTTATCATAAGCTGCATCCTTAGTTTCCTCTCTTCCTACAGAGCCCAGAGGAGAAAAAAGCTAGGAGAATTCCCATCGCCAGTTTCCAAAATTGGGTTACCACTGTTCTGAGGGGCAGAGAGAGAGGTGTGAGCATCCAGCCACAGCAGGAATCAAAAAGTCATCTTCCTCGATCTAAGCATCTCTACAGCCCAGATAGTCACGTTCTTGTGGCGAGTGCTGCAATTGACGATGTAGAACAGAAAAAGAGAGACAGGGAGCGTCAAATGTTAGCATTGCCACTGTTTCCCCCCACCAGCCCCCAATGGGCACCACCTCCACTGAGTGAGGAAAATGCACTCCGCAACTACTCTCCATTATTTATGCTGCAATCCTGTACCCACTTCCCTGGGAGTACAGTGGTACCTCAGGTTACATACGCTTCAGGTTACAGACTCCGCTAACCCAGAAATAGTGCTTCAGGTTAAGAACTTTGCTTCAGGATGAGAACAGAAATCGTGCTCTGGCGGCACGGCAGCAACAGGAGGCCCCATTAGCTAAAGTGGTGCTTCAGGTTAAGAACAGTTTCAGGTTAAGTAAGGACCTCCGGAACAAATTAAGTACTTAACCTGAGGTACCACTGTAAATGAACTAAATGGGGAGTTGCTTCTGTGTAGACATTTACAGAATTTCCTATGGGCTTTGCTTATGGGCTGAGGTTCTGGGACTTATCACTTGCACCCAACCTGTCAGGGGTGGAGCCAGACACAGGTTGGCAAGAAAAAAAGGAGATGTCTGATGCCAGTGATGCTCAAGGAAATGAAACAAACTCAGCTCGGCCTCGTGGTCTCAGCAACCCTTCCCAGAAGAACTTGCTGCTATGGGGCAGTTGCCAGGACTAAAGGTTCTTGCCCTCCACTGTCTCTAAAGCTCCTCCTCTCCCGGATGTTTCCCAAGCAGTTTCAAACTGTGTCTGCCCACCTCTGTTACACTAGTCTCATTACTCTGCAAGTTATTGGAGACCAGCCAGGAGGAGAGCCTGTCGCAGCAGGAGACTCCCTGGATTATTCAACAGCATATTGACCCCCCCCCGTCTGCTTCAGTCTCAGAGTCTGAACTGCTCCCTGTCACCAGCTCTTCTTGCTCACTAAACCCTGCTGCCCCTTCAGCATCTAACTCCTTCTCCCAATCTTCTCACTCTGACCTCTCCTCAGTGTCCCACCACCAATCCCCGGGCTCTGAGCCTTCCTCCTCTGGGTTTTCCACCACTCCTCTTCCTCCTCTGGGCCTCCCACCACTCCTCTTCATCCAGCCAGCCCCTGACACAAACTGGCAGCTGCATACTCCATACTAGAATCCTTTACCCCTCATCTCCTACTAATGATTTTTTGTGGAAGATGGGTTAACAGACTATGCTCATCATGAGGAAAAGGCAGTCCGTACATGCCCAGCAGCTTTTGCTTTCAAGATAACTGGTCCCGCTCCAGGGCTGTCATGTTTCTCTCAGCCTCGTAGTTCCTGTGCATGTTTTACTTGAGAGCGAGTCCTTCTGCGGTCCCAAGGCGAGGCCCGGCTCAAACGAAACCCTAATCACAGGCCTGAACAGGTAGCCTTCTGGGAAAGAACGTAAGTGAGCTGCTGTTAACCTAGAGAGACAACACACACCTTACAATTCCCCATTCCTTAGAAATTACTCTCATGGCCAAGTGACATCTGCTGCGCTCTCTCTGTGTGTTGCCTTCTCCTAGATGCGGAATGGGAGGACATAGTCATGCTCATTAAGAATTAAAAAATAGAAGTCCCGTTTTCTCTGCCAAGCCTGCTGCAACATGCAAGAGAGATTTAAAGCCATGCGCGGAATTGCAGCTGAAGGCTGGAAAATAGCAAGTCTGCCGTCCTCCTGGCTACAAAAAGAAAGCATTGGTAGGAGAAGCCTGGTTGGTTCTCACCTCTATGTTGACTCCAGAGTAGGGGTCAGCAAGGTTTATCTTGCCTGGGCTGGATTGGTCCATGGAGGTGCCTCCGTGGGCTGGACCGCGTGTGTGTGCGCACGTGCACCTGTGATTTTCGGCATCTGTGCAGACGCAATTTCTGGTGCCACGGAAGTGAGTCCCTGTGCTGCCCTGCACTGGTTTAGTGCTGTGTGCAAGCGGGCGGCTTGGTTCACGGGGCCGGTCCTTCACTGGCCACTTCCGACCCATGGGCCTTAGGTTGGTGACCCCTGCTCCAGAGCCTACCACAATTGTGTCTTGGGGGTAGATTTATTTCTATACTAGCCTTGTGTTGCTTGTGAATTCTAAGAAAGAAAGAAAAAGAAAAAGAAAAAGAAAGAGAGAGAGAGAGAGAGAGAGAGAGAGAAAGATCTTATCCAAAATTTCATTGAGTTATATCCACACAAAGATGGAAACCTGTCCCTGGATGTCAGGAGCCACCACGCAAAATTTGATGAAGGTTTACAAGAGGTTTACAAAAGCATAGCAAAGAGACTTTTTAAAAATTTAAAACATACAGGGCGATATCTGATTAAATAGATCTTCTTATGCAAAGACTTTGGGCTGTGCAAAGGACTTTCCCGTCCCGTTCCCTGTGCACCCCCACACCCATTCCTCCTAAATCTTTTTTTTTGGGGGGTGGGGTTCCTCCCAACCTTTGGAGCAGATTTGGGGAGGCTGTGTGAGGCACACGGGGAGAGGAAGGGGAAGCCGTATTGCCCAAGTAGAAATCCTTGCGCTGGTAGATCTGGTGGAATGCTGCTCCCAGCACGTTTGAACAAATTTAGGTACCACTTCATCATAAAAGATAATTAATGAAGTGGTGAATGACAAGGAAGGATAAAAGGCCTAGCGGAACTTGCTGCTTAGAGGGGGGCAAATACAAAGGGTCACGGACTTCCTGCACCTTTGGCAGTGAAGGAGGCATTTTCGGCAAGCGTGGCTTCTCTTTCATTCCTCCATAATTAGTTTTGCACCCAACAACATCCTTTTCTGCACCCTTCTGGCCTCTGCCTTTAGCCAACCTGCTGCTGCTTTGGTTCCATTAATTCCAACAAATTAGTAAATTGTTCTTTTTGAGAATACCAGAAGTCTCAGTCTCTCTCTCTTTCTCTCTCTGTGCAAAGACTGTCCAAGAAGCTCATATTGTCGAACAAAGGAGGAAGCGGAACAGTATCTTAAGTGGAGCACGTTCACAATCGAAAGATGTGGCAGTAGCCACTCGATCGCATGGCTTCAAAAAGAAAGGGGGGGGGAAGTATTGGGCAAAGCTAAGGAAGAACATCCGTTTCCTCTAATAGTGAACTAAAGTGGTGAGTGCTGATGGGAATGGAACCAGCACAAGGCTGATGAGAAACAAGAGTTTCTATTAGCAGGTGGTGTGTGTGCGTCTGTGGACTGCTGGATCTGTAAGTGCTTTTTCAAAACACACACACACACGGGGGGGGGGCTAAGGTGTGGCACCTCCCTTGAAGCCCAATGAAAACTGAGCATACTTGGTAGATGTTGAGAATCAGCTGGAAAGAAGAATGGAAAGCCTGAGGGTGGGGGAGCCCTAATGGAGCTGTTCATGGCTTGCAATAATACTAGTACTGTACATAGCAAGCTGGAAAGCTGAACACACTGCAACATTTTGTTGAAGGTCTCCATTCAGTTACATAATGAGTAGTATACCTGTATACCTGAAGAAGCGTCTCCCAGTGGCGTAGCGTGGGTTGTCAGCACCCGGGGCAAGGCAAGTAATTTGCACCCCCTAACCCGTGGATTTGCGCCCCCTAACCCTAACCCCCAGATGTTGCGCCCGGTGCGCCCGGCCCCCCCTGCACCCCCACGCTATGCCACTGGCGTCTCCACCCCCATCATCCAGCCCGGACACTGAGGTCCAGTGCCGAGGGCCTTCTGGCAGTTCCCTCGCTGCGAGAAGTGAGGTTACAGGGAACCAGGCAGAGGGTCTTCTTGGTAGTGGCGCCCGCCCTGTGGAACACCCTCCCATCAGGTGTCAAGGCAATAAACTACTATTTTACTTTTAAAAAACAACTGAAGGCGGCCCTGTTTAGGAAAGTTTTTAATGTCTGATGCTGTATTGTTTTTAATAATTCAGTTGGAAGCCGCCCAGAGTGGCTGGGGAAACCCAGCCAGATGGGCGGGGTATAAATAACAAATTATTATTAGTATTATAGTATCTGAATGGAATCTTTGTGTACACCTCTTTGAAGAAATCAGAGAGAGAGAGAGAGAGAGAGAGAGAGAGAGAGAGAGAGAGAGAGAGAGAGAGAGAGAGAGAGAGGAAGTCGTCATCTTGATGGCCTTATTTTGAACACCTAGCAGCTCACAAATGACAGAGGGTGAACTAGTTTAGGGGTGTGGAACCTGTAGCCCTTGGCCTAATGTCATGCAGGTGGCAAGGAGAGCAGAAGGAAAGTGGGCGGCCCTCCTCCTTGGGGCTGGTGCCCCTCCCTCCACTGGCATGTGGCTCCAGACAAATTGCATCGCTAAGAGAATGAGGTCCTTGGCAAAACAAAGAAACAAAATGTGTGTGTGTGTGAGAGAGAGAGAGAGAGAGCGCACACGCGCCAGGTTCCCCACCCCTAGAGCGGAATCGTAAAATTGTAGAGTTGGAATGGACTCCAAGAATCATCTAGTCCAACTTTTATATTCTGATTTTGTCCTGTGAACTGCCCTGAGACCTTCGGGTATAGGGCGGTACATAAATTCAATTAAAACAACAACAACAACAACTCCCTGCAGCTAACAGAATCTGAAATATACTCGGAGTCGAGAGTGTATTTCATGCTCTTTATTCAGCTCTTAGTGGTGAGGAGGAATGGAAGTTCCCCCAGAATGTCTGCTTTATATACATTATTTACACAATGCGCCCCACGTGATTGGCTAATAACGGGATTCTCCTGTAGGCCAATCAGGTTGGGGATTCACTTCCATCTGGAGCTGGATTGGGTGGCTCCTGTGGACCAATCAGACTGCTGCATTCTGGGTCCTATTGTTCTAGGACCAATCAGACTGCTCCATTTTGGATCCTATTCAACTCAGTACATAACAGAATCAGTAGATGGTCTGATTCAGCAAGAAAGCAGAAAAGTATTCTCAAAATCCCCCCACCCCCTTTTATTGTTAAGTGGGCACCCAAATCTTTTTAGCGGGGGTTGGGATTTGAGGATGCTCTCTCTTGTTTTCTTGCAACCAGTCCCTTCCCTTCCTAGTTTTGGCTTCTGATGCAGCAAGGCAATTCTTATATTTTTATGTGTACAGATACAGCTTTCGCGTAAGCGCTGGGCTTCCTTTTCCTTTTTTTAAGAGCAAGCTGAGGTTCTTAGTAAGCTGATTTCTGCAGAATGCTGTAAGGATATAAAGGGAGACTGGTCAGGTCAGGTTAAAAGTTCTACCTAATCCAGCATCCTTTTCTCACAGTGGCCAAACAGAAGCCCAAAAGCAAGGCCTGAAATTCCTTTGGTCCTGCAGAACCGCAACATAAAACATAGCATACTGTGGTCCTGTAGGATTGAGACTGGGGATCAAATCCCTGCTCAGTCACTCTCCCTTAGCTTCCTCCCTGAAAAATGAGAATAGCAACAATGCAAGTGTCCAAAATCACTGGGAACAAAAACAAAGCTATCTGTCAATCATTTTTACCTGTTAAAATGATGTAAAAGTAAGGTAAAGGTACCCCTGACCGTTAGGTCCAGTCACAGACAGCTCTGGGGTTGCGGTGCTCATCTCACTCTATAGGCTGAGGGAGCCGACGTTTGTCCGCAGACAGCTTCTGGGTCATGTGGCCCGCCTGACTAAGCCGCTTCTGGCAAAACCAGAGCAGCACACGGAAACGCCATTTACCTTCCCGCCAGAGTGGTACCTATTTATCTACTTGCACTTAATGTGCTTTCAAACGGCTAGGTGGGCAGGAGCTGGTACAGAACAACGGGAGCTCATCCCGTCGCAGGGATTCGAACTGCCGACCTTCTGATCGGCAAGCCCTAGGCTCTGTGGTTTAGACCACAGGACCACCCGCATCCCTTTTGATATAAAAGTAAAACGCCACAAAAGTCAATACACACTCAACAGCCAGCGGTATACAATGTCCATTGCTACCACTGCAGAAAATCAATGCAAGGAAACATCACCAGTGCATGATGTGGTTTATGGTCTTTGTCTTAGGTAGCATAAAAATGGATTAGATAACTCTGCATTAGATTGGGCTAATCAACAGATTTTGGCTATGGAGCATCTAGATGCAGGGGCAGTCTAGCCCTGGATACGAGATGCTGGGATCAAAGAAAAAGTTGCCTTCATGAGCTGTTTGTTGCAATCTTCCTCAAAGCATCCAGTGGAGTTTATGGAAATGGGATCTTGGTCTGATCCAGCACTGCAGTTCTGCTGGCGCATGCAAAAATTTCACGTGTAGTTTTTTTAAAGAAAAAATGCCGCCCCTGATTCTGTATTCGCCATCCCTAATAAGAAATCTTCTGTTATCCTCAAAATAATGCAAAGGAGCAGGACGAAGAAAGAAACCCACCCAACACTATTTTAGTCCCATGGGGTTCAAGTACAGAGAGGCGTTTAAATTGCCTTAAATTTCTGCACTCAGCAACCTTGAGCGTGTACCCAATGGCAACAGTGGCTGGATGGGGAGACCTACCCCCTTTTTCTCCACTCCACCGCAAATATTTGGGATAAGGGTCTGTTTAGTCCAGACAGACCTTGGCAACACTCACAAAGCCAAGCACAGGATCCTTGCTTTGGCAGTATCAAAACACCGACACAGAAAATGCCTTTCCCCTCGGTTTCCAGCAAAGGAGCTACTGCCAGGGCAACAGAGAGCAGCCCGCCCCCTCGCACGAGAAAGGAAACCGCCGTCAAAATCTTTGCTGTATTATGTGTATGTCAAAACATAACCCTTTGCAGGTCAACAACGCTTCGCGGTATCTAAACCGATTTCCCAACGGGAGAGAAAACACAGAATTAAAATTCTGCTCACTATAAACATCATCGCTTCATCCAGTGCCCTCTTGCATTATTCTTATTATTTTTGAATCTGTTGTGCTGCCGAAGAGCCGCTGAATTTGGCTTGCTGATGTATTGCAGGCCGGCTTTTCATCCGTGCTGGGGCTCAGCCTTGGAACCTGTTTTCCGTACCCGGGACATCTGACATGATTAAAAGAAGTGGGATTATAGTGGAGACGAGGGTATCCACAAGCATGGGCAGGGTGCTTTGTTCTCAGTGGTGAGTCATCACAGCACATATTCTCTCCCCCACCCCCAGCTATTTAGGAGACTTTCAGGGCAGAAATAGTTGTTTATAGGCAGGTGCTTCTCTTTCAGGCTGCAATTCAAGCAGTGGTGTAGCGTGGAAGGTGTTGGGGGTGTGTGCCATGGCCCCGGGCACAAAATTCTGAGGGGGCACAATAAGGTGTCCCAAAGCAAGCGCTGGCTTCCATGGGGATCCCTGCCCCACCCAGCAGCGCAGCTCAGGCCCACAATGAGCAGGCACAGATGGAGGGAGGTGGGTAGGCAACGGAATGACTACTGCATGGAATGGCACTCTTCTCCAGTGGCGTAGCGTGGGTTGTCAGCACCCGGGGCAAGGAAAGTAATTTGCACCCCCCAACTCATGGATTTGCACCCCCTAACCCTAACCCGCAGATGTTGCGCCCGGTGCAGCCGGCCCCCCCTGCACCCCCCACGCTACGCCACTGCTCTTCTCCATGGGCACTGAGGGGATTCACCTGCCAAGGGTCATGTCAGCTGGCCAGGCCCCTCCCCCTGTGCGGGCACACGGCGTAGTGCAGCTCAGCGCAGTCCTGCTTGGCTCTGTGTGTGTGTGTAGTCCGGTGGCATCAGCAGCTTGCCCACCCCGGGCGCCAGCAACCCACGCTACACTACTGAAGCCAATGAACAATTGACTGGAAGTAAGTGGCAGTGAATTCAGTACCTCCGGAGTAGACAGGCATACGATTTCACTGTTAGTCATCTACAGGAGTGAGCAGATTTAATGGGGGAAATGGCTCTTCTACCTTTCACAGTGGTGCCAGAGAATTTGGGCAGCTGTAACTTTTCACCTCCACAGGAAGGAAAACCCGGCATCTGCTGAAATAATGATTTGGAGAATAAGGGAGATAATCAAGGAAGGTTGCCACCCAGACAGAAATTGGTCTGGTCTGACCGGAATTATTTTTACTTTATTTTTTATCTTCTGGGCCTGTTGCCAAAACTGGAGGATGAGCAATGTTAAGATGATGAAGAAGAAAAAGCCAGCTGAGTCTGTCGCTGCCGTCGCAGCATGGGCACCTGTATGCTAAGGTGTCGCACTGGAGTGATGGGCTGCATTGGTTTTGGAGTCGCTGGGTGTCATCCCATCCCAGGTCGCCCAAAGGCAGCATGGCATCGGTTGACACAACTGGAGGCACGTAGGCTGGAGAAGAGGGATGGTGCTAAATCCCACGATGCAGAAGAGCCATGTTGGATCCAGCAAGGGCCATTCCATCATCACAAAGAAAAGATATTCTGCACATGCTCAGAGGCACGTGGCTTGTGGGACACACACATGTATATAGTTCCTCTTTTCTTGCTGGCACTCTGCACATGCTAGGAGGCACACAGCCCTAGGTGTCAAGCCTACTAATTAAAGGCATGTTGCCTTTGGTATGTTCCAGATACTGCTGGCTCCCATTGTCAAAGGCAATAGTGGTTTCTGGGAATTGCAACTGGAGAGGGCTGGTGCGCTCATACCTTGCCTATGAGCCTCCCACGGGCATCTGTTTGGCTGCTGTGAAAACAGGATGCAGCCTTTGGCTTGCCCCAGCAGGGCTTGTGCGTTCCAGACCCACCCCAAGTGTCCCTATTCTCCAGGGACGGTCCCATACTTACAGAAGCCGTCCCAGTTTCTGATTTGATCCCAGAATGTCCTGCTTTTCCTTAGGATGTTCCTATTTTCACTGGAGAAACATTGGAGGGTATCGAGTTATGCACCCCCTGAGCCAAGGAGATAAAAGTAACTCTACAACTTTTAGAGGGCATCTGAAGGCAGCCCTGTATGGGGAAGTTTTGTTTATTTATTTTTTTAAAAAGTTTTATGATATTTCTATACAGTGCTTTTTTCCCTAAAAAATGTTTAGGGGTACAGTACTCTCATTTTGGCTCAAGAAAATCACCATTTCATTGTTCAAATTGGGAAAAATAATACAGTAAATGGACAAAAGGACAAAGATTCACAAAATGTTTAGGGGTATGCATATCCCCTGCGTCCCCCCAGAAAAAAGCACTGTTTCTATATATGTTGGGTGCTGCCCAGAATGGCTGCGGCAACCTACTCAGATAGGCGGGATATAAATATTATTAGTAATAGTAGTTGTATTATGGAATAGAACACCTCTATTTTCATTGGAGAAATGTTGGAGGGTATGGGATCCCCAATTGCCTTTGCAGCCTGAAGATGAGAGGTCAGCAAACCTTTTCAGCAGGGGACCGGTCCACTGTCCCTCAGACATTGGGGGGGCAGACTATATTGGGGGGGGGTGAACGAATTCCTATGCCCCACAAATAACCCAGAGATGCATTTTTTAAAAAAGGACACATTCTACTCATGTAAAAACACCGATTCCTGGACAGTCCGTGGGCCGGATTTAGAAGGCGATTGGGCCAGATTCGGCCCCCGGGCCTTAGTTTGCCTACCCATGCTGAAGATGCACCACTTTGCTGAAGTGCTGAAACAATGAACATTGACTTCACTTCCTTCCTTGGGCTGCCAACCACAGATGCCTGTCCACCTTTTCCCATATACTGCTGGTTCCCATTATGAGGACGCGAGGAGCTATGCTGGGAGGTGTGGGAGCTGAAAACCATCTAAAAAATGATTTCATGGCTGGTGCTAGGTGAAGTCATTGGCCCTCGGGAGAGGCCGGGATGTCGCAGGACGTAATGAGAACCCTGGGATGGTTATCCTCAGCGCACCTGAGCCTGTGGAATGCTCATAAACCCGTTGCCAGGGAGTGGCGCACGGTTGCTAGGTGGGTACTGGCTGCAGGTGGAGCCCCGCTGTCATGTGACTGGCGGTGAATAAGCCCAGCTTTTGTGCCAAAGGGCTTCAGGGAAGAGTTGAGCTGGGTGGGGCCTCTGCTAGAAGAAACTGGAAGGGGGGAAAAGGAAGGAGGAGCTCTCAATACTCGACATTACTCAGTGGAAATCTGGGAGGGGAGCACCCTGCAGATTTTATACCTTGCGCAGCAATCTAAGATGTGGCAGGGGTGGGGAGACACAGAATTTACCCTTGCGTTACAGGGCTCACCCACAGTGGAGTTGAATGTGCATTTGAAGCCGACTGTGTCTCTTGTTGTTGTTGCATCCACTCCCCCCCTGCCAAATTTGGGTTTTCTCAATCCACAGATAATCGCTAAGAAAGAAAACCATCCCACATAAAACCACACATGACCCAACTGTGGACGTGCTGAAGTGCATTGCGTGGGCATTGGGGCTTGTTCTTACAACTGTAACGACATTTCGCTGGGTGCGATATCCATCGCATCCCTTATGCTCCAAGGTGTACATTTTGTTCCCATCAGCCAAAAGGATGCAGCCTGCCTTTATAAACTGGCTGCTGCCAACAGCACATCCATGGTATTTTCATGTTAAAAACCACTCCTTTGCACAGAACTCTTGGGCAAAATGGCTAGTTTGAAATCTATCATTTGGTCTTGCAGGTATAAGAGAAGGAGAAGGAGAAGAGGAAGGAGGAGGAGAAAGGAAGCAGCAACCTTTCATGTGTTTGGCTTCAAATCATTGCCCAGTTTTTTAAATTATTTTTGACTGAGCTTTTGTGCATGTCTGGTAGATTGAAACACTTGTAGTTCATTAAAAAATATATATGTAAAAAGGTGCACAGGTAAACAAACACCTACCCACGTGTAACAGGTTTCTGGCTAATAAAGGACTCCTGGACGGTTAAGTCCAGTCAAAGGCAACTATGGGTTGTGGCTCTCATCTCGCTTTCAGGCCAAATGAGCCGGCATTTGTCCACAGACAGCTTTCTGGGTCATGCAGCCAGCATGACTAAACCGCTTCTGGAGCAACAGAACACTGTGATGGAAACCAGAGTGCACGGAAATTCCGTTTACCTTCCCGCCGCAGTGGTACCTATTTATCTACATGCACTGGCGTGCTTTCGAACTGCTAGGTTGGCAGGAGCAGGGACAGAGCAACGGGTGCTGACCCCGCCGTGGGGATTCAAACCGCCGACCTTCTGATCAGTAAGCCCAAGAGGCTCAGTGGTTTAGACCACAGCGCCACCCTGTGGGAAAGGATAGCCCACACAGAACAAATAAATCCCATCAAGCACCGCCCACTAGTGTGGATGGGAAACACTGAGGGAGATTTCAGAGGCATAAAAAACAGACCAAAGCACACAAAGGAACAGCAACCCATGTATGCATTAACGCCTTATGTGGACACAGTCAAAAAGTCAGGAGCAGATATTGGTCGATCCTCTTCTACAGTGTGGTCGCAGGCTTCATTATTGACAGCTGGATGTGCGAGCAGCCTCAAGGGAAAAGCAGGGTTTTTTGGAGAGGGGCATCACTTTATACATGAGGAGGCAAGGTGAAATGAAATGCTGTGAGGGCAACTTCCATTCACACAAGCGAATTGCACCATTAAGCAATGAACGCACAGGTATGAATCAGCTCTCAGTTTCCCATTTGCATGGGTTTCTAGTACTGATACAAGCTTTTATTCACAAAACCATATGGTTGTGGCTTGGATCCAAAGCCAACTTAATGAAGTTCATGAGAGGAAAGGTTTCAGTCTGCTCACCCCACCCTTCATTGTTCTGTGAGGGCCCCCTGGAGAGGATGGGAAACCTTTTTCCTGTGAACTCCCTTCAGGATCAAGCCATTGTATTCGCCCTCAAAATGTCCCAGTAAGGTAATCCCACATCAAAGGCATGGCTGAGGCCGAAATGTTAAAAAAATGAGAGATCTACCTGGGAATTTCATGATGAATAAGGATTTGAACCCAGAACTCCCTGGTTTAAACATTCTATCCACTGAATAAAGAATATGCTTCGCTCACACCAAACAGTCTGAGACTCCTTATTGTGCTCAAGATGAAGGTCACCCACAAATGCAAAACTGGATCCTGTTAATCTAACAGCTGGGTGGTTTTAAGAGGTGGCACAAATATTTCGTAACAAGAGCCACACAAACCTCTCTCTCAATCCTTGCAATTCCATCCTATTCACACAGAAGTCTGTAGTAAAGATCGTGGGGGAAGCATTTTGCTCCGAACTTGCCGGATACCTAGTGGAGAAACGTTTATCTCTCCACCATTACAGACTGGAATAACACAATAATAAAATGTTTTGTTAAAAACAGTGTGCACAAGGAATGCTTCCAGAGCTGGTTTGCTCAAAGCTCAAAACTGCCACCTGGTGGAAAGCTGAAATATTATGTTTCACCAGAGACAATGGCAGATCCTCTATTAAAACAGCTGATGGGGATGCAGCTGGGGTGCGAATGGGGTCATAGCTATACCTTTCTGGTTCAGGAGCAGACAGAAACCTGTCCTATCCCTTTCCCATTTTTGAATGAAACCTGACAATTCTTTGATTTCTGAAAAGCACAACCACTCTTCTTCCTCCGGCTGTTGGCGTCTCCGCCCCACTCCAAGAGAAAGCTGGGCCTGTTATTTTGCCTTGCCCATTACACCCAAAACATATCTGATAGCACTTGTTTTGTGGCACTGAGCATTGATGCTTAGAACCCTCCTACTGAAACAACAGGCAAACCCTTTGTTACACATGCGTGCAAGACCCGACCCAAAGCCCACAACCAAATACAGTGGTACCTCGGGTTACAGACGCTTCAGGTTACAGATGCTTCAGGTTACAGACTCCGCTAACCCAGAAATAGTACCTCGGGTTAAGAACTTTGCTTCAGGATGAGAACAGAAATCACGCGGCGGCAGCGGGAGGCCCCATTAGCTAAAGTGGTGCTTCAGGTAAGAACAGCTTCAGGTTAAGAATGGACCTCCAGAACGAATTAAGTTCTTAACTCAAGGTACCACTGTAACAGAAGAAAATAACACTAATTCTTAGAGCTGGTTCACAAGTGTATGTATATACCGGGCTCAGTATGTAGCCTTTTTGAGCAGTTGTTGGTAGGTGTGGCCCAGTGCTCTGGCAGAGTCCACCACTGGGCAGATGCTGCGCTCTGAAAATTGTCATTCAAATTTCCCACAATGCCCTGGAGTGAGACGGCAGCTGGGGCATTAGGGGAAATATAAATGGCAGCTCCAACCTCCAAGCCGTCCCGACTCCACCAGGTGAGGGTAGCTGATGGGTCTCAAAGCTTCGGTGAGTTAGCGACTTCACCTGCACGCGAAGACAGCCTCTGTGTTTTGAGCGGACTAGACCAATAGTGGGTTAAACGGTCAAGAAGGCGCGTTCTGCCAGTGTCATAGAGGGAAGTAAGGGGCAGATGGGGCTCGTCAACCGGGGAAAGGAGCCCATCTAGGAGAAGGAACTCTGCTCCTAAACCTCCAGCCACAAAGAAGGCTGACCGCCGAAAAATTGATGCTTTTGAATTATGGTGTTGGAGGAGACTCTTGAGAGTCCCATGGACTGCAAGAAGATCAAACCTCTCCATTCTTAAGGAGTGAGTGCTCACTGGAAGGACAGATCCTGAAGCTGAGGCTCCAATACTTTGGCCACCTCATGAGAAGAGAAGACTCCCTGGAAAAGACCCTGATGTTGGGAAGGATGGAGGGCACAAGGAGAAGGGGACGACAGAGGACGAGATGGTTGGACAGTGTTCTCAAAGCTACCAGCATGAGTCTGACCAAACTGCGGGAGGCAGTGGAAGACAGGAGTGCCTGGCGTGCTCTGGTCCATGGGGTCACGAAGAGTTGGACACAACTAAACGCCTAAAAAACAACAACAACAAACCTCCACTGCCTTGCCACACAAAATAATTACAGAGGAAGCTCTTCTCTAAGCCGTGAGACGGTAAAGGGTTGCAGATTTGGATAATAGGTCTTTAAAAAAGAAAAAGAACCAACATGCTCAGAAGACAGTCATAAAAGAACTGGGAGGTATTTTATTAAAATCCAGCTAAAATTATAACAAAAAGAAATCTGTACAATGCAAGGAAAAACAAAACAAATTAAATTAACTGACAACAACATTACAAAGGCAACTCTGTGAGGTTTAAGAAGGCACAACTTGACAAGCCAATTTGAACGTACCTATCGCTCTGTTTTAGAACCATGTCAGAAGGGAGCCACGGCCTGCTGAGGTCTAGCGCACCATCTGAACAGTCAGTACCAGGCAAAAACAGAGGAATGCATGCTGGGAGCCTGGTTCTTAAGAGAGCCAATGTTCTGTGAGGAAAGGGTCAATGGCTTAAATTTGGTCCTGTTGGGTAATCAGTGGCACTAAAAATACCCAGCTGGATAGATCACTACCGTGTGTCTGTGTGTGTGTGTTTGCCTGACTAGCCAAAGTCACTGGCTCCCCGCATATCTGAGGTCACACTGGCAGAGCCCAGGGTGAAACCAGAAGCAGACGCTGTGCTGGTCACCTCTCCCACTTTTGCATGGAGGTTTGTTACGAAGCAGGGCTCTCCTAAAGCGAAGTACCATGGGGAAAAAACACAGCACCTTGGATTGGCTCAGAGGCACCCCATGCTCAGCCAATTGCATTTGGGGTGGACTGGAAAATTCTATGCAGGAGGTACTGGGAGGTAGAAGACCCCCAGCCTTGGAAGAATCTTTAACAAGGGCCAGGAGGTTGAGGTTCCCAAGGCAGGGATCTTGTTGGAACACCATCAGGGGCGCATCTGCCGGTTCCAGACAGCCCACTTCAACCCTGGTGGGCGCAAGGAATCAGAACACGCACCCCTCACCTACAGAGGAATGCAGGGACCACACCGCTCATTCGAGCCCCTCTGTCTCTGTGAACAAAGAACACAGTGCGTTAAAGGAGTCCGTCCTCGGCCTTCGCAGGTGCAGGAATACTTGCCAAAATGCTGCTTGCACTCTCCAGCGAAGTCATGCCATGATGCGCGTGCTCACTGCTGCCCCCTCCAGGATCCCTGCAGCATGCACAAGAGTCCACCTGCCAGCTCCGGAACTTGGACGCAAGAGGAAGGGGCGGAGCATGCAGGAGAATCGGCGCCAACCCACCGGGGAGCCACAACAGCTCTCTCCTTTCCTATCCTTCTAACGCTCTTTGCAATGCCTTCTGGGAGGTGCCTGAGCTCTAGAGCCAAGCTTAGCGTTGTCGGCAGGCAAACGGCTGCACAGACACACATGGATGGGAGCAGAGGCGGCACATTGGAGACACAGAGAGGAGCGGGGGGCGCAATGCCAAACAGGAAAGGGTGTGAAGGAATCCAGGAGGGAGGGTAGGAGTGTGGACACAGGACCAAGCCACACAGTAGGGAGAAAGGTCCGGCCTTTCAACGTTGCCATTAATAACCTTGGTCGGCCTTGTCGCCTTTCGATTTTGGCTCCTGCCACCACTGGGACAAAAACCCTTCTTCGTAGTCACCCATGCCCTCGAACTCGGCATCCGATGGCAGAGCCGGATCCTTCGCTCTCTCCTCACCATCGCTCACCTCCGCCTGAGGGAGGAAAGGAGAAGATGTCACACAAAGCATAACAGCTTGAGAGGGCAGAGTGTGTGCTGCTTCCACAGAATGAGGAAACTGGGCATAGACTCCCATATCAAAAGATTACCAAGTTTCCAGTCCATATGACTGTCAAAATGTCTTCAAATCACACGGATAATGCCTGATGTAATTTCAGAAGCTGTGGCAAGGTGGAAGTTGATTGGAACTGAGCTGACTCCTCCTAGTACATTACCTTGGATCCCAAAGGCCTTGCAAGTTGAACGTTTTGGCTCTCGAACATCGCAAACCCGGAAGTGAGCGTTCCGGTTTGCGAATGTTCTTTGGAACCCGAACGTCTGACGGGGCTTCTGATTGGCTGCAGGAGCTTCCTGCAGCCAATCAGAAGCCGCACCTTTGTTTCCAAATGTTTTGGAAGTCGAATGGACTTCTGGAACGGATTCCGTTCCGACTTCCAAGGTACCACTGTATAGGCGAGTGGTGTGATATATTTATAGCAAAACATTATCTACGAATCAAGGTTGCCAACCTTTTTCTTTCTTTTTTTTAGGAAAAAAGGTAGCATCGTACCAAGCTATGATCAATTAGAAAACAAAACGATGTTCCTAGCATTTCCTGTATGTAAAGTAAGAACTCCATAAATCACCTAAGATCATTTACAGATGTTTGTGAGATGAGCAAGCCTCAAAGGAATTCAAAGGAGTCGGCTTCTCTGGATGCCCGGGCAGTGAAATCATGATTGCGTCTGTATCCTTTATGCTAATAGTGAACTCATTCTCCAAGTGCTGATACTCAGGTGGCCAAAACAGCACCATCAAGCCTCAAGAGAGATATCAGCCGCCTTTGGAAAACCCCAATTAGAAGAAACATGGAGAATTTGTGTGTGAGAGAGAAGAGGAGAAAGGGAATAACTTAGAAAAGGCATGGCTATCTTCCTGAATGGTACTTCAGACTATGACATTCTGTTTTATATGTATATTCCCACGTGTAAATAATATCCAACACCTTGGTAGATCTGATGGGACTATTGCCACAGTAAATCTGCACACTATGCTGGTGCTGCAGGACTTGTTTTTGCTATGCCTTCTCCCGTTTAGGAATAAGATAACTGAATGCCTGCTTCTATTTCACGTTTTATAGTTCTGCATGATTCTGCATGATTTCTGCATGATTTCAAACCATATTTAATTTTATTTTTTGATAGACCACCTGAATGAAGCTCATGGACCCCTAGTGGTCTGTGAACCGTAGCTCAGGAATGCCTGGCCTATCACCTTCCTATCCCCACTGCTCTTCCTGTGGCGTAGGTTAGGTCAGTTGATTGGCGGTTCCTGCAGCTACCTTTTTGACCCAGCCTTTACCTGCCTCTTGCCTCTGACAGGTAGGCGTGGCTTGGTCAAAACAGCCTAGTGAGTAAAATGGGGAGGCCCTGAGGGCTGGAGGTTGCCCATCCCTGGGTTTGCATTAGAGAGAGACCGTGTGTGTGTGTGTGTGTGTGTGTGTTTCTGGCCCCAAGCCACCCAGGAAGCCATGATATGAGCTTGGGCATCTCTCATGAAGCATTCTGGCAGCCGCCATGTCATCCTGCCTCTGGCCTCTCACCTCATCGTCTGGCTGGAGATACTGCCTGGCAAACTCCAACAGCTTCTTCTGCGCAGATGTCTGGTTGTGGTAGCGCAAAGCCTCCTGTGAATGAGACAGAAGTCAGTCGTTGGAGGACGGTAGGGTAGGAAGGGAGGCCCACCAAGGAGATAAGCTCCATAGGCAGAGCACGAGATCTCAGGGCTGTGGGTTCGAGTCCGACTCTGGGAAAAAGATCCCTGCGCTGGAAGGGGTTCCCACCCAACTCTACAATTCTAAGTATGAAAACACTTTCCCAGCCGCTCTGTTAATTCAGCTCTGGGCACTGCACATCTGAGCACAGAAGCCCAGATCTTAGCTTTCATTTTAAAAGGAAGGAAGCTTCAAGACTGAATGGCTTGAAAGTCTGGAGCCGACAGCTGCTGAAATCTCCAAAGGGGCTTGCGAGGTTTCCAGTGGTCATGGGGCTGATCTTTGGCCCTCCCCGTGCCAAGAGGAAGCAGGGGGGAAAAGGCAGAATGTGCGTAAGAATGCACAATGAGTTGCTCTGCATAGTAGGTTGCACAATTTCTAATTTAATATAGAATCATAATTTTATTATTTATACCCCGCCCATCTGGCTGTGTTGCCACTCTGTATTTTTAACGCCAAGGGACAGCGTTCTCTGGGATGTCGGAAACTTAATGTACCGTATTTTTCGCTCAATAAGACGCACTTCCCCCCTCCTAAAAAGTAAGGGGAAATGTGTGTGCGTCTTATGGAGTGAATGCAGGCGGGAGGCTCTGCTCAGCGCTCCCTTTAAAGAGCTGCGTGGAGCGTATGTGCGGCTCTTAGGGGCTTTCCCCCGAGGAGGGAGAAGGGCAGTCCGCCAGTCCCTTCTTGGGGAAAAGCCCCCAAGAGCCACACACACGCTCCACGTGGCTCTTTAAAGGGAGCGTGGCTCTTGGGGGAGCCTTCTGCCTTAGCTGCGCACAGCCTCTTCTAGGCAGGGGAAGCCTTTATCCTGCTGCCCGGGAGAGGCTGCGCACAGCTATCCCATAAGCCAGGACAGCAAGAGGCTATCCCAGAAGCCAGGTCCCTCTTGCTGTTCTGGCTTCTGAGATTCAGAATATATTTTTTTCTTGTTTTCCTCCTCCAAAAACTAGGTGCGTCTTGCGGTCTGGTGCGTCTTATAGAGCGAAAAATACGGCACATTTGGTTTTGCTGCAATAGGCTGCTCCTTAAGCCAGCCCCCTAGTCACGCCCTTACCGGCCGTGGGTTGAAGTCGCCTTCCTCCAGGTGCCAGCGCTCCCGATAGAAGCGGTAATAGACCAGATTCTGCTGCATGACCTCATCCCCAGGGTCAAAGAGCATATAGCTGGCCACACTCTGCACGGCATTCTTGATATCATTCACTGTGCAGAGAGAGAGAGAGAGAGAGAGAGAGCGCAAATTAGTGGGAGAAGCACTTCATTCACCCATTGTCTGTTGGCGAGAGCATGATCGGAGCTCCCACCTTCATATCAAGGATGACTGGTGGGCAGATTTGGTGATTTTGCTATTTTATATTGTTTCGATTGGTTTGTGTTGTTTTGCAGAAATGTGCTGGTCACGTCTTTGGGGGGCTTTGGCCCAAAACACAGTTTATAAATAAGTCATAATGTACCATACACATCATTTGGGAGCGAGGTAAAGGGGTAAGGGGTAAAAAAGACAGGGGTAAAAATGTCCTCTAGGCCAGCTGGCATGTTGTGAGCCAGATCTAGCCCCCAAAGTAATTTTAGCCTCAGCTGGCCCTACCGATAGGTTACTCTGGGTGTTCTAATCCCACCCCTGCCCCCGGCAATGTCTCAGTCTATGACGTCCCCTCGATGCAACTGTGGATATATCTGCAACATATGTTGAAAGCACTATTATACCACTTTAACAGCCAAAGCATTCTGGGAACTGGAGTTTGTTAATGGTGCTGAGAGCTGTCAGGAGAACCTACAGCGGAACCTCAGGTTACATACGCTTCAGGTTACAGACTCTGTTAACCCAGAAATAGTGCTTCAGGTTAAGAACTTTGCTTCAGGATGAGAACAGAAATCGTGCTCTGGTGGTGCGGCAGCAGCAGGAGGCCCCATTAGCTAAAGTGGTGCTTCAGGTTAAGAACAGTTTCAGGTTAAGAACGGACCTCCGGAACGAATTAAGTACTTAACCTGAGGTACCACTGTATTTGTATCGCAGAACTACACTTCCCAGAGTTTCATGGATACAGGGATCGACTCTCAAACCACTCTGGGAATTGCAAAAACATCAGAGAGATTGGGATGCCACAATGAGTGGAGGAATACGAAACTCTAATTCTCTTAAGATGTTAGGAATCTGATAAACCTGGTGGACTATTTTTATCTTCTGTTATGCTGGTGGCATTCTGCAACTTGGGTGATTTTTCGTTTTTTAAATAAAAAAATCATACTGCTTGATTCCAGTAAAGCCTCTAAGCAGCTTACAAGAAAGATTACAATAATAAAAAGCCAGTTAATGCGGCAGAAGAAATTCTCATATACGCATTTAACGTGGGTGAAAATATTTTCTTGTTGTTTTTGTTTCGATGGAAAAATCACTTAAAAAAATAAAAGCCAGGTTTTAAAAAATATGTATTTTTTAAAAAATACATTTAAAGATAAGCTTAATTAACAGTAAAAAAAAAAAAAAGAAACACACATGTCAACATCTAAGGCACAGTGAAGGTGTCAAGTGGCAGGGAGTTCCAAAGTGTAGATGCTGCCACACTGAAAAGATTGATTACTTACCAGTGCAGAATGAGCATTTGGTACAGTGCCAGTTCCGCAGATTGAAATGGAGTGTGTGGGGCACAGGACAAGAAACCTCTGCCCTGGTATAGGGGCGAGGAGAAGAGGGAATTCTGGCCAGATCCTAAACTAGAGAATTCCACAACAATCTGCTAGTTACCAAACCAACCCTCCCCGAAGCAACATTCCTCCCCACCCTGAGGACTCACACTTGTAGTACGCAAACTGAAGGTAGTGATACATCGTGGCCACAAACTTCTCCACAAAGTAGCCGCCTACATTTGGGATCAAGTCGGTTTCGCAGTCTACTTTGCACTGCAGGACATCGACAAAGTGATCTGGAGGGTGGGTGGGTAAAGGAAGGAAGGAATCCACAGGGTTAAACATTTATATCAACTGATGGTTGCCAGGTAGCTAGAAAGCTTCAGAGATTTTATCACCCTTTGTAACCATTTATGGAATTATATTCTGCAGCTAACTTTTAATTTGCTCAACAGGCAAATGTTGAGCGCTGTAACAGCCTTCCCCACTTTTCTGGAAGCTAACTTCCCCATACCTGACCCCACAGTTTCCACTTTCCTTGGATATGTCTGGGTTTGGCTCCCATTTAGCTCTCTCAAAGGACTGAGCCAAGTTGAGACCTTGGACCAAGTCATAGTTTACCATGACAAGAATGAATGATCACACATAAGTTTGTGGATGCCTGAAAAAGGTAAAGGTAAAGGACCCCTGGACGGTTAAGTCCAGTCAAAGGTGACTATGGGGTTGCGGCGCTCATCTCGCTTTCACGCCGAGGGAGCCGGCATTTGTCCACAGAGCTTTCCGGGTCATGTGGCCAGCATGACTAAACAGCTTCTGGTGCAACAGAACACCATGACGGAAACCAGAGCGCACGGAAACGCCGTTTACCTTCCCGCCACAGCAGTACCTATTTATCTACTTGCACTGGTGTGCTTTCGAATGGCTAGGTTGGCAGGAGCTGGGACAGAGCAATGGGAGCTCATCCCATCACGGGGATTCGAACCGCCGACCTTCCAATCAGCAAGCTCAAGAGGCTCAGTGGTTTAGACCACAGCACCACACTGGACGCCACCAGAAACAGCCACCAGGCTAATGAGAGCTCGGAATAGAACAAGGACAGACTGCAATGCCTCCCTGAATAATGGCTGACCTTCCCTCAGTGGCCTTCCTTTGTTGTGATGGCAGCCGTCACTGCCCTTACCTTTAATGGCTGCCCCTTCCCCAGTGCCCTCACCTGCAATGGCGGGGTAGAAATCCTTAAATTCACGGAGTTCGTAGCTGCCTTCACAGCCAGTCAAGCAGTTCTCATAGGCCTTGTAGTACTGAGACAGGGCGTGCTCCATGTCGGCAATGCTGCTCCGGAAATCTCCAGCGTTGTAAAGTTTCACGGCTCGCACAAAAACAGTCTGAAAACAGGGAGGAGGGAGACTGGCAGGTCAGGTTGAACAAAGAAGCCCACAGACCTGGAACTTAACAAGGAATGGCCATAAAAGGGTGAATCCCCATTGAGCCTTCTTTTTCTTCTCTTAATTTAAAATATGTTTAGGCTGTCATTGTTTAAGTCCAAAGGCCTTCCAAGGTAAAAGATAAAAACATACATATATATTATTATTCTTTATTCCTTCACAAAGCATTTCCTATGAGGCATTTTGAAGGGATCTGCAGCATACAGAACACAGCAAATAGATAAACAAGTGGCAAACAAGAAAACAGCCAGCCAGCCCCCAATTATTGAAATTCGTTAACAAAACTAAAACCAATAACGGCCCAACAATGTACAGTGGTGCCTCGCTAGACGAAAAGAATTCGTTCCGCGATTCTCTTCGTCTAGCGGTTTTTTCGTCTTGCGAAGCAAGCCCATTGACAGCTTAGCGGATTAGTGCTAGAGCTGTCAAGCGGCTTCCAGCGATCAGCTGTTAAGCGGCTTATCAGCAGAACAGCTGATAAGCGGCTTAGCGGCTTAGGAAAAGGGCGAAAAAAAGCAAAAAAAAAACCCACCGGGGGACGCAAGATTTTTTCGTCTTGTGAAGTAACCCCATAGGGAAATTCGTTTTGCGAAGCGCCTCCAAAACGGAAAACCCTTTCGTCTAACGGGTTTTTCGTCTTGCGAGGCGTTCGTCTTGCGGGGCACCACTGTAGCCTGTTTTAAAAATGCTGAGTTGGTTGTCCGTTTGTTTCTGGGCCCATTCAATGTGTTCACAGTAGTATTTTAGAGCCCTAAATGACGTAGACCCCAAATATCTGAATACCTTCTTCCTCACAGAGCCTCTCAGGTGTTAAGATCGACAGAGGAGGCTCTCTTGGTAGTTGGGGGGTTGGCAACCCTGAGCCTCCTTTAAACATTTTTGCCTCCACATGGAAATAACATGCAGAGAGGGTTCATGGTGCCTTCTAGATCCCGGATGTTCAATGGATTCTAACTTCTCAGAGTTAGTTTTCTGGGTTCCTCAAAAAGTAACATGACATTTAAGCACCTTATGTAGTGCGTTCCCCAAATTCCCCTTATTAACTCAAGCTTACTTGGTCTGTGGTTACTTTTCAGAGTTTTAGAAAAAGATAGATTCTAGCCAATGTAAGGACAGATACTGTAGATAGATAAGAACTTGACTTTGTATGCAACACAGTTTTTGACCAAACTGAATAAATGCGCCCAAGTCCACTATCATATTAAGCTGGGAGAGGAATCCATTTATTGAATGAACCGTCATTCTCCAATATAAAATTGCCTTCCTGTACTTCTGCCACTTGTGGGCGGAGGGAAAACGTTCTCTTGGTTCTCTACACATCCAACTCTATCCAGCTCCCTATTTTGTTCATTTTCCAGCCAGGTAAGCACTACAGATTGGTTCAACCTTCTTTTTGGCCCACAGAGACTTGCAGAAACCAGCAGGCCCACCCTCCATAACAATGGACACCTTTCGCCTGCCACAAATACACTTGATTCTTTGCCCCTGTGTACATCCAAGCCCTTGAAGGCAGGGATGGGGAATAAGAGGCCTTCTGGATGTTGTTGGGACTCCAATTCCCATCAGCCCCAACCAGCGTGCCCAATGGCCAGGGATGATGGCAGCTGGAGTCCAGGAGACTTTTGGAGCTCTCCTATAAGGCTTCCGACTGTGGTCCCGCTTCAGGAAATAAGCTCCCTCTTTCCCCAACCACCCCTGAAAACCTCCCTTGCTCCATTCACCTCATAGGGCTGTGCTTCCAAGTCTATGAGGTACTCATCCACATCGACCATAGTTTTGTAATAGTTCATGTACTTTTGGGTCATCTCGTGCTTGGGGTTCTTCTGCAGGAAAGTATGCGCGGCCGACACAGCTTTTTCAATCTTATTTGCCTAGGGAAAACAAGGGAAAGTAGTTCAAGCAGAGGGTTTCATGCTTTCCAGTCCCAGGGCCCTAACCTGCATTTGGTGGGTCCACTTCCAACTTTATTTTACCATATATGGCAATGCTGCTGTTTAATCTGGCTATTCCCACATATTCCATGACCTTGTACTGCCACTCTTCTACCGTTGGCAATTGTTGTTGCTTCCAATTCGACAACAGGGCGATGAAACATTCCAAAAAGAATGGGAAAAAATTATGTTATGCATTGGATAAGGTGAAATAGTGAAATCAGTAGAATGGAAATAAATCTCATAATGGGAAATTAAAAGGAACTTCATTGGATGTTAAATGACAATATGAATTAAAATGTAAAATACAATCAAGGTAACTAATTGTATCTGTAAATGAATATAGACAACAACAAGACGTTTATATACAGAAAGATTTGTTTGTATATAGACACTGTACGGATAAAGTTGAAAGAAGAACAACAACAATACACAAAATTGATAAAGACAATGCGAAAAACTTAAGAGACGACATAAAAAAGCCAGATGAAGGAAGGAGGGAAGTCAACTCTTAGGAGTAAATGTAAATGTAAAGTAAGGTGTATATGTATAATATGTAATCATAAAATCAATAAAGATTATCTTAAAAAATAAAATGCTGCTGTTGCAATCAGGATTAGATCAGGTCGTCATTCAGCGAGAAGACATATGGTTTAAGGACCCCCAGATGTTATTGGACCCCAACTCCCATCAGTCCCTGCTGGCATGACCTATGCAAAGACAATTGTGGTTCTTAAGACAAGGGATTGGAACAAAGTTTTGAAAATTTTCACTAAATATTACGCAGTTTGCACCTTCCTTGAAACAAATGCAGACTGTAAGGGATTATGTGTGCATTTGTGGGATTGCATTGCCCCAGATCCTTAATTTTCTGAAATTTACCTAAATGTTTTTGAAACAATTGGTCCCGTTTCTATTTTTTCCATACAAAATATTGTTGCTAGCTTCAGAACACAACTAATCTCCATTCCTTTCTGAAGGGGAGGTCGGGCTGTCGTTGGTCTAGAAGCAAATAGAATCGAACAGAATCTGCTTTGGAAGTCCATTTGACTTCTGAAACGTTCAGAAACCAAAGTGCAGCTTCTGATTGGCTGCGCAGCCAACAGGAAGCCGCGGAAGTCCCGTCAGACGTTTGGCTTCCAAAAGAACGTGCGAAAACCGGAACACTCACTTCCGGGTTTGCGGCATTCGGGAGCCAGAACATTTGACTCCCAAGGTGTTTGGGAGATGAGGTACACCTGTACCTGGCTTGGTTTGCATCTTACAGCCTAGAAATGGGCTCTTTTCTTCTTGGGCAGGGGAAGAGGAAAAAAAGAAAGAAAGAATGTTATGCTCTTCATGAAATACTAATGGAGTGTGATCACATAGCAGAGCCATTATCTGGAACGAAAGTGTCCCCTCTGAGATCATGCAGGCGAATAAAATGACGGTGAAACCAGAGACACAACATAAAAAAATAAGTTACAGAAAAAGAGATAATGGCTTGCATACCTATGTGCTCAGAGGAAAGCAATCCCTACAATCTGGGAGTTTTAAAAAGCAGACTTCCATACCCATTAAACTAAAAGCCCCTGAGTCAGCAGCACAGAACTGCCAGGCTGCCATCCAGTGCCAACACTTGAAGTTAAAAAACACATTTGCCACCAACAGTTGCATTCTCTCTCTCTCTCTCTCTCTCTCTCTCTCTCTCTCTCTCTCTCTCTCTCATCTGAAAAGTTCCACTAAGTTCATGCCTGCTGTTCTCATCATGGTGTCAAATGCCAGGATGGTGACGTGGGCAGAAAGGCTCACCACTGGGAGCATCTCATCTGTTCCAGAGGGAAGAAAGGAGCTACTGTATTCAGGGTGCAGAAAAGCATAGGGACAACCTACTGTACTATCTCTGCTGGTTTTCTTGGATTCTCCTCCAGGCCATTTGGTGGCACCGGGAAGAGACATGCATATTTTCAAAACCTTTTTCTTTTCTTTTGCCCTCACCTGTCTAAAACAGCCCTCTCTTTAGCCAATTCTGCCCTCGCATTATTATTTTTTTAATGTATCTCTGCAAATTTTCCGGTGCAAGTTTTTTGTTGGTTTTTTTTTTTTTTTTTTTTGGAGAGGAAGTTCTAATGAGGTCTGGAAACTGGCTATTTTTTTTTTTTAAAGTAAAGTATTAAAAACCTAAGTTCTTTCCAATAGTAGTAAACCTGACTTTACAAAGGCCATATACGACCTGGTTTTAAAAAGTCCCATTTGCACCTGCATGGACTTCTTGACAATATAGTGGTACCTCGGGTTACATACGCTTCAGGTTACAGACTCCACTAACCCAGAAATAGTGCTTCAGGTTAAGAACTTTGCTTCAGGATGAGAACAAAAATCGTGCTCTGGCGGCACGGCAGTAGCAGGAGGCCCCATAGGCTAAAGTGGTGCTTCAGGTTAAGAACAGTTTCAGGTTAAGAATGGACCTCCGGAACGAATTAAGTACTTAACCCGAGGTACCACTGTACAGCCGTACCTTGGTTTTCAAACAGCTTAGTTCTCGAATGTTTTGGCTCCTGAACGCTGCAAACCCGGAAGTGACTGTTACAGTTCACGAACTAATTTTGGAAGCCGAATGTCCTACGGGGCTTCCGATTGGCTGTGGGAACTTCCTGCAGCCAATCAGAAGCCGCGCTTTGGTTTCCGAACATTTTGGAAGTTGAACGGACTTCTGGAACGGATTCTGTTTGACTTCCAAGGTACGACTGTACTGGCAATGAGGCCGGGAATACAATGGAGAAGGGGCCCCAGCCATGGGACCATGCCCTTCCAACAGACCTCTTTCAACGTTTTCTCTCCATGGGGCGTCTGAATACACTTTGCGGGTGGACAGCAGAAGGGGCTTAATTTGAATCAGAAGGGTCATGGGTGAAAGGCAGAGCATCAGCTATGCATGTAGGAGGTTCCACCTCGAGATGCCAGAAACGGAACCCAGGACCTTCTGCATGCAAATCTCTATCTCTGAGCTACAGTCCTTCCCAAAGGTCAGCAGCGAAAAGGCGAGAGCAGTGCTAGAAACTCAGATATACTGTATAAGCTAATGGCCAAATGGCACCTTAAACCGAGGTTGCGTTCCTTCGGTTCTTTCGAAGGAATTGAAAAGACTGTTTATGTACACTACTAGAGCTGCAAGGGTGCTGCTTGCCTACAGTTGTAAAGATTACAAGATGCCTACGAAGGTGGACCGGCAGATGAAATTAATGGACTATGCAGAGATGGCAAGACTGAAAGGGAAAATCAGAAATCAGGAGGATCGAAACTTCAACAGAGAATGGGACAAATATAGATTGTATTTAAAAGAACACTGTAAACACTTTAACTCTTTGGCAGGCTTTAAATAACCCTTTCAGTGTTACAAAGACTATGGGGGAATGTAATTTGGATGAATTTATAATATGCAGTTGACAAAGGTATTGAAAGAACCCACGGAATGGAGGGGGGAAGTCCTAAGATTCGGAAGAATCTTGTTCTAATTTTAATATCCGCAAGAATTTCAGGTGTGTGAATGAATTTGTAAAACCAAATAAAAATTATTTTTAAAAAAATTAAACCTAAGTTGTGGTTGCCACAGCAAAATGCCTAGGCACCTTTTTTGCATTGTGATAATGATAATGATGATTTTCTATACCACTTTATATTAAAAATATAGTCTGGCCCCCCACAAGGTCTGAAGGAGAGTGTATCACCCCCCTGCTGAAAAAGTTTACCAACCCTTGCTCTAGATCATGTGATGTACATTGCAGAGCACACCTCCAGGCCCAAAAGTACACCAAAATCTGGCATCTTCCCAAAAGTCTAGCCGCTTTCCCAGCATCACTTTGGTACACAGACAAAGGGTTAAACAGCCTGGAAACTCCACCAAGAGAGACAGCCAAGGAACAAGAAGTCCAGGGAAGATCAGAAGTGAATCTGATCATCTCTCCGCAACTGTGTCCACCTCTTCCAGGAGTCTGAAAGCTGTGGGACGTGGCATCTGAAATGCCTCTGGTCCAGGAAAGCCAGGGGAGGCTACCTCATTGGTGAAGGAGATTTGCGGGGTGGGGGGAGAAAGAGAAGGGGAGGAGAGACCAGAAGCTGCTGGCAAAAGGCACTGCTTTGCTCATCTAACGCTCCTCCTGGAGGCCCAGATTTAAAGAGCCAGGCCGTCTGGATTAAGCTACTTAAAAGGGGAAGGGTCCTGGGAGTGCGGGGAGAAGGAAAAAGAGGCAAAGAAAAGGAGGAAGTGAACAGTTTCCTCACTGGCAATGTAGCACCTTTCAGGTTTGGAAAGGCAGGGATGGGGAATAAGATGCATGCAGCACACTGTTCAACAGTTCACAAAAATCCCAGCACAGAAAGCACGTACGAATGGGCACAAACTCCTCATCTGCAGATTGTCACGTCGGAGGCTGTTGCGAAGCCTCCCAAATAGAAGGCTGTCAGGGGAGGTGACTGTTTCACGCTAATACCAAGTGCCGTGGGCTTTGAACAGGATACGTACAAAACTTGAATGAAGGATGACTTGGGAGTGCTGAGAGCAGTGGGGCTGGTTGGGGGGGGGGGCTTGCTTGAGGCAGGTCTGTCTCCCGCTCTTGACTTGCTCAAATGGCCCCAAGCAAAGGAATGTCTTCAGAGGGAAACAGCACACATCTTGAACTTCCATATTAGAAATACTGTACAGCGGTACCTTGGTTCTCAAACTTAATCTGTTCCAGGAGTCTGTTCGACTCCTGAAACAGTTCGAAAACCAAGACGCGGCTTCCGATTGGCTGCAGGAGCTTCCTGCATTCAAGCAGAAGCCGCGTCAGAGGTTTGGCTTCCAAAAAGGTTCATAAACCAGAACACCTACTTCTGGGTTTGCAGCATCCAGGAGCCGATTTGTACAACCACTAAGCCGTTCGGGAACCAAGGTACCACTGTACTGTGAGCCTGTACTGTTTCATTGTAACACATAATGATCATTCATTAGGCAGTGTGTGAACACATGTTGAGGAATCATAGCCTGCGGAGACCATGAAGTATGGTGCTCTGGGAGCGGAATCTACATGAAACAAATCACACAAGTGAGTTTTTCATTCAGGGGACAGGAACTGGCTATAGTTCCTTGACACAGTAACCTTTCCACATGCAGGATTCAGTATCTTTGAAGAGCAGAAAGTACCTTCCCTGAAAGCTGGATAGCTCAGTTGGTTGGAGCGCGTGAAGGAAGGCCATAATATGAGAAGCAACCCATAGATAAAGTCGCCTGTTGTGCATTGAAGGGGCCAGCAGAAGTAACACGCCTTGGATGTTTTCTACTGGTCACTCTGAACCCCAGTTCCGAAGAAGCTATGGAAACATTAGCTGAGAAAGAGGCTCCGGTGCAAACCTGGAGGCCGAACAGGAGCTTATTTTGCTCTTAGAAATATTGAAGGGGTTGTGGGAACACAAGAGTACTGAGAAGGCCCTTAGATCCTCTGTGGTGGCATCTTTTAATGAAATGCATTGTCTCCAGAGGAAGAGATGTGAAAACCCACATCTGGAAAGAACTCCCTTTGTCTAGAAACTTCTTCTGCCTAATATCTGATGGTTGGGAACTCTCTGTAGCCAACAGGGAGAGAAAGGTGCATTGTTTCATCTCAGGACTATTCCAATCAGTTCTTCTTTCCTATACAGTATTTCAGGGGTAAGATCTGCCCACTGAAAACAGATGTCCTGCCTCTGCTTTTACTAAAACACACCAGACAGTCAACCACCTCTGGGGACCATCAATACTTCTTACAATGCTTACAACAGGGGTCAGCAAATTTTTTCAGCAGAGTGCCGGTCCATTGTCCCTCAAATCTTTTGGGGGGCCAGACTATATTTTTTTGGGGGGGAGGGAATAAATTCCTATGCCCTACAAATAACCCAGAGATGCATCTTAAATAAAAGGACACATTCTACTCATGTAAAAACACGCTGATTCCTGGACAGTCCATGGGCCGGATTTAGAAGGCGATTGGGCCGGATCCGGCCCCCGGGCCTTAGTTTGCCTATCCATGGCTTACAATATTTAGAGCATAGAATTGTAGGGCTGGAAGGGATCTTGGGGATCATCTAGTCGTGAGTCCGACCCTCTGCAATGCAGGAATATACAGCTGTCCCATACGGGAGGATCGAACCTGAAACCATGGCATTATCAGCCCTGTGCCCAAACCAACTGAGCTACCCAGACTGTCTACCATATGCTCTGAATATTATTTTTGTATGTCGCTTAGATGTTGTTCTGTTTAGAAGTGATTTTAATTAACTAATATTTTGATTGAAACGCAATTAATTGACGTGGTTTCCAAGGAAGCCTCGAGACGTCCCCCTGCGCGCGCTCCCCATTGGCTCACCTTGAAGAGCGCGTAGTGCAGGTACTGGTAAGGGGTGCGGCGCTGGAAGTCGCGCAGCGTGTCTGCGGGCGGGTAGCTGAGCTGGAAGGCGGGCAGGCTGCGCTTGCACCTCCGCAGGCACGAGGCGCGCTGCAGGACGAGCCCGAAAAGCTCCATCTCCCGGCGCCACTCATCCGCCGCGCCCCCGGCCGGCTCTCCAAACTCCGCGCCGGGCCGTGCGCCCTCGCCGAGCGCAGCGGCGGCGGCGGCGCCTTTCTCGTCTTCTCCATGCGCCGGGGTGCCCTGGACGCCCTCTGCAGGCTCTCCAAAAACGGCACCCTCTCCAAACTTCTCGCTGGCGGCGCACTCCTTGTGGCAGTGCGCCTCGCTGTCCCGGAGCAGGCGATGGAGGCGCAGGCTCGCCTCCAGGTAGCGGACGCTCTCCCGCCAGTTCTCGGCCTCGTACTGCTCCAGCGCGTAAGCGTAGGCGCTCTGCAGAGGCATCAGCTCGGCTTCGGGGAAGCCGCGGAAGCTGTACTTCTCATACTGCGCGCCGCCTTCAGGCGCCGCCGTGGCCAGGAGCACGAAAGCCAGCAGGAGCCCCCGGCTTCGCCGCTCCATGCCGCCCGCGCAGCCGGCGGCTCGGTGCTCGAGAGCTGCTGCCCAGCCGCTTGGAGGCCCATCGGGAGTCTCCGGGAAGCAGGGGGAAGGAAGGAAGGCGGCGCGGGACAGCCCAGGCGGATTCCGCAGGGTCTTAGCGCGGCCCGGGATAAGTTGGGGGCTCCGCCCACCAGTTTCTTCCTCCATGAGTAGGGCTGGAGTTCTGGAAAAAGTGAGGCCGATCAACACTATATGATCCCGCGCCCTGAACTGAGGCATCCCAGAAGCTAGCGAGTTGACGTTGCTTGTTGTGGGAGAGATCAAGGTTCTCTTCTCCAAGACCTATCTTGCTGCTGGCATCATTCATGACGGATTCCATAGATCATATTTGTACCCCAATCCATTCAGAACAATGTGTATGAATGACAAAAAAGAAATGCAATGCAAAGTTACATCACAGCCTAACACAACAAGCAAGCTAAAAACAGTCAGGGAAAAGCAGGTCAACAGCAATGTTGTCAACCCAAAGTCTAAAGGAAGAGGCCTACAAACAGATAAAGAACTATATGACTTGGAGAAGGCCTGTAGGAAGCCCTGTACAGGGAAGTTTTTAATGTTTGATGTTTTATTGTGTTTTTATGTTTTACTGGAAGCTGCCCAGAGTGGCTGGGGAAAACCCAGTCAGATGGGTGACATATATTTAAACAAAATGGTAGCATCTCTGTGAGGGGGAAACTGCAGTTCCCAGGGTTCTT
This sequence comes from Podarcis melisellensis, assembly GCF_964234715.1. NCBI lineage: Eukaryota > Metazoa > Chordata > Lepidosauria > Squamata > Lacertidae > Podarcis > Podarcis melisellensis. The sequence continues at coordinate 30,781,728 of NC_138545.1, read as the reverse complement.
TGGGGGAGTCGGGCACACTGAATGCACTTTAAATGTATGGTGTGGGTGTGCCCTGTGATTGGTGGGGCAGTGCCCCTTTTTGCACAATTGACCAGCCCCCACTGCACCCCATAGGCAAGCCAGGCACTTCCAAACTGTGGCTGTTTTGCAGGTGGGATTCAATCGCAAATCCAGGCTGCACCAGTAAACTGGACCTAGTGCTCTTCTGCACCACAGACACAGCAAGCAACTAATAAAAGCAGAATGATGTGTGGGTGGTATAATAATAATAATAATAATAATTTATACCCATCTGGGCAGTATACCACTCTGGATGGCTTCCAATAATATATTAGAAATACATTAATACATTCATATACATCTGCAACTAATGCACTATGATTGATCCATGATGTGTTGCAAAACATATCTGCCCCCAAACACCAGTCTGGATAGACCTCAAGCAGTCCAGTTCGTGCCAATCTCTTGCATATTTATTTTATTTCTAAAAAAAATATTACCGTGGTGCATAACAGCCTGTAGAGAGCTTCCTGGAGAGAAAGAGCACCTTCATTTGGGGCTCATTAGAAAATTGGTCCAAAAGAAAACTGCTGTGTAAGGGGCAAGTGGCCGTTCTGGCACTAAGACCTGAAGGAAATAGGATTCTTCTTGCAAGGAGCTTTTGTGCATTAGAAATTATTTCATTTGCTGTTTTCCAGACATATTTCATGCTTTTAAACTGTAGGCTGTTGTTCCAGCTCAGTGGATGGGGTTGTAAAAACTTGTTTGCGAGCTCAAAAAGCTGCTGCCATATTCAAGATGGACAGCTCCACAAACAACCGCTTGGCGGGGGGATGGGGGAAGTTTGGACAAATTCTAACAAAAGTTTGAGCACCTGGAATACTTTGGGTCAGGGTATCTAGTGTGGTGACCACCATGTCTGACCACTGGCTCTCCTGGTTGGGGCTTATGGCAGAGTTGGCATCCCAACAATATTGGCATCGTGTTTTTAATATTCTGTTGGGAGCCGCCCAGGGTGGCTGGGGAAACCCTGTTGGATTTACTAACAGACCCAGCCAGATGGGCAGGGTATAAAATAACAACAACAACCACAACCCTCTGACAGACACGCACACACACACACACACTGGCTTTCTGCCTCCAGAGAAAGTCTGTGAATTGCATCTTCTTTGCTTTCTGCTGCAGCCATCCAAATATGTGGCTGTAGCGTTGCCTTGATCTCACTTTTTAATAGTTTCTGGATGGAAAAAAAATGTCAGTTTGAAAAATGCACTGATCCTAAACTCCAGGAAAGAGATGGACGACGTCCTCTGCTGTACTCTTAATAGGAACTTGAAAACTAGGTCAGAGAGTTTGTATTGTCTGAGGGCAAAGCGTGGTTGCAGTTCCTGGCATGATGTACAGAGCTCCCATCTGTCCCTTATTTTAAGGCATGGTAGGCAGCATAGGGTTTTTTTAGCCCTTTCCTGCTTGAAAGCCACAGCCCGGTGGAGCGCATTTCAATAGTCTCTTATTCTTTCCGATTTACGATCTGGCAGGCAGAATACAAAACAGCTTTCCTTGCGAACACTGCCTCCTCCTGCAGAAATCCTGCATTAAATTGCTTTTATCAAGCCCTTCCATTATAGAGGGTTTAAAATCATCCCGACTTCTCTGACTGCCTTTGCTGCAGACACAGGTCACAGCACTCTTGAGTGCTTGTAACATATGCATCCCAGTTCTATCTCTGCAGGTTTACTTAGAAGTAAGTCCCACTGACTTGCTTTTGTTTTTCAGAATATTTTAATTAATTTGTAGTGAAATAACATCAACCAAGTCCAACAAAACCTGTAGATTGTTGCGTACTTACACCAATCATGTGTAAGGAGAAGATTTGAGTGGGGAGATTGTCAGATAACTGGACTACTAAACACATCATCGAGGTCACAAATGGGTGGGGCCCCTCCTTCGCCTCTTAGATAGTTAGAAGGACAAAGCCTGAGTTGAGTTTGCAGTAATGTGACTTGGAAGCAAAGCAGCAAGCAGGAGAGTCTGGTTGAAGAGAGATCTGCATTGGCTCCCAGTACGTTTCTGAGCACAATTAAAAGTGTTGGTGCTGACCTTTAAAGCTCTAGATGGCCTCGGTCCTGTATACCTGAAGGAGCGTTTCCACCCCCATCGTCCAGCCCGGACACTGAGGTCCAGCGCCGAGGGCCTTCTGGCAGTTCCCTCATTGCAAGAAGTGAGGTTACAGGGAACCAGACAGAGGGCCTTCTCAGTAGTGGCGCCCGCCTTGTGGAACGCCCTCCCATCAGATGTCAAGCAAATAAGCAGCTATCTTATTTTTAAAAGACATCTGAAGGCAGCCCTGTTTAGGGAAGTTTTTAATATTGAATGCTGTATTGTTTATAACACTCAATTGGGAGCCGCCCAGAGTGGCTGGGGAAGCTCAGCCAGATGGGTGGGTTTTAAATAATAAATTTATTATTATTATTATTATTTATTATTATTATATATGATTATACTGTGAACTCCTCCATCGTAGGCTCAGGTTGTATATAAGTAAACCATATATCCTAATGACACCACAGCCTCCTCCGTGTCTTATTCCCAAAAGGAAACACGAATCCTAGGTAAGCAGCAGGAACCCCTGGCATCTCTCACCGCCTGCAACCGTGCAATGAATTTTATTTAAACGAATAGTGTGGATCTGCCCTCTCTCCGACACACACACTTTCTCCATCTTATTGCCACTGTGGAAGATGACTTGACAGCCTTTCTCATTGATCAGGCAGGCTTCTCCTTCATGTGTTGGCCTCTTCTCATTCAGGCTGCAGTCCTCAGAAAGTCTTGACTTGGCAGTTGGAAAGGAGCTGGGTGGAGTGGAAGGGCTGTGGAAGTTGCCCTCTGGGTTGAATAATGGACCTCGCCACAGGGAGCGGGAGAAGAAGTGTGTCTGGGACCCGTTCAGCACCCACAAGCCACCCCAAAGATGCCCAAGAGTCTGTGCATGAGCTGAGTCTGAACCCCTCTCACTGCCATGCCTCCTGCAGTCCATAAACAGCACCTGAGCCATGGCACCCACTACCTGTGGTACACATTTACCATTGAATTCAGTGAGGTTCAGTTCTGAGTAGACAGGTATAGGATTATATACCTGAAGGAGCATCTCCACCCATATCGTTCAGCCCAGACACTGAGGTCCAGCTCCGAGGGCCTTCTGGCGGTTCCCTCACTGCAAGAAGAAAGTTACAGGGAGCCAGGCAGAGGGGCTTCTGGGTAGTGGCGCCCACCCTGTGGAACGTCCTCCCATCAAATGTCAAGGAAATAAACAACTATCTGACTTTTAGAAAACATCTAAAGGCAGCCCTGTTTAGGGAAGTTTTTAATGTTTGATGTTTTATCACGTTTTTAATATTCTGTTGGGAGCCGCCCAGAGTGGCTGGGGTGGCCTAGATGGGCGGGGTATAAGTAATAAATTATTATTATTATTATTATTATTATTATTATTATTATTATTATTATTATTACTATTATGTTCCTGTTTTCCAGATACATATCCTAATTTCTGGCACTGGTACCTCATAAATCACTGCCCACATCTTGCCTTTGTGGAAGGTTTTGGTGGTTGTCTTTTCAATTATCTTTGTCAAGGTGCACTTCCTGTGCCTGCAAATTATCATTTCTGATACTCAGCCCCCTCCTTAAGTTTCTAGATGGGGTAGCTTAGTTGTTAAGACTCTTAATCTCAGAGCTGCAGGTTCGAGCCCCACGTTGGGCAAAAGATTCCTGCATTGCAGGGGGTTGGACTAGATGACCCTTGTGGTTTCTTCCACCTCGATGGTTCTTTGAGTCTCTCAGGTGCAGGGTTGATGTGTCTTGTGCCCACCTAGAAGCAAAGAGCGGGCTTATCTGTGGAAGGCTGCACAAAGACCCTTATGGGATGCCAACGGAACAAACATAGACAAAAAGCTTGTGGTTTTGTGTGGGTGGAGTTTGTGGGAAACTGAGGGTCAAGTCATGAAGCAAACAGAGTGAACTTGGGTAGTAATAATAATACTAATAATAATACTAATAATAATAATTTATTTGTACCCCGCCCATCTGGCTGGGTTTCCCCAGCCACTCTGGGCGGCTTCCATAGAAACCAAAAATACACTAAAATATCACAGATAAAAAACTTCCCTGAACAGGGCTGCCTTAAGATGTCTTCTGAATGTCAGGTAGTTGTTTATCGCTTTGACATCTGATGGGAGGGCGTTCCACAGGGCAGGCGCCACTACCGAGAAGGCCCTCTGCCTGTCTCCCTGTAACCTCACTTCTCACAGCGAGGGAACCGCCAGAAGGCCCTCGGTGCTGGACCTCAGCGTCCGGGCAGAACGATGGGGGTGGAGACGCTCCTTCAGGTATACCGGGCCGAGGCCGTTTAGGGCTTTAAAGGTCAACACCAGCACTTTGAATTGTGCTCGGAAACGTACTGGGAGCCAATGTAGGTCTTTCAAGTTATGTGGTCTCGGCGGCCGCCCCCAGTCACCAGTCTAGCTGCCGCATTCTGGTCAGCCTGGGTTTTCCCTCTTCTCATCTCATATATAGAGGGGTACCTAGGCTCCCCTGCATCCTTGGCAAGGAGATGTATTAGTGCCCCCCCCCAGAAAATACCAGTGGTATTTGACTCCTACTAACCTGGCAAAAATGTATAGCACAAGTACAAATGTCTGTTGGAAATGTAAAGAAAAAGAAGGTACTTTTTATAATATGTGGTGGACTTGGAAGGTGGTAAAAGCTTTTTGGGAAACGATACACAGTGAAATGAAAAAAAAAACCCTTTGTTTAAAAAACCCAGAAGCTTTCTTATTAGGAATTACAGGTACCGATATCCCAAAGGACCAGAAAAATACTTTTTATGTATGGAACAACAGCTGTTCGGATGCTACTAGCCCAGAGATAGAAAGAAGACAAGGTACATGGTCTAGGTTGAGACTTTCCTTGTTAGGCCGTATTGCTGTTATTAAGATGAATGTATTGCCGAGATTGTTGTTTCTGTTTCAGACACTGCAAATTCTGGACAAGATGGACTGTTTTAAGAAGTGGCAAAAAGACATATCTAAATTTGTCTGGCAGGGCAAAAAGCCCAGAATAAAATTTAAGATTTTGACTGATGCAAAGGATAGAGGGGGCTTTGCCCTGCCGGACTTAAGGCTCTATTATGAAGCAGCAGCTTTTTGCTGGTTGAAACAATGGCTACTTCTTGAGAATACAGACATCTTGGACCTGGAAGGGTATGATAACAATTTTGGCTGGCACGCATATTTATGGTATGACAAGGTTAAGGTCCATAGAGGCTTTAAAAACCATATTGTTAGGAAAGCATTGTACAACGTATGGAATCGGTATAAAGATTTGCTGGAAAGTAAAACCCCTAGGTGGTTGTCACCAATGGAAGCTAGGGCGGTAAAAAAACTTAATATGGACTCAGATTGGCCGAAATATTGTGAAATTATAGAATATGATGGTGAAAAGCTTAAATTACAGAGTTTTGAGAAACTAAAATCTAAAGTTCGAGATTGGTTACATTATCATCAGATTAATGAGACTTTTAAACAGGACAGGAAATTAGGATTTCAGAAGGAGAGGTCAAAGTTAGAAACAGAATTGTTAGAGCCCAATACTAAGAACCTGTCTAGAATGTATAACCGGCTGTTGAAATGGAACACACAGGATGAAACGGTGAAATCAGCTATGATCAAGTGGGCACAAGACATCGGTCATGATATTATGTTTGCAGACTGGGAACAGTTATGGACCACAGGTATTAAATTCACGGCATGTAGTGCCTTAAAAGAGAACATAATGAAAATGATCTATAGGTGGTACATGACCCCAGTCAAGCTTGCAAAGATATATCATTTGCCCAATAATAATTGCTGGAAATGTAATGAATGTGAAGGAACCTTTTATCATCTTTGGTGGACCTGCCCAAGGATCAAGGCCTACTGGGAAATGATCTATAATGAAATTAAGAAAATCCTTAAGTGGACATTTGCAAAGAAACCGGAGGCCTTTCTCCTGGGGATGGTCGGCCAAACGATTCCAAAGAAAGATAGAACATTCTTTATGTACGCAACCTCAGCAGCAAGAATTCTTCTGGCAAAGTATTGGAAGACTCAAGAACTACCTACTCTGGAAGAATGGCAGACCAAGGTGATTGAATTTATGGGACTGGCAGAGATGACCGGCAGAATCCGTGACCAGAGGAGAGAGGCAGTGGAAGAGGACTGGGAAAAATTTAAAGTTTATCTTAAGAACTGTTGTAAAATTTCGGAATGCTAAAAGATGTCAAGGGGTATGAAATAGAGAATTACAGCTGTTAAAGTTTAAGTCTAAATTTTTTTTTTAAAAAGAAAGTTAAATATAAAAATGGATGAAGGATTGCTAAAAAGAAAAATTTTAAAACAAGGATGCAGGGAAGGGGAGGCTTGGGGAAGTCGTTCTGTTTTTGTTTGTATGTTGTTGTTTTCGTTTTTTATGTTGTAAAAACCAATAAAAAATATTTTTTTAAAAAAAGAAAGAAGACAAGGTCCCTACCAGAGAAGTATGGCAAACCAAGCTGATGGACCATGCTAAAATGGCAAAGCCGACTAGAAAACTCAGGAATCCAGAGGATAAAAACTTTACAAAAGAATGGGGAAAATGTATAAGCTATTTAAAAGACCACTGTAAGCAGAAGGAAACATTGGCAGGATTTTGATTTCACTTGTAGTGTATCAATTACCATGGAAAATATAGATTGATATAATACTTACAGTTTGAAATAAGATGCAGTTTTAAATGATTAAAACGGGACTCGGGGGGGGGGGAGTCCTGAGATTCGGAGGAATCTCTATACAGTATACGGCTATATTTTTGAATTTTTTATAATTTTGTTTTGTAAAATCAAATAAAAGTGATTTCAAAAAAGAAAAGGACAACATTCAATAACCACCAATGACTCTTAAACTGGGCATTTAACAGCACCATCCTGTAAATGTCTAGTCTAGCCCTCCAGGACTTCCGACTGGGACATTACCAATTTGCTCCGCTGGTTCCGCCCTCTTCCCCAGTTTGTGGAATCCCGAGCCACTCAGGCAGAGATAGCAATGGCACAGCTTTATTGGCACAGACACGCGAGAGGAACAGGTCTGGACATTTACAAAACGCTCAAAACTTATTTAGAATCCGCATCGCTGCCTCTTCCTTCCCCGCCTGGTTTGGCCTGGGAAATGGGTCACTTAGGCCTCTCCTTCCAAGTCCTCAGAGCTTCGCCGTCCAAAGTCCATCCAGCTGGGGTAATGAGCCTCTGGGTCCTGCACTCTGCCAGCAAATTCTGCAGTTGGGGACAAGACACGGTGCAATTAACTTGAAGGCAGGCGGTGGATTGGCAAAACCTGCCCTCAATCTCAATCCTGCCAGCCCACTCTCTGCAGATCATCAAGAGCTGATGGGGTCTACTGGAGTTTTCCTCCTAGGGCTAATAGCAGCTTCAGGGCAAGGGATTTATGGTACATCAAGACCCGGGGGGGGGGGGGGAGATGGCTGAAAAAAAACACCCCTCCCTGTCTCTGCCTCCAGCATCCCCAGTTCTGACTGCCCACCCTTCTACTACCATTTAAAAACAAAGCGAGTTAGTCACATTCAGTCCGTTAATACAATGTCCCATTTTCTCTGTCGCAATTTGGAGGCAATTCCACTACCAATGGAGACCACAAAGTACTTCTTTGGCATCCTGAGTTTCCAGAAGTTAGAGGTTTTAAATTGTGCTCTCAGAGCAGTATGGAAACACTTGAAAACCACCCAGACAGTTTAAAGATTGAAGCCAGGGAGTGGTTTGCCTGTGACTCTCCAGATCTTTTTGGGAGTATGGTTCCCATCATCTCCCCTGATCATTGGGCCATGTTGGCTGAAGCTGATGGGAGTCCAAACAGCAGAGGACCACAGGTCTGTCACTCCTGGTTCCATCAATAAGGAGGCAGGTTTACATTCAGATTGGAGTGTCCCCACTCGGCTCACTTCAAATCTACCTTCCCTGTCCCGGGTTGAGGACTGGGAGGGAAATGGCAGTGCAAATTTGGAGCAGAAGCTCGCTCTGCACAGTGATTGGCAGCACCCTCTAAGATGTCACCAAAAAACGTCTTCCTTCATCCTGTAGCAAGTTTTGCATTCAACACTTTAAGCCCCCCCTTTAAAACTAATGAAGGGTGAGTGAATGCACGAATATTCATAACATACTTGCATGTATTCAATACCATGCATGTGGGGAGGAGCAAGACGGAGGGCTGAGCAAATATTTTATTTAATGCTTCGCCTCTTGTTTCATTTGCACGGCCAGCTTAGCGGAGGGAGATGCACACCTGTTAGTTCTCTTCACACTTTGGGAGTGCCTCTCTCGCTCTGAAGGAGCCCAGCCTTCCACTAAGATCATCCGGCAAGGTCTTACTGAGAATGCAAGAAGCATGTGTGTGCAGTTTCTCCTACCTGTACGGAGGTAAGGCAGGAACTGGGCAACCAAATCCTTCTGGTCCTCAGAAAGATGTCCTGGCCACTCCCTGCGGATGGGACCACCACTGCTGCTCCTCTGCATCCTCTCCTGCTGTGGTCCAGCCTTGGCTTGCCTGCTGAGCCTGCCACCCCCCTGATAGGATGTGGACACAGATCTTAAGAGGCTTGTGGCTATGAAGGTGGTCAGCAGCAGGCTGGTAAGTACCTTGGTGTGCATGCCTGGAACTTGGAAGATAGTAAGAGGAGGACTTTAGGGGGAGCGTTGCCCAGCATCAAATAAATTATGGAGCTGATTAAGTTCTATTGCATAGCCTGGATTGCTGTTTACCTACCTTTCGTTAACCTAATGTACACATTAATCCCATCATGCATTTGCTAGTCTTTAAAGTCTAAACTAGTGGTTCCCAGTTGGTGGACTGAGGACCCACCAGTTGTAGTGCCGGCCAACCAGATGTCTGCACAGTGGCGTAGCGTGGGTTGTCAGCACTCGGGGCAAGGCAAGTAATTTGTGCCCCCTAACCCGTGGATTTGCGCCCCCTAACCCATGGATTTGCACCCCCTAACCCTAACCCCCAGATGTTGCGCCCGGTGCGGCCGGCCCCCCCCTGCACCCCCCACGCTACGCCACTGTGTCTGCAAGCAATTCAGGAGTGCAGCAGCGCTCTCTCTACTAGGCAGCCGCAGGAACTGGTGTTAAGACGCACTGCCTTCAATACCGGAGACAGCAGATCACTGCCATGATTGTAGTAGCCATTAAAATCATAGAATTGTTGGAAGGGACCCCAAGAGTTATTTAGTCCAAGCCCCTGCAATGAAGGAATCTCAACTAAAGCATCCATGGCAGATGGCCATCCAACCTCTGCTTAAACACCTCCAAGGAAGGAGAGTCCACAACCTTCTGATGGAGATGGTTCCATCGTCAAACAGTTCTTATTTGCCTTATTTCCATGTAGTTCCTCCAACCCCTTTTTAAAGCCACATTGATGGCCATCAGAACAAATCTCCCAGTTTCAGTCTGCACTCTGTGGAAGCATGCCTTTTGCGTGTCCTGAATCTTTTAGATCATGCATCTAAGAAACCCTATCTACTCACGAGTAGCCTTCCCCAACTGGACGTCCTCCAGATGTCTTAGACTACAACTCCCATCAATCTCAGTGGATAGGTGTTATAGTCCCAAACACCTGGATGGCACCTGGTTGGGGAAGGCATGACTCAAGGATTCCTTCTCCTTACCTGTCGGGAGTCCTCCGTCAGTGCTCTGCTTCTGTCTCAACAGGATTCTCTCTTCTCTAAAGCAGTGAGGTGCCCTCTTAAAGGCTTGTTGGCTTGCTCCTCCCCCTGATGGAGAGAGCTCCTCCTACTCTCTTTTACATCAGCGGTACAGGATCAATTCCTGCGGGGGGGGGGTTATCTTTCCGCCCATTCCTTTCCTATCTTTTATTGGTCACCAGTGAAAGCTGCTTTCCTGCAGCCACTTAAAACTCAGATAAGCCGTTTCAATAAAAGTCCAGCATTCTGAGGACTGTTCAGCCTTCCGCAACCCAGTGCTCTCCAGATGTTGTTGGACTCCAGCTCCCATCATCCCTTGCTGGCACGGCCAATGGTCAGGGATGATGGGAGTTGTATTCTATACCATCTGGAGAGCACCGGGTGGAGAAGGCTGGTGTAAGGCAACTCGACAGGAGCTAGATTTCTTGGGGGTCTGTTTTAAGGGGACAGTGGGAGGTGGTAGCATAGGTCAAGCCCCTGTCTATCTTCTTAGAGTTATCATCCCCCAAGCTTCCTCAAATCTCAGTTTTTTTCCTTGGGTAGCTTTAAAAGAGGATATGCCTTTGAATACCAGTTGCTGTGAATCACAGGTCAACACACACCACAATTGCCTCATTACGTAAATCATGTTCAGAATACCACAACACAATACATTAAAACAGTGAATCAAACAATCCAGAATAAAACAAATTCAAGCTTCAAGGAAAATATTTCAAACCCTCCAGCTTGCAGGATTTCCACAGGTAAAAAGGTGAAGTACCCTTGGATGGTTAAGTCCAGTCAAAGGCAACTATGGGGTTACGGTGCTCATCTTGTTTTCAGCCCGAGGGAGCTGGAATTTGTCCAGACAGCTTTCCGGGTCATGTGGCCAGCATGACTAAATCGCTTCTGACGCAACAGAACCCTGTGGCGGAAACCAGAGCGCACAAAAATGCTGTTTACCTTCCCGCCACAGTGGTACCTATTAATCTACTTGCACTGGCATGCTTTCGAACTGCTAGGTTGGCAGGAGCTGGGACGGATCAACAGGAGCTCACCCCGTCACAGGGATTTGAACCGGGCATTGATTGGCAAGCCCAAGAGGGTCAGTGGTTTAGACCACAGTGCCACCTGCATCCCGTTTCCACAGAAACCTGGCTGGCCACAGTGAAAACAGGGTGCTAGGCTAGATGGGCCCCTGACCTGATCCAGCAGTCTCACAAGATGTCTTATGTAGAAAAAGTCCTGCAGCTGTATAACCTTCTGAGCACATACAGATACATATGAACCGGTTTTGACAGAGAGGTAAACCTGACCTAGCAACTGTCTGAACATCACAACGAAGTCTTGGTGTTTGAGGAGGGAGGGGGAGAGAATTTAAATGGAAACCAAGGGTACTTGACAACAAAACATGCATCAAAATAGTTTATTTTAAAAATAGAGCACATCAGCCATCACAATGCCACTGGAGGAGGTGGAGAACGATCTAACAGCGACGGAAAAGAAACCACACTCCACTAAAAGCATCTTTGAAGTCTTAAGTGGCAAGGAAGGACCTCAGCGGCAAATGCTCTCTGTGTAAAGATGAAGTTTGTTTTTCAGATGCAATCCTTTGATCATCTTCTTGCTATTTCCCCTCATCTTCTTTGTGGAGCAAAAATACTTTGAGGATGCATAGATAGATCATCTTAAAACGTGCCAACTTGCTACCATAAGAGCTGTTAAGAAAGTGGGACTGTAAACATAGCCTCATAACATCCATCATGTAAGGCAATAAATTTGTATTTTGTTACCTTCTTCCCGCTACCCGCTGCCTGCCATTCTGGTTTCCTGAAATAGCATGTTGAGCTTAAAGCTCCCCAGATTGCTGCCATCCCCAAACTCTCATCTTTCAATGCCAGAAAATAAAAAAAGAAAAAAGGAAGCTTTAGGCCTAGATAAATGCAAACTGCGGGAGGCAGTGGAAGACAGAAGTGCCTGGCGTGCTCTGGTCCATAGGGTCACAAAGAGTCGGACACGACTAAACAACGACAAAATGCATTGAATTCCTACCATAAGACACCAGCCTCATACAAACCAAGGCCATTTTGAAGATCTAGAAGGCTGCCAGTCCAATAAGAAACAACTTCAGGTACGTTGATCAAAATAACACACCGCAAAGCCATTTTCAAACACGGCAAAAGGCTGATGGGATGCACAACTGACTTGTGGTTCCTTAGCTTGCACTTCTCCATCTTGTCCCAAAACTATCTTTGAATGGGAAAGAAAAATACATGAGACACAAAACACAATAGCTCCCTCTCTGGTCTTTGTTTACTGCCAGAGCAGGTAAAAAAATTGGTCAAACTAGGATATCCATTCAGCTGAAACAGTATAGTTTGCGTGTAATGATGTTGTATTATAAATAAGAATTGCCAATGCTTTTAAAAAACAAAACTGAACAGAATTTACCCACAGAGCAAACAGGGTCTGGCATCATCTCAGAGTGAAAATGGCAGGCATCACGGCAGTGGCAGTATCACTGGCTGAGAATGCTAAGGGCTCCAGCCTGGCTGAATTAGAGAAATGCCCAGGTGGGGTTCAGCTTAGCTACGAGAAAGACATGTCTCAGGTTTGCAGTCTCTAGGCCAGGAGCAGCAAACACGGTGCCCCCCCAAAGATGCAGACTACATTTCTCATAATCCCTCACCACTGGCTACATCGGCTGGGTCCAATGGGAGTTGTAGGACTACCTGGAGAACACTATTTTGGCTATGCCTGCTCTTGGTCCACAGTTAGTAGCCTGCCAGTGTGGAGAGAGGATGCCATGCCTCTTTACCCACTCCTCAAAATAGACCACATGGGCACCGGAGTAACTTTACAAGAGGAAGGTTTGGTCTTGCGTTACCAAGCCCTGTGCTGCACTCATCACAAAGTTGCCTAGATTCACTGGTGATTTCCATCCCCTCCCGTCTCCTCTGACATCTCTCCTTCCTGTAGCATCTTGCGTAAGATGGATGCATCAGCCCATGAGGCTGTTGTTTAAACAAACCCTTTTCTTGGGAATAATAGCAAGGGAAAAGGGCAATTAGATGGGAAAGTAACCAATTCAACACTCCCTTCCGAGAGGAACACAAACAATTTATTCTACCATTACTGGAAGATTAGGAAGACGTGCTTTCCTGCTAAGACCATGCTACCTATTTGCGCTTGATTTATGACTTTCCAGTTGGACATCCTGTCTAGTTTAAACAGTGTCAGATGTGGAGGTAGGGCTGCTACTGTTTTCCCTGCCCAACCGCTCCACTTCTCTGGACAGAGGCTATGGCTCTAAAGGGGCAGAATAACAGGCAGCAATTCTAGTAGTGAAGCTTTGCATCAGTGTATTCTACGACGACTGGATTTTTTGCAGAATAAAATGTGGTCAAGTATCAATTTGCGCATGCCACAGATGGGGAGAAAACAGCCCCGATAGAATTTTTGCATGCTCTGCTGCTAAAGTTGGCATCTCACAGAAAAACTATGTGGATCTATGGAACACATTTCATTAGAACTCAAGATTTAAAAACAAAACAGGAAGGTCAGTGCTCTATGCACTTGAAGATCAACAGCAGCTTACAAAATACATGGAACTATTTCATGCTAGTATGAACCATCTCAAACTTTATAGGCAAGAGGTTCCTGAATTGTTGCCCCCCAAGGATCACAATTATAGTTTGATTGCTCTATATGGCCTATATTGGTGGGGGGTGTGTGTGTATGTATATACAGTGGCACCTCGGGTTACATACGCTTCAGGTTACAGACTCTGCTAACCCAGAAATAGCGCTTCAGGTTAAGAACTTTGCTTCAGGATGAGAACAGAAATTGTGCTCCAGCGGTGTGGCAGCAGCAGGAGGCCCCATTAGCTAAAGTGGTTCTTCAGGTTAAGAGCAGTTTCAGGTTAAGAACGGACCTCCAGAACGAATTAAGTACTTAACCCGAGGTACCACTGTATATATATATATGGCCTTCATGTGGAGAGGGTGCTCAAAACATTCCTTATCTTATTTTCCTATGATCCAAGTCTTCCAATTTGCATTTATTAATTTCCCTTGTTGTTTGAAGTTTCTGTTGCCCACACCTGCTCAAACAACTTGCTACTCAGTGAAGTCTCAAAATAGCAGTTTGCCTCTTCACTACATAATGAAAATTTCTACTGTTCACCTTTTTCTTACATTATTTTCAGCATGGTCTTTGGGATCACAAGGGAATACTGGTGGCCCCCAGAAAGCACTCCAAGAAACTTTGCCATAGTTTAATTCCCTGCAACAACCAGGAGAATTCAGTGCGATTCAAGAAGCAAGGAGTTCCCTCTTGTGTTTGACCACTGGCACTGCAATTATTTCATGCGCACATCCACACTAATGTCTTGCCAAAGTGTGCACTGAAAATTGCAAGGCGGCCAAGATTGAACAAACTCCTACACTTCTGAACAAACTTACTAAGGGGGTGTTAGGAAGTCCTCCACTTCACTAAATATGATCATTCTATTTTCTCTTATCTGGAAGCAAAGTACTTATGCAGTACATTTTACCTTTCTTGTTCAGTTGTAAGATGGCTAGAATGTAGACATGTCATTGTATATAAAACGATTGTGAGCAAAATAAACTGTGGGCACACAGTAGCTGCTTGCCGTCACGTTACTTGACTATTTCTCTCTTGAAAGAGTACAATTTTTCAAGTTGATAAATGGGCATCGAAATCCACTCCATCAACCAGTCAAGTTCAAACTCAATAGCCAGGAGCTTATTTGCCACTAATGTATCAGAACCAAATTTGCTCTCTTAACACTCACATAAAAAAGGAGAGAGACTAATCGACTCTTGACTTTTAATAGATGAGAAAGGGATTGATAGGAAAGTATTAACAAGGAGTCACTCAGTGGAAAGTCACATCCACAGGATAAAGTGTTGACAAGCCAAGTGCGTATAAATACTGTGGAATGGAGACAGCCCATTTTAAAAAATCAATTCCATCGCTACACAGTATAAAGTGCCAACTGTTTCAGATTGCATACTGGCTCAATATTTGAGGAACTTAAGGAAAACTTACATAATCTTTTTAACATTCACGGGACTTGTGTATGCACGCTTAGTATTTTTGTACATAACCATCACCTGAATAAGCACAAGTTATTAGTGTTACTGATTTATGTTCTAGTAGACTGGCTTTGCCCATCAGCCTGCAAGATAAGTTTGTCCACACACTAGATTTTAGCTCCTGATACACACACAATATATGCCCCATACCAGCTACTAAGTTTTTGAACTGTGCTTAGATTTTAAATACTCCCAGCTCTATCTTCCCTGCAAATAGTGACTAGGCTAGAAAACTGGGGCACTTCCTGCAAGTGTTAAGTTACATAATTGTTTACCTCAGCCATTTCCCTATTTGGCACCATAACTGCAACCTTTGGGCCACTAAATGAAACATTTGGCACCAACAAATGATTTAGAACCACCACGTATACAGTGGGATAGGCCCCTTTGTTTTAAGGACTTTTGTCACACCCCAAAAAGAAAAATACCATGTGGAGCTCAAAATGCCTAAACTTGAATGAATTTTAAGTGTTTGTGTGGAAACTGACCCCTTAGTGGAATCTACAAGCTCTACCCTGGGCCAGATCTCTTTAGTTTTCTTAGTGTATCAAGGCTGATAAGTGTATCAGGACCACCTCTAGCTATCCTTGTTATTACTATTGCAGGAATACACCCATGAGCTTCTTCACCCTACCCATCTTTTACCAATGGCACAAGCAGAACTTCCTATCTGTAAAGCCCAACTGAAGCACTTTACATATTAAGCTCACTAAACTTTGGTACTCATTTAAAGTAACTCTCAGCCCTCAGTCTCTTTAGGCTGCATTAACACAAACGGTCTAACCAATATAATGATGCAGTATACTACAGTGATCATCCCTCAGCATTGTGATGCAACTCCAAGGTCAGCAGGCCAATTATGTTGGGGATACCAGGGCATGGTGTTGCTTCGTACTTTTCCTGCCGCTTCCACCTAAACTCAAAATTTATCTCCTGAACCTCTACTTTGGACAGTGCTTAAAAGTCTGTTTATAGTCAGAACATCACCTTCCTCTGGATATGCCTACAACTTTAGGCCAGAGTGGCACAGATCAAATGTAGTTTGTGAACTGCTACTTCAGCTGACAAAAAACCTATAGGTGTATCCTTTAGCAGGGTATTGAAATGACAAGGAAACGGTTTCTGAAAATCATTTTTATTTAAATAAGTGTTTAAATACATTTCACAGAACATCAGGACTTGAACCAAGAAAGCTGTTGCTTCACAGGGTCATTAGTTGTTAAAAGCAGCACTCCACAATGACAAACCTATTTTAAAACTGCTCCCTTAACTTTAAGCCACAGATTGAGTCTGCTATTGATCGGTCTGGGAACGGGGACTTTGGTTTCCACATCCCCCAATACCTTTGAAGGAAGATTCCTTCAGATGTACAAAGGCAATTCAGACCCCAGCTCTGCACTCTGCCACTTAGTGTCACAGTTCGTTCCAGACAAGCACCTCTAGTTATTAGCCTCAATTTCTATGACATAGTGGCCTGAAAGTTTTTTAGAAAGTCCCCAACACAGCCAAAACATTCATGGCCTCTTATCAGAAGTGTCTTGGGTAGAATAAGCTTCTGGCTTTACACCATAACTGGGCCTGGTTTAAATGAGGAACAGCAAGATGACACAACGTGGGCTCTTGTCAGTTTATTACATTGCTGAGTTACACTAGTCCAGACTAAGGGGAACCTGATGCGATTACATTATGCAAGCTGGCTTGTTTTTAAACTAGTGATGCGGGGCACAAGGAATTTTTCATCTCAGGGAAGTCTGCCCCCTTGAGACTTTGGCGAGCCACAGGCACTTAAAACCCATGGACTTTCAGCTGGTCGTCTTTAGCCAGTCCAATCTGCAGAAAGAAAGAGAGAAGTGATTGTGGCTTCAAATACCAACTCATGAATGCAGTCTGTACAATAGGGTGTCTTTCAAAACTCAACAGCTCGATAGCCACCACACACACCAACACAAGCTAAATCCAGTTACTTTACAGGCTGTGCGATTGTCTTAATTCAGTTGCTGCGATCCATCATGAACCTATTCAACCCTATGCCAATCTTAAAATCCAAGAACAGAAGCAATAAGCCAAACAGGAGCTTTAAGGACTCCCTTGAAATGCTCACCTCAACGAGGAACTGACATATGTTCTTCCGCTGGTCCCCTTGAAGCTGAATCACCTCTCCATACTCTGGGTGCTCAATCACAGTACCATTGCAGGCAAATTTCTACAGACATAAAAACCACGTATTAAATATAAATCTCAGAGCATTTTATTTGGGGGGGGGGAGGAGCTTTGCCACAATATACACTGAGATGTCCAAGAAACAGATAGCCTATCAACCCAAGCACAAGCCTCTTTTGACACACCTCCAAGTTCTCTCTGGGAAAGATCGGAGCTTCTCCTACTCACCTTCTTGAAGGCTTTCACCAGTTTCTTTTTATCATAATCATCGGCGATGCCCTGGACTGTGGTGAGTGTTTTTCTGCCGTTTCTCTGCTGGATCCTTATATGGATGTAGTCCTCAGTCCCAGCAGGAAGTAAGTCATCACCCTTACTTGCATCAGCAAAGGGGTCTGGAAAGAGAAAGAAAGTGTTAAAAGCTACACAAAGGACATGGCACCCTTGCTAAAAACGCAAAGGTGCTTATTTTTGTTGCTGGGTAAGCTTAAAATGCCTCCTTCTCAACATCATCCACAACATATTCTTGTTCGAAAGCCCAAGAGCTATGAACTATGCACCAAACAAAGTGCCATCGATGAACTGCTCAGCTACAAGGAAAGGAGTTGGCATGAGAGCTCCACCACTGATGCGGGCCTCTTGACACCCGGTTACACAGTACTTTGCTCTCTTCCTTTTGCAGGCCCTGAAAACAGGCCCTTTCCTCTCGGGCCACGTGACACCCGTCGAGCCGCCTCTCCCTGTCCCGAAGCCCCTCCCTCGTCTCCGGCTGACGCAACCGCCAAGAATTAGCAACTGCGTCAGTGAAGGGGGGGGGAAGGTAGAGAGAGAAGAGAAGAAAAGATGGCAGAGGCTGCTCAGCAAACGCCACATCCCGGGGCCTCAACGAGACGCACAGAAAGAAACAAGCATACTGATTCCCCCCCCAAAAAATCTGCCTTTGCCGCAGCCCCCGTGGCCGATCAATCCTCTTAACAGAAAAACACCCCTCCCCACTAGAAAAAAAACCCATTACTTGCGCTAAGCCGCCCCCAATTCCTACCAAACGCACTTCCATCCCCCCCATCGCTTCCAATACCCCAAAAGCCCCCGCAACTCAGGTTAAGGATATGCGACCCCCGCCCCGCTTTCCACCCTATCGAAAAGTATTTCGCTCCCCCCCCGCCATTATTCTGGCTTCATGCCAACCTCGATCTAAGTTCTTTATCCTCCATTACACATCTCTCCGCCCCACAAAAAAACCCCCACCAACACCGCGGTCAAGCGGCTCCTCCCCATTTACCCCCCTCTCCCCCATTGTCCCCCCCCACGCGGAAACAGGCTCCGCCCCCTCTACCGCAGCCATGGCTCCGCCCCCAGACTCTTGGCCCCCCCCCCGTCCCTTTTCGAAAAATGCCCCCCTCCCTCACCCGCAGTTTCCAGTCGGTCTCTTCTCTCTCGCCCTAGTTCCGGCCCCGCTCGGGCCTCGCCCTTTGTCCCGACATTAGAGGCCTGTTCGCCTCCTCAGAGGCCTTCCCTCGCTTAAGGACCAACCGACGACACCCCCCCCCCAACGGTCTCCCCTCAGGCTCGTTTTTGACCCCCCCCTTCTGCCCGCCCCACAGAAACCTGAGGCTTCCTGCCTATTTGCCCCCCCCCCTCCGGCCAGTGTCCTCACCGAAGGAGTGGAGGTTCTGGATAGCGGACATACGACGCGCTTCGCTTCGCTTTTTCCCGGGTCGGAGGCAACTGCAGCGACGGCGAAAGGCGGACGCGACGAAGTAAACGGCTCTTCAACCTCTGCGAGGGGGCACCAAAAAAAGGAAAAGGCAGCAGGAAGGGCGGGGCCACACGGCCGGCCGTTTATATAGTGGGTAGGCTTTTGTGACGTCAGCGCGCACCGGGAGGCGAGGGAAGGGATTGGCTAGAAAGGGGAACGGGGTGTGTTGTGAGAAGGGGGGGGACTAACGCGCACAACCCCGCTGGAGGGGGATGGGAGGAATCAAGGCTGCGGCTGTGCAGCCGTCACGCTCAGGCCCTGTCCTCCTCCTCCACCAGTGCCCCGCCCGTAGCCGCGTATTTGTGCAGCCCCAGCACGCTTGCGCAGTGGAGCGAGGGAGGCGACGGGAAACTGGACACGACTGGATTTCCCCCCCTTGTGACGTCGTCGCGCGCTAGGGCTCGAGGGGGATTGGACGACAAAGAACGTAGCGCGGGGAGGGGGCGCTGCGCACTTTCTAAGGGGAGAGGGAAAAGGCAGGCGGGAAGGGAAAAAGTAGTGGAGGCGGAGAGAAACGAATGTTTGGCGCATGCGCGTTGTTGCATGAGGCATTTTTTTTCCAGGGCGTGAGTTTGTGTGTGCTTTGTTTGCTTTTTATTTGCGTTTGGTTGTCATGATCATCTCCAGTGTCATCATTTTTTTAAAGAAAAAATAAAGAGCATTTTAGGGTCCTGAAATGTGAAGTCTCTGAGGGAAGCCTATTCCTTGGTAGTAGGAAGTGCACTCTGTACGTGCCCAGAGGCGCCCCCTTTTTCGTTGAAAATATCATGTTCTGCTACGCAGGAAAGCAATATTTTAAGTCATCCACGGGGTTCAGTAGCTACATCAAACCAAGCCTGTTTTCATTGGGGCTGAGGTGAATAGCGCCCCATTTCGATTGACCCGTTGCAAGATTTAGATTAGTATGTCTTAAATTATAAAACAAAACAACAGCCAACTTCTCCAAATAAATGTGACCCAGTTCATTGATTACCTTTTCCTGTCCTTACAAGGGCTGCACAACAGGCAGAAACTTGACAAGTGAAGCAGGGTCAGTGCTGTGGAGAAGGACAAAAAATGGTGGCAGCTCTGTCTGAGCTTCAGCTCTGGTTCAGTGTCTTTGGACCCTAGCATCTAACATTTTGTGGTAGTTTAATCATCATCTATGGCAGACAGAACTCCAGATGAGCAGCAGCCCTTTTTTATCCCTCTTCAGAGTTGGGCAGAGGGGCCTTCTCTTTTATATATATATGTATATAATGGTTATTAAATTTCCTGTTTTACAATTTAGAATACTCATTTAAACATCCTTAAAATATCAGTGACTTCCCTTCTTCACTTTCCATAGTTCATTTTACATATCATAAATCCCTGCATATTTTACATAAAATAAACCATTCAGTATTTCATTATTACATCCATCAAAACATATTTACACTGTTGAATTTATCTTAATGCTGCCAACCTTTTCAAGTGTACACAATTCCCCCCCATATATTCAATAAACATTTTCCAATCTTTAAATGGATGTTCTTTTTGTTCTCTTATTCTACAGTATATGTTAACTCCATGAGTTGCACATATTCTGTCAGCTTAAGTCGTCATTCTTATTTAGTTGGGTCCTCTCTCATTTTCCATTTTGGGGCTAACAAAACACGGACCGCAGTAGTGGCATACAGAAATAACATTTTTTGACACCTGGGAATTTCCGCCTGAATTATCCCCAACAAAAAGGACTCTTTTTTGGGGGGTGGGGAGAAGTACTTTAAAACATTTTTTTCAGTTCATTATGGATTATTATGGATTGAATGACAATGAATCCATAATGGCAGAGGGGCCTTCTCAGTGCAATTCAGAAATAGAAACATCTAATCCCATTCCTTCGTCCTTTTAATCCAGTCAGTTATCTTGGTGATTTGTGCTGTCTGTGCGTATTAAGCCAATAAAAGTTTTATCCTTAGGTCAAACATTTTGAAAGCCAGATGTACCTCAGCTGAGGCGATACTTGGGATTTTGTTGTCTCAGTTTCTCAGGAGAGACAAGCAAAACAAAGACAAAAAAAACCCTTTTATGTGTAGGCTCCTCTATAAAATAATAGACCTCCTTAGTCAGCAATTAATTAGCTGGGAAAATGATGCAACATGAATACTGCAGAAATGCTTGGACTTGGCAGTGAATTTTGTGAGTTTCTGAGCAGTAACTTCAGAACAGATTCCAGACCGTCTGGAATTCATGTGAGGCCCCAAACGTATGGTTTCCTGTTTTTCGCCGCTGCTGCAGCATGCATGCATGTGTGGGAGCTTTGATGACTGGACATCTCCCCCTACTTGGGGGAAAAAAATGCCACAGAGCTGGCTCTCTGCCTCTGCATGAGCTGTTGCCATCACGTGATACCAGGGCCTCTCACACTGCACATATTTCAGATTTCCAAAATACTGCAGATGTCCAGTTTGTCCAAACTACTACTGAAATGAACCAGTTAATGGGGCAGCATTCACCCCATATTCTTTCCTCTGTGAATTCCTCCTCTTCAGTTGCAACTCCCTCGCCTCCATCGTCCTTGACTTGGGACACGGCACTCCATGTTCTGGTAACTTCCAGACTGGATTATTGTAGGGTGCTCAGACCTGGGGCTGCCCTTGAAGATGACCCAGAAACTTCAGCTTGTCCAAAATGCAACAGCCAGATTATTGGCTTTAGAACTCGTAATAATCCTTGTTCCAAAACAGCTGCATTGGCTGCTTGTTAGTTGCAGGCCGCATTCAAGATGTTCACGATAGTGTGCGGCTTTTGACGAATGCTGAAGACACACCTCTTTGGCACCTGAGATAGGTGTTTTCAGAACTCACCCTATTATTGTGAATGTAACACGTTTTAACATTTTTCTTGTGATAACCATCTGGCACCTGTTGGTTAAGGTGGGTAATAATAATAATAATAATAATAATAATAATAATAATAATAATGCTCCTGGAGCTTCATGCATACACTTCAACATTTCTCTGATGAAAATAGGGATGTCCTGTTCAATACTAATACTAATACTAATATTAATGCTAATACTAATATTTATTCCCAGCCCTTCTGATTGGGTTGCCCCAGCCACTCAGGGGCAGCTTCCAACATATTTAAAAACATAATAAAACATTAAATATTTAAAAACTTGCCGATACAGGGCTGCCTTCAGATGTCTTCTTAGTATAGTTACTTATCTTCTTGGCTCAGGGGTCGCATAACTCCATGCCCTCCAACATTACTCCAGTGAAAACATGGACATCCTGCCCTACCCTCCAACATTTTTCCAATGAAAATAAGAAAATTGGGACATTCTGGAACCAAACCAGAAACTGGGATGGCTTCTATTTTCCGGGACAGTCCCTGGAAAATAGGGACACTTGGAGGGTCTGTTCATGTTTCCTGCTGCTTAACTGGGATGTTCACTCTTCTTTTTCACCTGCTACTAGGCTGGAAGCTACTTGAACCTTATAACGGCATAACCTGCTTTCTATCGCCACTTGCCAGATCTTCCTTGAATTGGTTTTGACCCTGGGGCTCCTAGGTGCTTTGACCCCTATAGTAAAGCAATGCAGAGAAACATCTGGATGTTATTTTCCTATGACTATGACTCCCCAGCTGGAACCAGAACATACCTGCCCAAACCTGATTTGTATTTTCTGTGCGGTGCAGAGCACATAAACAGGCTCTCAAACATAGACTCCGTTGGATGACCTTGCACCAGATTGTCTATAAGCCTTTCCACAGAGGAATGTGGCCCAGTCAGTCAATGCAGGTGAAAGCTTAAGAATGGATTAACTCTTTCTGTTTGTCATGGTTTAAATGCCTGGTGCCTGTTTTCACCCCCAGTGTCTGATCTGATTATTTTATGCAAAAGGGGAAGTGATGCTTCGCATTGGATCAACTCGTGTGTTGCAAGCATATACACGCTTGTAGGTTCAACCTTCCCAAATGTTTGCTATTCTCCACGCATTATGATTGCACCTTACATGTGATTAATTTGTGCGACTTCAACCTCGCGTACTTGAAAGCTGGCTGGTTGAAATCCCACAAGTTAATTGCCCACAAGGCAGAGATCTTAAAAGCTCCCTTTGCTCCGAGTTTCCCCAGCTTGGAAATAGCTTTTAAACTTTCAGAGTTGCTTACCAGGCTCTGGGAGGCTCTCGCGAGATTTTGTGGGGACTCAAACAGAGCCTCCTAGAGACTGGTAAGCAAGGCAAGGTTAGCCGTGTGGGGGCAGTTCCAAGGGGGTGGTACAGGTATACACATTTTTTCATGCATGCACCACCCTCTTAACACAACCCCAGGGCAAAACATGTTCCCTTTCTCGTGCATACATTGCATGAGGTTGAAATTTCCCATGTGCAGGGCAGGCAGGAAGAAATGTGTCTGACGATAAAATTTGGGTTCACCCTTTGAATGGCAGCTTTAGGAAAAGTGGTACTAGACTACTTGTCAAGGGTAAAGGTAAAGGGTAAAGGGACCCCTGACCATTAGGTCCAGTCATGACCGACTCTGGGGTTGCGGCGCTCATCTCGCTTTATTGGCCGAGGGAGCCGGCATACACCTTCCGGGTCATGTGGCCAGCATGACTAAGCCACTTCTGGCAAACCAGAGCAGCACACGGAAATACCGTTTACCTTTCCGCTGGAGCGGTACCTATTTATCTACTTGCACTTTGACATGCTTTTGAACTGCTAGATTGGCAGGAGCAGGGACCGAGCAATGGGAGCTCACCCCGTCGTGGGGATTCGAACCGCCGACATTCTGATCGGCAAGTCCTAGGCTTTGTGGTTTAACCCACAGCGTCACCGGCGTCCCTGCTTGTCAAGGGTACAGCCATGCAAATAAGCTCCCAGAGAGGGTGCAAAGCAGAGGTGTGTAGATGAGGAGGGGTGTTGCCTGCGGGGAGTTGAAAGAGCCAGATAGAGAGGTCTGGAGGGGAGCATTTGGTTCCCCATCCCTGAATCATTATATGTTGTATTCTGGAAATGAGGTTTTCGATCTATTCCCTGATGAGCCTGGCTTCAAATGAAACCTAATGCAGGGAGGAAAAGAAGGGTGAGTGTGATATACAGCAATCTGTTTCAAATCCTTTGAATTTGCCCCCCTCCTCCAATATAGCTTATTGGGCCCCCAAGTTCACCCCAATAAGCTGTTCCATACGTCCTTGTGAGATCTTGCTCATGCAGCCCATGGCTGTGTAAAAGGATCTGTGGCACAATAACCCTACGCTGAGGCAACGAGAAGAAGAAGCGGAGCTGTGCATCCCCGATGGCTCTCCTGTCTTGGCCAATGAGACTGGGAGAGAGGCGCATCCCGTGTCAGGAGTGATCCTATTTTTCCCTGGGATGTTGCGTCATGGCCTGCCAGGGCCCGCCCCACAGTTTGCAAACTACAAAGGAGACTGGAGAGGGAATATCCTGGAACGACCTTAAAAGGCAGCTCGCCCTGTTGTGTCTTGTCCACCTTTCCAGAACTGCCTCCAGGCAAAACATTCCTTCCGACCAGATTTTCTTCTCTGAAATTCCTCCATTCGCAATCACCGCAATTTGTAGGGGTGGTGGCAGAATATCTTGCAGAAATAAGCTAGAGATGATTGTTGTCAGGTCCGAAGGATGAATTCAGGGTTGCAACACTTGGCTAAGCCGGTCCTGGAAGTCAACATACATTATTTCATCCCATGGCCTTAGCCTTGAGAAGTTGGGCGGGTTTGTGGTTGGCAATGCTTGCTCCATTGCACTTGGTGGCAGAAAGCTCACTGATTTCAATCTGTGCCCGACTATGCCCTTTGTTTCTCTGGAGCTGAGGGAAAGCTTGGCCCACTTCACACCAAGTTGGTGTGGCCATCCAGTAAGAGTAGAGAACCTTTACCTGCCTACGGGGGGCATTCACTCATGGGAAATGCCAATATTGGATGGGGCCAGCGGCAACAGCGAAGCAGCAACAGGTGTGAATCTGATCTTTGTACAGGAGTTCACATTCAGTCAGATTACGGTGCTTCTTTTTTCCCCTGGGCCACTCAGAATAAAAATTGGTTTGTGGCACAACAATTTTTTTGTTGATAAGAAATACAATAAACGGAAAGAAACAATTCCTAGCAGTGCTTGATTTACAACATAGAACACAACTGCCTTATAATAGGACCATGAGACAGCCAGAAAGTATAAAACAATGCAGCTACACAAGAACACGAATCATTCCCAAAATATACACGCCTCTTACATACCCACCTTAAGTATGTATACAGACTCGTTGGGAGGTGTGAGCTTGCTTTTGGTGGGTAATCTCACTTACACAGGGTCTAATTTGAGACAAACAAACTCCTCATCAACGCAAAGAAGGCTTTCTCTTTTCCGATCTTCCATATTTGTCAGAGTTGAACCTACCTCACATGGTTGCTGTGAGGATAAAATGGGGAGGTAAAGGAACTGTGTATGCTGCCATGAGTTCCTTGGAGAAAATGGTGAGATATAAATGCAATTATTCTTGTTATTGAAGCGCTCAGCCCCAATCTCTGAGCGATGCAAGATTCCAGGCGCTTACCCAGGGTTTGTGTTTCCTTTTGGAAATGAGGCACAGTGGAGACTGGGGGGTCTTTATGATATATGGTTTATTTACACATATATACAACCTGAGCCTGCAATGGAGGGGTTCACAGCATCAACACCACCAAAGGGTCTTCTTTCTCCCATCGTTGCAGCCTTGGATTCAAACAGAAATCAACATGGCTCTCAAACGTTGCTCTGACTCTCTCTCCAGCTTGCTGCTTTACTTCTAGGTCCCTCTCAACTCTCACCTTTGCCTTTTTCTCACTACCACACACCCATCTGCCATCTCATACAGAACCACTTTGTTTCCCTTAATGGCCCATCACCCAGGCAATTACCTCAACACCGAAGCTAGCCTGGCTTATATTTTAACACTTGCTGGATCCAGGGGTTAGAAGGATCTCTGCATACAGTCTACTCTCCCCCCACCCCAAATTCATAACATTATTACAGCTTTCATCCGGAATGTGGATGTAGACATGCATCAAAATGTGCCTCCAATGAAGGCTTTGCAGCCACACTTTGATGCACGGTGGGTTATGCATCTGACTTAACACTGGTTCTCAATTCAGCAATACTCAGAAGCCTCTTTACTTGGGGGAAGAGTCTGGTTTAGTAGGACTGGCTGGCTGATAGCTGCTGCAGCCTCTCTCAGCTGGAGATGAAAGAGCTCTGCTTGAATAGAGGTGCTGTGGTGGGTGTTCTATGGCAGGGATGTGGGTGGCGCAGTGGTCTAAAACACTGAGCCTTTTGGGCTTGCTGATTGGAAGGTTGGCAGTTCAAATCCCCATGATGGAGTGAGCTTCTGTTGCTCTGTCCCAGCCCCTGCCAACCTAGCAGTTCAAAAGCACACCAGTGCTAGTAAAGAAATAAATACCACTGCAGTGGGAAGGTAAATGGTGTTTCTGTGTGCTCTGGTTTCCATCATGGTGTCCTGTTGTGCCAGAAGCGGTTTAGTCATGCTGGCCACATGACCCGGAAAACTATCTGTGGACAAACACCAGCTCTCTCGGCCTGTAAATGAGATGAGCGCCGCAACCCCATAGTCACCTTTGACTGGACTTAACCATCTAGGGTCCTTTACCTATTTTTTACTCTATGGCAGGGAAAGGCAGACTTCAGGTTTGCGGAATCTATACCCTGAGATCCACCAGAACCAGGTGCAAAAGTGGCATGCTTATCATTAAATTCTAAACCCTGGAATGGTTTTTGAGCACCAGAACAACAGAGCTCACAGCCCTTCTGCACGGAAATCCAGTCCAAGCTACCCTTCATTCTGCTATAATCTAGTGAATTAGTTGTCAGTATTAAATAACCGAGAGTCCAAAATATTTGCTGATCTACTTCAAAGAGAGGAGATATGATAGCCATCTTCAAATATCTGAAGAGCTGTCACAAGGAGGATGGAGCAAGCTTGTTTTCTCCTGCTCCGGAGGGTAGGACTTGGACCAATGGATTCAAGTTACAACAAAGGAGATTCTGACTTGAACACCATGAAGAACTTTAAAATAATTTTACATTTTTTGAAACTTTCCAACATAAGGTAAAGGTAAAGGGACCCCTGACCATTAGGTCCAGTTGTGACCGACTCTGTGGTTGCGGCGCTCATCTCGCTTTATTGGCCGAGGGAGCTGGCGTACAGCTTCTGGGTCATGCGGCCAGCATGACTAAGCCGCTTCTGGCGAACCAGAGCAGTGCATGGAAATGCCGTTTACCTTCCCGCCAGAGCAGTACCTATTTATCTACATGCACTTTGACGTGCTTTCGAACTGCTAGGTTGTCAGGAGCTGGGACCGAGCAACGGGAGCTCACCTCGTCACGGGGCTTTGAACCGCCGACCTTCTGATCGGCAAGTCCTAGGCTCTGTGGTTTAACCCACAGCGCCACCCGTGTCCCTATAACTTTCCAACATACAATACAGTAAAAACCAAACTGATCCAAATAAGAATTTTCTGAGTAAGAGCTTTTTGACAGTGGAACAGACTGCCTTTGGAAGTTGTGGACGCTCCTTCATTGAAGGTATCTAAACAGAGGTTGGATGGCCATCTGTCACAGATGCTTTAGTTGAGATTCCTACATTGAGGGGGGCGGTTTGAACTAGATGACCCTCAGGGTCCCTTCCAACTCTTCAATTCTATGAGATCACCCAGATTTCTCCCAGTAAATCCTGATTACCTCCCTGATGCATGTGTGTGTAATGGGACACCCTGATGACACACCCTGCTTCCTCCTTTAGAACTTCAAAAGAACATTTACCTTCATAGTGGAAAGTATCCTGAAGTGGTGGGAGTGGTGGTGGTAGCTGGATGCCCTACTTTGCTTGCCTCCAGCTCGGTCTCCACCACCACCACGCTACTTGGAGATGCTCAACAGAATGTGAGCAAATCATTCTGCTCAGCTTTTTGCTTCCTGAAGCAGTCATTCATCATCTTCCAAATCCTCCAGTTCCATGTGCACAGCCTGGTAATTTCCTCCATTTTTTTACCCCCCCCCCCCCCCCCGTTAATGCAAGAGTAGCAGAATCACAGCTAAGAAGCTCAAATCATATATCTTACTGGCACCTTTCTTTGGGAATTAAATCAATGTCCAGACATTAACATTCAAAAAATTTACTTGTGGAAACCTATTTGTTGTTGTTGTTTAGTTGTATCTGACTCTTCGTGACCCCATGGACCAGAGCACACCAGACACTCCTTTCTTCCACTGCCTCCCACAGCTTGGCAAACACATGTTCGTAGCTTCGAGAACACTGTCCAACCATCTCGTCCTCTGTCGTCCCCTTCTCCTTGTGCCCTCAATCTTTCCCAACATCAGGGTCTTTTCCAGGGGGTCTTCTCTTCTCATGAGGTGGCCAAAGTATTGGGGCCTCAGCTTCAGGATCTGTCCTTCCAGTGAGCACTCAGGACTGATTTCCTTCAGAATGGAGAGGTTTGATCTTCTTGCAGTCCATGGGACTCTCAAGAGTCTCCTCCAGCACCATAATTCAAAAGCATCAACTCTTCGGCCTTCTTTATGGTCCAGCTCTCACTTCCATACATCACTACTGGGAAAACCATAGCTTTAACTTTGTTGGCAAGGTGATGTCTCTGCTTTTTAAGATGCTGTCTAGGTTTGTCATTGCTTTTCTCCCAAGAAGCAGGCGTCTTTTAATTTCGTGGCTGCTGTCACCATCTGCAGTGATCATGGAGCCCAAGAAAGTAAAATCTCTCACTGCCTCCATTTCTTTCCCTTCTATTTGCCAGGAGGTGATGGGACCAGTGGCCATGATCTTCGTTTTTTTGATGTTGAGCTTCAGACCATATTTTGCGCTCTCCTCTTTCACCCTCAATAAAAGGTTCTTTAATTCCTCCTCACTTTCTGCCATCAAGTGGCGGAAACCTATAGATGAATTCAAACATAATATTTACAGTTGTATGCTTTTCCAAGCATGGGCCTTCAGTCTCTTCTTCTAAAGTCCAAGCAACTTATTTCCCTCCCTTTCCAGAGCTCAGCACACAGCCTTCTGTATCTCAATTAGGCCATGCCTTGCAGCTCCTATGAGAGATTTCCACTTTTACCTTCTCCTGCAGCTTTGCTCTCTTTCTTTCAAGTAGAGAAGAGGCACTGCAAAACTTTATTCAATTTAGCAGTGCTCCTAATCGCATGAGAACTACTAGAGAACGCTCTAGAATTCAGTTACCAACCAACCAAATGTAAAGACATAGTAATGCATACAATTGCAATTTCAGTGAATTAAATTACTAAATACCCCTGACCTGTACAGCTTGAGGGTCCCATCTTCACCTCCCCTTCATCAGCAGAGACCTACTCCTGCCTTTTCCGCAGCAAAACCCATTCAATAGGGACAGTGTCGTAGTACCATCAAAAGAACCATCAGCGTATATGGCGCTTTGCAAAGGAACATCTAAGGAACAAACAGCTTTCTGCCCCAAAGCACTTACAGTCTCAATTTCTATGGTGGAGGAAATAACAAATGCCAGGGAAGAAAAAGAAAGCACTCCTATGTATTCTTGAACTGCCCCATTGAAAGCTATTGCTTTGCTTTAGGGCTACTTTGATGTGTGTAGGTTGTGGCGGTTTATTTTGACTAGTGTCTTTAGCGTGTCACACTTACAAAGATGTAGGGTATGTTCACATTACCACTAATTCTGCCTCCAGCATTAGCCACGATCCATATCGATTCTGTAGTTTGTTGGCAAACACTGCTGTTTGGTGTGTCCCCCGCACCCTCCCAAAAAAACCCAGTTTCAGTACAGCTAGAAAACCAAATGCAGAGGAAACAGTGAGGCAAAATTTGAGACAGCTGTTGCACATGTGCAGATGACAACTTTGTGAATAGGAGTTTCAGTAGTCAGGGGGTTGTAGGGGCAGGGAAACCAAAATGGTGTTGTGTGTTGGGCAAAGACATTCTTCTGATGTGAACAACACAGTGCTTAAAATGCAGTTTGTGGGGGAAATGACCTTGCTGTTTTAAGCTTCTAATGTGAGCATACCCGTATTTTGGAATGTGTTGCCGAAACTGCTATGGCCAGGGATTTTTCCGTATTCTTTCTTCCATATTCAGAACGCCACTTTGTGGAAAAACCCACGGAACATTCCGGGCACTGGAAAATTCCACATACCTGTGCTGATGTTTCCAATACCCTGCCTGCCTCTATTCACCAAGCTCTACTATCTTGAAATGTCTGCATTTTTTCTTGTGATCTGTCCTCACTTTCAGCATTCTTCCACTGAGCTCTTAACTTGGGTGTGGGCCAAGAATGGCTTTCAGGAAAAATATATATCGTGCATTTGAATTTTGAAGAGAGCAAAATCCTGGAACGTTCACAGTTTGGAGTGGGGGTGGGGAATCAACGTATTGCAAGAGCTTTCTATCTACTTTTAATGGTTTTAATAAAGCAAGATACATGCTGCCTCAGTCATGAAATCTCTCTCCTTCCTTACACCCAGCCACCCTCCCTGACTGGGGAACATTGTGATCTGGACTTCATGAGTGCGGCGGGGGGTGGGGTGGGGTGGGCTGGTGAGAGGAAAGGCTTTGCTGTGTGCCAATCTTATGGTTCTGAATCCAAACTCTAATATGCTCCATGATCTTGTATGAAAAGGGGATTGGGGCTCCAAGCACCCCCCCCCGGCAATGTTTTATTGCAGATGTATTCTGCAACATGTTTTCCCCTCCCAAATGCAGCCATACTTTGGTTTTTGAATGCATGCCTTGTGACTCAAACGTCTTGGCTCCCGAATGTCGCAAACCTGGAAGTGAGTGTTCCGGTTTGCAAACTTTTTTCCGGAAGCCGAACGTCCGAATTCGCTTCTAATTGAGTGCAGGAAGCTCCTGCAGCCTGTCGGAAGCCGTGCCTTGGTTTTACAATGTTTTTGGAAGTCGAACGGACTTCTGGAACAGATTTGTTCAAGAACCAAGGTATGACTGTACTTTGTATTGTTTTTTTCAGCTACATATAAAATGAAGTGCATAAATTTTAAGTACTGGAGTGACAGGGCCAAAGAAAAACAAGAAATGGTAAATAAAATAAAAATGCAAAAAGCATTAACATTGATGGAATATGCAAATTCTAACACTTATGACATGATGATGTGGGGGGGAAAAGAAATATCAAAACAAGCAGGTTGATTCAGGTGGCATTAGATTACGTAACCCTCTCCAAAGTGATAGCTGAGCAATGGTGGGGGAATAATCGTTGAATGTTTGTTTGCATAACCTAGAAACAGGAACCAAACCGCATCAAAACGATCTGTCTTCAAAGTGCCACAGCCTTACTATATTATTATTATTATTATTTATTAAATTTCTATACAGCCCTTCCTCTGAGGATCACAGGAAGGTTTACAATATAAAAACACAAAAATACATAACATACTAATGAACAAATACCATACCCACCCTCCAATTGCAAGAGTATGGGGTGTTCAGCTCCTTAGTCTGCACTGTGCTATATGCTTATAATAGTGCTATAATAAATGATGCTATAATAAAGGAGTTAGTCTCCTTTAGTAGCAGTTGTGCGAATCTGTCATGGTTTCTCCATCCTACCATGTCATTGCTGTCCAAAGAAGGGTACAGCCTGTCCAGGAAACCTTGCCCAGAACATTTGTGGCATGAGAAGTTCCAGGATTTCAGCTGGAAGTTGCAAGATATGCATAGCTGTCAACTTACCGATTTGAAAATAAGGGACCAGCAGCCTCGAAAATAAGGGATCAGCAGCCAAAATAACGGATCAACAATTACTTTGATAAAATACATATTTTGTTGCATGCAAATGGCTTTAGATACCTATTAGGTCCTATAAATTACCATATAGCATATATTCAACACAAAAAAACAGCAACAATTTGTTGTTGACAAAGCACAGCTGGACACAGAAAGGGCCCCATTACCTTCAGTAACTTATTTAAGGGACATAATCAATAAAGGACAGCAGCGGGACATGGCCCTGGGATAAGGGACTGTCCCGCCAAATAAGGGACGTTTGACAGCTATTAAGATATGCACTACCTGAAAGTTCTCTTTCAAACCAAAGACACCTGACGGTCGGGGACTCTTGCATGACAAGCTGCTTCCTCCAGCCTGTTCTTGCAGGACTGAACCTGCCAAGGGTTCATTTCACATGGACTCCAGAGATTTTTGCACCCACTGTTCATATCTGGTTCTGGGATTGTAAGGGGCTGTGAGCAGGGAGACGGGAAAGGGACATTGCATCTTGGTTATCTTGGCATCCATCTGGCATTGACAAATTGGCCCGGGTCCAAATCTGATCAATGGGTGTTGCAATGGCATTGCAAATCTGCCTCGGGGAGCTAGGACTACAGGGACATTTCCCTTTCCAAAACAAATGCCTTTCTTGTGAAGGACAGCGAGATGATCCAATGTGGGAACGGCTAAGAGTTAGCCCTGCCCCTCAGCTTGCCTATATAAAGGGAGCTCTCTAGGACTGACCCTGCTGACTCTCCCACTCTGCATTGCTTCCTGCGGACAGAAAGAACCATGACTACTTACTCCAGCCGCAGCCAGTCCTTCTCTGGAGGG
Organism: Podarcis melisellensis; assembly: GCF_964234715.1. Lineage (NCBI taxonomy): Eukaryota > Metazoa > Chordata > Lepidosauria > Squamata > Lacertidae > Podarcis > Podarcis melisellensis. The sequence continues at coordinate 30,749,340 of NC_138545.1, read as the reverse complement.
ATCCAGGGTTCCCGAGGGGGGAGCCTGCGTAGCCTAGGCAGGTCTCCGACAGCATCGAGCATCTATGGGGGCACCCCAGCAAAGAACGGCCTGGCCTGGCGCTACGCGCAGAGCGGTGCGGAGGCGAACATCTTTGACATGAACGAAAAGGGCACCATGCAGAATCTGAACGACCGCCTGGCTGCCTATCTGGAAAGGGTGAGTAGCTGGAGTTTCCTAGCAGGGAAAATGGGTGCTGAGAACTGGCCTCAAGATACACGGGTGGTTCAAATGCCCCTCTGTCTACCTCAGGCTTCGCTTTTGGAAGGCAGAGGAAACAGGGGCAGGGCTTGATTTCTAAAGGGGACCCTGTTGCTCAGTCTGTGTTGGCAGCTGTGCCACAGAGCCGGCCCTGCCGTTGGCAGAGTGAGACATGTGCCTCGGGCAGCTGACTTTAGATGCACGAAAGGACAGGGAATTGCTACTTATTTTATTTAGATCATTACAGCTTCACACCCAGGGAGAAGAGCTCTTGTGGTGCTAAAACAACTTGGCCACTTTGCACCTTGACTTAAGCATCATTTGCTGTTCTGCCTCAGGCAATAAAACAGCTTGGCTTGGGCTGGATCTGCTTCGCCATCTTCCCTGGAAGAAAACCCCAAATTCACACACTCAGCATTCAGCAACCGTTTCAGAAATATCAAACGTTTGCAAATGCAGTCAGTTCAACACTGTGAGATTCTTCAATAAATAACGGGGGGGGGGGGGGGCATTATTTTGCCAAATGGAATTGCTTTATAACAAGTTTAGGCTCCCTACCATTCTCTAAATCCAACATAATGCATAACTGGGAAACTTGGGAAAATAGGACTTATTCAGTTAGAAAGGCCAAGGACTGAACTGTTAGTGCAAAATGTTATTCCTTTATTGAGATCAGTACATTGCTGGAAGTACTTTTGGGGTTGTATCTATCTATCAATTTTTAAATTTGTATATTGTCATATATCTCTAGGTCTCAGAGCAGTTACAACATAAACTGCTTGATTTCTGTGTTAGCTTGTACTTGATTTGGGGGTAGGATTTCCTGGACCCAGTGCATTCCACGTGGACCAGACTACTGGCAAGAGCTGCTGCTAAATGTGCATATATTAGCTTAGATTAGCCTACCTTACAAGGCTGTTGTTATTTGTACAATGGTACCTCGGGTTAAGAACTTAATTTGTTCTGGAGGTCCGTTCTTAACCTGAAACTGTTCTTAACCTGAGGTACCACTTTAGCTAATGGGGCCTCCCGCTGCCGCGCGATTTCTGTTCTCATCCTGAGGTAAAGTTCTTAACCCGAGGTACTATTTCTGGGTTAGCGGAGTCTGTAACCTGAAGCATCTGTAACCCGAGGTACCACTGTACTTAATTGATTTCTTACCCACCCTTCACTGTAATGTCTCAGGACAGGTTGCAGCAATATGAAATAATAATTATTAAAAGCAATTTAACAACAAATCACAGGAGTAGGCAGGATCCTATTGTAAAGATAAAAGTGGAAGGAGGGGAAGAATAATATACACAATGTTGAGTTCCTGTGTAGAAAAGCAAAATGCAAATATGTAAATCATTTGCAGCAGCCCCCTTGCTTTAATTGCGATGTTTCGTAGTCCTGACATGTACAGGAATATATACATAAGGCTTCCAACCCAGATAAATCGCAACATGCAAAATAAAAATAAAAATAAAAAATACTCTGAATATGTGCAGTTTCAAACTTTGGCGTTTGAATTATCGACTCTCAGCCTAGCCTACCTCACAAGGCTGTTGTGAAGCCTTCAGCTCCCGGGAGTGAAATCAATATCCAAATATAGAACAGGAAGCAAGATGTACATGTGTTTTAACAACTCTCCGCGAATCACATACACAAACCATTTAGTCATCCTTGACCAACAAAAAAGGATCCTTGTGCTAAAGTACATCCCGCAGAGATTTTAATTTTCTGCAGCTGTAAGGTGTTTGATTATTTATTTTCTCTTTTCCCTTTTTGCTTATGGTTACTGCATATGAATTAATAACAGCCCAGTCATGACAAGTGGGCCATTAGTGGCTGGGTGAAGGGCATTGCATTAGTGACATTTTTCCTAAGTAGGGAAGAAACACCTGGCTTTTATTTCAAGAGAATTACTTTTGAGTAAAACAAACCAAAGCCAGCAAATTCTGTTTATTCTGTAGAGGCAATACATTTTGGGAGTGAACGAAATAATATGGAAATGGGGTAAAAGTGCTTAAGCACAGACACCCCCAGTGTCTTCCTCTGTCCAGCATTTGCCTAGCTGCAGTAGCCTCTGCTAGTTTTTCTGCTGCTCTGGGAGGGTCCCCCCTGAGTCCCAGGTGGGGATGGTCTGTATCTCTTGCTCTAATAGCTTAGCAACCACTGTTAAGTGTCCTTAATGACGCTGAAGCCTTAGAGCTGCCTCCGCATTTTGTGCTCTAACTTTCTTCAGAGATCTCCAACTGACTTATTTTTTTAAAAAAATGAAAGTTAAGAATATGGGTCTCCTGTTGGCCCAGGGCCTGGTCCCCGTGAACCTTCTATAACACCCACCACTGCTGTTGTCCCTGGGTCAGATGTTGTGAATAACCCTCCACGACATTCACAATTCATTCCTGCTACTATTCTCCATGACCGTCACTTACGGATCTTTTTAAAAAGGCAAGGAACTATACCTTATCATCATTCCCTCTAATATCAAACTTAGGTGGGTCCTGTGCTGATCAGCTTGGAAGCAAAACGAGACCATTAAAAAAGTAAGGCGGTTGTC